>NC_044322.1:158622304-160108777 GCF_007399415.2 Gopherus evgoodei | reverse complement strand
CTTTGTTTCTCCATTTTTGGTGCTCGTATGTTAGGGTTTTGAAGTCTGAGAAATAAAGTAGTGTAACACTGCTATATTCCAGAAAGAGTATTTTATGTTTTTTATCTAACTTCTCTGTGTGTATGCCATAACAAATAAAAGACTGTAACAAAAGATTGGCAGATCTTCTTGATGCCCTGTGGACACAAGTGGGGTAGATGGACTTGCACTTTGTTTAATCCTCTTAAAGCCAAAAGGGTGGTATTGAGCAATTACTTCTATTCCCTGAAGGTCAGTCAAACATGATTTTGGAGTTTCCGTCCCATGAGAAGGAGCCTGTTAGGAGATATAGTGAGATTACATAGTGTACTCTCTACACTTTCCACATCCAAATGAGGTAGGGCCTTGGATGAGAGTGAGCTGGTCAAAGCTCTATCTAGAAAAAATTCGGATGATGCTTCTAGAAAGGGTGAAGAATGTAGCAAGGGTTCAAACACTGGCATTTTTTCCTTTGTATTGCGATTGCTTCTCCCCCCTTTGTTAAGGAAGTTCACAGCTAGCTCTTGTAAAATGCTTTGAACATGAAAAGTGTGATATAATTGCTAAATTTTATTTTTAAACATAACTTTTTTCTAAAGTCTTTCTAATAACTGAAATACAAGACGTGTTGGTAGTAAACATACTTCCAAAGATTGTGAATACATATGTAGACTTTGGACTTGAACTTCTACTATTTTTTCTTTTTTATTTTATGTGCTTCATTGTGGTTAGACAGAGCTAAAAACAAGCAAGTGAAAAATAAAGTGAGAGGAAAAAATGTATCCAACAGCATAGACCCAAACCCAAATAACTGCTATCTTTTATGACACGCTGGTATCTAACCATCACTATGGATATTTTCATGCTCCTTGATTACTGCATAGTGTCAGTGAAAAGATGAGCCTTTTTCCGTCTCCATTTGGCTAGATACATGTGGACATTTTGTTCATTTGGATCTTGCCATATTTATACAGTGATTCTTGGCCTTCTAACTGGATTACTGCAGAAAATGTTAATTTGTTACTACACTTAAATACCACTCAAAAGCTTCCACTAAAGCAGAATTTGGGAGACAGGAAGAAGAGATTTAAAAGTAGGGGATTTCAATTTGCTTTTAATTGAGGGCCAAAGGCTGTTCTAAACCAGTGTTCGTGGAAGGGAAGGGGCCTGACCTAGACAACTGGGAGAGTCCTGTACACCTTACAATCTTCAAGGGGAGTGGGAACGAGCTCTGATTTGTAGATCTCTCTCTCAAACAGTTTTTAACCCTATTACCTCTTGCAATTTTTTACCATTTGCCACTAATATATGAGAGTTATGAAAATGTTTGAAGGTCGTAGAACTGATTTCTATAAGCATTTGGTTCCACTATCAGTAATGCTTGTCAATGAATTGAACAATGTAGGGTAATTTTTGCCCTAAGAGTTCTTGACTGCAAAAGGAAAATGGAATAATTTTAACTTTTTACTTTACAGATAAGAAAAAACTTGCCACCTGAGATGCAAAGGTTACTAGATGAAGGAAAAATGCGTATAGTAATCAACAATCTTAGAAGTGGCAGTATAGTTGTGGACTTTATGATTGTTTTGGATGTAGGAGAAAATTTAACAAAAACAGAGCTCACAGCTGCTTTTACAGAGGCCTTTAACAACAGTACAGAATTTCAAACGGATGGCAATGGTACACTTATAGAAGGTATAGCCTAATGCTCATACAAATTGTTTTCTTTATATTTAGTGATTACAGTGTTTATCACTGATAGTGACTTTGTGACAACAACTGCACTGGTAGTGAACTGTCATTTAATTGCACTCAGCACTTGTACTTTCATCTTTTCCATGATGAGTTAAAAAGTTGTTTTTTTATGTTTGTTCAACTTCCTTATAGAAACGAATAGTTGTGAGACGGGATTTAATGGTTGTTCTGAACATGCCACATGCAACGTTAGCGGGTCATCTTATTCCTGTCAGTGTCAGGCTGGATTCACAGACTTTAGTCCCAATGTACCTGGGAGAGATTGCAGAGGTAAGATGAATTTAAATTCACAAAACTCTTTAGATGGTCATTTTCTAAAACTTTGTATTTGACTCTTAAAAATAAACTCATAAATGAGTTATTTCAGAAAATCAGAAAAAAATAACTAGACTAAAACACGGTGGAATCTTAACAGATGATGACGATTATTATTTTATCTGATTACATTATTGTCAGGAGGCCCCAGCCAATAGTGGAGTTCCACTGTGATAGTCTCTGTACAAATACATAATAAGAGGGAAATGTTCACTGCCCTGAAGGACATACACTCTAAGGCCTTGCCTTTCTGACACTCCCCGGTGTGGTGAATTGAAGCACAGTGTTGTCCAACTGAAACAGAGAACAATGGAACGAGTCATTTGTTTACTAAGTGTTTGCAGGACTGGGTATTAAATGGAGAAGATAGATAAAGAGTAGGAGAAAGGAAGTATCATTATCTCCATTTCACAAATGGGGAACTGAGGCAAAGAGAGATGAAGTAATTTGCACATGAAGTTTGTAGAAGTGCCAGTTTTGACCCCCCTCTCCCAAATGCCAGTGCAGCATCTTAACACAACACTCGCCTTCTCCTCAAGAGAAATGCTTTAATGAAAATTCACAGACTGGTCCAGGTGGACTTTAGAAATATGTGGGTCCTTTAAAAGGGAAGAAAGATTAATCCAGATTTAAAAGACAGGGACATGGCTTCAAATTGGCTGCATAAAGAATTATTTATAAGAGTAAAATTATGTAGGTTTGGATCCATAGTCATATCACAATGGTAACTGAAGAGTGATTCCTGTTTATAACACAAGGCCTATATTTTGGGTATATAAACTCTGAGGTTGAACCCATTGTTTAGTACATAATTAATAGTAAGCAACTCTCAAGTTATTATATTGCCTTAAAACATATAAAAAGCATTTTCCCTTCCAGCAGCTTCACAACCCTATTTTCTTTTCTTCTCTTTCATCTGCATTGTGGAATTCTTCTGTTTAACCGTTATATTAACAAATAATAGTTGTGAGCCAACCAGAGTATAGAGATTCACACTCTGTACAGTTGCTGAGAAATAACTGCATGATGACCCTGCAAGTTAGATACACAGAACCAACCAGAGTACTGGGAACAGAACAACTGGGGAAAAACTGTGGATCAGACTGAGCTATTAGTCCCAGTCCTGAGTAAGGTGTAATGCATAACTATGGCCCCAGAAAAAGCCCTGGAAAGGAATTGTGGCACAGAGTTTCATAATTCCTGCTCTGATTTCATCTTGCTACAGGGTAAATTCAGTTACTACAGCCCTTGAAATGGTGAGCTTACTTCCCCAGGGCAGCTCCCCATCTACTCTCAACAGCAAGTAGGGCCTGTGGAGCCAAAACTCTGTCTATTCCCTACCTGCTTTCTTGGTGGGGCAATGATCCAGAAAGCAGAGGCTGCACTCTGCATGAGACCCAGGCCCAAGATCCAGGGAGGTTGTGCAAAGGGGTCGGTGACCCTTACTCCTCCTTATTCCCTTGCTTAGTTGAGTAAGACAAGGGAACAATCTAGTCCTGCATGATTGTGCTTGAGTAAATGGACGGCAATTTGGCAGAAGCAATTCCATTTCAGTATGATTTAAAAATGATGTTCTCCATCTCTAATTTTAATGTTGCCTTATTTTTTCTATAATAGAACCAGCTGGAGAGCCGGTGACTATTGCACCATCAAAACAGCCATCTACATCAAAGCCATCTGTTGAAAGCATTAGCCCCACACAAGAATCTGAAACTGCACCTGCAACTTCTATAAACACGACAGTTCCGTTGCCAGTGCTGAGTCCACAATCTACATCACTGATATATCCAACCACAGTAAATTTAACAAATTTAATTACTTCCTTAATAACTACTACACTTCAACCTACAATTGAAGTCACTTCAACGAATACTGTGAGTAAAGTGCCCACAAGTAACGTAACACTTATCAGTCCTACTGGGAATACTATAATTACAAGTACTGAAATAGATCAAAGTACTCCCACGGAAAAAACAACGCCAATATATACAGACACAATAGCAACTACAGAGAAACATTTTTCAACACCTGCCATGACTGAAACACGTGTAACTTTGCCAGTATCTTCATCAGTAGCTACAAAAGCCACAAATACATATTCCATAAATAATACATCCCTGGAAACTACCCCCTTAGGAACAATTGCGATGCAGTCCACTGCAGCTCCTGTGTCTAATGCAGTGCTAACAAATGGCACTTCTAGGCCTTCTCCTGCTACGGACACTAATGACATATCTACAGCCCCTTCCACAATAATTAGTGTGGACCCCACAATAACACCTTCACCTGTTTCCACCACACCACTATCCTTATCATCTACAGCTTCTTCTACAGAGAGAATTTCTACAGGTTCATCAGGTACATCAGCTACTGATACAACCAGAGTAACTACGATTGTGGAACTCAGCACTAATTCTGTGAGTTCAACCACAAGAATTCCAACAACATTTTCTACAATCCCTGTGACAACTCCATACAGGTCTAAAACTGTAACATCTCAAGAGACTTTCAACAGGACGACAAGGTCTACAGTTATAGTTACAGGATCTACAACAAATCCTATTTTAACTACCACATCAGGAGCTTGCAGTGAGTTAATTAATATTGCACAGTAAGAGAAAAAGAAATTGTGATATAAGCTATGAAAATATAATTCTGTGTTTACTAGGTACTTTAACTGGGAGGTAACATCTCTAGTAAAGTGTGGCTTTAGGAAAGAATGATCCAAAAATCCTATAGAAGTTATACTGGTTTCAATTATGTTTAAGGCTCTAATGCATGATTAGATCTGTGCCGGGAGTCCCTCCCTGAACCTGTGCAGAGCCACAGTGAGTGCAGAAGGTCTTGATATGGACAAAAATGTCTGTCTGCCCAGATAAAGCTGCATGTTGGGAGCTGTGACTGTTGTTATAATGCAGAATTGCGCAATGTTTATGACCATAATCTGTATATACATTAGCATGATAGAATTCGCTCTGAGCTTTTCGAATTCTTGACTGCTTTTTTAAAAAAACTGCCATGATTATGAGATCAGAGTCTGTTTTAGGGCCATCTGTCCGCTTATGATTATGGTTATCAGTGAAGCAATCTTTAATTTGTGGTGAGAGATTAAAAAAGAATGCTACTTTCCTTTGGATATAGCAGATAATGCAAGTTAATATTTTAGAATGTAATTTACATTTTTAGAGGAAATAGTTACCTTTCAGCTTTGAGGGAGACAAAGAGCTTGGGGCTGGATTCTACCTGCAGGCAGGTGCACAGAGCTGTGGTTTGATTCAATGGGAGACATGCATGTGCATCTTTGTCCCTTAACAGTAGCCTAGAAAATCCCCAGAGTATTAAATTGTCCTTACATAAGAAATCATATAATAACAATGTTTAATTTTCATAAGTATTTATTTTTAGCATCACAGATGTGGGTAAATGTGTCACTTACAGAAAACTGATCTTTTTGTTTATAGCTTCACTTGATTTTTCTATACAACTTGAGAATGTAACTAGTGACATGATACAATTCAATTGGACACCTCAAGGTGGCGGTATAGCTTATACAGCTTCTCTGTTCGGAGATGAAGCAGTGAAAAAAAACACTACATATAAAACAAGCATAGCATATGAACATTTGCTTCCTGGCCAGGAATACATAATATCTGTGGAGGTTTTAAACTGTGGTGAGAAGACCAGTACTTCAATGACGGTTCAGACAGGTATTTCCTTGATAATCTAATCATTTTTATTAATAACGCATAGGATATCTTTTTTTAGATATGATTAGAGAATGGGTGGGCAAACTTTTTGGCCTAAGGGCCACATCTGGGTATGGAAATTGTATGGTGGGCCATGAGTGCTCACAAAATTGGGGGTTGGGGTGCGGGAGGGGCTAAGGGCTTTGGCTGGGGGTACAGGTCCTGTGGTGGAGCTGGGGATGAGGGGTTGGGGATGCAGAAGGGTGTTCCGGGCTGGTACTGAGGAGTTTGGAGGGTGGGAGGGGGATCAGAGCTGGGGCAGGGGGTTGGGGCACAGGAGGGGTCAGGGGTGCAGGCTCCAGGTGACACTTACCTCAAGCAGCTCCTGGAAGCAGCGGCATGTCCTCTCTCCGGCTCCTATGCGGAGGTGCAGCCAGGCAGCTCTGCACGCTGTCCCATCTGCAGGTGCTGCCCCTGCAACTCCCATTGGCCATGGATGTGAGCCAGAGAGAGCTGCAGGGGTAGTGTGTGGA
Source organism: Gopherus evgoodei (assembly GCF_007399415.2). Lineage (NCBI taxonomy): Eukaryota > Metazoa > Chordata > Testudines > Testudinidae > Gopherus > Gopherus evgoodei. The sequence goes on along the minus strand of NC_044322.1, from coordinate 160,102,470 downwards.
GCCCTCTGGCTGCCCCTAAGTGTAGGAGGCGGAGGGGGGACGTGCTGCTGCTTCCAGGAGCTGCGCGGAGCCCCAGCATGCGCAGAGTGGGGCAAACCTCTGATTCCACTCCCCAGCTGGAGTGGGGCAAGCCCCAGACCCCACTCCCTGGCTGGAGCTTGAGGGTTGGATTAAAATGTCTGACGGGCCGGATGCAGCCCCCAGGCCATAGTTTGCCCACATTTGGATTAGAGTCTACTTCTGTAACCTTTACTCATGTGAATAGTTCTTATTTATGTGCCTCATCCCATTGACTTCAAGAGGACTACTTGCTTAAGCAGAGTTATTCTGTATAATTTTGCAGTCATGGCCCTTAAATAAAGAATTCTGTACAAAAAATACATTGAGTATTTGTTACAAATTTAACACTCAGAAGTAAGGTAATGCCAAAGTTAATGTTGCATGAGCCATCTTAACTGTGCCCCAATGTTTTTATTATTATTATTATTTATTATTATTATTATTAATTTTATGCCTAGGAATGATGAAATAGTATTAATTATAGGGTCACATACTATTTCTAAAAATTTCTACAACCTTAGACACACAAGTAGCATCGTGTAACAGTTTTTCATTCTTATATATTTATATTCTGTTCATCTGAGGAGAGGGATAGCTCAGTGGTTTGCGCATTGGCCAGCTAAACCTAGGGGTGTGAGTTCAATCCTTAAGGGAGCCATTTAGGGTTCTGGGGCCAAAATCTGTCAGGGGATTGGAGCAGGGCGTTGGACTAGATGACCTCCTGAGGTCCCTTCCAACTCTGATATTCTATGATCATCATAATACTCTAGTGTATCATTGTCGTAAGACTTTTCATATGAATTACAATACATCATTCCTTATGTGTAATTCCAGGGACAAGGCAAGTAACTGTGGGTCTGACTCTTAGAGCTTGTCTACACAAAATATTAGTGGGCAGCAAGCCAGGGTGTGAATCTGCAGCACACTAGATTGCTGCACAGTAACATCCCAAGTGGGCACTGCTATTGCACACTGAATGTGCTGTAATGGGCTTTGAGGTACTGCTGTTTGAAATGAAAATACGTCAAAGTGCATTACAGAACTTTTAGAGTGCTGCTGTACCAGTGTCCATGTGGGACGTTACTGCCCGGCAAGCTGTAGATTCACACCCTGGCTTGCTGCATGCTAACATCTCATGCAGACAAGTCCTTAGAGGTGCCAAGAACGTACTGACTTCAGATGAAATCGCAGGTGCACTATACTTCTGAAAATCAGTTCCTACAAGGCTGATTTAGCTGCACAAGCCTGTACAGAACAGGCTGTGGCTCTCTCTCTTCTAAGGAAATGGCAAACTGGGGCTTTAAATGAATGAAAATATTGTAGTGTAATTTCAGTAATGTGCATGAATTCCTGGGGCTGGTTCTCTTCTCACTTATTCCAGTTTTACACCAGTGCAATTCTATTGATTTTGAAGGGATTACTCTCAACGTACAATGATGTGCTGGATAGGATATTCAGACTTCTCAGATATGAATATACTGCCTTTGTGTCTTTCAGTTTAAGCCTGATGATGCTCTAGTTTGGATTTAGAGACTCGATATCAAAAAGGACATCAAATAACAGGACTAAATATACATTGCTTACATTCTCTACCTTCACCTAGAAGCACTGCTCCTTCGTTTTAATGCAACGATGGGTCCAATCCTGCATGCCTTCTACAAATTGAACCCCCCACTATTCTCAGGGGAGTTCCACATGGAGAAGGATAAAGAAATCGGACCCAAGGCTTTTGCACAGTCAGATTCTAATACTGTCTGATAGAATAAGTTGTCTCATTCCAGCTAAATGTTAAAAATTAAAATTGACTGGTTAATTAATGATTTTTATAAACCCTTTGTGCCAGTGGTCCCCAGCCTTTTTGTGGCCAGTAGCACATTCATATTTTCAGAAGAGTGTGGCGGGCGCCAACACTTTCTCAAGGCTTATTTTGTATTTGTACATTAAATAATACAAAAAAATCATATTTAATATTACATAATATATGAATCCATAAGATTATAAGGGTAATTTTACATGTAAACAGTATTAATTAAATTATTCGGCAATTACTCTTTCACTTTGAATTTGCTCTTTTTTATCTGCCTGTAAGAAAAATTAAGGAGTTTTTACAAAATAAATATCATAAACAGTTTTCATCTTATTTATTTTTAAAAAGTAAAACATTGTTGAACTGCTGGTCCAAATATATTTATTATTCTTACTTTAACATAGAATGAAGCCTGCAGCCCCAGAGTTCTCTGTCCCTGGCAGGCGTGGGGCCCCAGCTTCTCTCTGTCTTAAGCCACAGCCTCGCACCTGCCAGGGACCGAGAGCACTGGCACCTGCAGCCCTGGAGTTCTCTGTCCCCGGCAGGCGCAGGGCTATGGCTTCTCTCCGGCTTCAAAGCCGGAGAGAAGCTGTGGCTCGGTGCCTGCTGGGGACAGAGAACACCGGCACCCGCAGCCTGCAGGGGCCTCGGCTTCTCTCCCCTGCTGGGCACTAGGCGGGTGCACATATATGTGCCATGGCGCCCGCAGCACCACGTTGGGGACCACTGCTTTGTGCCTTCCAAAGTGTCCCAGAGGTTAGGCTGATTGTGGCGGTCCAAGATTATTTTTTGCTCAGTCTAATAAACCCAGTGCATCAATGTCAGTAGGTTAATCCTTCAGGGATAATGTTTAATATGTTCTATTTCTTTACAGCATCCAAAAACTTCAAAGGACAAACCAGGTTGATAGATAAAGTGTTCAACCCTCAGTACAGAAACAAATCAAGTGCAGCATTTAAAGACTTCGAAAAGAATTTCACTGATGAGGTACCACTCATTGCTTCAAAATATCTATGAGCTTTATCATTCCCTACACTGCTTACTACTGCCTAGAAGACAGTTTGTCACATTCTTCTGGAGGAGCGTCAAGGGGATTTTCTGCACTGGTGAAGTAGCAGAGGGTTAGGCCTCCCAAACCAACAGACCCCCTGAGAGCCACCTAAAACTCTGGGATCTCGGAAGGCCAGGGCCATCTGGGAAGAGGCCCCATGTTTTCCCACTAGCTTCCATCTCAGTCTGATCCTTTGGTAACACAGCTTCTGCAAGAACCATGCTACTAAGAGCTTCCCTGATGGCTGCTGTGTCTAGAACCCCCCTCAGAGATGGATTGCACAGGGTGGAAGGAGAAAGCATGCAAATTAATTCTGATGGAGGCAACAGTAATGGGAGGGATCCTGCTGTAAACAGTGGCTGCCCCTCCATCCTGCAGCAACTTGCCCTTTCCCGGATTTTGGATCCTGACTCCTGCATGGTGGCTTTGACTGTCATGGTGCAGTACCCTGCTGGGTGAATGCAGCACAAAACTGCAACAGACCTACGCCTAAATTATCATGGCTAATGTGGCCCCACTGCACCACTGGTGCTTACAGTGGAGGTGTCCTATCAGTTTAATTAAAAATGGTTCCATTCACTTGTTTGGATAAGGCTAAAATGGGAATCACATGGTGAAACGCTGTTTTTTCTGTTCCTCTTGCCCTTTTTCCCCAGGACGGGGAATTTTGTTTTATTTTTAGAGTTTTAAATACCACCACAGGTAAATGAATAAGGAATGTTTTACATTATTTGGCTTATTTTATTCCTTTATCGGCAGTTCATCAAACAGTTACATTTAAAACTGAAAGGTCTATAAAATGGTTTGGGAAACAGAACTGATTCCTATATGTGGGTTATTCTTTTATCGGTGACTGTTATGAAAGGTTATGAAATCAGAAAAAGTTGGTTTAAGAATTTATGAAGGTGAAAGAAAATCAGATTGATTGTTACTTTTCATTTTACAGATAGGGGGAAAATTAACAGGCGAGTTCAAAAACTTATTTGACATGAGGAAATTGCGTATAGTAATTGACAGTCTTAGCAATGGCAGCGTGACTGTGCTCTTCCACATGGTGATGCCTGTGCAACAAAACTTAACACGAACAACAGTCTTCGATGCTTTAATAAAAGCCCTGAACAAAAGCGCTCTGGGGCGAGTGGACTTCAACAGCACTTTTGTAGAAGGTATGGCCCAGTGTTCACAGAAATCTTTTTCTGGTATACTCTGCAATTACTGTGTTTACCAATGACGGTGACTTACCTGTAAAAACTACTATAGTGGGTTTCTGAATTTAGGACCCAATACACAAGGAGAGTTATTCCTTATTTCAGATTGTCAAGGTTTTCCCCCGACTTTGAACTTTAGGGTACAAAAAGTGGGGACCTGCATGAACACTTTTAAGCTTAATTACTAGCTTACATCTGGTATGCTGCCACCAGCCAGAATTTAGTGTCTGGCACACTTTCTGTTCCCCCAAAACCTTCCCTGGGGAACCCAGACCCAAACCCCTTGGGTCTTAAAACAAGGAGAAATTAACCATCCCCTTCCTTTTCCCCCCAGACTTTCCCCTCCCTGGGTTGCCTTGAGAGACTTCACACCAATCCAAACTCCTTGGATCTTAAAACAAGGAGGAATTAACCATCTCCCCTCCTTTCCCCCCACCAGTCCCTGGTGAGTTCAAACTCAATTCCTTGGATTTTAAAACAAGGAAAAATCAATTAGGTTCTTAAAAAGAAAGCTTTTAATTCAAGAAAGAAAAGGTAAAAATTATCTCTGTAAGATCAGGATGGAAAATGCTTTACAGGGTATTCAGATTCATATAGACCAGAGGGACTCCCCTCCTAGCCTTAGATTCAAAGTTACAGCAAACAGAGGTAAAAATCCTTCCGGCAAAAAGACACATTCACAAGTTGAGAAAACAAACATAGGGCTAATCCGCCTTGCGTGGCTACTACTTACAATTTTGAAACATGAAAGACTGATTCAGAAAGATTGGGAAAGCCTGGGTGTACGTCTGGTCCCTCTTAGCCCCAAGAGCGAACAACGAACCACACATTTTTTCATTTTTTCCAAGAGGCATTTAATATGGCAAATATTTACTTTATTACAGTGGGAAACATCTGTGAAACAGTATCAAAAGTCTGTTCTGAACATGCCTCATGCATCCGTGAAGAGGCAACTTATTCCTGTAAGTGTAAAGATGGATTCTATGACAACAGTCCCCGTGTACCAGGGAGAGATTGCCAAGGTAAGAAGGAAAGGCTATGATACCCTTTTGGAGATGTGCACTGATATGAATCTGATCTTGATTAGACCAATGCAAGTTTATGTGTAAAAACAAACTGATTACATTTACATCTGTATTAACTGAAGCTGTTTGCTTAATCTTCCATTTTTCAAGTGTGAAAAATTAATGTTCAGTCTCGTGTGTATTATGGTGTCCATCTGACTTTATACAGTAGAAGGGGGAAAATGTGATCTCAGTTTATAAACATGATCTTCTCTTAACTTATAGACATAAATGAATGTGCTACTAACGCATCATCATGTTCACGCTTGGCCACATGCAACAACACTGTAGGAAGTTATGAATGTAACTGTAATCCAGGAATAAAAGATGAGAATCCAACAAATCCTGGAAGACAATGTAAAGGTAAAGGAATATTGGCTTACTTGTGCTGAGGAAAACATTATTTTGCAATATGTTGCTGAAAAATCGTGAATAAATTCTCCCAGGCCACACTTATTTAACCAAAAACGTTGTTTTGTACTCTCTGCACATAAAAGCTTCATACTAAATGGTCTACCCGGAGATCATTGAATTCTCAAAGCTATTAATATGTATAATAGGGGCATAGGATGTGGGGCTGAAAGTTTTCTCCACACTGAGGGGAAGATCACGTCCCACAGATCTGTGCACTGACAGGGTTCTCCCGTCCCACATCTTCTTCTTCCCATGTAGAAGTGATGAGCTCAGACACATCCATGGCACCTTCCCCAGTCTACCTAGGATCCCATGGTGGGTTCTGTGTAAGGCTGGGATCTCCACTTGGTGAAGACTAGGTGGGCTGGGGGAGGGGACTGGGCAGCTCTGCTCTGAGTGGGAATGGATGAAGAGAGACATATAATGGCACTCACTCTGGCCCCCAGAGTCCCCAGAAAAGTCCTCGCGCAGTAATAACTTTCCTGCAGAACCTCCTTTGCACCAAGAAACTCTTTAATGAGATATGGGTAGGGTTGCTGGGGACTGCTGCTAGTTGCAGAAGCCCTGGCAGCACTGCTCCATTGGAACGTCAGTTTCCCAGGCCAGCTGAGCCTCCATATGGCTAGCCCTGATTTCCCACTGAACCTCTAGGACATGCATGAATTCCATGGGCTCTGCAGAGCCTAAGATCAGGACTCATGGCTCACTCCACCGGCCCAGTGGAAAAATTTGGGTGGAACTTTGTGGGGGGAACCTTGTGAAGCTTACCTCCCCTATTAGCTCTCTGGTGTGGGTCTTACCATGAGATGGAGAGATCCAGCCCTAGGTGATCCAGCTGCATCTTTTCATGCACCAGAAAGAATGGATCTCCCATTCCATATATTCTCTGGTATTGGTGACATGATACTCCCAAGAAATAGCGTGAGAGCATCTGCTGCCTTCCCCATACATTGTGGTAGCATCAATGGGAATAACTCCATGCCGGCTACAACAGGCTGGACTGAGGATTTTGTTCCTCAGCTCTGTCATTTTTGTATGAAAAACAGAACCTTTTTATACAGGCCTTCTTCCATACCTAGGGCGATCACACCTAAAAGTGTGCTAGCTGCAATACAGACATATAATTCCATTGGCATGCATCCGATGAAGTGGCTATTCACCCTTGAAAGCTCATGCTCCAATACATCTGTTAGTGTATAAGATGCCACAGTACTTTTTGCTGCTTTTATAATTCCATTGGAAATTCCCATAATCTCTCCCACTGGGTGGAATTAACACCTGGACAAAGGGCCACACAAGGCTTATATATACCATTTCTGTCCTACTTAAAGCCTCAGAGTGTTTATGTGTTATATGCAACTTACAATGGCCCTTTACACAGGCGTGAATTTCCTTTCTGTATCTAAGCGTGTCACTTAACTTGGTTTTGCTGTTTACTTTACAGATCCTGTTCTCTGCTTCAGCAGCGCTAACCTTTGCTCAACACAAAATAATGACTGTCTTGATTCCAAAAATCGGATATGCTCAAGTAAGTTTTAAGCATTCCTAATTCATTTCAGATTTCTGGGTAACATCCCACATGGGAGCAAGTGTTTTTGATATACAGTTTATGCCCTACTTTGGTATGTGAGTTCAACTAGCATCTGAAGTTCACATTTCTTTGGCCTGTAATTGTGAATGCTCCCTCCACCAAAGCTTCAGTTTCAGCCTCAGTCTTTATTTTTAAATAAGACAATTGCTTCTAACGTGTCTTCTTCTTGGGAGGGATCATCCATTTACTTCCTGGGAGTTGAGGGTATTCAGCACCTAGCATGGAGCGCATCTTGAAGGATCCAGAACTAACAGCCTGATCTTGTGCCCACTAAAATCAAAGGAAGTGTTGCGATTGAGTTCAGTGGGAGCACTGTAAATGGTCACAGAAGATAGCAAGGGATGATAAGCAGTCACTGTGATGTGAGACGAGTTTTGGGAGGGATGAGGATTACATTAGGCAATCTATTCTATGAACAGACTTGATGAGTTCCTTTGTTTTTATTTAATTAATTTACTTTTTAAATAAAATTAATATAATAAATTAATAACATGAGATAGGAAAGTCTAACAAGAAGACATAAGTGATGGATTGAAGGTCAGAGATTCTTTGAATCTATTACCTCTTTTTCCTCCCACAGGTAAACAAGCTTTTGCTTGTGAAATTTTGTTCAAAAACTTGGTGTTTGGTCCTGAACTTTATAACTCTGAAAGCCAAAGGTATCAGAATTTGTCCCAAAGCATCACAACAGACGTAAGTTTGACTTTGTAATGGATTATCATTTTGTAAATTGTCCTCCTTTGTCATCTGGAAATGCACTAATAATATTGTTATGAGCCCCAGAGTCATGCACAGAGATTGGTATCTCACTGAAAATTTTGATGTGATTAAGCAGAAAAAAATGACCCCTCCTTGTACAGTGAAAATAATACATAAAGCATGATCCTAAAAAGATCATCAGGGCAGAGAAGGAGCTTTTGGCTACCTGCTCAGTTCTCAGATGTACCACATTTAATAATGGGAACTTTAAAAAAGTTTTAAATAAAAAGGAGGGGAATTCCTCATCCCTTTTGTTTTCTTTCATTCCTGTTAGATAAATGTCTATAGGAGTAGCTATTATAGTGTTCTAAAGTCATGCTGCAAAAAATATTTGTAAGATGTAGGGCTTTGACTAATTCCGGTAGAATGCTGTAACTCATGGCCAATGCCTTACACTGGCAGCTGAGGCACTGGAGAGATTGCTGATGGAATACAGAAGGGAGGAGGGGAGTTCAGAAACGTTACATAACATAGAACAATTTAGCAAAATTGTCATGAAAAAGATGCTAGGCAGGTAAAAAAATCTACTCTACCTCGCCATGATGATAATTTAAAAACTAATGATAATTTATTCACTTGTCAAAAAGATTTGCAGGCCAGAGCCCGCTGGAAGAGTGAAAATATTGCAAGGTTGGGATAGACTGTCATTGATTTGAATAATAAAGAAAAGAATTCTTAGCGTTTCTTCTGTAGCTTTCACCCAAGAATTTCCAAGTACTTTACAAGCAGTAACTAATTCCTTCTTATTACCATATCAGCTGAACGTTAATACAGCGTTGTTATCAGCACCCCCATTTTATAGAGGGCTAAACTGACTTTTTAAAGGGCATGATCCAAAGTTCACTAAACACAGTGGGAGTCTTTCTACCAATTTCAATGAACTTCGGATCAGGCCTTGTATGATTTGCTCAAGGCAATAATGATTATTATCGTTATTATTAGACAGTGACGGAGCTGGGGAAAGATCCTCCTCTGAAGTCACAAAATGTTTTCTATTTCTGTGGACAATTTTATCAAAAATGTGAAATATTTTGGGTTGGAAATGCTGTCATGGTGCCTCATGGGAAGTATAGTCAAGTTCCCCATGCTCCCATTCTCCTCTATAGGCTGGGTTCTTTGATTGGACTACATCTCCCATGATGGTCTTGGAGCTGGGAAGAAATGTGTTATGGGAGTCCCTGGCCATGGTGCATCATGGAACATGTAGTCCAGTGGAGGAGGCTGGCCCAAAAAGGAGAGTGGAAACATGAGGCAACTCCCAGCTGGCACTATGACAGCGTTTCCTAATCCAAATTTTTTGTTGTTTAGGCATTTGTTTTTTCGACAAAAAAAATCAAAATTCTCCATGGAAAGCAGATACTTTGTGAAATATTTTCTTTAATTAAGAGTTTTGACTGCAATTTTTGACCAGGCCTACCTAGAAGGAAGAGAACTACCAGTACTTTTCCTCTATCTGGTAGGAAATACTGGGCCAAACTGCATTTTGATGTACACCATTGTAAATCTGGAGTCACTCCTATAAAGGTTATGACCAATGGAGGTTATGCTTGATTTATACTGGAGTGGTTCTGAGAAGAATCTTTCCTCCTGTCTCTCCTTTGCCCAGTCATTCTGAAATGTCCGGCTCTTGATTATGTAACGACGACACAAAGTGAATAATGCTCTACAAGTTATACATGCTATTTGTCTAGACTAGTAGCACTATCATATCCATTTTAAACGCCTATTTCCAACTTCTACCATTGGATGTGTACGTATTGGATCAGCACACTTGAAGTCAAGGTGTGCAAGCTAATAAGGCTGAAGGGACCCTAAAAGTAACCTTAGAAATCTTATATTGCTTTGTAAATATAGCAGTAAGGTGCTGCTGTGTTCCAATATACATGTGGTAGAATGTGAAGAAGGGTACTGAGTGTATACAAATTCCCAGCTGATAGTTAACTGTAGATTGCTACTCCAAAAATCGAGTTCTGATTTCATACTTTAAATCATGCACTGTACATCACCAAGAGAACCTTTCTTGAATAAATATTTTGTGCTATAGAAAAAAAATGTATTCAATTATTTCTTATTCTAAAAGTCTTGCCTTAAAAGGGTGATGTGTACAAAAAATAAATTTACTGGTAATTCTTGCTCTGCCTCTGACATTTTGGAACAAATGTTGGCTTACATTTTTCCAGGTTGTTAAGCAAATGCGAATCAGCCTGAGAGATGACAGCTTTGATATCATAGTGGTTGGATTTAGACGTGGGAGTGTGATCGCCTATTTTGTTTCTCTACTACAAGGACAACAGTACATTGATGCAAATACTCTTCAAGCAAATTTAAGTAAAATAGTAAAGAATGTGTTTGGTAATGAAACTGAAGTAACTGTACAATGTAAGTGTTACTAAAACATCTTATTAGTTATGACATAGGGACCTGAAAGCATCTAATCTCATGCACTGCACAGAAATTGTTAAAAATAATTCTTTCCTTCTACAAGGTACATATTTTATGCTAACTTTTCAAATAACATTCACATCAGCACAGGGACACAACCAGAATTTTCCTAAGGAGGGAGCCTAGGGAAAGGACCCCTCTTCAGTGGGGGAATGAGGATGGTGGTGTGCAGGGTGCCCTGTGGGCATGGCTCTGAATGACAGAGGGCAGAGCCAGTTGCAGGCAGGTTTTCAGGGCTGCACCCAGGGAAGGAAGTGCTGGGAAATGCCAACCTCAGGCCCTGGTGCCAAGGCAGGGCAGTCCTGCGGGCCCCTAGTGCTCCTGCTCCCTGTGGAAGGCCCCAGCATCTGGGCTGCATGCCAGCCCCCCATCCCGTGCTGCTGTTTCAGCCAAGGCGGGGGGCTCAGGGAAGTGCCATGCCTCTCCTCCCAGCCGGCGAAGCCAGGACTCCAGCAGGGGGCAGGGATGTGGGTGCCCCAGCCCATTACTTCCTGTGTGGGACAAAGGTCTCTGGTTGTGTGGCTGCTGCACACTGCTGCCTCAGGCATGGCCAGGAGGGGAGGCCGTGGGTGGGGCTTTGCTCAGAGCTAAGCGGGGGATGGGCCTGGGCCCCCTACCTCCCCCTTCTTCATCAGCACATTCCCTCTGGAATGTAGATTATTGTTCTGTTTTAAACACACGTTATACCTCTCCTCAGCAGTGTGAAAGTAGAATATTCTGGGGTACATTCTTATATTTAAAGATCTATGGGGCAAATCCTGGCTCTCTTTACATGGAAGGAAGGAAACGATATAGATCTCCTTGTTGCAGTGCATGCCAACTTTGGTGCTACAGATGGTTGGCTTTGGGTGGAAGGGGGCATGAAGAGTCTCCATACTTGGTCCGTGATGTGACCCCCTGAGCTGCTTTCCAACCACTGCTCTCTTTTTCTAGTACTTAAAAATGAAATGCTGCAGTATAAAGCATATAGGTCCCACAACCCTTCCTTAGCCTGGTAAGTACGTACTTACAAGAGTAGTTCTCCGGAGGGAACAAAACTACTCACATAAGTACTGCACAGCTGGACCCTACGTTGGTGTAAGATACACTTTGAAGAATCTGAAAGAAGAGACAGGTTACATTAACTTAGACTTTCTTTTAGCTCACTTAGACTCATCTCTGAATTCGCCTCTGTGGACCTGATGTAGCTCCCTTAAAATCAATGAAAAGACTCCTATTGACTACACTGAATGTTGGACAGCATGTGCATATCTTGCATTCAGTATAAGGGCTGGATCAGGTCATTTCTGTCACAGCTCTGGGGAGGGAGCTGTACAGAGAGGCATCGATGACATCAGGCATAATCCTGTGTGCACACAGCATGCAATCTGCTCCAACAATTTGGATGCAGCTTATTGCTCCCCCTGGTACACTGACTCTGCTCTGGGTTGGCATAGGGCCAGGACCCTTCCACCTCTGTATTCCCTTCTTGGCACCTGGCTCCCCAGGAGGAGTGGAAGTAAGCAGTTCTTACACTTCATACAGCACAGTGACTGCTATTGTGCAGCCATTTAAGGTGGGGAAGCTTCTTGCAGGCTATGTCAGCCGGCACACCGGTGCCAGGGATGCCACAGTCTGGCCCCAAGAGATGGGCATGAACACAGTAGTATTTAACATCGGCTCAGTTTCAAAGTGTCTGATGTCAGACATTGAATGCAGCTGTTATTTAATGCACCGAGCTTTCTAAAGGCTTCACATTTTGACATTTCAGGCTGGCATTTCTCAAATATATTTTCCATTTACAGCAATCCCAACATCTTCTGAAACAAATCTGGCCTGGAAAACAGCGGTGATTGTCCTTGGAGTTCTACTTGGAGTTGCATTAATACTTGCTTTGCTGATACTGTCAGTGTGCCTTTGGATGAGGTCTACAGCTGGTGAATATTGGCTTGAACCTAAAGGACTTATGGGAAATTTTGCCTACCAATACTTATAAGCCTTCACTTTGACTTATAAATGATTTCACTCACTACCTTAAAAGAGATTTAATAGAGAGATTTTAATGTATCTTTTTATCTGAAGTACTTATATGACACTCTGTGCCCCCTATCACAGTTGAACCTGAGTGCCTCACAATCTTTAATGTATTTATCTTCACAACAACTTGGTGAGGTTGGGAAGTGCTATTATCCCCATTTTATTAAGGAGGAACTGAGCCCCAGAGAGACTAAGTGACCTACCCTGAGAAATCTGTGGCAGAGCTCAGAGTTCCATGCTAGTGACCTAAGGAAATGAAATGGCCATAAACGGCAGTTATAGATTAGATATGTGGTGTTAGAGTTATAAACACAAAGGAGTTGATGCTTCTACAGAAACCACCAGCAAAATTCCCATTGTCTTAAATGGAAATATGATGAAGCCCACTATTATGGTCCATATTTTGCTCTTGGAAATACTTGACTTCAAGGAGAGCTGTATATATGCATCTAATGGCAGAACTGGACTCTTTGTGTGCCTGTGCATTTATTACATTCATTTACTTTCAACCCATCACATAAATTCACTATACAAAGTGTGGGTTGGCATGTACCAGCATGTCTTATGCACATCTCTAAAGAACTTATACATATGAATACTTTACACAACTCTATGATTATCTTCTTTCATTTTGACCAATAAGCACAGTTTGCAATAAATGTATAAAAGCCTAATAAAGTATGTTGACTTTAAATAGACATGTATGTGTGATCTAAAATGAAACTGCCAAATGTAAAATTTTAACATACCACTGAAAGGGAAGGAAGATGATCTGGGGAGGAACAGATTAACTCATCCATTTTTACCTATTAGAAATGGTTAGACAAAAATCTGACATATAATCTCATTTCACTTTGCTCTTTATAAACCTGATCCAAAGCTCATTGAAGTTAATGGAAAGACTCAGGGATTTCACTAGGCATCAAATCAGACCCTGTATATATTATAGTCATAAAATATTTTAAAGAGTTTTCCTTATCTTCATCACACCTAGACTGTAAACTCTTTGGAACAGGGCTTGTTTACATTTTTTGTGTATTTTACAGCACTTAGCATACTAATAAATGGTAATAATAATTATTCCACCATGATTTGTGTATTTCATATAGACTTAATTTTGTCTGTATCTGTATTTCCTTTTGTCTGTGAGCCAACGCCTGGTTCTATGATTTGTTACTGATGAATGTGTGTTACTGTGAAATAGTGGTTGGGTGGAATTTCTGAATAATAGGGTCTGACTTCAGTTCAGAAGTTAGCAGTTAATTAAGAAAGAATGGAATTCATTTCTTCATAACAGCATGGGTCCTGTTCTTTTACAGGCTACTGTCTTTTTCGCACAGCCTAGATAGTTAGAAGGAAAGCAGAGCTGCACTGCCCCCAGATGGCTGAATGCCTTTCTGAACACCCCAGTCCAAAGGGACAGCACATCTATTCTTACTGTTTTATATGGGTGCAGCCAGTTTCTTTTCGCGGGGCCAAATCCCAAGTCAGTTTGACCTCTCAGTGCTGTTTCTCTGGCTATCCTCTTTTGCCGGATAGCGTGTCTCGTGGAGGAACCAAGATGCAAGTCACTAAATGGAGGGGGTCACACCTGTATGGGTATGTCTACACAGCATTTTGAAGGTCTAAAATTAGCTGGATAGACAGCGCTTTGAAGCTGTGGCTCAGGCAAGAGCTTGGGGTCTGAAGGCTAGTGAGGAGTATGGGCTTCAGTGTCCGAGCTGCAACTTCAAAGAGACGTTCACACTGCTATTTTAGAGTGCGAGTGTGAGCCCTATAAGCCTGAGTTTGTTGACCTGGACTGGGAGGCTCATTCCCACTCGCTCCAAAATACTGTGTAGACAGACCCTGTGGGACTTTGCTTCCCAGAACATGGGTGAGTGAGTTCAGGCTGTACCATCCTTCCAAGTGGTTGCTTACCAGGCCCTCCATAGATTAACCACAGAGTTTTATTCCAGAAGGGGCCATGGGGTCACAAAGGGATGGCTGCATGTTTGCTGCACCTTTCTGCACAAATTTGTGTCACTATTTTGTGCTCCTGGCAGGTGTAATATTTGCAGGGATCTGTGACGGGGGCTTTTGCTCATGAGGCACAAACTCTTTCTGAGCATCCCTGGGGCAGGATGTTCTGTACTGCCTTCTACTCAGACTGTGCCTATATGCCACAACCCAGCTCCACAGAAGAAGACTTACTAACATTAATATTTGTGGCCACTATTTTACATGCTTTATAACCCTGATGACATGCTATACTCATGAATCATTTGTGAATGTGTACATAGCCATTCATGAGGGTGACAAGATGTCCCAGTTTCATAGGGACAGTCTTGATTTTGGGGTCTTTTTTGTATGTAGGCTCCTATTATCCCCCACCCCTGTCCTGATGTTTCACACTTGCTGTCTGGTCATCCTACCATTCATTCTATCAGTAAATGCAGTCTCATTTGAGTATTATGCTTTGCAAATACAAATGAAGGTCATTGACTGCTGTTAATATTTTTTTCTGTTTTTTTAAATATGGTATGAATAATAATGGACATGACTCTTAGTTTCAGCTTTTCTGGGGTCTGGAAATTATATTTATTGGAAGAGTATGTACAGCTGGGTTGTACTGTAATATAAAATGACAGAATTCTATGATACGGTATATGTAAAATATGTTAAACTCTCTGAAGACCTGTTATTTTAAATGATTTCCAAAAATATGTTAGAAATAAATATACTATTTTTACAATTTTGCATTTCTAAGGGGTTTGTTTTTGTTATTTTGCAGTACAATTTTGGGGAAGTTTTTTAAAAATATTTTCAGTTTTGATTGAAATTATTAAGTAGCCGCAGAGCCAGGTTGGCAAGGCTTAATTCAACAGATACAGAGATGTGATTTCTCTGCGCAAGATCAGCACCGCCATTTTTACAAGAGTGGGACCGAGATCTGGTAGATCTGGCCCTATTCCCTCCAGCCCTATGAAAGCCTCTCTGCAGCTGTACTGTGGTAACTAGGCTTCAGGAACTCCCCGGGGGCAAGAAGAGGATTATCCACTCTTCTCCCTTCCAAAGGTAGGGGATAATCTCTTGAATTTCAAGTAGAATCAAGTTAGGCTCTACGCCTGCTCCCTCCTCGGTGAGATAGGGTTCTGCATCCATGGGGTGCCTGTCAACAAGATTCATGCTGTCAGCCAGAAGAGGGAGACCAGAGAAACCACACAGAAAAGGCCAGACCTCCATGGGACACGATGTTCCCATTCCTGGGTTCTGTGGGCTAGGAAGGTTATGCTCCCTGCCTCTTCTAAAAAGGCACATATCCTTCCCTGGTGAGGAGACACTTTCAAAGAAACACTACAAGGTTCACTGTGCAGTTTCCTGGACACTCTACCTCCCTTCCATGGAAAGGCACAATATATAACATCCATGATGGTAAAGGATTAGCCAATAAGGGTAGGTCTACACTGCAATTAAACACTCGTGCCAGCTGACTCGGGATGTGGAGCTGTAGAATTGTGGTGTAGACGTTTGGTCTGGGCTTCAGCCTGGGCTGTCGGACGCTCCCAGAGTTCCAGACCTCAGGCTCCAGCCACAGCCTGAACCTCCAATTTTACAGCCCTGCACCCTGAGCTCCACGAGCTTGAGTCAGCTGACATTGGTAGAGCTGGTGCTAGGTATAAGCAGTCTAAACAATTGCTTTTAGGGCCCTGAGCAGGTCAAGGTGCCCTTCCCTCTTAATTATTAGTATGTCTTGTGTGTGTGTATGAGGTTGGGTGGGGGAAATATTTCCTGCTTAGGGCCCCCAATGGGTGAGCACTGGCCATGGGCCAGCGGCGGTTTAACTGCAGTGTAGACATACTTTAAATGTTTAAGAGAAAGGGACACCGTCAACTTAAAAATCACTCTCCTATCTCAAAACGGATCTATCACGGATATACATTGTAACGTGCTTGGATGCTCTGCAAGAACAAGGCCCACACACACTGTGAGTTATTTGGCTTTAATGAAGGTAAAGTGACACATTTGCAACAGGGACCCTGGGCGTTGCTGTCACTTTGGCGGGGAACGCAGCACCGAAGCTCAGCTCGGCCTGGGTCGGAGTCCAAAGGCGGGACCAGGAGCATACAGCTATATATACACAATAGAAAAGCAACTCATACATATGCAAAAAGGGACTTTCCACAAGCTATGCCCGCCCTTTGGCCTAAGGCCATACAAACTGGTTTCAACTGGTTAAAAGCAAATTATAACTGGCATGCCGTGTCCTACAATGACTGGCCCCTTAGCAAGCAGGGGCTTTCCACAAGGCCGCCGAGAAAGCGGAGATACCCTAGCTAGGCCGTGACACAGTCTTCCCCAGTCCCCTACATTCCCCCTCCTCACTTTCTCGAGCGACACCAGTGACCATGACCCAAGGGCTGGGAGAGGGTTCTCAAAATTAAAGGTGTAATCAAAAAATACAGCATAGCAAACAGCAGCAAAATTCTTAATAGCCTGTAAATCCTATTTAATTGAGCCAAAATAATTGACATAAAAACAGCATTTTTTCCCAGTGCCTGTACAAGCCCCCCCCACTCAGGAATGAGCGCACGAACAAAAGAATGAAATCCTGTTTGTTTGACAACTAAGGGATTGGGGCACCAACTATAAATCAGTTAGGTATACCAGGTGATCTAATTTCCCAGGTGTCTTGGTGAATAATTCAGTTTCATATGCATCCTCCCCATGGACCTATTAGGATTCGGTATATGGGAGCCCACACCCCCCTAACTGGTCCAAATGCTTGGAAGGAGCACTGTGAATATCCACACTTCCACTCAAAAAGTGTCCAAGTATGTTTTCATGACCACAGATCAGATGGTACTCCTGATGCGTCTGTAAGGGCAGTGGGCCAAGTTTGATACTTAAGATCGCTCCGAATGGCCATTAGCTGGTCATTCAGGAAATCCTGAATTTCCAAACATACTAGATCCCACTGCAATGCCTTCCCAGCCTCAGTGATATTTAATACCATCTGTCCTTGGTGTAGTATAATAGACCTGTTATTTAAAATTCAATTAGAGAGAGCAATACATGCTGAAGGATTTATTCAGAACACATGGCGCAGCCTGTAGAATAAACCCCAAATTCCAATTAATACCACATTCCCAAGCATGGGTCCCACAATTTTTTTCCTGCCAATGTATAATTCTTTGTTTTTTTACCAGGGTCAGTATTTAATGTCCTTTTTAGTCAGGAATTCCTGGACTTTGGCAATGTCAGTAGAGTGAGTGTTCCTTTATCTTCCCCGAAACAGTTGTGGTTCAGCATCCTACAAGGGAGAGGTTACTAGCACATCACCCTGTAATGGTTTTGCTGCTTCTAGAACAATGCAAAGGCACAGTAGATCTGTCAGTGGACAAGGGAGAGGTTACTAGCACTTCACCTTGTCCTTTTTTCCCCGCTGTCCAAAAGGCACAGTGGAGCTGGAAGGAGAAATAGGCTAATTATCAGTAGGAGAATCCTCTTGAGGGGGAGGGGTCTTTGGGTAGCACTTTGTTACCTGTGAGAAAAGGAACCTAACACATTTCATTAGTGTCTGGCAGTGTTTTGCAGATCTCATAGCTGCTTGGGCACATTCACACACCCCTGCCCTTTTCTTGGTTATTAGCCAAGTCTTAGCTGTGAGCAGTGTCCTTGAGTGGAGCCAGTGTTTTATTTTTAGCCTGCTCGCTATTATTTTTTTTTCCAGTTAACTTATTTTGTTTTGTTTTTCTTTGCTTCTTTTTATTCTACAAAGGGAACTTTTACTTTTTACTTATACACCTTTTTTTAACAATGAAAACATAAACATTGCCATTATACAGTACATTAGTCTTACTGTTTAATGTATGCCACATATATCCTTTTACTAAAAATAACCTTATTAGAGAACTTTGGAGCAACAAGCCAGGACAAGCACACCCACTTTGCGAAGTTCATTCAATTTAACCCTTTTGCCTGATTCCAAACCAGATCATTCTATAGAAACACTAAACACAACAATGCCGGCCACAAGACAGACACCACAAGACAAAACATAAAACACAAAACATAATTTTTAACATAAGACACACCCATCTGTCTGCTGACACTTAAACAAAAAGAGAATTACACAGAGAACAGAGGGAATTACAATTTAATCCAGGTTTTCCCACTTTATTACACTGACCGCTACAGGGGACGAGACAGAAGGATTTCAATTCGACCTCAGAGCTTCCTCGCAGGCATGGCTTTCACTCCGAGGAATTACGAACAAGAGGTTCAGTTCCGCCCACACTTCTAATGCCCAAATGTATACAAAGCAAAAAAACAACAGTAACCGGTTAAACAAAACAAAACCGGATAGTATTTCCTTATTCTATTGGGTTCACCTTATCGGAGCACGAACCCCAGAGGCTGCGGGGAAGTGAGGAAGAGGGGTTAAGCACCCCAGTGGCGCCACTCCTAGTTCGCTGCAGCCGTCTGGAGTTCAATGTCTGAGCTAGGAGAGTCCCGTCTGGAGTCGCCAGGAACTGTTACCGAAATATCGGGTCTGCCTAGCTGAGAGCCAATTAACAGCCTGACAGGGATAAGGACAAAAAAACACAGAGGAAAAGAGGTAGTGTAAAAGTTCAGGCTGCTGTGTCCATGAGCAGCACTCACCCCCCCGCACCTACTGGCTGCTTGTAATCTATTGGGGGGGGGTCAGCCAGCTTTCACAATCCCCCTCTTCAGCGATAGTCTTCCAGGGCCCGCTGTAAGCGGAGCACCTCCTCATCCTGGGCGTGGAGGGCGGTTAGGGAGAGCCACTCGAGCTCCCCCATCGCTCACCGTTCCGTCCCAGAATGCCGGTTCACCGCTGTAAGGCCTCCGTCAGCTGTGCGGGAGTCACTCCGGCCACCTGCCAGAATTCCGGCCACTCTGCAGGGGCAGTCCACCCTGCCAGAACCCGCGCTACCAGCCCCCAGCGTTCCGTCGGGGGCCACCTGGGTATGCGCTGTAGGGACAGCGGCGGCTCCCCTGCTTCCCCTACCTTCGGCCAAAGCGGCATCGTCTTCCAGAGCACCCTGCTCGCTGCGCCAAATGTAACGTGCTTGGATGCTCTGAAAGAACGAGGCCCACACACACTGTGAGTTATTTGGCTTTAATGAAGGTAAAGTGACACATTTGCAACGGGGACCCTGGGTGTTGCTGTCACTTTGGTGGGGAACCCAGCACCGAAGCTCAGCTTGGCCTGGGTCGGAGTCCAAAGGCAGGACCGGGAGCATGCAGCTATATATACACAATAGAAAAGCAACTCATACATATGCAAAAAGGGACTTCCCACAAGATATGCCCGCCCTTTGGCCTAAGGCCACACAAACTGGTTTCAACCAGTTAAAAGCAAGTTATAACTGGCATGCGGTGTCCTACAATGACAGGCCACTTAGCAAGCAGGGGCTTTCCACAAGGCCGCCGAGAAAGCAGAGATACCCTAGCTAGGCCGTGACACAGTCTTCCGCAGTCCCCTTCATACATAAAACCCTGGATTGCTCTACCTCAAGACATTAGAGAAAACACATACCTTTTTCTTCTTTTTTCCCCGTCAGTTTGTTCCTTTGTACATTTGACAGAACTTTGTCCATAGTCAGTCAATTTCTCCTGATGAAGAGAAACAAACTTTTAAAAGAGAAAAAAATATTATTGTAAAGCCACGGAAACTGACAGGAGGAACAGGGTTAGTACCTGACACTATTTTCACTCATATCTGGAAACTGACAGGATTTCAAATGAAGGGGGTCCCTTAAAAAAAAACGTAAAATCAGAGCTACTTTGCTCCGTTTCATAAACCCACACCTGTAAGGGGAGAAACTTAGCCTTAACTGTAGGTTATTTTTATTTTAAAATGTGTATGTCCCAAAATAAAATGTAGCACAACATGAAGTATTTATATTTATCGGAAATTAAAACATTAATAAATACAAATGATAACTTCAATATATCAAACATATTAAATGCTTCTAGCTATAGGAAAGAATAAACTAATCTGACAAATCCAATAAAAATGTATTAAATATAATTCTCTAAAAAATTAGACCAGATTGTACTGAAGTCCTTTAGTTAGGATTCAAATGAGAACACACCCTTTCAAGGTTCACCAACTCTGTCACACCAATATACCATTCTGTAATGCTTAAGAGGTCTTGATGTTTCCTCTTTTTTGCAATATTAACTTTCTGGCCCCTAAGTTTTCTCATAACAAAATATTTTTTCCTGAGCTTTGTTAATATTAGGCAGATTCCTGTTATTACCTCGTAAAATATAGAGGCTCCAGATATTTAGGTGCCTATTTAGGCGGCTAGCTCCTACTGAAATCAATCAGAGTGAGGTGCCTAAATATCTTTGAGGATCTAGGCCTATAGTAATAACTAGGTAGGAATGTAGGATTTGCCATACTGGATCAGACCCCTGGTCCCTGAGATCCTGGAAGACACTGCCCTTCTGTGCTGAGCTGGCTCTACATTAGAGCTGGACAAAATTTGTCAGAGAGAACTTTTTACCGCCAAACAATGCAGATTCAGCTCAAATGAAATATTTTGCATATTCATGTCAATTCTGGTGAATTGTTTAAGTCAAAATTAAAAAAATGGAACTGTCAAAACAAACTGTTTTGACAGTATCACATTGAAACATTTTGATTTTTTTGGGCTAGCGACTCACAGGGTTTTTGCCACCAGTCACAAAAGAAGTAATACTGGTTGTGGTCTTATATCCAGTAACTCAGTGATTAGGGCACTCATGTGGGAGACGCAAGTTTGAATCCCCACTTTGGAACACAGATTTGAATACATCTCTGCCCTCCCAGGTGCCTTAGCTACCAAATCATTGGGTATTCTATGGTGGGTCTCTCTCAGTCTCTCCTATTGAAACTGTTACACTCTGTATAAATAATTAAATATTCATTGGGGCAGGGACTGAAATCTGGGTGGACCTCCTTCCCCACCTCCCAGGAGAGTGCCCTCCCTGTAGATCATAGGTCATGGAGTGTGCAGATCATAGAGCATATTCCCAGGATGGCACAGCAAGACACCAAGATCTGCTGGATGAAGGGACTGAGCACCTTCCCAATGCCAAGATTGAGCTTCCAGTGAGTCAAGGAGCCATTTGCTCCACTATTGGAGAAAACAGGAACAACAAATTCTGGAAAGATCAAGCAGCCAGTCCCTCCAGCCCTGTTGTAAAGGATGTATGTGCCAGTATCCCTGTTCTTCCTCATCATGTGGCCTTGCTCTACTAGGGGTAGGATTTAACTCTAATGGTTATTGTTCTCTATATTAAAGAACATCTTTTTTTAAAAAGAGCTACTTTTAAAAAATTAATAACACTGAAATAATTGATCCATAAAAATAACACCCTTGTGGATCTAAGCAAATATATACCACTTTTACCATATTCCTGAAAGCTGGGTTATCTTAGGACATGACAAATTTCTGGGTAAACAAATCAGTACCTTTCCTTTTAGCTATCATCAGCCATACCAATGTAGCGCATTCGATCATTGGAAGCTGCGTTTCTTCTTTAGTATCATAGGGACAATGCAGCTGAAAATACAATAGTAATACAAACATCCATATTTGGTATTGTGGGGGGCTATACTTCAGATTCCCCATCAAGTTTGATTCTGTGTTGATCAGTACAGGAGTGCTAATTTTCTAGCTTGGCTGGAGTCGTTGGGACAGTTGATGTGACTGTGATTCTATATTATGCATGCGCAGCAAGTAAACATTGTAAAAATCTTTTTGACAGTCCTTTTAAAAAATCTGCTTTTCAAAGTTACTGTTTATAGCACATTAATATAAATCCCCCTTTTTTTTCAAACTACCAACGTTGTGAAAGAAGGCTTTAATCTACTGATACTGGGTCAATTTATCAGTCACTACACTGAAGTTCTGGAAATCTTTTTTAGCATCCTGATTAGATACAGAAAGGAAAACTATTCAGCTTATAAATGGCCCAGGGTAGATGGAGAATGCAGTACATTCCTGCAGTTTCCACTAGGTGCTGCTGTCTCTATCCATTTCAGCCCACAAGGGGAAATACACCTCTACCCCAATATAACGCAACCCAATATACCACAAATTCGGATATAATGCAGTAAAGCAGCGCTCCGGAGGGGGCGGGGCTGTGTTCCGGTGGATCAAAGCAAGTTCGATACAACGTTGTTTCACCTGTAACACGGTAAGATTTTTGGCTCCCGAGGACAGCGTTATATTGGGGTAGAGGTGTATTTAGATTACAACCAAGTGGTTTACGAAAGTAATAAGCATCGTTGAAAATAAATCTCAGTGACTGCGAAATTTGAAAACTTGGTCCACATGGATAAAATTCACCACAATGCCTAAGCACCACTTCAGCTCTCAAAATAGGACTTAACCAGTGCCTGGGTCATGTACTGACTTTTTCCACATCAGTGGATTTTACCTCATGTGAAGAAAACTGTTCTCTGAATGACACAGTTACCTGTGCCAAAGATACATTTACAATTTGCACTCGAAAAAAAGAGGTTAATATGAGTGGGTGACCTTAGTTCAGTTTCTGTGAGACACACCTCCATACGACAAAAAGCTTCACCTCAACTGGAGACAAGAAGACAGCCTTGTTCGCAGTCTTAGCAGAGAGGACAAGGTTTCAAGGGGAAAGGAAAATGAACAATTGCAGCACATTCTCAGATGGCACCTCCATAGGGGGGTGGAGACGACACTCTGGAGGGGCCGCTTGAGGACATTTGCACTGCCGTTGCCCATGTTGTAACTCTGCTATGGAGAAAGATGACAGACTCCGCACCCTAGGTCTGTCTGTTCAGAATAGTTCACAAGCACTGAGGCCCTGATTTGTAAAGTTGTTTAGGTGCCGAAAGATGTAGATATGTGTCTTGTGGGATTTATAAAAGTGCCTAGGTACCTAACTTTCACTGCAACCAAAGGGAGATAGACCCCAAGGGTATGTCTACACAGCAATGGGAGGTCTGATTCCCAGCCTGGGTAGAGAGACTCATGCTAGCTCAGCTTGAGCTAGCACGCTCAAAGTAGCGGTGTAGATGTTGCAGCAGTGGCAACGGTTCAGGCTAGACACCTGAGCTCAGGGGATTGGGTGGGCTTGGACTTGGACACCTAGCCTGAGCTGCTGCCAGTAACATCCATGCTACTATTTTTAGTGCACTAGCTGAAGCAGAGCTTGCATGAGGTAACATCCATGCTACTATTTTTAGTGCACTAGCTGAAGCAGAGCTTGCATGAGGCTATCTACCTTCACTGGGAATGACACCTCCTAGCTGCAGTGTAAACATACTCTCAGTGCCTTTGAAAATCCCTTGTGACAGACCAAAACCAGTGGAGTACAGGAGTCTGGTGGAGGGCAAATATACTGGTCACTGGATGAGTAGTTTTCTGTTCCCTGAGTGACCAGAGCAAGGGCTGCACTAGAGTAATCAGGAACCTGCTAGAACCAATTAAGGCAGACAGGCTAATTAGAACACCTGCAGCCAATCAAGGCAGGCTAATCAGGGCACCTGGGTTTAAAAAGGAGCTCACTCCAGTCAGGCAGAGAGGAGCCAGAGGAGAGGAAGTGCGTGTGAGGAGCTGGGAGCAAGAGGCACAAGGAGCTGAGACTGAGAGGCTGTGCTGCTGGAGGACTAAGGAGTACAAGCATTATCAGACACCAGGAGGAAGGTCCTGTGGTGAGGATAAAGAAGGTGTTTGGAGGAGACCATGGGGAAGTAGCCCAGGGAGTTGTAGCTGTCATGCAGCTGTTACAGGAGGTACTATAGACAGCTGCAATCCACAGGGCCCTGGGCTGGAACCCGGCGTAGAGGGAGGGCCCAGGTTCCCCACAAACCTCCCAACTACTGATCAGACACAAGAGGAGTTGACCGAGACTGTGGGGAAGATCACGGAGGTGAGCAAATCTGCCAATAAGCGCAGGATCCACCAAGGTAGAGGAGGAACTTTGTCACACCCTGCAGGCACCTACCTGCATTTTTAGCTGTGAAATACCTTTGAAAATGTGGCTCTAAGTCCACCTATTAAAAACATTTTAAAGAAAGAGAGATTGATAGATATTTCCCCATATCGTGTTCCCTCCACTCTCCCCACTGCTCTCCTTTGTGTTTTCAGATAAATGTTCTGGGGTGGTGCAGTATGAAGCTAGCATACAAACAAGACTCGCTCTTTAAGGGCTTGATTCACTGATTCTGAGAGATGGGAGCACCTGCATCTCGCATTGACTTGGTTCCTACAGACTTAGTTGATTCTTTTTTGTATCGTACTGAATATCATTGTGAAAATGCAACAAAACTTTGTCATCTCCAGGAATTCCAGGACTCTTCCAAAGGAGAAGAGTGATTTTTTTTTCTTTTGTCTCTGAAAAATTATAGTCCCCAGATACATGTTCTTTTAAGAGATGGGATAGAGTGCATGTTATAAAAGTAAAAACTACTGATGTGGGAATATAGCCAAAGTATTAGAATTAACATTCCGACTCTTGCGTATAATGCCACTGGATCTTTAATTAATGCAAGCAGTCAGGAAAATTTATCTGAGACACAGCACCTCCAAAAACATAGTGCCCTCTATGCTAATGTTAGGGCATTGGTTCAATCCTGACTCAGAGGGGAGCGTGCTATTTGTTGAGTCATTGGTCTATTTGTCATTTCAAATCAGCAGCTGTGCCCTCTTAATTTTATTCAACTCACTTCAGTAATAAGCATCATTCTATTCTTGTGATGAAAAGGTTAATTTTATACAAAGGTCATTACACATAGTACATTCAAAATCTTAATCTGATTTGAGTGTTAACTTCCACTTTAGTTTTTAGAGTCTTCTACAAATGTTTGGATTATTATTGCAGTTGGTTATGGCAATTTTTACCTTGGAATTACTGAATCAGCAGATAAAGAGAATTCATGTTTAAAAAGATAGGATTTCATGAGCACTGCTGAATTATCTGACCAAAAAGATCCTGTGTAAATCAAAAAAGTAATTAAACATTAGCTCTATGTTAACTAAAAAGTCTGATGCTCTGCGTTTCAGTTTCCTTGACTGTCATTAAAGTCACTTTATATATTGTATTAGTCCTCCATTATGAGGAAATGGATAACAGCCTAGAATCAGGCTACCAATGAACTGGACTGCTCTTGAATATCAAACGACGGAGCTTGAATATTGTTCAATAAATAATTAAATCTTGATTAGCATTTAAGAATCAGATTCTGATTCCCTTACTCCTGCTGAATGGATGCTAACTCCATTAGTTGTTTTTGTTGATGTCAGTAGGACCACTTATGGAATAATGTGCTACTCAATACGAGTAAAGGTATCAAAATCTGTCCCTATAGACATAACAGGTAAGCAGTAACATACCACAAACTGCATGGTTATACTGGATATCTGCATGCATTAGGAATGTTATTAGGTATGGGCCCAATAGGAGAAGACTTTACAGCTAACCAGGAAGCATGACAATACTTCTATAATCCTACATCTTGACTTTAGAAAGCAATCCAGCACCACTAAAGGAATGGACAATATAATGTGCTCTCATTTATTTCATTCTGTGATAAAAACATTATTACAACAATGCAGGGCTGCCTCTGGCTGGTTTTTGCCTCTCACTTAGCTGAACTTTAGTGGTATCCTACTTGCAAGGGGGGTGGGGAGGGAAGATTGGGTTATTGTTTTATTTCATTCTGTGAAGACATATTAGCAAAATGACTCCTCCAAAAAGGTGTCCTACAAACTGCAGAAAATTCCCTCAGACCTAGCAATATGTGCTGAAAATCCCCAGCAGCTAGGCTAAAAGTTTTTAGATCATTCTTGGTTTAATCCCCCATTTGTGTCTTTATTTGTTCTCCCATCGCTCAGGCTCACTCTAATGACTTGTCCCCACTGCACTATAACCTAGTATGTGCTATGCTGATATTAGTCATTAGGGTTGACTGCAGCATGGGGCTGACATATGTAGGTTGGGGATTTCTCATCTTGGCTATGGGATAATGCAGCATGGATTGCTGCAGCTGAGAAAATTTAGTAAAAAAAATTTGCAGGTGTCCTTTAAAAGTAATATGATGACTTTATTCCATTCACAAGCTGCAAAAAATCACATGCTGATGTCTTAGTTTAGAGGAAGAAATGTTTCCTACTTTATCCTGCAGCTTACCTGGCAATGGTCTCATTCATTATGTTATTCAATGACCTTGCCAGAACTTTTTTCCCAGGATTTTTCCCCTGCTATTTTCAAATGTGTGTTGGGATCAGATATTACAGTGATAAGGACCATACAAGTATAACCTGATAGATTTTTAACTTCCACTTTGACAGCCATCAAAGATGGTTTAAGATTTCATCCAATTCATTATACTGGCTACAAACCTAACTGCTGGAGTAGGATAAAAGTGAGAGTGCTGTCAACTTAGTCAAACTGATGCTGATAAGGAATAAGATCCTGTTTTCTTTCTTGTTTCTTTTTTGTCCTGGAATCTGCTTATAAGGCTGCCCAGGGGGGTCCAGGGCAAAAACTCAGAAGAGGTGGAGGTTTGGGGAATGAATCTGCCTTGCACTCCACCCATAGTAGCAGTTTCCTATCCCACAGGCCTGGACCTGGCTCCCCACTCTGGGTGTTACGGCAGGGTGGCAGCACCACTCAGGTTTGGCTGCTCCTGAATCATGAGCCAATAACTGTGCAACCTGGCATGCTGGGTTGTAGCACCACTCAGGTGTGTGCCAGGTCTCAATGCCCCAAGCAAACTGCCCCTTTCACCCACACTCCGGCAGTCCTGCTTATAAGAAGGGAGTAGGGTACCTACGAATACTTGAAAGATAAAAGATAAACTGGATAGTTCTTGTATTACCACAAATCAATGTTAGCTGAAGAACAAAGGGAGGAACAGGAACATATACTGTGTAGAGCAGAGTGTACCTATATGTTAAAAAAAAGATCATTTACATAGTTCAACAATGACTCAAATTCTTCAAGAAGATCTACTACAATGAACAACTGTATGGAAAGTCTACTCTGGGTGTAAGCAAGGGCCAGTGGGGAGAGATGGCAGGTTTTATTTTAACTATTCTGAGAGAGGTGTAATTCAATGAGTGTTAAAACAAGTTGGTTGTATTTGAAGCCTGTGGTTGATGAGAGTTGTAATTATATTAATCAGCTTCTTCTCAGGCAGTTATCATAGATGCCAAAGGTTAGTAATTCCAAAACTGAAAGCAAGGTAAAAATAGGGTTGGGGGAAAGGGAGCACAAGGAACACCAGCCCTAACCCAGATTCATCATAAAGTTACACGTCTTCTTTTAGAAGTTTATTTTATATGTTTAGGTGGCCAGAGGGGGTCCAGATCTCTGAGCCTCATTCAGCCACCAGATGGAACAACAGGCATCCACTCATGGAAGCCTCTATGTGCTATACAAAACCTGGGAGTGTGGGGGAAGGTACACTTGTTTAAATATTGTCTTTGTTTTGTAGCTGAAATCTGCCATAATGGCTAATGGCCAAGTAGTCATACAAGTCAACTTGCTCTAGCTACCAGGGCTGGCCTGACAGGAAAGAACACCGAACAAAGGTAAGAAAAAGGATGAGCTGGGTGGGAAATCGTTTTCCATTCTGTGAGAGTTTTCAAGATTTTGAAATTTTTTTCCCTGTCCCAAATTGGGATGAAAAGTTGAAATCATGAAAACTGTGGCAAACAGATAATTTGAAATTGTTTTTGGATTGGGTCTATCAAAAGGTTTCATTTACATCATTTTGAAATATTTTATTTCAATCATTTCAAAAGTTTTCGTTTCAATTTTGAGTTAAATTTTTTTGATCTTTTCCAAAGTCTAAATGAACTAAAATTTTGAAACAAAAAGTAATTTCAAACTGGAAACTAGAACTTTTCCTTTAGCAAATGTTAAATCAGGAGATTCATCGAAACTGACCTTTCCTCCTGAATGGTTTCATTTTTGACAAATCAGCATGTTCTGATGCAAAAATGTTTAGTCAGCAAGCTCCTGACCAGCTGTAGTTCTTGGCCCTTGTAAGAGAGGAGCACAACAATCTCCAATCCCTCACAGAAGTTTTATTAGTCTGCTTATATGGGTTCATTATATGCCCTGAGAAATTCAAGGGGAGGTGATGATGGTAAGATGTGTTTCTGGGAGCCAGATAAGAGGCATAAATGTTGGGTGGGGAAGTTATCCTGATGTGAGTCTGTGGCTGAAAACTGCCTTTCCACTTCTTATTGGGCTTTCATTTGTAGTGAGCTGCGTATTTGTTACCTGAAAGAAAAGTGCAGGAAAAACATTTTTCAAGTGTTTTCATGTCTGGGCTCATATAGGAAGCACAGTGATACTTTAGTTATGATCACAATTTTTTCTTTCTTCTTTCAGTGAGATTGTGAGGGGTTTTTAATTCTCCTTTGCTTTTCCATGCCTTTTCCCTTTTTTCAATCCATCTATTAAGAACCAGTTGTTGAGAATTGGGGTTATTCAGCAGCTCATATGTACTATGACCTAAGTACTCTCTCAGCCTCTTCTCTGCACTGTTTTAACATGTGTATTGCTCCTCTCACTTTTTAACGTAATGCCTTTTTCTTTCCTCATTTTCTCTTTCTCCCCTGTACCTCACAACCTTCAAATCCCAAGCCACACTCTTTCTTCTTCCTTAACATTGCATCTGTTCTGTTCTATTCTTGGATTCAGGATTTTTGTTCCTGACTGCTAGTACTCACCTGCCTTCCAAGTTTTTTTGTCCTGGATTTTTAACACCCTTCCATATCTTCATTTTTCTTCTTCTTCAGCTTGTGGTCTTTATCTCAGTCTGTGCAGGGATTTGGGGACCACCTGTGCAGTTAATGGAAGAGTTAATGAAGGAATGTGAGAGAACCCAGGGCACTTTGCTATTTGTAGGTAACATACTCTTCCAAGTTAGGTAATGTCATTTTTTCTCTGAGATACCAATCAGCTAGAATTTGGTTTCACACAGGATCTTTCACATCAAAGTGCTTTACAAGAGGCTGAGTTAGATACTGATATATCAGTGGCTGTGTGGGAAAATAGATCCTGCACTCCCTGCTCAGGCAAAATTCCTGTGGAAGTGAACAGGAGTGTTGCTTGAGTAAAGATGTCAGAATCCAACCATTAATTGTTTAAAGATATCTCTTGCACAACATTTGGGTATTTTTACCCTTGTTATGTCACACATCATATAAATGACAACATTCCTGACACACAAGATGACAGGGAATATGTGCAATGGGAAGAGCATACCTCCCAACTGTCCCATTTTACAAGGGAGGTCCTTCATTCTAAAGCTTGATTCTGCTGTTTCATCTTATCTGTGTTAATTATGACCCATCCTAGCCAGCTAGAGCAGCACTGGGAGCTCCTGGAGCTCCCACTGGGGCAAAGCAGTTCTGCACAGCTTCCAATGTAAGCCAGTTCCCTGAAAGGCACAGTCCAGCCCTTATTTTGATAAATTACTTACTGACTGAGTTGAGACTGTTGCTTATATCTGAGATTTCAGCACCATGAATTTAACTTTCCAGACTGGTTATTTTCTTGTGTCCTTCATTTTGGGGTTTGCTCCACATTTAGACTCCAAAAAGGTGAGAATTAGGGGAAGGAATAGACATTGGTTGGATGGGTATTGCACATATCTCAAACTACTAGCTGCTACATGCCTTCTTCAGTAATATCTCTACTCTGTCCCCTCTGTTTTACCTTACAGCTGGCTTACTTAAGGAGGTGATCTGACCACATAACTCCTAAACATATACTGTACAGCAGAAACTGACACTCAACACAATGCTTTTCAGATTTTGAAAGGAAGGAGGGAAGGCTATCTCAAAAGCAAACATTTAAAGGGAAGTGAGGCATCTAGTTTACACAAATATTAAGTTCTGTCAACAATGGTTCACAAAACCAAGCTAGCTAAAACCTTTTAACATAACCAGACCAGTGCTTGACAGCTGATTTTGAATAGTAGGGAAGAATCAATTTTGATATCATTTTCCCAACAGGGTTCAGGTTTGTAGTTAACACTTTTTGCTACGCGAACAGTTTAGTTGGTACTCCACAGTAGGTAAACACTTTCTTTTTCAATATTTGTGCTGCAAACAGACCCAGCAATGTCTACAAAACAGACTACAAGCTTGGGTGCTGGAAGCTCAGATGTTCTAGTCCCAGTAAAACTGGGGTAAAACTTCACCTCTCCATCTCAGTTTCCCCATTGTTAAAAGAGGGATATAATGCTTACCTACCACCAAGAGCACTGTGAAGATTACTTTTATGTCTGTACAACATTATAGACGGGGTAAGTACAGTAGTATGACAGACTCCCTGATAGAAGAGTTCAAACGGTTTATGAACTTGATTATCAAATGCTTTGTAGACATTTGGGGCCTGATTCTCATTGACACTGGCCACTTTATGCCATTCTGGCAGTAATTTATGCCTACTCTAAGGCCTCCTTACATTTCCAAAGACATAAGAACATAAGAACGGCCATACCGGGTCAGACCAAAGGTCCATCTAGCCCAGCATCTGTCTACTGACAGTGGGCAATGCCAGGTGCCCCAGAGGGAGTGAAGCTAATAGGCAATGATCAAGTGATCTCTCTCTCCTGCCATCCATCTCCATCCTCTGACGAACAGAGGCTAGGGACACCATTCTTTACCCTTCCTGGCTAATAGCCATTTATGGACTTAGCCACCATGAATTTATCCAGTTCCCTTTTAAGCATTGTTATAGTCCCAGCCTTTACAACCTCCTCAGGTAAGGAGTTCCACAGGTTGACTGTGCTGTGTGAAGAAGAACTTCCCTTTATTTGTGTTAAACCTGCTGCCTATTAATTTCATTTGGTGACCCCCAGTTCTTGTATTATGGGAATAAGTAAGTAACTTTTCCTTATCCACTTTCTCAACATCACTCATGATTTTATATACCTCTATCATATCCCCCTTAGTCTCCTCTTTACCAAGCTGAAGAGGCCTAGCCTCTTTAATCTTTCCTCATATGGGACCCTCTCCAAACCCCTAATCATTTTAGTTGCCCTTTTCTGAACCTTTTCTAGTGCTAGAATATCTTTTTTGAGGTGAGGAGACCACATCTGTACACAGTATTCGAGATGTGGGCATACCATGGATTTATATAAGGGCAATAATATATTCTCAGTCTTATTCTCTATCCCTTTTTTAATAATTCCTAACATCTTGTTTGCTTTTTTGACCGCCTCTGCACACTGTGTGGTCATTTTCAGAGAACTATCCACGATGACTCCAAGATCTTTTTCCTGACTCGTTGTAGCTAAATTAGCCCCCATCATATTGTATGTATAGTTGGGGTTATTTTTTCCAATGTGCATCACTTTACATTTATCCACATTAAATTTCATTTGCCATTTTGTTGCCCAATCACTTAGTTTTGTGAGATCTTTTTGAAGTTCTTCACAATCTGCTTTGGTCTTAACTATCTTGAGTAGTTTAGTATCATCTGCAAACTTTGCCACCTCACTGTTTACCCCTTTCTCCAGATCATTTATGAATAAATTGAATAGGATTGGTCCTAGGACTGACCCTTGGGGAACACCACTAGTTACCCCTCTCTATTCTGAGAATTTATCGTTAATTTCTACCCTTTGTTCCCTGTCTTTTAGCCAGTTCTCAATCCATGAAAGGACCGTCCCTTTTATCCCATGATAGCTTAATTTACGTAAGAGCCTTTGGTGATGGACCTTGTCAAAGGCTATCTGGAAATCTAAGTACACTATGTCCACTGGATCTCCCTTGTCCACATGTTTGTTTGACCCCTTCAAAGAACTCTAATAGATTAGAAAGACACGATTTCCCTTTACAGAAACCATGTTGACTATTGCTCAACAGTTTATGTTTTTCTATATGTCTGACAATTTTATTCTTAACTATTGTTTTGACTAATTTGCCCGGTACTGATGTTAGACTTACCGGTCTGTAATTGCCAGGATCACCTCTAGAGCCCTTTTTAAATATTGGCATTACATTAGATAACTTCCAGTCATTGGATACCGAAGCCGATTTAAAGGGCAGGTTACAAACCTTAGTTAATAGTTCCGCAACTTCATATTTGAGTTCTTTCAGAACTCTTGGGTGAATGCCATCTGGTCCCTGTGACTTGTTAATGTTGAGTTTATCAATTAATTCCAAAATCTCCTCTGGTGACACTTCAATCTGTGACAGTTCCTCAGATTTGTCACCTACAAAAGCCAGTTCAGGTTTGGAAATCTCCCTAACATCCTCAGCTGTGAAGACTGAAGCAAAGAATCCATTTAGTTTCTCTGCAATGACGTTATTGTCTTTAAGCGTACCTTTTATATTTTGATTATCAAGGGGCCACACTGGTTGTTTAGCAGACTTCCTGCTTGTGATGTACTTAAAGAACATTTTGTTATTACCTTTGGAGTTTTTGGCTAGCCGTTCTTCAAACTCCTCTTTGGCTTTTCTTATTACACTCTTGCACTTAAGCTGGCAGTGTTTGTGCTCCTTTCTATTTGCCTCACTAGAATTTGACTTCCACTTTTTAAAGGAAGTCTTTTTATCTCTCACGGCTTCCATGTAAATGGTCCTTAGGACAAATGAGAACAAGGCCCACTAAGTATGTGGTTATTACCTGGACCAGGCTTTGGGCCAGATCCTCAGTTCTGCAAAAGCCAAAGAAATCTTAGGAGCTTACTCAAGGCATAACAAATAAGTGACAGAGCTGGGACTGAAACTCAGGAGTTTTTGGCACTCCATCCTACTCTCAGATCACATCTCCCTATGGTCTTGACTACAGCAGAGGAAATTTGGAGTGCTAACTGCCATTTACGGCCACGACGCCTGCTTGCATATAACACATCCTTGTCCACACACAAAATGATGCACAGGCTCTAACATTACTGCTTGACACTACCACTAGACTTGCTTTGAGCCCACAATCCTCCAGTCTAGCCATCTATACTGCACCTTAAGTGGGTGCATTTTCTTCTCCGTCTTGAGAAAAAACAAACAAGGAAAAAAGAACCCTACAGTGACTTCAGCAGCACTTAGAATCCTTGGCATTGGTGACAGAACCTTTCCAGCTGCATTTGTGGCACATGATGACAGTCTGCTCAGCATCAGCACCCACACATGAATTACTCACAGATTCCAACCCTACCTCAGACTGTGTGGTCTCCTGTCCCCACCCCCACGACAAACTTACTTCCTTACTTTACAGGGGTGACGCCAGGATTAATCAATATTTCAATTCTTGGCTCCTCTACATCTTGTGCTGATGTACTAAGACGTGGTAGAGCTTTATAATTTATCATCAGTAATCACTGATAATATATCCATACCCTATGGCATCAAGGGTGCTGGAACAATTTGTACAGTGAGGGTGCTGAGAGCCATTGATTCAAACTGTAAACCCTGTATATAAAGGAAACCACTTCAAGCCGGGGGAGGGGAGGGACTGCACCACCCCAGCACCCCTAGTTCCAACACCTATGCACGACACAATAATATAAAATCATGGATCTCCAGTGCTGCTACAATACAAAGCTCTGCACCTGCTAAGCTTTCTTTTATTAATACACTTTGCCCGTAACAGCAATGAGAACCCAAGAGGCAAGGAACTTTCTTTTCTTTGCTGCCAGACATTGCCCATCAACTCCAGGGTGAAGGAGCAGAGGGGAGTGGAAAGCTTCTTCTGGGCATCCCACTAGTGCTGCACCTAGAGGGTGCAATGCTGCTGAGGGGCACCCCCAGGGCCGGTGTAAGGATGTTTGGCACCCTAGGCAAAACTTCCAGCTTGCACCCCCCCCGCGTCCCCGCCCTGAGGGCACCCCCCACAGCAGCTTCCCCCCTCCGCTCTGAGGTGCCCCCCTTGCAGCAGCTCCCCATTCCCCCACCCTGAGACACCCCCCCACCCCAGCTCTCCCCTGCTTCGCACACGAGCACCCCGAGCACACCGTCGCTGCTTCACTTCTCCCACCTCCCAGGCTGGCGGCACCTAAGCTGACTGGCACTGCCAGCCTGGGAGGCAGCAGAAGTGAAGCAGCCATGGTGTGCGTGGGGAGGAGGTGGGGCAGGGGTGAGCTGGGCTGGGGAGTTCCCCTGCGTGCCACCCCTCTCTTACTTGCTGCAGACGGTGCTTCCCTGCTCCCCTGCCCCTGCTCCCTCCGCCTAAATGCCGGCAGCGACTGGGGCGACCAAAGATAAGGCTGCTGCGGTCGCTGCTGAAGAAAACGGTGCCCCCCAAATCCCAGTGCCCCAGGTGACTATCTAGGTCGCCTAAATGATTGCACTGGCCCTGGGCACCCCTCACTCGGCACTATCCCCAACTCCAGTCCGTGCACGCAGGCAGCGCTGGAGCCAGAGCAGGCA
Source organism: Gopherus evgoodei (assembly GCF_007399415.2). Classification (NCBI taxonomy): domain Eukaryota; kingdom Metazoa; phylum Chordata; order Testudines; family Testudinidae; genus Gopherus; species Gopherus evgoodei. The sequence continues at coordinate 160,067,676 of NC_044322.1, read as the reverse complement.
AGAACCAGGCTGGGAGGGGTGGAGGAGGGGCTGTAAATCGCGCAATTGCGCGCGTGGGGGGTGGGGCGCAGAGGCAGGAAAACAAGAGCACGTTTTCCTGCTAGAGGCCAGCCCCGCCCCCTGCCCCTGCTCAGCCAATCCGCGGGGAGGGGGCGGGACTAGCTGCCGGTGTGGGGCTGAGGGAGCGCAGCTCGTGAGAGCTCCGCGATTTGCCGCGCGCTGCCTTGTCCCGCTGCGGCTGGAGCCCCGCGCGCCCCTGCCCGTCTCCGGGGCACATGGCCTGGCTGATGGCAGCGCTCTCGGTGGGCACCGCTTTGGTAAGGAGATACGTCCCTGCTGCGTGGCCCCGGAGCCGGTCCGAGCGGGGCTGCAGCCTGGGGCAGCCTCCCCCGGTGCAGGGGGGCTCTGCTGGTGTGCCAGGGGCTGGCACCGCTGGGGGCGGCGCTGGGATGTGGGGAGTCAGGCTGAGAGAGCCCGGTGGAGCACAGCTCCCCAGCCGCGCCGTCGCCCTGCAGAGCCTTCCTCGCACCGGCGGGGTCGGAGCTGCGGGGTGAGCTTCCCGGCTAGAGCCCCGCTGCTCGCCCCTCCGGCCGGCCCGTATTTCAGAACAGACATGCTGACAGAGTGGAAACCGCCCCCACTGGCTCACTCCGCCCGGTTACTCCTGGGCAGCCCGGGGGAGAGGGCAGCGCCCCCCCCCCCAAGCGGCGCGGTGAGCCAGGATGATCCCCAGGCGGTGAGTTCCAGCGGTGCATTCCCGCAGGTGTTCTTAGGGCTGGGGGCAACGTTGCGTGCCTTGGGGAGGGAGTGAGGGTGGCCATCGGACTTCTCCAGAAGTGTCCCAGGCCAGCAAAAAAACCCCGGGTCCATGGCTTCCAGTGTATAGTAAGCGTTGCTGTGATGCCTGCCTTGTGTGTGAGCCTGGCTGCGATGGGTCAATAGCTCTATAACTGTTTTGTCTGTGTGCCGTGAGAGAGAGGATGTAGAGGAGAAGCTCTGATTTTTATACAGACATAAACGAGTGCCGTGGCTTGGTCATTTAATTGTCTGTGCTTTCTAAGCAACTAGAGTGGCTGGTGTAAATAATTCATGTAAAGAATGTATCTCACGTTCTGGGGGTTGTTCTTGTGGCATAGTTATTGCCATTTCACAGGGTCCAGGCTGGCTAGAGGTAGCTAGAAGTAGGCAGGATGCAGTGGTTTTTCATTTATAGCATCACAGATTTGAAGTCAGGGACACACAGCAGGGTTTGACCGAAAGTTACCTCTTGCCTTGAGCTCATAAAAGGGGGAAGGGGGGGGGCTTCGCCAGTCTTCTGAGCATGCTCTGTCCTGCACAACTGCATCCTATGATTTCAAAACAAATTTACTGAGAAACATACAAGCTCACTAGCTCATTATCTAATGGGTTTTGTGTAAGTCCGGTTGAATTTCACAAAAGGGAGATATTTGGAGAGCAGTTAGTTGGTAGAAGATGGAGGCATTTCACAGTGTGAGACATGTAGGTCATTTTACTGCATTGAATGGAAATGTGTTTATTGTTTTGCCTGTTGTGAAACAGAAGCAGTTAAAAACCTCAACAGAGAAACTGGAAAATGAAACCATAGGAAACTGATTGAAGATGCAAGCAGAGTCTTTGTCTGTTACACAAAAACACATTAATTGAAACATACATTAGTTTAAAATGGTGGTTTTGAAACTTCTTTCTGGAGACCCAGCTGAAGAAAATTATTGATGCCTGTGACCTAATGGAGTTGGGGATGAGGGGTTTGGAGTGTGGGAGGGGCTCAGGGCTGGGGCAGAGGGTTGGGGTGCAGGAAGAGCTCTGGGTTTGGGGGAGCTCATGGCTGGCTGGGGTAGGGGGTTGGGGTGGGCCTGGGGATTGGGGCGTTTGGCTACTTACTTTACTGTAGGTTACAATTCTGCAAATCTTTACTCAAAGAGTGGCACTTGCTTGCAGCAAGTAGTCCCTGCAAGATAGAATTATAGAAATCTAGAGCTGGATGATATCTTGAGAAGTCATCAGATCTAGCCCCCTGCTCGGAGGCAGGACCACGTAAACCTCCTAGACCATCTCTGTCCAACCTGTTTGTGGAAATCCCCTCATGGAACTTATTAGGTTCCCCTTTAGTCTTCTTTTCTCAAGACTAAACAATCATGCCCAGTTTTTTAAACCTTTCATCATAGGTTCTTCAGGTTAACAAATTTAGTTCTGCTCATAGGTGCCGACTTCCTTTGTTCCCCGGGGGGTGCTCGACTCCTGCCCTGCCTCTGCTTGCCTTTGCTTCACCCCTACTCCATCCCTTCTCCCAAGCCTTCACCCCTGACCTGCCTCTTCCCACTCTGTTCCACCCCCTCCCCCACCTCTTCCTGCTCCCACTCCTTTCTCTCCCTCCCCAGCACCTCCTGTATGCAGCTGATCATGGCAGGCGGGAGACACTGGATGAAGGGGAGGTGCTTATCAATGAGGCTGCTGGTGAGCGGAAGGTGCTGGGGATGGGAGGAGAGGGAGGTGCTGATCTGTGAGGCTGCCAGTAGGACTATTTTTTTGGTGCCTAGGGTTCTTTTAGATCCTCTTTCACATTATCCTGTTCATATTACTTGTCATTACTGTCAAATAAATTTGGTAGGCATTCCTTGATTCCTGACCAGTTTAGTTACTTATGAGCATGCATAAAACACCTTCTCCCCTCTCTGCCAGGAAACTTGGTAATCTGAGCTGTCTTTTACCTCCAGTATTATGGATCATGTGTTTGCTACATTGAATGTGAAGTCTTCAAGAAGAAAAAAAACTGACTGGTACTAGTGGAACAGGCTCGTGCATGCTTTGGATGGCAGCATATGTGCTTGCTAGATTTTTGGGAAATGGCCCTTTTTTGCTGCTGCCCCCTCCTCCCTTATGCACCTGCCTATACACAGGCCATGGGACTCAAACCACTGAATTGTTCCCTTTCACCTTTCAATACTAGTGTTCTGGATTAATATATTTTTAAGAATTATTAGAACAAATGAAGAAGTTTGATTAAATTTGTTGCCAATAAGAGTTTCTGAAAAGTTTTCTTGTTTCTTATTCCTATTTTCTAGAACGTCAGCAGTTCTTCTTCTGCTATGGCTGAGCCAAAGTCAGTGTGTGTCTCAGTGGATGAGGTGGTCTCAAGTGGCATAGATAACCAAGATGCTCGGTTGTTGAATGGACACTTAAAAAAGGTGGACAACACTCTAACAGAAGCCCATCGTTTCTCCTACCTACCCCGAAGACCAGCTGTGAACATTGAGTTTAAGGAATTGTCATATTCTATCCAGGAAGGACCATGGTGGAGGAAGAAGGGTGAGGAAAACTAATGTTTTTAGAAGAAATATAAAGAGAAATGGTTTTTACATTCTCATGTGGCTTGTGGTGGTAAATGGAGGTAGTGTGTTTTATACAGGGAAGCAAAGGCAATGAGTGGGGGCATCAAAGTAAATTCTGTGTTTGTTTTTCTGGAGCATTCTCACAGCCACTTATTGCAATGACACTTGATGTTTTCTCTGGTTCAAAATAAATCTGTAAGTATGCAAATAAATTGCTTAAATATAAAGTGATGTGTTTAACAAAGACTAAGGTGACTGTTTTGTCTGGCCTTAACATGGGAGAGCAGAAGGTAAGATGGGCACAAGGAGCATTCCTCACCACTATCCCTCTTTATCCTGCTCAAGGGACAAGCACAATAGGAGTCCCTGCTTTCGAGGCAGTGCGCCTGGCTGGTAACTTTGGGAGTCAAGATCACCTCAGAGTGTGCTGAGAGGACCTTCCCCACCTTCAGGTGCTAGGCAGATGCACTGGGAAGTGGGGCCTATTCCACTCAGTGAGACACTGCAGCCAGGGTTGGATTTCCAATTAGGCCTGTGCCTAGGGGCATCAGTGTTCTGAGGGTTCCTAAAAGTTAGGTAGGTTAAAAAGTGTCATTTTTTTTTTACAGAAAATGCGAAGGTCAGCTGTAGGCAGAGGGGACACTGAAGATGCAGTACCTATGGGTACGTAAAGTGTAAATCCGGCCCTGACTGCAGCATAGATGCTACCCTTATGTACTGGAGAGCTGGGGGTGGGACTGTGCCTTAGGAAGCACAGTCCCTCCCAGAGTTCCGCATGGGGTGGTAGAGAACTGCTGTTATTTCCAGCCAGTGCCTAAATGGCACAATCTGAGCCTAACAAACCAGTCTAGTCGCCGAGGGAGTTTGGCTGAAACAGTAGAAATAAAGACTATGATTAAAATTCATTCTAGCTTAACTATTAACCCTGTTTGATCCCCTGGCACTTATTTTTCAGATGACAAAGAATTTATTCTTGGACAGAGTTCCAAATTCAATTTAGATCTCATGGTGCAAGTAAATACAGTATTACAGGGTTGCCAAATCTGCGTAGTCTACAACCTCATATGTTTCTCTCCTATGTATAGGACAAAAGAGAAGGTGTTTACTGGCAAATGGTTAGGTTTTGAACTCTTTCCAAGGAGTGAGTGTTTCAGCAGTATAGTAGCACACAAAATTGAGGGCAGAATGTGTCTCTTAAAATGTGGTGTTTGAAAATCTAGCCCATAATATGTAGAAATGTCAGCTCGTCCATCTCTCTTGGATGTTTTATCATTCTTTTTACATCCTAACAATGTATAAGGAGAGAGAACCCATGTGGTTGGTCGTTCTTGATAGAGCCAGATCCTGAAAGATGCTGAGCACCTTCTATTGACTTAAATGGTGTACTGACCACCTCAGGTTTTTGGCTGAAGTACAGTCAGGTAAATTGTGAACAAAGCGTTGGTCCCACCCCATGTGCAGCTAGTGGGCCCTGATCCTACAAAGGAATCTGCACACATGGAGTGTCATTGAAGTCAAATAATGAATCCTACTGAAGTCATTGGGAAACCAAGTGGATATAAGGGCCTACCTGTGTGGCTACTTCTGCTGGATATGGGCCCATGTTTGTAAGCCTATTGGGCAGCTGGTATATCTCATTGAAATGAGGAATTACTACTACAATCTCCCACTGAAGTAGTTGTAAAATATGACTCTGAAGTATCCCAGAATGTATTTCTATCCACTGCAGCTACAGCAGCAGTTTATTTTATCTGCTATGCCTCCATTATTATTCCCCTACTTCAAGACCTTAAGTCCAAGTCTAAAAACATGAGCTCAAAGACAGGTGTATTTCTATTTCTGCCTAATAAATTGTACTCAACAAACAGATTGTGGGTAGTTGTCCAGAACACTTCAAAGGTGATGAGTAAACGGGGTAAAATCCTGGTCCCAGTGAAGTCAATGGCAAAACTCCCATTAACTTCAGTGGGGCCAGGATTTCACCCTTTGTTCTAATATATATATTATGCTTTACATATTCAAAGCAATGTAGACATATCTGGTAATTAGTCATTACAGTGCTTCCATGATGTAGGTAAATATTCTCATCTCTATTTTGTGGATGCAGAAAAACTGTTATAATGGGCCTGACTCTCCTTTGCCTTGCCCTTATGAAATACGGGCATAAAATGCTGCCCAATCAGAATAGTAACAGTTTCCATCCACTTTGCACTCACTTTGCAAAGGGCTACACAAGATGCAAGGCAGAGGAGAATGAGGTGCATTGCATTTTTTAGTGAAGTTCTCTCTTCTTCATAAGATTAGTGGTCTCTTTGAAGGGGCAAGTAGGATGTATAATATTCCCAGTAGCAGCCACTTCTGGAAGAAAATACACCCAAGAGAAAATACTGAACTCTTTAAGGAGAGCTTCGCATACTTAAATGAGGTCATTACATTTCCACAAGGAATTGTTTCCTGTAGAGTAAATTGGTATGGTTGTGTGCTTTAGTAGGGTATTATCTATTCATTGGAAATAACAAATGTGCTGTTGAGCCATACTAGAGACAAAGATTAGTGAAATTTTATATGGCACTTCTTGTTCTCAATTTAAATCTGCCTGTCTTTGGGTGTGTATCCACTGGTTTAAACATTCTTCTTAAAATTGTTTTATAAAATCTGTTGTCAGATAAACAGAATTCCCAAGCACCATCACGCCAGCCTGGCTAATGTTCCAAGTTTTAATAATCTAGAAATGTCTGGGGTGAAGAAACATCATCACGTAAGCTCTGATCCTGCAGAAACCTATGCCTGTGAGTAGCCCCTGCCCCACTGTTCACTTGAATACAGTTACTCACAGGCATAGGTGTTTCCAGGATCAGGGTTCTAATGTATTTTATTTCCCCCTCCCACCCCCCCAAAAAATCATTACTTCCCCTTTCCTCCCCACTCACCACAGAAGGTATTTTTGAAAGCTATTTAATGTATTTAGTAGAGCTACATGGGAGACAACAATTTCAACAAGTTTTGAGGTTTCAAATTTTGTTTTGTTCCTCACTGGAATGAAAATAAGACCTTTTGAAAGATTTTCACAAAATGGAATTGAGTTGAAATGTCCCTCTTCAGATCCAAAACCTGAGTTTTTTGATTCAGTTTCTCACTTTCTCTCTCTGGTCAGAATTGAACAGAGCGCCCAAAAAATCCTCCGATACTTCCCTGTGAAACATTTTGGCTTTGATAAAATGGCATATTTCAATTAAATTTCATTTACAGTAGAACCTCAGAGTTATGAACACCTTGGGAATGGAGGTTGTTCGTGACTCTGAACAAATGTTATGGTTGTTCTTTCAAAAGTTTACAACTGAACATTAACTTAATACAGCTCTGAAACTTTACTCTGCAGAAGAAAAATACTGCTTTCTCTTTATTTTTTAGTAGTTTACGTTTAACACTGTACTTTTTTGTCTGTGCTGCTGCCTGATTGCGTACTTCTGATTTCAAATGAGGGGTGAGGTTGACTGGTCAGTTCGTAACTCTGGTGTTCATAACTCAGAGGTTCTATTGTGGTTGAAAATGTTCCAAAGACCCCTCGTATTTAGCTTTTAATAGCAATGACTATTTCGGGGCAGGCCATTACATGAAGATTAAAAGGATGCTGTCTACTTGAATTCTTTTCAATTTTTAAAAAATAATTTTTCTAATTGAATCCTGATGTTTACTTTTTAAAATGACTAAAATTTTTAAATGATTTTCTGTTCACCTTCTGAGGTTTAAGAGCACCTTTTGGGTAAACCAACAGCATTGTTACCAAACATGCTCAGGCTTTTGCCTCTGCTTCTTCCCTTACTGAGCATTTGCTTGGTTCCTGGCAATTCAGTTTCAATTCTGCAGCTGCTGTTTACTGGTATGCATCTGTTGCTGCCCCTAGGGAAGATCAGTGCATGACAGTGATGACATCACGCTGGTGTGTGAAACAGAGGGTTAGTTTCTCTGTGCACCTCTGTGCAGGGCAGCTACAAGGGGCCATTTGCTAGTCCCCAGTCCTGATGTTGGGCTTGCATTTGCTTTTTCCCTGACATCTTAGAGCAGCCTCAGAACTGCTCTAAATTATGCCAGCTGCCAATGGGTCTCAAGGTCCATTAGACTTTCTTGGGATCACCAGAGCACAGAGGCCTTCAAGCTACACCCCTTCCTCCCATTCCCACCCTTCTCCACCAGGGGCAGGCTCAGAGCATTGGCTTAAATAAAACAGTTATTAGGTTGGACAATCTAAAAACACTATGGAATAGAAGATCAAAAACTGAACACCCTAACTGGTCTCAAATGAAGACACTGACCAACAAGCTGCTTCATTGTATAAGGTCTGTGGTTTCTTTGCTGGGGTTTCTGCAAAATAGAATTAACTCTGTGCAATAAAATAAACAGAGTTTACATACATTTTTAAAATAAATTATGTGAGAAAATACCCTGAGTCTGTTACCAATTTCTCCTCCATTGAGAAACTAATGCACTGCAAAGCCCCATAAGCTGAAGCTTGGCAAAAAGGCAACAATGAACTCCATGCATAGCTAGTTATGCTGGTGGGGATTCCTCATGCTAAAGAGATCTTTTGCTGGAAAAATATATTTTTATACGAGAATAGTGCAAAGTAACTCACCTGCAGCAAAAAAATCAGGTCTAGGAAGTGCAGATGACTAATTAAAAAACAAACAAACCGTGAAACTAACTAAACTTCTGTCAGATGCACAAACGGAAAAGAATAGAAAATAATCTCTTTGAATTATAGTCACTCTTAGGTATTACTTGTAGCAACAACATGTAAAAGATTTTTAGATGTCAATGAGATTTTTCAAATTGGTAGTGTTCATTTAATAGCTAGGTCAGAAAATTTGTTGCAGTTTACCTAGATTTTTATCTTTCTGCCTGATTTTAATGAGAGAAACAGTTAACATTCAGTGAATGCTCAAATATGTGGGAGAATACAGTTTTTTTGTAAAGAAAAATCCATGCAAACAGATTGTATAGGAGCTGAAAGTCTTAAAACCACCACCGCCACCACCAACCAAAACGGTAAGGTAAGGTTAAGATCCAAACTAACAAAAGCAGTTGCATTTTATGATAATGCTGCCCTTGTGTTCTACGTTCAGCCACATTGTTCAGACAGTGAAACCCATATGGCATGTAACATCTACTTTTTATAAGATCCAGTGAGAACTACAGCTCTGCATTACTTGACATTAACAGGTAGGTTAAAGACAGCCATGGCTGTCTTTAAGTCAGGATGTTTCTTGTATTGATCTGTGTCCCAGCTGTAACATCTCTTTAGTATATGTATTAATTTCATTTTCCTTTTTTTGTTCGGCTAAATGTCTGTAAAGGGACTCACTTTCATTTACAAAGAATTACATGAAAAATGCTGCTTGTCGCAAGAGACTCATTAAAATGAATGGAATGTGCCATTAAGAAATCCATCATGAGATAGTCTGGGGGTGACCTTGGGCCAGATTCATACTTGACATAACTCCCTTGAAGTCAATGGAATTATGCTGGAAATGAATTTGGCACACAAATACTTAATCAAGTAAATGGTACCTCTGACCTGTCCATTTCAATGGGCATTTTCATTAGCACAGGAGTTTGGAAAAGGGTGTAGGTAGGATTTTCAAAAGTACCTTAATGACTTGGGAGCCTGAGTCCCACTGACTTTTTGTGTGGTTTAGTCAGCCACTAAATCACATGGGCAATTTTGGCCATAACGTTTATTGAGAAAAGTCCCTGATTTTCCCAGCGAAATAGCTGTTTGGTTTTGAAGGATATAGATTGTGGAGTGAGTTAGTTCTGCTCTGGAGGCTGCAGGGATCAAATCTTGATTACTCTTCTCAGTGAAAATGAGTTTCATGGTTTGAATCTGGCCGCTGCTTGGGCACATCACAAAACTATTATGCAGTTAAGTGTGACTCAGAGTCTACTTAGCTGAGGTCCAGGACTGGTGTAGAGGTGTTGTCATATTTTGGAATGGAGGTGAGCTGGCAGAACTGGAGGAGGAAAACTTGCACAGTACATGCGCACACACACTGATTTGTTCAGTCCCATGCTGGTTGTCCCTCACTTTTAAGAGCAATGAGCCAACTCACCTTTTAAGGAAAAATCCCTCTGCCATATCAAATATATTTTCTCAATATAACAAAAGCCTAATCCACAAATTTGAGGACTATCTGTAGGCAAAATTGATTTTTTTTTTAAAAAAAAAAAAGCAACTTCTTATTTTGACTAGAGGTTGAACAAAAGTAAGATATGAAATAAATTTCCACCCCAAACTCTGATACCTCAATCTAGATATAAAAAAGAGAAAGAAAAACCCAGGTTAACCAATTTAAAGAGGGAAGATTGATATTGGGGCTAATAGACTTTATACTAAGTTTCAGTCTAGTGCTTTTTGAAATTAATTTTTTCTGCCTCATAAATCAGGGTTTCCAACAGAGATGTCAACTCTTCTGCTGACATGCCCCTCTCATTAAAAGCACCATGAAGAGAAGATTAGTTTACCTTAATAAAATACATCTATCTAGGATCAGATTAAGACTAGCCCCATGCAGTAAAGGGGATTGTCACAGAATATGCATACCGTGTCCCCTTTTAGGGCAGGTCAAGGTTGTGATATTACCACGGTTACAGACTACCCACCTATCCGTAGGCTGAGAACAGCACGACCCAGTGTCTGGAGTCAGTATGGCTGCCCTAGGAGTCAGGGCTGTATGGACTAATAGAATAAAGGGCCGCAGTGGGGATGATGGCCAGGGAAGAGGAATCCAGGCCCTTCCTGCTCCACCAAGTCCTGGCCCAGGGCCCTGAAGGGATCCTGCTGCAACATGCTGATCTTCCTCAGGTGGGAGATACCACTCACATTGCCTCCCTGGGCCACTTACTACCATGTCTCCTGAAGCCAGGGTCCATACATTGTCAGGGTCTCCGAGCCCCTCAGTGTAGGTATCTCCCTGGGATTCTGACTGTGGTTGGCCAGCCGTAGGCACTAGGTCTCTGTTCTGGTCCTTGGGATCTCTAGCTCCCGCAGTCAAGTGCTGAAGCAGCTCCTGGGCGGGAGCCTCTACCAAGCATCCTCTTTCCTTGGTGGTCAGCCTAGAATGAGCTGAACTGCTTCCTTTTAAACTGAGGCAGCAGTTGGAGCATACCGTGCACAGTTCGAGGGGTGGGTCTTCTGCCACCCATAGGGTTAACTCCATTCTTTCTTGGCTAGTGTGGGGTATGTACACCCCATCACAGGGATGCGAATGCTGTTTTGCCCTCTCAGCCTTAACACATGCATCTTGACTTTATTTATGGTATTTGGTTTTATATGTGCACTAAAAATGGACACCATCTACACTTTAAGGCACCTTTTACACAACTTAAAATCCCATGGAAATATCGTTCCAACATAAATCCAGGATATCCTCAAAGGAGATAGTGATAATTTGCTTTTCAGAAATCCCAAATAACTCAGGTTTTACTTTTTTCTAGTACTTATCAGTATTCATGGTTAATTAGGCAACATTTTAGTTGGAAATTTATTTTCTCCTTCATTGTCCTCAGTGTTGTAATGACTTATTTGCACCAAGTTAGAATGCAGGGGCTGGTAGAATTTGCTCGTTAGTAACCTATTAAGAAATAGGTTCTAGCCAGTCAAAATGTAATCTTTCTAAAAACTGTATTTTTATTGATATGGTTAATATCAACACAGACATCCATGCTTTGTAAAATATGTGATCATTTACATCTGTTTTTTCATGTTTCAGCAATCCCTGTAATTGATTCAAGAGAAACTATCTTCTTTTACAAGACCATAACATGTTTTACCTTAAAGTTATCAAGCAAAACAAGATCCTCTGCCTGCATGGGAGAAGCTTTTAGACAAATTTGACCCATGGTGTCTGAAGGGGAAAGGTAGAATTTTTGTTAAGCTGTTAAGCTATTTTAATTTTTAAGAAATATTATCAGTCTGAGATAACCTCATTAGAGATTTTAGATACCTACATTTCAGCTAAAAGATACATATATTGTGTAAATGTTGTTCTTTAAATAAGAAGATGGAAAACACAGGTGACTTAATCCATTGTCAAAATGCCAAAATAGATTTCAATGGACTAGGTTTCTCTAATTCTTTCTTGGTGTGCTGTTACAAATTCATTCAGACATATTGATTTGAACAAAACATACATTTTTCGGTGCCTTTTGTGTAACGTCCTGGAAAGATTTCACTCTCTTGGTGACATTGTAAGATCCAAATGATCAAAAATAGGATTTGCCCTAAATTAATGCTTGCTAGAGGAGTTAGAAAAAGCCTGTCCTCATCATAGCAGGTGCACTGCGGTAGAGGTGCCGCATGAACTGTCTTTTTCCTCTCTCATGGTTACTGTCGGTCAGTGCACTATAATAACCTCAGAGTGTGACGTTAGAGCTAGAGGAAGCGCAGTCTGATTGGCTGCTATATATACTGTTGCTAAGATGAGAGGAAAAGATGCAGAACAGTAAGGACCAAAACCCTTGCTGGGGATAGTTTTTCCTTTTCTCTAGAACAGATGGATTGTATTGTTTTCATCCACTTTAGAATCTGCTTGCTCTGAGATTGTATATTTGTATCTCAGATAGCAAAATATAAATAATTTAGTATCCATATGTTAGAGCAAACAAGTCTAACTGGTAGAAATTAACTGCAATACTAGAGAACAAGCTCTAGAGCTAGGTATTTTAAGGGTCCTTTTCCTTTTTTTTTAATCAGCTTAACTTTACCCATGCCTGACCATACCAAAATTGTATATTTTTCTTTAACTGGATGATTCCTGAATTTAATTTTATAGTAAGTAACCCAGTAAGAGAGAGACACTGTTGTTAGCATTCAAACTGTGTATAAAGATGGTAACAAATACTGAGAAATCACAACTATTGTTATACATTATGGCATTTCATGAGGTAATCCTCAAAAAAATAACAATTCCCTATCCATCTTCTTGCATGCATTTTATACAATAGCAGATTCTGGGACAGATTCTGTGACTGTTACTCATGTTGAGTATTATCTTGTTCCACAAATAGTCTAATTGAAATTAAGGGGACTACTCACTTTAAGTGGGATTACTTGTAGAGTAAGGTACTACCCAGTGCGAGTAAGGTTTGGCAGAATCTGGCCTAATGGAGTTTAGTCATTGACTCTATTTGTGTGAGGAAGATCAGTAGGATTTGGTCTGTATTTTTCAAGCCTTTTTTTTCTTTTACAATAATGCATGTTAAAACTAAGACAGGGAATTATCTATTCAGTTCACTCTTAAAATGACGTCTAGTCAGCATTTTAAAATAACACATTTTATAGTTTTTGTACAATTCATTGCCAGGCATGAACTGTCCCAGATGAACAACAAGAAAGATCAAGTCCTTGACAGAAATTCTGAAATACTCATAAATGGAGATAGCAGAGAATCTGGCCTGCATAATGAAAGATTACTTTAAGTATGTCTACACTGGAAGTGAAGGAGTGATTGTGGTACAAGTAGGCATATTTGTGTTGGCTTTAATCTAGTTAGAATGGGTGGCGATAGCAGTGTGGACATGGTGGCACAGGCATTAGTATGGGCTAATAGCCAGAGAACAAGCCCTCCAGGGACCTGGGTACATACTCTGGTTATTAACTTGTACTAAAGCCTGTGCCACCGCATCTACATTACTATTGTTAGCTTTATCTAGTTAGTACAGGTAACATGGGTATGCCTACCCATGCTGCAATCACACCTTCACTTGCAGTGTAGGGTATGTCTGTATTGTAATCACAGGGACTGATTGCGGCTCTTATAGACATACCTAGGTAGCTTTAGTCTAGCTAGCTCAGGTATTGTAGTAGTAAAGCTGCAGCAGCATGGGCTGTGCAAGCCTGCCCCCGCCCCCCAGTCCTTGGTAACACTGGTCTACAATTTTTGAGAAGTCGTCTGCTTCAGAGATAAAATGTGATATTTATTATGTATTTTGATGTGCTGAATTCAAATATGACAATTAAAACAACTGATTGGCTACTGTTTCTAAGATATTTAAGTTTTTACATTTTATGTCTATGTATATTGTGTAGATAGTAGAGTTTTAATCATAAATTGTAAACCTAGGTCTTTTCATGTGTTTATGGTTGCATTACATGATAATATTTCACCTGTCCTGTTTATGTAACACTTTAAAAATCAGCAAAAGGGTTATATAAATAAAATTTATTATAAAACAAAAGGCAAAAAACTATTATGCACATAGTTTAGTCCTATTCAGTGTCTACTCGGCGCTTCTTGGCTTGTCTCTTGTATTGATTAAATGGAGCATCTCTTGTCACTGTCCAGCAATAGTCTGCAAGCATTGATGGGTTCCATTTGCCCTGATAGCCTGCCAGGATATTCCACTGAAGTAGTCTGGAGCCTAACAGCTCTGCCTTACTCTTGGGTAGCTCCAAATCCCTGACAAGGTCATTCAGTTCACCTTGTGTTATGAGGTGTGGTTCAGAGGAGGAGGATGGGAGAAAATGTGGGTCCTGTGACATTGATGGTTCAGGACCAGAAGTTTCATCCTCTTCCTCTTCCTCGTCTGACTCAAGTGAGAAGGATTCTGGTGCATCAGGAACCGGCAGTCCTTCTCCGTGGGGTACTGGGCGTATAGCTGATGGAATGTTTGGATAATGCACAGTCCACTTTTTCTTCTTTGACACACCTTTCCCAACTGGAGGCACCATGCAGAAGTAACAATTGCTGGTATGATCTGTTGGCTCTCTCCAAATCATTGGCACTGCAAAAGGTATAGATTTCCTTTTCCTGTTCAACCACTAGCAAAGATTTGTTGCACAAGTGTTACAGCATATGTGTGGGGCCCACCTCTTGTCCTGATCTCCAATTTTGCAGCCAAAATAAAGGTGATAGGCTTTCTTAACCATAGTGGTTATACTGCGCTTTTGTGATGCAAAAGTCACTTCACCACAAACATAGCAGAAGTTATCTGCACTGTTCACACAAGTACGAGGCATCTCTGCTCACTTTGGCTAAACAGAAATGTGTCCCTTTGCAAAATCAAACACTGACAAATAAGAGAGCACAACACTGGATGATTTCTAGAGCTGGTATAGGGCAATTGGTTCAGCAGAGTGATGTAAGCTTCTTTATGATTGCATCATCCATGACTGCTAGGAATAACATGATGCAATTCATATCATGTATGACACAATACCAGCTTCAGATTGCATCATTCATTGTTTTGCCTAAAAAGCAAGTACTGTCCAAACCCGGTCACAGATTTATTCATAGATCCAGTCAAAGATGTATGTTAGTCATTTCTGGTTTAAATTGAGATCCCTTCCCTTTATAACTCACTTATCCTCCGCTATTCCCAAGTCAAGGGTCATATATACTGACCCAATAGCATATCTTGAAAACTAGAGCCAATCAACAATTTTAAGCATCATTTTCGTTCTCAGTGACCCAGAATTAGTAAAGTTGGACTACATTTATTTCAGAAGCATTTTGGCTGTAGAGCAGTGTAATTACTCGCATAGGTTGCTCATACTAAAGCACATGTGGCTGTGGCTTCACTGCCTGGGGACCTGAGCTAGCTAGATTAAAGCTTGCTCAGATATGTCTACTCATGCTGGAGTCACACTGTATGATTGCAGTGCAGACGTAACTTTACATTGGTCACAGCATGAGGTGTGGGGGGCAGTCATGGACCCAGTTAGGGCTCCATAGTTCCATACTCTAGGGCTGGATCTCCATGAGATAAATGGGGATTGCCAAGTGCTTTGCTTTCCAGCTTCTTTCCACCCATCTGCCCCCTGCACCAGGGGTGTTCCTCTCTTCATGCAATTTCATTTCAAAGACGATAGTATTAGCTGTGCCATGAAGATGATGATTGCAAACCATGAATCAGCACACAGGTATTCCAAGGCAGAATTCCAATTCATGCCTTCCAAGGCAGAATTTGGCCCAGAGTGTAGAGAAGGTACCTTTGGAAATCATATGAAATGTGCCAGTCTGAATTTAAGACTCTGCCATCACTACTGTAGATTGGTATTATCCTGTCTGATGCAAGTTTTGTGCAGGCAGCCGAGGCTAGAATTTGGCCCAAGGAGTACAAATGCTTTTAATAGTGTGTGTATTCTGCCATTGTATTTACATGCCATTTTGAAATGTACCTTCTAGCGAACGTGGGATTTACCCAGTTTTTACTGAGGCAAAACGTTCATTTTCAGGGCAGTTTGCTTGAATAGGGAAGGCTGCAGGGTCCCGCCCTTATTCTCCTAGGAATTATGGACTCGTATTTTACTCAGCAGGCAAGCTGACTGATTTCAGTAAGACTACTCATGGACCGTGCATACATCAAATTACGTGCATACATCAGATTCTGGCCTTATGACCCTGTTGAGTTATAATTAGGAACTGTGCCTATAAAACTGCAGCACACATCCCTCCCCTCCATTTAAAAACAAAAAGTTTGATCTTACTTAGAAAATGAACATTTTCAGCATCATTCAAATCAGAACTTCAAAGGAGAATCCCAGCAAAATCTACGCAATATTTTAGCCTAAGGGAGTGTATTAATTTGAGTTTAAAATGAGAACACTACAAATAAAAAGCTAGTGGTTAAATCCAGAAGCTAATGTCCTTGAGGCAAAATTTGAATTTATTATCCAACGGCCCCCCCCCCCCACAACATAGTGCTTCATATATGAGTTTTTTGTAGCTAGTACATTCTTGCTACATATGGAGAAATAAAGTGACAGATAATCTCACGCAGTATTTGGATGGAAATAACTTCAGGGCTCAAGTGAGCATGCCACATGGCAGAAACCTGCCCAGGACTGTGGATGTTGGGAACAATCAATTGTTCTGTGCTCTAGCACGGGCATGTGGGATTATTTTGCCTGCAGTTACATCAGTGTAACCTCACTGGGGTATAAAAGTAGGCAGGATTTGCTTTTTTTTTTTTTGTTTTTTTGTTGACTGCATCACATCTGAGCTGCAACACATACATTTGTGCAGAGTCTGATATGAATTTAGTCTTTTCATCTAACAAAAGAACTATGACAATTACAATAAAACTAACAATAAGGGCTAGATTATGAATTAGACTGTGTGTTCATGCATGGGCATAAGAGAAGTGCCAGAATTCTTTTACTAATGCGTGGGCTATCTAGACCTTGTAAGAATATGTAGGAGTAAGCAGGCGCTGCAAGGATGTCTACTCCCCCTCCAACAGGAGGAACACCATGGAGCATTTATGTATCAGCCCCTATTCAGGGCGAAAGGCACACTCCAGCTCCATGGTATATATAGATAGTTAAAGATCAATAAACAGTTTCAAACAAAACAGAAACAGCTCACTTGAGCAGTTTAAATTTTTCATCAAAAATGACTTAAACAAATATAAAAAAAAATTTTTTTTTTCAAAAATTAGTTTTCAGTGAAATGAGAATTTTGTTTTTCGGCTTTTCTTGTCTTCCTTTCTCTTTCTTCAGTTGTTTACTAGAAAAAGGAGAGACAAGAGGAAGGGGGAAATGGCAAGGAAAAGGGACCCCCCCAAAAAAAAGTATCAACATTTTTCACCAAATATCAAATAAATGAAAAGTCATTCCTTTTTACAACCTGCAGAACAAAAATTATTTGACATTTTCAAACTCTTTCATGAAACATGTTTTTCAACCAGCTCTACAATTCACCCTTCCCCACCCTAAGCAAGAAGACAGTTGAAATGCCACACAGAGAGAGATACCAGCAGCTCAGACGTAAGAAGAGAGTAGACCTTTGGCAGAGACTGCTATTTCAGTAGTAGAAGGGAATGCTGTGGAGATGTATTATTCATTTATTTCCCCTTGGAACTTATTAATTATCGGCAGGCTTACCATGGTGTCCCATTTATAACATATTCATAGGAAATTGGTTCCCTAGTGAATTAGCTGTTCTAGCTCAGACATGTGTTTTGATTGAATCTGGACTCAAACTTGTGGATTTTTTATTTTATTTCTCTTGAGAAGACACTTTATCATGTGAGAAAAGCTATCAAAGTAGTGCCAGCAAGTGCTATTAAATTAGTGCTTTCTAAATATTAGCAGTGTGTGGATAAAATCATAATACTTACTTGGAAATGATGTCGTAGACCTGTAGTGTTTTAAAGTCTCAAATTTTATTGTGTTCAGTTGAGTCCCATTGTGGAAAGCATCTTGATTAAGCTTGCTGGAAAGAGTTATTTTTTGCTCCCAGTCTTTCGTTTTCCCTTGGAGTTGTTTTAGGCTTTCGGCAAAAATCAGCGTTATCAGGAGAAGGACCTGACAATTTATAATATATATTTATCACAAGAGAGGATGGTGATGGCAAAGTAGTCTAAATCCTTAAAGAAAAGCCATGTGTTAATTCATTCCAACCATTATGTGATTTAACCTCTTGTTTGTTATTCATTATTCAAAATACATACAAATAAATGGCAGAGGCCTAGGGTTTGCGGGATAATTTACCATCTGCCTCTCATTTACTTTCCACAGCTTACATCCTTTGTGTAAGAATCCTACTTTTTACTGCTTTGCATGTTTAATTATAAACAACACTTGTAATTATTCCTGAGTACATCTGCTGATGTAAAGGAAAAGATGGAACAGTTAATGGTCAGGACCCTGGGAAATGAGGCCTGTATTCAGTTTTCTCCTGATCTTCAAAGCATAGATCTTACTGTCAGAGAGAGGAGATGGGAGCTTCAAAATCAGAAATTATATGGTTAGTTAAGATGAACATAAAATCTGAAGAAAAAATATTCTCTAAAGGTTTTAATATTGTAACCAAGGCTATTGGGCCAAATACTGCTCTGAGTTAAACCTGTGCCATCGTTCTGGAATCATTTAAGTAAATGAGATGGCACAGATACAGCTCAGGCATTTTTACTTCATTTTACAAGCACAGAGCCAAACACTTCTCTGAATGATTGAGACATTAAACAATAAAGTACTGTGAATGTAATGTGCTTAATCAGCAAATGAACGTAGAATCAAAAGAAAGAGGGGTTAGAGGGTAAATACTTAATTAGAAAACTTGCACTGGCAAATTGGAGTTGCCATTGCAGTTGGGTCAAAATGCTCGAACTAACATTTTTTTATTGAATATTCATGAAAATTAATATTGGGGCCCAGCTTTCTCTAAAAACCTGCTTACATCAGTTGAGGTTGAAACTTGCCCTCCTTGCAACCTGTGGTTTGTAGTCCTCTTACTCTCAGACAAATGAATGTCATAGGCTGCTATCAGAGAACTTTTTGGTCCTCAAGACACAAGTAAAAGAGCTGGGTAGTGCAGCTCTGTATGAAGGTTTCATTCATTTGGGGATAGGAAAGAGATGGGTTTTGGTCCTGGACCGTGTATAATTCTTTGGATGGGCAAATCTGCAGTAAATTGATAATTAATATGCAAATACTGGACCAAAGATTCCAAATATAATTCTGAATATCAGCCAGATTTCAGCTTTCAATTCCAAGCAGGTTTGATAGGAGAGCTGTTCAAAAACAGGTTGCAAGAATTGTGAACAAGGGGAATTACTTTTTTTTTTTAAAAAAACCCTCTTCTCTTACTCCCTAATGGCTGACTTGAGTTAGCTCAAACTTTCATTAAAAATAAATGAATAAAATCAAATCACCAGCACAGACCAATGGCCCAGGGCAATAGCAAATAAAGGCAATGGAAAGTCTCCCATTGAATTAAGTGGGCGTTGAATTGGATCTCAAGTATGGAAAAATTCAGCCCTGAATGTGAAAGTTTCAGATAGTTATGAACAACTGCAAACTGGAAAATAGAATTTCTGCCATTTCTACTATAGTATAACAAGTTCTAATGTCCAAGGCTGTGAGCTATTACCACGTGTGTGTTATTGTATTAGGAATCAGCAGTCAGAGTAAGCAATAGTATTTCACCTTCTTGGAGAGAATGTTTGCCATTTGATTTGTTGTGTAAGGATATGGTTATGTAAACCTCAAGGGGAAAGATATTACTCAACTGAAGCAGGCATAAATCACTGACTTCTGGAATTAAATATTATTGTATATTTCTACAGTGTGCTTGCAACCAGTAACAGGATGGTAGTGGGATAGTAAAAGAAACATGAAGTTGAGTACTTTGCACTATTGCATTAATCTTTACAGTACTTGGAATTGAGGAAGATAGGGCATGATCACAGCCTTGTTATAGTGTTTGTTTGACTTTCATAGGCAACTTTTAAATAATCAAAATAAATGCAACCAAATAAATTATTTGAAGCAGGGAAATAGAAATGCATTTACTTTAACAAACAAGACTAACTTGGGAGGCTTTGATTCAACTCAGACATTCATGCTGTATCATCTTAGAGCAGAGGTTTCCAAACTGGTACACAGACCCCTGGAGATATGAGAGTCGTCTCCAGGAGAAATTGTGTAAAGGTGAATTTTATTGATTATAGATTTTATTTATTGCATTTTCATAATAGGCTTCTCTGATGAAGCTTTAAAACTCTGTGGGAATTTGTTATATAAAATACCATAATTAATTTACTTCAAGATGCAACTATCCAGTCTAATTGAGCTCTATTTTTTTCAGTTGTATATGTTGCACTATAATTATATCTGTACGTAACAGTGAAATATGCACAGATGTCTAAAGACAGGTAGCGTCAAGAAGAACACACAGTAACAGTGATGAGAAGGGTAGGGATATGCAGGGAGTTGGTAGATCTGGAAGGGGGTACGCAATAAGAACAGTTTGGAAACCTCTGTCTTAAGAGTTATTGTGGTGGTTCACGGATGAATTTGACCCACGTGACGTATCCTTAACAGTTTGTCAAGTGTGTCTTTTCGTGAAGGACTATTCTGGACAAAATTCATCCTTGATATAAACCCACTGAAGTCAATAGAGTTTGATCAGAAAAGAATTTGGCCTACTTCCTGGAAAGCTCTCTCTTCATTCATTAGCATGCACTAATACTTAAAAGTACAGGTACATTAATATCATCCAGTGCAATTAGGTTTACAGTCCATCATGATAAATAGTAAGGTGCTTTACTTAGAGAGTCAAACAATACAATCTGCAGGGCCAGATAAGAATTTCGACTGGCTTGGAAATAAACCAAAGGATGATACTTCCCCCAGTTTCAACCTGACCTGGATTCCAACTCCTGTCCAGATAAGCAAAATTGTGATTTTTGCATCAAAAGAAGGGAATAGCAGTTTCCTAGAAATAGTTCAAGCCTGTTTCCATTGGATAAGCTGCATAATAAATGAAAACAGCAGAAAAGTGGACTGTAAAATGGAAGTGTTCTCATCATTTTGAGTGCCATCAGTGGAAAGGATGAGAACTAAGAAAGGAAAGCATTTTTAGCAGTGTTTCTCAATAGGGGTTATTGTGTTGTATGACCTGGGCAATTTTCTGCTGTTTCTAATAATTTCTCTTGCAATCCATACTGTTCATATTGTATTTTATCACTGTTTCCCCTCAGTAATGACATGGAAGAATGTCATGGAACCCCTCAGAATATGTCAGCAGGGATTCCAGTTCAGATATGGTACAATGTTAGATCTCTATTTGCAACTTTTGAACATAGTTATCTGAAATTCCTGTTGTGTTACCCTGAGCTTTGTTCTGACTCCCTTTCAGGCTGGGTTTAAAGGGGAACAGGCATGTTTACTAGATAAATCTGTTTTACTTCCATTTCTTTGGTGATTTGTTGATGGCAGAGAATTGGTGGAATATGATTTTTAGGTAGAGCCAGAAGTAAAATGCCCAGAATTTATGACAAGTAATGAAAATGTACACTTTGTCTTACAAAAAGACACCTAAAAAACGCAGTCAAACAATGACCATACAATAGAGACTTCCTGTAGCTGATTTTCTGGTGGGGTAAAAATGTTTGTTACCTGCATCTAAGTAATTGGGGGAAGGTGTATAATTGGAAGTGTGACCAGATAGCAAGTGTGAAAATCAGGACCAGGGTGGAGGAGTGAGTAATAGGGTCCTATGTAAGACAAGACCCCTATCTAATACTGGGATGGTCCTGATAATATTGGGACATCTGGTCACCCTTATAGTGGGGTTCATAGTGCCTGTAACAATGCTGCCTTTGGAGGAACACAACTGAGAGTATCAATTCAGGACAAATTGCTTAGAGCAGGGAGTTCACAGCCCAAGGTTGGGGTCCTTTGCACACCAAAGCAGCCAAACAGAGAGGACTTCAGTCTCACCCCCACTGGCTAACTATAAGTCATACAAGCAATTTTCTTAGACACTCCAGTTTCCCAGTGTCACCACTAGTGCGACTCATTAGGGAGACAAATGGGTATGAAAACCAATACCCTAGTAAAAGAAAAAAGGTTCTCCCTATCCCAAAGGACCAAGCCACAGACTCAGGTCAATATACAAGTTAGATTTTACCCACAAATTATTCTGTTGCCAATCCTTCAGAATCTAAAGGTTTATTCATAAGAAGATAGATATATAGATGAGAACTAGAATTGATTAAATGCAATCAATTACATACAGTAATGGCAAAGTTCTTGGTTCAGGCTCACAGCTGTGATGGAATAAGCTGCAGTTCAAATCAAGTTTCTGGAGTACATCCACAGCTGGGATGGGTCATCAGTCCTTTGTTTAGAGCTTCAGTTTGTAGTAAAATTTCTCCAGAAGTAAGAAGCTGGATTGAAGACAAAACAGAGGGGTTTCCAGGGCCTTTTATATTCTCTGCCTTTTGGAAGGACACCCCTTTGTTCTTACTGTGGACAATCACAGCAGCAAGATGGGGTTTGGACTCACGTGGGCAAGTCACATGTCCAAGCATGACTCAGTTTGCAGGCCGACACCATTGCTTACATGTTAGATTGAACGTTCCCAGGAAAGCTCAGATGTGGATTGGCATCTCCCAAAGTTCATTGTCAGTTAAGTGTTTCTTGATTGGGCCCTTACTGAGAATAGTCCTTTCTTAAGAAGCTGACCAAATGCTTCACTGAGGCTAGTTAGAATCAAAACACATTGAGATACAAGTACATAGCCAATATTCATAACTTCAACTGCAAAATGATACACATATACAGATAGCATAATCATAACCAGCAAATCATCACCTTTTTATAGACATCTCACTTGACAACCTTTGTACAATATTTGTTGCAAATATGTAACAGTGGTTGCAACAATGATCTATACGGTCACAGTTTATGTCAATAACATCACAGTGCCTGATTGTGTCCCTGAGATCTGTATGCAGAAGGGACTCTTCATACATAACTCTGCCCTTTGCATGCAGGAAGGGGGCTCATCTGCCTCCCAAGTGGCATATCCCCTTCCCCTAGGGGTCCTTGCCTATGCGGGATCGTAATGGGAGAGAGCTGACTGACTGTGGAGTGGCTGGAGGGGACACACATACCCCTCACACCTAGCAAAGCTTAGGGGAGTTTGTGGGTAAGCTCTATGACTGGTTCCTAAGGGGAATGTGGGGGAAGGGGAGGAGATGGGAAAGGGATGGAGAGGTAAACCCAGCCCTTTAAATAAAATAACTGGTGAAAAATCTCCACGAGATGTCCTAAGGAGAGGAAATCGAGCCTAATATTGATTATTTTGAAGGAAGGAGTTAATGAAATTCCTGGTTGATACTACGAGGGAGGAATTGCAATCCTAGTGAGGATTACAAAATAAATATAAAGGGACAGGAAGATATTAGAAATATAAGCAAGGAAATGGTGAAACAAAATTCAGTTTGGAATGACTTATTAAAGCTAATAAAATAATCCAGAGACTCAGTGTGACATTACAGTAAAGGGTAGTAGTTCCTCTTACCTGGCTGTGGTGCAGTCACACTAGGGATAGTAAGACATTCGGGTACCATGGCAATCTGTGCAGAATAAAATCCTAGCTGTATAGATAGATCTTGTGTTTATTTCTGAGCATCTCGTCTTCAGGAAGATATTGATAAACTGGAGGAAGTTCAAAGAAAAGCATCATGAATGATCAAGGGGATGAAGAAAATTGAGGCCTGGTCTACACTTAAAATTCAGATTGGCCCAGCTATATTGCCAGTTTTGGTTGGACATATTTCTGGAGATTTAATCTTATTACATAATCTTTAATTAAAGATTAATCCTTAATTCCTGGAGTCTCTGGGCCAATCCTGGAGGGTTGGCAACCCTATGCTCAGTGTCATGAAAAATTAACACCCTTGAACATTGTAGTTAAACCAATCAAACCCTGGTGTAGACACAGTTAGGTCAATGGAAAAAATATTATATCAACCAAGCTACTGCTACTTGGGGAGGTGGATTTCCTACATCAATGGGAAAACCCCTTCCATCAGTGTGGGGAGCATCTACAATATGGTAATGCAGTGGCATCTCTACAGTGCTGCTATAGTGCCTGTAGTGTAGACATGGTCTGAGTGAAGACAAAAGGGTATAAGAGCTAAATAGGGATGGATTGGCTATGTGGTGGCCATGGAGGGGCAGGGGGTGAGGTGGGAGCAGGGGGTGGGGGCGGTTCAAACAGGCTGCAGAAAATTGAAAGGCATGAATACCAAGGAGGAAGAGAATTTTTTTTAGGTTAGTACTGATGGAGTGACTAGGAATAATGAGATGAAATTAAGGATGGGAAAATGTAAATAGAATTTCTGGTGACGTCCGTTAGGCTGTGGAATAGCATCTCAGTGGAAGTGGTGGAAGCCTCATTGCTTTGGATGTTTAACACTGCACTGGAGAAAACCCTAGAAAATAAAATGTGAAATAATTCTGAACTGGCAGGGAGATGGATTTGATAATTTAACAGGCCTTTTCCATCGCCAACTGTGGAGAGTCTGAATTCTAATTGTTCAAATACACTAACTTTTCTTTTTTAGCTATATTTTAGCTATTTTTCTACCCTGATGCCTCAAAAACTATCTGATCCCAGTTCGCCTCAGCACTAGAACAGAGATTGCCATAGGGATGCAGGGGAGACCTGTGTCCCTCTGATTCTGGGGCTGCCAGGGGCCAGTTCTGTGACAGGCTGTCTACAGCCTCTGTGATAGCCAGGGAATAGCTAGGGCCATAATAACCCAAGTCACATCCCGTCCCTCCTTCCTCCAACACGCCTTGGGACACCCTCTGTGCCTAAGGCTGTCACAAGAGGTACAGAGCTGGCTGCGCTCTGTAGCTGGTGGGGTAGGCTACCAGCGCAAGACGTACTTCCATGAAGAGCCATGCAGTTGCTTTTCAGCAACTTTGCACTGATTATGCTGGCACAAGTGGACCACAGCGCTGTTATGAATCAGATCCTACTTGCCCAATGTATTTTAATGGAGTTAAAACCTAGAGTATGTCTCTTTTTTTTTCTGTTCTTAATATCCTTATTTATAACAATTCAATGTTATGCAGATACATAAAGGAAAAAATAGTTATAAATACTTGCAGGGTCTTCACAGTTGTCCCTAGGAGAAGGAGATCAAGATTATGCTGTCCTTTGAATCACAGTATCATCTAGTTAGATACCAAGCCATAGAACTTTGCTTGGTCAGTGTTAGAGCAGAGACTAGGCAGGCACACTGGTTGAAACTGTGGCAAAGAACGCAATTATCAGACGCATAGATGAAAATGGTATGTGGGGGAAGAGTCAATACAGATTTTGTAAAAGGAAATCATGCCTCACAAATCAATTAGAATTCTTTAGGGTGTCAAAAAGCATGTGGACAAGGGGGATCCAGTCCATATAGTGTACTTGGGCTTGCAGAAAGCTATTGATAAGGTCTCACACTAAAGGCTTTTAAGGAAAGTAGGCTGTCATGGATCAGAAGGGAGGTCCTCTTATGGATGCAAGCAGAGTCAGGATGACTTCTACCCTGACATCTGGTGGTGAATTATGGGGAGTGTGGAAAGGAATTTTAGGTATTTGCATTGGCACACCCACCCCACCTAACATAGCTCATGGCAGCCTAGGATGGTTATTTTGACATCTCTGGGATCCCCAATTTCTTTGTTATTGGGGCAAGAGGAATAAAGTGTTGTCACCCTGATTATGTGAATGAGGAACTATGAGACTGCTTTATGACTGAGATGTCTCTGTCAATTAAGTAGCACTTGCTAGACAAAGGACATGGGTGCCAAAACCCATTGAAATGAGAGAGGTTGGGGACTGGTGTGTGTATCTGTTGGGATGGGCCCCTTTTGAGGGCCTGGAACACCAATTGCACATCCTCGTCTCTCCACTGTTGAAGAGTAGAGCTAATTTTGATTCCATTAGGAGTCCATCTAGAGGCTGCTGAGCTGAACTCACGGTGGGCCAATGGTGCACGAGCACCGGGGCTCCCCTACTACAAGCTGAAATCACTAAGAGCGAAATCACTAAAAGAGCTAAGCTTACTGAGCTGAGATCACTGAGTGCTGTGCTAACTAGTGGGGGAGTCTGAAGATCTATCGCTAAGCGGCTGGCAGAGCAGAGCAGTTTTGCAGCATATTGGAGCAGCCCATGGAACAGTGAGCGGAGCGGTTTGCAGGGACAGCTGAAGTGGCTCATGGGTCGGCTGGAGGAGCGGCACAGCTGGTGTAGTGGAGCTGGTCGTGGTGAAGGCTGCAGCAGAACTCTACAGAGAGGCAGAGCAGTTGGCCCTGGCCCACGTAAGGTGCCCCTTAACACCCTGTGTGTGCCCCCGCCCCATTTCCACCCAGGCTAGGGGGGTAAAACTCTGCAGATAAACTTTTGAACTCTGGGGTGGCACTGACCAGAGACTTTCAGGTTGTTGGACTTTGGGGTGATTGGACTTAAGACCCTAAGGGGGAAAGGATATTTCCAACCGTACTTGGAGGTGGGTTTTTGCTTATGGTTTGTGTTATAATCCTGTTTGTGGTGTTTCTCCAACGTGATGCCACATTGTTTCCCTCCTTTATTAAAAGGATTTTGCTACACTCAGACTCCGTGCTTGTGAGTGGGGAAGTATTGCCTCCTAGAGGCGCCCGGGGGGGGTGGTATGTAATTGTCTCAGATCACTGGGTGGGGGCTCGAGCCGGTTTCGCATTGTGTTATTGAAACAGAATCACTGAATACTGAACTCGGCCCTTGTTGCTGCCAACTCAGAGGGGCAGAAGGGTTACATGAATCAGTAACTGGTTAAAAGCAGGGGTGGCTCTAGACATTTCCCCTCCCCAAGCACGGCGTCATGCCGGGGGGGGCGCTCTGCTGGTCGCCGGTCCCGCGGCTTCGGTGGACCTCCCGCAGGCTTGCCTGCGAAGGGTCCGCTGGTCCCATGGCTTCAGTGGAGCCGCGGGACCAGCAGACCCTCTGCAGGCATGCCTGCGGGAGGTCCACCGAAGCTGCGGGACCAGCGGACCCTCCGCAAGCATGCTGCTGCAGGCTGCCTGCCTACCGCCCTCCCGGCGACCGGCAGAGCGCCCCCCGCGGCATGCCACCCAAGCAGGTGCTTGGCGTTCTGGGGCCAGGAGCCACCCCTGGTTAAAAGATAGGATCTCCTCTGTATAGATAGATCTTTAGGTGGTATGGAGCGAACGTGCCAACTCCCATGCCACCCTACCCCTGCCCTAGATACCGGGAGTGTGTCTGGTGGGCAACAGGGGGTGTGGTTGTGGTCTGTCTATAGCCTGGCACTCCCCAACTGCCAGAGCAGTCCCTGAGCGACAGCTGTCAGGTGACAGCTGCTCTATCTTATGCCGAAGACTGGCCTACTGGCCTTTTTTTCTGGTTCAGATGTAGCAAACATCTTGTCACGAGAAGAGCAGATCTTGTGAGATTTCTATCATTCGAGCAGATGGCAATTTTAAGGGTACAATTTGTGGGGCTGTTGAAAACATACTCTAGCCCTGATTATGTTTTGAACCCTAAGGCCTATATTAACCAAATGCTAATATGACTCTTTGCTTTCTTAGGCCATCTATGAGCTTTACTGCAGAGCTTTGGATCATTGCAGCAGTAAGATACTGTAGCATTCCTTTTTCATAGAATCTACAGTAACACAGTTAAAAGAGAGTGGGGAGAACTGGAAGAACTGGGTGATTAGACTGTGAGCTCTTTGTTGTAGGGATTATTTCATATATGTTTTATACAATGTTTAAAACAATGGGATTGAATTGCCCAGAGGCATCTAGACATTATTGTAAGACAAATAATAGATAAGTATAAACTGCAAACAAATATTTGCAGACAAGATCACATCTCCTAGACTGGTTTACAGCAAAACATACAAGTGAGGGAAAGCCTATTCAAAAGTAGTTTTGGGGTTTTTGCACATATCTTCACCAAAGTCTAGTGACTCATATTAATGTTAATGGAAGGTACACAAGTTAAGAAAATTATCCTGTAGTATTTTGAAAATGATGTGATCCAGTGACAGAATAATGTGCTGTGTTTTGTCATTATCCAAATTGTTGCAATCCCTATCTCTTGTCTGCCAGACTAATGAAATCTTAACTTGCCTAAAAAAAATTAAAAATGCAGCTGGTGCATTCACTACTTAAACACAGTGCTCACAAACACTCCCATTGAAATCAAGAGTGCCATGAACAAATGCTACAATTTTCATTGCTTTTCTTTGCTTTCGCATGTATGTATAGCAAAATTTGCTTTAAATCTGTGTTTCCTCAACATACCAGGCAAATGAATTGCTAATATAAGTAATGGCTGCATGCAGGTGAAAATGTGATTGTCAGATAGCAGTATGTTAATAATTCATCCCATGCTGCAGTTTCAGTTTATATTTAGGCTATGTCTACACTGGCAATTGAATGACAAAACTTTTGTCTTTCAGGGGTCTTAAACTCTCTTCCTCCCCTCCCCTCTGAAAGACAAAAGTTTTTCCGATGACAAGCGCCAGGAAGCATTCTCCTTCTGACAATGCAAATGGAAGTTTTTTGATGGCAGGAGAGTTGACAAACAGCAGCTACACTGCGTGACTTTTAGCAGCATGGCTGTGGCGACACAGACATGTCACTAAAACCTGTGTAGTGTAGACATAGCATATATTTGGATGTTATGGTGATTTGCCTGTAAGATGTGTGATTTCAGGTTGGATTGGGTGTTAATGTTGCTTTAACTGATGATTTCCTTGCTTCCTATAATTCTATAGGTAATTTGGAGAATAATGGCCAAGATTTTCCAAAATGACTAGTTATCTTGCATGTCCAACATGAGATAACTTGAAAGGTCCAGTTTCCAGAAAGGGGGTGCTCAGCAGTTCTGAAAATCAGGCTTATTGAAGGAATCTCAAATTGAGTACCCAGAATCATTAGTCATTTTTTAATGTCTCGGCCAATACCTTTAAAAAAGGTGTCCATTAGAGTGAAACAAAGTATGGTAAACAAGTCTGTAATGAGATTATTGAGTATATTGATACTGTGTCATAAATTATGCATCGTACAAACTATGTTTTTGGTTTGTGTGCGAATAGTCAAATGTATCTTCCTTTTGAAACACACTTCTTACATATTACTGATGAAATCTTTAATTGCTTAGAATATATGGTTAGCAGCAAGAATCAAAGCTTTCTGCATGTTACCGCATCAGCTTTAGCTAATCCATAATATTGAATGTAGGTCAACTGGAGCTTTTTAAAACAGATGGAAATTTAGTAGTTTACTGTGGCTCAACAGATGCCCCCACAACGCTGCCAACTTCTCCCATTCCAAACTGCAGAAAAAGCAGAAATCAGCCTTCTGAAATCCACTTATTTTAACTCATTTTCATTCCAGCAGCACCAGCATACTGTACAGTAGGATTCTGTTTGTAATTTATTCAGCAGAGATATGCTACAAAAGATGGGGTAGTTAATTAGAATAGTTCACTGGTGTTTTCATTTAGAAGATTTCATGAACATAAATATTCAGAAAGAGAGAAAACCACAGTTATTCTAACCAAAATCCAAGAGCTGGTAGAAATCCCAGGCTTGTTGCCACACTCTTCATCTTTATTCTTTATATTTATTCAGGATCACAGATGCTGCCATTATACTTGTATGTCATTCATATCATTATCAAATTATTTCTGTGGATGCAGGAAAAACAAATGGGAGGGATCAGTATGGATGCTTCTCAAAGCAGGAGTCCCCACGGATAGCTTGCTGGCTACCCACTGCTAACAAGTGGCAGGCACAAGTAGGAAGTGGCTCTGTGGATGTCTCACTGAAATTAAGCTTATCTCAACCTCAGAAACTATTCTCTATGGGATTTATTTCTCTTTCTCTCCTAGTTTCCTCCTGATATTGAGAGCAATTGTTTCAGCTTCTCTGTGGTTGTTACACAGGCAACTCTGAGCCCCTAGCTAGCATTGGGTGGATGAAACAAAATGAAAGACCTGAAGCTTTCCCCCCCTGCTCAGATCCTGATGAAAAGCTGCAGAAAACTTATTTAAAATGCATTTTTAAACGAGTTGGGTATATTTGAGTGTGTTTGGTGAAAGTCTCTTCCTCGCCCTCAAGTGTCTGTCTATGGAATAGGTGGCAGAATGGAAGAAATGGGAGCTGGAGTAGGGGAACTGGACAATAATGGAGGACTCTTTTAAATGTATAAACATGAAGCAAATCTATTTGTGGGGACTGGGAGGAAGGAAGAGGGAGAGGCATATGTAGGAGTATTTTAGAATGCACAATTCTGATCTGTTCTAATGCTGTTCTTTCTCCTTCTCCAAAAAATATAGATGGCTTGTTGCCTGAACAATATTTTCAATTTAATTTGATTTAACTCCAGTGGAGCAACGTTTTTGTTTGCAGTCAAATGTGTTATTGAATTAATAAAGCTAACCTTTAAAGAGGAACATCTTTTAAAAGTCAACGAGTGGAGTAACTTTCATTGTGTAATCAGTGGAACCCAAACATTTTTCAAAATCCACAGATTGTGGATCCCTTAGTTTCTGTAGGGATTTGTAGGAAAATGTGATCCTGGGTGCACATTTGTG
This sequence comes from Gopherus evgoodei, assembly GCF_007399415.2. Taxonomy (NCBI): domain Eukaryota; kingdom Metazoa; phylum Chordata; order Testudines; family Testudinidae; genus Gopherus; species Gopherus evgoodei. Next base: position 160,037,426 of record NC_044322.1, on the reverse strand, counting down.
ACAACCACTCTCCTTTGCAATATGCTGGAAGGAGATGGGTATTCTGTTTATGGTCTGCACAAGGCTTTCAGCATTCACCCCTTTGGTTTAGTGTGTCTGACTAACCTTGACTTAGAAAAGAAATAGCGTTTGAAAAGCTTTTCTCTGCAAATAAAAAACTATGGGATAGATAGTGCCATTAGACACAGCCTGGAGAAAGGGGTGGCAGAGAGCATGCATGTAATGGTTTCCCCAAGAATTGAAATTAGGGGAGGTGTTCGAATTTACAGGGGGGGTGTCAGGACCAATGAGATAAATAAAAGAGATATGAATAAAGTAAATGCTTTGTTAGGATTATGCAAATTTAACATAAGTATAATGCAAGTTACTCCAAAACACATAACAGGTCTAGATTTCTAAAAAAATATACATTTAAAAAAAAAGTATTTAATTTAAATTGACTTTTGAAAAGTAAGCCATCATGAAATAAGAGGGCAGTCCTCTCATGGATCAGTAACTGGTTAAAAGATGGGAAACAAAGGGTAGGAATAAATTATTGGTGTTCAGAATGGAGAGAGATAAATAGTGGTATCCTTGAGGGGTCAGTACTGGGACCAGTACTGTTCAACATATTCATCTGGAAAAATGGCTAAACAGTGAGGTGGCAACATTTGCACATGATACAGAACTATTCAAGATAGTTAAGTCCCAGGCAGACTGCGAAGAGCTGCATAGGGATCTCACAAAACTGGGTGACTGGGCAACAAAATGGCAAATGAAATTCAATGTTGATAAATGCAAAGTAATGCACATTGGAAAGCAATCTCAACTATACATACAAAATGATGGCATCTGAATTAGCTGTTAACACTCATGAAAGAGATCTTGGAGTCATTGTGGATAGTTCTCTGAGAACATCCACTCAATGTGCAGCAGCAGTCACAAAAGCAAACAATGTTGGGAATCATTAAGAAAGGGATAGATAATAAGACAGAAAATATCACATTGCATCTATATAAATCCATGGTACGCCCACATCTTGAATAGTGTGTGCAGATCTGGTCACCCATCCTAAAAATATATATATTGGAATTGGAAAAGGTACAGAATGGGCAACTAAAATGATCAGGGGTATGAAACAGGAGGAGAGATTAAAATGACTGGGAATTTTCAGCTTAGAAAAGAGATGACTAATGGGGATATGATAGAGGTCTACAAAATCTTGACTGGTGCGAAGAAAGTGAATAAGGAAATTTTATTTAATCTTTCACATAACACAAGAACTAGCAGTCACCCAATGAAATTAATAGGCAGCAGGTTTTAAAAAAACAAAAGGAAGTACTTCTTCACACAATATAAAGTCAACCCAGGGAACTCTTTGCCAGAGGATGCTATAAAGACCAAAACTATAACAGGATTATAAAAGAACTAGATAAATTCCTGGAGAATAGATCCATCTGTGGCTATTAGCCAAGATGGGGACAGATGCAACACCATGCTCTGAGTGTCCCTAGCCTGTTTGCCAGAAGCTGGGAAATGGGCAACAGGGGATGGTCACTTGATGATTACCTGTTCTGTTCATTCCCTCTGGGACACCTGGCCTTGACCACTGTTGTAAGACAGGGTACTGGGCTATATGGACCATTGGTCTGACCCAGTATGACCATTCTTATGTAAAAATTAATTATAATAATAAAAATGTTTAGTACAGAAACTCCCCAACATAATGACCTCCCAAGATAGCAACAATGTGAGATAACAACCTTGGCAAATAATGCATTTTAAGAATCTTGGCCTACTGGGAAACATATTTATATAAGTTTCCATTCCCAGTCACATATCTAGCATTCTGGAGCAAAGTGACTAAAATATAGTCCAATAAATAAATGTTTATTTAACTTTTCCCTCCGCCGCCCCCCCCACTCACCGGTGTTGTCCTTGGTCAGTGGAGAGTACACTCAGAGTTCAGAGGTGCTTTCACGTGAGTACACCTTCCGGGTGGGGGACAAGAAGGCACCTTGCTCGTTCCTCCAGCTGCTCACTGTTTGCTTTGGCCATGGCTGTTCATTGTGCCACCGTTCACTCCCCCGCTCTGTTGCCAATGGCCCTGTGCAGTCACCTTCTGCTGCCACCTGCCCCTGTGACCTCTGTGAGTTAGTCTCTTGAGGTTCCACCAGCTCTCAGTCATTTCAGCTGAGCTCTCATTGGGGGAACCTCGCTGCTAGTTCAGTCTGGGCTGTCTCTTCCACAAAAACGCTGTCCCACAGGAACACTGTCCTCGCAACAGGACTAAGCACTTAGACCTGATTGTCAGTGATTTCAGCTGCAGTGGTCACTTAACAGAAGAAAAGACTATCTATGGAGCCTAATCAGCTCTGTCTTTAAACAGTGGAGAGGGACAGATCCCCACTCTCTCTCTTGATGCCTTCAAATCATCACAGGCTAAGTACAGTTCTACTGCCCTTTACTCATACAATAAGAACAACATTTCATTCCTCCCCACCGCCACATTCAAGTGGTTTGTAGCCCAACCCCAGCCAAAATCTATCACTTGGACAACACAGCTCTGTTTGCTGGATACCTATGTAGATTAGGTATGAATGTAAATATAATCTGGCCCCACAGCCCCAGCTCATCACTAGCTGTCAGGGAGAGCTCATATAGACTTTGCTAACAAATCATCATTTGATATTATTAGGTTGGCCAGCATCATGAATGCACTGACATAAAAAAAAAAAACAGCTGTATAAGGAAGCAAGGAAATTCGTCTATGTTCATACTTTTCAAATCTAGTATACTTTTTCAGATACACATATTTTATCATACACTGTATAAGCTTTCAAGTGTGTATTAATGTTTCAGTTTAAATTCAGATTTCCAAACAGTCACTAAATTGGTATGTAACTAGCTCACAAAACTAGGGGGGGTGTTTGGGAAATTCAGGGGGGGTGTACACCCCCCCGGGGGGCGTCTAGGGAAATCACTGCATGCATGACTTCAGCAGCAGCCCTGAAGCACTGTGCATCAGAGATACCCCTCAGAACACCAACGCTGTCCTTTTGCTTTGGGGTGGAAATTTGCTCCTGGCCTCTACCAGCAGCAAATTACAACAGCTGCCATTCCAGCCTACAGTGCATTGGGGAGGGAGAGGGAGGGAGCCAAGTCTTCACCCACTCTCCTCTCCCTCCCTGCCTATCTGTTCTCCATGGCGGAGGGAGGAGCAAGTGTGCAGTGCCTGGTTATTTTTGTATACCCACACCCATGGTCCAGATAGTCCATGCAGAAGTGTGAGGCAGGTTCTGACTCCCCTGTAACAGAGCAGCCCACTTAGATCTGTGTGTTATAAAATGAGGTTGGATGAGATTGTTCAGCAAGTAACAGCCAACTGGAACAATTTAGAATATCTCCTAGATCAAGAATTTTTTTAAAAAACCTCTTTTTTAAAAAAAATCTGTTTTACAAGGCTGTGAATAGTACTGTTTGTACTTTCTGAGGTATAAAAGTATTGTAATTATGAGGAAATTACCTTCTGCGTGACTGGCATACATAAGGAGCTCTCATCTCTACGTACGTACCGTGCTCGTGACTAGTGCTTTTCATTCCCTTGAATGTGTCAGCTTTTCATCTCTCCGTATGATGGCTTTTTTGGGGACAATAATAAACCTGCTTGTACTTTTAAGCTGCAGAAACAAATGTAAAAATAAGAAAAAAAGAAAACCAAAGAAAAAAAGCACTTGTTCAATATCTTCCTAAGTTAATTAGTTCAAAAATAAATAAATCTTCAATAGATTCGTTAAAAAGGTAAAGTTGTGCATCAGGCGCTTGTGATTTCACCCTGATTATCTTTTTGGTGGAAGGAGAGAGAGAGGCAAGGAAACTATTTTCTTCTAGATCACAATACATACTCTGCCAGAGCATTTGCAGAACTGAGGGCAATGCACTGAAGCCAGCAGAGTTACTCCTATGTATGTTTGCAGGAGTGGGGGCTATTACAGTTCATTGACCTATTTAAGTGGCAATCCCTGTCCTTGGATGCAGGCATATGGCTGCGTGTGCAAGCCTCCGAAGGCAGAATTCGGCTTTAACTCTCGTATGAAGCAACATTTGATAAGGAAACAGTCTCTATCTAAGAGTCAGATCCCTATGCAAAAGTCTTATAGAAATTAACAGAAAAGGAGATCCCTTCTATACATTTTCTTTTAGACATCGTATAAGATTGAATAGAGAATTATATCCCTGCTATAGAACAGCTCAAAAACTCATACAGAGGTGACTGTTTTTATAAAATTCCATAGATCTTTAGAGTCATCTATATAGAACCTTATTTCCCTCCACGCTCTACGTTGGCCTGCTGCTAATCCTTTCTTGATCCGTTATCGATGTGAGGACCATAGCGGCAACTACTACCTCCTTAGGAGATGCTTGTAGGGAAAAGACAGAGGGAGGCACTGCTCCCCTCAAATTAGCCTTTTGAGTGTAGGTTAAGGAAGGATTTTGGGGGCTTTGCTACCATCACTGCAGTGGCCCTTAGAGAAGGATGTCTGTGTCTTGAGGTGTGGCTGCTTGCTGGCTTCAGTATTTCCCCAGCAGTCAGTCAGCTCGGGAGACCCCAACCCATATAGAGACATCCTCCTCCCACATAATTCTCCAGCACCCCTTCTGTCGACAGTGGCTGTGGGGAATGAGTGTGCTCTCTGTTTCTGAGGGAGGGGTTAGGGCTGGGCAGCCACATACCAGCTCTGCATCTGCTGCTGCTGCTGAGGGACCTTTTCCTCAGGATTTGCAGAAATTCTTCCTTCAGGCACATGGCAAAACTCCCATTGAAGTAAATACTTTATTCCATTTGGAAACAAGCAGTTCGCTCTTTCCCATCCACTTTCTCACATGCCAACATACAGATAAGTGGACAAGTGGCTATTATTCTCTGTAAAGATTAGTAATTGCTCTGAACAGCCATGTCAGTTAGAGTAATGGCAGCAGTCAGTGTCAGACATTTATTCACCAGGAAGGAGATGGAGCAGGCATGGAGGCACTGTATTGAAGTAGTTCTTTGCAGCAGGATTCTTACACATTGCAAAACTCAGCCTGCTCACAGCAATGGAGAAGGAAGGTGGTACCTAGGGAGGTGGTAAAATCTCCTTCCTTAGAGGTTTTTAAGGTCAGGCTTGACAAAGCCCCGGTTGGGATGATTTAGTTGGGAATTGGTCCTGCTTTGAGCAGGGGGTTGGACTAGATGACCTCCTGAGGTCCCTTCCAACCCTGATATTCTATGGTGTGAAGGGGAGCTGAGCCTGGTGTGACAAAAATGCTGTGCCCGTAGTTGCAAACAAACCTAGCAGTTTGGGTTTGTTAATGGTGGGTTGTTGGGATTATATCTGTTTTGCAGGCTTCTCTTCAGGGAACTGATTGATTCCCCTCCTCATGAAGATTTTGTGGTCATTTAAAAAAAAATCTTACATTAATGTACCATATACTTCAGAAATATTGTTTGTTAGCTCTTAGAGAATTCCCTTGAGATTTAGAGGCTGATTCAGAGAAAAGGATTCCTCATGTATAGGGCCCTTCATTTTCAGTTTTTATTTTTTTTCTGAGAATTTATTGGTGTTTGTTACTACAACAAAAACAGATTAAAATTGATGCAAAATATTAATACTTTTTCTGGGTAAATATTGGGGTTTATTTTGGTGGACAGAAGGACAGGGGGGAAAAGTATTCAGTCGATTAATGCTTTGATTAACAGAATTCAGGTGGTTTGCTGCAGAACTAAAACAGAACTCAGAACGCAATGCTACTTCTAAGAAAAAATGCATCTCTAATCCCCAAATAAAATTTTTCATTTGAATAAACAATTTACTGTTATAGACTTAGAACTATTAGCCTATAAATATTTACATTTAAATGGGCCACACCATTTGTAACACATACACTCAACTTCATCCTTTTGTCCTTTTTTTTTTAAACTTTTGAATACTACTTTGTGTTGTGAAATGTATTCTGATGCAGATTTTTGTTTTCTTCCCATTTTAGTGTGTCAGATCTTAAAATCATTATCTGCTAACAGCTTGAAATGTGTACGTGGTGGGCATGAGATTCATAAGTACGTTCAGATGCGCACACACTTCAGAGCTTGTGTGCATGCCTGTTTGTTTGTGTGTGTCTTTAGATTAATACATAGCCTTACTTCAACAAGCAGCTTTGTATAGACTCGGAGACTAATGTATTATCGTAATATATAGTATCTCATGCAATGTATTGCATTTTCCTAATTTAACAAGTTATTTTTTAAATATTTGAATGATATGAAAATTGGGGGAAAAAATAATACCTTTTGTAAAACCGAGGATTTTTTTTTTATTGGTAAAAATAGATTTAAACTGAAAATGAACTAGGCTTACTCATATGAGATGTGACTTTCATAGGCACAAATGGGAGTTAGATGCCCAGCTAACTGCTTTCTGTTCCTTTGAAAATCTCCCCCCTAAGCAATGAAACGTAGCGATGGTTTATTGGATTCTGGAACTGGTGGGGTTGGCTGGGGACCCCATGTGCATGGTGTAAAATAAATTTCTAGTGGACAGGGGAATTCAGACTTGTAGGTGGCATACTGATCGTTACTCTTCCCATTTACCTGTGCCTGCAACAAAATACTGTCCTCAGTGCCTGCCCATTTCACAGAAAGCACCCTCACCCTTGCCCCTCCCATCCCATGTGGAGGTCACACCTTGCCATGCGAGTGGCTGTGGCCCCGGGTGAGTACAGTGTGTTTGTGTGAGTACGTCTACACTACGGGATTATTCCAATTTTACATAAGCCGGTTTTATAAAACAGATTGTATAAAGTCGAGTGCATGTGGCCACACTAAGCACATTAATTCGATGGTGTGCGTCCATAGTCCGAGCCTAGCGTCGATTTCTGGAGCGTTGCACTGTGGGTAGCTATCCCATAGTTCCCACAGTCTCCCCCACCCCTTGGAATTCTGAGTTGAGAGCCCAGTGCCTGATGGGGCAAAAATCATTGTCGCGGGTGGTTCTGGGTACAACCTCACCCCTCCCTTCGTGAAAGCAGCAGACAACCATTTCGCGCCTTTTTTCCTGGGTGAACTGTGGAAATGCCGTAGCACAGCAAGCATGGACCCTGCTCAGATCAATACCGCAATAGTGGACGTTGTAAACACCTCGCGCATTCTCGTGCAGTCTATGCAGAACCGGGACCTGCAAAGCCAGGCGAGGAGGAGGCAGCAGCTACGGCAGTGTGACAACAAGAGTGATGAGGACATGGACACAGAATTATCTTAAACCATGGGCCCCTGCGCTTTGGAGATCCTGCTGGTAATGGGGCAGGTTCTAGCCATTGAACACCGATTTTGGACCCAGGAAAGAAGCACAGACTGGTGGAACCGCATAGTTTTGCAGGTGTGGGACAATTCCCAGTGGCTGCGAAACTTTCGCATGCGTAAGGGCACTTTCATGGAACTTTGTGACTTGCTTTCCCCTGCCCTGAAACGCCATAATACCAAGATGAGAGCAGCCTTCACAGTGGAGAAGTGAGTGGCAATAACCCTCTGGAAGCTTGCAACGCCAGACAGCTACTGGTCAGTCGGGAATCAATTTGGAGTGGGCAAATCTACTGTGGGGGCTGCTGTGATGCAAGTAGCCAAAGCAATCATTAAGCTGCTGCTACGAAAGGTTGTGACTCTGCGAAACGTGCAGGTCATAGTGGATGGCTTTGCTGCAATGGGATTCCCTAACTGTGGGGGGAGCGATAGATGGAACCCATATCCCTATCTTGGCACTGGAGCACCAAGGCACCCAGTACATAAACCGCAAGGGGTACTTTTCAGTGGTGCTGCAGGCACTGGTTGATCACAAGGGACGTTTCACCAACATCCACGTGGGATGGCCAGGAAGGGTTCATGATGCTCGCATCTTCAGAAGCACTGCTCTGTTTAAACGGCTGCAGACCAGAAAATAACAGTTGGGGATGTTAAAATGCCTATAGTTATCCTGGGTGACCCAGCCTACCCCTTGATGCTATGGCTCATGAAGCCATACACAGGCAGCCTGGACAATGGTCAGGAGCTGTTCAACTACAGGCTGAGCAAGTGCAGGATGGTGGTAGAATGTGCATTTGGCCATTTAAAGGCACGCTGGCGCACATTACTAACTCGCTCAGACCTCAGCCAAACCAATGTCCCCTTTGTTATTGCTGCTTGCTATGTGCTCCACAATCTCTGTGAGAATAAGGGGGAGACCTTTATGGCAAGGTGGGAGGCTGAGGCAAATCACCTGGCCGCTGATTACGTGCAGCCAAACACCAGGGCGATTAGAAGAGCACACCAGGAAGCAGTGCTCATCAGAGAAGCTTTGAAAACGAGTTTCGTCACAGGCCAGGGTACAATGTGACTGCTATGTTTGTTTCCCCTTCATGAACGCCCCCCCCTTTATTGACTCCTTCCCTGTAAGCAAGCCACCCTCCCGTTCGATTACAGCTTGCTTAAGGAAATAAAGTCACTATCGTTTAAAAATCATGTATTCTTTATTAAAAGTCATTCCCTGTAAGCAACCCACCCTCCCCTTCGATTACAGCTTGCTTAAGGAAATAAAATCACTATTGTTTAAAAATCATGTATTTGTTATTAAAAAGTAATTATAAAAAGAGGCAGAGAACTGACAAGGTATCCCGGGTGTGGTTTGGGAGGAGGATAGGAGGAAAGGAAAAGGCCATTAAACACATTTCAATGTAATGACAGCCTTTTGGTTGGACTCTCCACGGGGGTGGAGTGGGCGGGTGCACGAAGCCTTCCCCCACGCGTTCTTACACGTCTGGGTGAGGAAGATATGGAACATGGTGAGTGGTGAGGGTGGTTACACAGGGGCTGCAGCGGCACTCTGTGACCCTGCTGCTCTTCCTGAAGATCTACCAGATATCAGAGGATGTCAGTTTGATCACACAGCAGCTCCAGTGTTGCATCCCGCCACCGCTGATCTTCCTGCTTACACCTCTGATCTTCCTGCCGCCACCTCTCATCTCGAGCGTCTCTCCTATCCTCACATTCGTCCCTCCTATCCTCATGTTGGTCTCTTCTGTCCTCACCTTCACTGGCATCTTTCCTGTACTTTGCTTCCACGTCCTTCCACTCATTCAGATGAGCTCTTTCATTGCGGGTTACTTCCATGATTTCTGAGAACATTTCGTCTCGCATCTTCTTTTTCCTCCGCCTTATCTGAGATAGCCTTCAGGATGGAGTAGAGAGGCTTGAAAAATGTGCAGCTGCATGAGGGAGGGAGAAAAGGGAGAGAAGTATTTAAAAAGATACATTTTACAGAACAATGGTTATACTCTTTCACAGTGAACAACACTATTCACCTTACATAGCACATGTGATTTCACTACAAGGTCACATTTTGCATCTTAATATTGAGTGCCTGCGGCTCTGGTGTTACAGATCTCACAGAGGCAGGTCCGGGCATCAGAATTCAGCTTGCATGCGGCTATGGTAAGCCATTGTCTTTTGGCTTCTCCAGCCTTCATATACACAGTGCCCTGTGATGTTTCTTTCCTGTTAACATGCAGCAGCGGAAGCCAACCCCCCCACATCCAATTCTCTAGGATGATTGCTTTACCCCTTCCCCACTGCATGGCTGGTATCATGGAAGATCACTGCTAATCACCCCCCTTTCCACTCCCCACCACATGGCTGGTAGCTGGGAAGATTCCTGCTAGCCAAACGCAAAAAAGCTCAGGGCTATCCTTCCTCCCCTCCCCCTGCTTGGCTACGTGCAAGGAAGGATTTCTTTTAAGCAACAACCCAATAGGAAAATGGCCATCTCTGTCCCCTTACTTAAATTCCTGAATTTCAACTAGGTTACCATGAACGATATCACTCTCCTGAGGATAACAGAGCGAGATAAAGAACGGATGTTTCTTGAATGCCAGCAATCACCAGGACCATACGCAGCTATGCTTTGTCATGCAATGATACCCGATTACTTGCTACATGCATGGCGTGGTAAAATGTCCTACCATGGTGGACGGAACAAGGCTGCCTTGCCCAGAAACCTTCTGCAAAGGCTTTTGGAGAACCTCCAGGAGCGCTTCATGGAGATGTCCCTGGAGGATTTCCGCTCCATCCCCAGACATGGTAACAAACTTTTCCAGTAACTTTACTGGCCGCGAATGCATCCCAAGCCCTCATGGCAAATCAATCATTAAAAAACGCTTGCTTTTAAACCATGTTTTATATTTACAAAGGTACACTCACCAGAGGTCGCTTCCATGGCTTCACTGTCTGGGCTAGTGGTTTGGGAGGGCTGGGAGGGTAATTCCGTCTGGGTGAGAAAAAGCTCCTGGCTGTTGGGGCTAACGGAGTGCTGTGTGCTTGCTGCAAAGTTGTCCTCCTCTTCCTCCTCCTCCTCCTCATCTTCCCCCTCCGCAGAATCCTCAGCCATGGTTGAGATTATAACCCCCACCTCGGAATCTACAGACAGGGGTGGGGTAGTGGTGGCGCAACCCCCTAAAATTGCATGCAGCTCAGTGTAGAAGCGACATGTTTTCGGCCCTGATCCGGACCTTCCATTTGCTGCTTTGGTTTTCTGGTAGGCTTATCTGAGCTCCTTAACTTTCACTCTGCACTGCACTGAGTCCCTAGTGTGGCCTTTTTCCATCATAGCCTTGGAAATTTTTTCAAATATTTTTTCGTTTTGTCTTTTGGAACGGAGTTCTGTTAGCACTGAATCCTCTCCCCATATAGTGATCAGATCCAGTACCTCCCGTGCGGTCCATGCTGGAGCTCTTTTTCGATTCTCAGGAGACTGCATTGCTACCTGTGCTGATGTGCTCTGTGTGGTCACCTGTGCTGATCAGAGCTCCATGATGGCCAAACAGGAAATGAAATTCAAAAGTTCACGAGGCTTTTCCTATATACCTGGCCAGTGCATCCGAGTTCAGATTGCTGTCCAGAGCGGTCACAGTGGTGCATTGTGGGATACTGCCTGGAGGCCAATACTGTCGATTTGTGGTCACACTAACCCTAATCCGATATGGTAATACCGATTTTAGCGCTACTCCTCTCATCGGGGAGGAGTACAGAAACCGATGTAAAGAGCCCTTTATATCGATATAAAGGGCCTCGTAGTGTGGACGGGTGCGGCGTTAAATCAAATTAATGCTGCTAAAATCAGTTTAAATGCGTAGTGTAGACCAAGCCTGTGAAAGCTGCTGCTGGCAATGAATGGCTCCTGATGTGGTCTTCTGTCTTTATTGTAAACTGATCATTTTGGGGACAAAATATGCTGCCCTTGCCCCATAATCAGTATATATGTTGCTTTTTCTGCAAAAATTGTTCTTTCAGTTGTTCATAGCAAGCATGTTGTGAGGGTTTCCTCCATTGATTTGAGCAGTTTTGGCATTTCTGATGTTTTATATGTTTCTGAGGTCTTAGTCAGTTCTTTCTGTGTGCCAGAGGTCACCACCTAGACCTTGTGCTTTCCTGCTCATTGCTTTGGGCTGAGAACAGTGGATGAACACATTAGCATTTAGCAGTAAAACCCAGTATAGCTGGTCGAAAGGAGGGGAAAGCATTTTATGAAATATTAAAACAAATTCTCTTTGTTTTTCTCCCCACCCATAAATTTAGAATTTTGAAATTAGAAAAATGTTGAGTAGCTTCACAACCCAGCAACTGGCCTGGGTATTGAGTGACATGACAGGACAGTGGCCTTAGTGGCTTCTTAGTCTTCAGTTCTTAGCCTTCATTGCTGAGGTAAGCACATTTCTGATAAATCTGTGTGAACAGAAATCTTTTAGTACATCAGGCTGAGCCACTCTTTCCCTGCCCTCCTGTGAAGGTTCCTTCCCCACTCTGAACTCTGGGGTACAGATGTGGGTGCCTTGAACAGTATGCTGCCACCACCAAGTGATTTAGACAATCAGGGAAAGGACCACTTGGAGTCCTATTCCTCCAAGCCCTGCACCTCCTTTCCTCCAAGCCCTGCACCTCCTTTCCTGGGGAAGGCTTGAGAATAATATCCTCACCAATTGGTACAAGTGAACACAGACCCAAACCCTTGGATCTTAAGAACAATGAAAAATCAATCAAGTTCTTAGAAGAAGAATTTTAATTAAAAAAAAAGGTAAAAGAATCACTTCTGTAAAATCATGATGGTAAGTACTTTAAAGAATAACGAAAGATTCAAAAACACAAAGGATTTCCCCTCTAGGCAAAACTTTAAAGAGGGATAAACCTCCCTCTTAACACAGGGAAAATTCACAAGCTAAAACAAAAGACAACCTAATGCATTTCTTTGCTATTACTTACTATTTCTGCAATATTAAATGCTTAGTTTAGATATGGCTTAGGGAGATGTATGTTCCCTGCCCTGGTTCCTTGTTGACTCCGGGAGACACAGACAAAAAACCTTCTCCCAACAGATTTGAAAGTATCTTCTCTCCTTATTGGTCCTTTTGCTCAGGTGCCACCCAGGTTATCTGAGCTTCTTAACCCTTTACAGGTAAAAGAGGACTTAACCCTTTAAAGGTAAAGAGGGATTTTATGCTACGCTTAGCTGTATGTTTATGATACCCCCACTGAAACTGATGTGTTCTGGTACCATTCCTTTGAACAAGCTGAGTGCAAACTTGGCTGATGACTCACTGCACATGGTATAGAGAAGATGTCTAGTGAAAGGAGAATCCTGAGTTGAATTCTTAGCTGTTGGCTTACAAGGTTAATACTGTCCCCATCTCTCTGCTTCAGACATGGCAGAAGGTTATTTTTAGCACCTGCTCATTTTTCAGAGCCCATCACCTCCTCTCGTCATGACCTATGCACAAAACAAGGTTTACCATAACAATTTCTTTGGTCACTTTAATGGTCCCTAAGAGATGCTTCCATTTGTTTTGCAGCAACAGTTGTTAATTGTAGGGAGTTTGGGAGGGAAGGATTGGATGGTGATGGAACACACTGGTCAGAGTAAAAGGTTTTCTGGACTTTACCGTTGTTTAAATGAATTAATCTTATATTTTTTTATTTTATTATTATTTTAAGCAACAGGTGAATAAGTATGGTTGCAAGGCAAAGAATTCTCAAGCTAGACTGAGCCAATGTTTATAGAACTTGGGTGGAAACATGAGATAGGCCTGGTGCAAAACAGTGAAAAAGATTCCTTGTGTAGGGCTACTAAGCTAACATGTATTTATATCCCTTCTCACACATCTTCCCTGCCTTCTCCTTCTGTTTTGTTTTCACAGATTTTATCATGTCTCTACTTGGGGGTCTGGTCTTGCAAATACATATTACTAAATTTAATCCCAACTCATATTGCCATGCAATGGGACCGTACATGTTTACAAGCATTAGGCTTCTAAATCAGGAAAGAACTTAAACACATGCTTAAAGACCCTTCCTAAAGAGGGAGTCTTTCTTCCATTCAGTAGGGTTTGCAGGAACCAACCCTTCCATTGTAGGGTCTTTGGGGGAGGGTTGGTGTCATTTTTATTTGTCTCTAAGGCACCTAGCACACTTTGGGATGTTTGGTGATTAAATTATAAAAATAATAATACTTTAGTAAGAACAAACTGTAGGGAGTTTGCCTGGGTAAAGGTTGAAGAAATACTAAGGGTCTCAGATTTGGTCCATAATAAATGACATTTCTATTGGTTACATATTTTAATATTCAAAAGTACGTAAATTGGTAGCTTTAATGATAAATATAGAATTTCTATATTTAAAAAAGCTTGGCCCCTCATAAATATCACATAGTGTGGTTACCTACGTGTGACAATTTTCTATAAATGATGACATTTGAAAATTATCATCATACGTAATAAAGAATGGAAATATTATTATTCATTAAGATTTGAAACCCCCTAGTCTGCCTACCAGTGAACTGTTTAATGAATCCAACTCAGTGCACCACCTTGTAATACAGTGTTATGTTGTATTTTTGGGGAAAGAGTTTATATGCAGCTAAATTAAAACACACCCCAAAATCAGACTAACTAGAGTCTGATTTTAGCTATGCCCAAGTGGACAGGACAGATCAGGCTTGGTGTTATGTTTTCCATAAACATGTAATCCTGAGCTGTCAATAGTGAGGATTAATTTTCTGGACCAAAAGGCATGAGCCTCCATTACCTGAGAAAAAGACCCAGGGCTGTTAGCTTCAAGCCAGTGTCATTCATAACCCTCAAGGTGGTCCTGCCACTAGAGGGAGACAGAGAGCCACACAGAGAAGCATGAGTTACCTACAAAGAGAAAATATTATACTAAAATAACTTCAAAATGACTTTAATTTGAAAGAAAGAAAGATAAAGCCCAGTTTAGGAAAGCATCCCTACTTAGGAAAACACTTAAGCATGTGTTTAACTTTAAACATGCCCTTAAATCCCAATGAAGCTTAAGTGCATGCTTAAATGTTTCCTGAACTGGGGACTCTATCTCTGTGTGATAGAGAACACTTTCTGTATATATGCACATGTGCATCTCTTCTCTAACAAAATGATTTGTTTTCCTGGAATATCATTTTGCAGGAAACTTCATTTTTTTTGTTTTCATTCCATTTTGGAATGCAAATAAATAAATAAATACCCAATTTGCATATATAAACATGAAAGCTGCACACATACATTATGGGTGTTCAACTGTGTGTGCACAAATGCATACCACATTGTCAAGATGTAACTAATAAGTAAAACTGGGTAAGGTGCAGCACATCTCATGCCACTTCCCGCCTCCCCCATTGGCCTGGGACAGTGAACTGCGGCCAGTGGGAGCCATGGTCCGCTGAACCTGCTGGCACGGCAGATAAACAAACTGGCCTGGCTTGCTGGGGTGCTTACCCTGGCGAGCCGTGTGCCAGAGGTTGCCGACCCCTGTTAGTGAGATGCCTAATTGGCCAGGTAAGTCGTCACAGACCTAATTTGTATGCAAAAACTAGAGACACACGCTCATCTTTGAAAGTCTGTTCATAAGTGAGTTGTCCCCAAGGCCGCACAGTTAGCCAATGGCAAAGCTATAACAGGACTTGGAAGTCTGGGTTCCCAGACCCCTACTCAAACCATAAACCCACATTTCATAGTGGGACTGGCGAGGACCTACACTCATCTGACTTTGAGAACCCCATATTTCTCAGGCTTTCTTTGCATTATAGAGCTAAAGAGTGAAGACTAAAGGTCTTAATATGTGTACAGAAATCATTTGGTTTTCTGGAGGCTCGTAAACCTGAACAAAACATAGGAATGAACATCTATAGAACCGTGAAGGTGTTCCTATGATAGACGTGTTGTTTATCTGTTCAGGACACCAAATAGATTAATGAACTTGTTCATGGTAACTTTGCACTCATTTGCTACTTAGAATGTTGGCTATGAGATTTGAGCAGCTTGAAGTGGGCTGGAACTTCCTCTCTGCTGACCCAGGTTTGGAGGCAAACAAATTACTTGTGTTGCTTGTTCTTGAGCTGATACAGTCAGCTGTGTGAAGTAAAGGGTACGCAGTTGGAACTCCACTCAGATGATCTTCTCTGAGAACCTCAGCAGAGTCTTCCTGCACTCACTCCCTGCTTGCTTCTTTAGCATTTTCAGCAGCCAAAACTTGTTAGACCTATTGTGGCAGCAGTTAGTTAGGTGCTGATGATGGCCATGGTCTCTTTCACAAGCACAACTGTTTCCTTAGGGTAATGGCCTGTTCTCAGCAGAGGCCAAGGTAGAGGGGGGCAAATTTTTTGGCCTGAGGGCCACACTGAGTTTCAAAAATTGTATGTAGGGCTGGTTAGGGGAGGCTGTGCCTCCCCAAACAGCCAGGTGTGGCCCGGCCCCCACCCCCATCTGATCCCCCCTCCTTCTTGCCCCCTGATGCCCCCCCCAGACCCTCCACCCCTGACTGCCCCCCACTGCTCCATCCAACCCCTCCTCTCATTCCTGACTGCCCCCCTGGGGCCCCTGCCCCATCCAACCAGCCCTTTTCCCTGACTGCCCCCAGAACCCCTGCCCCTGACTGCCCTCCACCGCCCCATCCAACCCCTCTCTGCTTTTTGACTAGCTTCCCGGACTCCTGCCCCCATTCAATCCCCCTTTTCCCCACTCTCTGACCACCCTGACCCCTATCCACACCCCCACTCCCTGACCACCACCCCGAACTCCCCTGCCCTCTATCCAATCCCCCTATTCCCAGCCCCCTTACCGCACTGCCTGGAGCACCGGTGGCTGGCGGCACTACAGCGCACCACCCAGAGCACCAGGACAGGCAGCCGTGCCTTCCGGCTGGAGCCAGCCATCCACTGCGCAGCACAGAGCACCGGGTCGGGCAGAGCAGCTACAGAGCTGTGGCCTGGCAAGAACCTGCAGCTCAGAGCTTTTTGCCGGCGGTGCAGTGAGCTGAGGCTGCGGGGAAGGGGCTGGGGGCAAGCCTCCTGGGCCAGGAGCTCAGGGGCCAAGCAGGAGGGTCCCGCGGGCCATAGTTTGCCCACCTCTGGGCCAAGGATTGAGCTGATTTGAATATTGGATTGCAGTTTGCACTAGTGTAAAGGTAGGTGAGGTGTGAGGAACATTGGTGAAACGCTGTGTGTAACATAGTCTGCCATCAGCTTGTTCTGTGGATAAACAGAGAACTTCAGTGCCCTATCTGCGTCACTGACACACCACACAAACACCATATTAAAATAAGTAGGGTAAACAAATTGTGCATGTGATACATGGAAAGACAACCTAGCCTAAAAAAACTCAAACCCCAAATAGGACAAATATCTGTGTTTTAGAATGAGACAAATGCTTGTTACATTTTTTCAGTGATTTTCTTAGCTGTTTGTATTTTTCATGTGGCAATGGTAAAAAGCTGCTTGCTTCTAATAGTGAACAAAGTGTAACATTAAAATAAAGAAAACAAACCCCCAAGTCCTTGCTTTCCCTAGGAAAGGTGTACCAGTATAGTGACGTAGCTGCCCTAGTGAAACCTCCCAGGGGAGATGCAGTTTGTAGATTATACCAGCTCCCCGAAGGAAATAAATGATACTAGCAAAAACTCTTTTTGCCAGCATGAAAATGTCGTGAGGAATCACACCCCCTAACCACATTATACCAGCAAAAATTTCCAGTGTAGACCTGGCCTAAGACTAGTGTGTCTGTGCTGCTCTGCTTCAATGCGGAGTTTCTGCCAGCCTTCCCTCATCCTGTCCTGTCAGGCTTTCTGCTACAGATTTAAAGGTACTGTGTACACATCCTCACAGTATCTTCAGATGAAGCTTTCCTCTGCAAAGCGGATTTTTACAACTTGTGTTTCTCTTGAATAATTCAACCAACTGGTCCTCTTAACATAGGAAACATACAAAGGTTAGTCCATGTTGCCCAGGATGCTTGCCTTGTTCTGTAGTAAGTAACTGAGAGGTCTTTTGCTATTAATTTATGGGCATAATGGACCTCAGTGACATGGCAGACTCATGTATTTACTGGGAGCCTTTTTGCGTGATAGGAAGATTCCCTACTTCTGCCCCTAGGCAAAAAGAAAAGAACACGGGGCCCTATTCTGATCTTATTTACATTGTTTTTTATACTGGGGAACTGCATGGACTTCACTGTACTTTGACTAACCCTGTTGTCAGAAAGATCAGAATTCGGCCCAGGGATTTTAGAGCAGGAAAACACCATTTTGTTTTCCTAATAGAATAGCACTGGTGAATCTATTCAAAAAAGTTCCTAGGTTTCTCTTTTATAATTCACCAAGGCAATTGAATTATGATAAAATAAGTTAACAGATTCATAGATTCTAGGGTTGGAAGGGACCTCAAGAGGTCATCAAGTCCAACCCCCTGCCCTCATGGCATGACCAAATACTGTCTGGACCATCCCTGATAGACATTTATCTAACCTACTTTTAAATATCTCCAGAGATGAGATTCCACAGCCTCCCTAGGCAGTTTATTCCAGTGTTTAACCACCCTGACAGTTAGGAACTTTTTCCTAATGTCCAACCTAAACCTCCCTTGCTGCAGTTTAAGCCCATTGCTTCTTGTTCTATCCTTAGAGGCTAAGAGGAACAAGTTTTCTCCCTCCTCCTTATGACACCCTTTTAGATACCTGAAAACTGCTATCATGGTCCCTCTCAGTCTTCTCTTTTCCAAACTAAACAAACCCAGTTCTTTCAGCCTTCCTTCATAGGTCATGTTCTCTAGACCTTCAGTCATTCTTGTTGTTCTTCTCTGGACCCTCTCCAATTTCTCCACATCTTTCTTGAAATGCAGTGCCCAGAACTGACACAATACTCCAGTTGAGGCCTAACCGGTGCAGAGTAGAGTGGAAGAATGACTTCTCGTGTCTTGCTCACAACACACCCATTAATGCATCCCAGAATCATGTTTGCTTTTTTTGCAACAGCATCACACTGTTGACTCATATTTAGCTTGTGGTCCACTATAATCCCTAGATCTCTTTCTGCCATACTCCTTCCTAGACAGTCTCTTCCCATTCTGTATGTGTGAAACTGATTGTTCCTTCCTAAGTGGAGCACTTTGCATTTGTCTTTATTAAACTTCATCCTGTTTACCTCAGACCATTTCTCCATTGAATTATGATCTTATCCAAAGCAATTGCAATCCCTCCCAGTTTGGTATCATCTGCAAACTTAATAAGCGTACTTTCTATGCCAGTATATAAGTTGTTGATGAAGATATTGAACAAAGCCGGTCCCAGAACAGACCCCTGTGGAACCCCACTTGTTATACCTTTCCAGCAGGATTGGAAACCATTAGTAACTACTCTCTGAGTATGGTTCTCCAGCCAGTTATGCACCCACCTTATAGTACCCCATCTAAGTTGTATTTGCCTAGTTTATTGATAAGAATATCATGCGAGACTGTATCGAATGCCCTACTAAAGTCTAGGTATACCACATCCACCGCTTCTCCCTTATCCACAAGTCTCATTATCCTATCAAAGAAAGCTATCAGATTGGTTTGACATGATTTGTTCTTTACCAATCCATGCTGGCTATTCCCTGTCACCTTACAACCTTCCAAGTGTTTGCAGATGATTTCCTTAATTACTTGCTCCATTATCTTCCCTGGCACAGAAGTTAAACTAACTGGTCTGTAGTTTTCTGGGTTGTTTTTATTTGCCTTTTTATAGATGGGCACTATATTTGCCCTTTTCCAGTCTTCTGGAATCTCTCCTGTCTCCCATGATTTTCCAGAGATAATAGCTAGAGGCTCAGATACCTCCTCTATTAGCTCCTGGAGTATTCTAGGATGCGTTTCATCAGGCCCTGCTGACTTGCAGGCATCTAACTTTTAAGAGATTTTTAACTTGTTCTTTTTTTATTTTATCTTCCAAACCTACCCCCTTCCCATTAACATTCACTATGTTAGGCATTCCTTCAGACTTCTTGGTGAAGACCGAAACAAAGAAGTCATTAAGCATCTCTGCCATTTCCAAGTGTACTGTTACTGTTTCTCCCTCCTCACTGAGCAGTGGGCCTTTTCTGTCCTTGGTCTTCCCCTTGCTTTTAATGTATTGATAAAAAGTCTTCTGGTTTCCCTTCATTCCTGTAGCTAGTTTGAGTTCATATTGTGCCTTTGCCTTTCTAATCTTGCCCCTGCATTCCTGCGTTGCTTGCCTATATTCATCCCTTTTAATTTGTCCTAGTTTCCATTTTTTATATGACTCCTTTTTATTTTTTAGATCATGCAAGATCTCATGGTTAAACTAAGGTGGTCTTTTGCCACATTTTCTATCTTTCCTACCCAGCGGAATAGCTTGCTTTTGGGCCCTTAATAGTGTCCCTTTGAAATACTACCAACTCTCCTCAGTTGTTTTTCCCCTCAGTCTTGATTCTCATGGGACCTTACCTATCAGCTCCCTGAGTTTACCAAAATCCGCCTTCCTGAAATTCATTGTCTCTATTTTGCTGTACTCCCTTCTACCCTTCCTTGGAATTGTGAACTCTATGATTTCATGATCACTTTCACCCAAGCTGCCTTCCACTTTCAAATTTTCAACGATTTCCTCCCTATTTGTTAAAATCAAATCTGGAACAGCTTCCCCTCAGTAGCTTTTTCAACCTTCTGAAATAAAAAGTTGTCTGCAATGCAGTCCAAGAACTTATTAGATGGTCTGTGCCCCGCGGTGTTATTTTCCCAACATATATCTGGATAGTTGAAGTCCCCCATCACCACCAAATCGTGGGTTTTGGATGATTTTGTTAGTTGTTTAAAAAAAGTCTCATCCACCTGGTGAGGTGGCCTGTAGTAGACTCCTAGAAGAACATCACCCTTGTTTTTACTCCTTTTAACCTAACCCAGAGACTCTCAACACTTCCATCTCTTATGTCCATCTCCACCTCAGTCCAAGTGTGTACATTATTAATATATAAGGCAACACCTTCCCTTTCCCCCCCGTCTATCCTTCCTGAGCAAGCTGTACCCATCCATACCAACATTCCAATCGTGTATTATCCCACCAAGTTTCGGTGATGTCAACAATGTCATAGTTGTATTTATTTCTTAACACTTCCAGTTCTTCCTGCTTAATACCCATACTTCTTGCATTTGTATATAGGCATCAAAGATGCTGATTTGATCTTGCCTCCTAGTTTTGCCCTGACCCTCCTTTCTCTCTGCCGTTATAGCCCATGCTCCCTCTTATTTCCGACCCATCTCCCAGGTCTCCATGTTCTCCACTTGCAACTACAATATTTTAAAAACCATGTTTCTTGTGAAAATATTAATGTGACATAGGTTATTGATTTTCCTAAATGCCAGGATGGTTTGTTGAATTTACAGCTGGGTGATTTTGAAAAGCAATAAATAACATCCCTACTGAAAAATAAGTAGTACAAAAATGAAAAATAATCTTTGTAAATACATTTTGTATAATAGTTAATGGTGTCCAACACAATTGAAGCACGGGTTGCTTTACAAAATCTTCAGGCTTTTAAAAATCATACCAGGCTGCAGGCAGAAATATGGAAGGTGGAGCTGATTACAATGCTATAATTAAGGTTTCCTAGCACTTTCTATTATAAACCCATGTTTTCAGTTGCTTTTAAGTTTGCCAAACTTCAATAATTTAGGCTGAAATTTCTCATGCCAGGTGTCTGCCTGAAGTTGAGGTTTCTGAGAAAGTTTCAGCAAAAATGGTTTGACCATTTCCTAGACTGAGATGACAGAGAAAAATAGGTAGTTTGACCAATGTTCATTTTTCCAAACATTTATTTGAAGAGCTCTATCTTCTCTATGTTTTGGAGCAGGAACTTAAAATTTGGCAGGGTCAAAGGTATGTCTTTTGTGTGTGACTATGCACCCAGATTTGACTGTTATAATCATCTGGAAATTTCCACTTGCACTTATTAATTAGAATTTGTCAGGGGCTTGCTGATATAATTTGTGGATGTGCTAATTGCACTGTGCATGGGAAGCCTTAATTCTGACATTGCCTAATTTCAGAGTACGTGACTTTACAATCTTAACACTCTTCTAGCATAGTTTTTTGTATGTAGTTTAATAAAAGGATGAGAGAGGTTGTGTATTAATAAAAACAGTTAAGAACTTAAGAACGGCCATACTGGGTCAGACCAAAGGTCCATCTAGTCCAGTATCCTGTCTTCTGACAATTGCTTATAGGAGCTGATGGTGCTAATCATCTACATTTATAACATCCTCAAGGTCAGATGGTAGCAGTTCTAGTCATTGTATGCAATGAAAATCCACAGAGAAGCAAAAAGGTGTCAGTGTACAGTAGAGGCATAAACAGCATCAGCAGCCATTCAGAACCTTCAGAAGAATTGGTGATGCAATGGAAACAGCTTAGATTCATTTTCAAGGCCCAGTCCTGCTGCCATTTAAGACAGTATGAAACTTCCATAGATTTAAATGAGAGCACAGCCAGATTTCGCATGTCTATTAATGAATGCAGAATTATGCTAGAACTCACGGAAATTTTAGAAAGTCTGTGTGACCTCTCTCTGAATGCCAAATGAATGCATTACATCAGTGAAATGCAAATGAATCTGTCACCTTAAAGATGTTATTTATTTCAGTGAATTCATTGGAGAAGCAGTAATTATAATGATGATTTTGACCCCAGTTCCGCAGCCTTCTTCATAACCATATGTGTAACTTTAAGCACCGGGGTAGTCCTGTTCACTTTAAAGTTAAGCATGTGCTGCCTTGGGACTATTCTAATTTTGGAAAAAATGAAAAATCTGTTTGCCTAGAAACCCTCGTATTCCTCACCAGAGAAAGCAGATGTAATCTCCTGCAAGCTTCTTCACTGCTGATTCCCTCAACAAAGCCTTTCGCTCCAGCAGAGAGAGAATTCTTCTCTGTTAGACCCCTCTTATCTTCTTTTATTATGTAAGGAAATCTCCCTAATTTGGTTGATGAAAGTTAATTGTTTATACATGAAAGACAAGGTTGCTAAGTACTTGACCTAGGATCAGAGGGCTAGAGAAATCTACTTGCTTATTGCACTCCTCTGCTGGGCAATCTTTTATCCCTAACTGTGAACTTATTCTGTGCCTCCATCCTCTTTGACTAGAGCGGGTCAAAAATGGAATCTCCCTTCCATGGGAAATGCTGACATTTTGGGGAAACAACTTATCTGAATTAGATTGAAAAGTCAAAATTTCCCATGAAATAAAATTTCTGAAATATTTTGTTTCATGCGAATTAAAACTTTTCATTTAGATAAAATCAAAATATTTCAATTTTGACATTTGATATTTTATTTTGTATGATTTGTTATATTCTTGTACTTTTGATTTTATTTAATTTTATATTTAAAAATAGGTTTCAGTTATTTTAAAAATAGAATATAATAGAATAACAACCAATTATTTTATGAGTGGTCATTCTTAAGTGTTATTGTAATTGACAGTTGCTTTGGTAACTGGTTATTGGGAAGGCTATGATTTTGTCATGGAGGTAATGGAAGTCACGAAATCTGTAACTTCCAAAGATTTCCATGATGTCAGCCCCTGTGGCTGGGAGCTGCAGGGTCCTGCTGCCTCTCACAGCACCAGGGAGCTGAGGTACCCCTGCTGCTCCCAGCCTCTGCGGGGGCCAGGGGGATCCCCGCAGCTCCCTGGCCACCCTGGATGGGGGCAGGGGGACCCCTGGAGCCCACGGCCACCATGGCAGGACAGGGGGACCCCCAGAGCTCCCCTCCGCTGGGGAGGGGACAGGGGGACCCTGGAGCTCTGAGCCCCCATGGGTGGTGGGGGTGCCAGAGCTACCAGCCACTCAGCAGCTGCCCAGTCCCTTCCCATTTTATCATGGTTATTTTTACTAAAATCAGGGACAGGTCACAGACTTCCATGAATTTTTCTTTATTGCCCGTGACCTGTCCGTGACTTTTACTAAAAATATCCATGACAAAATCTTAGCCTTAATTATTGGTATTGTAGTTGGTAGTCTAAATGGCATTTGGAAGTTAGTTACAGATATTCTGGCAGGCCATTGTTAATTGGTATTCTAACTGGTCATTAGTAATAGCTATGGAAATTGGTAATTGATATTCTAATTGGTTTGGTAATCTGTTTAGTAACTGGTATAACATAAAAATAAAAGTATCAAGAAAAGATACAAATAAAATTTAAAATTAGGATATAAAAAAATAAAAATGTCATTTTGAAACAACCTTATTGAAACACATTTTGATGTTGATGAGTCCACATTTTCTGGTGGAAAAATGTTCGATAACAGAAGAACATAAGAACGGCCATACCGGGTCAGACCAAAGGTCCATCTAGCCCAGTATCTGTCTGCTGACAGTGGCCAATGCCAGGTGCCCCAGGGGGAGGGATAGCTCAGTGGTTTGAGCATTGGCCTGCTAACCCCAGGGTTGTAAGTTCAGTTCTTGAGGGAGCCATTTGGGGATTTAGTTGGGGATTAGTGCTGCTTTGAGCAGGGGGTTGGACTAGATGATCTCCTGAGGTCCCTTCCAACCCTAATTATCTATGATTCTAACCCAACAGGCAATGATCAAGTGATCTCTCTCTCCTGCCATTCATCTCCATCCTCTGACAAACAGAGACCGGGGACGCCATTCCTTACCCATCCTGGCTAATAGCCATTTTTGGACTTAACCACCATGAGTTTATCCAGTTCTCTTTTAAACACTGATATAGTCCTAGCCTTCACAACCTCCTCAGGTAAGGAATTCCACAAGTTAACTGTGCCCTGCATGAAGAAGAACTTCCTTTTATTTGTTTTAAACCTGCTGCCTATTAATTTCATGTGGTGACCCCTAGTTCTTGTATTATGGGAATAAGTAAATAACTTTTCCTTATCCACTTTCTCAACATCACTCATGATTTTATATACCTCTATCATATCCCCCCTTAGTCTCCTCTTTTCCAAGCAGAAGACTCCTAGCCTCTTTAATCTTTCCTCGTATGAGACCCTCTCCAAACCCCTAATCATTTTAGTTGCCCTTTTCTGAACCTTTTCTAGTGCTAGAACATCTGTTTTGAGGTGAGGAGACCACATCTGTATACAGTATTCAAGATGTGGGCATACCATGGATTTATATAAGGGCAATAATATATTCTCAGTCTTATTATCTATCTCCTTTTTAATGATTCCTAACATCCTGTTTGCTTTTTTGACCACCTCTGCACACTGCATGGTCATCTTCAGAGAACTATCCACGATGACTCCAAGATCTTTTTCCTGACTCGTTGTAGCTAAATTAGCCCCCATCATATTGTATGTATAGTTGGGGTTATTTTTTCCAATGTGCATCACTTTACATTTATCCACAATAAATTTCATTTGCCATTTTGTTGCCCAATCACTTAGTTTTGTGAGATCTTTTTGAAGTTCTTCACAATCTGCTTTGGTCTTAACTATCTTGAGTAGTTTAGTATCATCTGCAAACTTTGTCACCTCACTGTTTACCCCTTTCTCCAGATCATTTATGAATAAATTGAATAGGATTGGTCCTAGGACTGACCTTTGGGGAACACCACTAGTTACCCCTCTCCATTCTGAGAATTTACCATTAATGCCCACTCTGTGTCCCCTGTCTTTTAACCAGTTCTCAGTCCATGAAAGGACTTTCCCTTTTATCCCATGACAGCTTAATTTACATAAGAGCCTTTGGTGATGGACCTTATCAAAGGCTTTCTGGAAGTCTAAGTACACTATGTCCACTGGATCCCCCTTGTCCACATGTTTCATAGATTCATAGACTCTAGGACTGGAAGGGACCTCGAAAGGTTATCGAGTCCAGTCCCCTGCCCTTATGGCAGGACCAAATACTGTCTAGACCATCCCTGATAGACATGTATCTAACCTACTTTTAAATATCTCCAGAGATGGAAATTCCACAACCTCCCTAGACAATTTATTCCAGTGTTTAACTACCCTAACAGTTAGGAACTTTTTCCTAATGTCCAACCTAAATCTCCCTTGCTGCAGTTTAAGCCCATTGCTTCTTGTTCTATCATTAGAGGCTAAGGTGAACAAGTTTTCTCCCTCCTCCTGATGACACCCTTTTAGATACCTGAAAACTGCTATCATGGTCCCTCTCAGTCTTCTCTTTTCCAAACTAAATAAACCCAATTCTTTCAGCCTTCCTTCATAGGTCATGTTCCCAAGACCTTTAATCATTCTTGTTGCTCTTCTCTGGACCCTCTCCAATTTCTCCACATCTTTCTTGAAATGCAGTGCCCAGAACTGACACAATACTCCAGTTGAGGCCTAACCAGAGTAGAGCGGAAGAATGACTTCTCATGTCTTGTTTACAACACACCTGTTAATGCATCCCAGAATCATGTTTGCTCTTTTTGCAACTGTATCACACTGTTGACTCATATTTAGCTTGTGGTCCACTATGACCCCTAGATCTCTTTCTGCCATACTCCTTCCTAGACAGTCTCTTCCCATTCTGTATGTGTGAAACTGATTGTTCCTTCCTAAGTGGAGCACTTTGCATTTGTCTTTATTGAACTTCATCCGGTTTACCTCAGACCATTCCTCCAATTTGTCCAGATCATTTTGAATTTTGACCCTGTCCTCCAAAGCAGTTGCAATCCCTCCCAGTTTGGTATCGTCTGCAAACTTAATAAGCGTACTTTCTATGTACTTTCTATGTTTGTTGACCCCTTCAAAGAACTCTAATAGCTTAGTAAGACACGATTGCCCTTTACAGAAACCACGTTGACTATTGCTCAACAGTTTGTTTTTCTATGTGTCTGACAATTTTCTTCTTAATTATTGTTTCGACTAATTTGCCCGGTACCGACGTTAGACTTACTGGTCTGTAATTGCTGGGATCACCTCTTGAGCCCTTTTTAAATATTGGCGTTACATTAGCTAACTTCCAGTCATTGAGTACCGAAGCCGATTTAAAGGACAGGTTACAAACATTAGTTAATAGTTCCGCAACTTCACATTTGAGTTCTTTCGGAACTCTTGGGTGAATGCCATCAGGTCCCAGTAACTTGTTAATGTTGAGTTTATCAATTAATTCCAAAACCTCTAGTGACACTTCAGTCTGTGACAGTTCCTCAGATTTGTCATCTACAAAAGCCAGCTCAGGTTTGGGAATCTCCCTAACATCCTCAGCCATGAAGACTGAAGCAAAGAATCCATTTAGTTTCTCGGCAATGACTTTATCGTCTTTAAGCGCTCCTTTTGTATTTCGATCGTCAAGGGGCCCCACTGGTTGTTTAGCAGGCTTCCTGAATCTGATGTACTTAAAAACATTTTGTTATTACCTTTGGAGTTTTTGGCTAGCCGTTCTTCAAACTCCTCTTTGGCGTTTCATATTACACTCTTGCACTTATTTGGCAGTGTTTATGCTCCTTTCTATTTGCCTCACTAGGATTTGACTTCCACTTTTTAAAGGAAGTCTTTTTATCTCTCACTGCTTCTTTTACATGGTTGTTTAGCCACAGTGGCTCTTTTTTAGTTTTTACTGTGTTTCTTAATTTGGGATATACATTAAAGTTGGATCTCTATTATGGTGTCTTTAAAAAGCGCCCATTCAGCTTGCAGGGATTTCACTTTAGTCACTGTACCTTTTTGACTTGTTTAACTAACCCCTTCATTTTCGTATAGTTCCCCCTTATGAAATTAAATGCCACAGTGTTGGGCTGTTGAGATGTTCTTCCCACCACTGGGATGTTACATGTTATTATATGATGGTCACTATTTGCAAGCGGTCCTGCTATAGTTACCTCTTGGACCAGCTCCTGTGCTCCACTCAGGATTAAATCTCGAGTTACCTCTCCCCTTGTGGGTTCCCGTACCAGGTGCTCCATGAAGCAGTCATTTCAAGTATCGAAAAATTTTATCTCTGCATTTCGTCCTGAAGTGAAATGTTCCCAGTCAATATGGGGATAATTGAAATCCCTCACTATTATTGGGTTCTTAATTTTGATAGCCTCTCTAATTTCCTTTAGCGTTTCATCATCACTGTTACTGTCCTGGTCAGGTGGTCGATAATAGATCCCTAATGTTATATTTTTATTAGAGCATGACATTTCTATCCATAGAGATTCTATGGAACATGTGGATTTGCTTAAGATTTTTACTTCATTTGAATCTACATTTTCTTTCACATATAGTGCCACTCCCCCCCCGCACGACCTGTTCTGTCCTTCCGATATATTTTGTACCCCGGAATGATTGTGTCCCACTGATTGGTCTCAGTCCACTAGGTTTCTCTGATGCCTATTACATCAATATCCTCCTTTATCACAAGGCACCCTAGTTCACCCATCTTATTATTTAGACTTCTAGCATTTGTGTACAAGCACTTTAAAAACTTGTCCCTGTTTATTTGTCTGCCCTTTTCTGAGGTGCCAGATTCTTTTTTATGTGACAGTTTGCCATCTGATCTGGCCCTTACATTATCCTCTTCCATCCTCTGTTCCTGACTGTAAACTGGAGATTCTCTATCATCAGACTCTCCCCTAAGAGAAATCTGTGTCCGATCCACATGCTCCTCTGCAGCAGTCGGCTTTCCCCCCATCTCCTAGTTTAAAAACTGCTTTACAACCTTTTTAAGGTTTAGTGCCAGCAGTCTGATTCCACTTTGGTTTAGGTGGAGCCCATCTCTCCTGTGTAGGCTCCCTCATCCCAAAAGTTTCCCCAGTTCCTAATGAACATAAACAGGGCCGTCCTTAGCCATAGGCAGAGTAGGCAGCCACCTAGGGCACCACTAGGTCTGGGGGCACCACTCTTCGAGAGCCTGAACGGACGGGAAGCAGTGGAGCATGTAAGAGCAGGGCTGCTGGGTCCTAGAGAGAGCCGAATGCAGCACAGTCTGAGGGAGGAGATTGGCTCCTGGTGTCTCTGGGAAGGGGTGGGGGAAGGAAATCACCTGTGGGTGTACCTCTTTCCCCTGGCGTGAGGTGAGGCAGGCTCTGCGGCTCTGGCAGTATCCTTTGTTGTCCCCCATAACGTCCATTCTTCTCCCCTCTGCCCCACAGAGCATCCCCCGTTTCTCCATCCCCGCCATGGAGCACCCCTCTCTTCCCCCTCCCCTCCATCAGGGCTGGGTTGGTGAGGTGCTGGGGGGGAGGGGAGGCTGGCTGGCTGCCTGCTGAGGAATGACAGTGAAAGTAACTCACTTCCTCAGCAGGCAGACAGGATTGGAATGTCACACAGGGCTGGGCTGGGGATAGCCAGATAGCATGTGTGAAAAATCAGGACAGGAGGTTGGGGTAGGGTGAGCAGATGTCCCACTTTTATAGGGCCAGTCCCAGTTTTTGGGTCTTTTTCTTATATAGGCTCCTATTCTCCCCCATCCCTGTCCTGATTTTTCACACTTGCTGTCTGGTCACCCTAGATAGGGGTAATTGGTGCCTATATAAGACAAAACCCCAAATACCAGGACTGGCTCTATAAAATCAGGACATCTGGATCTGATCACCCTAGCTGGGGAGCGCATCTCTCCCCTGGGCTGGCAGTGATCCATCTCGTCCGGGGGGAGCTGCACAGGGCAGGATGAGCTGCTGTGTCTCCATGGGTGCCCCGTCCCTGAGATCAGATGCTGTGCTAACTTCACCGTGGTTCATTGGGCTGGCAGTGGTGCCCACTGGCGTGTGATTGGACTTGAGGGTTTGCTGCTGCTGTTGCCACCTATCTCCTCCTCTACTGCAGCTGTTGGACTAGCAAGCTGAGGGGTGAGCCAAGCATGAAAGCAGTACTGTGTTGCCTTTTAAAGTGTCATTTAACAACTTTGTATGCCAAAAATGCTTGCTAACAATCCTGAATTCAATTTCAATATTTTTTTTTAAAAAATCAATATCTTCGCCAAAACCAGAAAATTTAAGTTGTTGACAATTATTTGTGACAAGTTTGGTGTGGGGAACGGAGTGGACCAGTTTTCATCAGAGAAACAAAAAATGTTGACAGACTTTTCTATAGCCCTGTTACTGCTAAATAGAGCCCTCCAACAACTGTAATATGCTCGTCTCCTTACTAATGTATAGAGCAGGGGTTGGCACACGAGCTGATTTTTTGATGGCACACAGCGGCGAGCTGAGTGGTTCAGCCCATCACTGCTCTGGGGTTCCAGCTGCTGCCCCATTGACACCCAGGGTCCCAGCCACCGGTCCCACTCAGCACCCTCTGCTGGCCTGGGGACGCCCAATGAACCCCAGGCTGGCAGCGGCTGAGTAGGCCAGAGGCTGAAACCCCAGCTGAGCCACTCAACCCACTGTCGGCCTGGGGTTCCATTCTCTCAGCTGGCAGCGGGCTGACGGGACTAAATTCAACGAAATAGGAAAACAAGAGCAACTAATGACAAAGTGCAAGAGCCTAGAGCAGTAGTCCCCAACCTTTTTCATCTGGCGGGTGCCAGATGAAGGACCGTGGTGGCGGACAAGCATCTGCTGAAATGATGCCGAATTTCGGCGGCATTTCAGCAGATGCTCGTCCTCCGGCCAGTACGTGGGTGCACTGAGAGGCCCCTGCGGGCACCGGGGCACCTGCGGGCACCGGGTTGGGGACCCCTGACCTAAAGAGCCTCCTGAAGCACGGTGATGGTTTTGATTTAAATGGACTTGAACTGTACGAAAAATTGAGTTGTTGCCACATGCAAAATCGATGATGGACATTGTACAGTTTATTCATACTAGCAAACTTGTTGACATATATCCTAATGTGTACATTGCCACTCGTATTCTACTGACAATTTCTGTAACAGTAGCATCAGGAGAACAGAGTTTTTCAAAACTAAAGCTCATTAAAAACTATCTCCGCTCTACAATGAGTCAGGAACACTTGACTGGTCTTGCTATTCTTGCAATCGAGCAAGACATCACTTTGTCTTTGTCATACGATGACATTATTACTGATTTTGCAGCCAAAAATGCCAGAAAGATTGCTTTTAATTAAAAACTAATCCTTGTTTCAATACTACTTCATAGAAATTTCCAATAAGATGTTGACAAATTAAAAAAATGATATTATTTGCATCATTCTGTCAAATCAGAATTTTTTCTATAGTGCTCCTTCTTTAGTGCTAGTCCATCAGCATTACAGTGTGCTTAATTAAGTTAAACTGGTTTTAATAACATGCATGTGGCAAGTTTTCCAGTACTGTAAGCTTATGTTTGTGTTGCTAAGAGGAAGACAGGCACGGGGGCACCAGTTTAATAATCTCGCCTAGGGCACCATAAATCCTAAGGACGGCCCTGAACGTAAACCCCTACACCATCGTCTCATCCACGTATTGAGACTCTGAAGCTCTGCCTGCCTACCTGGCCCTGCATGTGGAACTGGGAGCATTTTGAGAATTCCATCATAGATGTCCTGGATTTCAGTCTCTTCCCTAGCAGCCTAAATTTGGCTTCCAGGACATCTCTCCTACCCTTCCATATGTCATTGATACCTACATGTACCACAACCACTAGCTCCTCCCCAGCACTACACATAAGTCTGTCTAGATGCCTCGAGAGATCTACAGCCTTCGCACCAGGCAGGCAAGTCACCATACGGTTCTCCCAGTCATCACAAGCCCAGCTATCTACGTTTCTGATGATCGAATCTCCCATTACCAACATCTTCCTTTTCCTAGAAACTGGAGTTCCCTCCCCCGGGGAGGTAACCTCAGTGCGAGAGGCAATCCCAGCACCATCCGGAAGGAGGGTCCCAACTATGGGAAGGTTTCCCTCTGCTCCCATTGACTGATCTGCTTCCCTGACCCTTTCTTCCTCCTCAACAGCACAGGGGCTGTCTGACCGGAGGTGGGACAATTCTACAGTATCCCAGAAAGCCTCATCAGCATACCTCTCTGCCTTTCTTAGCTCCTCCAGTTCCGCCAACCTGGCCTCCAAAGTCCGTACATGGTGTCTGAGGGCCAGGAGTTCCTTGCACCGACTGCACACATACACCACCCGCCCACAGGGCAGGTAATCATACATACTACACTCAGTGCAATAAACTGGATAGCCCCAAATCTGCTGCTGGGCTTCTGCCTGCATTGTCTCCTAGGTAATGAAAGGGTGATTTAAGAAAGATTTTGAATGTAGTTTGGTTTATAGGTTTTAAGGGGACTAAAGATCCCTTGTTGGTCCTACCCACGCCCTTCCCACTCCCCTTCTAAACTCCCTTGCGAAACTCCCTGTTAGCAGCCCTGGTCGCTTGTGCGCAGCTTTATAAAGCCCTGGCCTGAGTGAATGCCCCACCCACTGATTAAGGCTCAGCCAATTACCAGAGGCTTCTAGCTTTCAAACCTTCCTTTGAAGCTCACAGCCTCCAACTGCCAGCCACAGCACACGGTCCTTCAAACAACCAAACAAACAAACAGACTGACAAACACAAGATAAACACACACTACAGACAGTCATTTACCCCACAGATGCTGGTATGGTGGGACTTCGTGGTCTGAAATGCCAATTAATGACATCCTAATCTAAAATTCATTATGAGTTTCATTTTCCTTCTACTTTTTAAATCATTCTCTTACACTTGCACTGTGTGTGATGAAGATGATTTTGGGAAGTTTAGTTCACTCTAGTCAAAGTACAATATGTAAGATGCTTAAAATGTATCCTGCCAAAGACAGTAGTGCTGGATCTAAATTTCTAAATCTGTCTAATTGAAGATCGAGATATTCCTTATTTTTCTACAATTTTAGCTATTTTCTTCAATTTAGTGGACAAGCCCTGAGCAACCACTTGTTCCATATTACATCTCCTTTTGGCAGGAGATGGCTCATTTCCATTTAGAAGAGTTTTTATAGTGAAAAAACTCAAGTTACAAAACACACTGAAACTTGACTTACAGATTTACAAATACAATTTTAAAAGGAAAATGCAATTAAAACAAGCCTAGTTTATTTTTTACTCATTAGGTGGACTAGTAGTTGAAATATATTTTAACCTGTTGTTTTAGTTAAACTAGTGTAACTACACCACTACCTCACTATAATGTGACCTGATATAACATGAATTCGGATATAACGAGGTAAAGCAGCACTCTGGGGGACAGGGGCGGGGCAGGCTGTGCACTCCAGTGGATCAAAGCACGTTCAATATAACGCAGTTTCACCTATAACACGGTAAGATTTTTTGGCTCCCGAGGACAGCGTTATATTGAGGTAGAGGTGTACTAGTAAAGAAAGCCTTAATTTTTAGTCAATAAATGTATATTTTGGATGAATATTATGAGGCTATGAACATTTTTTAGGTTATGAAAGTATTTTTTTGGATTATATCTCCGTAAGTATTTATAACTGGCCCAGTTCTTTATGCTATAGTATAAAAGAGTTATGAAGCATATACTTACTGCGCTATTCTTGGTGCTTATGATGTGTTGCATATTATGAAATCTTTACAGTGAGAATAAACTATCCTATGGAGTAAAAATCTATATCAAAACAATGTCAAACAGTAGAAGTTGGTGTACCAAAAAGTTACAATGGTATTTTCTGTGTTATCAAATGAGCTTCATTAGTGGCCTTTCTTTCAGTCAATAGTATTCTAAGCTAAGCTAGTACTTGGGCTAGTTGTGGGAATAAAGTGCTACATAATGAGTGAAATCCTGGATTCACTGAAGTTAATGATAAACTTCTCTTTATTGACTTCAGTGGGGCCAGGTTTTCACCCAGTATAAGGGTATCACATTTACATGTAATGTGTAGTAATTTTAATTGACTGATAAGGCCTGACATACTGGTCCTTCGTCAGTCTACTGAAGACCTGAGGTAAAGCCAAGAGTACTTTAAACTCGTCCTTATAGGACATAAAGGACCAGTGTAGAGGGCCATATCCCTATTACAATTATAAATAAATAAATAAATAACTATTAACGTATTTTTAAAACATACCCTTCAAAAAGGTGTGATTTGTCTTTCCCTTGAATTCTGTGATACAATCTGTGGTGATACTGACATCAAGGAAAAGATAGCCAGCCACTGGTTTCTCAGCCTTGCCTTTCTGGATTCCCCTCTCCTAATCCTCGCACAGCGGGCTCTTTAAACTAATGTTGTTACTGTTCTTGAGGTTTGCTCCATTTGGAGATTGTAATATTGCACCATTAGGAGCATGCTTAAGCACATAGCATATTGTCAACTCCCAGATGACCTCCATTAGTCAGATAAGGACAGCGTTTCAAAACAAATATCCTCTGGCTTGTGAAAAAAAAAAGGAAGGATGGTTTCAGAGCCAGTATATGGGTGTATTTTGTTAATTACTTTTAGACAGTGGCCTGTGGTATTGGGAGCAGGCATGTTGCTCCCTCCAGAAGTATTTGAGCTTATTCTGGCCAGGGATGTGCTCCTTGCCTGTGGAACACTCCGAACATAGACTAGAGTGTGAATCAGAAAGATCCCTCAATGGCAAGGGTCCCCTCAGTGTTACTGGCGCAGGGTGGAGAGAGAACACAGAGGAGGAGATATAAAGGAGAAGAGGAGACCGAGAAAGGGAAGAGGGAATCTGGAGATGAAAGGAAAACAAGATACGGAAGGATGGGCCCTGAAGTGGTAACGAGGTGACAGAAATAATGTGGAGAGAATCTACCGCCTATTTTCTTGGTGCTTGTGATCAAGTTCATTTTCTGGCATTTCAGTGTCCTAGTTAGAATCTTTGCTAATAATTCCAGCAGTGGGGACACATTGTGTGTAAATTCTTTCTGCATATTAACTAACCTAGGTTTAGTGGATTGCCAAATCCCAACATGTCATATGCTTGGTTCTTCTCTTTCCCCCTCCATTTTTGTTTTCATTTCATTATAGAAACATTTAACACAAAGCATGGCTGTTTCCTGTCACCTGACCAATATTTTCAGGTTACAAAGTTTAAGCAATGGGTCATTTTTTACCTCTTTAGAAACAAAGGAGAGGCATTCCTGAGAAGTACAAATGCACGTCACACTCACTAGTGTATCTCCCGGGTGCAGTTGAAGGAAAAAGAACTCTAAATCCAAGGAATCAGAGAAGGTACATTAGTGGATCACAGATACAGATTAGAATGAAAATCCAATTAGTCAGTGATGTGCTGCAATCAACAGTCTCTGTGTTAATGTGGCTTCAGCTTTATAAATGATGGTTAACTAGATGTCATCTGTTAGAGTGCCATCTAGGCAGTTTTATGAATACAGAACACTACATTCAGGTGTGAGCAAATAAAATGTCTTTCTCTTCGTCAGCATCATTAATGAGTCAAATACTGAAGGTCCTGAATTTCAGTGCACAACAACCATATTGTTAGATTGGGTATACTTTCAAAGGTTGTTATTAAGCAGCTAGAAACAGACCCAGATCATACCATTTGGATCTAAGGTCTTCATTCATCCGATCAAATATGGGTGCGGCTATGAGTTTAATCTGCAGATCTAAATTTGAGGGCTGTTCTAATTTAGGGCATGTCTACATGAGGAAGTTATGCTGGATAGGTAGAATGTGAATTTAATGTGCTATAGCTATTTCAGAATAGATTCCAAAGTGGGCACATTCTGCAATAGCTATTCTGGTCAATTTCCCTGTACAGACAAGCCCTTAGAGTTTTGATTCAGGGCTATCTTTAGGAGGAAAGAATCAAGTAGGATCTTCTGCACAGTATGTCTCTTTTTGCCACATTACTTTTGTTGTCGTCTTTGAGGGGAAAAGACAAATATTTATATGTTTTGCTTTTAAGATATCCAAATATGAAGAATATTACTTTTATTTTTTTTGTTGGGCAGAGACTTGACATAAAACTTGAAGCAACTGTCTGGATTTTTGCTTCAAAGCTGAGGTATTAACTCCTGAGTAATAGAGATTGTAATGGAGAGGCTAGCACCCAACTAATATACAGGATCAAAGCCTTTGGAAAATGGCAGTTGGATTCCTAAGTCACTTTAGAAAAAAATTGTGGACAAGGGGGATCCTGTGGATATACTGTACTTAGATTTTTCAGAAAGCCTTTGATAAGATCCCTCACCAAAGGCTCTTAAGCAAAGTAAGCTGTCATGGGATAAGAGGAAAGGTCCCCTCATGGATCCTTAACTGGTTAAAAGATAGGAAACAAAGGGTAGGAATATATGGTCAGTTTTCAGAACAGGGAGAGGTAAATAGTTGTGTCCCCCAGGGGTCTGTACTGGGCTCATTCCTATTCAGCATATTCATAAATGATCTGGGCAAAGGGATAAAAAGTGAGGTGGCAAAATTTGCAGATGATACAAAACTACTCAAGATAGCTAAGTCTGACGCAGGTTGCGAAGAGCTACAAAAGGATCTCTCAAAACTGGGTGACTGGGCAACAAAATGGCAGATGAAATTCCATGTTGATAAATGCTAAGTAATGCACATTAGAAAACATAATCCAACCTATACATGTAAAATGATGGGGTCTAAACTAGCTGTTACCACTCAAGAAAGAGATCTTGGAGTCATTGTGGATAGTTCTCTGAAAACATCCACTTAATGTGCAGCGGCAGTCAAAAAAGCTAACAGAATGTTGGGAATCATTAAGAAAGGGATAGATAATAAGACACAAAATATCATATTGCCTCTATATAAATCCATGGTACGCTCACATCTTGAATCCTGAATGCCGATGTAGTCACTCCATCTCAAAAAAGATGCACCGGAATTGGAAAAGGTTCAGAAAAGGGCAACAAAAATGATTAGGGATATGGAACGTCTGCCACATGAGGAGAGATTAATAAGAGTGGGAGTTTTCAGCATGGAAGAGAGACAGCTAAGGTGGGATATGATAGAGATCTATAAAATCATGACTGGTGTGGAGAAAGTAAAGAAGGAGGTGCTATTTAGTTCTTCTCATAACATAAGAACTAGAGGTCGCCAAATGAAATTAATATGCAGCAGGTTTAAAACAAACAAAAGGAAGTATTTGTTCACACAGTCAGTCTGTGGAACTCTTTGTCAGAGGATGTTGTGAAGGCCAAGACTATAACAGGGTTCAAAAAAGAAATAGATAAATCCACAGAGGATAGGTCCGTTAATGGCTATTAGCCAAGATGGGCAGGGATGGTGTCCCTAGCCTCTGTTTGCCAGAAGGTGGGAATGGGTGACAGGAAATGGTTCACTTGATAATTGCCTGTTCTATCCATTCCCTCTGGGGCACCTGGCATTGGCCACTGTCGGAAGACTGGATGCTGGGCTAGATGGACCTTTGGTCTGATCCAGTAGGACCGTTCTTATGTTCTTGGAGTGAATCAAGAATAGAGCCATTTTTAAATGGATCAGTGTAGCCTCATCACCACTACTCATGTAGTAGAAAAAGGCTGCAACCTCCAGTGCAGTCTGTAGGTTGTAGCAGTGGCTGTGGTGTGCTGATATAACTGCCAGCTTCCTCCCAGCTTCCTGCATTTCACTCACTAACAGCAATCCTTGTCATCTCTGCATAGGTGAAGTATATTTTATGTACAGTATATAACTGTGAAGTGTCACCGTTTAGTAATATTTTCTTTCTTCCTTCAGGTTACAAGACCCTTTTGAAAGGAATTTCAGGGAAGTTCAGCAGTGGAGAACTTGTTGCAATTATGGGTCCTTCTGGGGCTGGGAAATCAACACTCATGAATATCCTGGCAGGGTACAGGTCAGTATAAAGGACCACGCTGATAATTTAGTCTGACCTCCATTGAGAAAGCAAAAGGACTCTGTAGTGGTCCCTCATTCTGGAGTGGGGAGGGAGGCCACTCTGCCTCACTCCAGGCACACAGTAACCAATAGTCTGGGGAGACATTCTGACCGTCTGGGCGGGGAAGAGCACAAACCATCTTTAGCTACAGCCTTCAGGCTGGAGCAGACAGCAAACACAGTCTGGGGCCCTCACAGCTTTTTGGGTGTGGCTAAGAAAGTCAGAGCCTGGCACAGGGCCTTCCAGCCAAGGGGAAGTAGGCTGCCATCCCAGGGGTGGGGTTGGCAGCAGGGGGTAGGAGGACCTGTGCCCACCTTATTCCACTGGATCCCAGCCCAGGGCCCCCTCACAGGACCCCCCTTCTGCCACTGGGTTAGTGGGGATCCCACCGAAACACAGTGAATTATTCTCCAGCAGTGTAACCGGACTAAAGTCTGCTTTCCTGAGACTACTTCCTACCACAGTCTGGGTGTAGGGTTCCATAGTCCAAAGGCCCTCTGTTTCCTTGGGGTACTTGGCAGCCAGCTGTCCCCACAGCTTCTCAGGGCATTCGTCTGGTGGCAATCCTGGCAGCTACTCGAGTTACTCATCTGTCTCCTCTGACCGCAGGGGGCAGCTCTGCTTGGGGGCAAGTCTGGGATCCTGTAGAGCTCTCAGCTCCCTAAAAAAGATGTCTGCTTCCTCCTATGGTCCAGCCACAACTGAGTTCCAGGGATCTCCTTTTATACTTCCTGTCCCACCTCTAGACTTCTGAGGGTGGGGCGGATTCAGCTCCACTCTCTTGGGGGAGTGTAGTGGTCCTTTGCTCTCTAGTTTGGATGGAGGCTACTCCGCTTCTCTGCAGACTCTCGTCCAATATTTGTAGAAAATAGGTGCTTCACAAATACTGAATTTTACTATCCCAATTGTCATGTTCCTATGTGCTATACAGCAGACATTTCTGAGTTATATATTAGTTTTGCATTTAAATAAATAGTTATTAAAATTCTAGAAATAAGAAATTGCTGCTCACCAGCCATCTGATGAATTTGGCCTAAGATTTTATCTATGGAGTATTTTAAATTAGGTTTTATCGGCACTTAAGAATATGTTTCCATCAAAATTTTCAGGATGTAACAATAATTCTTGATTAAACTGCAATATGTGAAACAACTGGGTGGTTTTCCCTCCCCTCCCCCCATAAGCTTTCTGCAGCTGCTGCCACCAGATCACAAAAAGGAGGGACAGAGACACCTCACAAACAGCCTTTTAAGAAATGATTCCACATTTCTTCAAGCATCCAGATGGGCAGCACACTTTTTGCACAAGTTTGAATTAAATTTTTTGCCAAGGTGTGACATTTCTTCTGAAACAATAAACACACACACTTGACATGCACTCCCTCTACTGTCTGTTTTGGCCCTAAGAAATCACCAAAAAAGTGGCTAAAATTGCCCAGTGGGCCCACTCTCTGAGATGTGTAGTAAAGATTATAAAGGTAACTCTCTCATGCTAACTCACGTGTTTGTTTCATTTCAGAGAGACCGGGATGAAAGGAGCGATCTTCATTAACGGGCAGCCTCGTGACCTGCGCTCTTTTCGCAAAGTGTCCTGTTACATCATGCAAGATGACATGCTGCTCCCTCATCTTACTGTCCAAGAAGCTATGATGGTGAACTTTCTTTCTGGTTCTGATTGGTTTGGGGTGTGGGACTAGAGAGAGAGAGAGGCACGCTCCATGCATGAGAACACATTTTTATTCCTGGGTGTGGTTCTAGGTGTTAGACTGGACTTCACTTGAGTCTTCCTGGCTTTGCTGCTGTTTTAAGATCACAGTTAGGGTTCAGAAGAAAATTTGTGAGCCTGCATTCATTTCACCCTCAGGGAAATAAAATACCATGAAAGGCTAGTGTCTGGATAATAACAGCAACAATAGGCTGGTACCAGAGAATGGCAACTACACCTTCTCACTCATGAGTCCTCCCAGTGCCTACCAGTATCCTGTCAGTTATTCTGTATTCCAGTAGCTGCCAACTACTGGAGTCTGAAATGCTCGTCATGGCCAGTGTTGCCAGACTGAGTGAGTCTGTGAGAGCCCTGTGTGAATCTCTTTCCTGGGAACACTGACAGGTGACCTGTTAAATCTCCTTGTCAGCTTTCCATGCCCTAACCAGGTGATTCCATGCTGGCATGATGCTACTGTATGCCAGGACTCCTGGCTGTCACTACTCTTCTGTCCTTGTCTTGGGTCCAGGAGCCCTCAGATACAGCCTCTTTCTTTCTGTCTTTACATAGACTCCCTGTGAAGAAGCCCAGGCCTTAAAGTAGATAAAAATCTCTTTCTCTTCACTCTTGACATAGTGCCCATATACTGAGAGCCAGCTGGAGTGTTAAGTCTGGAACCTTCTGCTGTTCAGTTTGATGAGAAAATCAGCCCAATAGTTTTGTTGTACCTGCTGAATCTTCAATATATAAAGTCAGTAGTTCATGGCTATTATCATCTGGTAAGGAGAAAGGGGCTTTCACCAATTCTCTGTGGCCACAAGGGACTGTTATAATCACCTAGTCTGGTCTATGCCTTATCTGTTAACTTTCCAGAGTTGTAATTTTTCTAATACTGATTTCTGGAAGGGATCGTCTCTGTCAGAAAGCTTTCCTGGTTCATTTAGTTGAAGTCAAAGATCAATAGGGTAATAAGTATTAGAGGGGTAGCCGTGTTAGTCTGGATCTGTAAAAGCAGCAAAGAATCCTGTGGCACCTTATAGACTAACAGACGTTTTGGAGCATGAGCTTTCGTGGGTGAATACCCACTTCCTCAGATGCATGTAGTGGAAATTTCCAGGGGCAGGTATATATATGCTAGCAAGCAAGCTAGAGATAACGAGATCAGTTCAATCAGGGAGGATGAGGCCCTGTTCTAGCAGTTGAGGTGTGTAAACCAAGAGAGGAGAAACTGGTTCTGTAGTTGGCAAGCCATTCACAGTCTTTGTTCAATCCTGAGCTGATGGTGTCAAATTTACACACCTCAACTGCTAGAACAGGGCCTTATCCTCCCTGATTGAACTGACCTCGTAATCTCTAGCTTGCTTGCTAGCATATATATACCTGCCCCTGGAAATTTCCACTACATGCATCTGAGGAACTGGGTATTCACCCACGAAAGCTCATGCTCCAAAATGTCTGTTAGTCTATAAGGTGCAATAGGGTAATGTTTTTCAAAGTGGCTGACTAAATTACAGCTGCAAAAAGAGAGCCTCTTTTGATAAGTTGAGCCCAGATGATATACTGTGTGTAAATTAACCACTCAAAGTGCTGACAAAAAATTAATTACTTAACATTTAATTGCTTCTTATAAAGGTAAAGCAGAATTTTGTAGTTACCTCTTAGGACAGCAGATGGCATCTGATACAGGATTATTTATCTCTCTACTTATTTTCTACATCACTGTAGTATCTGAGCACTTATCAAACACTAATGAATTTATCTTTATAACACTTCTGTGAGGTAGGGAAGTATTGCTACCATCACTTTGCAGATGGGGAGCTAAAGCAGAGAGACTGTGACTTATCCAGCATCGCACAGGAAGGGTGTGGTAGAGCTAGGAATTGAACTTCCTGCATCCCACTCCGCTTCCTTGTCCGCTGGACTATCCTTTCTGATACGATAAAGCATCTCTGTTAAGCACTTATTTTTGTCGGTGCGTTGAGTGGTCCCTTAAAAAAGTATGCATATGCCTATACTCTACTCATGATTAGAACTTCATAGCTAATACTGCTCTTCTTAAGCTTCTGTTTTCTAATTTCTGCTTCATTTTAGAACAAATTGTCCACAACCTAACCCCTGGTGCAGACAGCGCTATGTCAGCGGGAGAGCTCTCCTGTCGACGTAGGTGCTGCCTCTCACGGAGGTGGATTAACTACACCAATAGGAGTAGCTCTTCTGTCAGTGCTGCAGCAGCACAGCTGCGTTGGTGTATCTGTGCCAATGCAGCATGTTAAGTGCAGACCTGCCCTTAAACTTACAGTGGATATTCCAAAGATGTCATGTCGTTGACCAATTCCAATTTAACTTGCAACATATTGTGTGTTTATATAATAGGTGTCTGCTCATCTGAAACTTCAAGAGAAGGATGAAGGCAGAAAGGAGATGGTATGTATATTGCTCTTCAAACTGAGGTATTCCTTCGGGTATAAATGCTACATAGTGAAGATGTCAGAGTGAAATTTATATAGCTTGAGTTTGTATCTAAAATTGAATTGCAATTAATATGCAAGAATG
The DNA here is from genome assembly GCF_007399415.2 of Gopherus evgoodei. Taxonomy (NCBI): domain Eukaryota; kingdom Metazoa; phylum Chordata; order Testudines; family Testudinidae; genus Gopherus; species Gopherus evgoodei. The sequence goes on along the minus strand of NC_044322.1, from coordinate 159,996,160 downwards.
GAGTAAATTATAACATAACAAAGTTGACAGCTGTTATTGTGTAGGAGGGATAGTAAAACCCTGCAAATGACAGGAAGTTTTATTAGATAAACATGAAAGATTTATTTAAATATATTGCAGTTTTTGTGGTGCCTTTTTAGTTGCACTTTGTGGCTCAAATGTTTGGGCCTGCATGCCTCAGGGCACACACACTCTTGCACACGCCCATACTAATCCCCAGTGCCTGGCTATGAGTACAGTTCCGTTGCTGTGTGTGCGCACCTAGGAATGCACAAACATAGTCAATAGCTCTTACAAGTGCTGCAGAAATTTGCAAGCGTAAGTCAGGTACTGCGCACATAAGGGCATGAGTCTTTGGGTACATCTTGCCAGGCAGAAAGGGTGTGTTTTTCAATCATGTTAGTTCAGTTGAGTTAACACAATTAAAAAGCTCCATGAAGGTGCAGGCTAACACATCTCAAACTGTGTTAACTTGCCACTCCGTGGGCTAGTGGGGAGACGAAGCTTAAAATACAGCCAGCCGATATGGCTTGCGACATGTTAGCCTGCATCTTAATAGGACTTCTTGTTAAGCTAACTCAGTTGAAGTAATAGAATTGGAAAATGCACCCTTTTTGTCTGGCAAGCCAGGGCCTTTGAAAATGTGAGCCTGCATGCCAGTGTCCCTAGGCAGACTTGCAGCTCAGGTGCTCATCACTGTGAGGGTGGGGTTACAGAAGCATTCCCATGCACGTGATAAAAGACCTAGTCATTGCTGTGTAGATGTTTTAATGCAGAAAGTGATTGGGGAGAGGAGGATGACAACTGAAGCTAAAAATAAAGAAATCACAGCACTGGTGAAAGCAGAGACAGTTCAGGTTGTTGAGAGATTCATGAATAGCAAAATATTAGGTCAGGGTTTTTTGCTAAAATAAGATTTTTTTGTTAGATGGGGTTATTTTTGCATGCTTAAAGCTATGTTTTTGTCCAGCATAAAATAACACTAACAAGCAAAAGACGCGTCTTTGTGTGTCTTAATATAGGAAGCCTTTAGTGTGATTGTTGGCAATGCTGGGGCTAATGGGACTTGCATAACAATGTATTCCTGTAGTTAAAGCAGTGATTACATATCAAGAGAACTGGGTTCTATTCCTGGCTCTGTTACTGACTTGCTGTATTACTTTGAGCAAGTCTGTGACTCAGTTATCCCAGCTTTCAGATGAGGACCGAAATACTTCCCCATTCTTGTATCATCAGTTGTTTTTTTTTAAGAATTTGATTTAGCCTGAATATTGTTGCTTACTTAAAATAGTGACTGGGAGAAGTGGGAAATGATAGATGTGACCTTTCCTCCTATCCCCTCTCTTTGATTCTGGGATCTAGAGCAGTGGTTCTCACCCTTTTCCACACTGTAACACTATGTAAAAACAGAATCAAGTTGAGACCACCCACCCTTTGATGACTTGTTGAGAACCCATGATCTAAGGATTTATCTTCAACAATATTATTTTTCTATAGAATTTTGTATTAATTTTTTAAGTGTTTCATTGTTTTCATGGAACCTATTCCAGAAAGATGAGCACCTGCAGCTCTCACTGAAGTCAATGGGAATCAACACAGTGGCAGTTGCAGGGACACAGCACCTTTCAGAATCAGGCCCTTATGACTTGTCACCATGTTATATTTCTGCAAAGTATGTTATCTCTAGCCAACCCAATTTTAGCATGAGCAAAGCAGCAAACTTCCGTTCCTACACTCCAGTGTGGTGTCAATGTCAGTGCCTAGTAACTGTCCTCCTTTTGGGGATTATGAAGTATAATTTGAAAAGTATAGGCCTTGTTTATATAGTAGTCCCATTGAAATCAATGAGATACTCACACAAGTCAAGGCTACAGGATCAGGCTCACAGTTGCTGAAAGAAAAAAATTGTGGTAGCCAGTACTTTTCTTCTCTTGCCTCCCAAGACACTGGGACAGATTGTGGCCTACATCAGTCCATGATCTGTGTAAAGTCCTGCGGACCCATATGAGACCCTCCTCATACTGCCTGTGAAGATCAAGCTTTAGGTGTTCCAAACTGGTCCCCAAGAAAAATGGAGGCACCCAAAATCAGTGGTCACTTTTAAAAATGTAGGCCTTGAGGAACAGAGCTATTAGATGAAAATAAGTTAATACACTCTAGAAACTACTGAGTTCTACTATTAATTGAACGATTCCCTTGTAAATAAAAATCTAATAAATCTACAAAAAGTCATGTTTGTTTTGCTGTATGTTATCTGTTCATAAATCATAAAGCTCTTATGACATCAGGGTCTGAGGACAAACCCAAGTCCTGATTGCAAATTAAAAAAATATTACAATTAGAAAACCAGTTCCTGTTCACTTTAGACAAGGACGAAATCTCACTGAAGTTAATGAGACTAGTCATGTGAGAAAGGTGACCAAAGTTTGGGTCATAATGAGAAATGATGTTTTCTGGAGCTCTACTAATCTAGTGGACATGAAAATCTAACTGTTCTGCCATTATACTGAGAAGTGATAAATGGTAACATAGGTTCAACTGGTTTGTTTTCATCCTTTATAGAAAAACCACTGATAATGGTAAGAGATGTTGTGGGTTTTTTGTGTGGTAACAATCTAAATGACCCATGTTGTTGCTTTCATCCTGTCCCCAGGTAAAGGAGATCTTGACAGCGCTGGGTTTGCTGACATGTGCCAATACAAGAACTGGAAGTCTTTCTGGGGGCCAGAGGAAGCGTCTTGCAATTGCTTTGGAGCTGGTGAACAACCCGCCAGTTATGTTTTTTGATGAACCTACCAGGTAAATCAAGGCCAAATGTTAGGAAGTAGACTACTGCTACTGTGGGTGGGATTCATAGAGGTATTTAGGCACCTAACTCCCATTGATTTAAATGAGACTTAGATGCCTACATACTTTTGTGATTCCTCCCTCCCCACCACATGTGCTAGAGAACTATCACAGAACATACTAGCCCTTGTTAGCATCTTAGAATAGCTGAAACAGAAGAAAATCAAGACTTTCCTTTGAAATGTAGATACTAGATTATATGCTGCATCAAGTTATGTAGCTTCATATTTGCTACACTCACCTTTCATTGCTAGGAAATGCTTCTGGTATGTTTTATTTAAAATATTTGTATCAGCCTCTGTAAAACCTGTAATTTTTGAATACTGATTTTAAAGGGCCTGATTTGCCACTGTGTTACTCCAGGTTACTCTGGGATAATATTATAGAAAGCAACTCAGTTACACCTGTGTAAAACCATAGATCAATGCAAGCCCCAAGAAATAGTTTCAGTAGGGTCACCAGTTTAGTGCACTGGGTTACTGTTGTAACCTGATATGACATGGGGCTATTAAAGGTTGTTGTTAGGGAAACAATATGGAAGAGGGCAATTGAGAGAAATCCTAGAGGGATCCCCAGAAGAGAGAGAGAAAACATTCTTCAGATTATAATGTGTAGTTTCCCTTCAAGTGAAGATGGCCAATTAGCTTAAACATTTTTGATAATTGCATTTTTAATTTAATACATTTAGGATCAAATTCTGTCTCAGGAAGACACTCATGACAGCCCTGAAGTTAGTTGGGCCAGGGTATGTATCTGAGAGTAGAATTTGGCCCTTAGTTTGTTAGAACCCACGCATTAATCAGAACCTACAATCCTAGAATTTGAAAATTGCATAAGGTAACCCGGTGAAGAACTCCCATTTTAATGAAGTATGATGCATGCCTGATAAAGGAAAAGGCCAGGGGAAGAGAGAAATAAGAACCCAGAGGTACTGTGTGGTGTAATGTTAGATGATAAAGATGCATTTTGTAAAAAGATAGTGATGAGAGATGGAAACATCATAGCACATGTATTATTTTGAACAGTTGCATATGGAACCACATATCTAATAAACGCCTTTGTGCCTTTTTTTCCAGTGGCTTGGACAGTGCATCTTGCTTTCAGGTTGTCTCTCTCATGAAGGCATTAGCCCAGGGTGGCAGGTCCATCATCTGCACTATTCATCAACCAAGTGCCAAACTGTTTGAGTTATTTGATCAGGTACCTTTTAGAAATCCTTCTCTTTACATATTTGTTCAAATATGTTGTATCTATAATTGGTGCAGGCTGGAGATAATGCAAAATCATGGCTCATGTCCCAAATCAGTATCCGTAGAGTTGTAGGTTTGAACAAAATATGATTTTCCCCTTTTCCCTTCATATTCCTGTTTTCATATAATTTTATATTATATTATATTGTATTATATTAAAGAATCTGGCTGGTAAATTTTAGAAGTCGTGATTATCACACTTCTGAATTTTGGGTCCTTTCCTGCCAATGTTTTGTGTGTGTTATAGTAAGTAAGTATTAGTATGAGTGCATTACTTTTAAGGTCTATAATGTTTCTGGGCCAAATTCTCATCCTGGCTACTCTGGTGTAAATTCAGAAAATTCCATTCATTTTTGATGGAATTACTCTGGTCTGACCATGAATAACTGAGAACAGATTGCTTTTTTTGTATTCATGTGAAAGAATAAAACAGAAAAATGAAGGCTGTCAGAAATCTTTGTTCACACTGATGGCAGGATATGGTCTGTTCCTGTTTAGAATAGACTTAAATTTACTTTAATCTTCTTATGCCATTTAAGTGAGAGTTGTGAGAGCTTAGAGAAAACCCACTCTACAGTAGGTGAACAAGCTCTTGAAGATTGCCACTCTTTCAATGAGTTTAAATGAAGTCAATAGAGAGGCTAAAAGCAAGATTCATCAAGCATTTCTTACTGCTCTTCCTTCTTCTCTTCCTGTTCCCCCATTGCCCTCTGAATTCGCCAGCCCCATCTTCATACCAAAAACATGAAAAATTTATGAAAATAAGATGACACAGTCATGCCATTTCCAGCAGGGCTGCCCAGAGGGGGGTGCAAGTGGGGCAATTTGCCCCAGGCCCTGCAGGGGCCTCCATGAGAGTTTTTCGGGGCCCCTGGAGCGAGGTCCTTCACTTGCTCCGGGGGCTCTGGAAAACTCTTGTGGGGGCCTGGGCTCCCGGAGCTTCTTCCACTCTGGGTCTTCGGCGGCAATTTGTCAGTGGGGAGTCCTTCCGCTCAGGGACCCGCCGCCGAAGTGCCCCAAAGACCCGCAGCAGGAGGTCCTTCTGCCCCGGGACCCACCGCCAAAGTGCTGGGTCTTCGGCAGCAATTCGGTGGCAGGGGGCCCTCGCTCCCGAAGACCCCAGGCCCCCTAAATCCTCTGGGCGGCCCTGATTTCCAGCCTGCCTTCCAACCTGTGTCTGAGGGATGAATTATGATGTTTCTAAATTAGTACACTACAAGCTCTGAAGAGGTTGTTTTGCAGCGTTCGCATCTTGAACATCTCTAATATTCTGCAGATTTTCCATTAATTGTAGTTCCACATTCACTGTTGACAAATCTTTTCAATCTCTTGCTATTTTCTTCCAAATCAAACAGCTACTAACTGACTAGTCCAGTTGCTATGAGAAAGCAGGTAGACACATGCATCTGAGGAAGTGGGTATTCACCCACGAAAGCTCATGCTCCAAAACGTCTGTTAGTCTATAAGGTGCCACAGGATTCTTTGCTGCTTTTACAGATCCAGACTAACACGGCTACCCTCTGATACTTGACAGGTAGACATTGTGACGGGCTGGATCACAGAACCCCCCTTGGGAACTGCCAACTAATATGCCAAGACTATTTCTGGCCCTGCTTTCGTGCCCTGGCAGCTTAGGACTCCAGCACCATGTCTTGCTGAGCCAGACACTCCAGTCTACTCCAACAGACCCAGGTCTGAACCACGTGCCCCAAAGCTGCAGACTTACCTGAAAGCAGCTAACAGAAGTGTTCCTGTCTTTAACACTCAGATGCCCAACTCCCAATGGTGTCTAAACTCCAAATAAATCAGTTTTACCTTGTATAAAGCTTAAATACAGAGTAAATTCATAAATTATTTGCCCTGTATAACACTGATAGAGATGCATAGTTGTTTGCTCCCCCAGGTATTAATACATACTCTGGGTTAATTAATAAGTAAAAAGTGATTTTAATAAATACAGAAAGTAGGATCTAAGTGGTTCCAAGTAGTAACAGACAGAACAAAGTGAATTACCAAGTGAAATAAAGTAAAACACGCAAATCTAAGCCTAATACAGTAATACAACTGAGTACTGATAAAATCTCACCCTGAGAGATGTTTCAATAAGTCTCTTTCACAGACTGGACACCTTCCTAGTCCGGGCACAATCCTTTCCCCTGGTACAGCCCTTGTTCCAGCTCAGGTGGTAGCTAGGGGATTCCTCATGATGGCTTCTCTCCTTTGTTCTGTTCCACACATAAGGCAGGAATCCTTTGTCCCTCTCTGGATTCCCACCCCTTCCTTCTCAATGGAAAAGCACCAGGTTAATGATGGATTCCAGTTCAGGTGACATGATCACATGTCACTGTAAAACTTCATTACCCACTTGCCAGCACACACGTATACAGGAAGACTTAGGGTATGGCTACACCTACATTTGTGCAGCGCTGGGAATTACAGCTGTGTTCATACAGCTGTGTAGGCCAGTACTGCAGTGTGGCCACACTGACAGCTACCAGCGCTGCAGTGTGGCCACATTTGCAGCATTTGCAGCGCTGTTGGGAGTGGTGCATTGTGGGCAGCTATCCCACAGAGCACCTTGTCCCATTTTGGCACTGTGGGTTGTGGGAAGGGGACGGAAAGGTGCGGGTCTTTCAGCTTCCTGTTCCAACGCCCCGTGGTGCTTTGCTACACATTCCAAGCAGTTTGGCGCCATTGTAAGTCTGCAACGCGATTTCTGTTACAAATGGAGCCCGACCTGCTGAGGACCTTGCTGATGAATGTCGCCAGCACATCACTTTTGGCAGTGGAGCTATTCCTTCAGCTCCAAAGTGACAGTGAGGAGTCAGACGATGATATTGATTCGCCTGATGTGCAAGACACTAAATTGCTTGTGGCAGTAATGGACGTGCTCAGCACTGTGGAATGCCGCCTTTGGGCTCAGGAAATGAGCACTGAGTGGTGGGATCACATCGTCCTGCAAGCCTGGGATGATGAGCAGTAGCTGCAGAACTTTCGGATGAGAAAAGCCACTTTCATGGGACAGTGTGCTGAGCTCGCCCCTACCCTGCGGCGCAGGGACACGAGATTGAGAGCTGCCCTGCCAGTGGAGAAGCGGGTGGCTATTGCAATCTGGAAGCTGGCAACTCCAGACAGCTACCGATCGGTCGCGAACCAGTTTGGAGTGGGAAAGTCAACCATTGGAATAGTGTTGATGCAAGTTTGCACGGCCATTAATCGCACTCTGCTAAGAAGAACCGTGACTCTGGGGAACGTGCAGGACATTGTGGATGGCTTTGCACAAATGGGTTTCCCTAACTGTGGAGGGGCAATAGATGGGACGCATATTCCTATTCTGGCACCACCCCACCTGGCATCTGAGTACATTAATCGCAAGGGGTATTTCTCTGTGGTTCTCCAAGCGCGTGTGGATCACCGTGGGCGTTTCACTGACATTTACTCAGGATGGCCTGGAAAGGTGCATGATGCACGCATCCTTCAGAACAGTGCCCTGTTCAGGAAGCTGCTGGCCGGGACTTTTTTCCCAGACCACAAGATCACAGTAGGGGATGTCGAAATGCCCATTGTGATCCTTGGAGACCCCGCTTACCCCTTAATGCCATGGCTCATGAAACCATATACAGGGAAGCTTGACAGGAGCAAGAACCGGTTCAACTACAGGCTGAGCCGGTGCAGAATGACTGTGGAGTGTGCTTTTGGCCATTTAAAGAGTCACTGAAGGTGTCTCTATGGGAAGCTAGATTTGGGGGAAAGCAGCATCTCCGCTGTTATATCTGTGTGCTGTACCCTCCATAATATTTGTGAAAGGAAGGGTGAAACATTCAGTGAGGAATGGACCTCTGAGGTTCGACGCCTAGAGGCTGAATTTGCACAGCCAGAGAGCAGGGCTATTAGAGAGGCCCAGCAAAGGGCTTCACGGATTAGGGATGCCTTAAGGGAGCAATTTGAGGCTGAAAGCCAACAGTAATGTTTGGTGCCTTTGCTGTGCCCATTTTTCCCTTGCGGTACAGTATTTCTCACTTTCTGCAATAATAAAAAATATTTTAAAAGCCAAGAAATCATTTATTCAAAATACAGTACATAAAAGGACAGGAGAGTAGAGTGGTGGACTGTACATTCAGAGGTTTGAATATGTCCTGCTTGGATTGCTGTTCAATGCCTGCTGCACTTCAGGATTAATATGCTGCATCGTGATGGGGGTTAAGTGCATAGGGTAAGGGTTGTAGTTCTCAGGGCTGGTAGGTGAATGTACAGGTGTTGGGGGGAAGCTGGTGGTGGTAAGAACCAGGCTGCTGGAGAAAGATGTTTTGTGCAAACACGGGAACAAGGGAGAGAGCTTTGGGAGGGGTGGGGGTTACCACGGTACTGATCTGCCTGCATGGCTACGAGAGACTGCATACAGTCCGTTTGGCGAGCCAGGAGGCTTATCAGCTGCTTTGTGCTTTTCTTGGTAGCCAATTCCTTTCTCCTGCTTTGTGTTTGCCTCCACTCATGCATTTTCTCTCTCCAGTCCTGCAGCCTCTTACTGTCTCTGGCGTACTGATTCATAACTGCTTTGATCAAATCTTCTTTTGATTTCCTAGGATTTTTCCTCAAGTTCTGTAGTCTTCACGCAGGTGGTGATAGGGCTGGAGGATTCAAAGACACTTAAAATAACAGAAATAGAAACATTTAATACAGAGGCTACATTGTTTATTATCACAGTGAAGGAGTTTGTAGACTATTTGTAGCATCATTTACACATACCAAACATAGCACAGAGAGGCCACGGCAGCAAAGGCATGGCGATTAATGGGGTGAGTGTTTCTGCCACGACTTCACCTGGGAAGGGGAACTGCCTGAGGGCTCACTGGGGTTTCTGTGCATTGGGGAAAGCAGAGAGCAGCTACTTGGGGACCTGCACTGAACACTATCCCTACATTTTCAACAGGATTTTCTACTGCCAGATATATCACTGCTGCGTGTTACCTGGGAAGAGAGGGAGGGTCTTCTACAGCAATGTGGATTCCGCCCTGGTCCCTATGCAGCTTGCCTGTGTGCAGCAATGGTCCCCCCACCCCTTGCAGCACAGTGGCGCGGACGAGTTAGCCTGACCGGGACAAGGACCACGGTGGCTCTCCCTATAAACTTGCGCAAGCACATTGCCCACGCTCTGGCTGCAACTTTTGAAGAGATTACCGAGGCCGATTACAGAGATGTGATAGACCAAATCAATGGGCTATTCCACATTTAGGCATGCATGCAGGCAGCCATAACCCCCACCCTCCTCTCTCAAAACATTTCCATCCTAAAAATAAAATCTGCTTACCAGGAACATGCTGCTCTGCTTCTTCTTCACCAACAAGTTCCAGCTGCTGCGACTGGCTAGCCTCCTCCTGGCTTGAGAAGAGCTCCTGGCTGCATGCCTCCTGGGACTCCGGGGTGTCTCCCTCCACCCCAGTAGCCTCACTCTCGGCTTCCTCTACACCCTCCCCCACTTCTCCCTGCTCTGAACTCTCCATCGTGCTCCTCGGATTGGCAGTGGGGTCACGCCCAAGTATGGCATCCAGCTCCTTGTAAAAACGGCAGGTCGTGGGGGCAGCTCCTGAGCGGCGGTTTCCCTCACAGGCTTTGCAATAGGCACTGCACAGCTCCTTTACTTTTACCCTGCACTGCAACGCGTCCTGTTCATGGCCCCTTAGCAGCAAGGACTTTGATATCTGCCCATAGGTATCATAATTTCTACGGCTGGAGCGCAGCTGTGATTGCACAGCTTCCTCACCCCAAACACTGATGAGGTCCTGCAGCTCGGAAGTGTTCCATGCTGGGGCTCGTTTGGGGCGTGGAGGCATTGTCACTGATTGATTGATTGATTGCACTCCACACCTGGCTGAGCAAACAGGAAGGGGATTTTTAAAATTCCCTGGGCATTTAAAGGGCGGGTCACCTGAGCCCAGGGCAGTGGAGTGTGAAACGATGAGCAGAGTGGCTGAGAAGATATGCTGGGATATCTCCTAATACCCGGGAGGCCAATAAAAGCACTTTTTGGTGGCCACACTTGATGAGCAGCACTGCATCACCAGCACTGGAATCGCTACACCCCAAGCAGACCAGGTGTACAGCCAGCGCTGCAACCAGGGAGTTGCAGCGCTGGCCGTGCTTTGCAAGTGTGGACACAGAGTGAGATGCAGCGCTGTAACCCCATCACCAGCGCTGCAACTCTCCCGTGCAGCCATGCCCTTACAGGTAAAACAGAGCCATCTGCAGACAATTGTCCTGGTTGATGGGAGTCATCAAGATTCCAAACCACCATCAATGGCCCACACTTTGCATAATTACAATAGGCCCTCAGAGTTATATTTCATATTTCTAGTTTCAGATACAAGAGTGTTATATTTATACAAATAGGATGACCACACTCAGTAGATTATAGGCTTTGTAATGATGCCTTATAAGAGACCTTTTGCATGAAGCATATTCCAGTTACATTATATTTAAACTCATTAGCATATTTTCATAAAATCATATAGAGTGCAACATCACAGACACATTCATAGGTTCTTATGTTTTTTCACTTTCTCTATCTTTTATTTTTCAGCTCTATGTTTTAAGTCAAGGACAATGTATTTACCGTGGGAAAGTGTTGAATCTTGTCCCTTATTTGAGAGATTTGGGTTTAAACTGTCCAACCTACCACAATCCAGCAGATTTTGGTAAGGAAAATTGAATAACTTTTCCAGTTTGCTTATTTTCCTTTTGATTAGCTCTTCTGAATGAAATAGAAATAGTGAGGCTTTTATTGGGGTTTTTTTCTATATTTTTACTGTGTCCGTGTGGAATGAGTCCCCTGTTTTTTGTAAATCATTTTAATGCCATCTAGTGGTGGGACTAATTCATGACTTCTTCTGATTGAAATGCAAACTGTGGAGTAGTAGAAGATGAAAGGCAGAATGTATGTCGCACCTATAAACTTCCATGGTTTCCTAATGAAACACCACAGCCCTTGTGAAAACAATACTGTATCATTCTATAGTCATAGCTAAGTGGTTCACAGCAGCAGTAGGAACCAGAAGAAACAGATCTGCAATCCATATAATGAGTACTAAGGCAGCCATACATTCATTATATTTCCTTTAAAATGTTGTATTTAACAAGTATTGGCAGCAGAAAAATGTAGGCTTTTTACATACAAATATTGAGCATTTAAGGCCTGCTTCTGCTCCCATTGAAATCAGTGGCAAAAGCTCTCATTGACTTCAGTGTTGCAGGATTAGGCCCCAATAGCCAAGCCTGTGACTAATGCATGGTGTAGAATGAGTAAATCTCCTCTAAATGTTCTGTGTAGTGATGGAGGTTGCATCTGGTGAATACGGGGACCAGAACAGTCAGCTGGTCAGAGCAGCACGGAAAGGGATGTGTGACACAGACTACAAGAGAGATGCTGGTGGCGAGAATGAACTGAACCCCTTCTTATGGCACCGACCCTCTGAAGAGGTAAATCCATGCAAAGCACTGAAGGGGAGGGAGGTTAAGAGAAATAATCGAAATATTAAGTAAGTAGCGGAGAGCTGTGCATGTTCTGCTGCATGGAGCTGGGGCTTGTTAGTGAACAGAAATAAGTTTCTGCAAGGAGCTTAGTTTGTTGTATTGTCTTTCGCCTCAGGACTCTTCATCCACAGAAGGCTGTCACAGCTTCTCAGCCAGCTGCCTCACCCAGTTCTGCATCCTCTTTAAAAGAACTTTTCTTACCATCCTGAGGGATTCGGTAAGGCTGCTTTTAACATACTTTTGTAGCCAAGGGCACTTTTCCTGTTTGTGAGGTGGTGTCCTGGGTTTAACTTCAGCATCCACCTTATGTGCGTGCAGATTGGCACAGAACTTTAAAATACGGAGGTTGTGTTTTGAGTCTCAGTAATTATAGTATGAGTGTGGGGAATCATACATTTTTCACTGGTATGCAGATAGGAGAAATATCTGAAAAAAATCCCATCCAGGGCCTGGTTCTCTGCTACTCTACACTTTGTGCAGTCATTACACCAGTGCAAAGGGAATGCAAAGTTGCACCGGTGTAAATGATTCTGCAAACTGCAAGGCAGTGGAGAATCAGGCTGTTATTAATTACAGTGTCATGAGGGGAGGGTTGGGATAAATTTATCCTTTTCAAATATAACTGGCCAGTTAGTGAGGTGAAGTCACAGTGTGCATTGTGTATGTGTTTGGGTATATGGAGGCTGCACAGCAGCAGGAATCTTCGGAATAATTCTCAGGTCACTCAGATAGAGTTCCTTTTGTGGTTCTAAATGGCTGCGCTGGGTTAGGAGCTTCACTACTCTTGGAAATGCTGCAGCCTGCATTTCCACATGTGCCAGCATGGGACCATTGCCCCATTGGTCAAAGCTCCCAGTAGTTAATTAAGGTAAATTAAAATGTTTAGTTAAGAGACTATACTTGATCTTAATGTCAAGGAATTATTATTCATCCAAAAAGAAATATCCAGCTTCAGATTTTCCAGATTACCTGTCTACGCATTATCCATTTAACTCATAATTTTCTTTGCTAGTTATCTACAGACGCTACCCCACAGATGTCTTCAAAAGACCACCCTCTCATCGTATACTAGTTTCCTCGTCTCTTCCCAGTGGGATGCTCAATTGGGCAGTTAATAGCTATTTCTTAAGGAAATTTCTTTTTGCCTAATCATAAAAATGTGACTATTCTAGATTTTCTTCTGGCCTCTGTACCTTGTGCCATATCTATTGTAGTGATACTGAATTACTGAGAGAATACCAAGAGCAAATCAATGGCAGATTAATTTGATTTTGTCAATATAAACTCAAAATATCTTGTCTGATTCTTTCAAAGCCTTTTCTATTATGTTTCAGCTACTTTTTAGGCAGAGAAAAAGTCTGCTTCTCTTGAGGAAGTGTGCCAGTGGCTACACTGAGATTGTCAGACACTATTCTGGGACATCCTCTGTTACAGCCTTTGCCTGGAGAGCAAAATTCTGTTTTCCATTGGTCCTTGTATCTGATTGGCAAGGGTACATCTAGAAATTCCATTAATGGAGCTTTGTCTGTCTGGAGCCCAATTAGCTAGTGGGAAATGACCATTTCTAAATAGTTCATTTTAGGATAGATTTAAGATTTTTGCAGACTGTTAATTGATTTTATGTACAGTGTGGTAGCTGTTAGATCCAAACATGCTGATCAGAGATACTACTTTTCCTTGCTCCTAGGTCCTGACACATTTGCGGATCACATCACACATTGGAATTGGACTTCTTATAGGCTTACTATATTTAGGGATTGGAAATGAAGCTAAGAAAGTCTTAAGCAACTCTGGCTTCCTCTTTTTTTCCATGTTATTTCTTATGTTTGCTGCTCTCATGCCAACTGTCCTTACATGTGAGTACTGACCATGTTGTTGTTATATTTTCTGTAAATAAGTTATTTTAGCTGGAATGAAATAAGCAGTGCTGGAGTATACCCATTTCATGTTAAACCATGTGTAAATTTTGGCTTAATTTTTAATAAAAGTGAGTACATTTTGCACTCATTTTACTCAAGGATAGAGAAAAATTTCCAGCTCTGGTCTGGAATTTGCCATGTTCCAAAGATGCCAGTGATGTGACCCTGTATTGTATGTATACAATGTATATGGATAGGGACTAGGATGACACCTCCAAGCTTTTTAACTTGTGACTCTTTAACTATAGAACTGTCACCATAATCATGTGAGGGACTTGCAGAGCCTGCAAGGTTTTACGTTGTAGGCTGTCATCTTCGATTCCCTCCATGACAGGGAAAAAGGCTTTCAACTTCTAACCACATAGTTTTTGTTTACAAAGCCTCTTTAAGGGAGAGCCGTGTCATCTGAGCATCCTGGCAGATATGTGCACAATAAGTTGCTCCCTGGGCTGACCTCTTGTGCCTTAAGAGACAGGATTCAGTGTGTTGCTGGTCTGACAATTGTTTTGGATTTCCAGGCACACTGTAGTATTGCATCATCTCAGAATTACAAATGGGTAGGATATTGTTATGCACAAGCATGTCACGCTCTAACAGTGTAAGTAACTAGCATATTAATTTTTATTCTATCTAGTTCCTCTTGAGATGGTGTATTCTCAGAGAGCATCTGAACTACTGGTACAGTCTGAAGGCCTACTATCTAGCTAAAACCATGGCTGATGTCCCTTTTCAGGTTATACTTTTGAAATAACCACAGAGCATTTTTCTTGTATCCACTTGCAAATGAAGTAGATATCAGCATTTCATCACGTTTAATCTCATTTGGATACCAGAGTGGTGGAAAACTGCCTGTGTGTTAGCGTATGAGCTTCCTGACTTAAATCAAACACTCACTGGGAATAAATGGCAGGATCTTATTGAAATCAAGCTCCTGTATCTAACCTGAATAAATAAACTAAACAAAGCCAAGGGCTTTTCATTTGCTTTTGTGCCTAGTGGCTGCAAAGAGCTGGTAGCAAGTGGAAGCAGTGTTTTTTAATCTAAGGTAGCACGCAGGACATGATAGATTTGATAGGATGTGGTGGATGTGCTAACTCCCCTCTGAGCATCATCACTTTGAGTACAGCATTGAGGGATGAGAGAGATGGGTTAAGTAGGAGATAATGCTTTCTAGGTGTTTATATTGCTTTCAGCAACACTGAAGTCGCTTTTGACTTGACTCTATAATGTAGTAACTGCAGATGTATCTTTCTGCAGATTATGTTTCCTGTGGCATATTGCAGCATCGTGTATTGGATGACTTCACAGCCATCAGATGCACTCCGATTTGTCCTATTCGCGGCTTTGGGGACAATGACATCGCTGGTAGCTCAGTCATTAGGTCTTCTGATAGGTGCAGCCTCCACATCGCTTCAGGTACTGGCATTTGTGTGTTATGATCTCACCAGAACCTTGCTTCCCCTGCCAATGGCTACTTATGCCTTCTTGCCACAGCTGCTGCTGTAAGTTCCCTGACCTCCTTTGTGCTTCTAATCTCACTCTGAACCACCTGCAAAGAAACAGCAAAGAAGGGCTTCTCTAGCCGGTTCTTGGGGTCTTTACAGCTGCTTGAGAATTAATAAATAATAGCGAGAAAGCAGTGATGTTGTTACAGCATTTGAAAGAATGAGCTCTTTAAGCACCTCAGCACTGAATGAGTTGCCAGATCACCCATCTCTTTCAAAAGGATGTTATACCCCACTCACCCACAAGTTGCATCATGTCCTATAAGTTGCAGAACTGATGTAATTCTGTAGTACAAAGTGGGGTAGGGTGCTGGGGACCTGCAGCTGTTCTTACTAGCGGCATCCAAGTACAGACAGAAATGTGCAGGAGGCAAGGCAGAGTCACCACTAAACAGATCTATAACCCAAACCGTCTACAGAGAGGGAGTGAAGCAGCTGTTGACATGACTGCTGCCCTGAAGAAGGGCTAGCTGCAGGGCATAGACACTGCAATGTCATTCTGTAGCGTGGCTGGTTGAACTTCAACTGCTTATCTGAGTTTGACGCAGGACAGAGGATTTTGTGCCTTAGAGAGTGTTGCTGAAATAAAGACCACCTTCCCCAACAGCAGTGAAGAATTAAAGAAGAGAGTACCCCGAACCCTGGATGTTTCTTGACTATCTGAGAAGGCATCATTTGTTTCCTCCTTTTTCCAGGTGGCAACATTCGTGGGTCCGGTTACAGCCATCCCAGTCCTCCTTTTCTCAGGATTCTTTGTCAGCTTTGATACCATTCCCGCATATCTCCAATGGATGTCCTACATCTCATATGTCAGGTACCGTGTGGGAAGCCAGTGATATCTTAACCTGGACATTTTTTGTCTTTTAATGCTAAGATTACCACATTTACAACACATTCTTTTAGGATTTAATGTGATGTATTTCCATGTTTCCAGTAGGAAATATATATAAAAGAACAATCCCAAATTATTTTACTGTATGAAATATGTATAACAACATGAAATAAGAAAAATCTTAGCATGGATTATTTGTAATGGGCCAATATCTGTGCTGATTTATGCCTTGTTCTATCCCACTAAATTCAAGGAGTGCACAGCATGTAAGTCTGCGGAGAATTTGGACCAATTGCTTTGGCATATAAAGGTGAGGACAAAGTGTCCATAGCAAGACTTTAATGGGGTTGCCAGCACTTCACTTCGGAGGCTGTTTAGCATTTTACTGTGTATCTCATGGCATATCTCACTGATGGTTCAGACAGACCTCTTGGATAAAACCTGTTTGTCCATGTCATAAACAGATAGCTAAGGGTTAATGTCTCTTTCACCTGAAACACCTGACCAGAGAACCAATCAGGAAACCAGATTTTTTCAACTTTGGGTGGAGGGAATTGTGTGTCTGAGTCTTTTGTTTCTGTCTGCCTGCTGTCTCTGAGGCTTTGGAGAAGTAGTTCTATTTTCTAATCTTCTGTTTCTAAGTGTAAGGACAAAGAGATCAGATAGTAAGTTATATGGTTTCTTTTCTTTGGTATTTTGCATGAATATAAGTGCTGGAGTGCTTTGATTTGTATTTTTTTTTGAATAAGGCTGTTTATTCAATATTCTTTTAAGAAATTGCCCTGTATTGTGTTATCTGAATACAGAGAGAACTATTTGTATTTTTTTCTTTCTTTTTATATAAAGCTTTCTTTTAAGACCTGTTGGAGTTTTTCATTACTTCAGGGAAATTGAGTCTGTACTCACCAGGGAATTGGTGGGAGGAAGAAATCAGGGGGGAGAGCTGTGTGTGGGTTGTATTGGCTAGCCTGATTTTGCATTCCCTCTGGGGAAATAGGAAAGTACTTTTTGTTTCCAGGATTGGGAACAGAGAGGGGGAGTCTCTGTGTAGTTTCACAGAGCTTGTGTCTGTGTATCTCTCCAGGAGCACCTGGAGTGGGGAAGGGAAAAAGGATTATTTCCCTTTGTTGTGAGACTCAAGGGATTTGGGTCTTGGGGTCCCCAGGGAAGGTTTTTCAGTGGGACCAGAGTGCCCCAAAACACTCTAATTTTTTGGGTGGTGGCAGCAGGTACCAGGTCCAAGCTGGTGACTAAGCTTGGAGGTTTTCATGCTAACCCCCATATTTTGGACGCTAAGATCCAGATCTGGGACTAAGGTTATAACATGAGTGGCAGTGGCGGGATATAGACAGAATCCAGAAGCCAGTAGGAATATTATATTTTTCTTTTCTCTGCTAAGGGCTTTTTAGCAGAGAGAAACAGTTTGGTTTTAAAAGGGAACCAGAGAGAATTTTTTTTTTCTGCTGCAGTGTGTGCCTTGCATGTTAAGCAAGAAGTCGTTAAGGGCTATCACCAGTCTTTTGTCATGCAATAGCCCTCCCATTAGGAGGCAAGTACCAGCACTTATATGCATGCAATAAAGTGGTTTTTTCAGGTTTACTTAACATTGAAGATTAGTTAAGCACTGTTGCTAGGCAGACTTCAGGAGGGCAACAGAGCCTGCAGTTCAAAAGAGAAACACCGGAGGGCACCCCAACACAAGAAAACAGGAACCATGTCTACCAGGACAAAAATGGAGGCCGAAGACCAATTCAAAGAAGCTGAACACAGGCGACAGATGGAGATAAAAGAAAAGGAAGAAAACATGAAACTGGCAGCCTTCCAAAGAGAACAGGCAGCCCAAGAGGCAGCACACAAAAGAAAACTAGAAGAAGAAGAGGTGGCCTACCGAAGGAAACAAGCAGAAGATGAGGCGGCCCACCGGCCGAGACATGGAAAAACACAAAAACAAATGGAAAAAGAAAATGAAGAGAAGGAAAAACAGAGAAAACATTGAACTGGAGTTGGCAAAAGCCTGGGCTGCATGTGCCAGCCAACCCTAACAACCCGGCGCCAATTATTGCTCCACAGCACGGAAATTTCCCACCTACAAGGCAGGTGATGACACGAGGCCTTCTTGGAAAATTTTGAAAGAGCCTGTCTTGGGTACAGCATCCCCGAAGACCAGTGCATGGGCATCTCCAGTGGTTCTGGTACCCAAACCAGATGGGGAAATACGCTTTTGCGTGACTACCGTAAGCTAAAGCGGTAACTCGTCCGGAACAACTATCCAATGCCACGCACCGATGAACTATTGGAGAAGTTAGACGTGCCCATTTCATCTCTACGATAGACTTAACCAAGGGTACTGCAAGTACCGCTAGATGAACCTGCCAAGGAGAGGTCAGCTTCATCACCCATGCGGGGGTGTATGAATTCAATGGTCCTTCTTTCGGCCTTCGAAATGCACCCGCCACCTTCCAGAGGCTGGTAGATGGTCTACTAGCTGGACTGGAGAATTTGCAGTTGCCTACCTCGATGATGTTGGCCATTTTTTCCGACTCCTGGCCCGAACACCTACTCCACCTGGAAAAGGTCTTTGAGCGCATCAGGCAGGCAGGACTAACTGTTAAAGCCAAAAAGGGGTCAAATAGGCCAAAACAGAGTGACTTACCTGGGGCACCAGGTGGGTCGAGGAACCATAAACCCTCTACAGGCCAAGGTGGATGCTATCCAAAAGTGGCCTGTCCCAAGGTCAAAGAAACAGGTCCAATCCTTATAGGCTTGGCCGGATACTACAGGCGATTTGTACCACACTACAGCCAAATCGCTGCCCATTGACCCGACCTGACCAAAAGACCCAGCCAAATGCAGTTAAGTGGACTGATGAGTGTCAAAAGGCCTTTACCCAACTTAAGGCAACCCTCATGTCCTGACCCTGTACTCAGGGCCCCGGATTTTGACAAGCCATTCCTAGTAACCACAGATGCATCTGAGCGTGGTATAGGAGCAGTGCTCATGCAGGAAGCAACAGATCACAACTTCCATCCTGTCGTGTTTCTCAGCAAGAAAACTGTCTGAGAGGGAAAGTCACTGGTCAGTCAGTGAAAAGGAATGCTATGCCATTGTGTACGCCCTGGAAAAGCTACGCCAATGTTTGGGGACGGCGGTTCCAACTACAACTGACCATGCTGCACTAAAGTGGCTTCATACTGCCAAGGGGAACACAAGAAACTTCTTCGTTGGAGTTTAGCTCTCCAAGATTTTGATTTTGAAATTCAACACATCACAGGAGCTTCTAACAAAGTTGCTGATGCACTCTCCCGTGAGAGTTTCCCAGAATCCAGTAGTTAAAAAGTGTTCTTAAATGTAAAAGTCTGTTAGTATATACTTAGTAGTATATGTAAAGGTGCATGTGTTGTATTAACCTGGTTATTTTCAAATTCTAGAAGGAAATTGCCGCCAGTGAGCTTCCCCACTGTCTGCAATTTGGGGGGCGTGTCATAAACAGATAGCTAAGGGTTAATGTCTCTTTCACCTGAAACACCTGACCAGAGAACCAATCAGGAAACCGGATTTTTTCAACTTTGGGTGGAGGGAATTGTGTGTCTGAGTCTTTTGTTTCTGTCTGCCTGCTGTCTCTGAGCTTTGGAGAAGTAGTTCTATTTTCTAATCTTCTGTTTCTAAGTGTAAGGACAAAGAGATCAGATAGTAAGTTATATGGTTTCTTTTCTTTGGTATTTGCATGAATATAAGTGCTGGAGTGCTTTGATTTGTATTCTTTTTGAATAAGGCTGTTTATTCAATATTCTTTTAAGAAATTGCCCTGTATTGTGTTATCTGAATACAGAGAGACTATTTGTATTTTTTTCTTTCTTTTTATATAAAGCTTTCTTTTAAGACCTGTTGGAGTTTTTCTTTACTTCAGGGAAATTGAGTCTGTACTCACCAGGGAATTGGTGGGAGGAAGAAATCAGGGGGGAGAGCTGTGTGTGGGTTGTATTGGCTAGCCTGATTTTGCATTCCCTCTGGGGAAATAGGAAAGTACTTTTTGTTTCCAGGATTGGGAACAGAGAGGGGGGAGTCTCTGTGTAGTTTCACAGAGCTTGTGTCTGTGTATCTCTCCAGGAGCACCTGGAGGGGGGAAGGGAAAAAGGATTATTTCCCTTTGTTGTGAGACTCAAGGGATTTGGGTCTTGGGGTCCCCAGGGAAGGTTTTTCAGTGGGACCAGAGTGCCCCAAAACACTCTAATTTTTTGGGTGGTGGCAGCAGGTACCAGGTCCAAGCTGGTGACTAAGCTTGGAGGTTTTCATGCTAACCCCCATATTTTGGACGCTAAGGTCCAGATCTGGGACTAAGGTTATAACAGTCCAGTTTAACCAATAATGATACTACTGTGGGTGTCCAATGGGTTTTCTCCAGAGAAAGATGGTGAGGAAGGTGACATTGCAGAGGGAGCTAAGGGGGCTTAGAAAATGTCCACTCAAACAACTTTTGTATAAGTCCTAGATAATGGCAAAGTCAGTTTGAGGTGGTTTTGAAAAATAGCTTATTTCCAGGTTGTAGAACTATAAAGACAATCTAAGTCAAACTCTGTCCTGGTTTGCAAATACACCAGACCAAGTTCATACCTCATATCCAGAGACTTATCAGAAGCTAGAAGCCAGTATAGACTGGGATGGTAGTTAGCATCCAGTGTCAGGATGGTGGAGAAATGGTTTAGTTCCTAAGGCCCCTTTCCAACCCATGTGAAGTCCCACTGAAATCAGAATCCTACAGAGGGATCCATGCTAGCTCCTCTGCTTGCAGGATCAGGTCCTAAGTGAGACCAGATCCAGGTTAGACAGGAGAGCTGGGGGAAGTTTCCTGGTGAGGATGTGCCACGAGAAGCGTGCAGAGGACAATTAGGATGAGACATTCCAGTTTCTTCCTCATCACACAATACAACTGTCTTAAGGCACTAAGTATATTTCTCTTTAAAAATATATATATTAACCATGTCAATTTTAATAAAGTCACTAGCATGTTTTTTAAATATAAACAGAGGTTATTCTGATTTTTTTTTTAAAATAATGTTCTCCTTTAAGGAAAGTTGACTGTATTGTTTTTTTAATCTTCTATTAAAGACAAAATTCTATCCTTTTGCACCCATGCAAAACCCACTATAGTGTGATGTGCTTGAGTGCAACCAAGGCGAGAATCTGGCCTATAACTGCCTGCCTCTGAGGACAGTATTTAACTCTTCAGTGTTTACCATCTGAGCTCTAATTATGAGTGTTTTCCCTCTTGAGAACATCTGAAAAAATGAGAAATTCTTGCCCTGGTTAGAATTTTATCTTGTAATCCATCCTTTCCTTTCTAGGTATGGGTTTGAGGGCGTTATTCTCTCCATCTATGGGTTGGATCGAGAAGATCTTCACTGCGACAAAGATGATACTTGCCACTTTCAAAAATCAGCTGCCATCTTGAGAGAACTGGATGTAGAAAATGCCAAACTTTACCTGGACTTCATTGTGCTTGGAATTTTCTTCTTCTCTCTGCGTCTTATTGCCTATTTTGTTCTCAGATACAAAATCCAAGCAGAGAGGTAAAGGAAAAACAAACAAAACTATCGAATAGGAAGAGCCCTAGACGTGCAGTAGAGGGCACTTATTATTGTCTCATCGTGGGAGGCTGGTGTCCAGTGCCCAGTTACAGATGCTGTTATGCTCCAGCCCATAGAGAACCGTATTGGGTTAGTGGATGTGTAGTGTTAAGCTAATCAGTCCAGTTGGATTGGGTCACATTTTCATTACACTTCTAGCTTTAATTAGGAAGAAAAAAATAGAAGGGAATTTTGAATGTAGAGTTTCAACTGTGAAACAGTGTAACTGCAACAAAAACTGGTTTCAGAAACTTTCCTTTACGAAAACCATCTCTGTGATAAGACGATGTTTGCCCTGATAGCCAGAGTTGTACAATGACATCTTTACGTGGCTGGTGATTATTAATCAACAGTCAGTCAAGTACCAAGTGGAGGGATGCAAAGAAAGTAGTATTATCACTTCATTTTAAATTCAGAGTGTCATCTTTGAAATTTTTTAATGTATCAGTTTGGATCTCTCTTCCACAAGGATTATCCATCCAAACCCAAAGTCTGTTAGCTTACTGATTCTCAAGAAAAGATGTCCATTTTTAATAGGGATGGATAATATGTAAAAAAAAAAAAAAATCCTAGTGATACCCTATCTAAATTTAGAATTCTGGTGCTTTACTTGATGACATGGTCTCAGACTCAGAAATTGTAATACTAAGGAAAAAAGACAAAATCAGAGTCAGAACTGTAAACCTGTGATTCCTATGTAAAAAAATATGGAGCACAGATAGTCAGGAATATTTAAGCTGTCCACAGATGATTGCTTTATTTTTTTTAAAAATCTGTTTTTGCAATGTCTTTTAAACCCAGTGTGATAGTTAAAATGCTAATTGTGTTCATTATCCACATGAACTACCTCCTGTGAATGCAAAAGCAAAGAGCTCCAAGGCTGTTTTCTTTTGTAATGACATCTAGAAGATTTTAGCAGTCTTTTGGTTTCTTTGTTTATCTAGCCCAGATCTGTGTGGATATGGTTTGTATCATTATACTTTTGGTCATATATGCAGCAATTCAAACATTAAATGCTTCCAATATTTCCTTTTGGCTGAAGCTAGAATATAGTTAAAGAAACCCTGCACACCAGGATAGCTGGTTAAATGCTCTCTGTGAGATAGTGAACATTTGTGTCTGAGTTACTGTCACGGTGTGCTTTCCTCACTGCCTCCGTCTGTGCACATCTCGGGATTAGCTCTGCCAGCGCGACTCCCCTTCCTGCTGTTGCACTGCATCCTCTCTCTGTGTTTCTGTGTCTTGGGTTGGAAACTGCTCCTGCTTCATGGCGTGGCCCTCCAACCAGGTCAATGTAGTCTTCCCCTACTGGGGTATCAGAGTCTCTCAGGACCTACTGTCCCCTGCAGTCTTCCCACTCACTGCCCCTTAATGGTGCCACTTCCCCAGTAGCTGGTAGGGGAACCCAGGCCCATCCTCTATACTGAGTTCCAGCCCAGGGAACCTACAACAAGCAGTTAAGGTCTGCATAGTCCTAAAACTTACTGTTGTATCCCTGGGCTACTTCCTACCTTGCCTGCTTTCACTCTCAGAGTGACTGCATCCTCCCTCTCCCTCTCTCTCTCTCTCTGCAGCCCCTAGCTATTCTCAGCTGCTGGGCTTTATGCAGGCCCTCCTGTTCCTTCCTGCTGGGCCTGGTCTCTAATTAGTCCCTGCTCCCTGGCTCCTCCATTTGCAGCCTAGGCAGTTAATTGGCCCATCTGGCCACCTTAACCCCTTCAGGCCTTGCATAGGGAGGACACCCAATCATGGTATTCTATGTAGGAGACTGGTGTGTGGGTCTACAGTTTTACATCAGTCTGTGTGACTACAGAAATGAACCCTGTACTGATCACCACCATATTTTCATTTAGAAAAAGGTGTGATGGTGTAGGGTGACCCATTCTGTCCTGATTGTTCTCACAAAAGAAAGAGTTTCTCTGCTACCCCATGTACTCCATGTTAGATGGATCCATTCCATTCTAATGAGGTTCTTATAAACTCAATTCCAGCAAAGCACTTAAGTACATACTTAACTTTACACTTGTGAGTTGTCCTTTGACTTCTGGAACTACTCATGTCTTTAAAGTGGAGCACTTGTTTGAAAGCTTTACTGGATCAGGACAATACTGCCCAGAAAACTGACATGTCTCCTTTTTGCATTGGCTCAAAGGTTATGGTGAAGAGTGTATTTGTTATATCAAAGGCCTGGTCTACACTTATAGTTTAGGTCAATATAGCTGTGTTGCTCAAGGGTGAGAAAAATCCATGCCAGAGCTATGCCAACCTAACCCCAAGTGTAGCTGCAACTAAGCTGATGAAAGTATGCTTCTGCTGACATAGCTACCATCACTCAGAGAGGTGGTGTTCCTACAACGACAGGAAAACGCCTTCATAGAATCTCAGGGCTGGAAGGGACCTCAGGAAGTCATCTAGTCCAGCCTCCTGCTCAAAGCAGGACTAATCCCCAGATAGATTTTTACTCCAGTTCCCTAAATGGCCCCCTCAAAGATTGAACTCACAACCCTGGGTTTAGCAGGCCAATGTTCAAACCACTGAGCTATCCTCCACCCTGATTGCTATAGGCTGCATCTACATTAAAGGATTATGCCAGCACAGCTACAGTGTTGTAGCTATGCCATTATCATCCCTGTAGTGTAGACATGGCCTTTGTGTAATGGATTCATTCCCCAGTGATCCTGACTAAATAGGAAATAACCTTTTAAGCTCTTTATTACAATGCAAAGTGTTCTCCTGGGGGTGAGAAGGAAGGGAGAAACTGACCACCCCACAGAAGAATGTGTATTTTTTCTATGTGCTCACTGTTAAACAGATACTACCATTAGTGGCATAATTTTGCTAAGCAAAAAATGATTGTATAGTTATATTTTCCTCTCTGTATAACAAGTGCAAATCCAGAACTGCTGTTCAGTTCTAAAAAATGAGTGGTTAGTATTTACAGCCATAAGTATGGTGGAATAATAGAATTATATTTAAACGTACTGTGTTAATTCTATTTCCCTCTTCTCTCCTGGCCTAAGGCCCTTGTATTTGGGAACCGTACAGGGCTCAAGAGGAGAGTTCAGGCTCATAAACTTGTAAGCACGGCCCCTGCTGAAAATCCTTGTGAAGGGGATGCAACCCCCAGGTGGCCTAACAAACATGTGCCTCCTTTTTTCAATTCACTGAGCTCTCCTCTCCTCAACATTGCCATTTGCTCACCCCCCTGAAATTGCAGATAAATACAATGGACTCAAATTGGATAAATCAAGAGGACACTTCCAGCACTAGGATCTATGAAAGTGGCTAACTTAGTGGGTTGAAGTTAGTCCTTTTGAGGCTTTGCAAGATGACAGGGCTTCATGTGTGGGGTTTGACCTTAAGCCCATTGATACCAATGGAAATGGTGACTACCATTAACTTTAACGGCGGTTGGATCAGGCTCTTATTCAGGAAGCGTTATTTTAGTGAGTCCCAACTTTTTCAGATAATTGGACTTGTTCACAAGGGTTAAGCTGTGCTAGTCAGTACTTGACACCTCCCATTTGCAGAATTTGATATCCCAGTCTGGCAACTGGGTCCCTGATTCAGTGTATTTTTAAATCCATCCCTATTCAGGGAAGCATTTAAACACATTTTTCAGCCCTATTGACTTCAGTGGGATTTAAAGATACACTTAAGTGCTTTCCTAAGCAGGAATGCTTTCCTGAATTGAGACCTGCCTTTTGTTCAGTCCATGCTTGTGGAGTTAGCATGAACACAAATAGCTGAGTGGTGAACAATGGAATTGGCAGTTCACTGGAGCAAGAGCAGAAGCTGGTTCTTAATGCATGTAGTAAGAGCCTAGAGTTCCAGTCCCAAAGATCCAGTGCTAATATTTGTACTGGTAGTTAGGGACCACAATGAAAACTATTTCCATGCTGCTTTTAGCCACTGTCTACACTGATTTTGCCAATTAAATGTGAATATTTTTATTTTAAATTTTAACATCGACATAGTCTTTTCCTGACAGCAATTGTTTAGCTCTGTTTCTTTTGCAGCCCTTTACTTAAATCTCATTAGTGAATTATTTGTACATCATGTTTGTCTCTGATTCTGCTTATATGTTGGCTAAAAGGGGCAGCAACCTTACCCTACCGCTGCATGGAGCCTTGCATGAGATGTTAAATCTTATTATCATAACACAGCAAACATAGGGCTTGATCTTGCCTTCACTGCACCCCCAGCACTTCCATGGCCTCATTTTGAAGTTTTGTTTTTGTTTCACTCTGACCTGCTGTTTTATGGTGTCTGTGTCTTAACCCCCTTTGCACAAGCGATGAGGACATTAAGCCCTAATGCATTTTACATTGACCTTGTATATTGACAAATCCTGACTCAATGCTCCCTACACCCACTGGCAGCAGGAAAACAAAGATTATATGTGTGCTATGGAGCCTTGACCTATCAGCTGTTTGCTCCGCTGTATGTACATCTGTTGCACTCTCACAGTTGACTCGTAAAGTATGATAATACTGAAAACATTTTAAAAGCCCTGATGGAACTATGAAGTAGGCAGGGGCTGATGTTCTGACATGTCATCTATATGTTGTATAACCCCTGTCACTGCCATGTCACCAGATAGGCCCCTAGTAGTTAAGGCACCAGCTAGTAGTTAAGTCCCATTGAGGTCAATCTTGTTTTCTTAGAGTTAAGCACGTGCTAAAGGGCTTTGCTGGATTGGGTCCCAGAATACTCGGCAACTTCCAGGAGCGAATCCAGACTATCCTGTTTTAAATGATATTTTTATCTAGTAGGGATCATTTTAACGCGTTACATTCAGGTGGATTTTAGTATGTATACTACTGTGCTTCGGACATGTCCATGAGTTGCAATTACCTTCAGCCATAACAACTTTGTTTTAACTCTGGGCAGACACTGGCCCATTTCTACTTATTTGTACACATTCCATGCAGCACCTACATACACTAAGAACAAAAGTTCTGAAGAGCATGAGCCCTAATTCAGACTTCTGATATCAACTCCGTGTAATGTATAGTACTTAATATTGTTTTCATGTAAAGGGTCTTCCTTCAATAGGTCTTTTCTTTCTTCCAAGTCTTTTCTTTTTCATGTAAATCATCGGATTGTATCCTCTTTCTGGGATGAAATCCACCCCTGTGCATGGAACCAGCACAAGGCCTATCCACAGCTTAAGTGGGACTTAACTGAGGCATAGATCAAGATCTTGGGAGTTAGACACCTAAATATCTTTGAGACTCTGGGTGATAGTCCTTCTGCTAGGCTTCTGCACAGTAGTGAATTTCACCCTTTGAGTCCAAATTATGTCATGTCCTTATTCACTGGTTGTCACATTGTACAATGTAGAAACAGAATGGCATAAATGAGCCCTTGGTGCCAATGCTAGGTATTCCAATATCTTAACTGCCTTTGCAAAACTCATTGAAAAAAGAAGTGCTGGATTTAATGCTGTTCCCCCTGCCTTCTCCCCAAAAAATCAAAATGTATTTTAAGTGTATTGTAGAGACAATATGAAGTCCTTGTTTCTGAAAGATCTTTGTGCTTTAGTGACATCTATGACTTTGCACCATTACTCCTTATTTTAGGAACATATTAAAATTAAATGCTATTAATGACTTCTTTCTATTACTTCAGAAATCAGGCGCTTGAGTTAACTCTGATTATACCAACTTTTACCAATGAGAATCTTTTGAAAAACAATGCAATGTAAATAGAAAATGCTCTGACAGAAAAATGCCATAAAGCATGCTACAAAAGTTAATAAACTGCATTTGTAGTGTCCTCCTCTGATGGGAAAGGAAAACGATCATTTTTATTATAGATATGTTTTAATAAAAAAAAATCAGTCCTACAGGTAATTGGGACTCTAGCTGACTTGTTTTAGACTGTTTGTGCAATACCTGATCTCAGTCAGTTGAACTTGTAGTGAGATATTGCCCTTGAATTTGTTATTATTTAATTTTTTTTAAAAAAATGCAAGATTCAATGCAAGTAACATTTTAAATCAGTGTGCAAAGGTGTGCATACACTGTCTATCTAATATGTAATTGTTCTCTCTTGTTTCTGTGATTCAAGATTCATTACTAGGAATCAACTTTGTTATGCTTCTTTAGAGACAATTGTTGCCTGCGCGCTGTGATATATTTGCACTGTTGTAGATATACATAAACCTGGTCTTTTTCAGGTTGCTTGTTACCTTTGTAGTTCGTACTCATTGGCACAATAGACCTGAGTACCAACTTTAGGATGTGGGGCATTCTAATGATAGATTAAGCTTTGTATATTTCTATATACTTGTAGGAAATTTGTATGTGCATTATTTTCCAAATTAGGGCTTTGTTTTCTGAAAACAGAGAACATTTATGATGATGTAACAAAAATCAAATAAAACATTATTATTTTCAGATTACTGCCTTAGTCCCTGTTCATTCTCAATCAGAACTGACAAGCATATCTGCCAGTGAATGATTTGGAATTTCACAGACTGCTCTTAGACATATACACCCAGTCTGGGGAGTTCTGCCATGAATCCGGGGCAGTGTATTGCTCTTTGTTAGTTCCACATATATGTTATGGCACTTATAGGCATCTCTCAAAATAGTTATGGTGCAGAACAGTTTCCATTATACCCCTATTTGCATCCCAATGTTCTTCCTGTGACGACAACCTGGACATCCTATTTGTCTGCATCTTCCACCAGCATCCCTATGCTTTCTTCCACACTATCCCCTATGCAAGGAGTTTCTTTCCTGAGCTGGTCCACAGTCACTTCCTTCCAATTCAAGTCTCTCCTGTAGACCAACATTCTACCCTAATGCCTACAAGAAACAAACTGGCTGATTGCGGCTAAGTTGTGGGGTTGGTATTTCTTATCATGCAAATGTTCTTAAAACGTTGTTTAATGAGGATGTTGCCAATTCACATCTGACCATTTTACTCATACGTTGAACCTCTTTTTTTTTTCTTGCCCTCCAGCTCCATTTTTTGTTTTTAGAAGGCAAACTTTTTTAGGGAAGTGATTGTGCCCTTTGTTGTATTTGTAGATTGCACATTGTGGGTACTACCAGAAACAAATTAACAATATTAGCAGTAGTCTCCTGGTTTTGCAAGCTTATAATTTTCACAACTGTTCCTTCTGGATTTATACTTCCCACTCTCCAGTGAAGTTACTCCAGATTTGCAATGAGATCAGAATTTGGTCC
This sequence comes from Gopherus evgoodei, assembly GCF_007399415.2. Taxonomy (NCBI): domain Eukaryota; kingdom Metazoa; phylum Chordata; order Testudines; family Testudinidae; genus Gopherus; species Gopherus evgoodei. Next base: position 159,967,454 of record NC_044322.1, on the reverse strand, counting down.
CTTTACCGTTGTCTTGCTGTTTGGCCTTGAATAAATCACTTAACCTCTCTTTGGGCCAAATTCAGCCCTGGTATAAATGTTTTCAACTCCCATCAACCTGAATGCTTAGTCCTATTGAAGTCAGTGTGACTACTTGGATGAGCAAAGCCTACTCCCAGGAGCAAGGGCTTTTGCAGGCTCAAGCCTATGGTTTTTAACCCAGTTTAAGTTTGTAAAGTGCTTTGGTTTTGGTTGGGATGCAGGGGCTAGATGGATGCAAGATTTTAAAAAAATGCTTTTTGAAGGAACACATATTTTGAATACAGCCTAATATTTAACCGTTCCATTGAATAAACTTTTGATTACTAGGTAATTGCTTCCTAATATCCTTGAAAGACACAGGCGGCAATGCCTTGATCAACCAAGAGCCTTAGACTTAGTCTATTTAGGTTGACTTAGCTACAGTGCTCAGGGTGGTGAAAAATCTACACCCTGACTGCCGTAGCTTATGCTATCCTGATCCCCAGGGTAGATGCAGCCAGGCCAATGGAAGAATGCTCCCATCAATGTAGCTACCATCTCTTTGGCAGGTAGTTTTCTTACAGTGATGGAAAACCTATTTCCATTGCTATAGGATGCATCAACACTAGGGTTAGGACCTCATAGCTATACAGCCATACCCTGCAGTGTAGACAAGCCCATGAAGTCATGACAGAGCATATACTTATAGTAGAGATATAACTGGTTTAAAATTAATAATTTGTAAATGTGACTATTTCATTTTTAAGGAAAGGCCTGGTGTTCAAAGGGTCAGATTTGCAACGGCATGTGCAAAAAGTAATTACAATTGCATGGTTAATTTGTATGTGTATTTACTGTGGCAGTGCCCATAAAGCAGGTATTTGTATGCACGGTTGGACAGTGATGTATCTCGTTGGCCACATGCACACAAAGTCAATTTGCTCGTGCTTTCCTGCATGTGTAAATTAGGTGGCTCTCTTTGGAAATCAAGCCCAACATATGCAAGGGGCTTTCTTACCCAATGAAAAGCGCTGTGAATACAAATCTGGAGAAAATGCGAGTTCATGTGTCCCAGCATTATGAATTACACATGAAATCAATTTATTTGTCTCTAGTGAATTTTTAGGGTCTTTCATAAGCATTTTGATGCAGGGACTGTCATTTATAATGCCTAGCATAATGGAACCTCAGGCTGACTGGTCTCTTGCTGCTACCTACAATATCATACATAATAATAAAAATTAGCCATGACCCTATTTACTATTTATACCAATGCCTTTTCTCAGATGAAATAGTCACTGACTGTGCACTAGAGGGTGCTGGGAAACTTCATAAAGAGTAAGCCATATTAAGCAGCATTACTCAACTCTTTCAGCTCCTCATCTTCTCCTTTCTTCATTCTGAAAAGCTGAAGGTCTACAACAGTTTCATTCTTGTACACACATGCTAATGAAGAATGTGCTATATTACTTTTGTGAATTCCCTCCTTATGTACAGTTCTGGTACAGGGTCAATCTTCTCATTAGGTGAACCTCTTCAGGTAAAATATCAAGGAGGAAGCAGAAGATATAGTCTGTATAAATGCAAGGAAGGAGCGATGAACAGGCCAGGGTGTGCAGACAAACCCAATCCTGTATAAATGAGAGCACTGCCAACTTACTCAGGCCTAGGAGGAGTAAGGCCAAAGAGAGGAGCATGTTTCTAAGCGCCTCATCTTCATGTTGAGGCTCATGCTGAAGTCCATGTCACCACAGACATGCCCTGTCTTGCCCACATTCCACACCTTTCCATCTGGGAGCTGTTCAGATGCTTTTATGCATGTTCTTTCTAGTGACTTTTAGCACTCCAAGTTGTGCTTTGCAAATATTAATGAATCTCCTCCTCCCTGTGACAGAGTTACAAGGGAGGATTTTGTGGCTATGGCACTGAAATGGGACTCGGGAATTCTAGGTTCGATGCCCAGATCTCTCCCAGACATTATGTGACCTCAGACAAGCCATTCAAGGGTGGAATCCTGGCACTATTGAAGTCAGTGAGTTTTGCCATTAAGTTCAGTGGAGCCAGGATTTTTCCCTTAGTTTCTTTGTACCTCAGCTCCCCGTTTGTAAAATGGTGATAATATCTCATAAGGGTATTATGAGACTAAATTCAGACACTCCATACTCAGACACTTCAATGATGGAGGCCCTATTAGTAGATGATCCCTGTTACAGGCACGGAACAGAGTCAGAAAAGTTAAATGATTTGACGGAAACCCCAGAGGATACCGGTATCAGAGCAAGGATTAGAATATATGAGTCTCTTACAATCAGTCCTATGCTTAGTTCATTGGGCAAGGCTTCCTCTTATCCTATTATGCTGTAGATTTGTGTAGTGGGCCTACGATCATTAGAGGCAACTAATGCAACAGTGACTCCTATTATTAAATGGTCCACGGGGCTACTTATAAGCTGTTGGCTGTTGTTTTTTTACAAGTCAGTAAAATGGTCAATCCTGGATGACATAAGCAACTAGTGAGCTTTTGGAAAGATTACATGGACAAAGATTCATCGTTAGCAATCGGTTTGCCTTTTTAAGGTGACGGTCCAGACAGTTTTCCAATTAAAGCTGAGATCGCCTCTTATATTTACATAGGCCTGCAAAATTGGTCACGGACTTTGCATGCCCCCTAAACTAACCGTTCCTAAACCAAGGAGAAACAGGACTCCCAAAAATGTTATCTAGCACTAGAGTCAATGTAAATTCATTATTTCAGGATGTGATTCTATGGTGAATACCATAACACTAAGTCAAAACATAAACCTCTCATTAGCACCTGTGCAAGAAGTGGTTTACATTACACGTACAGCTACCTTCTGTAACTCATTCTGAGTAGATTAAAAAAATAAAGAGAATATTAAGTAAAAGGATTCACTGTGCTTCTCTTCTGTGCTGTATTTTCAACTTATTGGCCATTTAAACCCTGATTCATAACGCAGGATAAAAGCACAAGGGCTTGGGGAAGTTGTCATCACAATAAAGGTTAATCTTTTTCCTATGTCTTATTTAATTTTTTTTGAAGGATAAAGTAACTGTGCAGGGATCAGATTGTTTGAGAGATGGTCAGTAGTTTTAAGGTAGTACAATGCCTCAGTAGTGAGGCCTGTCTTTAAAAGTGCCATAAAAGGGAACCTATCTAGCAGGTATATTTTGGAAGATCTATTTCATGAAGAAAAACTGTCAAGAGCCAGATCATTCAGAAGCACTGATTGTATCAATTTCTCTCTTTTTGTTTTGGCCTCGTTTGTTGCTCTGCATTCTTTCTGTGCCATGAAGAGTTACATAATACATACATATTTTACAGATGTTCTGCTTGTTATTACCATTGCAGGTAAAGCTTCTGCCCATATCCACCATTTTCCCGCACACCTGTTCACACATACCTATGTCCAAGGGCCCTTATAGGGATGTTGGGGGATTTGTAATCCCTCTTTCTCCCTAGCACAAATCAGAATCTAGCCCCAAGGTAATTGCAGAAGGATTGGAAACTGCTATAAAGCTTTTTGTTTGCTGCTTTTATTTTTTAAGTCATGTGCTTTGAATAGTAAAGTATTGAAACATTTGTGGGCAGCAGAGGTGAGCCATCTCATTGAAAAGCAAAAGTATAGGAGCCAAAAATGGCTTGGCAATTAATGGAGATCATAGTGTAAGACAGGAAAGCTTTCTGTTCTTGTCCTGCTTGAGGAATTTCAGCAGAGAGAGACAGATTCACTCTAGATGTCACATTCTGGAATAAAAACAAAACAAAAGCACATCGTTGATATCTGCTTCCAAACCAAAGTCTATCCATTCCACGTCAAAGACAGGGCTTGCTAACTTTCAAAGCTGTTTACTATAGTTGATTGAGAATGATTTTCCTATGGAAAATGAGTTTCAGCAAAATCTAAATTTCCACAGGAGAATTTTGATTTTGCCCAAAAAATTGATTTTTCAGCAGAAAAACGGAAATGAAATATATAATTTTGGATCAGTTAAACCCAGATCAGCATCTTTTGTTTTGGTGAACAGATCCACAACATTTTGTTTTGAATCAGTTCAACAAAACATTAAGCTGCATTTCCCTATCAGTGAATTGCCTTATGGGAGTTGTAGTTGGGGCCCCCCATCTTTTTCTTTTGGGCCAGGCTCCTTGGAATACTACAGTGTGGATTTCCCTCTGATCAAGCTGCATGATGCATCATGGGAGTAAAATGATGCTGGGTGTATCATGTGAGATGTAGCCTGGCCCATAGGGGAGGATAGGGACATCAAGCCCCTGAATTGTAGCTCCCAAGAGTCAATGAGCCACAATGGGAAAATGCTGATTAATGTTGAATATTTGGGTTTTGTTCAATACACCAAAATGAAACATTTCAGCTTTGGGAATGTCAAAATATTGTATTTCAATCATTTCAACAATTTTGACTCAAATGTTTTTAGAATTTCCATTCTGCAGAAAACAAATAAATAGAAATTGCCACATTTCACCCCAGTGTGGGATGAAAACAAATGTGGAAATGTGAGGATTTCCCATGGGACCAAAATTCTGAATTTTGTTCAGTTCTAATGTTTTACAGAGAGTCATCAATAGTCCCATGTTTTCCCAACAGTGTTAATTTACAAGTCACAAACCCTAGCTGAACTCCAGAAATGTATGGTCTGGGGTACGTCAGATGGTGTTTACTATGTAAGTAAAAATTATCAAATAAATGAAGGAATGGATATGTAGATGGATACTCTCCTTTCTCACCCTCCATGCCCCTGCTTTCCCCAGACACTGATTTTTTCCCCATCCTTACACTCACTCATATTCTGCCAAGTTTTGGCCACTGTCTAGCCCAGAATTGGAAGGTGCCCAGAATTGGGAAGGTTCCCCAAAGTGGATTAAAGGCTTTGGCCCTCTCTGCCGCTGGCTAGTCCTGTGTGTTCTGTGCCTCCTGGAGTCTCAGCAGACAATCCCAGCCCAGAGATGTTATTTGTTTACAGACAATTTTCTCCCATCCAACTACTGCTTTAGATTAATCACACTGAACTAATCTATACTACAGTGATGTTTTCTGTGTATTGGGGAACTGGGAAAAACTGGCTCATTGCTCTATTACCTTCCTCTGTCCTAGGAAAGAAGCACCAGATGACACCAACGATACTGTCATCAAAACAGCACCCTCTGTTGTTGCATTCCTCAGCACTGATGTACGGATAGCCACAGTTCACTCGGGCAGATGGCTGCTGCGCACATTGCTCCTGAGCTGTTTAAAACAAAGTCCAAGTTAACTGACTGTATGAGTTTCATTTCATGCTTTAGGGCCACTCTGCACTGTGATCTTCACACTTGGATGAGCACCAGGAACCTAGGCATGACCATGCCGCATCAGCCCAGCAGTCCATCTAGCCCAGCATCTTGTCTCTGATATTGGCCAGTATTAGATGCTTCAAAAAACGTACAAAAATCCTATAGCAAGTAATTATGAAATTCTCTGCCCATAGAGGAAGTTCCTTTCTAAACCCCTTTGTTAGATATTGGCTCATGAAATATGAAGCATGAGGGTTTATAGTTCTTAGATCCCTTAACCAGCCTAACCTAACACAGAATGGTTTGTTATCTATATAAACATCACCCCCTGAAGCTCACGTTAATTTCAGCCAACATGCATCCAAGGGCAAAATATGTTCTTTTCGTATCAATATGCCTCACATTTGTATTGTAATGGTAATAGATCAGACACTGACATCAAATGCCTCCATAAATATAATACTTTCATTATAACTAAACTGCTGAAACAAAAAATACCTTGGCTACAATCTCCCATCCATTCAATAACAATGGTGATGTCAGTTGTAAGTAAGAAAATGAGTCCTATTTAAAACTTTTAATTCACTGTAAACTTTGTTATTGTTTCCTGTTGCAGCTGTTATTCCTCCTGTGAGAAAACTCTTTGGAGAAGATGACTCTCAGTCCCAGTATTGCCAGCCTCAAGTGTTCAAAAATGGTGAGTTAGGCCCCAAAAACTCATTAAATTGGTTTAAAAACCATGATATTTTTAAAAATCTCAAACCAGCAAATATATAATTTGAGTTCTTTTTATTTGTTTTCTGGCTTCTGAGCCTTTCTGTTACATTTGGGCCACATTTTCAAGCTTTTCTCTGCAACTAGGAGGGTTAGAAACTGACTTATTTTTCAAATGAAAGCTGAGATTCTCCTCTAACTTTCATGAATCCGGAAGAGGGGCTTGAAGAAAAGCACCAAATAGCACCAACACTTGTTGAACTACGAGAGTTGCAAATGCTGCAATCCCAACAAAAGAAACAGTTCAGTCTTTGTATTCCCTCTTGTTCTGCCTTATTAACTTCTAGATGATAAACTTCTCTGCAGGCCACATTTTGATGGGAGTTTTGACTGAGTAATGTCTGCAGTATCAGTCCCTGCATTGTTTGTGTCCTTTGCAAACATCACATTTAAAGGGTTTTTTTCTGGTCTCCATCGTTTGACAAAAATCTCTTTGAGCTGCTTTTAGCTTCTTGAGGCCCAGATTCATCAAAGCACTTATGCACATGTTTACCTTTAAGCTCATGTGTGGGCCCACTGAAGTCAAGGGGATGGTGTCCTCAAAGGTAAGCATGTGCTTTGTTCGATCAGATGAATTGCAATTGTCGGATACAGAAACATCTCACTCATGCAAGCAGGCCTTACTAATTCAATTACTGCCATTGACTTGAGATTTTCTAGAGCCTTTAATTGCAAAGCTTTTACCTACGTGATACATTGCGAGTACATTAAAACATCAGTTTTTCACAGAACTTTGAATTACTTCTCCTTTTCAAATGATTTAGGGTGTTACAACTTTCCTTTCCATTCATGCTAACAATGTACCACCCATTGCACTTTTGTTGTTTCTGCATCTCAGCCACAAACAATTTTCTCCCATTGCTTCAGAATTCCATGATCCATTGACAGCTTTTCCTTAGTCAGATTTGTTTTAAAGCTACTGTAAAGTTGTCTTTAGTGATGAGGACCAATTTGTAATACCAAGCATTGTGTATTCAGTTATAGTAGTAAGTGAAGGCTTTGTTACAGAACCACGTCATAACTGTAGAAGGTCAATTTAGAGCTAATGGCCAGTTGTGATTTTAAACACCAATTGCTGTCTTCATAATGGCTTCATCACCACAAAGTCTTGCTCTTTTTAGAGTAGAGAATTACTTGCTGTCAAGGCATTGGCTTGTCTGACTGAGACAATTTATGCAATTGACACTTCTTTCCCCCCTGAAAAACATTAAGAACTTCAATCATTTATACAATGTTAAATGATGGGTGGAAGTGAGCTCAGTCTCAAGCCCAATGGGATCTGCACAGATTTAAAAAAAAAAAAAAGTTATTTAAAACCTGAATAGAGTTAAAAAAAAAAAAAACTCTAGCCTCAATCCTGCAAACACATGAATACATGAATAATTAATGGAACCATACTGCACCATAAAGTCACTCATGTGGGCAAGTGATTATGGGACAAGGGCTGAGATAATCTTTATAGTTTAAGACTGTGATATGGCTACAAATGGGGAAAAGGAGAAACACATGAGCTAATTGACATATAGGGGAATTGTTTTCAAATGTTTTAGTCAGCTGTTCTATATGTAAAAATAATAAGAATGTCTTCATCATTTGTGGTTCTAACATTTGATTATTACTAATAAGCTGAATTTGTAATAAGAAATTTTGTATTTCATTGCAAGGGCTCTTAGAAGCATTAAGATCACATTCTGTGCTAACCCCACTACTGCAATAAAACAGACTTTATATAAAATGGTAACATTACAAATACTAAAAGAATCCTAATTTTGATTTCATTTAACTCATTGTGGTATTATGTACAGTACTTGGTAATAGAGAAGACAGATTTTGCAATATCCCCCCAAAGAATTGAAACTAAATTGATTGTAAACTTTTGGGCCAAATGGTGCTCAAGAAATAATAATTATTACTGATGATAATAGTAAAAGCATGTAATCATCAAGAAAGAACCTTGTGGTTTAATAGAACTCTTTAGATAAAATTAAGATTTCTACCCGACTTTCCTTGAATGTATTATTTGGTTTGATGAACCAAATAATCAACACAAGACTTTGCTTGTTATGAACACATGAAAAATGAAGCAAATGCACTTACATAGCTGTATGTATCCATTAGCCAGGCTGCTGAGCCCTAAAATAAGGACAATTGCCAGTAACCAGCACCCCTTGTGTTCCATTGTTGTTTGCAGTCTTCAGTCCTGAACCTTCAGGTTGATTAGAACAATTAGTATAGAGTGAAAATCTGTAGAAAAGCTAATTTTATATCCATATGTTTGTTCAGTTACTTCAGATAATGTTTATCTTGGGAGGGTTATTTTGTATCCAAACTCCACCTGTGTATTTATTTTGGGGTAACACATGTTCAGTCCAGATACATTATCAAGAAATAGGAATGATGGTTTGGATATTAATCTTAGTGGGAGGTTTATGTGGCAAAGGTAGGCCACACATTTTTTCTCATGAGTCACTCATGTCTACCCTTGAATTAGTCAATAGTCTATCAGTTTACCTTCTCTGTCAATCACAGTATCAATCTAACAGAATGAAAATGTGATATAAGTGATTTATTATTACAAGGTGTGGAGAATGTGGGAAATTTCTGCAGTGTGTTTATGAAATATTATGTGTGACTCGGTTTACCTGTTTAATCTTGTGCTGCCTGTTACCTGACTTCAGGGGGTTATCTTCTTTCTAGAGACACTGGCTGGGAGTAACAGGTGATCAGTGCAGTAGTGTGTCTGGGCGAGTGGACTATCAAGACTCATTGTCATTTGAATAGGTCTACTTGGGCAATACAATGGGTATGCCAAGAAAAGTGATTCTGCCAAGTGAACTGCTAACTAGGACTTGGATCTCCTGATGAGGCTGATCAGGGAGGGTCACCTGACAAAGGGGTCTGGAAGTTGTAAAAGGAAGAGTCTCTCACTGGCCATTTGAGAGACAATGGAAAGATGGTCTGTCTCTCTCCATGGTCCAGAAAGGAAGCCAGGAGCTGTGGGAGGGAGATCCTGAATGATTGGAAAGGACACTGGCCCAAATTCCAAAGAATGCTGCAGGAAGTGAGGCAGCAAACGGCATACAGGTTTTCTTTTTTAATTGTTTTTTCCTAGATCTCTTTCTCTCTTGTGTTATCTAAAGTAAAGACTAATTGTGCTAGAAATCTTTGCAAGGTCTATGTCTGTTAGGTTAAACTAGTTAGTGTCCCAAAAGAGCTAAACTGTAAACTAGAGAATCCTCAAGGTTGGAGCTCTGGCGAAAGACATGCTTATGTAGCGGAGGCCACAGCGACCAGGCATTCACACTATGGGGTCTCAGTTCTCAGAAGGGGGTGCTAGAAAGAGAACCTGCATCCCAAAAGTATACTCAAAGGTAGTGCCTGTACTCCTCTCAGACTCTTCTGGACCAGGGCTCTGACATCAAGCCACAGAAGTTTGATAAATGCTATATTTCCAACAGTACCTCCATGCATAGGGATCAAGAGACTCTTGTCATGTACGATCGTTCCAACTTGCTTCTTCTCTTCAGAATATTATCTCATAAGTCTCTGGGGTTGTGCTGGAGGGCAGAGGTAGGTAGATTGGCATGAGCAGAACGACACTTCTCCCCCAGTGGGGGTAGCTGTGCTCTAATGGACTTAGTATACAGCTAGGGACTCAGGAGATGATGGGCAATCCTGCAATCTCTCTGTGCTTCTCTTACCTCATCTCTAAAACTGGCATATGGTGCTTACCTCCCTTGTAGAACTGCAAAGTACTATTTACAACAGCAGGTCTCTTACTTTCCTAGTTATCTTTTATCTCTGTCTTTTTCTCTTTCCCAGATAATTATCTCCCCTCGGGGGAGATATGATCCATATTGACAAATGATTCATGTCGATAAGCAAAATAATAGAGAACATTATTGTGAAGGGAGCTTGAGTGACATTAACAATCTGAATGAACCATTGTAGATAACAGGATGATGAGGCACCAAGACCCAGTCCTGCCCTGTGGCTGGAAAGTGAGGATGATCAAAGACCCTGGCAAGTGGATCATATATACAAAGAACCCTGTGAGCGCAAAAAGGGATGTATCCAAGACTATCAGGGGTTAAGAGGTTGGGTTTTCTTGCCAAATGGCCCTTGTTTCCCTGTCAATTAACCACCAGGAGGTTACATAATTCACTAAGGCTTGGTCTACACTACGTGTTTAAACTGATTTTAGCAGCGTTAAACCGATGTAAAGCTGTACTCATCCACACTACGAGGTCCTTTGTATCAATATAAAGAGTTCTTTAAATCAGTTTCTGTACTCCTCCTGGACGAGAGGAGTAGCACTAAAATCGGTATTACCATATCGCATTAGGGTTAGTGTGGCCGCAAATCGACGGTATTGGCCTCCGGGCGGTATCCCACAGTGCACCACTGTGACCGCTCTGGACAGCAATCTCAACTTGGATGCAATGGCCAGGTAAACAGGAAAAGCCCCGAGAAATTTTGATTTTCATTTCCTGTTTGCCCAGCGTGGAGCTCTAATCAGCACGGGTGGCAATACAGTGCCAAATCCAAAAAGAGCTCCAGTATGGACCGTACGGGAGATACTGGATCTGATCGCTGTATGGGGAAACAAATCTGCTCTATCACAGCTCCGTTACAGAAGACGAAATACCAAAGTGTTTTGAAAAAAAAATCTCCAGGCTACACAGTGCTGCGTGACAAGCGTAACGGGAAGCCAGAGACTCAAATGGACGCTCATGGAGGGAGGGAGGGGGTACTGAGGACTCCAGCAATCCCAGTTCCCAGCAGTCTCTGAAAAGTATTTGCATTCTTGGCTGAGCTCCCAATGCCTGTAGGTTCAAACACATTATCTGGCATGGTTCAGGGAATAGCTCGTCAATTTACTCCCCCCCCCCCCAACATGAAAGAAAAGGGAAAAAAATGTTTCTTGACTTCTTTCAATGTCACCCTATGTCTACTGAATGCTGCTGGTAGACGCGATGCTGCAGCAGTGAAGAGCAGTATCTGCTCCTCTCCCCTCCCTGGTGGCAGATGGTACAATATGACTGATATCTGTTGTCATCATCAGCCCGTGAGTGCTCCTGGCTTGCCTCAAGTGAGGTCAGCCGGGGGCGCCTGGGTAAAAATAGGAATGATTCCTGGTCATTCCCAGTAGATGGGACAGAACGGCTGGTAACTCCTCATCATAGCAACAGGGCAGTCACAGCCCAAGGCTGGGTTTTTTTCACCTCTAAGGCAAACCAAACCAGCCAGACAAAAAGGACTTCGGTTTCAGCCCACTGGCTAACCACAAGTCACACAAGCAATTTCCTTAGACACTCCAGTCTCCCAGTATCACCACCAGTGCCACCTGTCCTGGGGATGAATGGTTATGAAAATCAACACCCCAGTAAAAGAAAAAGGTTCTCTCGATCCCAAAGGACCAAGCCCCAGACCCAGGTCAATAAACACATCAGATCTCACCCACAAATCACGCTGTTGCCAATCCTTTAGAATCTAAAATCTAAAGGTTTATTCGTAAAGGGAAAATGGTAGAAATGAGAGCTAGAATTGGTTAAATGGAATCAATTACATACAGTAATGGCAAAGTTCTTAGTTCAGGCTTGTAGCAGTGATGGAGTAAACTGCAGGTTCAAATCAAGTCTCTGAAGAACAGCCCCCGCTGGGATGGGTCATCAGTCCCTTGTGTAGAGCTTCAGCTTGTAGCAAAGTCCCTCCAGAGGTAAGAAGCAGGACTGAAGACAAGATGGAGATGAGGCATCAGCCTTATATAGGCTTTTCCAGGTGTAAGAACCTCTTTGTTCTTACTGTGGAAAATTACAGCAAAATGGAGTCTGGAGTCAGATGAGCAAGTCTCTGCACACCCTGCTGAGTTACAAGGTGTATCTGCCTCCTCTCAATGGGTCAATTGTGTAGCTGATGGTCCTTAATGGGCCATCAAGCAGGCTAAGCAGAGCTAACACCAACTTGTCTGGGGTGTCACCCAGAACTACAGCACCAATTTGAAATACAGACAGTACAGAGCCAATACTTATAACTTCAACTACATAATGATACAGACATACAGACAGCCTAATCATAACCAGCAACCCATAACCTGGTCTTAGACACCTTATATGGCCCCCTTCACATAGGATTTGGTGCCACTACAGGACTTTGGTTGCAAACCATGTTCTATATGGCCCCACTTTATATCAATAATGTCACAGGCACCCATGATAGCAGCAGACAGTACAGAAGGACAGATAATCATCATCTCATTGCCAATTTACACCGGCAGCAGACGGTACAGAATGACTGGTAACTGTCTCTGCTATCATGCAAAAGCAAATGAATGCTGCTCTGTAGCACTGGAGTATCGCCTCTGTCCACGGCATCCAGTACACATACGGTGACTGTAAAAAAAAAAAGCTGAATGGGCTCCATGGTTGCCGAGCTATGGCGTCTGCCAGGGCAATCCAGGGAAAAAGGGTGCAAAATGATTGTCTGCCGTTGCTTTCCCGGAGGAAGGAATGACTGACAACATTTACCCAGAACCACCCGCGACAATGATTTTTGCCCCGTCAGTCACTGGGCTCTCAACCCAGAATTCCAAGGGGTGGGGGAGACTGCAGGAACTATGGGATAGCTACGGAATAGCTACCCACAGTGCAATGCTCTGGAAATTGACCCTAGCCTCAGACCATGGACATACACCACCGAATTAATGTGCTTAGTGTGGCCGCGTGCACTTGACTTTATACAATCTGTTTTATAAAACCAGTTTATGTAAAATCGGAATAATCCCGTAGTGTAGACGTACCCTTAGTTTTCCCTCAGAGGAAACTGGGACCTGAAAGAGAGGAGTCAAGGAGCCTACAGGAAGGATTCATCCAAGCAGCTGCCTGGGCAATTTTACTATGTTTTGGACTGAATTCCCCTTCTTTTGCTTGTTGTAGTTTGTGTGGAATAAGAGCCTAGACAAAGAGAGCCAGGTTGTGTTCTGTGACTTTTTTTTTTTTGTTACATCTCCATAAATATGACTCAGGAAAGGTAGCAGCAAACAGAGACCTGGATACCAATCTCACTCTAGTGTACATCAAGGTAACGCTGTTGAAACGTGCAAAACTGGTATAAGAAAACAATTGGGCCCAGACTTGTGTCTTGTGTAGTCATTTATACCTGGGCAAACTGGGCATAAAACACAATCTATTCTGACTAGATTATATCTGACATCTTCTGGAAACTGATTTTGCACAGGTATCAGTTACTACACACAGTATAAGGGAGAGGAGAACTGGTTCTCAGTCTGGCTTGTATGGTGAGGACACCCTGTACCTATTACAGAGTAAATTCCTGAAGTAGTTACTCTTTCCTCTTTCAAGCAAAACTCTCACAGCAGTTGGGAATTTAGTCTAAGTGTGGACTTCAGGAACTGGTACACTGCAAATTAAACAAATAAATTTATTCTGAGGAGCTGTTATAAGCACAACAGTTTCCAGAACATTTTTATTAAGGCCACAAGTAGAGATGGGTGAATAATCAATCTTTCGGTTCAGTGAGCAAACCGAAAAAATATTCAGTTTGGTTCTGAAAATGTTTGGAATTTCTCAGCAAATCAGAAAGGTCCTTTTCAGCAAAAAACATGGGTATGTGACCCTTATAACATTTAGCTCCACAGTCAGGGCATTTGCCTGGTATCTGTTAGATCCAGCTTTGGAGGCCCATGCTAGAGCAAGGATTTGAACTCAGAGCTACCCCTTCTGAGTTGAGGCTCCAAACTACCACGCTGATGGCTATTTGGAAGGTGTAGGGGGGTTACTATGAGCCCAGCTCTACACTAGCAGGGGGAGGGGGTACATGTATCTCAGGTTGACTTACCTGACCATGAGGACAGCAGTGAGTCGAGTGCTGACGATCCCGTCGACTCCGCTTCCACCTCTCGTGAGCTGGCGTTCTAGTGTCGACGGGGAGCGTGATCGGGGATCAATTTTATCACGTCTACACTAGACACGATAAATCAACCCCAATAGATCTATCACTACCCGCCGGATCGGCAGGTAGTGAAGACCTGCCCTCAGTCTCTCCTGTTGAAGCTATTCCACTTTCTATAACTATATAAGTATTCATTGGGCCAAAAAGAGAAGCAGCTGCTAAATGGCCTGGTGATTAAGGTGCTTGCCTGAGAGGTAGCAGATATGGATTCAAGTCCCTTCTCTCCATCAGGCAGAGAGAAGATCAGAGTCTGAGGCTTTGCTCCAGAGCAGGGTTTCAAAGCTGGGTCTCTGCTATACCTGGCAGATGGCCAAACCACTGGGCTCACAGGGAATGAACACATATACACTTTTTTGTTCTGAAGCTTGTCAAAACCAAAAGGGTCCAATTCAGAAATAGTGCCAGGTTGACCAACATTGCATTTTTCAACACATAAACTACCTGTCAAAAAACAGTCACCCAGCTCTAGTATCAAGTGAATTGAATTGATAGGCCTTAACACTTAATTCTCTCTCCCCAAGTTCTGCATACAGATGGAAATCTGTGAAGTCTAAGTAAGAGTATTACTTAATCTTTCAAATATTTATTAAATGGAACCACTTTCTTTTTGCCTTTAAATAGGGATCTGCAGCACAGCAATCCAATATTATTTTATGAGCAACATAATTAAGGTGATCAGTGATTAGCATATCACTGATTAAATATTGGAGATTGATCATCAGGAGCAGCTATTCTTATAGCAATCAAATTAGATTCATTCAGTCCTTGAAGTTTCAGAAATTCAGAACACGCAAGAGAATTTGTAGCATTTCCTAATGCTGTGTAATTGAGAGTGGTAGAAGTATGACTCTCATACCAGCTACTTGTTCATATTAATGTTTAAACTTAGAACAGCATGGCTTTTTAAAATGTCCTATTGCCCTATAAAATCTCAGCCACTTGAGAATATCAGTGGTTTGAAAAACCAGCACTTCAGATAACAAGCACTCCTTGGGAACATTAGTTATTTCATTCATGTACATTCCATACAATTGTATTGTATTAAGAGGCACGCCTCCCTTTTGTGAATCAACCCTGAAGCAATATCCCAATGTGGTCTTTGCAGTAACTGTGCTGCAGAAAGTGCACTCTAGAGGGGAAATTAAGGGACTTGTCGTCACTGAAGACCCTAGAGCATGGCTTTTTTGAAGAATGAGGGTGTCAGCCCCAGTTGTCCTTGTTCAATTTAGATAACTACCTTTTGCTTATATAAATCCCCCCAGCAGATTTTTTATTCTTGTCCTGTCTTTAATTGTGTCTTTTTTGCTATGTACTGTTAGGGCCTGATCTTGGGCCCATTGAAGCCAGTGGCAAAATTAACACTGACTTCAATGCAAAGATCATTCCCTTAAAAAGTTTCCATATTCCTCTCCAGAGAGCTGCATTTTGGTGGTGCCTAAAATAAGTCCTGTATAGTGTTTATTAAAACATTGTGGGATGGAAAGTAGTTTAGATGAAGCTAAAAGACAGTCCAGTGGTTAGGTCACTAAGCTGGGACTTCTGAGACCTAGATTCAAGTCCTGGCTCTCCCATGAACTCCATATGTGATCTTGGGCAATGTTAGGCCCTCAGTTTCCAACCTGGATAAATTGGGATAATAGTACTTCATTATCTCTTAGGAATGTTGTGAAGATAAATACATTAAAAAGTGGAAGGTTATTCTGATAATTTACGGAGATGGGGGCCAAATGATGAAAAGTGTAGACTGATATAAATGCAAGCTATTGTATTGATTACTACAGTGAATCCACTTATGTCAAACATAGCTAAACTCTGTGCACAGTTTACTCTGTAAAACTCCCACTGAAGTCGAATGAATTTTGCCTAGGTAAGGACTAAGGGCAACTGAGGATTTGCTTTATGTCTCACCAGTGTGCTGGTGTAAGGTGACTTGCTCAGGATTTTCCACGGAAATGTATTTTCTCTGTATGCGTCTCTTTTGCAGCGAGGTGCTCAGCTATATGATCACCGGAATTTCCCCACGAACACAGCGTGCATTCAAGAGGCAAGAGCATGAATGGGAGCAGGAAGGAACGTGAAAAATAACACATCAGATATATTACTTTGCACCTCTGATCCTCTGAGAGAGATGCCAACAGCAGCAGCTGTTTCTGCCTACCAGACAAAACATCTCCTGCAAATGGACCGTTGCTGCATGCTGCAGCCTGTGTCTTCTTTCTGTGGTTACCGATGCTCAGATATCAGGAGGCCTTGTGCAAACAAAAGAGCAGGATGGGTGTTACCAGATCCCCATACCTGAAGTTCTGAAGCCCACAAATACACTCACTGGTTTGCACTAGTTTTAAACAGATTGTTGATTCTACAGTAGAGAAAGATGGGAGAGGCTAATAACTGACATTTTTCATTCTAATGCAGGATTCAGAATGCTAGTTTTCTGTATACTCATATCTATGGGTTTACTGGTAAAAAAATCGTAGTCTAGACATTATGTACATCACAGTATATTTTTACTATTATTATTATAATCAGAAACCCAATAGGTAATAGTTATTTTGATTCCTATGAGACACAGTGTCTATATTACTGTCTTTACTATGTGGTTGCAAATACCCTGTTAGTAGAGTCTTTTTTAAGCCCCAGTACCTGTCTGACAAGAAATTACCTGCTGACCATGGTTGTAGTAGGGTAATATTTTTGTTTACCCGTTTAAGCCCTCTTATTCCAGATACAATAGTTACACAGAAAATAATTAGGATAGCATTAGAAGTTGGTAGATCTAACAGCTGGAGAAAAGGATCTTGGGTGAAATCATGGTCCCAAATAGGTCAGTGGCAAAGCTCCCATTTAATTCAAGGGGACAAGATTTCACCCTGTTTTTTTAAACCTTTGTACTTGGTGTGTCTCAAAAGAAAAGGTGCTAAGGTACCTACCCTGTAACAGGATCTCTGTGGTGGACCCTTACACAGATGCAGAGTCTGACTGAAGTCAGTGGGACTTCATATGAATGCACCAGTCCATCCATATGGAAACCTTTGCCAGATAGGGGCCTAGAAGATGGCTCTAAAGTGTTCAGGCATTGATGTGGATTGGTCATCCACAAGCACTCTTTACTTTGGGAGAACTGCCCGTGAGCATTGTGATGCTGGCAGATCAGGTGCCAGCTCCTGGCAAGGCTCCTAGGCCTCATTGGACACTGACAGAACACATAGCTAGAAACCAGTCTGTCTCACTGGTGTGTTAGTATTGTTAAAATAGATGTTAAGTTGATACAAATGCATTTAGTGTTTAGACTTGATGAAATGCTTGTAGGATGCTGCATGTATTGAACTCACTTATAACATCTGTAGCCCCTGGTATAAGTTATGCTGAGCGTTTGCATTGTAAACCTCTGTAATTGTGCAACTCACCAAACAGGAAGGTGCATTCATTAGTGTAAAGTGCTGGTCCTGTACACAAGAAAGCCCATTGAAACCAAAGGAGTCATTGTGACACATCACAGGACAAAGACTTTGTTGACTGCTCCCCCCCACCCCCATGAAGAGACCTGAGCATGAACTCACCCTACCAGCTTGAACTCGGAGGGGGGGAAGGGAATAAAAATGTCTGACAAGGAGGATCTGTGTCACTATGCTGCTTGGAGTTCGGAGAGGGCAATATTTTGAAGCATAAGCAAGGGATCCTCAAGCAGCCTGGGGCTTGTCTACACTGAGAAGTTGTTGACAAAACTTTTGTCTCTTACAGCTATTTAAAAGAGCCCCCCTCTGAAAGACAAAAATTTTGCCGACGCAAATGTCAATGCAGCTTTGTCGGCGGGAGTGCTCTCTTGCCGACAAACCTAACGCTGCTCACAGGGCTGGAAGTATTTTTTTGACAAAAGTGCTGACAAAATATCAACAGAGAGCATTCACGCATGCTGACTTTTAGTGACAAGGCTATGTCAACACAGCCTTGTCGCTAAAAGCTGTGTAGAGTAGACAAGCCCTTAGTTTGAGTTAGCCCTAAAGAGACACAGAGCGCTTGCATATATAGCAACTGCTATCACCTTTGGAATCTAAGATGGCAGCTCATTTGCATGTGCATATTTACCTGCTTTAACCTTGTAAATAACTCACATTTCTTTTTCTTTAGTTAGTACTATGGAATTGGCTAAAAGCATTGTCTTTGGTTTGAGATCTGAAGTACAATTGATCTGGGGCAGGGATCAGCAACCTCTGGCTCACGGCCCATCAGGGAAATCTGCTGGCAGACCGGGACGGTTTGTTTATCTGCAGCATCTGCAGGTTTGGCTGATCACTGCTCCCACAGGCCACAATTTGCAGTACCAGGCTAATGGGGGCTGTGGGAAGCGGCGCAGGCCAAAGGATGTGCTGGCTGCCGCTTCCTGCAGCCCCCATTGGCCTGAAACAGCAAACCGCGGCCAGTGGGAACTGTGATCGGACGAACCCGTGGACACTGCAGGTAAACAAACTGTTCGGGCCTGCCAGCGGATTTCCCTAACAGGCTGCGTGCAACGGTTGCTGATCCCTGATCTGGGGTAAGTGACTGGTCCTCTGGGACTAGAAGTAACTTGAATATTGTTGCGATTTTTGGTGTAAGGGATCATCCATCACAAAGGCAAGCTTGCTTAGGTGGCAGGATAGACTGGAGTGCCCAAGGGGACTGTCTGTGATTCCATGTTAAGGCTATTGTAGTGCTGGAGGAATTCACACTGGATACTTGATTGGTGAAATCTAAGTTTAGAGCTCACAACCAGTTTGGGGTTTGTGCCCTGCTTCTTCACAGTCTGCCCCGAGGTTGGCACTCCTGGTGATGAGCCGCTCTAGACAGCTTGCCAGGCAGTGCACACTAGCAATATTACTAATCCCAGACATTCAGAAATAACAAGTAAACCCCCTAAAATCACACAATTGGCTTAAAAAACCATGAGATTTTAAAAAATATTTTGGAGGCTTTTTTATATGACTCGGTTTCTGAGTCTTTAGGGTGCATTGGGATCAGGTTTTCAAGATTTTCTCTGAAACCATGAGGACTAGAAGCTGTTTTTTTAAAATGAAAATTGAGAGTCTCAGCTCAGAGAGCTCGGTCTGTAAGAGAAACAGTACATTCCTCAAGGACTTGGCAAAGCAACTCCTCCTATTGCTAGCACTGTTGGAACTGCACCAGTGCGAGACCAATGGTGGAAGTGTTCCCTGCAATTCTCAGTGTAGGTGCAGCTGAAATGGCGCAGAGGCAAACATTCAGGGAGGGGGTGTTTTTCCCCATCTTGGACAAATGTGTGCTGCTGTGTATTTATTTCTGAGATAACACTTCAGACTAGATTGCAGCTGTTCAGCCACAATCCTGAAAAGAGGGTGGGGCAGAGCCACACCAGAGATAGCATCTTGGAAAGCACAGTCTCTGCCAGGGCTGTTCCTTGTGTACAGGCAATGAGCAATCTGCTCCATAGATTAGGGTGGAGAAGAACATCCCCCACCCAGTGCACTGGCCCTGCTCCTTATGCTGGTGTGGAACAACAACCCTGCCCATTCCCCAGCGCACACAGACTGCTATTGTGAGTGGCCATTACACACTCAACCAAGTGGCACAGGAAGACTTTGTATGTGTCCCTGGTTAAGCAGGGGTCACCCACAGTCTAGCCCTGATTGTTTGATTTTTATATCCATTTATATATAATCCCACCCTAGGGGAAAGCCTGTGAAGAGAATCAGTGGATCTCATATTTTTGATTATAACTAAGTATTTTGTTATGAGTAATTCATTTACACAAGGGTGGGGTTGATTGGACTTAGTCACACATACGATATGATCAGCCACACCAAATGACTAAACATGCCACAGAGCTGCTGATCTGCTGCTAAGCTCACTCCCTTGGTTTTCCTTTCCATAGTTACAATAAACACTATGTGGTCTCTTAGAGGGCAAGTTAAAAAATGGACACTTATTTTTCTAGTCAAAATTCTTGGCCAGCTTTACCATTTTCTGTGCTTGCCTGGGCCCCAAAACAGAGATTTAATTTAAATGTTTATATTAATCTTCATATAGAACCCCAAAGGTCCTGCAGTCTGATCACTGAAATACGTTAAGTAGATGTTATTACAAAGACAAAGATAGAGTTTTAGTATTTTTGATTATGGAAATGTGGGCTTTTTTTAATGAGGAATGAAGGTTGGCCCAGTGATTAGGGCACAAATCAGGAGCTCTATAGTCAATTCCCTGCTCTGCCACAAGCATCCTATGAGATCTTGGGCAAGTCACTTAAGCCTTGGCTACACTTGTGAATTACAGCGCAATAAAGCTTCCCAGAGTGCTGTACCTCACTCCCCATCTACACTGTCAAGGCACCTTCAGCACTGTGTCTCCATGGCTACAGCGCTGCTGGTACTCCACCTCCCCGAGAGGAATAACAGCTGTTGCCTATTGGCTGAGACGCTGCTGCTCCAGTGTAAACAGGGAGTAATGTTATTACGCACTAATTGACCTCCGGAAACTTCCCATAGTCCTTTTAACTGAAGCATCCTCTTGTTTTGTTGTGAACTCTGGAGGAGGAAGTGCCCTTTCAAAGCTCCACTTCGGGGCTGCTTATCAAAAAAACAAACACAGCTACTATTTGCTTTGAATGAGTGAGAGGCAGGCAGGGGGGCTCCATTTCGAGTGCCAACAGCTAATGTTTGATGAAGAGACAGGTGGGGGCATGGTTTGGGGTCTGTTTCAGCAAGCGGCTGCTTATCTGGTCTATGAGAAAAAAAGAAATAGCTGCTGTTTGCTTTCAGTGAGTGAGAGAGAGGTGGGGGAGGGAGGGAGGTCTGAACTTAAAAGACAGCATGCTGACACATTCTCAGCACTCCAAAAATGCACTCTCTGTCCCCTCAGGCTTCCTGTCACACTCCACCCCAGCCCCATTTGAAAAGCACATTGCAGCCACTTGAATGCTGGGATAGCTGCCCACAATGCACCGCTCCCAATGCAGCTGCAAATGCTGCAGATGTTGCCATGACAGTGCACTGGTAGCTGTCAGTGTGGACAGACTGAAGCGCTTTCCCTACTCAGCTGGATGAAGGCGGGTTTAACTCACAGTGCTGTACATCTGCAAATGTAGCCATACCCTTAGCATCTCGGTGCTTCAGTTCACCATCTGTAAAATGGGGATAAGAGCACTGCCCTACCTCACAGTGGTGTTATGTGGATAAATAAATACATTAAAGGTTGTGAGCTGCTCAGATATAATGGTAAGGGGAGGGCATGTAAGTACCTTTAGACATATTGATATAAACCCAACATCCTGACCAATATAGTCACAAAAAGAGCCTTGGAAGCTTCCCTAGGTTAGTGTGGTGTTCTGGCCAATTCCAATAGTTACCAAGGCCAAGAGAAAAGCACTAGTTGCAAATGCAAAAAAATCACCAATCTTAACAGTTTTGTAGCAATTGGCAAAGTCTAAGCTTTGATAGCCTTTTAACCCTGAATAATAAATGTACCTCTCCTATTCCATTAGGTGGTGCCAGGATTGTGGATATGCCTATCAGGGTGTGGTTGGCCTATTTTCTGACATCATCTTTTTAATGGCAACTGACTCTGCTGTGAGCAGTTAGTAGTGTAAAACGGAGGTGAAGTGGGGCAAGCACTCAGCTGCCCCATGGCCTGATATCACACAGTGATGTTACGGTCAGGAGTGCAACTGGGAGCTCAGGGACACTTGAGGTTGGATAGCACTTTTTGGGTGCTACCCTTAAGCATTGCCTCTAGCTCTCATGAGGATATGTACACAGAGATGGGCCTCTGGAACACTGTCACTGTACTTTGTACCCGGTGCTTTATTGAGTTCAGGAACCAGTCATGCTACAAACAGCCTGCACTGAGGAATGTGCCAGAGATCCCCTCACTCCCTCCCCACATGCCAGCACTAGCACTGAATCAGTTATACTGGTACTAGCACTTGTCAGAGCCACACTGGGACAAGGCTCCAGGGCTCAGATTCACAAAGGAATTTAGATGCCCAAATCCCAGATTTAGCCACTACTGTACTATGATCCACAACCCTCCTGCTCAGTTACTGCCCCTCATGATGAGAATGGATGGTCACTTGGCCAAGAAAAGTGAATGACAATGATTCTATATCCTGGTAGTTGGGGTTGTCATGTAGGAGGCCTAAATTCAAATCCTTGCTGCGGAGACTATTGACTTATTTATCAAGAGTGGAACAGCTTCAAGAAGAGAGCTTGGGAATGCCCCTTCCTAGAATACACCATAGCCCAGTGCTTGGGGCACTCTTCTGCAGTGGAGGAGGCTCAAGTTATATCCCTTTTACACATCACAAGGGGAAAGGAACTGAACCCAGGTCTTCCATAACCCAAGTGAGTCCCTGAACTACTAAGCCAGTAGTACCCAAACTGTGGGGCATGACCTCTGGGGGGCATGGAGTAACATTCAGGGGGCGGAGGGAATGGTGGGGCACAAGCCAGCACCCACCGCGGGCAGGGAAGGAGCATCACCCAGCCCTATTCTGCCTCCATCTTTGCTCTGGCCCTGCCCATAACTTGGGCCCTGGGCCCGCTTCTGGCACCAGCAGTGGCTCCATGCCCAGCCATGGACCCAGCCTTGACCCTGGTCCCTGGTGCCCAGCCCTGGCCTTGGCCCCTGCTGCAGCTCCACCCTGGCCTGAGCTCTCAACTTCCAGCCCCGATCGGCTCTCTGCTCCTGGTTCCAGCTCCCACTGTGGCTCCTGGTCCATTCCCAGCTGTAGCTTCTGACTATGGTTTCTGGGGCAGGGGTGTGGACAGATTCCATTACGGGGAAGGGGGAGCATCATAAAAAATGCTTGGGGACTACCATACTAAGCTACAGCTGATAAGGGAAGCACCTTTGCTTTGTGAATCCAGTTATCCTTTCTCTTTGTTTTTTTTTTGTCAAAATTCTTGAAACTTGAAATACATTTTTTTCAAGTAGAACTGAAACATTTCATTTCTACGTTACTGTAACGAGGCGGTGTGGCTCCCCTCCTCATCCAGGAGGGTCGAGCCCCGTCAATCATCCAGAGGGGCGGGGCCTCTAAGCGGAAGTCCCGCCCCCCAGAGGGTCAAGCGGCGACCCGGAAGAATAAAAGCCGGCCCTCAGCCCTCAGTTGGAGCCCAGCCACCGTCAGGAGCAGACCTGTCTACGGGAGCTCCTGAGTGGGAAGCTGCTGAGGCCGCAGGCTGGTGTCCAGACTGGCCAGAACCTCCCCGCGCCTGCTACGATGAGGAGCTGCCAGAGCTGCCCGGTGCCTGCTACGACGAGGAGTTGTCGGAGCTGCCCTGCGCCTGCTACGACAAGGAGTGGCCGGAGCCACCCCGGCCCTGTTGCGGCCCCGAGGACCCCCCGGAACAGCCCTGGCCAAACTTCCCAGAAGAGCTGCCTGACCTGCCGCCTAGCCCTGGGCGTGAGGAGCCGATGTGGTGGGATGTCCCTGAAGGTGATCCCACAAGCCAGGTAGGCTCGGAGGGGGATACAGGAAGTAGCCCGGGGAAGCCTGACGCCAGTCAGGCTGTAGAGCAACCCTTGCCGATGTCAGTGTGTTTCGGTCAGGACTCCCTTCCCCACTGACCGCTACTAGCGGCGTCAGCCGCTGTTAGCGCCCCGGGCTGGAACGCAGAGGAGTGGGTGGGCCTGCGTTCCCCCTGCCACCCGTAACCGGGTGGAAGACTCCCCCTCTTCCCAGCCTAGTGTCACTGCTCGGCCCTGCTCCCAAGGGCAAGAGCTAACTGCTGTGTTTGGTGCCCCGCCCAAACCAAGGGCTGGGCCCCCTTTGACTTTGCCACTGCTCTGCCCTGCCCCAAAGGCCAGAGCTGTTAGAACTGTGTTTGGTGCCTCGCCCGAACCAAGGGCTGGGCCCCTTTGATTTTGCCACTGCCTGATCCTATCAACAGGGACCGACTACCCGCGCGGTGGGCATCAGTCCTGATAACCGAGACCTGCAGAGGACAAGTTGAGGCCGGTGTGGCTCCCCTCCTCATCCGGAAGGGTCGAGCCTTGGTGAGTCTCGCTTACAGTTACGAAAAAGATTTAGACTTAAACATTTTTCAGTTTGCCAAAAAAAAAAAAAATGACTCTCAGAAAATGTCTTTTTCAGTTAGAGACAAAACTAAACTTTTTTGGAATGTTTTCAAAATTGTCAGCAAACCAAAAAAAGCAAACAATCCATTATTTGTCCAGCTGTATAGAAGCACTCTTCCTTTAATCCAGTAAAGGTACTGTTATGGTATAATTCCCCACTCTGAACCTTAGCGTCCAAAAGATGGGGTACCAGCATGAATTCCTCTAAGCTCAATTACCAGCTTAGTACTTGTAGCGCTGCCACCAACCAGGAATTCCAGTGCCTGGTACACTCTGGTCCCCCCAAAACCTTGCCTGGCGACCCCCAAGACCCAGACCCTCTGGATCTTAACACAAGGAAAGTAAACCCTTTCTCCTCGTTGCCTCTCCCAGGTTTCCCCTCCCTGGGTTACCCTGGAAGATTACTGTGATTCAAACTCCTTGAATCTTAAACAGAGAGGAAAATTCACCTTCCCCCCTCCTTCTCAATCCCCCTCCCAGACTCTCCCTGAAAGAGAAAGTAATCCTAACACAGAGAGAAATTAACCTTTCTCTCCCCCTTCCCTCCTTTCTCCCCACCAATTCCCTGGTGAATGCAGACCCCGTCCCCTGGGGTCTCACACCAGAAAAAAAAACAATCAGGTTCTTAAACAAGAAAAGCTTTTAATTAAAGAAAGAAAAAACAGTAAAAATTATCTTTGTAAATTTAAAATAGAATAGGTACAGAGTCTTTCAGCTATAGACACTGGGAATACCCTCCCAGCCTAAGTATACAAGTACAAATTAAACTCCTTCCAGCCAAATACACATTTGAACTCCTCCCAGCCAAATACACATTTGCAAATAAAGAAAACAAAAAAAAAGCCTAACTCGCTTTATCTACCTAGTACTTACTATTTTGAATCTATAAGAACCTGTATCAGGGAGATTGGAGAGAAACCCGGTTGCACGTCTGGTCACTCTCAGAACCCAGAGAGAACAACAACCAAAATCTAACAGCACACACAAAAACTTCCCTCCGTCAAGATTTGAAAGTATCCTGTCCCCTGATTGGTCCTCTGGTCAGGTGACAGCCAGGCTCACTGAACTTATTAACCCTTTACAGGCAAAAGAGACATGAAGTACTTCTGTTCTATTAACTCTTAACTATTTGTTTATGACAGGTACCTATTTTACAATGTTTTCGCAATCTGCTGCACTCTACTGACGAATTCTTGAATGAATGAATTGCAGTAGTTTTGCTGAAAGCATCTCTTGAGTCTTGTAGTTCACCAGCTCTACACAGCAATTCCTTACTGGTCTGAATCTGCCCCTTCTTAGTGTTCATGTTCTTTATGTAAAGTAGGGAGGAAATTGTGTCTAATAACATTTATCTGCCACAATTTATAGCTATCAGCAACTAACCATTGCTCAATGTAAGTTAGTTCTGCGACTGAGCTTGAGGATGCCAGGCTGGTAAAGTTCACAGCTACAGACAGGGCTGGTCTTAACATGAGGAGAACTGAGAAGGCTGCCTCAAGTGCTAGACTGGAGAGGGGGTGTGTGGCACCCCTAGGATCCAGAATGTAGAAAATTGTGTCTGCTGCTGGTGCATATGTATTCTCTCTGCTCTCAGAGATGATGGAGTGCTGTGCTGGAGGAAGGAGGGCACAAAACAGGCAGGCAGGAGAAAAGGTGAGAGGGAATAACAGAAAGCAGCAGGAGCTGCAGGGAAAGAGAGGAGAGGAGCCTCTTATGTACCTCTCTAGAACCCCCAGGAGCCTGGACTGATTAACACCAGCTTCTCAGGGAGCTTCCTGTTTTCTGCTGTTTCCTGGAACCCCCTTAAGGAGAACAGGCAGTCAACTGAAGTAGTAGGAGCCAGTTAGGCCCTTAAGACACTGATATCTTCCCTTACTCAGGCCCTGCTTATTTGTCCCCTTTAACTGAGTGTTGAGAGCCACAATAGCTGGCACAGAACAGCAGTCATGTGTGAAAGAAGTAAACGCCCCTCTGGGGCAGCATTCAGAAAAAGAAAGACAGCAAAGGAAGCTTTTCTATCTAAGCAGGAAGGCGCTCTCCTGAGATACATAGACACAAATGTTCACGGTGAGCCTTCCGGCCCCAGTGAGGATGTGAGTGGTGAGGAGATGCCTGATCTTCCAGTTAGTCAGAGTGCAGGTGACCTGGCATCTACTGCAGCATCCATATCTCCATCTCAAATGGATGTAACCAGGCACATTCCTGAAGTGTAGATCAGAGAAGAGTGTGGTGGAGGAGCAAGAAACAGCTGCTGCTGAGTCTAGTTCCTTAAGTCTAGATGATCCAGGACTGTGGAGCCACTTGAGCAGTAGCCCGAGGGACTTCCTTGTACTGTACGGGCCACAGCAAGTGAAAAACTTCATGTTCCCCAAAGACAATGAAAATAGATGTGTCCATCCATTACTGGTGTGAAATCCCCAATGGTGACAATGTGGAGAGGCCATGGCTTATGTACTCAAAAACCCAGAATGCTGCATACTGTTTTTGTTGCAAATTTTTCCAGTCTAATGTTCCAGCCACATTGGGTTCTACAGGAACAAAGGACTGGAAAAATCTGGCTAGAAAACTGGCATGCCAGGAGAAGGCAGCAAATCACCAGACAGCATTCCATAGGTGGAAAGAACTTGAGATGAGCTAAGGTTAAAGGCCACCATAGATGATCAGCATCAAGAGAAGATTGTGTCAGAGTCTCTTTACTGGCAAAATGTTCTGAAAAGGCTCATTGCCATTGTGAGAATGCTTGCTACCCAAAACAGCACTGTGTGGCATTTCAGATCAGCTATAACAATCAAACCATGGAAACTTCCTTAAAATTGTGGAGCTGATGGCTGCTGTCATAAACAGATAGCTAAGGGTTAATGTCTCTTTCACCTGGAAAGAAGTAACCTGAAACACCTGACCAGAGGACCAATCAGGAAACAAGACTTTTTCAAATCTGGGTGGAGGGAAGTTGTGTATGAGTCCTTTGTTCTGGTCTTGAATCTGTCTCTCTCTCGGCTATGAGAGGATTTCTGTTTCCTGCCTTTCTAATCTCCTGTTTCCCAGTTGTAAGTACAAAAAGATAGGGGTTATTGTTTTTTTCTTTTGTATTTACATGGTGTAGTTGCTGGATTGTTTTGAATTGTATTCTTTTTGAATAAGGCTGTTTATTCATATTTCTTTTAATCAATTGACCCTGTATTTGTCACCTTAATATAGAGAGACCATTTTTATGTATTTTTCTTTCTTTTTACATAAAGCTTTCTTTTTAAGACCTGTTGGAGTTTTTCTTTAGTGAGGAACTCCAGGGAATTGAGTCTGTGCTCACCAGGGAATTGGTGGGAGGAAGAAGTCAGGGGGAAATCTGTGTGTGTTAGATTTACTAGCTTGACTTTGCATACCCTCTGGGTGAAGAGGGAAGTACTTCTGTTTCCGGGACTGGAAATAGAGAGGGTGGAATCCCTCTGTTTAGATTCACGGAGCTTGCCTCTGTGTATCTCTCCAGGAACCCAGGGAGGAAATACCTGTGTTGCAGGGGGTGCAACAGTTGGGGGTTCGTTTGCCCGGTGTGCGTATTCCCAATGACCACACCGGAGTGGAGAAGCAAATATCTTTATTTGAGTCAAATAAGGTGCAAGGAGATATAGAATCTCAGATCATGCACACATCACTATTTATTGCCATGTCTTATATACCTTACTTGTTTACAAAGATGTTCACAGGTGCTACAATTTATCATTTACAATTCATTAACTACCGGATCTTTTAATTAACTATATCCTTAACCCATACTACTAACCCTCCCCCCTTTGATTGATTACATTTTGTACCATAAACAAAAGAACACAAGAAAATGATAAATGATTACATGTACTCATGCTAACTTTAAAGGAACATATTGTTTAGCTCGAAAGGCAGTCGTAGGCCTGAGAATGTAAACTTCTGACCCCACGCCATATTGCCAGTTACTTGGAGCCCTGCACCCCCCAACACCTGGAGGGGGGAAGGGAAATGGTTTATTTCCCTTTGTTGTAAGACTCAAGGGATTTGGGTCTTGGGGTCCCCAGGGAAGGTTTTTTGGGGGACCAGAGTGCCCCAAAACACTCTAATTTTTTTGGGTAGTGGCAGCTTTACCACGTCCAAGCTGGTAACTAAGCTTGGAGGTTTTCAACCCTCATATTGTGGATGCTAAGGTCCAAATCTGGGACTAGGTTATGACATGGTGGCAGCATTTGTGGGAAAGATAGAATCCAGAGCCAGTAGGAATATTATATTTTTCTTTTCTCTGCTAGGGGCTTTTCAGCAGAGAGAAACAGTTTGGTTTTAAAGGGAACCAGAGAGAATTTTTTTTCTCTGCTCTCTCTTGCAGTTTCTGGCTTGCATATTAAGCAAGGAACCATTAAGCTTTGACAAACGGGTCTTTTGTGACACAATAGCACTCCCATTAGGAGTCAAATACCAGTACTATACACATGCAAATAAAGTGGTTTTTCTGGTTTACTTTACATTGAAAAGATTAGCTAGAGGAAGAAAAGGAAAAAGGCACTGTTGCTAGGCAGACTCCTGGAGGCAACAGAGCCTGCAGTTCGGACAATAAACACCAGAGGGCACCCCAACACAAGAAAACAGGAACCATGACTTCCAAGGGAAAAAAGGAGACAGAAGAACAAATCAAAGAAGCTGAACACAGGCAACAACTGGAGCTGAAAGAAAAGGAAGAAAGCATCAAATTGGCAGCCTACAAAAGAGAACAAGCAGCCAAAGAGGCAGCCCACAAAAGAAAACTAGAAGAAGAAGAGGTGGCCCACAGAAGGAAACAAGAAGAAGAAGACATGGCCCACCGCCGAGAAATGGAAAAACAACAAAAGAAAGTGAAGAGAAGGAAAAACAGAGAAAACATGAACTGGACTTAGCGCAAGCTGGGCTGCATGCACCAGCCAATTCTAATAACCCTTCGCCAATTATGGTTCCACATCAAAGGAAATTTACCACTTACAAGGCAGGTGGTGACACTGAGACCTTCTTGGAAAATTTTGAAAGAGCCTGTCTTGGGTACCGCATCTCTGAAGACCAGTACATGGTAGAATTGAGGCCACAGTTCAGTGGACCTTTAGCAGAGGTGGCAGCTGAAATGCCTAAGGAGAACATGAACGACTATAAACTTTTTCAAACCAAGGCCAGATACAGAATGGGGATAACCCCGGATCATGCCCGTCGGCGTTTCAGAACCCAAAAGTGGAAACCAGATGTGTCATTTCCCAAACACGCCTACTACGTTGGGAAAAATTGAGGCCTGGATATCAGGACACAATGTTAAATCCTTGGAAGAACTGCACCTCCTCATACAAATGGAGCAGTTCTTGGATGGTGTTCCTGAGGACATAACACGGTACATACAAGATGGAAAACCCAAAAATCTCACCGAGGCAGGGAAAATTGAAGCCAGATGGATGGAAGTGGCAGAAAGCAAGAAAGCTACTGTCAAGGGGAACAAATACCCCAGAGGACACACCAACCATAAACCCTACAACCGAGGGCAGCCAAACACCCCACCTACAACCCAAGTAAAGCCACAGACACACTATTCTTCCACCTCACCAGTCTCCAGTAACTCCCCTCGACCCAGTGACCCATCAGATGGAAGATGCTTTAAGTGTAATGAACTGGGACATATCAAGGCCAACTGTCCAAAGAACGCCATCCGAGTGCAGTTCATTACACCACCATCACACCAAAGATCCCCAGGCCCAGATGCCTCTCAAATACCCTTGGAGCGAAGGGAAAATTTGAGAGTGGGCGGAAAGAAGGTTACTGCGTGGAAAGACACAGGGGCACAAGTGTCAGCTATCCACCAATCCTTCGTAGACCCCAAATTCATCAACCCAAAGGCCCAAGTGACAATTTACCCGTTCATGTCACAAGCTGTAGACTTGCCTATAGCTGAACTGCCTGTCCAGTACAAAGGCTGGTCAGGAATGTGGACTTTTGCAGTCTATGACAATTATCCTATCCCCATGCTACTGGGGAAGACTTGGCCAACCAGGTGAAGCGGGCCAAGCAAGTGGAAATGGTTATACGTAGCCAAACCAGGCAAGCTTCCAGACCCATTCCTGTTCCTGAGCCATCCACAGACGCCCCATCTGTGTTACCAGAGACCCAGACAGAGGTAGTGGACCTGGATTCCATGCCAACCACTGAAACAGCCACAGCGCCTCCAGTCCCAGGCCCAGAACTGGAACAGCAACCAGCACCAGCAATTGCAACCACATCTTCAAACTCAACGCCAGAGGGTGCCAGCGAGCCAAAACTGGCAGAAGCAACAGTCAGCCATACCCAAAAGGCTCAGCCAGAGCCTAAAATACCCTCAGGTGCACCAGCGAGAGCGGTTCACCAGCAACAGAAACAACCCCATCCCCTGCATCGCTTCCAGAGGGACCAAGTCCACAGTCTGAGGAAGAACTGGTGACCCCAACCTCAAGGGAACAGTTCCAGACTGAGCAGGAAGCAGATGACAGCCTTCAGAAAGCTTGGGCGGCGGCACGGAGCACCCCACCGCCTCTCAGCTCTTCTAATCGATCCCGGTTTGTTATAGACCAAGGACTTTTATACAAAGAGATTCTTTCTGGTGGACACCGGGAAAAATGGCAGCCGCAAAAACAGTTGGTGGTTCCAACTAAGTACCGGGGAAAGCTCTTAAGCTTAGCCCATGATCATCCCAGTGGCCATGCTGGGGTGAATAGAACCAAAGACAGATTGGGGAAGTCCTTCCACTGGGAGGGGATGGGCAAGGAAGTTGCCAAGTATGTCTGGTCTTGTGAGGTATGCCAAAGAGTGGGAAAACCCCAAGACCAGGTCAAGGCCCATCTCCAGCCACTCCCCATAATTGAGGTCCCATTTCAGCAAGTAGCTGTGGATATTCTGGGTCCTTTCCCAAAAAAGACGCCCAGAAGAAAGCAGTACGTACTGACTTTCATGGACTTTGCTACCCGATGGCCGAAAGCTGTAGCTCTGGGCAACACCTGTGTGCCTGGCCCTAACAGACATTTTTGCCAGGGTAGGTTGGCCCTCCAACATCCTTACAGATTCAGGATCTAATTTCCTGGCAGGGACCATGCAAAA
This sequence comes from Gopherus evgoodei, assembly GCF_007399415.2. NCBI lineage: Eukaryota > Metazoa > Chordata > Testudines > Testudinidae > Gopherus > Gopherus evgoodei. The sequence continues at coordinate 159,936,211 of NC_044322.1, read as the reverse complement.
ACTGTGGGAAACTCATGGGGTGAACCACTTGGTTGCCACCCCGTACCACCATCAAACCAATGGCCTGGTGGAAAGGTTTAATGGAACTTTGGGGGCCATGACACGTAAATTTGTCAATGAACATTCCAATAATTGGGACCTAGTGTTGCAGCAGTTGCTGTTTGCCTACAGGGCTGTACCACATCCCAGTTTAGGGTTTTCACCGTTTGAACTTGTGTATGGTCACGAGGTTAAGGGGCCATTACAGTTAGTGAAGCAGCAATGGGAGGGGTTTACGCCTTCTCCAGGAACTAACATTCTGGACTTTGTAAGCAACCTACAAAGCACCCTCTGACACTCCTTAGCCCTTGCTAAAAAAAAAACCTAAGGGATGCTCAGAAAGAGCAAAAGGCCTGGTATGACAAACATACCAGAGAACGTTTCTTCAAGGTAGGAGACCAGGTCATGGTCTTGAAGGCGCAACAGGCCCATAAGATGGAAGCATCATGGAAAGGGCCATTCACGGTCCAAAAGCGCCTGGGAACTGTAAACTACCTCATAGCATTTCCCAATTCCTCACTAAAGCCCAGAGTGTACCATGTTAATTCTCTCAAGCCTTTCTATTCCAGAGACTTACAGGTTTGTCAGTTTACAGTCCAGGAGATGATGCTGAGTGGCCTGACGGTGTCTACTATGACGGGAAAAAAGACGGTGGCGTGGAAGAGGTGAACCTCTCAACCACCCTGGAACGTCTGCAGCAGCGACAAATCAAGGAGCTGTGCACTAGCTTCACCCCATTGTTCTCAGCCACCCCAGGACGGACTGAACGGGCATACCACTCCATTAACACAGGTAATGCTCACCCAATCAGAACCCCACCCTACCGGGTGTCTCCTCGTGCCCAAGCTGCTATAGAACGGGAGATCTAGAACATGCTACAAATGGGTATAATCCGCTCATCTACCAGTGCATGGGCATCTCCAGTGGTTCTGGTACCCAAACCAGATGGGGAAATACGCTTTTGTGTGGACTACTGTAAGCTAAATGCGGTAACTTGTCCGGACAACTATCCAATGCCACGCACTGATGATCTACTGGAAAAGTTGGGATGTGCCCAGTTCATCTCTACAATAGACTTAACCAAGGGGTACTGGCAAGTACCGCTAGATAAACCAGCCAAGGAAAGGTCAGCATTCATCATCCATGCGGGGGTGTATGAATTTAATGTCCTTCCTTTCGGCCTTTGAAATGCACCTGCCACCTTCCAGAGGCTGGTAGATGGTCTACTAGCAGAACTGGGAGATTATGCAGTTGCCTACCTCGATGATGTGGCCATTTTTTCAGACTCCTGGCCCAAACACCTACTACACCTGGAAAATGTCTTTGAGCGCATCAGGCAGGCCGGACTAACTGTTAAGACCAAAAAGTGTCAAATAGGCCAAAACAGAGTGACCCTTACCTGGGACAGCAGGTGGGTCGAGGAACCATAAACTCCCTACAGGCCAAGGTGAATGCTATCCAAATGTGGCCTGTCCCAAAGTCAAAGAAACAGGTCCAATCCTTCTTAGGCTTGGCCGGGTACTATAGGCGATTTGTACCACACTACAGCCAAATCGCTGCCCCACTGACCGACCTGACCAAAAAGACCCAGCCAAATGCAGTTAAGTGGACTGATGAGTGTCAAAAGGCCTTTACCCAACTTAAGGCGACGCTCATGTCTGACCCTGTGCTCAGGGCTCCGGATTTTGACAAGCCATTCCTAATAACCACGGATGCATCTGAGCGTGGTATAGGAGCAGTTCTCATGCAGGAAGCAACAAATCACAACTTCCATCCTGTCGTGTTTCTCAGCAAGAAACTGTCTGAGAGGGAAAGTCACTGGTCAGTCAGTGAAAAGAAATGCTATGCCATTGTGTACACCCTGGAAAAGCTATGCCCATATGTTTGGGGATGGCGGTTCCACCTACAAACTAACCATGCTGCGCTAAAGTGGCTTCATACTGCCAAGGGGAACAACAAAAAACTTGCATTTGATGCTGTACTCCAGGAGCATCTAAGAAGAGTCACCACTCAAGAAATGTACACACACCACTACTTTGGAAAAACAATTCAAAAAGAGATCATACAGTTACTGGCAACAAAATTCAAACAGAAGATTGTGGGAGATCTGAAGTCAGCAAGATATTACTCTGTTATCCTGGACTGCACATCTGACATCAGACATACAGAACAAATGACTTTAATGGTGCGTTTTGTAACAACAACAGAACCTAGTGAAAATATCACTGCAATGGTGACTGTCAGAGAGCATTTTCTAGAATTTATTGACATTGATGATACTACAGAAGCTGGTATGACAAATGTGCTTCTTAAAAAGCTGGAAGATAAGGGAGTTGTGATAGCTGACATGGGAGGTCAGGGCTACGATAATGGTGCCAACATGAGAGGAAAGAACAGAGGAGTGCAGACATGGATCTGAAAGTTAAACCCTCAAGCTTTTTTTTTGTCCCATGCAGTTCTCATTCATTTAACTTGGTGGTCAGTGATGCAGCATCAGTTTTGAAGAATTAGAATCCATTAACTTCTCCCTAGAACTTTTCATATAGGCCTGGAGTCCACAGCTTGGCTTGGGCTATGGGGGCTAGCTAACAGAGAACAATACATATCTCAGAGGAAGCTGGGGTAAACAGATAACCTTGTGTTTCAAGCCAGTGTGCAGAGTCAATGTAACTCCGAATGTAATTGGGCATCCTTATCGTGAGTTATAGACACATGAAGTGCTAAGAAAGGCCGCATGGTTACTCCCTAATGCGGGGAGGAGATCCTAGACAAAGTTCATAGAGAGGCCTAATATGATTGATATGAGTTATGACACCGTTCCCTCACAGATGTATGCCAGTCCTAGTCCGCAGAAATGCAAGGGTAAACTTGTGAAATTGTTATGTACTAATTACTACTTTTTCGCTTTAAATCTCTAGGAATGTACCTGTTGGTCAACCTAGAGAGCTGCTACCTCATTCCCCTGGACCCCAAAATTAGGATTTAACCTATACACTTTAACAGATGTAGTTTGGGGGTAATTACCTGTGTGACAGCAATATATTAATTTGGGCCATGGGAGGAGTCATTATGTAATCTTTTAGACCATTGGCTTATTGTGCTTATCTTGTCTTGCTGCAAGGGGCTATCAGGGGCTTGGGAAAATCCATCCCCATTGCTTCTCTCTGCCCAATGAGTACCATATATAATCAATAGTAATTAATTGTTTTGCAGTGTCTCTGAGCCTGATAAGCAAAGTGACACTCCGCCAGCGCTGTGCGTAAGGAACTCCTGTGTTTGACTCAACACAGTGTGGATTATTGTCCCTTCAAGCTTCTAGTGAGGCTGCTGAATTTTTTAATGTAATTCAAAGCATCTATATATTTTTCTCTGCATCAATTCATCCATGGCAAATTTTGAAGCAACATCTGGGAACATCTTCTCTGACACTGAAACCACTGAGTGCCACATGATGGGAAAGTCGAGTGGAGGCGATAAAGCCTATCAAACACCAAATTGGGAAGATAGATGATGTCATAGTTGCCATTATAGAGGATAATGCTATGACAGGAACTGTTCATGGGAGAACAGTGGCAGAGGGAAATGGAATCACCAGAAACATACATAACTTCAAATTTCTATGTGGATTAGTGTGTGGCATGACATACTGTTTGAAATAAATGTTGTAAACAAAAGACTCCAAGGGGTTGACCTTGATATATCTTGAGCAATGGAACAACTGGACAACGTGAAGTCATACGAGGGATTTCAAAATGTTCTGAAGAGTGCACAGAAGTTGGCAGAGGAACTTCACACTGAAGCTATTTTCCCACCCATTCAAGAATACAAAAATCACTGAAGAAGAAGACATTTGATTACAAGGCACAGGATAATCCCATACGAGACCCCAAACAACAATTCAAAGTTGAATTCTTTAACTAGGTGCTAGATTGTGCAATACAGTCAGTTGAAGAATGTTTCATGAAGCTCAAGGAACATAGCAGTATATTTGAGATGTATGATATTCCAAAACTCCTCACTATACCTGAAGAAGACCTACACCAGCAATGCAGGGCACTATAGACAGTGTTGACACAAGATGACATGTGCGATATTGATGTGAGTGATTTAAGTGATGAACTGAAAGCCCTTTCAAGATACATTTCAGCAGGATCAACTCTAAAGGCTGCTCTAAAATATATGTGCATAGATAAGATGACCACCCTCTTTCTAAATGCTTTTGTTGCTCTGTGCATACTTCTAACACTTCCTGTAACAGTTACCAGTGGAGAACGCAGTTTCTCCAAGCTGAAATTAATAAAAACACATCTACGCTCCACAATGACACAGGAGAGAGGCTGGTCGGCCTTGCAAACATCTCAATAGAGCATACCATAACAGAAGTAGCAGAGCAGTACCATGAGAGGAGTAGAACAGGAAGAAAGCAGAATTGAGACCTTTCAAAGTTTTGGCCCAAGCAAGGGGACATGGGGGCATCATTTGAGCTCCCCACCTCAGGTGCCAAAATGTTGTTGCCCAGCCCTGGCTACAGAGCTTGGCCCTTTAGCTCAAGTTGTAGCCATTTGTGCTTCTCGCTCTGGAGGTATCTGATTAGTCCTTTATTCCATCAATGTAAAGGGACCTTAAAGTGAATAAGCCATTATGAGTATGAACTAGAGCTGGATGGGAAATGGTCTTCCGGTCCAGCAAAAATTGAAGAGGTCAAGATTTTTACCTTCCTCAATGAGATAAAATTGAAACCCTTAAAATTTTTCAAGCAGAAGCCAGGTGAGACAATAGCCAGTGGTTGAGGCACTCAGCTAGGATCAAGTATCAGAGGGTAGCCACGTTAGTCTCGATCTATAAAAGCAGCAAAGAGTCCGGTGGCACCTTAGAGACTAACAGATGTATTGGAGCATGCATCCAACAAAGTGGGTATTCACCCACGAAAACTAATGCTCCAATACGCCTGTTAATCAACAAATCAGCATTTTACAACAGTTTCATCAAAAAATTCTTCACCTGCTCTGGTAAGGGCATCACAATCTGATCCCAACTGAAAGTGCTGTGGTTTGTGTCAGAAATATTATTGACTAATGACTTATCTGCAGAGCACTAAAATATGTACATCTATGGGAAGGAGAAACATTGTGACAATTAGAAACAAAGGACAACCCAGGATTTATATATTTTGTTTTGATTCTTTTATTGCTTTGGACGGCTGCCTGGTCCCAACCGACTGAAAAGAATAAAAGCTGTGATTAATTGGGTCATTGGAAAAGGAGTAAATCCAAGGCAAAAATTAACTGGATGATTATCAGAATGATTTCAGAGTGCAAAGTGTAAGAGGTGAGGGCTTTCTGTTATTTTCCTGCGTGAGTAGATCCACTGACAGAGAGGTTCCTGGTGAAAGTTCCTGGTTCACGGTCTCTTTAACAAGCTAGGGAAAAAAGAAGGAAAATGGGTTAAAGATTGATTTTTTTAATCATATCCATAGAAGATTAAAAGCATTGGTTTGCCTGTGGCAAATAACAAAAAGTTGTATGTCAGGCAATTGTTCAGCACAACAATTCCCTCCTAGATATCTTTTTATATGTTTAAGGCACATGACTTACGAAGATCTATCAAGGAATATATGTAAAGATGTTATTATTTCTGTTACATAGAGGAGATGACTAAGATGAGGTCTGTGATCCACAGAGGGGAAGTTCCAGAGTGGCTGAGACACCTAATCGGGACTCTGAACCACCACCTTGTGCCCTCCTTGTGGCATTGATATCCTGATGACTGGTCCCAGGATCCAGAATCCTGGTTGGAGTCGGTTAGCTGCAGAGCAATGCTAAGTACTGTATGCACAACTGTCTTCATATCCCTTTAATGCCACACAAACATCACTGCTGGCAACATTATAACAGCTGTGAGCGTCATGTAATAAATCATTACATCCTGCTTCAGCATAGGGGGATGGACTGGATGATCTCTTGATGTCCCTTCCAGGCCCACATTTCTGTGATTATTCATTCCCCCTTTTTTTAAGCATTAAACATCTCTACCACACTCACACCATGAGCATGCAAGATTTGAACACAAGCAAATAATGAGGGAAGACTCCATGAAGCTTAGCCTGAGGGAATTCTCTACCAACTCTTAGCCTGCAAAGTATAATGGAGACCAGAAAGTAAAAGAATAAAATTCCCAACTACAAACCTCTATGTGTTTATGTCCTGAGAAAATTAACTTTATTTCACACACATAACTTACCTTCTTCCACCAGATCAGGAAAAAAGCACCAGGGGACAGCAGGGGGTTTTGACTCGAAACAACATCCTCTTGCCTCACATACGTCAGCTGAGATGCCAGGGTAACCACAGTTCTGTCTGAGTTTTACCTCTGCTGGGCAGACCTTTTTATCTATTTTTTTTTAAAAAGGCACATTATCTTAGGTTTCTTTTATTCTACTCATTATTAATATTACCATAGCACCTAGGATCCCCAGTCATGGACCAGGACCCCAGTGCATCAGGTGCTGTACAAACACTGAACAAAAACACAGTCCCTGCCCCAAACAGCTGATAATCTAAGTGTAGGGCAAGAGACAGCAGATGGCTACAGACAGCCAGGTGGAGGCACACATGGTGTTTATTTGTAATCTACTGACAAATTGTGAGTTGAATAGCACTGGACTTGGCTATAGAAATAGAGAGAGAGAGTCCCTGCTCACATGCTGGGTGTGACAGGGAGTGGAAGGGGTTCTGTGAGGAAGCCTGTTACAGCTCTTGATTCTACACCCAGCCTTGATCACAAATCCAGTTTAGAGCAAGTAGGGACCAGCTGCTAGATAGGGATTGTGGGAGTGCACGGTGCTTTGGCCAGTCCCATTGCTCTGAGTGAGGTACAGGGAGTGCAGTGGGTGCGGAGAAATCAGCCCACATTTCCTACATAAGGCGCTAACAGCAGAAACTGCCTGATTTAAATAGTCCAGCAGAATGAAAGAATCAAAACCAGATCCCAGTACCTGGAAGCAAAAGGTTAAATGTTTTAATAATAATTGGCTTTGTACAGATTGTAAACTTCTCTCATCTGGGACACGTGTAACATGACAACAATCCAGCTTAGAACTTAAACGATACGTTAATGAGGTTTGGCCAATGATTGAACATGATAGCCAGGCCAGTCTTCTCAACTTAGGTACCAGATACACATAGGGTGAAGCTAAGCCTGTTTAGCTTATGTCTAGAGTAAAAGGGGGTGGGGAGCCCTCCCACCTCAGCAGGATTGTGCAGAGGAATTGTGCCTCAGGGACAAAATGCTTCCTAGAACTACCTAGCATGCAGGAGTAGAGTCAATGGTGGAGTCATGATCTTGCCTCTTCCTCACTCTTCCCCACTAAAAACAATGGTGCTGTGTCCTGCTGCGCTAGGGAGTCAGAATGGAACAGCCCCTGTGTTTTCCATATCACACAGACTTCAATTGGTTCTGACCCTTTTATAGGTGTAGATCTGAGAAAGGGTCCCTAAAGTCCCACAGAAACCAAAATCTGGCTCTTAACAGAATTTCCCTATATACTACATGTTGCAGTGTTAGAGACATGGCTCTACAATTCCTATTCAGTTAGGTCTGGTGTCCATTAAAGACAAAATTTGGGAACATCTTTTCAAATTTTAAGGAAAAAAACAAAATAATACAGGATCTTAGACTCCGTAGAATTTATTCAAGGAAGAAGCTAAAGCAGAGGCTGAGGTTCTGCATTTGGGGCATCTTATCTGAAGATCATAATGGGAAGGATGCAGTGAGTGAGTACGGAGGACAGGAGGAGAACAGAAAACTGGAGTTAAAATGGAGAGTGAGTGAGAATGGAGAGAAGTATCAGGGAGAGACTGGAGAGAAGATAGACGTAGAGGTCTTTTGCAGAAGGCACTAAACAGTTAAAGATGGGCTCATGTCCCCTTAAAGATTTTTTTTTCCTGACCTTGGATCAGAGTTGATGTGGAGTAACTCTAGCCCTGGTTAGCCACTTAGAAAACAAATATAAATTAACAAAGACATTCCTAACATTAGTCAACAAGGCTGCAGATGGGGGCCACTTTTAGTTACTTGCTAACTTCTATCCAGGAGAGAAGGCAAATGACTGGTGTAGAGCATCTGAGAAAAACAGAGATATAGGAGACTTGAAAGTGAAGTTGAATGTTGCCTACACTAGTATTTTTCACTGTCCTTGCTCTTTGTAGTGTTCTAATAGAAGTCTGCACCCATTTGGTTCTCCTTCTTATTGTGTAGTAGCACTCTTTCCCAGCTGAGCACATTTTTGTGTAGTTAAGCACTAGGGAAATCAAACATGTCTCAGAAAGGTACATTACATTGTCTTGGGAGAGGAGAGAAGCACCAAGGGACGCCAGGAACTTCTGAACTGAAGCAGCATCCTGCATTCTCACATTGCTCGGCAGTGATTCCTGGAGGCCCGCAGTTCGCTCTGGTTTTTGGATCCACATTACATCTGCATGGAGCTGTTTAGAACAAAAATCAATGTTAGCATCTCTCTCTCTTTATCCTTATTAGTGTTTTTTTTTTAACCAATGGCACTTTCATTGGTTCCAAACAATCTTGCAAACATAAATTCTCCATGACCCACTGAAGCCACAAATCATTTGATCTACAGCTCTTCAATAGTATGAAGAAACTGGCTCCATTGAAGTCAATGGCAAAGTTCCATTGACTTCAGTGGGGCCAGGGTTTAACTCATTAAGCATTACTACTCCAAAGCCCATTCAGGTAACAGAATGAGGTCCATTGACTTCAGTAAGCTTCGGATCAGGCCCAGGAGTAAGATTGTGACATCATGTACTATTCCAATTCCAGCAAATTTTGACTCCTTTGCTGAACTCTTACAAAGAAAGAGAGACAGAAGAGTTCCATGCAAATTAGTATATTTGTGAAGATACAAAAGCATGGTAGTCAGGTTATTGTAAAATAAAGGATCATATGCAAATATGTAATAGCTGAAATTCTGACATTATAATCGTACAGTAGAGGCATCACTAATAGATTGGTTCAATAAAAGCTGTCTAAATGCATCAAATCTAGTTAATTGCAGTCCCTTTCTTGGATTGTCTAATTGGATTTCTTTGTCTGATTATGCAGTATTATATACAACTTTCTGCTTGTATTGGCACAACAGTGTGGTATAAGTTAAAATAAACAACAGTGTGATTTTTGGAGACAGCTGCCTACAGTAGACCATCATCAGGCAAGATCTTTCTGGTTTTCTAATGGGTAGTACCAGGTTTGATGTTTATTACTACTCCTTTTTGTAGCTTGCTGCTTATTTTGCTAAGAATATGAGAGTTAATCTTGCTCCCAGTGAAGTCAACATGATTTTTGCTACTGAATTCAGTAGCAGTTGGATCAGGATCATGGAACAATACTTGAGATGAAATGTTAATGTTTTAGTGTACGCAAAGAGGAGATCTGCTCTTGCTGCCTTTGAAATCAGCAGGATCAGGCCTATGTAAGTACTTCTGAATGCAGTATCAAATAAATATACTTACCTGGGGCTTCTGCTCCTTCAGTCAGTGCACTGAGCCCTAAAATGAGGATGACTGAGAGTAACTGGATCCCCTTCTGTTCCATTGCAGTTTGGAGTCCTCAAAAAGAAAAGGGAGAGAATTTGGATCGAGGATAAGTACCTCTCACATTCAGAAGGGTTCATTTTATACCCTCTTTTGTGTTTGTGCCGGAGGTTTAGATAACACTTTCCCAGACCATGCTCCACCTAAAGTATTTTTTTCTTTTGATTAGAAAATCTAACCAAGTATATCATATATGTGGTGGTGATATCCATTAGATAAAATGCAAACTTCTGTGATAAACTGCATTTATCATACACCTTTGACCACCTCACCTGAGCTCATTTCCTTGGGGACATTCCAAACTTCTGAGCAGCTTCAAACTGTTTCTATATGTTTTTAATAAAACAATTTGCCAGACCAATATTTTCCCTCCAAATATATAATTTTTGCTTCAAGACTTCCACTGGGCCCAGACCCAGCGATATTCACTCCTGAACCAGTGAAAGGATAGCTCACAATCCTTTGGTCTGTAGACTAGTAAACCACTTCACATTAGGAAGTAAAGAACTATTATGTTAAAATCAATGGAATATTAACCTGACTGTCACTGTACAACACCAAATAGTCCAATATGGTTTGGGGTTATGATGAGTAGAGAGACCTTGGTCATCTTAATCCCATGGTGCAAACACACACAAAAAAAGGCCAAAGTTTGGAAATGTATTGCTTAGGACACACAAGAGAAAAAGCATCTTGCAATAGAGTTGTTATGCAAAACAAACTTAATTCAAATTTATCAAAGTCCTCTTTAGAGCGAAGATATTGGTTAGAGTCTCATATTTTGTCAAACAGGCCCTCTTAGAGTTCTGTTGTATATTGAGTTGACCTCTGAGAATGGTGTTTACTTTTTCTGCCTCTGGCAAAACAGAAAGGATTAGAAAAGTGGGAGAAATAAGGCTTTTGTTGACATACAAAGAGGCTGGTCAGTACAGGTGGATGCTTTGGGCTGTCAGATTGGCTATGACAGCTATTGCTCTGGACTCTGGCTCACTTCCCTGGTCTGGGATGTCATATGACTGATCTGGTCAGGTCCCTCTCCTTTATCAATCTCTCTCAGGCTGCACGGACTTCAATGAGTCATTTAATCTTGTGCTGGTGCCCTGTGGTGCTGTTGGTCTCTGGCTCAGGTGTAAAGCTAGCAGGCAGAGCCCCAGAGCAAGGTAGTGGTGGATGCAAAGGAAAGGGTACAATCTCACATATATCAGTCTGGGATTCTCACTGGTCCAGCAGTGATGGTTGGGCATCCTTACTGGTGTGCTGGTCTAGACATACTGATGATCAAGGTTCACCAGTGAAAAACAGTCTCTGGAATGAAGCAGAAGCCTGTTGGCCTTTCCTCAAGGGATTCCCCCAGGAGTCTATTCCCTATTTGATCCCCAGAGAGACCCTTTCATAAGAACCCTAAAAGGGTGACGATGGGTAGAATAGCTCATACCCTTGTTATTCGCCCACCAATTAGTCCTGATTTCCAGCACACCAATTTTGGTCCATTAATTTCCATTCTCTTATTTACCAGACATGATCTCGACACAGCCCTGGGGTTGTATCAATAGAGCTTTTTGTTTGAACTAGTCCAGTCTCTGGCTCCCTTTCATATATTTTTCTGTTCACACTTGCTAAAGGTAATGGTAACATTTTGTGAACTTTCACACACGTTCTAGCAGTTGTGCTCACAATTGGGGTAGGCCTGATACACACCATTATTACACCACCTTTTCCAATGGGGAAATCTATTTGTTTCTAACTCTGAAAGATTGTATGATATTAGACCCATAACTCTCAACTTGCCAAGGCCCAAATGTGGCTATGTGACAAAGACCAAAAAGGGGCATACAATTATTCATACAGGTATGTTAGAGTGCTGTGGGATTCACCTATTTAGTGTAATAACCCTGTAACTTCTGCCATAAATAATTTTAAACAAAAGGGTGGTGTATTGAAGACAGGTACAAATTTTAACATTATTACTTTAAGAGTAAGAGGCTTCCTGGTCCTGCTTGCAGGCTAGGGGGCTCTGTAGGAAAGCATGCAATCTGGGCCTAGCACAGTTATTCAGCAGACAGACAGCCTAGAGCAAGAATGGGCAAACTATGGTCTGTGGGCCAGATCTGGCCCCTCAGGGCTTTGGATCCAGCCTGCAGGATTGCCACCCCCATGGCACCATGGGCCCCACACCACTCCCGGAAGTGGCCAGCACCATGTCCCTGCAGCCTCTGGAGGACAGGCGGGAAGGGGGCAGACGTCTCCGCACGCTGCCCTCACCTGTGGATTCCACACCCAAAGCTCCCACTGGCAGCGGTTCCCTGTTCCCGGACAATGGAAGCTTCAGGTGTGGAACCCACAGATGAGAGCAGCACAAAGTCCTCTGCCTCCCACCCCCACCCCAGGGGCTGAAAGGACGTGGTACTAGCTACTTCTGGGAGCAGCGCAGGGCTAGGGCAGGCAGGGAAACTGCCTTAGCCTCGCAGTGCCACTGTCACCCCGGAGCCACTCCAGGTAAGCGGCATCAGGCTGGAGCCTGCACCCCGAACCCCTCCTGCACCCTGCACCCCAATCTCCTGCCCTGGGAACTATTAAAGGGATTAAATTGAAAGAGATGTGTTTGAGAGGTATGATTGGAGCTTAAAATCCTGACACCACTGTTAATAGCCTAAGATAGCTTTTCCATATTTAGAATTTTCAGACTGTAATATCTGCCTTTCAGACTGTAATATCTGCCTTTGAGGCCTGTTTTGTCAGACATGATTCCAAGGCATGTAAGGTGGAAAGATACAAAAATAGCACTAATAGAAAAAAGATAAATATTTCTGTGGTGTATTATACGCTGTGAACATAATGGCTGAATATTTTTAACATAAAATGTGGCAAGTGCAGAGAACAGAATGGAGTACTTTTCTATAAAGGTTTTATTGTCACCTATTTGGATGAGCTGCATACATTACTTGTGTGTAGGTTCATCACTCAGGAGTTAGGTAGATCTTCTGAGACTCATGCTGACAAAACCCTTGAGCCAGTCCTGCATGTGTTCTACAGCTACCATGTTCAGCTAGTTACGTCAATGACCAAGAGAAAATAATGTTCTGCATGTATGCAGTCCTCACTGGTCTTTGATCCTTTTAGTGGCTGGACCATATATAGAGATGTATGAGCCTGCTTCCAAAAAAGTAGGCTGCTTCAGAGGTAGATCATCAGCTGGTGTAAAAGGTAAAAGCTCCACTGAAGTCAATAGAGCTCTGACAATTTAGATCAGCTGAGGATCTGATTCTTTAGCTTAAGCAAATAGGGTCTCTTGCTTTTTGATCCAGAGGTCCTGTGTTCATTCCCCACAAATGATCCATGCAAGGGGCATGGTTATATATTCACAAGGGAATAAATGAATTCCCTTTGCAGTATTTTTTTATTGGCGAAGGAGAGACTTTTTGCTTTTAATGATCAAAAAGTAACCAACTCTCCTCCCCATTTCCATGTTCTGCCTTGTCCACTGTAATCCACCCCCCTGCTCCTAAGGTTACCCTTTTGTGGCTAATCAAAGGCAAGTCCTGACTCAGTGGACATTATTAGGTTGGTCTGTATGGGAATCCTGTTGCCATTGTTTACTATGTTGCAGGAAGGCTGGAGAGGATAGGCAAGTATAGAGGGTAGCAAGGAAGGTATAGAGGCAGGTAGTGTGAGGACCTGGCAAGTCCATCTATCCAGTACACTCCTTACACAGTTCAAGATGCAGAATGCTTTAGAAAGATATAAAGCTTCCTGATACTGGCACTCAGTCAGGGCACTTCATCTTCAAACCAGAGCAGCTCTGCTTCCACAGATACACAACTGATTAGACTAGTTGGAACATGGACTGGACTAAATCTCCCGTGATGCACCACCATCTCCCCTCTTATTGAGTTACATCATGGGAGATATAGTCCAGCCAGGGAGAATGGTCCATAATGAGAATGGGGGCAAGAGGCAGCTGAACTGTAACTCCTATGAGGTACCATGGCAGCATTTCTGAATCAAATAGTTTCATTTTTGGCCAACATTTGTTCAATCTTCAAGTTTTTGGGGGTAGTTGGGGTTGAAAAAAATCAAATATTTCATGGAAATTAGGTTGTTTTTGAGAAGTATCAATCAAAAATCCAGTTTTCTGAGTAATTGATAGACCAACCCTAACTAACAGCCTGTTTCCACCCCCTGCCTCAGACAGTTTATACTCTGCACATATTGATGGAATGTGCCCTCCTGCTCACCAGGAAAATCCTCGTGTTCACTAGTATCAAATGGGTGAATGACTTTTTAAAATCCCTGGCTTGTTTCCTGCACTGCGTTCTTTGACAGTGTGCTATCAATTGACATTAAGAACTCTTTTTGCTTCCATTTGTTTTGAGAATTACTTATTAATAGAAAAAACATTACTAACCCCGTAATAAATATTTTGGGCCTACCATAGCAAAGCTCACTTTGCTCAAAATCCATCCACGCTCAATGTTTCTTTATGGAAGGCATGATCCATCAAAGTACAATGGGTTAGCACTTTGTTCATTCTTTGCTTCAGATATTATGCAGAAGCAAGCAGAAGTGGTCTCTGTTACAAGTTAACATCCAGCAATTCATGACAGACTTCTTCCTACGATCAAATGAAGAAAACTTCACATTTCAGATAAAGGAATTCAGTTTCTTATCCTACACACAATTTTGTCAATGCAATCTAAGAGTCTGATGCAGCACCCCGGAAATCAATGGGAGTCCTTCCACTGGCTTCAGTGGGAGCTGCATCAGACCATAAGAAAATCTTAGGTGTCTGAAACCTCCTTCTTTTATATAAAAAGCAAATGACTAAATGAATTCCTTTTTATCCAAAAGTGAGGAATCATAGAATATCAGGGTTGGAAGGGACCTCAGGAGGTCATCTAGTCCAATCCACTGCTCAAAGCAGGATCAATCCCCAGCTAAATCATCCCAGCCAGGGCTTTGTCAAGCCTGACCTTAAAAACTCTAAGGAAGGAGATTCCACCACCTCCAGTATTTCATCACCCTCCTAGTGAAAAAGTTTTTCCTAAAATTCAACCTAAACTTTGTTGCAGTCAGAACAGGGCAGCAATGTTGAGTTGATTACTAGACCTTGGTGTGACTCATAAAAAGTATCTATATAATTTGTCATTCCTATTACTTAATAAATTATTTATTAAGTCTGTTATCTTTGAGCTGTCAGTGTTGGGTCCAATCCCATTCTATTCACAAGGGTAAACTTCCACTGAAGCTTTACCTATGCAAAGCATATAGGATTGGGTCCTTAACAAACAACTTAATCTGAAAGCTATCGGCTTCTATTCTTTTTGCAAACACACGATTGTTAAATTCTTAATCTGTTTATATCCTTTGTTAGAATATCTAGAAAGTTATTTTAGATTTTCCTTGAGTGAATTTATTTCCTTTCATTGGGTGAGCAATACATTCAAGTGGTTTATTTTCTATTTTTTTTAATCAAATCTGTGCCAGTTATCAAGGGACTGTCTGACTAGTCCCAGAGCAGTCTGATGGGTAGGGCCCTACCAAATTCACAGTCCATTTTGATAAATTCCTCACTCGTAACATTTTTAAAATCTTAACTTTCATGGTGTTGTAACCATGGGGGTCCTGACTCAAAAGGGGCTCATGAGGGATGGTTCCAAGGCTATTGAAGGGAGGTTTTAGTATTGCCATCTTTACTTCTGCATCACCTTCAGAGCTGGGTGCCCAGAAAGTGGTGGCTGCTGGCTAGGAGCCCAGCTCTGAAGGCAGCGCCGCCACCAACAGCAGCACAGAGTGAGGGTGGCATGATATGATACTGGCATCTTTACTTCTTTGCTGCTGGTGGTGGTGGTGCTGCCTTCACAGCTGGGTGCCTGGCCAGCAGCTGTCACTCTCCAGCTGCCCAGCTCTGAAGGCAGTACAGAAGTAAGAGTGGCAATACCACAACCCCACTACAATAGCCAGGTTTCATGGGAGAGACCAGATTTCACAGTCTGTGATGTGTTTTTCATGGCTGTGAATTTGGTAGGGCCCTACTGAGGGGTGCAGGAGGATGGGGTCAGTCTTAATCAGTGGTGGGCACCATATGGCCCACCAAGGTAATCCGCTGGCAGGCTGTGAGACTGTGTTTACATTTACTCTCCACAGGCATGGCCGACTGCAGCTCCCAGTGGCAGCGGTTCTCTGTTCCCAATCAATGGGAGCTGTGGGAAGCAGTGGCCAGCATCTTCCTGCAGCTCTCATTGGCTGGGAATGGCAAATTGCTGCCATTGGGAGCTGCAGGTTGCTCATCATTGGTCTAAATTGAGTCCCTCACCTGCCAGTTTTGAGCATTGAACATTAATACACTAATTGGACATAAATATGCAATATGTTTCCACATAATAATCTCATTTTTGGCAGCATTAAAGTGTTCACTCAAGGAGATCCTCTTAGAACACTAAAATGAGAGCAAGAGAAAAAAAAAACCTAAAAATCTTTGTAGTCTTATTTGGCTTTTCTTATTGTTTCAGAGAGATGCCTCATTCTGAAGAAAATAGAAATTGGTCAGAAGTAGTGGTGATTGCACAATACCATCACCTGAAGAACTGATTTCAGGCCACTAACTTTTCAGGATGCCTGTGTGTAAGGGACTATTCATGGAATTTAGATATGGGTGATATTTTCCATTCCTATTCTTTCTATGCCGCTCTCCTTGGTAGTCTACTGGCATTCTTGTTGTCATGTTATTGTCTTACTTAGGGTTAGATCCCCTTTGGTCCTCTTGCAGTTAGCCAGCGCTCTGTGGGGGAGAGACAGAGTAAGGAACCTTGCCCACCATTGTATGGGCCATATAAGGAGCTAACATAATGCATGTCCTTTTGCTTGTGGGAGCACAATGACTGCTCCCTCCCTCTCCTGGAAGGAGACAGAACTCCACACAACAGGAGTGTGCTGCACCCCCTGAAGGAACATAGCAGTGTACGCACTTTTCCTGTGGACACGGGACCCCTGCAGCAATGCGGCTCCACACTGCCTCTTATTACAGGCTACATGTAATCTGTGCAATCAAAGTCTTTTTGTCTGAGGCTCCTGCCACCTGTTGTATTAATTTAGATGGAATAAATGGTACAAAGGTGTTAACGTAATCCAGTCACTGTCCAACATTAAACTGTGTAAAACAGGGCCCGAAAGAGCTCAGCTGCCTAGCAACATGGCAAAAATGTTATAAAAATCCTTTTAATCTTTTGTTGAAGGTAAAAGATGGAAAAAGAGTTAAAGCATTTGAAATGCAAAATGTTAAATAAGGCTTTTGTTTTAATAGTGTTCCTTGTCCCTTCTCCCTTTAGCTGTAGATAGGTTTTAGAACAGGGATCAGCAACCTCTGGCATGTGGCTTGCCAGGGTAAGCACCCTGGCAGGCTGGGCCGGTTTGTTTACCTGCAGCGTCTGCAGGTTTGGCCGATCCTGGCTCCCACTGGTCACGGTTCGCTGTTCCAAGCCAATAGGGGCTGCAGGAAGCAGTGGCCAGCACATCCCTCAGCCTGTGCCACTTCCTGCAGCCCCCATTGGCCTGGAACAGCGAACTGTGGTCACTGGGAACTGCGATTGGCCAAACCTGTGGGCACTGCAGGTAAACAAACCAGCCCGGCCAGCCAGTGGATTTCCCTGATGGGCCACATGCCAAAGGTTGCCAACTCCCGTTTTAGAAGGAAAAACCCTGTTGTTTGACCATCTCTTAGATGGTATCAAAGGTGGTAGTAATTGTCTTTTGGGGGAAAGAGAATTAGTTATTTAAGATGGTTTGAAAATATCACTGTTGCTGCTGTTAACATCCAGTCTTAAAAGGAAAAAAAACCCCTTGTTTGGCAGTTCCTTAGATGGGAGCAAAGATGTTAAGAACTGTCAATTCAGGTGGAGTTTGGGATTCAGCTGGAGCTGGCAGGGACAATGTCATCAGGTCCCTCTCTTTGGCCCATTCTGGGTCAGGACACCTCTCAAGATCAAGATGATGAAGGCTAGGGATCCTAGGAAACTGTGATAGAGACAGCTGTGATGGTGAAGCTCACTCCAGTAGCCTCTACCTGTTCTTCCCAGCTGTTCTTTTTGTTCTTTCATACTTTACCCACTAAATCTATTTCTTTTAAGGACTCCAAATGGGAGTGATGGGTGGAATATTCCATCCCATTATTATTTTATCCACCATGTAGGCCCAATATCTGACATATCAATTCTGGCTTATTAACTTCCAGTTCCACATCTCCTGTTTTTTAACATCCATAATTTCAACACAGTCCTTGAATCATACCAGCTTGGCTTTTTTTTTTTTTTTTTTTTTTGGTTTAGACTAATTCAATTTTATGTCTCCTTTTTGCACCATTTCTCTTCAACATCTGTTGTAATAGGTTATTATGACATTTTATGAACTTTTACATACTTTTAACAGTTCCACTCACAAAGCAGGTAAATTTGTAGGCCCAATTATCAGAACACATCCTTACTCAAATTAAATAGTACCTCATTTGTCAAATAGTCTGTGATCTTATTGAAAAACCTTCCCTCCTATGCAATTTTCACTAAAAATTTCAATCAAAAATTTGCTTAAAATCTCTATTTTATCTATATAAATTAGAGCAGCAACTTTAATCTAGCAACACTACATGACAGTTTTTAGGAGGGGAAGTAGAGAGTTTAAGTAGAATCAATGCAATTACCTAAGCTAGATTTTTGACCAAGACCCTGAGGCTAACACTTCTCTTGTAGGACCAGCTGCTGATATCCTTACCTACACTGAGTAACACTTACTTCATGAGCAGCTCCACTGGAATCAGTGCGATTACTTTAAGACTAAGGTGCTAGTCAACATGTGTAAAGGTATCAAAATCAGGCCCATTATAATAGTGAGATGGGATCCTTAATGACCATGAGTGCCGGAGCCCAGTTTTGTCTCAGTAAATTTCACACATGGCACAGAGAGCCTGGCAAGGATCTCCACATCACTGAAGTAACTCAAGGGACTGCAGGAAGACTGGGCGCACACTGGGGTCTCTGCATTTCCTGTGTACTGTGGAAGGGAGCTCCCTGCCAGCCCCAAACAGACCAGCACTCAAGAAAGGTTTGGGAGGACCCAGAGAGAGTGGTCTGGGGAAGGGTCATGGGATCTCCAGCTCTACATATTCAGTGGCTCTAACACCCAATACAGGAGGCGAGGGCCTCTATTCCTACCTTTGGCTGGGGTATTGTCTGCAGAGGGGCTGTATGGCAGCCATGTGTAGGTTGGAAGTACTGAATCCCAGCCTCCTCGAATCCCACATAGTATCCCACACAAAGCCCATTGACTTGGGCTTTGTGTGGGTTTCTGCTGTTTGTTTGTGGCTTTGAGGCTGGTAGGTAGATAGGAAGCTAAACAATTGGGTCCTCTTATCATTAAACACATACACGCAGAGCTGTGTAGAGATAAATAGAATAAACAGGCAAACACGGTGCTTGATATGGCATTGTTATATACTGTTTATATAGAAGTGTATATACAAATTTTTATGCACACACTGTAGATATTGTTTCCAGTAGATAGGTGTGTGGGTGGAGTGGGTTCAGTTAATATGGGTATCAGTATGTAAACGAAGAGTTGACGTCTTTTCTGGATACAAAACAACATTGCCCTTGCTCAGAGCTTTGTTTCTGGTATATTGTGAATAGATTACAAGCTGAAATCTTGCAGGTTTCCAATCAATTTTGAGACTATCTGATTTAAGCTGTAATTTGTTCCATCTCTCATACTTCTTGTGTTTTCTTTTCCCACATTCCATTTATATGGCTTCCTTTTGACTGGATATGACTGGAGGATAGCTAATGTGATGCCAATTTTTAAAAAGGGCTCCAGAGGTGATCCCAGCAATTACAGGCCTGTAAGCCTGACTTCAGTACTGGGCAAACTGGTTGATGCTATAATAAAGAACAATATTGTCAGACACACAGATGAACATAATTTGTTGAGGAAGAGTCAACATGGTTTTAGTAAAGAGAAACCATGCCTCACCAACCTACCAGAATTCTTTGAGGGGGTCAACAAGCATGTGAACCAAAGGGATCCAGTGGATATAGTGTACATAGATTTTCAGAAAGCCTTTGATTAAGTCCCTCACCAAAGGCTCTTATGTAAAGTAAGCTGCCACGGGGTAAGAGGGAAGGTGTTCTCATGCATTGGTAACTGGTTAAAAGATAGGAAACAAGGGTAGGTATATAGGGTCAGTTTTCAGAATGGAGAGAGGCAAATAGTGGTGTCCCCCAGAGATCTGTTCTGGGACCAGTCCTATTCAACATACTCAAAAATGATCTGGAGAAAGGGGTAAACAGTGAGGTGGCAAAATTTGCAGATGATACAAGCTTACTAAAGATAGTTAAGACCCAGGCAGACTGCGAAGAGCTACAAAAGGATCTCTCAAAACTGGGTGACTGGGCAACAAAATGGCAGATGAAATTTAATGTTGATAAATGCAAAGTAGTGCACATTGGAAAGCATAATCCCAACTATACATATAAAATGATGAGGTCTAAATTAGCTGTTACTACTCAAGAGAGAGATCTTGGAGTCATTGTGGGTAGTTCTCTGAAAACATCCACTCAATGTGCAGTGACAGTCAGAAAGCTAACAGAATTCTGGGAATAATTAAGAAAGGGATAGATAATAGGACAGAAAATATCATGTTGCCTCTGTAGAAATCCATGGTACGCCCACATCTTAAATACTGTGTGCAGATGTTGTCGCCCCATCTCAAAAAAGATATATTGGAATTGGAAAAGGTTCAGAAAAGGGCAACAAAAATGATTAAGGGTATGGAAAGGCTTCTGTATGAGGAGAGATTAATAAGACTGGGACTTTTCAGCTTGGAAAAGAGACAGCTAAGGGGAGATATGATTCAGGTCTATAAAATCATGACTGGTGTAGAAAAGTAGATAAGGAAGTGTTGTTTACTACTTCTCATAACACAAGTACTAGGGGCCACCAAATGAAATTAATAGGCAGCAGGTTTAAAACAAACAAAAGGAAGTATTTCTTCACACAACACACAGTCAACCTGTGGAACTCCTTGCCAGGGAATGTTGTGAAGGCCAAGACCATAACAGGGTTCAAAAAAGAACTAGGTAAATTCATGGAGGATAAGTCCATCAATGGCTATTAACCAGGATGGGCAACAAGAGTGTCCCTACCCTCTGTTTGCCAGAAGCTGAGAATGAACGACAGGCGATGGATCACTTGATGATTGCCTGTTCTGTTCATTCCCTGTGACGCACCTGGCACTGGCCACTGTCAGTAGACAGGATACTGGGCTAGATGGATCTTTGGTCTGACCCAGTAGGACCATTCTTATGTTCTTTTACGTGCTACAATATGGGGATGCATTTTCTTGCTGCTATCCTTAATAGTTTGAACAAGTATAGTTTTTTGTAGGTAAGAAAGTTTGGCAGGGGGTGCCCTAAATTCTTTTGTTTTTCTGAGATGCACTCAGTCCACCTAAGGATTGGGGGAGGGGAGGATACTTCTGATTCCATTTTGCCCTGTCCTTGAGCACAAATCAAAGCAGCCTTAAGACTAAGCAACTGACATAATACAGACTTCAAAATTTGAGACTGGCAATTCCCAGTTTTCTTTGCTGTCCTTAAGAAACTTATTGGGAATATTAGGGGTACATTTTGGAACAGGAAAGGAATTCCAGAAGGTTGCTGCTTAACCTGCTAAGGTTAGATGTAGTACAGGTTAGGTTTATGGTATCAAAAGCCAACTCTGCTAGAAATACAGAAGGTAAGGTTTCAGATTCCTCTTGACCTCTATAGCACAAATTATTCTTTAGCTCAAATGGTAAATGCATGTGTTTTCTGAAGCTTAAAGACCAAGGCTCTAGTTACAGCTTTGTGGGGTTTAACTGTGGTAGCTGTAGCAATATCTCCATTGCACAATGGACCTAATGGTTTTGAGCCTAAATGAGGGTAGTGCAAGTATAAGTACAAAGTGTAAATAAAATAGTTTGCACTGTTCTTGTGTTACAGGGTATTAATTATTACCCTATGGAGTCACTCAGAGAAGCTCTATACTAAGGGTATGTCTATTCTATGGGATTATTCTGATTTTACAGAAACCGATTTTTGGAAATAGATTATATAAAGTCGAGTGCACGTGGCCACACTAAGCACATGAATTCGGCTGTGTGCATCCATGTACCGAGGCTAGTGTTGCATTGTGCGTAGCTATCCCATAGTTCCACAGTCTCATCTGCCCATTGGAATTCTGGGTTGAGATCACAATGCATGATGGGGCAAAAACAGTGTTGCAGGTGATTCTGGGTAAATGTCGTCAGTCAATCCTCCCTCCGTGAAAGCAACAGCAGACAATCATTTTGCGCTTTTTTCCCTGGATTGCCCGGGCAGATGCCATAGCATGGCAACCATGGAGCCTGTTCAGCCTTTTTTCACTGTTACTGTATGTCTACTGGATGTTGCTAACAGATGCCGTACTACAGTGCTACACAGAAGCATCCCCTTGCCTTTTGCAAGTTAGCAAAGATGGTTACCAGCTCTATTGTACCGTCTGCTGCTTTGCAAGTTGACAGTGATGGTTACCAGTCATACTGTACCATCTGCTGCTGTCATAGACTCATAGACTCATAGACTCTAGGACTGGAAGGGACCTCGAGAGGTCATCGAGTCCAGTCCCCTGCCCTCATGGCAGGACCAAATACTGTCTAGACCATCCCTAACAGACATTTATCTAACCTATTCTTAAATATCTCCAGAGATGGAGATTCCACAACTTCCCTAGGCAATCTATTCCAGTGTTTAACTACCCTGACAGTTAGGAACTTTTTCCTAATGGCCAACCTAAATCTCCCTTGCTGCAGTTTAAGCCATTGCTTCTTGTTCTATCATTGGAGGCTAAGGTGAACAAGTTTTCTCCCTCCTCCTGATGACACCCTTTTAGATACCTGAAAACTGCTATCAGGTCCCCTCTCAGTCTTCTCTTTTCCAAACTAAACAAACCCAATTCCTTCAGCCTTCCTTCATAGGTCATCTTCCCAAGACCTTTAATCATTCTTGTTGCTCTTCTCTGGACCCTCTCCAATTTCTCCACATCTTTCTTGAAATGCGGTGCCCAGAACTGGACACAATACTCCAGTTGAGGCCTAACCAGCGCAGAGTAAAGCGGAAGAATGACTTCTCATGTCTTGTTTACAACACATCCATTAATGCATCCCAGAATCACGTTTGCTTTTTTTGCAATAGTATCACACTGTTGACTCATATTAAGCTTGTGGTCCACTATGACCCCTAGATCTCTTTCTGCCATACTCCTTCCTAGACGGTCTCTTCCCATTCTGTATGTGTGAAACTGATTGTTCCTTCATAAGTGGAGCACTTTGCATTTATCTTTATTGAACTTCATCCTGTTTACCTCAGACCATTTCTCCAATTTGTCCAGATCATTTTGAATTTTGACCCTGTCCTCCAAAGCAGTTGCAATCCCTCCCAGTTTGGTATCATCCGCAAACTTAATAAGTGTACTTTCTATGCCAACATCTAAATAGTTGATGAAGATATTGAACAGAGCCCCACTTGTTATACCTTTCCAGCAGGATTGGGAGCCATTAATAACTACTTTCTGAGTATGGTTATCCAGCCAGTTATGCACCCACCTTATAGTAGCCCCATCTACATTGTACTTTCCTAGTTTATCTATAAGAATATCATGCGAGACCATATCAAATGCCTTACTAAAGTCTAGGTATATCACATCCACCGCTTCTCCCTTATCCACAAGGCTCGTTATCCTATCAAAGAATGCTATCAGATTAGTTTGACACAATTTGTTCTTTACAAATCCATGCTGGCTATTCCCTATCACCTTACCACCTTCCAAGTGTTTGCAGATGATTTCTTTAATTACCTGCTCCATTATCTTCCCTGGCACAGAAGTTAAACTAACTGGTCTGTAGTTTCCTGGGTTGTTTTTATTTCCCTTTTTATAGATGGGCACTATATTTGCCCCCTTCCAGTCTTCTGGAATCTCCCTGGTCTCCCGTGATTTCCCAAAGATAATAGCTAGAGGCTCAGATACCTCCTCTATTAACTCCTTGAGTATTCTAGGATGCATTTCATCAGGCCCTGGTGACTTGCAGCCATCTAACTCTTCTAAGTGATTTTTTACTTGCTCTTTTTTTATTTTATCTTCTAAACCTACCCTCTTCCCGTAAGCATTCACTATATTAGACATTCCTTCAGACTTCTCAGTGAAGACCGAAACAAAGAAGTCATTAAGCATCTCTGCCATTTCCAAGTCTCCCGTTACTGTTTCCCCCTCCTCACTGAGCAGTGGGCCTACCCTGTCCTTGGTCTTCCTCTTGCTTCTAATATATTGATAAAAAGTCTTCTTGTTTCCCTTTATTCCCATAGCTAGTTTGAGCTCATTTTGTGCCTTTGCCTTTCTAATCTTGCCTCTGCATTCCTGTGTTATTTGTCTATATTCGTCCTTTGTAATCTGACCTAGTTTCCATTTTTTATATGACGCCTTTTTATTTTGTAGGTCACGCAAGATCTTATGGTTAAGCCAAGGTGGTCTTTTGCCACATTTTCTATCTTTCCTAACCATCGGAATAGCTTGCTTTTGGGCCCTTAATAGCGTCCCTTTGAAAAACTGCCAACTCTCCTCAGTTGTTTTTCCCCTCAGTCTTGATTCCCATGGGACCTTACCTATCAGCTCTCTGAGCTTACCAAAATCTGCCTTCCTGAAATCCATTGTCTCTATTTTGCTGTACTCCCTTCTACCCTTCCTTAGAATTGCAAACTCTATGATTTCATGATCACTTTCACCCAAGCTTCCTTCTACTTTCAAATTCTCAACGAGTTCCCCCCATTTGTTAAAATCAAGTCTAGAACAGCTTCCCCCCTAGTAGCTTTTTCAACTTTCTGAAATAAAAAGTTGTCTGCAATGCAGTCCAGGAACTTATTGGATAGTCTGTGCCCTGCGGTGTTATTTTCGCAACATATATCTGGATAGTTGAAGTCCCCCATCACCACCAAATCTTGGGCTTTGGATGATTTTGTTAGTTGTTTGAAAAAAGCCTCATCCACCTCTTCCACCTGATTAGATGGCCTGTAGTAGACTCCCAGCATGACGTCACCCGTGTTTTTTACTCCTTTTAGCCTAACCCAGAGACTCTCAACACTTCCATCTCCTATGTCCATCTCCACCTCAGTCCAAGTGTGTACATTTTTAATATATAAGGCAACACCTCCTCCCTTTTTCCCCTGTCTATCCTTCCTGAGCAAACTATACCCATCCACACCAACATTCCAGTCATGTGTATTATCCCACCAAGTTTCAGTAATGCCAACAATGTCATAGTTGTATTTATTTATTAGCACTTCCAGTTCTTCCTGCTTATTACCCATACTTCTTGCATTTGTATATAGGCATCTAAGATACTGGTTTGATCTTGCCTCCCAGCTTTGCCCTGACCCTCATGGGTGCTTCTGGCCAGCCTCAGTGAGGTTGGGCGGGGGCGCATGGACAAAAATGGGAATGACTTCCCAGGTCAGTCTCTTCTTTAAGTTTTGTCTAAAGGGAGAGTCAGTCCTGCCTAGAATATCAGGCAAACCTACTAAAGAACCAGAGAGGCAAACGGCCGCTCTGGGTCAGAGCCGCAAACATCCTGCAGAAATGATGAGCTGCATGCCATTCTAGGGGGTGCCCCTGGAACAATGCCACCCGTTGCTTCCCTCCTCCCCCACCCCTCCTGGGCTACCGTGGCAGTTATATCCCCATTTGTGTGATGAAGTAATAAAGAATGCATGAATAAGAAACAACACTGACTTCATTGCCTCTGCAAGCAGAGATCAAAGCGGGGAGGGGAGGACAGCCTCCAGCTGCTATGACATTCTAGGCAGGAGTGAATCTCCAGGAGATAAAGCTTAAAGAAGAGAATGACCGGGAGTCATTCCCATTTTTGCCCAGGTGCCCCCCGGCCGACCTCACCAAGGCCAGCCAGGATCATTCACGGGACGACGATGATGGCTATCAGTCCTACTGCACCGTCTGCCATCTGGAAGGGAACGGAAGGGGATGCTGTTTTGTAGCGCTGCAGCACCGTGTCTGCCAGCAGCATCCAGTAGACATATAGTGACATTGAAAAAAGACGAGAAACGATTTTTTTCCCTTTGCTTTAATGGGGGGGTGGGTTTGATGACTTATATCCTGAACCACCCACGACAATGTTTTTGACCTTTCAGGCTTTGGCAGCTCAACCAAGAATTCAAATGGTTTTCAGAGAGTGCGGGAACTGTGGGATAGCTATAGACGTCAGTCACCCCTCCCTCCGTGGGCATCCATTTCATTCTTTGGCTTTCTGGTACGCTTGTCTCAGCTCCTGAAGTTTCACACAACACTGTGTTGAGTTCCTGTTGTGGCCTCTGACCATCATGGCCTTGGAGATTTTTTCAAATGTTTTGGCATTTCGTCTATTGGAACGGAGTTCTGATAGAACAGATTTTTCTCCCCATACAGAGATCAGATTCAGTATCTTCTGTACGGTTCATGCTGGAGCTCCTTTTTGATTCTGGGACTGCATGGTCACTTCATAGACTCATAGACTCATAGACTTTAGGGTCAGAAGGGACCAATATGATCATCTAGTCTGACCTCCTGCACAAAGCAGGCCACAGAACCCTACCCATCCACTTCTATAACAAACCCCTAACCTATGTCCGAGTTATTGAAGTCTTCAAATTGTGGTTTGAAGACCTCAAGCTGCAGAGAATCCACCAGCAAGTGACCCATGCCCCACGCTGCAGAGGAAGGTGAAAAACCTCCAGGGCCTCTGCCAATCTGCCCAGGAGGAAAATTCCTTCCCGACCCCAAATATGGTGATCAGCTAAACTCTGAGCATATGGGCAAGACTCACCAGCCAGCACTCAGGAAAGAATTCTCTGCAGTAACTCAGATCCCATCCCATCCAACATCCCATCACAGACCACTGGGCATACTTATCTGCTGATAATCAAAGATCAATTGCCAAAATTAAGCTATCCCATCATACCATCCCTTCCATAAACTTATCAAGCTTAGTCTTAAAGCCAGATATGTCTTTTGCCCCCACTTGTGTTGATCAACGCTCCACGCTGGGCAAACAGGAAATGAAATTCAAAAGTTTGTGGGGCTTTTCCTGTCTACCTGGCCAGTGTATCCGAGTTCAGATTGCTGTCCAGAGTGGTCACAATGGTGCACTGTGGAATAGCTCCTAGAGGCCAATACCGTCGAATTGCGGCCACACTAACCCCAATCTGAAATGGCAATACCGATTTCAGTGCTACTCCCCTCATTGGGGAGGAGTACAGATATCGATATTAAGAGCCCTTTATATTGAAATAAAAGGCTTCATTGTGTGGACGGGTGAGCGTTAACTCAGTTTAACGCTGCTAAAGTCGAAATAAACTCGTAGTGTAGACCAGGCCTAAAGGTTGTACCACCAGACTTCTCTAAGAGTTCTAAATTCGCTCCCATTGCCCAGGGAGGATATGTGCATGACTTTTTTCAGGATAAAATAGACTTTTTCTGGACAATATCTGAAGACAATTGGTCAAACCACGTTTGAGAGTGATGATTAAAAATGACACCACTTTTCGAAAATACACTCACAATATCTGTTTGCATTCCTCTCACTACAAATCTGTGATTGCCAAACTTGAAATTATGCAAGCCATTAAACACCACTGAAATTTGTGACTCAGGCAACTTTTTTTTTTAAATATTTATTTACCAAGAATTGCCATTATCATTTTGCATAGTGACCTAGGCCTTCTAAAACCTCCAATGCCCAACTAATGCTTTATAAAGTCTAGAGTCAGAGCAGTTCAAGCAGAAGAGAAATGGGAGGTCTGCGGATTATGCCTAAACTCCACAGTGCAGTTCAGAATAGGAGGGACTTGAGGTCGCAGGGAACCTGCTGCCTTTCTCCAGCCTCTACAGAGTAAATGAGGCAGGGGAAAACAAAATATGCCATTTAGTGGTATGTGTGAGGAACGAGGACTGTGAAGGGCAGCATGGGCTGTCGGAACCAAGAACCCTACAAAACTCCACATTCCAAGAAGAGGAGGAGGGACTTTTTGCTCCGGATCTAAAGGCAGGGAGAGGTCACTGGTTTCATGTGTTTTTAAACCATGGAAATTAACAGAAAAAAGGCTCTCTCAGTGCAGGTTGCTATCTGCGTATCTACCAAGGAACTGCATAGTTAAAAAAATCTATGCATTTTAAGTCCAGAAATGAACAGATAAGGGAAGATAAATATTCCAATATACTCATAGTACGTACAATCTCTTAGACAAACATAGTTATGTAAAATATCCCATTGCATATGCCAAAACCAACTTTAATGCTACGCCTATAGACTCATTTAGGAAGCCCTTGTAAAACAATACATGGTCCATTGTGGTATATTTTACACCGTTAGAGTCAGTGCTGGGAGAGGGCTTTTATCACACCCATGAGATGAAATGGAAAGATTAGATGCATCAGATCAACCAAAAGTGCACACATACACACACAACCTGGAGGTGGACCCGACCCAAAAACCTGAATTCAAATACACAATAGAGTTGAGAAACTTCAGAGCTGGATTCAGATCTGAGGTTCAGACCTTGTTTCACCAAAAATGAAGAGACTCAAAGGAATAGATATGTATATTTTGCTTCTTGCTTCTTGTGGAAGAACGTGCCTGGATCTTCTAATATGGCCTCATGTCTGCAATACTCCCTATAGTCAGCATTTGTATTCTCTGAGACGGGACCACACTTTGTAAATGCACTACTGAGAAGTGTTCATTCCTATTGTTACTATGAGGTGGAAGGGTGAACCAATTTAGGCAAAGTGAAACCCAGCCAGAACCTGGCCTGGATTAGTTGCAGCGGAGCTGGTTGAAAAAGGTTCCTCTCTACTAAGGATCCTGTGTTTGTTGTGTAAGCAGAGTCAGGATAAGCTCTACCCTGACATCTGGTGGAAAGAATTTCAGAGAGTGTATTTGCATAGGCACGCCTACCCTGTCCCAGACTGCTGAACTGTGGGACTGCTCGGTGACAAATGACTCACCCTCAGTTGGGTGGTACTTGCTAGACAAGGGACATGGGTTCCAAACCCAGTGAATTGAGAGAGAGAGGCAGGCAGGCAGGCAGGCAGGCAGGCAGGCAGGCAGGCAGGCAGGCAGGCAGGCAGGCAGGCAGGCAGGCAGGCAGGCAGGCAGGCATCATCAATCTATCTATCTATCTATCTATCTATCTATCTATCTGTGCCTGGTGGTGCAGTCTCCTTGTGGAGCCAGAAGCACCAGTTCCACCCCCTTCTCTCTCCACTGTGGAATGTCAGAGTTGATTTTGTTTTATTCCCTCAAGAAACTAAATACCGGTTACTGAGCTGAATTCACTTTGGGCTAATGGTGCACTAGCACTGGGGCTCCCCTACTAAGAGCTGAGATCACTAAGAGTTGAAATCATTAAGAGCTGAAATTACTGAGCTGAGAGCACTGAGTACTGTGCTAACTAGTGGGGGAGCCTGAAGATATGCTGTGGAACAGAGCAGCTGGCGGAGTGGAGCAGTTGTGGGGACGGCAGGAGCGGATCACGGGACAGCTGGTGGCAGTGGAGCGGCTGGCAGAGCGGAGTAGCTGTGGGACGGGTGGAGTGGCCCACAGAGTGAGCGGAGCCGAGCAGTTTGCAGGGAGAACTGGAGCAGCTCATGGAGCAGAGCAGCTGGTGGAGCGGAGCAGTTTCTGAGGACGGCTGGAGGAGCAGAGTGGAGTGGCTGGTGAAGGGGAGCAGTTCATGGAGAAGGCGGAAGCAGAACCCACGGAGAGGCAGGGCAGTTGGCCCTGGACCACGTGAGGTGCCCCTTTCTACCCAGGCTGGGGGGGGAACCTCTACAGATAAACTCTCAAACTCTGGGGTGGCATTGACCAGAGACTTTTGGGTTGTTGGACTTTGGGGTGATCGGACTTAAAATTCTAAGGGGAAAAAGGACAGTGCCAAACGTACTTGGAGGTGGGTTTTGTTTATGGTTTTGTTATAACCCTGTTTGTGGTGTTTCTCCAATGGGATGCTGCATTGATTCCTTCCTTTATTAAAAAGATTTTGCCACACTCAGACTCCGTGCTTGCGAGAGGGGAAGTATTGCCTCCTAGAGGCGCCCAGGGGGGTATGATATGTGAGTGTCCCAGGTCACTGGGTGGGGGCTCGAGCCGGTTATGCATTGTGTTACTGAAACCGAACCCTTGGATACTGTACCCGGCCCTTGTTGCTGCCAACTCAGAGGGGCAGAAGGGTTACATTTTGGGGGGCTCGTCCAGGATCCCTGGGTCAGTACCCCTTGCAAGCACCTGTTGAGTGTTCCACTGTATTGGGA
Organism: Gopherus evgoodei; assembly: GCF_007399415.2. NCBI lineage: Eukaryota > Metazoa > Chordata > Testudines > Testudinidae > Gopherus > Gopherus evgoodei. Next base: position 159,906,155 of record NC_044322.1, on the reverse strand, counting down.
AATAATTGTGTTTATATTTTGAGGAAACTACTGTTTGTATAATGGCTAATATGTCGGGTTTGTTGGGCCCCAGTCCTGCAGCCTCTAGCTCAGGGGTGGCAGACTCAGCCTATGATTGGGCAAAAGCACTGGGGCATATATTGGAAAAGATTGTGTTGGCCTATGCTACGTCGAACTCTTGTCGTAAGTTAAGGTTGTTTGATGGGGAAGAGGAGTTTGAACTCTGGTCGGAGCATACTACTGAAATGCTGCGGGAGTGGGCCGTACCCGATGTAGAAAAGTGACGATGTCTAATAGAGAGCCTTAGTGGCCCAGCACTAGATGTAATTCGCACCCTGAAGCTCATTGACCCTGAGGTCAGTGTGAAGGACTGCCTAGAGGCCCTTGATAATACCTTTGGAAGTTTAGAGGGCCCTGAGGACAGTTACTGTAAATTCATTAATTCCAGACAGCAAAGGGGTGAGAAAATTTCAGCCTATATACAGAGGCTGGAAAGACTGCTTCAGAGAGCTGTTATGAGGGGAGCAGTGACTGCTGAGCAGATGGATCAGACCAGACTGGCTCAGGTTGTAAGAGGGACTCAGTATCAGAACGCGATCATACTTCATCTCCGACTAAGAGAACGGCAGGAACATCCCCCGAGTTACTCCCAGCTGATAAAGGAGGTCAGGGAAGAAGAAGAAAGGCAGGCGGCCAGCGAGTGTTGGGAAGCCCAAACATTGGAACCAGGCAGCACAATGCCACTGCCAATGGCCAGGGTACTGATGGTTAGCACCACAGAGGAACTTGCCCAACAAATGCAGGTCCTGACAGAACGGATAGCTGAGCTGCAAAGCATCATTGACTGAGCTAAGATTTCCAGGAATAAGGAGCCTCAGACGGTGACGATAGAGAAGTCAGTATCTAGAGTCAACGTCCCACCTCGCCGAAGGGGGAAAGGACAATTCTTTTGCTACCGGTGTGGTCAGGATGGGCATAGTGCTGCTAACTGCCATAAGGAAGAGAACCCCTCCTTAGTGTATGAAAAGCTGAGGACTAGTTGGAAGAGATCCAGTAGCTGCCAGAAGGTCCGGGGACGGAGACCACCTAGGCCTAGAGGATTTGAAGATTCCCCCAGAAGAGACCATCCAGCTGGGATCCCTGTAGGACTGATAGGGCCTCGAGCAGAGGTCATGGTGAGGATTGAAGGGGCGGAGTGTAAAGCCGTGATTGACACTGGATCTCAAGTGACTATTATATTTCAGTCATTCTACCAACAGATGCTTAAGCACCTGCCCATACAGCCACTGACTGGCATTGGTCTGTGTGGCCTCAGCATGGATGAATACCCCTATCAAGGGTATGTCATAGTGCATCTGGAATTCCCAGAGGAGGTTGCTGGGGTAAAGCAAGAGGTAGACACCGCTGCCTTACTATGCCCTGACCTGAAAGGGACTTCTGATGTGTCTGTGCTGATAGGGACCAACTCCAGCCTCTTCAAGGTGCTCGCGGATTACTGCAGACAACAGGCTGGGGACCAGTACCTGAGTACCCTGATGATCCATACGCTTTGTGCTGAAGCCTATAGGAAAATTGAGAGCGCTAAAAAAGAGACATCTGAGCTACCGATTGGGGCACTGAAGTACATATGTACAACCCCCTTAGTAGTGCCTGCAAGGACGGAGCAAGAAGTACTTGTTATGAGTACCAGGCTGAAAGGCAGTAAAGGGGCATTAGCAATGATAGAGCAGCCGGCTGAAGGAGAACTCCCGGAAGGAGTGCTGGTCCCCAGTGGAGTCATAACCCTACCTGCTGAAGCCCAGGAAAAGGTGACTATACTGATTACTAATGAAACAAGTAGAGATGTTGTTGTGAGGCAAGGACAAAAGATAGCAGACCTCTTTGAGCCAGAATCAGTTGTAAAACCCCAGTGTGAGACTCAAGTGCCAACAATAGACCCAGTAAAGTTTGACTTTGGAGATTCACCATTGTCTGAGGAGTGGAAAGATCACCTAAGAAGGAAACTTTGTGAAAGATCCAAGGTGTTCTCATTGCATGAGTGGGATGTGGGATGTGCAAAAGGAGTAGAGCACAACATCAGACTACATGACTCTTGACCTTTCAGAGAGAGATCTAGGAGGCTTGCTCTCTCCGAGATGGAAGATGTGCGACAACATCTTCAAGAGCTGGCTGCAAATGGCATCATTACAGAGTCCTGCAGCTCATACGCCTCACCCATTGTGGTGGTCCGTAAAAAGAATGGGAAAATCCGGATGTGTATTGACTACCGCACCCTAAACCGCCGTACTGTGGTTGACCAGTACACAATGCCTCGAGTTCAAGATGCCTTAGACTGTTTGCTGGGAAGCCAGTGGTTCTCTGTGTTGGATCTTCGGTGTGGATACTACCAGATCCCTCTGGGTGAAGAAGATAAGGAGAAGACAGCCTTCATCTGCCCATTAGGGTTTTATCAGTTCGAACGCATGCCCCAAGGGATTTCTGGAGCACCTGCCACATTTCAACGTCTTATGGAGAAAGTTGTGGGAGACATGAATTTACTGCAAGTGTTAGTTTATTTGGATGACCTGATTGTGTTTGGAAGAACTTTGGAGGAGCATGAAGAAAGACTTCTTAAAGTGCTTGATAGGCTGGAGGATTATGGTTTGAAGCTTTCAATTGACAAATGCCAGTTCTGCAGGACCTCGGTGAAGTATGTGGGGCACATCGTGTCTCAAGAGGGTGTGAGTACTGATCCTGATAAAATAGAAGCACTCACTACATGGCCACGTCCAAGCAACTACAGAGAACTTAAGACCTTCCTTGGGTTTAGTGGTTATTACCGCAGATTTGTGAAAAACTATGCTACAATTGTAAAACCCCTCAATGATCTCACCAGGGGATATCAGTCCAGCAAGGACAAATCTAAGACCAAGAATAAAGGGCCTTCCGTGCAGAGACACTATGGCCCCTTCGAAATCTTTGGGCCACGGTGGGATGAGAGATGTGAAAGGGCTTTTCGAGAAATCATTACTTGCCTAACTCATGCCCCAGTCCTAGTATTTGCTGACCCAAGCAAGCCATTTATCCTGCATACTGATGCCAGTTTGGAGGGTCTGGGGGCGGTACTGTACCAGGAGTTGGAAGGCAAGCGTAAACCTGTAGCCTTTGCCAGCCGAGGACTGTCTGATAGTGAAACCCGCTATCCCACCCACAAGCTGGAGTTCTTGGCCTTGAAATGGGCCATCACTGAGAAATTTCGAGACTACTTGTATGGGGCTCAGTTCCAGGTGTGGACAGACAACAACCCACTGACTTATGTGTTAACAAGTGCTAAACTGGATGCTACAGGGCAAAGATGGGTGGCTGCTTTGGCTAGCTATGACTTCAGAATTCAATTCCGATCAAGGAGAAGCAATGTAGATGCAGATGCATTGTCCAGGCGTCCACAGGCACCAAGACTTGCTGTGATACCCACGGATGGAGTGAGAGCTATTTGCAGTGTGAGCCGCCGAGAGCCAGAGGGCTTGTCTACATCAGAAAGTTGCAGCGCTGGTGAGGGAGTTACAGCGCTGCAACTTTGAAGGTGTACACATCTGCAGGGCATCACCAGCGCTGCAACTCCCTGTTTGCAGCGCTGGCCGTACTCCCGTTTTGTCTCGGGTGTAGAGGATCCAGCGCTGGTGATCCAGCGCTGGTAATCCAATGTAGACAGTTACCAGCGCTTTTCTTGACCTCCGTGGAAGGAGGAAGCCTCTGGTAATCAAGCTGGTTTCCTTTCCCGGTTTGCTCTCTCGGTCCCGGAGCCACCCAGCAAACCGCAGGGAAGGAGACCTGCTTGCTCGGGGTTCCGGGAACGAGAGAGCAAACCGGGAAAGGAGACCAGCTTCGCCGCGGTTTGCTCTCGCATTCCCGGAGCCAGCCAGCAAACCGCAGGGAAGGAGACCTGCTTGCTCGGGGTTCCGGGACCGAGAGAGCAAACCGGGAACGCCGCGGTTTGCTCTCTCGGTCCCGGAGCCACCCAGCAAACCGCAGGGAAGGAGACCTGCTTGCTCGGGGTTCCGGGACCGAGAGAGCAAACCGCGGCGAAGCTGGTTTCCTTTCCCGGTTTGCTCTCTCGGTCCCGGAACCCCGAGCAAGCAGGTCTCCTTCCCTGCGGTTTGCTGGGTGGCTCCGGGACCGAGAGAGCAAACCGCGGCGTTCCCGGTTTGCTCTCTCGGTCCCGGAACCCCAAGCAAGCAGGTCTCCTTCCCTGCGGTTTGCTGGCTGGCTCCGGGACCGAGAGAGCAAACCGCGGCGTTCCCGGTTTGCTCTCTCGGTCCCGGAACCCCGAGCAAGCAGGTCTCCTTCCCTGCGGTTTGCTGGGTGGCTCCGGGACCGAGAGAGCAAACCGCGGCGAAGCTGGTTTCCTTTCCCGGTTTGCTCTCTCGTCCCGGAACCCCCCTTGAAGCCGCCCAACAGCGCTGCAGTGTGGCCACATCTAACACCACTTGCAGCGCTGGTTGCTGTAAGTGTGGCCACTCTGCAGCGCTGGCCCTATACAGCTGTACTAATACAGCTGTAACAACCAGCGCTGCAAAATTTTAGATGTAGACATGGCCTGAGTCCCATGAGAGCATTCATGGATGTGTTGCTGAAACTTTGGGCCTACCCCCTGAATGCGTGCCTTCTGCTTCAGTAAACTATATCGCTTTGGACCAATCTCCCTTGCCCATGCTCAATGCGGCTGACTGGCAGGAAGCCCAGCTGCAAGATATTGATATTCGTGATACACTACTTGCCAAAAGAGAGGAGCGAGGCCCAGCTGAGGTTGTCCCACCTACCCCAGAGGGCAAACTACTATTGAGAGAATGGATCAAACTAAAACTGATTCAAGGGGTGCTACACCGCACGACCACAGACCCTCTACAAAAGCAACGGAATCAACTAGTGCTGCCAAAAGATTACAGAGCCCTGGCCATGAGGGCCCTGCATGATGACTTTGGACATTTAGGGATGGAGAGGACCCTGGAACTTATCCGCAGTAGATTCTATTAGCCATGGATGGCTGAAGATGTTCGCAGGAAATGTGAGACCTGCGCGCGATGTGTTCAAAGGAAAACTCTGCCCATGAGGGCTGCATATCTGAAGAACATCACCAGCAACAAACCTCTGGAGCTGGTTTGCATTGATTTCTTGTCTTTAGAAATGGACAAGAGGAATATTGGGAACATCCTAGTAGTGACCGACCATTACACATGATATGCACAGGCATATCCCACACGTGATCAGAGGGCCACCACTGTCGCTCGAGTACTGTGGGAAAAATATTTCTCAGTTTATGGATTTCCAGCCCGGATACACTCGGATCAGGGACGAGATTTTGAGAGTCACCTTTTGAAGGAGGTGCTGAGGATAGCAGGTATTAAAAAGTCGAGGACAACGCCTTACCACCCGCAAGGTGACCCTCAGCCAGAGAGGTTCAACCGAACCCTATTGGATATGTTAGGGACTTTGCGGCCAGAGCAGAAGGCAACCTGGAGCCAACATGTTGCATTTCTGGTGCACGCCTACAACGCCACAAAGAACGATGCTACGGGGGTGTCATAAACAGATAGCTAAGGGTTAATGTCTCTTTCACCTGAAGCACCTGACCAGAGGACCAATCAGGAAACTGGATTTTTTCAACTCTGGGTGGAGGGAATTTTGTGTCTGGGGTCTTTGTTTTCTGGCTGCCTGCTTTCTCTGAGCTTTGGAGAAGTAGTTCTGTTTTCTAATCTTCTGTTTCTAAGTGTAAGGACAAAGAGATCAGCTAGTAAGTTATATGGTTTCTTTTCTTTGGTATTTGCATGAATATAAGTGCTGGAGTGCTTTGATTTGTATTCTTTTTGAATAAGGCTGTTTATTCAATATTCTTTTAAGCAATCGACCCTGTGTTGTGTCATCTTAATACAGAGAGACCATTTGTATTTTTTCTTTCTCACAACAAAGGGAAATAATCCTTTTTCCCTTCCCCCCCTCCAGGTGCTCCTGGAGAGATACACAGACACAAGCTCTGTGAATCCAAACAGAGTGACTCCCCCTCTCCGTTCCCAGTCCTGGAAACAAAAGCACTTTCTTCTTCACCCAGAGGGAATGCAAAATCAGGCTGGCAAATCCAACACACACAGATCTCCCCCTGATTTCTTCCTCCCACCAATTCCCTGGTGAGTACAGACTCAATTTCCCTGAAATTTCCCAGAAAAGAAAACTCCAACAGGTCTCAAAAGAAAGCTTTATATAAAAAGAAAGAAAATACATACAAATGGTCTCTCTGTATTAAGGTGACAAAATACAGGGTTAATTGCTTAAAAGAATATTGAATAAACAGCCTTATTCAAAAAGAATACAAATCAAAGCACTCCAGCACTTATATTCATGCAAATACCAAAGAAAAGAAACCATATAACTTACTATCTGATCTCTTTGTCCTTACACTTAGAAACAGAAGATTAGAAAGCAGAAACTACTTCTCCAAAGCTCAGAGAAAGCAGGCAGACAGAAAACAAAGACTCAGACACAAACTTCCCTCCACCCAGAGTTGAAAAAATCTGGTTTCCTGATTGGTCCTCTGGTCAGGTGCTTCAGGTGAAAGAGACATTAACCCTTAGCTATCTGTTTATGACAGAGGGACCCACCACCGAATTGCCACTGAAGACCCAGACGTGCTGCCCCTTTCCATTGCCCGCCCCAAGCACCTGCTTCCTGCACTGGTGCCTGGAGCCGGCCCTGGATTGGAGATAGGCTCTAAGGACTCTTGGACTGCATTACACACTGACGCTAACTCATGAGTAGGGTTTTGCAAAGACAGAAGTGATATGATAAAGGACATTTGTGTATTTACAAATTCCAAGGCCAGAAGGGACCATTGTGGTCATCTAGTCTGACCTTCTGTATAACACAGGCCACAGGACTCCCCCAAAATAATCCCTACAGGAGATCTTCTAGAAAACAATCCAATAATAGTACTGCCCTATCTCACAGGGCTGTTCTGAGGATAACTATGCTAAAGTCTGTGAAGTGCTCAGATTTTATAGCAACGAGGGCTACATACCAGAGGACATAGCTGGATAAATCGCTTCCTACCCATATTTCAGTAGGGTCCTTTGGATTATTTCTCTTCTTGCTGGCAGCCACAGCTCCTTCCAGTTCAGTGTCCTCTGGGAATTTCTCTTCTCTGTTGGACATTCACTCCAGCAGATGAGGAACTGAATTAACAGACTACTGACAAAGTCACAGTGTTAGTTATCATTCATATAGCTATACTGATGCTCTGTTCTCTTTTTACTCCTAATAAAGATTTCTTTGTTTCATACACACACTCAGTGCTTGTGAATGGAGAAGTATTGCAATTAAGTGCATTCAGGGAAGATATGCAGTGATTCCAGAAATTCTATGTGAGGGCAAGAGATGGCAGTGTTTGTTTGCTAGTTTTAAGAGAGACCCCTAGATATGTGGAACTTGGCCTTTGTTGCTGCTATTAATCACCAGGAAAAATGGCTACATAATAAGTATTTCACACATTGTCCCCAGCACTTTCTAATTACTCAGTTCAAACACTCAAACTTATAAATGGATCCCATTCTCCTAAATCTAGTCTCTTAGAGTATGTCAGATGGGGCTGGGCTCAGAACTTCCTTACAGCTGAGGGTTACCGCAGAAGCCCAGGAGGGGGACAATGGGCAGTAACAAGTGCCCGCTCCCCAGGCTGCGCCTGGTTTAAATGTGTTCTAAGGCTGGTGATGGAGAGAAGACACCCATAAGAAAGGCAGTGAAAGCTCAATGGATTAGACCATGAGATCATGATTTGAGTAATGAGAACTAGTCGGCAAGATGAACCTACTGCTGTAACCAAACACTACTACTAGGACTGGTTTGAAATTTTTGGATGGACAGGTTTAATCAGAAAATGCCAATTTGTAAGAAATTGAAATGTTCAACAGAAGCAAATTTGTTCTGATGGAAGCTCCATTGAAAACTAGATAGGTTTCATTCAGAAACTTACCTGATTTCCTGCCAGTCTACCTGCCTCCCTAGGTCCTGGTATCCTATATGGATGGGTGCTGGGAAGCCCAGGGTCCCTGGCTCTGCAGCAGCCCATTGGCTCCCAGGGCTGCCTGATGAACTGCCCAGAGAGCAAGCTGAAAAGATCTGTTTCACTTAATCTGAAATGGCATTTCTTCTCTTTCCCTCCTGCATAAAATATTTTTGACCTTTTGTCTTGATCTTTCATGGTGGAAAATGTTGAATTTAGAATGGCTATGAAGCAATACCGTTGAGAGAAGTGACTGTTTAGACCCATAGACAGGCTACGTTGCCTCTGACACCAGCAGTTTACTCCTGTGTTCCTTCCCCTTGCCTTGTGGTGTCTACTTGGCACAACTTTTGGGGTCAAAGATTGATCAATCAGCTTCTTCTCTCCCCACCCCACACTCTCTACCCTCTTGTCTCTTTCTTCTCCTTTTCTTTCTTCAATGTTCTGTTTGCCTCTGCTGGAATAGTGCTACCTACAGAAGAGAAGGAAGTACTGCAACCAGATTCAGTTCAATACTTCCTCCAGCCCCTACAGGTAATGCTGGTCCAGCCAGACTATGTCACTATCACCTGGCACTAGAAGGCTGGGTGCCAGGGGTGCATATCACAGGGAACTGAGAGAGGTTTTGGAGTTAAGAAAGGAGATTGTTTCTTCTGGACATATACTTTGTCCTGGACTTCAGGAATGATTTCCAGGTGCTTCATGCTCTTAAAACCAGCTGCTTGGTTCCTCCTTGTCACACTCATGGGATAAGCTGTCAGAGTTCAGGACTTCTCAGGTTGACACTAGGCCTGTGTGCTAAGCAAACCTAATGATGGGGCTCTTGAAGGAAACTCTGCCATACAGAGATAGGTCCATTGCAGCAGCTTCACCTGTATGTATCTAGGATAGGCCTTAAAAAAAAAAACAGGTCTGGTGTTAAGCATAGTTTAGGAGGCAGAATCCAACAGATACTAAGTAAAAAATTTTGACTCACAACAAATTTCACTTATGTCACCTTAGAGAAACAGATAGTGGGTGGGTTTGGCAGCACAATAGGAACCCATGTGTCACCTGCTCTCTCTTTTGCTTGAGAATGTATACCAAGCTGTACACATTTCCCTTCCAAATAAATTGCATTAATAAATTAAGGAGCAAACTGCTATATATTTTATATCCTGTTCATTGCCATTTTGAAAACAACCACATGCTGAATTTTAGCAAGCGGACCATATAGCCAATGAATATCTCCCAAGTGGAACTGTTTTAATTTAGTTGATTGGTTACTACTATGGCAGGTACAAGTATAAATAGAAGAAGGAAACTCTTGATGGTCCCTCGGCAAGTACCTTGAGCCCCAGATTCGTATTTCCCTTCTAATTTTCCTGCAACACTTTTGACCAAATGACTGTTTTGATTATATTTTGAAGAGTGATTTTTTTGCCTTTGATCCCACAGACTCATTGTTATTCAGAGTAGGTGGGAAAAAAAGTGGCCTGGCTTTTTTTTTTTCCATTTGCTTCAATGAGAACAGTGGGTGATCAGTATTTTTGAAAAGTAGATTGTACAGCAGAATGGGCAAAAGGGATTTTGAAAAGCAAATAGCCAAAGATAAAGACAAATAAGAAGAAATTCTCAAAGAATATCAGAAGCAAGAAGCCTTTCAGGGTTTATTAAATTACTAGAGAGGAAAAGGACACTGCAGAGCTATTACTAAAAAAATACACCTCAGTCTTTCTAAAAGGGGATGATGGGCAGATGCCTACCCCTGAGATACTTTATATAGGTGGTAATAAAGATGTGGCAGTGCTAGAGAGCGAGGTGTCAACATAACACATGCTGGAACAAATGTATAAAATAAAAGAGCAAGAAGTCACCTTGACTGGTTAGTAACTTGGCTGAGCTGTTAACAAAAATCTGTAATAGATAATGAAAATTAATTACTGTGTTAGTAGATTGGAAGGTAGCCAATGTTGTTGCTATTTTTAAACAGGTGCTTAGGTTGAGCCTGGGAACTACAGATCAGAGAGCTTTACCAGGACCAGGTACATTAATTGAAAAAACAGAGAATTATAAAACACTTACATGATAGCATAAAGAGAGGACCAGCAGTGCTCCTGTAAAGGAAAATTGTCTGGCTAACCAGTTAGAATTCTTTTTAGGGAGTTAATAAATTAGTGGATAAAGGAGAACCAGTAGATGTAATTTGTTTGGACTAGAGCTGGCCAGGAATTTTTTTCAGGGAAACAGATTTTTAATAGGAAAAGGCCAATTTGTCAAAACAATATTTGTGAAAACATCTCAGTTTCAACAAACTCGTGATGAAACACAGGCAGGGATCTGATGGAACTTTGTCTGGTTTCTTGCCAGCTCACATGGTGGGCTGCTGGGGAATCTGGGCTTTTAAGGTTCATGGCTGTGGGGCAGCTCTGCCACATGAACTGCCTTGGTTTTGGGGACCTCAGAGCTTACTGGTTTTGGGGCAGCATCACTATGTGGACTGCCTTGGGACTGGGGACTGCAGTGTTTCCAAGGTTTGTTGTTCTAGAGCAATCCTTCCACATGGACTTCCCCAGAGACTGGGTCCTCAAGGCTTCCAAACTCCCTGCCACAGAGCTGGGCTCCTGAGCTCTAGCAGGGGCTATCTTAGCTTAGCTCAGCATCAGGATACCTGGTAGCCCTGAGAACCCCAGCAACACTATGACAGATGAAATTATGCCTGATTCTGCTCTTTCTTAAGCCCTGATCTACGCTACGAATGTATGTCTGTATAACTACATTGCTCAGGAGTGTGGAAAAGCCACACCCTTGAGCGACGCAGTTAGACCAATCTTACTCCTGGTGTAGACATGGCTATGCTGATGGGAGGACTTCTCTTGTTGATTTAGCTACTGCCTCTAGAGGAGGTGGAATTCCTAGACCAATGGGAGAAAGTCTCCTGTCAGCATAGGTGATGTCTTCACTTAGTGCTACAGCAATGCAGTTGTGCTGCTGCAGCTGTGTAAGTGTAGACAAGCCCATGTATATCAGGAGTAACCCTGCTGAAGCCAACAGAGTTACATGAGTGTATAATTGATTTGAGAAAAAATCATCTCATAATGTATCTACTATGACTAAAACATGGTTTCCTCTCTAAAATAGTTATTAAAAATATGCTTTTTCTGTCCACATGGGCTAGAAAATACATTTTATATTGCATCTTAGTCACAACCACATTTATTACACAACCTTGTTTGTACAAGAATATTTTTGTAGTATAGATGAAGCCAAAAGATATACATACAGCTCTGTACATGGATCATTGTCTGGAAAATGTAATCAGAATCTAGACACTGATGCAAGTGTTATTCAGATCAATGGAAAGATTTCCATTGGCTTGAATGGATGCCCAAATAACCTGCTCCAAAGATCACTGAATTCAGTAGGAGTCATTCCGTTGATTTCAATGAACTTTAGATCAAGCCTTTAACTCACATAAATAGCTGAGGAGATGAAATGAGCCCCTTGAGATGTGGAAGATTTTCATCCTACATTCAAAGTTTCCAGACAAATCTGAAAACTACAAACTGCAATGGAACAAAAGGGGTTTTGGTTACTGGCAGTTGTCCTGGTATTAGAATTCAGAACACCTCAGAAGGAGGTGAACTACCAAGTAAGTACACTTAACATTTCATCTCAAGGTGATGATGTATGAGCCTGAGTCTGCTGCTATTAAATTCAATGACAAAACTATTGACTTCATATGGTGACCTACACTCTTTGCAGACTAAGGAGTTTGTTACAAAGGTAATAGAAAAACACATCTAAACTGAAACTGTACTTTATGTAACTGGAAAGCTGTTTCCTAATAATGATACTGTATCAAATTGTCTTTAAAAGTCTCACTTTAGGAGTTCTTCCCATCTAACTAGGGGGTCGGCAACCTTTCAGAAGTGGTGTGCCAAGTCTTCATTCATTCACTCTAATTTAAGGTTTGGTATGCCAGTAATACATTTTAACATTCTTAGAAGGTCTCTTGCTATAAGTCTATAATATATAACTGAACTATTGTTGTATGTAAAGTAAATAAGGTTTTTAAAATGTATAAGCTTCATTTAAAATTAAATAAAATGCAGAGCCCCCCTGGACCAGTGGCCAGGAGCCAGGCACTGTGAATGCCACTGAAAATCGGCTCGTGTGCCGCCTTCAGCACCCATGCCATAGGTGGCCTACCCCTGATCTAACTGATCATATTCATGTCTTTGTTGCGGAGAAGACTCCTCCCCAAGCTTCTTCCACATTCTGGTTACTTTCAATCCCAAAGAAACAATGATAACTATCACTGAAATGGGAGTAGCATCTCTCACATACATTATCTTTAGTCTTTCATCTTTGTGCACAAAAGGTGGGAGCAGCTTTAGTTTATGATATAGGTAGAGGTTATGGAAAACTGGGAGTTCAGTCAGATTTGAAAGATCGTATTACAGGCCTGATCCTGTAGTCTTCACTCTGACTCTGGTGTTTTTCTGCCAATGGAAGATTTGCCTGAATATGGATCTATATTATTGAATTATTAAATACAGAGGGTCCATTCCTCAGGGGGTGTAAATTGGTGCAACTCCACTGAAGTAAATTGAATTGTGAATTTACACCTGATGAGACTGTCCTGGAGACTCTGAAAAAAGCTTTTTGTCCTTGAGATTCTGTCATATCTCTATTCTGTCGGACAGAAAAAAAGCAATAAATTCCACTCTCTGAACATACACTTAGGAGACCAAAGACAGCAAAAAAATAGCTGTCTTAACAAGGGAACAAATAACCCTTGTGTTGGTTGGCAGAATAGGAAAATGATAGAATCTTAATGACAAAAAAGTGCTATTCACATCCTCTGTATGCATCACCTGGATAATAGCATAGCTGGGAGGTTTAAGAGTAGCAGCCATGTTAGTCTGTATCTGCAAAAAGAACAGGAGTACTTGTGGCACCTTAGAGACTAACACATTTATCTGAGTATAAGCTTTCGTGGGCTACAGTTCACTTCTTTGGCTGCATAGAATAGAACATGTAGTAAGGAGATATATATACATACAGAACATATATATTCAAGCCTAAGTTAATGGTATGTCATTTGCATATTAATTCAAGTTTAGCAGTTTCTCTTTGGCTTTAATTTAGGCTTGAATAGAGACTAGGATTGGCTGAGTCTTTAAACAGATTGAATCTATTTCTCCATGTTAAGTACCCTCACACCTCTTGTCAACTTTTTGAAATGGGCCATCTTGATTATCACTACAAAAGTTTTTTTTTCACCTGCTGATGATAGCTCATCTTAATTTATTAGCCTCTTAGAATTGGTATGGCTACTTCCACCTTTTCATGTTCTGTATGTTTATATATCTTCTTACTATATGTTCCATTCTATGCATTTGAAGAAGTGGCCTGTAGCCCACGAAAGCTTATGCTCAGATAAATTTGTTAGTCTCTAAGGTGCCACAAGTACTCCTGTTCTTATAGCTGGGAAAAGAAAGCTCTCACATTAAGCCATTAGGCAAATCTCTTATTTGTGGTGTAATCAAGTAAATTATAAAGTACATTTTAGTCACAGTAGAAATACTGAACTTAATTCACCCGTGCGAATGCAAGGTAACTTTCCAACAACCAACATGTTTACAGGTCCTCTATCATGAGAAGTGAGATCTGCATTCTCAGGGTACATCTACACTATGGGATTAGTCTGATTTTACATAAATTGGTTTTGTAAAACAGATTGTATAAAGTCGAGTGCACAGAGCCACACTAAGCACATTAATTCGGCAGTGTGCATCCATGGTCCGAGGCTAGCGTCGATTTCCGGAGCGTTGCACTTTGTGTAGCTATTCCGTAGCTATCCCATAGTTCCCACAGTCTCCCCCGCCCCTTGGAATTCTGGGTTGAGAGCCCAGTGCCTGATGGGGCAAAAATCATTGTTGCAGGTGGTTCTGGGTAAATGTCATCACTCATTCCTTCCTCCGGGAAAACAACGGCAGACAATCATTTCTCACCCTTTTTCCATGGATCGCCCTAGCAGATGCCATAGCACGGCAACCATGGAGCCTGTTCAGCTTTTTTTTTACTGTCATTGTATGTGTACTGGATGCTGCTGACAGAGGCATTACTGCAGCGCTACACAGCAGCATTTGTTTGCTTTTGCATAGTAGCAGAGATGGTTATCAGTTGTTCTGTACCATCTGCTGCCATTGTAAATTGGCAATAAGATGACCATTATCTGTCATTCTGTACTGTCTGCTGCTATCATGGGTGCCCCTGGCTGAGGTTGGCCTGGGGTGCAAAGGCAAAAATGAGAATGACTCCTCGAGTCAATCCCTCCTTTATTGTTTCTAAAAATAGAATCAGTCCTGCCTATAATATGGGGCAAGTGTACTAGAGAACCAGTGTATCAGAGAGCACAGCTGCTCTGTGTTAGATCCCGCAAAAATGATGAGCTACATGCCATTCACGGGGGGTACCCCTGCAACAACCCCACCCATTGCTTCCCTCCTCCCCCAACCTTGCTGGGCTACCGTGGCAGTGTCCCCCCCATTTGTGTCATAAAGTTATAAAGAATGCAGGAATAAGAAACAGTGACTTGTTAGTGAGATAAAATGAGGGAGATGCAGCCTCCCGCTGCTATGACAGTCCAGGCAGGACATTAAACAGTGTGGGGGAGAGGAGCCCAGCATCCTGCTGCTATGATAGTCCAGGCAGTACAGAATCTTTTCTTTACACAGGAAAGGAAGGGGGCTGATAGAGCTCAGCCCCCAGTTGCTATGATGAGGACAGTTACCAGCCATTCTGTACCATCTACTGGGAATGACCAGGAATCATTCCTATTTTTACCCAGGCGACCCCGGCCAGCCTCACCTGAGGCCAGCCAGGAGCACTCATAGGCTGATGGTGATGACAGATAGCAGTCATATTGTACCATCTGCCACCAGGGAGGGAAGAAGAGCAGATACTGCTCTTTACTGCTGCAGCATCGCGTCTACCACCAGCATTCAGTAGACATAGGGTGACATTGAAAAAAGTCAAGAAATGATTTCTTTCCCTTTTCTTTCATGTGCTGGGAGGGAGGAGTAAATTGACAAGCTATTCCCTGAACCACGCTGGACAATGTGTTTGAACCTACAGGCACTGGGAGTTCAGCTAAGAATGCAAATACTTTTCAGAGACTGCTGTGGACTGTGGGATAGCTGGAGTCCTCAGTACCCCCTCCCTCCTTCCATGAGCGTCCATTTGATTCTTTGGCTTTCCGTTGTCACGCAGCACTGTGTAGCCTGGAGATTTTTTTCAAAAGCTTTGGCATTTCGTCTTCTGTAATTGAGCTCTGATAGAACAGATTTGTCTCCCCATACAGCGATCAGATCCAGAATCTCCCATACGGTCCATGCTGGAGCTCTTTTTGGATTTGGGACTGCATCGCCACCCGTGCTGATCAGAGCGCCATGCTGGGAAAACAAGAAATGAAATTCAAAAGTTCGCAGGGCTTTTCCTGTTTACCTGGCATCAGAGTTGAGATTGCTGTCCAGAGCGGACACAGTGGTGCACTGTGGGATACTGCCCGGAGGCCAATACCGTCAATTTGCGGTCACACTAACCCTAATCAGATATGGTAATACAGATTTTAGCGCTACTCCTCTCGTTGGGGAGGAGTACAGAAACTGATTTAAAGCGCCCTTTATATGGATATAAAGGGCCTCGTAGTGTGGACGGGTGTGCCGTTAAATAGGTTTAACTCTGCTAAAATCGGTTTAAACGCGTAGTGTAGTCCAGGCCTCAGTATCTTTATTCTAACAGATGGGGTTTTAAAAACCAAATTAAATATGGAGTTATGGAGAATTTATAGCTGCAAAACTGTATATGTCAGACTATCCCATAGATAGTCCAGTGGAAATTGATGGAGTATGGATTAAAAATAAGCATTTGGGGGCGGGGGGGGAAGAAAAATATAGTAATCTGGACTTTGTTGCAAACAGCCAAACGCCAGTGTGCAGTAAGCTCAAAAGAGAGAAAGGACTATGGAAAGCTGGGAATCAATGCTGTAGAATGCCAGACAAAGAGATACTGTTTTGATGCAAGCATTAAAAGTGTTCCCTGGTGATTCATTCCCTACTCAAAGCCAGGGTAATGTATCTATGTGAAATACTCTTGGCTTCCAGTGTTTCCTCCCTACATCAGAGTTCTGCTCTCTCTTAGAGATACTGACTATCCAAAAGGCAACTGTAGCATTCGTAGCTTCACCAGTGAAAGGTCTAATGATCAAACCTTTCCTGAAGTAGAAACTGTCTCATGCCCAGTAATTAGAACCATTGTCAGGAAATTGTTATTAAATGGGCAGCCTCTGTCCCGTCTCAGTGAACCTCTCTCCCAAAATGTAGTTTCTCTTTCCAGGCCAGGAAACCCAGCAGGTCAAGCTCCTAGAGTTACACTCTGCATCACCTGGAAGATGGTACCAGAGATCTCTCTGATTACAAAGGTTTAATCCATTTTTAGAAATTGTTGAAGTCCAATAGGTCATTAGTTTATGACCTTGTCTTGTAATAACTTCTACTGATGTGTTTATAACCATCCATAACACTAATCATGTTTGTAACATGCTGATAATATCTATTATTCATTTATTCATAGCATTTTATATGCCATTGATAAATGAAAACCTAATATCAAGTATACCAGAATAATAAAGATCCAGTAGTCCAGCACACATAGTACAGAAAAACTTAGTCTTACCACTCCCTTCCTTTGTAGTGACTATTCCTAGCCAAGCATAACTTTATAAGCCAACACTGTTAGCTTCCTTCTTTAACAGAGTTCGTGGAAATCCTGTGTCTTACGATAGCCCAAGGGATTTCAATATTGAGAAGTATAACTCCTAAGATTTTTTAGAGAACAATGAAGTTCAATTTCTGAAAGCATATGAGATAAATGCTAAAAATTTGAATGAGCAGAGTACTGAAAACTAACCATGAACAGGTACATGTGAATGTGCTATGGACGTAAAGGAAAGAAAGAACTCTGGCTATTCAGGCATTTCAGAAAAATAATGACAAACTAAGGGATGTTGGTCATAACATTTCTTCCCAGATCTGGACCTTAGCGTCCAAAATATGGGTGTTAGCATGAAAACCTCCAAGCTTAGTTACCAGCTTGGACCTGGTAATTGCTGCCACCAGCCAGGAATTATACAGTGCCTAGCTCACTGTGGTCTCCCCAAAACCTTCCCTGGGGGACCCCAAAACTCAGATTCCTTGAGTCTCATGACAAAAGAGAATAAACCATTTCCCTTCCCCCTCCTCCCCTCCAGGTGTTCCCTCCCTGGGTTCCTGGAGAGAGATACAGAAGCAAGCTCCGTGAATCTAAACAAAAGGATTCTACCCTCCCTGTTTCAAGTCCTTGAAACACAAGCATGGAGAGCTAACCTCTCTCCCCCCTCACCCAGAGAGTATGCAAAGTCAGGCTTAGTAAATCTAACACAAAGAGATTTTTCCCCCTGACTTCTTCCTCCCACCAATCCCCTGGTGAGCTGCAGACTCAATTCCCTGGAGTCCTCACTAAAGAAAAACTCCAACAGGTCTTAAAAAGAAAGCTTTATATAAAAAGAATGAAAAAGGACATAAAAGTATTCTCTGTATAAAGGTGACAATATACAGGGTCAATTGCTTAAAAGAAAAATGAATAAACAGCCTTATCCAAAAAGTATACAATTTAAAACATTCCAGCAACTACACACATGTAAATACAAAAAAAACCAATATAAACCTATTGTCTTACTATCCTTGTACTTACAACTTGGAAACAGAAGATTAGAAAGCCAGGAGGTAGAAAAATCACTCTCAGAGCCGAGAGGGTCAGACCCAAGACAAAGAACAAAGAACTCACACCCAAAACTTCCCTCCACCCAGATTTGAAAAAGTCTTGTTTCCTGATTGGTCCTCTGGTCAGGTGTTTCAGGTTACTGTTGTTACCCCTTTACAGATAAAAGAACATTAACCTTTAGCTATCTGTTTATGACAATGTTGTTTTGATTCAGAATACCCAAGTGTACCCTGGTGTTTCCATCCTCGAATAAAAAAAGGTAACATACCTCTATGAAATGTGTATAATTATCCTATTGCTTGAATACATGAAACAAATGGTAGCGGAGAGTGATGCTGTGTTCTTCCCCGGCCTGCATTATGCTTCGTGTGATGCTGGCAAATCCCTTTTCGGCAGAACTTAATGAGTCCTTCCTTTATGTGGTGTTCTGTCTCTCTTATACAGACTCACTCATAGGCTGCACAGCATGGTTCATCCTTAATGGGTTATCACATAATAATAGTAGCAGGGGGAAGGATAGCTCAGTGGTTTGAGCATTGGCTTGTTAACCCAGGGGGGTGAATTCAATCCTTGTAAGAGGGATTTGGGGATTGGTCCTGCTTTGGGCAGGGGAGTTGGACAAGGTGACATCCTGAAATCCCTTCCAACTCTAATATTCTGTGACTCATTTTTAGTGGACTATGCATGCCTAACTCAAAATATCCAATACTGTGTAATGTGGAGAGGATATCCTTACATATGGCATGAGCCAACTCCCATTAACATCAGTGGGAAATTTAATTTAATTTTAATTAAAATATAAATAATTTCCATGAACATTTTCATTGGAAAATATTTTGGCTATTTTTTTTGACCAGCTTTAACGCTGGTTGTGAACTTGAGAGTAGGGAGAGGAATAATAACAAAAAAAATGTTTAAAAATGTTTGCAGTTTTTCATTAGAATATCTTTTCAGCTAGCTGTAGTGAAGTGTCTATCTTCATTAACCTGAAAAATAGAGCATAATTATTGCATGGGCATCACAGTTATCTTTTGTCTACATAGATAAATAACATATATTGGTTTCGTTTTGCTGTATGTACATATGGTAATATTCTTCTGCTGTTGGCTCTCCACAGCTAGTATCCTGTGTCCTCCAGTAGCCATCAGCACAAATCCCACATGAAGGGCAGATTCCAGTTGTGGCATCCCAGTCTTTATGCAATTTCCACTGTCAGGGCCTCTGCTCTGATCTTAGTCACTTCTTGGACATAACAGAACTAAAGTAAAAGAAAATCTTGATATACTCCTTCTCATAGATCAACTGAACTGTGTTCAGTCATTTGAGCATGTGTAAAAGGGGACTGTTGAGCTGAACAATTGCATAATACACACCTTTCAGTTTGTCATAGCTTTGCTCCTTTGCGATTCAGAAAAATAATTTTCATTGACCTCTGGATCTGATGGGAAAATCTGACCCTTTCAGTATTGGTTTCCCCTTTTTTCTACTCTAGCTTGTTAAAGAAAATCTACTCCAGGAACATACACCAGGAACTTCTGTCAATAGAACCACTGAAGAATTTGTTTAAATCTTCTAGTTTGTACTCTGTAATAATTCTGATTTCTGGGTCATTCCTGTCTTGGATCTACTTCTTAACAGGAGCTGGCAGGTGGGGTCAGGGGTGGAGAGGAGCCCTAAGCTGGCTGGTGGGCAGGCCAAGAGGAGCAAGTGGTTGGTGTGAGGAAGGCAGTGGGCTGGTGGGGTCTCGGGATGCATTGCAAGTGGAGCAGGCTGGGGTCCCTTCTGAGCATGGGCCCGGCTCCATGGCACCACTTGCACCATTGTAAACCCAGGACTACTTTCCATGACCCCAGCGTGTTCTTAACTCAAGTTAAATAACTTGAGAAAAAATCCTAGTGAAGACAAGGCAGTATGTAGTTTTCACATGAGTTAGCAGACAGCGGTGGAGCCTAGCCTTTCATTCATATGAAAACTAGAAACTGCCCTCAAGATAGTTGCGAAAGTTTCAGGCAGGGAACTCATTAGAAGAGACAAGTAGGAGAGAGGTGGAGGTGGTCTATTGGTAACAAGTACAGGTGACTTGGTCTAGAAACCTGCCGAGTAGCTGCAACTACTGTATCATTAAAGTCAGAATTACTCATTGGCGTCATCCTGAGAGCTCTGGACTCTCACACAAGCAATCACTCAAGTATAGTCTCTACCACCTAAGTAGATGGGTATGGTTACCATCACTTTGGTATTTGAAATATGTATCATTCTTGCTTTTTTACAAAAATAAAATGAACCTTTAAATCATAGTGTTAGTGTTATTGTAACCATGTTGATCCCAAGAGATGAGAGAGACAAGGTGGGTGAAGTAATATCTTTCATTTGATCAATTTCTGTTGGTGGAAGGCACAAGCTTTTGAGCAACACACAGCTCTTCTAGAGTTTTTGTGGCAGTCTGAATGACTCTTTTCTGTACGGTGAGGATAGTATTATCTGCAGGCAACAGGCTTAAAAACGTAAGTGTCATTTAAGCCCAAATTTTCAAAGTAGGGTGCCTATGGTCAGACAGCTAAATCCACATTCAGGGCACTTAATAACCAGCCTGGTTTATAGAGATACAAAATACCCACAAACTAGTGTGAGCTGTGGATGGTTCAGCCCCTCTTTAAAATAAAATAAAATAATAATGATAAAAAAATCAAACCACTTATTTAGGTACCTAACTAGCAACACTTGGAGGACTCCCCCAACCTCTGCAACACTAAATGACTTAATTCTACAGATAGAAACTATGGTCTAATATCTGAAATGAAAAGATATCTGATGACATTGAAAGCAAATGGATAGTTGTGTGTGGGAAGGAGGGTGGGGGTGGGGTTCACAGGACTCTGCCCAGGGTCCCTTCTTCTTCACCCTCTACTTGTGATCTCTGGGTAACTATATCCACAAATATACATTCAAGACTATGAAGATGGCTCAAATATACCTCTCCGCTGCAGACCCGACTCCTTCTGTCAAAACTAAAATCTCAGCCTGTCTCTCCGACATCTCCTCACAGCTGTCAGCTCAAGCTCAAGATGGCTAAAACAGAGCTCTTAAGCTTCCCCCACTCTGAAACTCACTCCACTACTTCTTTTCTCAATCACTGTGGACAATACCATTGCCTTGCCTGTCATTCAGGACTGTGACCCGGGCATCAGCTTTTACTCAGACCTCTCTCTAGAACTCACCAGGGGTTTTGCAGACTAAGCTAAACCACAGAAAGACACTTTTAATGTGGAATAAGAGTGTCACATGGGGAGTTTGTGTGGAATAGCTATTGCACTTCACATTCACGCTTTAGTTTATTCTGCACTAACTTCTCTATGTAGATGAGCCCTAAGTTTTGCCAATTATTTCCATATAATGTCGCTGATCCTATTCTTTTCTAAAACTAAAACTCTTGTCCACCTTGTACTCACCTTGTATCTCGATACTACAACATCCTTTTCCCAGGCCAGGACAAATGCACTCTTGCCCCACTCACAACCATTCCAAATACGGCTGCAGAGATTATTTTCCTAGCCCATTGCTTTGACCATGGCCTCTCTTCACATCCTTCTGCTGGCTCCCTCTTCATTGTCATATCAAACATAAGTTACTTATGCCTTTCTATGCCTTTCATGATCTATTATCTCTCATTCTGTATTCAAAGGTCAACTTGCACCTCTGATCAGCCCATGATACCAGTCTCCATCTAATGCACCTTTGCGCTTTCTCCTGTGCAGCATCTCACACTTGGGAGAGCTCCCTGTAAATGTCTCCAAAGCCAAATCATTTTTCTCTTTCAAATCCCTCCTTAAAATTCTGCTTTGATGTGATATCTACAAAAAACTTGACAATGGTTAGGCTGTTGGTGTGCTGAGACCACTGCCTATCATGCTGACCAATTTTGTCTCATTGTTTCATGTCTGTCCATCTGCATCCATCTGTTGTCTCTTATACATCAGTTGTAAGCTTTTTGGGGCAGGGACTGTCTTTTGTTCTAGGTTTCTACAATGCCTAGCACAGGGGCTTATAAGAAGCACACGGAATCTTTTTAAAGGGGATAAGGCAACGTGCTGCATTTATTGAGAGTACAATTTGAGCATTAAAATCACATTCTTCCATTCTCTCTCTCTCTCTCCCACACACACACAGAGTTCTGCAGCAGGATTGTATAGTTACCTGTCCTCAGTGTTGCTTGGTCAGTTCCAGTAGCCAGCTGAAACTGCACACAAGGGAGGGGAGCCGGGCCTCTGTCAAATGCATTCGAAGCTCTGATGTTGATGTAGAATGAACCCAAAGTCCCATGGCAATACACCTTTCTTTTACAGTGATCAGTTCCCACACGAGTCTATGGACCTTGCTGTGTCACACCGGAGCTGTCAATCACGAAGTATTCAAAGTTGCTTTAATTAACATTATTTTGAGTTGTTACCAGGAAGATCCACAGCTGTTTCTTATCTGTCCTTTTGGCTCAACTCCTTATCTCGTCCTTGGGGTATATGCCTTGGCTTTCGGGTTGTCAATCTGCTATCCACGTGATGGATAATCAAGTTGGTGCCTCTTGACTCCTCCACTCCCTTCTTGACCATCCAGCCCAGTTGTCCTTTCTCAGTTAAGTATTGTACATTCTTCACTCACACCAAACAGTAAATAAGGCAATTAAAGCCATAAAACTTCTATCCTTCTAAGAACAAATGTTAACACAATCAGCAAAAAGTAAACACAGAACAATTTCTTACAAATTCAAATCTAGCAAAATGGAGTACAATTTTTTTCTGAGACAATTTCTTCCCATCAGGCTTTTGCTTACACCATGGTTGGGCCAGGGCCATCCACTTAGCATCCAGACCCACACAAATTTGGGCCGGAGCCCCCAGATCCACAGGATGGAAGGGAGCGAGTCACTCCAGGCAGGGTCTGCTTCATGGGTGTGGATTTGGGCATGGCTAGCGCTAGGGCCAGAGACTGGAGCAGCAGCACACAGTGCTGGCAGGAGAGGGACATGGCCAACTGGACGGATGGACTGACACCAAGCAGGGATGAAGGGTCAGACAGATCTTGAGCCCCAGAAGGGCCCCCTCTGCCCCCACAGCCTCATCTTCTGGTGCCTGCTGAGAGGTAAGGGCCGGCGGAGACACACCCCCCATCTCTGCCTGCCCACCCAGTTTTCCTGTCCTAGCTACACCTCTGGCCTAGCAAAATGGGGCCTGGTCATGACTGGAACGCCTGTGCACTTATACAATACAAACAATAAAGAGGACTTAGAACCTGGGTCTTCCCCATCGTAGCTGAATCTCCTAACCACTGGACTATCGGAGAAACATTTTGAAAGGTCTGAGTTTTGTTCTGATGCAGAATGAAAACAAATGTTAACACCTCAAAATTTTTCAAGAAATGGCATTCTTATTTTCTGGATCACCAGACCCCTAAATAAAGTCAAAGCTTTTACTCCAAAACACTATTACCAGCCTCTCATTTTAGCTCTCTTTTCTAGAGATTCTCTGAGCTCCCAAGGTGGTTTTTAACTTGCTTCCTGTGCCTCAGATGATTACCCATTTGGTAATGAGCTGCACCTGTGCCTTAAACAGATCACGGCTGTTCGGCTTTTCTAGCCATTAGTAGCCAGGCGACCATCAGCATTAGCTACTACACAGGAATACATAGTTGCTCGTTATTTCTTTTCCTAGTTTCCTTCCTTCTGGGTGGGAGAAAAGAAGTTGCAGCAAATTCAGAAAATTTAAATGCAAAAGAACACTTTGCTATGTTTTTTATCGTTGATGTCATTCTACTACTTATTCATATGCCTCCAGCCCAAGCCCCAAATTCTACACAACAATGAAACATGACTGCAGCCTGACCCTGTGACCCCCGAGTCAGCTGGCATGGGCCAGCTGTGGGTATTTCTTTGCTGTGTAGACATACCCTAAACATCAGGGCTCATTCTGCTTTATTCCAAATACTTAATCTACCTGGCCACAGTTTTTCTCAAGCAAGCTGTTTGTTTCTGGTTTGTCTTCTTACATCTGATATATATATAGCTAACACTAATTCTGTGCATTTACACACTGCTTTATCATCTGCAGATCTCAGAGCACTTTATAAAAGGTGGGTGAGCACTTTAATCTTATTTTGCAATTAGCCTAAAACCTGAGATTTGAAATAATTTTATGAGAGGCAATGTGGTCCAGTGGACAATGTGTGAGTCTGTTAGGGGTTTTGTCCTCAGCTCTGCCCCAGATTTCCTACGTAACCATAAGTGAGTCACTTAAATTCTGTTCCTCAGTTGCCCCAAACACTTCACTGTTACAGTGATGTTATTGATCATTATTAGGGCTGTGTGCCTGTCATGGAGGTCCCTGAAGTCAGGGATCCCATGACTTTCTGGGACCTCTGTGACTTCTGTAGCAGCCAATGTGGCTGACCCCATGGCTGCCCAAGCAGCTAGTTCCAGGGCCAGCTGCTCAGGTGGCCCCCAGGGCTGCCACACCAGCCACTGCTCCAGGCCCCAGGCAGCAGACCTGGGGTAGCTGGAGCAGCCGCCGTCCGCTGGCCCTGGCAGCGGTCACTGGCCGGTTGGAGTGGCCGCGGTCCGTGGCCCTGGCAGCTGGTACCACTGGCCCTGGGTGCCCTCCCAACAGTGGCTCCCCCATTCCCCCCCCAGTGACCCCCCATGTCTCTCCAGCAGCCCCTTTCCCCTTCTCCCCCTGCACAGATTTAATCATAGGTATTTTTAGTACAAGTCATGGACAGGTCAGGGGCCTGAATTTTTGAATACCAGTGACTAAATCCTAGCCTTAATCATTATTTTAAAAGAGTTACTTATGCTGAATCTTAGCCATCAGTGCTGGGCCTTAGCTGAGCATTTGTCAGTCCTTCTGGATTATGTAGCATTTGCAGTTATCAATAGTGTGACATTTTAAAAAATAAGGCCTGGATTTATGCCATTTAGATAAGCCTTGAGAGATAATTATCTTGAAATAAAAGAAAGAAAGAACCAATGAACTATACAGAAACTGCTTCCTCTTTCAGATGTTTTGTTGCTGGTTTTATTTTGACTGTGTGGAGGAAGGAAGTGCAACTCTGCTTCTCCTCCAGCCTTCTTTATATGTATAGCAGGAGCCCGAAGTGCTACAGATAGGTAGTCTATTGTAGATGGGAGCTACCATATGATTGAAGTCAGGCATGTGCTTAAGTACCTTACTAAACAGGCCTCAGTTCTGAAGTGAGAAAACTGTTAAAAGTCGTACATAAATTTCATCTTCAGATACTACAGTGATGAGGGTGGTAAAAGAAGCCATATAGAACAGAACTAGTGTCCCAGACATATGGACACTGAGGCCCAAATATTTAAGTGTTGCAGCACTCATCTAATTTAGGCTCTTAGGCACCAAAATCCCATTGACAGTTGATGGGATTTAGGCTTTTAGGAGCCTAAATCACTTTTGAAAATGGTCTTTATGCTCCTAAATCTATTAAGCTTTGCAACGCTGAGCACGGCAACACTTATGTCCTTTTAAAAATCTGCATCTTGGTGGCTTGCCAAAATATCACTTTTTTAATATTAAAAATAATTGATACTGAAATTGGCAGAACACACCCATGACAGAGTATCGACTTATTTCTGATAAGGTTAGGTTGACAGTGCGGAATGTAAAACCTGATTGCCACATAAGCCTTAAACAAAGCTTTATATCTACACCAGCATTTTCCCACTTTCAAATACTTATCACTTCACTGGACATTGTATGGGCTAGGAAATGGTTTAATCAAAAAGAGATAAATGGAGAGAACTGCCAAAAATGCCTCAATAGGTAAATGTTATTTGAAACTATTTGAGCAAATAAAACTGCTATAAAACAAAACCCTCTGAGGACATTTTCATCCGTAGACTCACACTCTTCCTAAAGACTGAACACTGAAGACTGCAATGGGAAATAAGGTGTTCTGGTTACTGACCATTTCCCTCATTGTGGGGCTCAGCAATGCCTTGCTGCGTAAGTGCATGTTTAAAATATCATGTTCAGGGCATAAGCTCAAACCACCTGAAATTAATCAACACTAATTCTGAGTATTGTTAAATAAGGTATTTCTCAAAGGTCCTGCTTTAGAATTTCAGTAATGTTAAATATTAAGATACTATTATGTTAATTGTTCTAATGTTATGTTGAGATGTAAAACTTACTACATCTTTGTGCTTCAGCTTTGTTATGGCTACAAATGGGAAAGAATGAAAATTAGGACCCCTCTGATATTTTTCTTGGCATGAGTGGGAAGCAGAGAGCAAAGACGTTTGAGAACTAATAAATTATGTTTCTTTCTGTCATGCAGAGATAACTAGATGTGGGTCTGTACTTCTAACAATAATGTTTTTTATCTGGAGAGATTTGTCCACATAAGGCCCAATTTTGATCTGGATGTTTGTGCAGAGTTCTGCTGACTTCATTGGAAGCTGTTGGTGTCTAGGGAAAAAAATTATCCCAGAGATGGGAAAAATAGACCTGGAAGAATTAGAAATAATATGGCCTAGTGGCAAGGCGCACTACCTAGTGTATTAGCAGCATATAGCACTTCTTTCAAGAGCTTTGCTCATGTTTTTGTATTGGAGAGAGTCCTTTTGCAGCAGTGTTTGATGGCACTGCTTACAAAAGAGATCTATATGATAAAAAGATGACCATCCATGTCCCCAAAATATACAAAATGTAGTCTTTGGGCCCCTTGCATGTGCATACTTGGCCAGCTGCTCACAAAAGAGAATACAGAATTTGCAACAGAGCAAAAATCAGTGAAGCATGTTTTACATTCTCATATGTAGGATCTTATTTTTCTATGGAGTTAATTTTATTTAAAGAAAAAAAGTCAGTTACTTTAGAACCAGAATTAAGATTTTGCAAATCTTATTGGAAATTACTGCACAATTTTACAAATTTATAAACAGTTCTTGTTTAGGATTTAAGCTACCAGCATTCCAAACACTGCAACATTGTTCTATTGTAGGAGAAGCAGATAGGCAAAAGGGGAGCCTTCTTAGAATTTTATACTGCTGCTCATCCCCATATTATCCGAAAACCTTCCATGAATATAGGTTAGCAACAGTGAGGCCCCTAAAGGACTTCATGCTAGACTGACTAGTCCATTTTCATGGTCCCAGTTAAATGCATTCTAAAGTATATAAACCAGAATATATAATTTACATACTTCAGATTTTTAGTTATATTAATATTGTTAAAAATACAAGGAATTTTAATACACAAATTTATAAGACATAGTACTGCAAAATCCTTATTATGTAAACCTCAAAAAGCTTTTCTTGAGGCCCCGATCATGCTCCCGTTAAAGTAAATAGCAAATTTTATTGACTTCAATGGGCAAGATCAGGCCTTAGGAGCTACAGAACCAGGTTGTGCCTATTTGTCCCATGAATTTGGATGGACCCCTCTCTGGAAATCCACTCAGCTTTCGAAAAGGGCCTGCTCCTCAAAACCAGGTTGTGAGTGTGTCTTAAATACTTATATAGCACCATACATGTACACTATGCTTTACAAAACATGAACAAAGACAAGATTCCCGCTACACAGAATTTACTGTCTAGAAAGGGTAAGAGAATCGGGTCAAGATTCAAGTCTCAAGAGAGTCTAGGCATTTCAGACCTGAAGTCTGGAAAACACGCCGCTCCCACTAAGTAAAGTAGAAAGAAAACAATTTCAGATAAACAAAAACTAAAAAGGACTAGTTTTTACATCTGTGATATTAGATGATTTAAGCAAAGTACTTGATATAGTAAACTAATTCCCCCTTTTGCATTTCTTTTGCCCAGTCTGCTCTCATTTTTCACTGGGATTTTGCACAAATTTAACTCCATCGATTTCAGTGCAGTTTCTTTCAATTTACAGCAATGTGAGATCAGAACTGGGTTCTTTGTATCAGCTACAAAATTAGGGACAAATTCATCTTGGGGGTACTTGCCTGGGGTTCTACTGACAGCTAGAATTTGGCTCTTAGTATTTTACAATTACAACTTTGTACTACCAGCAGTTATATAATTTTTGTAGTGAAGTAAAACTACTGTACAGTAATGCTCACTGTCACTGTGCTGGAGGATTCTTTTGGAGAAAGACTGCCAATTGTGCAAAGCTGTGTAGTGGTGTCATAGTGGTAAGAGCAAATATTCAGCAGTCTCAGAACACTAGATGCATTTAAATTGTGAATTTGAACATATTTCTTCTGCAATATAAGTCTAAGGAAATAACCCATTTCACTACTGGGTCCCATGCTGAGGGACTGTTTTGAGCTGGGTCTATTTAAAATTTAAGGTAATAAATTGTTTAGGATTATGAAAGTGCTTGATGTGCCTGAAAGTGTCATTTTGAATTCCTTAAACAACTGATACATAGTCATTTAATAAAAAATATGTTAGGCTGTTTACCTTGTACTTTGTTTTAAATAGCTCCCGGTGAATGTGATGTGCAACCAAAAGCAAGAGAAAACTGTGGGTATGCAGGCATCACTGAAATTGAATGTAGTGCAAGACAATGCTGCTTTAATTCAGATGCCCCAGATAGCCCCTGGTGTTTCAAACCGGTTCCATCAGAAGGTAAGTGTGTGAAGGATGTCAGTTTTTTCAGTGCTGGCAGACGGACTTTTATTTGTATAAATCCCAGTTCTGCAAGATGTTGAGCATCTTCCCCTTTCATTAAAGTTAATACAGCAACTTTCAGGAGGACTCCTGTGATCAGTTAAATGTCATGCTAAGGTAGGTCTTGGTGCTGTCTGCTGCATTGTGACTTCACCATCTTGTGAATGAAAAGTACCATATGACTAAATACATTCTTACATATCAATGTGTACAGAAGCCACACTGTGAAGCAGAAATTACATTTTAGTAAATCAGTAGATTTCAAAGATAAATGGAAGATTACAAATGTGACTGCTTTAGAGAGCTTATCAGTCATCTACAATTAGTAGATAGATTGAAAGAAGATGAGGAAACAGAGGGAAAATTGAGAGGATTTGGGAGGCTGAGGAGAATCTTGTTTAAAGTGGTTTTCAGTTTATCCCTCTTGTTTATTTTTCCATTTCCTTCCTATTCAACACCATCTGGCACCCCTTGGTGAAAATATTTATAGAGTTCAGTTATTAATTTGTTTCCTCTATTGATGACAGGGGAAAATTAAACTTAGTCCAAACTTTCAAAATGTCGTCACAGTGTTTGTGAAATGGGTTTTTTTGAAATTGTTTGAGATTGACTACTGCACAGTGCATTACCTTTTTCATTTTTTTCCTTCTCCACCCAGAATGTCAACTATAAAATGGATCTTCTCAAGAAACGTGTTTCTCACAATGGAGTTCTTCATTATGACAATGACAAAGTGCTCTCATCTGTACAATGTATGCGATCTGTAATTATGGTGATTTTCATGCAGGTCATTTCTGATCCCTCTGTTTTCTTTACGATGACATAATTTACCACTGCAATCTTTTTACTATACTTTAGTATCATGCACCTACCTGAAACAATAAAAGCAGCAAAACAAAAATTGCAAGATGCTTCTTTGGTATTTTTGTGTTCTAAATAGGTTGCCCTTTCCTGGAAAGTGGATATTTCTCTCTCTGACTTCCCAAGAGAAATCAATTACTGATAGTTCTGGAGAAAAATACATCATCATATTGTCAATACAGATAGAACAATTTAAGACATTACCAAAAATAAGAAACTAGCTTAAGTTGGTTATGAATTAAAGTTACCAGCTAAAGACTTTTCTGTGGCCTACATGATCATAGTCTATTTCCAAATGGACATGTATCCACATGACTAACTCATCACCTGTGGCATTGACTGATAACTTTGTTGGCTGTCTTAACAGACACAAGGACTGAATAGACCAAGGAGACTGAACTACCTCTTCACCCCTACAGCTACTTCCTCCAGATCATGGTTAAAGCACATGGATAGGGCAATATGGACAAGTATGCAATATTACTACCTATGCTGCTGGAGATTTTAGTCTCCAGGGATTTCATGCCAGAACTTTTCACAAACAATAGATATGCTCAAACAAAACTTGTTTCGATGAAGAGAACTGATGAACTAGTCATACAATTCTATGTCACTTGGATTTGATTTTAGGATATGCACTTACAAAGGATCCCTGTCATGGGAAAAAATGCCATGAGCTCACTCCATTTCCCACTGTAGTCTTTTCTTTGACTCAGAGTTGATCAGGGCCCATGTTTGTACTGAACTGGAGCTTGGAATCCATCCTTTCAGTCATACCCTCATTGCAGATTTCCTCTGCCTTTAAATTCAGCTTTCTAAGCTGTGTCTTGGAAAAAGTGATTAATCCCTATTGACACACCAGACATATCTTTTTGCTTTTATCCTATACAAAACTCACAGTGATTGTTGAGAAAGAAAATAAAGAAATGGCATTTTAAGCTTTTCGTTTCTCAGATGCAACGCTGGGAAGAATTGCGTAGCCTGATCAGAAATAACCAGCCAGTTTCCACATTTGACACTGAAGTCACCCAGTAGATAGCTTTACCTTTTATAGACATCAATAACAATTATGTATTTATGGTTACACTTCCTAGAGCAGTGAGTGGTTCTCAAACTTTTGTACTGCTGACCTCTTTCACACAGCAAGTCTCTGAGTGTGACCCCCTCTTATACATTAAAAACACTTGTTTATATATTTAACATCATTATAAATCCTGGAGGCAAAGCAGGGTTTAGGGTGGAGGCTGACAGCGTGTGACCCCCCCATGTAATAACCTCACAACCCCCTGTGGGGTCCTGACCCCCAATTTGAGAACCCCTGTCCTAAAGGTCTGGGCCTGATTCTCAATTGCCTTGCATCTTGTGTAGTCACACTTATTTGAACTGGGCTAGCTCCTGGACCTGGACATTTTGTACCAGAGGTGAAAAGGGACAGTCAAGATTCTTTAACAAGACAGCTGAAGAGTCTCCTGCTAGTTCTGGACCATCTATTCCAGCTCAACACTCCTTTTTTATACACTGATTTGGGAGCATGATAAGGAACATGCTCATCTGGAAGAGGCTGCATACAGAGTGCCCCTGAACTCTTGCTATTCCACATTGCCAGAACAGCCCTTCTGCGGTTAGAATTAACTGGGCACAGCTTAGATCAGTGCAAAGGCTACTCTAAAGTGCCCGAAGTCAAACCAAACCAGCCCCAGGACTGGGGAACCAAAAAAGTGGCATTAAGTCCCCTTTTGTGTCTCCTTTTGCTTGGATCCTGGATAGGACAAGTTTGGCAAGACCAGATGATCAGATTTAGTAAGTGTGAAGTAGGTGTAACACGCTACCATTCTGATTTGGTGGCATTTAACGCTTGCTCTGCACAGGTCCAAACAACTACAAGAGTCAGATAGTGGGGAGCTGATAGGGAGGCTGTCGGTCCACCCTGATTCCAACCACCCACCAGCTAGCTGCAACTGGCTGCGCTTCCTGCAAGCAGCGGACAAAACTGGCGGCTACCAAACGACATTAGAAGGGAGCATTTCACAACTTTAAACGAGCATGTTCCCTAATTGATCAGCAACTTAATATCGAAACGTTAACCAGGATGACTTTAAGTGAGGAGTTACTGTACAGTGCTATTAAATGTACATTTAGGAGTACATTCCCTTCTTGTTGCACAGGGAGTGACTTGCATAAACCACGCATGTTAACCTAACAGCAGCACAGGGCTATCAATTTGATTAAAATAAAATCAATCTCAACCTTCATTCAGAAGAAAAAGTGAACTCTGAAATTTTAGTGACCAGATGCATAACACAATTAATATTAACAACAATAGGGAAGGAACAAAAGCCAGAATAGGGAAAGTGAACTTTAAAGAATATTCAAGTAAAATAGGATAGGTCTACACTTGAGTACAGCCACTACATGTCTCCCTAGCATAGGTATAAACAGCAATGGAACCAGTGAGGCACTGCTTAGGTGAATAGAATAGAGACATGCCAGAACCATAGAATCATAGAAGATTAGGGTTGAAGAAACCTCAGGAGATCATCTAGTCCAACCCCCTGCTCAAAGCAAGACCAATCCCAACTAAATCATCCCAGTCAGGGCTTTGTCAAGCTGGGCCTTAAAAACCTCTAAGGATGGAGATTCCACCACCTCCCTAGTTAACCCATTCCAGTGCTTCACCATTCTCTTAGTGAAATAGTTTTTCCTAATATCCAAGCTAGACCTCACCCACTGCAACTTGAGACCATTGCTCCTTGTTCTGTCATCTGCCACCAGTGAGAACAGCCTACCTCTATCCTCTTTGGAACCCCCCTTCAGGTAGTTGAAGGTTGCTATCAAATCACCCTTCACTCTTCCGCAGACTAAATAAGCCCAATTTCCTCAGCCTCTCCTCATACGTCATGTTTCCCAGCCCCCTAATCATTTTCGTTGCCCTCTGCTGGACTCTTTCCAATTTGTCCAAACCTTTCTGTAATGGGGGGCCCAAAACTGCATGCAATACTCCAGATGTGGCCTCACCAGTGTTGAATAGAGGAGAATAATCACGTCCCTCAATCTGCTGACAATGCTCCTACAAAGGCAGCCCAATATGCCATTAGCCGTCTTGGCAACAAGGGCACAGTCTTGACTCATATCCAGCTTCTCATCCACTGTAATCACCAGGTCTTTTTCTGCAGAACTGCTGCTTAGCCAGTCGGTCCCCAGCCTGTAGCAGTGCATGGCATTCTTCTGTCCTAAGTGCAGAACTCTGCACTTGTCCTTGTTGAGCATATTTCCCTACCCAAGCAGTGCCTCCCAAATCCCACTGCATTTCTCTTGGTGGAGCCTTTCCCCTGCTACAGCGGTAGGGAAGGTGAGGTCCCAATGGACTGGAGAAGGGCAAATATGACACCTTTTTTCAAAAAGGGAAATAAAGAGAACCCAGGGAATTATAGATCAGGCAGCCTAACTTTGATGCCTGGAAAGATAGTAGAACAACTTATTAAACAATCAATCTGTAAGCACTTAGAGGATAATAGGATTATAAGGAACAGCCAACATGGACTTGTCAAGAAAAAAATCATGCCAAACCAACCAAAATGTCTTTCTTTGACAGGGTTATTTGTCTATGGATTGTGGGGGAGAAGGAAAGGGAAGAAGTAGATGTGATATATCTTGATTTTAGTAACACTTTTGGCACATCCCACATGGCCTTCTCATAAACAAACTAGGGAAATATGGTCTAGATCTAATTACTATAAAATGGGTGCAAACCTGGTTGAAAAAATGTACTTAAAGAGCAGTTATTAATGTATCACTGTCAAACTAGGAGAACATATGAGGGGGGGGGGTCACACGGTGGGCTGTCCTGAGTCTGGCACTATTCACTATTTTCATTAATAACTGGGATATTGAAATGGAGAGTGTGATGGGTTTGGTCATAGAGACTCCCTTGGGACTGTCACCTGTTGTGCTGAAACTACCTCTGAGCCCATTTCCCCAGATGGCTTGGGACTTCAGTACCTTGCCTTGCTGAGCAAGACAATGCTAGTCTGCTTCAACACAGACCTAGGTCTGAACCATGCCCTCAAAGCTGCAGGCTTTAACTGAAAACCAGCAGGTATTCCTGTCTCAAGCACCCAGACACCAGCTCCCAAGGGGATCCAAACCCCAAATAAATGTAGTTACTCTGTATAAAGCTTATACAAGGTAAGCTCATAAATTGTCCACCCTCTATAACACAGAGGTCTGCACAGCTGTTTGCTCCCCCAGGCATTAGTAGATTCTAGGACTGGAAGGGACCTTAAGAGGTCATTGAGTCCAGTCCCCAAGAATATTAGAGGAGGAAGTGTTCCTCTGCCTGACCAGGGATGTGAACTCTGGACCCTCAGATTAAAAGTCTGAGGCTCTACCAACTGAGCTAGTCAGGATCTCTTACTTTGGGTTAATTAATAAACAAAAGTGATTTTATTAAGTATAGAAAGTAGGGTTTAAGTGATTTCAAGTAATAACAGACAGAACAAAGTTACCAAACAAAATAAAACAAAACTCACAAGTCTACACCTCATACACAAAGAAACTGAATACAGATAAATCTCACCCTCAGAGATGTTCCAATAAACTACTTGCTTACAAAATCAAACATAAAAACACAGAAGTGTCACAGTATACTAGTACTGACAAATTGCTTACTTTCTCATTTTTACCACAATAATAAAATAAATCAATTGGAATATAGAATTGTAAGTACACTGTTTGAGTATATAGAGCTGTATAAATAAGTCATTATATGGAATTTTATTTTGTACTGACTTTGCTAGTGCTTTTTATGTAGCCTGGTTGTAAAACTAGTCAAATAGCTAAAGGAGGTGATTTACCCCCTGGAAGACCTCTGTGTACCCCTGGTTGAGAACTAGTGTACTGTGGATATATTGTTTCCTAAATGCAAGTACTATAACTACGTGTGATGAGAAAAGCCTGTACCGTTCGTGTTACATTTATTTTTAAATGACACTGACACTTGAAAAAAAAAACTGACTAGTTTTAAGAAAAAAATCAAGTTTCTATTCCCATTTGAATAGTATATCCTGATTTCCTTCCACCACTCCTCCCTCAATGGTAGAGTCTTTTCAGCAGGGAAGTGTGGGCACTGGCCTTAGAGCAACACCACAGAGACATGCTTCACCCCACTCTTTCCTTCTGTGCCCACACCTGTCTGCCAGCCTACTCAGCAGCAGCACTGAGCTAATTCCCTTTACCCCTTGCTTGAAGCAGGAGTGCAGACCTTGGCAGTGAAAAACCATCCTTTCTGCTGCCTACCCTGCTTCCCATTGCTCCATGGAGGGGCCTGTGGAGGGAAAAGTTCTGGCATTTCTAACCCTCAGCACTCACAATGAGTTAGAGCCCAAAGAGTCATGAGATTTTAAAAATAAATTGCCTTCCAGTTTTTCAGGCTTTAGGCTTCAAACTCAGTTGTAGGTCCACAAGCCATTTCAAGGCCTCCTCTGTGACATTGTGGATATCATCCATTTCATCATCCCTATTTGGGGCACTGCGTTACAACGTGTTTGATGTTTTGTATGTTCTCACTGCAGTCTCATGAAGGGGAGTCTTTGATTTTCCACATGTACATCAAGTAGCCACATCTTCCATGGTTTGTTTGAATGTGGTTCAGTATGGCCCAAAGTCTGCATGGCAGGTCGAAACCTGGAGGGCAGCTAATTGGGTCACTGATAATGTCCACACACTTTGCCATTCCCTAGCTGGATCCAGAAACATGAGGTGGCCACATGTGGCTTCTGCAATTTCAGGCATTGTTGGGGTATGTTGTCCATAACTGCCAGGTGGGAAGTTGGATGAAAGAAGTCCACCTTCACATGGTTCACCCTGTTAAGCGGAAAACCACAACTAAAGTCATCAAACAAGCAACTGAATGTTGATTGTCAGTCAAAAGACCAATAAAAATAATAAGTAATAAATAAGTAACTGATCAAAAGACAGGAAACAAAGGGTAGGAATAAATGGTCAGTTTTCACAAAGAAAGTAGATAAATAACAGGGTAGTCCAAGGATCTCCACTGGGACCAGTGCTGTTCAACACATTCATAAATGATCTAGAAAAAGGGGTAAATAGCGAAGTGGCAAAGTTTGCAGACAATACAAAATTACTCAATATAGTTACGCCAAAAACTGACTGCAAAGATTTACAAAGGGATCTGTAGCAGTATGGCACCCACTTCTTGTGAGCACCTCCTTCTGGTAGGGTGTGTCTGCAGTTTTTTCAATTTCCTCCACTCATGGTGCCCCCTGTCAGCAGCTGTGTTTGTCAGGCAGGCTTTTGGTGACTCAGCCCTCTCACAGTCCATGTGAGAAACTAAAGAAAACAACCCCCTTCCGGGGTATACCGTCCAATCAGGTCTATTTCAAAGTCCACAGTAATGTCCTGCAGCTCCTTCTTGTCTCAGTCCCTTCACAGTCCAACAGAGCCCATTGCAATAACTTTCCACTGGCAAGATCTCTGTAGCCCGGCCTGGGCTCTGGACCTCAGTCTGACTAACAGCCTATCTCAGTACCCTAGTTGGCCAGCTTACTTGCAAAGGTTCCTACTCTGGGATGGAACAGCACCCCCAGGGCTTCCTACCTGGTGACTCTTCATCTGTCCTTTAGTCCTCTGACTCTGGATCTCCAGCTGGGTCAGTCTCAGTTCAATCCCCTTCCAAGGGGTTTACAGTTCCATAAACAGTTCTTTCCCTGGGCATGTCTAAACTCCCTTCTCTCAGGTCACAGCCACTTCTCCAATAGGTGTTGGAGGGGACCTGAGCCCACTCACTACTTTGAGCCCCAACCTAGGAAGCCTCTAAGTCAGACCTGCACAACTCAGAGTGACAAGGGCCATATTACTCCAGAGAAAACAGCTGAGGGCCAAATCCCCCTCGGCACTGCCAATTCCCCCCCAGCACCACCCAGCCCCCCAAAACAACCCCCCCCAAGCGCTGCCCACCCCACGGAAACAAACCCTCCTTCCCCAGAGCCGCCCTGCCGAAACAGCGGTATTGAACCTTGGTAATATGTTCTAGCGGGCCTCTAAGGTAGTATAATTAAGGTAAAAGAAATGTCTTTTTTCTAGAAGTAGACTAAGATCTTCCCCCACTTTGTAATCAGTTGCCCTGTTGAATGAATGAGGTGTGACTGAGGAAGGTGTGGAAGGCAGCACCTCCAGATAGGTGCAACCCTTGGAGAGGAGATGGGAGCCAGACCAGATCAGTAGAACAGTTCAGCCACCGACTCACAGCACATCTCCTCAGCCTCCTACCCAGCCGCTTGCCTCCTCATCCCCCTCCACCCTGCTGCTGCTGGTTCACCTGCCCCCCCACTCACCACCTCAGACCCCCACCCCCTGCTCGCCTCCTCAGCCCCCAATCCCCCCGGCCAGTGATGAACTGCCAAAATCTTAACAACCAGTTCCCTCCACACCCCACAAGGGGGTTGTGGCCCGCCCCCACCCCTTTGGGACTCCTGCCCCATCCAACCCCCCATGTTCCTTGACGCTCCCCCCGGGGACTCTGCCCCATCTATCCCCCTTCCCTGTCCTCTGACTGACCTCCACTACCCCATCCAACCTCTCCCTCCTTCCTGATGGCCCCCCCGGGACCCTTGCCCCCACTCAACCCTCCTGTTGCCCACCCTCTGACCACCCCAACCCCTTTAAAACCCCCCACCCTGACCACTCTATCCAACCCCCCCGCTCCCTTCCCCCTTACCACGCTGCCTAGAGGTGGCTGGTGGCACTACAGCTGTGCTGCTTGGCTGGAGCCAGGCCATGCCACCGCCACGCAGCACCGGGTCAGGCTGAGCTTGCAGCCCCCCCTCCACACCGATTCCCCTGAATCGGCTGTTCGCACGGGAAGCCTTGGAGGGCTGAGAAGCAGTGTGGTGGCTTCGCAGTCAGGCCCAGGGAGACAGAGGTGAGCTTGGGCAGGGCAGGTGTGTGTGTGCAAGGAAGGCCGCCCGTGCTCCAGCATGTAACCGAGGGGGTGTGCAGGGGAACCATTCCTCACCCCAGCTCACCACCGCCTCCCTGGGCCTGAGCGTGAAGCTGCCACGCCGCTTCTCAGCCCTCCCAGGCTTCCCACATGAACAGCTGATTCACGGGAAGCAGGGGGGAGGGGGGAGAAGCAGGGCAGTGTGTTCAGCAGAGGAGCAGTGAGCTGGAGCCAGCTGCCAGCTCACCTGCCTCTGCCCACCCACTTGTTTCCTCAGCCCTCCTCCACCACCACCAGCTCACCTGCCCCCCCAACCACTGCCCGCTTGCTTCCTCAGCCCTCATCCCTCATCCACCACTGTGGGCTGCACAATGAGCCCACGACCCACGTTGTAAATGCCTGCTGTAAGTAGCAGCTATGTGCCACTTCACTTTAATTAACTGTTTCCCTGGTCCACTTCCCCACAGCCCTTATCTTTGTCGAGTCCCAGCAGCCAGCTAGGAGCTCCTTCTTTGCTCCCCATTCCCAGCCAGCAACAACCTGCTTTGGCTATTTCAGCTATTGCAGTCAACCAGAGCACCACTTGCTCCCCCAGTCCCAGACAACAGGCTGAACTCATTCTGGGCCCGCAGAGCCTTTTATACAAGTCTGCTACACCCTGATTGGCTGCTCTTTGCAGCCTCTCTGATTGGCTATGTCCTATGCTGCCTCTCTAGGCAGCTTGGAGGACCCTCTCCACTGCCTTTTTCTGGGGTGAGGTGTGGTATGGCAAGACCTACAGCCAGAGGCCTAGTCTACCTCATCACAGGAGCTCACTAAATTGAGTGACTTGGCAACAAAATGGCAGATGAAATTCAATACTGATTAATGCAAAATAATGCACATTGGAAAATATAAATGGAAATATACATACAAAATGGTGGGGTCTAAATTGGCTGTTGTCACTTAAGAAAGAAATCTTGGACTCATTGTGGATAGTTCTCTGAAAACATCTGCTCAATGATCAGAGGCAGTCAAAAAAGCTAACAAAATATTAGGAACCATTAGGAAAGGGATAGCTAAGAAGACAGAAAATATCACAACGAGATGACATAAATCCATGGTATGTCCACACCTTGAATACCGTGCGCTATTCTGGTCACTCCATCTCAAAAAAGGTATTAGAATTTAAAAAAGTACAGAGAAGGGTAACAAAAATGACTAGATGTATGGAACACCTTCCATATGAGGAGAGATTAAGAGAACTGAGACTATTCAGTTTAGAGACAACTAAGGGCCAGGGATATGGTAGAAGTCTATAAAATCATGAATAGTGTGAAGAACGTGAATGTGGAAGTGTTATTTACCCCTGCACACAACACAAGTACCAGAGATCACTCAATGAAATTATTCAGCAGTAGGTTTAAAACAAACAAAAGGAAGTACATATTCACACAACGCACAGTCAACTTGTGGAACTTGTTACCAGGGGATGTTGTGAAGGCCAAAACTATAACTATTAAAAAAAGAATTAGATAAGTGCATGGAAGACAGTTCCATCAATAGCTATTAGCCAATATGGTCAGGGACACAACCCCATGTTCCAGGTGTCCTTAAGCCTCTGACTGCTAGAAGCTGGGATTGGATGATAGGGGATGGATCACCCAATAATTGCCCTGTTCTGGCAGCAGGCATCAGCTACTGTCACAAGGCAGGATGCTGGGCTAGATGGACCATTGGTC
Source organism: Gopherus evgoodei (assembly GCF_007399415.2). Taxonomy (NCBI): domain Eukaryota; kingdom Metazoa; phylum Chordata; order Testudines; family Testudinidae; genus Gopherus; species Gopherus evgoodei. The sequence continues at coordinate 159,867,129 of NC_044322.1, read as the reverse complement.
TGACCCAGTGTGGCCATTCTGATTTTCTAATTATGGGGTCCCAGTAGAGCGGGGCTCCACCTATGTCTGGTTCCCCCCGTGGTGCGAGCTTAGCATGTGCCAAAGGCAGAAGTTGAAGCAGGCCTTCTGCTGTTCTAACTTTCCCTGGTGTGAGTGGTCAGGGATCAGGGAGTTGCACCCAGCTTTCTGAGGCCACCACTCCTTATTATGCAGCACAAACAAAGTGGAGAATCAGGGACATAATTTTGAAAGGAAAAGGAAACATTCGGAATATTAAAAACAAACTGGTATGCAACACACCATTTATATATTTTATTTGGATTTATTGAAAATGATAAACAGTTGCCCAATATCAGAGATGGTCTAGACAGTATTTGGTCCTGCCATGATGTCAGGGGACTGGACTCGATGACCTCTCAAGGTCCCTTCCAGTCCTAGAATCTATGAATCTATGAATATTAAACCAGTGAAGAGGATTTTTTTTAAAAATGAGTTGGTACCCAAACCCCACCCCCATCCGGTAATTAACTGTGTCATTGCATAAGACAGGAATGACCTGGAAATCAAAATTATTACAGAGTAGAAATCGCAAGATTTAAACACATTCCTTCATCAATGGTTTTATTGACAGAGAAGTTCCTCGTGTATGTTCATGGGGTAGATTTTCTTTAACAATCTGAGGGTAGAAAAAAACGGGAAAACAAATATTTTAGGGTCAGATTTTCCCATCAAGTCCACAGGTCAAAGAAAAGTATTTTTCTGAATCCTAAAGCAGCAAAGCTGTGACAAATTGAGAGGTATATATCAGGCAATTGTTCAACACAACAGTCCCCTTCTACACATCCTCAATGACTGTACACAGTTCAGTTGGTCTAACAGAAGGAGTGTGTCAAAGATTTTCTTTTTCTTTAGTTCTGTTATACCCAGGAGGTGAGCAAGATCAGAGCAGAGGCCCTGATAGTGGAAGTTGCATAAAGGCTGGGATGCCACAACTGGAATCTGCACCAACTTTTTGTGCCCTTCATCTGGGATTTGTGCTGATGGCTACTGGAGGACAAAGGATCCTAGCTGTAGAGGGCCAGCAGCAGAACAATGATATATATCAGGGGCTGGCACACGTGCCAAAGAGGACATGCAAGCCGATTTTTAATGGTATGCTGCTGTTTGCAGTAGTCCCAGCAGGTAGCAGTGTGCCATTAAAAATCCTGCCCAGCCCGGCCCGGCCCGCTCTTCTCTGCCCTCTGCCCTCCCCACCCCCATCCGCGGGGCAGGGGGGCAGAAGCTTGGTCCTGCCGGTTCCCCTGCCTCTTCCCGCAGTGTGCTGGGTTCCTGCTCCTCCTCCTCCTCCTCTCCGTCCCTCCCTCCCTGCTGGCTAATCAGCTGATGGCCCTTGCGAGGAAGGGGCTGGGGGACGGGTGGAGTCAGCGTGCTCGCTGCTTCTGGTGGAGGCAGAGAAGAAGCGGGGACAGGGCTTTGGGGAAGGGGGGTAGTGGAATAGGGGCATATCCCCTCCAGGCCCCTGCCGTGAGCACCCCTCGACCCCAGCCCACAGCCCCAGCCCTCTGCCCTGACCCCAGCTCACACACACCCAGCCCTCTGCCCAGAGCCCTGCAGCCCCGCACACACACCCAGCCCTCTGCTTGACTCCTTCACCCCCCCCCCACGATCCCAGCCCTGTCTCTGGCACCCCCACACATACCCAGGCCCCTCACACTCCATGTCCTGACACCTGCACCCCCTCACATGCCCCCAGGCCTCTGTCCTGACTCTTGCACCCCCCATATACCCAGCCCCCCCACAACCCATGCACCCCCCACATCCTGACTCTTGCACCCCCCACATCCCCATCCCTACCCTGAGCACCAAATGGAAGCTCCTGCACCACCATCCCCACATTCCCACCTGCACCCCTCGCACCAAATGGGAGCTGCCCAGGTAAGCACTCCACACTCAAACCTCCTGCCCCAACCCTGAGCCCCCTCCCTAATTCTAGCTCCTGGCCAGATCCTACACCTCAACCCCCAGCCTGCTCCTTCACCCCCAGCCCTGTGCTCAGTGTACTCCTACCCTCAGCTCAGTGCAGAGAGAGGAAGAGAACGGGCCAGAACCAGGGAGCAGGTAGGTACCCACTGTATGTGGGCAGGGCTGGGACCCCAGACCGGCAGTGGGCTGAGCAGGTCCGGCACCTGGGATCCCGGCTGGCAGAAGCCTGTGGATGGAACCCCTGAGTGGCAGCAGGCTGAGCCGCTCAGCCCACTGCCAGTCTGGGGTCCTGGCTGCAGACCCCACTCAGCCTGCTGCTGGCCTAGGTGCACAGAACCCCAGACCAGCAGAGGGCTGAGCGGGCCAGCAGCATAAGATCAACATTTTAATTTAATTTTAAATGAAGCTTCTTAAACATTTTGAAAACCTTGTTTATTTTATAATATAACAATAGTTTAGTTATATAATATATAGATTTATAGAGAGAGAGACCTTATAAAAATGTTTAAATGTATTACCAGCACGTGAAACCTTAAATTGAAATGAATAAATGAAGATTCGGCACACTGCTTCTGGAAGGTTGACGACCCCTGGTATATATCATACGCACATAAACCAATACAGGAAGTTGAAACAAATGTATGTCATATATCTGCATAGGGAAGAGATAACTGAAATGCCCCTACAATAATCTCTATTTTTCAGGTTAATGAAGATGAAAAAATCCCTACAGCTAGTTGAAAAGTTATTCTAATGCTAAACCATGACATTTTTTTTTTTTACTATTTCCCTCCCTAACTTCAAGTTTCCAACCAGCAGTAAAGCTGGTCAAAAACAAAAAGTTAAAGTGTTTTCCAATTAAAATGTTCATGGAAAATATTTAGATTTTTAATCTAAATTAAATTAAATGAAGACTGGTATTTTTGAAGACCAATATTGGGAGTCATATTTTTCATTAATGAAATTCTGTTAACTAACGTAAGACACAGGACTTCCACACACTCTTGGTTAAAGAAGGAAGCTAACAGTGTTTGTTTAAGCAGCAAAGAGTCCTGTGGCACCTTACAGACTAACATACGTATCAGAGCATGAGTTTCGGATGCATGCATCCCACGAAGTGGGTATTCAACCAGGAAAGCTCACAGGTGCCACAGGACTCTTTGCTGCTTTTACAGATCCAGACTAACACGGCTACCCCTCTGATACTTGAGTGTTTGTTTATAAAGTTCTGCTTGTCTGGGGATAGTCACTGCAAAGGAAGGAAGTGCTAAGAGTGAGATTTTCTGTACCATGTGTGCTGAATTACCTTGGCTGGACTACTGGATCTTTATTATTCTGGTCTCACTGATATTATCATTCATCAATGGGATATAAAGTGTTAATAAATGAACACTAGATATTATGAGCATGTTACAAAGGGGATTACTGTTATGGATGGTTGTAAACACATCAGTAGACTGTTATAAGCCACAGTTGTAAACAAACTAATGACCTGTTTGCCTCCAACAAGTTCTAAAAATGGATTAACCCTTGGTAATTTATTAAATCTTTATAAATCATGTATTAATGGAATGTTAATGTAAAGGATGACCATTAGTCCACTAGCTTTAAAAATTGTGTGGTTCCAATTTAGGCTGCCACCTGAAATAAAATTGAAGTCTGTTGTGCATTAGGGACTAAAAGGCAGTTTCTGACAAAGATTTGTCTTCACAGACGTAGAGATTCACAGACTGAATGGCCAAAAGGCACAATTAAAATCTTCTTTGTAACATAGGCCCTGGAATTTCACCTAGTGATCTCTTCATTGAGTCCAATAACAAGCAGAGTATGGACAGCTATACTTGATTTAAAAGACTGCAAGTGATAAAACATTTACTGCATCTCTTGGTAAATCTCTTTCACTGGTTAATTACCATCACTATTCAAAATTCACACCTTATTTCCAGTTTGAATTTTTCAGGCTTCAATTCCAGCCACTGGCTCTTGCTATTCTTTTGTCTGCCAGATTAGAGAAATCTACCACATTGCAGAAGATGCAGAGTGTAACTCTAGGAGGATGACCTGCTGGGTTTCCTGGCCTGGAAAGGGAAACTACATTTTGAGAGAGAGATTCACAGAGAAGGGACAGAGGCTGCCCATTTACTCAATAGCGTAGCTAGTGAGGCTGCTTCCCCTCAGCACATTTTCAAAAAAGCCTCGCCTTAGGCAGGGTTACCATAGTACCAGGTGCGCAGCCCATGCTCCGCTCTGAAGCTTGGCCTGCCCAGCATCCCCCAGGGTGCTGCAAACCCTGCCCCTGCCGATCAGCTGTGTTTCCTAGCAAGAGGGAGACAGCGGATCCCACAACAGAGAGGGGAGGGGAAGAACTGAGCTCCAGCAAGCTGGGCTCCTGCAGGCAGGCTTTGCTGGCTTCCCCTAGTGTGCTGCATAAACCTGTCCCCTCCCTGCCTCACCGATTAGCTGTCTTCCAGCAGGAGGGAGCCAGATAGCTAATCAGTGAGGGGAGTGGGAAAGAACTGAGCTCCAGAAAGCTGGGCTCCTGGGGAGGAAGAGAGGTTGAGGCCTTGGGGAAGAGGGGGGTTGGTCAGGGCATGCCCCTATAGGGGTGCACCCACCCACCACTCAACTCTTTATGAGGCCCGTGGGGGCCCATGAGCCATCGCTGTTCAGCGGGGGCGGGGGCAGTAGGGTAGCTAGCTAGGAGAGTGTGAGTGCTTGCTGTTTAGCTGATTTTTGGCCACCAGCCAATCAGTGAGGGAAACTGCTTCTGGAGAAAGGGGCTGAGCAGCTGAGAGACCCCACCTCCTTCTCCTACCTGCTTCTTGTGACACTGTGGCAGGTGCACTTTCTCTGGCTCTGCAGCAGCTCCTAACCTATCACTCAACTAAAGGTAGCCAGTAGCAGCAGTTGGTAAGTGTATTTCAAAGAGGGTCTTTCTTGAGTTGAAGGTGGCGGGGGAAGGCCAGAAACCCCCCAGGTGGCTGTGAGAACCAGCATCTGGCTGCTGGTGGGATGGTTGTCTGCATAGTGAGAGGCAGGGGGCTCAGCCAGAGGCATCTCCAAAAACATCTCCTGCACCCAGGCAGCTGGACCAGGACAGGCATTGGTGGAGGGGGAGGCGTGTCTCCTGTGATGTGTGGTGCCCCTGCTTGCCCTCCCTGCCCAGGCAGAGACGCCTGCCTCTCAGAGACCGTGGCCATGCAGTGTGCTTAGTTCCCCCTTCCTGGCATCTGGGTGACTGCCTCTTAGGGGGTGCGGGGTGGAAAGGAAGAGGCAGTGGGGAAGGGATGGGGTGGGGAGGTAGGAGAGGAAAACTGAGACTATCAGGGGAAATCTTCATGGCAGTACAATCTCTGCTTGGGGGTGTGGATGGAATTGTCTCCCAAGGGAAGGCTGGAATGAACTATCTCCTGTTGTAGTATGTGTTTTAGTATAGTCCATGTGCTCTGGCAAACATAAGTCCAGGCACCATGATGGGGGGCAGGGAGAGGTAGCCTGATTTTCCTTCTATCAGGGGAAACCTCAATTGTCCCTTAAGGGAAGGGCTTGTGATCATGTTGGGAGGAGTGGGAGGCATTGCTGAGTCCCAGGGGTAAGTAATTCTCTGGTGATGGTGATCATTAAGTTACTAATTGTCATTCACTTGCTGCACACAATGGCAGGTGATGGTGGTTTAACATCTACCCAGCCATTTGGTCAATGCCTTGTTTCTTGGGGGTTGCCTTCTGTAATTTGTCTAAGGGGGGGAGGGATAGTTCAGTGATTTGAGCATTGGCCTGCTAAACCCAGGGTTGTGAGTTCAGTCCTTGAGGGGGCCATTTGGGGATTGGTCATGCTTTGAGCCGGGGGTTGCACTAGATGATCTCCCAAGGTCCCTTCCAATCCTAATACTCTATGATTCTTTAATGTCATCCCACTCTCCTGTGAGTACAAATTCTGATTCTAAGGACCTGGTGCCTGGATCCCATATTGCCTTGCACTGGGATTGGGAAATTAGAACTACAAGGTGGATGAGGTAATATCTTTTATTGGAGCAACGTTTGTTTGGGGTAGGGTGGGAGAAGCTTTGGAGCTTTTATGGAGTTCTTTCTTCTTCCTGAAGAAGAGTTCTGTGAAAGCTCAAAAGCTTGTCTCTCTCACCAACAGAAGCTGGTCCAATAAGATATATTACTTCACCCACCTTGATATAGACTCATAGACTTTAGGGTCAGAAGGGACCATTATGATCATCTAGTCTGACCTCCTGCACAAAGCAGGCCACAGAATCCTACCCATCCACTTCTATAACAAACCCCTAACCTATGTCTGAGTTACTGAAGTCTTCAAATTGTGGTTTCACGGCCATGAAAAACGCATCACTGACTATGAAATCTAGTCATTTGTGTGCTTTTACCCCATACTATACAATTTCATGGTGGAGACCAGCATTTGCAAATTGGGGGTCCTGACTCAAAAGGAAGTTGCAGGGGGGTTGCAAAGTTATTTTAGGGGTGGGTCACAGTATTGCCACCTTTATTTCTGCACTGCTATCATAACCTTAGTCCCAGATTTGGACCTTAGCGTCCAAAATATGGGGGTTAGCATGAAAACCTCCAAGCTTAGCTACCAGCTTGGACCTGGTACTTGCTGCCACCACCCAAAAAATTAGAGTGTTTTGGGGCACTCTGGTCCCCCTGAAAAACCTTCCCTGGGGACCCCAAGACCCAAATCCCTTGAGTCTCACAACAAAGGGAAATAATCCTTTTTCCCTTCCCCCCTCCAGGTGCTCCTGGAGAGATACACAGACACAAGCTCTGTGAAACTACACAGAGTGACTCCCCCTCTCTGTTCCCAGTCCTGGAAACAAAAAGTACTTTCCTCTTCACCCAGAGGGAATGCAAAATCAGGCTAGCAAATCCAACACACACAGATCTCCCCCCTGATTTCTTCCTCCCACCAATTCCCTGGTGAGTACAGACTCAATTTTCCTGAAATTTCCCAGTAAAGAAAACTTCAACAGGTCTTAAAAGAAAGCTTTATATAAAAAGAAAGAAAAATACATACAAATGGTCTCTCTGTATTAAGGTGACACAATATCGGGTCAATTGCTTAAAAGAATATTGAATAAACAGCCTTATTCAAAAAGAATACAAATCAAAGCACTCCAGCACTTATATTCATGCAAATACCAAAGAAAAGAAACCATATAACTTATTATCTGATCTCTTTGTCCTTACACTTAGAAACAGAAGATTAGAAAACAGAACTACTTCTCCAAAGCTCAGAGAAAGCAGGCAGCCAGAAAACAAAGACTCAGACACAAAATTCCCTCCACCCAAAGTTGAAAAAATCCGGTTTCCTGATTGGTCCTCTGGTCAGGTGCTTCAGGTGAAAGAGACATTAACCCTTAGCTATCTGTTTATGACAACTGCTGCCTTCAGAGCTGGGTGGCCAGAGAGTAACAGCTGCTGACTGAGGGCCCAGCTCCGCAGGCAGCAGTGTAGAAGTAAGGGTGGCAATACCATACCAGGCCATCCTTACTTCTGCGCTGCTGCTGGTGGTGACTCTGCCTTTAGAGCTGGGCTCCCAGCCAGTAGCCACCTCTCTCCAACTGCCTAGCTGTGAAGGCAGCACTGCCACCAGCAACCCAGCAGAAGCAAGGGTAGCAGTACTGCAATCTCCCCTACAATAACCTTGTGACCATCCCACAACTCCTTTTTGGGTCAGGACCCCTACAATTTCAACACTGTGACATTTCAGATTTAAATACCTGAAATAATGAAATTTACCATTTTTAAAATCCTATGACCATGAAATTGACCAAAATGGACCATGACTTTGGTAGGGCCCTAGCTATCATGTAAGTGTTTTATAATTCTCTATTTTTTAACTTAATGTACGTGGTCCTGAAGTAAGGCTCCCTGATCTGTAGTTCCCAGGCTCACTTTAAGTACCCGTTTAAAAATATCAACAACATTGGCTACCTTCCAATCTACTAACACAGTAATTAATTTTCATTATCTATTACAGATTTTTAACAGCTCAGCCAAGTCACTAACCAGTCAAGATGCCTTCTTGCTCTTTTATTTTATCCATTTGTTCCAGCATGTCTTATGTTGACACCTCACTCTCTAGCACTGCCACATCTTTATTACCACCTGTATAAAGTATCTCAGGGATAGGTATCTGCCCATCATCCCTTTTTAGAAAGGTGAAGGTATATTTTTTTTAGTAACTTCTCTGCACTGTCCTTTTCCTCCCTAGTAATTTAATAAACCCTGAAAGGCTTCTTGCTTCAGATATTCTTTGAGAATTTCTTGATTTTCGTCTTTATCTTTGGCTATTTGCTTCTCAGATTCCCTCTTGGCCCTTCTGCTGTACATTCTGCTTTTCAAAGGTACTGATCACCCACTGTTCTCACTGAAGCAAATGAGAACTGTGGGTTCACAGCACCTTCGGAAAAAATCAGGCCAGGTGTTTTTTCCCTCTGCCCTGAATAACAATCAGTCTCTGGGATGAAATGCAACAATCACAGTTTACAAGATAATCAATACAGTTATTTGGTCAAAAGCACTGAAGGAAAATTAGCAGGGAAATACATATCTAGGGCTCGAGGTTCTTGCTGAGTGGGCACCAAGAGTTTAGTTCTCCTATTGATACTTGTACCTGCCATAGCAATAACCAGTCAATTGCATTGCATAATTCCACTTGGTACATGTGTTCACTGTGTGGTTAGCTAGTTAAAATTTAGCAGGTGATTACTTTCAAACCATCTTTGACCAGGATAGGAACAGGATATAAAGTAGTTAGCAGCTGGCTCCTTATTTTATACTGACACACCCATCAACATATTGTTTCTAAAAGGTCACAAGGTCTGTTGTGAGTCAAAAGTTTAACTTAGAATGGATTCTGCTTCCCAAAATATGCCTAACACCAGATCTGTTTATTTAGGGCCTATCCTAGATAGATACAGTTGAATCTGCTGCAAAAGACAGAGATGACACGTGGAGGGGGGGCACAGGGGGTCACAAGCTGGGATCTGTGGCCATGCAGAGAGGCAGGGGCAAGCAGCTGGTGTTTGTAGAGTGATCTGCTGCTTTTGCTGCTGCCTCTCCTGCAGAGCTGCAAGGAAGGGCTGCTGAGAGTAAGAAGGGGGAGCATGCATGGGGGGGGCATGACTGAAGCTGTTGGAGGTGGTGAACCTTTAAAATGTGTCCCCCCGCCCCTCAGCAGCCACCAGTCATCTTTGACAACAGACCTATCTCTTTGTGGCAGAGTTTCCTCTGAGAGCCCAATCTTCAGGTGTACGGCCCTAGGGTCAACCTGAGGAGTCCTGAACTCTGACAGCTTATCCCATGAGTGTGACAAGGAGGAACCGAGCAGCTGGTTTTAAGAGAATGAAGCACCTGGAAATCATTCCTGAAGTCCAGGACAAAGTGTATGTCCAGAGGAAATAATCTCCTTTCTTAACTTCAAAACTTCTCTCAGTTCTCTGTGATATGCACCCTTGGCACTCAGCCTGCTAGTGCCAGGTGATAGTGACATAGTCTGGCTGGACCAGCATTACCTGTAGGGGCTGGAGGAAGTATTGGATTGAATCTGGTTGCAGTACTTCCTCCTCTCCTGTAAGTAGCACTATCCCAGCAGAGACAAACAGAAGGCTGAAGAAAGAGAGATGTGTGAGGATTGATTATGGCTGTGCTGGGACTGTAAACAGCTCCAGAGAAGTACCACATCCTGGTGCAGTTTGCATATCCTGGTTCAGAGCAGTCCCAGAAGAGATGTAAGACACAAAGGAAGGGTGTAAAGGGCAAGTTTGAACTGATAGAGAGGCCTTCCTTTTGATGCCACTGACAGATGTGACCCCAGAGGACCTTTTCCATAATGAAAGAAACAAGGTGGATGAAGTAATATTTTTAATTAGAGCAGCTTCTGTTGGTGAGAGGTTCAAGCTTTTGAACTACACAGATCTCTGTGTTGCTCAAAAGCTTGTGCCTTCCACCAAGAGAGGTTGGAATGTAGCATCCAAAACAAAACAAGTTAAGGAACAGGTCCAAATTGGAGCATTGCATCTTTGGTGATACATAGGAAGTCCTCTAACATGTAAACAGGTCTGGTATAAACCGTGGTAGTTTGGGGGGTTGGTAAAGTGAACTGAACATGCTGTGAGAACTTGGTTCCCAGTAGGATTGGAATTTGAATCCAGGGCAGTACCCTGAAGAGCAAAAGTTACTGTTTACCAGCTGTTCAACAATTCACGTGTGAAGTGAGTGAGCCCAGTTCTTAGTGGGACAGATGTCCAAAGCACCCACCCCAATGCCATTGGCAGGCTCAGTACAGAAGACTTTGTTTACACTACAAACTTTGCTGTTTTAACCATACCAATATATTAAAGCGATACAATGCACCTAGCATGGATGCAGATACTAGATATATAAGTGCTCATTGCTTCCTGAACCAGAATAACCTATATTGACATAAAGCACATTTATAGCAGTATTACTGCATCTATATTAGGCCTTGTACTGATATAACTATTTTGGTTAAAAAACCAACCCCTAACTGAAAGTTATACCAATACAACTTTTAAATATAGATCAGCCTAAGGCCTGAATGTACCATGAAAACTGACTTCCCCTGTCATCCCAACTCCAGGGCAAGGCTGAAATACCTCGGCAGGGATGGTTTTTGTTGGAAGCTTGCCTTTCTGTTACCTAATCCAGCTACTGCCACAGGCAGGATACAGAGTTAGATGGACCTGATCTGGAGTAGCAAAACAGATATGAATAAACAGAAGTCTTTAATGTCCAGAGCGCTCAATCTAGTATCGTTCACCAGCAGTAAATTCACTTGAATGTTTAAAAAAGAAAACTAAATACATTTTTCATGGGAGCTCACAGCAGAAAACAAGCACAAGGAGATTTCCCTCAACTCCCTACCTCAGTCTCTATTGATTCTGCCTTTCTTCACCTCCCAAGTTCAAGGCAGTCTGCCTCTCCCCCTGAAAACCATCAGGGATATGGAAGTTTTCTTGACCTGGCTGGTTCTCGCTCCTCCCACTCTGGTATCCCTGCTGCTTCCAGCCCACACACTAATTAGAAGCAAGAAAAAGGTACAGATTTTGGAGCCTGATTTTCTGCTATAGCAGTAGCTTCTGTAGGACTATCTAGCACTTCTGTGCCTGCTGGATTAGCCCATGTACCCTGTAGGTTTACTCTACCACAAAATGTTCCCAGCATCTGCGTCTGCCACCGATGAAATATCTAAGCTGCTGATACACAGATAATAACCAAAGGGTGTGCCATGTAGATTTGCTCCTCCCCACTTTGCCACTAGCATCTGCTACTGATCGGAAAAGAGACAAACAATTAAGGCTGTTGTGAAATTCACCAGCTGAAATTCCTCTTTTAATGCTGGTGCCCTTGGTCAGCTTTTGATCAGGTAAGTGAATGAGAAGTGGCTTGAATTCTAAACTCGCAGGGGAAGTCAGGTACATAGACAAGAAAAAGTGGTGTCCAAATCTTATAATAATTAGCAGGACCATTAAAAGGAGTTTTCATTTTTAAATGTACTGTTGCAGGAGTACAGCACCAACTAGTTTACCGTGAATATGTTAAATTTCCTAAATGCAGGTACTACAACTACTTGTGATGAAAGGCCTATACCAGCCAGCTTACATTTATTTTTAAAGGACACTTGCCTTGAATTTGTTTTTCCACTGACTAATTTTAATAACAAATCAGTTTCTGGTCCCATTTGAATAGTATATACTGATTTCCTTCCCCACCAATTATAGTGTCTTTTCAGCAGGGAAGTGTGGGCACTCGCCTAAGAGCAACAACATCCAAACGTGCTTGACCCTACTTTTCCCTTCTGTGCCTATGCCTGCCTGTTGGCCTCCTCAGCAGCCATATTGAGATAAGTCCACTTTACGCCTTTCTACAGCCAGAAGTGGAGACTAGACACTGAATAACCACCCTTTCTGCTTCCCATCCCACTTCCCATTGCTCTCTGGCTCCATGAGGTTGCAGAGTTTTCAGATGATACAAAATTGCTCAAGATAATTAAGTCTAAAGCTGACTGCAAACCTTTACAAAGGGATCTCACTAAACTGGGTGACTGGGCAACAAAACAGCAGATGATATTCTATAGTAATAAAAGCAAAGTAATGCACATTAGAAAACAAAAACTGAACTATACGTACAATATGAATGGGTCTAAATTGGCTGTTGCCAATCAAGAAAGAAATCTTGGACTCATCGTGGATAGTTCTCTGGAAACATCTGCTCAATGATCAGAGGCAGTCAAAAAAGCTAACAAAATATTAGGAACAATTAAGAAAGGGATAGCTAAGAAGACAGAAAATATCATAATGAGAGGATATAAATCCATGGGATGTCCACACCTTGAATACTGTGTGCTATTCTGGTCACCCTATCTCAAAAAAGATATTAGAATTGGAAGAAGTACAGAGAAGGGCAACAAAAATGACTAGATGTATGGAACACCTTCCATATGAGGAGAGATTAAGACAACTGGGACTGTTCAGTTTAGAGACAACCAAGGGCCAGGGATATGATAGAGGTCTATAAAATCATGAATGGTGTGTAGAAAGTATATGTGGAAGTGTTATTTACTCCCGCATATAACACAAGTGCCAGGATCACCCAATCAAATTATTCAGAAGTAGGTTTAAAACAAACAAAAGGAAGTACATCTTCACATAACTCACAATCAACCTATGGAACTCATTGCCAGGGGATGTTGTGAAGGCCAAAAGCATAACTGTATTTAAAAAAGAATTAGATAAATTCATGGGAGATAGGTCCATCAATGGCTATTAGCCAAGATGGTCAGAGGCACAACCTCAAGTGTCCCTAAGCCTCTGGCTGCTAGAAGCTGGGACTGGATGACAGGGGATGAATCACTCAATAATTGCCCTGTTCTGTTCATTCTCTCTGAAGCACCTGGCACTAGCTTCTGTAGGAAGACAGGATACTGGACTAGATGAACCATTGGTGCCAAAGACAGAAGTTGAAGCAGGTCTTCTGCTGTTCTGACTTCCCCTGGTGTGAGCGGTCAGGGATCAGGGAGTTGCAGCCAGCTTTCTGAGGCACCACTCCCCATTGTGCAGCACAGATAAAGTGGACAATCAGGGTCATAATTTTGAAAGGAAAAGGAAACATTCAGAATATTAAAAACAAACTAGTATGCAACACGCCATTTATATATTTTATTTGGATTAATTGAAAATGATAAACATTAATCCATGAAGATGAATTTGTTTAAAAATGAGTTGGTACCCTAATGCTGCCGCTTCTTATTTACAATGTCACCTGACAGTGAGAACAGGTATTCACATGGCACTGTTGTAGTTGGTGTTGCAAGATATTTATGTGCCAGGAGCACTAAAGATTCATATGTCCCTTCATGCTTCAACCACCATTCCAGAGGACATGTGTCTATGCTAATTATGGGTTCTGATTGATAATGATCCAAAGCAATGCTGACTGATGGAGGTTGATTTTCTTTTTTGGTGGTTTGGGTTCTGTAGTTTCTGCATCAGAGTGCTGCTCTTTTAAGATTTCTATAAGCATGCTCCACACCTCGTCCCTCTCAGATTTTGGAAGGCACTTCAGATTCTTAAACCTTGGGTCAAGTGCTGTAGCTATTTTTAGAAATTTCACATCGGTACTTTCTTTGTGTTTTGTCAAATCTGCTGTGAAAGTGTTCTTAAAACAAATGTGCTGGGTTATCATCCGATACTGCTATAACATGAAGTATACTGCAGAATGTGAATAAAACAGAACAGAAGACATACAATTCTTCCCCAAGGAGTACAGTCACAAATTTAATTGTCGCATTATTTTTTTAGCGAGCATCATCAGCATGGAAGCATGTCCTCTGGAATGGTGGCGGAAGCATGAAGGGGCGTATGAAGGTTTAGCATATCTGGCGTGTAAATGCCTTGCAACGCTGGCTACAAAAGTGCCATGCGAACACCTGTTCTCACTTTTAGATGACATTGTGAATAAGAAGCAGGCAGCAGTATCTCCTGTCGATGTAAACAAATTTGTTTGTCTTAGGGGTTGTCAGAATAAGAAGTAGGACTGAGTGGACTTGTAGGCTCTAAAGTTTTACACTGTTTTGTTTTTGAGTGCAGTTATATAACCAAAAAAAATCTGCAATTGTAAATTACACTTTCACAATAAAGAGATTGCACTTTAGTACTTGTATGAGGTGGACTGAAAAATACTATTTCTTTTGTTTATCATTTTTACAGGATATATATTTGTAACCAAAAATAATAATATAAAGTGAGCACTGTGCACTTTGTATTCTGTGTTGTAATAGAAATCAATATTGAAAATGTAGGAAAATGTCCAAAAATATTTAATTCATATTCTATTGTTAAAAGTGTGATTAATTGTGATTAATTTTTTGAGTTAATCGCATGAGTTAAGTGCAATTAATTGACAGCTCTACTTTTAATCATCTTATTTTAAACGAAACAAGCACAAAAACAGTTTCCTTATCCAGAGGCAGATTAGCCACTGGGCCAATGGGGCCCAGGCCCAGGGGCCCCAGCCAGTTGGGGGCCCCCAGAAAAATAGCTGCCCTCATGCCCTGACCCGCTCCACCCATCCGCACAGTGCTCCTGCCAGGGAGCGAGGGAAGCCCCCGCACCCCAACCCCACTCCCTCGCAGAAGCACCGTGGGGTGGAAAATGGGGGGGACTGCAGGTGGAAGCAATGGGGATGAGCCCCCACTTGATCTGGCCCTGAGCCCCAGAAAATCCTAATCTGTCTCTGTCCTTACCTTGTTAAATATTTTTTTTTAAACTTTCCCTTTTTTTTTTAGTCATTTATGTTTAACACAGTATTGTACTGTATATGTTTTTTTTTCTCTCTCTCTCTGCTGCCTGGTTGCATACTTCCGGTTCCAAATGAGTTGTGTGATTGACTGGTCAGTTCGTAACATTGGTGTTTGGAAGTTTTAGCATAATAGTAGAGTCATTTATCTCGTATGCTTTCAGAAGCTGAAATTCATAGCTCTTTAAAAAATGGAAACTCCTAAATTTAAACACCCTACCAGTAGAAAAATTGGGAAATTGAGAAAATGAAATCTCGGTTCATGTAGTAAAAGCCAACAAACTATAATATTATAGAGTGAGATTTTCAAAAGGGCCTGAGAGAGTTGGGTGCTTCAGTGCATAGAAATGTCAACCACAGTCAGTAGAGATGAGAGCTGAAATCATGCTCTCCTCAGCTACAGTGTAATTCACCTTCCACTAAAATACAAGTATTGAGCTCACACCTTCCATTCATGTAGCATTGCTGTGACTGGGTGTAATAGTGCTCCCTTGGAGTCTGGTTGGGAAGCACGGCCTAGTGGTCATGGCCGCAACCTCTAACTCCCAAGGGAGTTGTGGGGAGGGGAGCCCGGGCCCTCGCACTCCATCAAGCTCTGACCCAGGGGCCTTTGGGCCACCAGTGGTCTGGCAACCAAGGTTTGTTCTCCCTGGGCCACTTCTTCTTGTCCCTCCCCTACCCCCTGGTCAGCTTAATCCAAAGCTTCCCCCATTGAGGAAGTCCAAACAATATAAGTAAGAGGGATTACTCATGTCCAGGGTCAACAGGCAGGGGAGACGGGGATACTTCCCTTTCTGATTGTCTCTGGGGTGGGGCATCCCTTCCCTCAGGGCGAGCCCCTTTGGGCAGCTGTGTCAGAGCCTTTAGGCTTCCCTCTGCTCTGCACTGCAGGGCTGGTCACTTCCAGCTCTGCCACCCAAATGAACTGTTTTCCTCTTTTTTTTAATTCCTTCAGCAGATGGAGCATTTGCTGCGGGTGTGGCAGGGCAGGGATGACTGAGTGGAAAATAATCCCTTAACACCTTGTTGACCAGTGGGGTGTTTGTATACCCCATCACACACCCTCCCCCTCAAGATGGAGCCAGGAGACCTGGGGCCATCTGATTGCTCCCCCTCTTCACTGGAAAAGAAGTCAGCGTTCTGGTGGGCTTCCCTGGCTCAGTGCTGAATTTGGAACACGTAGGGCTGGAGAGACAGGTACCAAAGCATTAGTTGGGGGGTTGTGTCCTTCATGGTGTTTAGCCATCTTACAGGGGAATGGTCAGTGACGAGCTTGAACGGGTTTCCCAGGAGATAATATTGGAGCAAATCTATGGCCACTTTACTGCCAGGCCCTCCTTCTCTATAAAGAGAGTAGACTTGTTCTTGTGGGAACGGTTTGTGGCTCAAATAGAGTTTGGGGTGTTCTTTGTCCTTTATTTCCTGAGATAAAACAGCGCCCAGTCCCACATACAAAGCATCCATCTGCAAAATGAATTGTTTGTAGAAGTCTGGACTGAATAGGACCAGTTGTACATAAGAGTTCTTTAAATTCTTGAATGGCCTTTTCACAGGCCTCAGACCAGAGCATTTTCTTGGGGCTGTCGTTCATGGCCAGATCTGTAAGAGGGACTGAGATTGTCAAAAACCACAGTACAAACTGGCAGTAGTAGATAGTGAGTCCCAAAACACTCCTGTCCTGTTTCTTGGTGACAAGGTGTGGGGTTTCCTTGAGGGCTTGGACTTTATCTATAAGGGGTCGGATCTGCAACTTGTTCCAGATGTTCTTCCCAGGTTCGACAGTAGATGAGTACATCATCTAAATAAGCTGCGATGTACGAGGTATGGGTCTGCAAAACCTGGTCCATGAGGTATTGGAACATCGCAGGTGTTCCATAGAGTCCAAAGGGCATAGTTCAAAACTGGTAGAGGTCAAATGGAATGGCAAAGGTGTATTTTCTTGCAAGTTTGGTGTGAGTGGGGTTTGCCAATACTTCTTCGTTAAGTCTAATGTGGTGATATACTGAGCCTCGCCCAGCCGGTCTAGTAGTTCATCTGCAGTAGGCGTCAAATTTGGAGATTGTATTGCCCTTCCTGGAATCGATGCAAAACCAGACAGTGCCATCCAGCTTTGGGACTAATAGAACAGGGCTTCACCACTCACTGCAGGATTCCTCAATGACCCCAAGCTCCAACATGGTCCAGACTTCCTCATTTACAGCCTCATACACTTTCCATGGAAGTGGTTATGGGGTTCTCCTGGACAGTTTGTCCAGGTTTGGTCTAGATGTGGTGGTGCATGAGGTAAGTCCTTCCTGGTTAGGAGGAAATCATCACTGGGAATGCTTTCATGAAGCTCTGCACCTGGGCCCTGTGTTAAGGGCAAAGTTGTTCCCCCACGTGTATAGTCTCGGGATAGGGTGTAAGGCACTTGAGGCCCCAGTTCTGGTTCAGGGGGTACACAGCAATGAATAGGCTTTCTTGTTCTTTACACGCCTTCAGCAGGTCGACTTGATAGATCTGGGTGGGCTTCTGTTTATCAGGCTGTCTAACCTCTTCATGACTGGCCTGACTTAGTGTGCTATTTTGCAGGGTCCCTGCCACTTAGCCAGTAGTTTAGACTCCGTATTTGGGAGTAGAAGAAGGACCCTATCGCCTGGCCTGAAAGTGCGTACCTGTGCCCCCTTGTTATAGGAATGTTCCTGCATCTGATGGGCAGTGAGGAGGTTTTCTTTAGCCAAAGCTCCCACAATCTCAAGTTGCCCCCTAAGTCTCAACACGTACTGCAGGACGTTCTGAGGTCTAAGAGTTTGTCCTTCCGACATCTACCGGGAAAGGTTGAGGATTCCCCAGGGCCATCTCCCATACAAAAGCTGGAGACAACTCAATAGAGGATTGTGGGATTTCCCAAATGGCAAACAGGAGGGGGAGGGGGATCAGCTGGTCCCAATGATGCAGATCTTCTGGCATAAACCTTTTCAGCATCTGCTTCAGGGTTTGGTTGAAGCATTCAACAAGGCCATCTGTCTGTGGGTGATAAACTGAGGTGCAGAGGTTCTTTATTTTCAGATGATCACAGACTTGTTTCATCTAGCAGAATGTGAAGGTTGTACCTTGGTCGGTGAGAATTTCTTTGGGAACCCCTACTCAAGCAAAGACTTTCAATAGTTCTGTGGCAATAGTCTTTGCATTGGTGTACATAGTGGGATTGCCTCAGGATACTGAATAGCATAATTGACTATTATCAATAGATGTTTGTATCCATCTTCACTTTTTTCCAGGGGGTTGACAAGGTCAATACCAATCCATTCCATGTGGACATCAACGACCAGGAGAGGGACGGGGTGGGGTTCACCCCCTTTTGTGGCCCAATTAGCTGGCATTCAGGGCAGGAATTGCAGAAGTTTTTAACTATTTAATGTATTCCAGGCCAGAAGAAGTGGTTTAGGAACTTGGCCAGAGTTTTCTCCTGTCCAAGATGGCCTGCGGAGGGGATAGCATGGGTCAGTCACATGACTTCTCATCAAAGCGGCCGAGGGATGAGGAGTTGTGATCCAATTTCCCACATTTGATGGTCTTTTTTCAGCCTATATAGCCATTCCTTCTGGAGTTCAAAGTGGGGGTACAGTGCAGCCTAGTGGAGATCTACGACCTTGCTGGGAGTTGTTCATAGGCACTATTCAAGGTCTCATCCTCCCTCTGGTCCTTCACAAAGTCTGCCTCTCGGGTCAGTAAGTCCCCTTTTTGGAGCGGGGTTTGTAACGCCTCCTCATTAGAAGGATCTTCCAGCAGCACTTCCTCTTAGCTAGGACCCCCCTTCCCAGGGTCCCACTCCTTACCTACTCCAGCCAGTATCATGGGCCGGGGTTCCCTGCCTGCTCTGGGTCCCTTGAACACTTCCTCCAGGAGCAGGTCTACATCCCCTCAATATGTCAGAGAAGTGCTTCCAATCTCAACCCAAGGTAATGGGGTAGGCTAGGGTTGGGCTAGCCCTGCTACAAGGATCTTTGTGTTCTCCCCTACGGTGACCTCTACCTGGGCACTGGGATAGGGTTTAATATCCCCATGAATGCAGTGCAGCAAGATGGTCTCCATGGGGACTTCAGGGTTGAGGTCTAAGTCATCCTGGACCAGGGTTTGCCCATATCCAGAGTCCATTAGACCTATTACCTCTGTCCCATTTTATTTGTACCAGAACTGTTACTTTTGCTTGGGTGCGCTTCCAGTCACTGCCCTTTGCCATCCATGCTTGCTCAAAGCTGCACTCCATATAGGGGAATTCCTGATAATGATGGCCCTGATGCCTACAGGGGAAACAGGCCCTCATAGTTAGTCCCGGGACTCCAGCTTGGGAGCTGGGCCTCTGAGGATGTTTTCCCCTGAGTGTTGGCCTCCTCGCCCTCCCTGGCCTCTGAGCCTTGGGGACCCCAGGCTTTATGTTCAGGCTGAGGTTGGAGGGTTGGATCATTAGGTTTAAAGACTGCTTGACTGTGCCATCTTGACTGGCTTCCTGATTGGCTTCTACTCTTTTAGAGTGGCAGTTTTTATGTCAAATCTAGCAGGATGGCCTTTCCCCTTTTTCAAAGAGAATTGTGTTGCATTCTGAGTGTAATTCTGTGGTTTAATCATTTGAATATATTAGATCAGTGCTTGAAATAATGTTCATCAAAGTGTTCAGCTGAGAGTTCACAGATGTTGTGAGTTGCTATGCTGCCTCGTGTTCTGCACAATGTTACGATGATCTGAGAGCCTCTGTGCTGCATTATGTGACTGACACCCCCTATTTAGCAAAGATAGATTATTATTAATCATGTTTGTTATGGTCATGCCTAAAGGCCAGCCAAGAAGGGGGCTTCCACTGTGCCAGGCACTGTAAAACTACGGAGTAGTAGATGGTCCCAAAGAGCTTCCAAACTGAATAGATAAGACAGACACAACAGGGAAGGGACAGAACACAGAAGCAGCATGAACAGTGTGGTGGCAGCAAATGCCATGCTAATACCACAGGTTTTTTTTTTGGTGGAGGCTACTTAGGAGGGGATCAGCTAAATGGAAAGAAAAGGGAGGGAAGAAAGTAGGGAGGATGGAGCAGGGAAGAAAAGGGTAAGGGGGCAGGTGTGAAGAGAAGTTGAGGTGAAAGTCTGTGAGGGAGTGGGAGTGTTGGAGCAAACAGCCAATCAGCACAGGGCAGAGGAAGTCCACTCCAAACTGTAGAAATGTCTCAATGTCCAATTGTCTCTGCCTTGGCGGTGTCTGTGACTATCAGATGGAATCTCTGGCTCCTCTCAGTGGTTTTTCCACAAGACTACATGGCGGGGGGAAGGAAGGCACCACCTAATGCCCCTAGAGTAGGCGATTTCTCCTGTACCATTCCAGATCCAGAGGATGTGCTGAGAGGAGAGGTGGCCTTGCCTGGGGCCCATTTTTACCCCTTTTTCCAAGCTCAGCAGTTCCTGCTTTGGCTACCTCTGCTCCTACCATCTGGAGTCTCTGTTAGAAACATCCTTTCTGGGAACATCCTAGAGAAACTCAGATGAAGCCCAGGAGGTTCTACAGTGATTAAATAGCATTCATTAGAAATTGCTCTAAAAGCCTGTACCATTTATTTAACAAAGGAAGATATATCTGCTATAGAGTTTGTTAGAGAACAATATCCCTAGAATTCTATAGTTAGGTTACCATTTTCTACCAGATTCAAGAGAGGATTGTGGAAAATGCATCTGCTCCCCATTCCACTCATATGGAAAAGCTAAAGCACAGCAAGCCTTTATTCAATGGCAAGTGAAGTGTCAAATAAAATAAATGTACAGTATACATTTTCATAATGTACATTTCCTTGAATAGTGAAAGACTGTATATGTGAAGGACATGTACACTGATTTTGATGGCAATGCAGATGAAATTGCAAAGAATTCTGTAGCAATGATAAATTGCTGCAGAGATTCATTCAAAACTGGCAGAGATCAAAGAGCTATTGAAAGCACCATTCCAGCTTTACCGTTATGGTACTACTCAGTTTAATCTTGCAAACTAATTGCAGTTGACATGTACTGAACAATAGGGCCATTTATTGGTCTCGCTTCTAATGATAAAGCAGGTCTGGTTAAAAAAAAGTCCTAATTTACATTTTTGTAAATTAATATTTTCATTGACATTTTGAATGTCAGCCTCAAAAGGTTTTCCCCGCATTTTAGTTAGTTCTGCATTGAAGATTTAACAATCAAATGCTTTGATGAGTTCATTACTCAGCAAAGGACTTTCAGAAATCGAACACGGAAATACAGTGACCTATTGCATCACACACTGAGGAGCAGATCTTTGTAGAGCAATAGCAATTACACCAGCTGAGGATATGCCCCTAAATGTACCTTGTAATATATGTAATTTTTATTCTTTTGAACCAGACCCTGCCTATTTATTTATTTAATTAGAGATGTATTTTTATTGATAATGTCAATTTAATGTGAATTTGATGAAGAAATTTAAATTTAGTACATTAATACCTTGACCAGTCCATCTCACCTTCTTCTTGAGACTTGGCTACCCTAATATAGGCATAAAAGTGACCTGATTTTCCAAGTACAGAGTACTAGCAGCTGACTTAAGTGGGAGCTGAAAAATTAATTAATTATGTACCAGAGTTTGAAACATTTAGCCTAGGGACTGTGTTGAAACATATATTACCACTTGATTTGATTCAGCTTGTACTTAGAAGTTGAGGGAGTAGCAATATAGGTAAAATTTTGACTTATACGGCCATCTACTGTGGGTTTAAGATTTAGTTGTCAGTGTTTCTATTTTGTTTGTGTTAGTAAAAGTTGTTGCTGTGGGTACGGCTCTCTAGATAAATTATTCATGGCAGTCACATTGGTTAACAAAAAGTGAATTGGGTTCACCTGGGAATAACTGCTTCACTTCTTAACCTTTCATTTGAAAAAGATTGAAAGCAGCTGAGGAGCTTTGCTGCGTTTCAGTATCCTAACAATTTGAGTCATGTTACATGCAAAAGGAATAGATATTTCAAAAACAGCTTTCTGTGTAAAGTGCTAAACACAGCTAAATTAGGTCATAAAGCTCATTAGAAAGCTGATCAGCAACCTGAAACACATCAGCAACCGGAAGAACATAGACAGTAAGATTGTGGGGGCGCTGGGACGGGGAGCTGGGGAAATCCTCACTACCTCAACCCACAGGGCCAGCCCACCAGGGAAATGCAACCCCACAAGCACACAAGGAGCCAAGGGGGGGAACTCTCTGCTGTCCTGTCAAGTGGGGAAAACATAGAACCTCCCCCCCCCACATGCACACACACCATGGGAGCCCCCATCGCCTCTCAGTGTTCAATCATTTCTCTCCCCCAGGGGTGACCAATTCTCTCCCCTCCTCTTCCAGTTTTCTTTTTCTGTGCCATTGGGTGATTGCAAAATATATGGTGAGACACAGGCTGTGTTTGTTTTTTATGCCTTCATTAGGATGCCCCTATCCCAGCATCTCACAATGGAGTATTACTTATCCTATCCTCTTATGTCATGATGTAGCTCTATTTATAGCCCACCTGCACCCCTGAAACCTTTGGGGATCCCACCTC
This sequence comes from Gopherus evgoodei, assembly GCF_007399415.2. NCBI lineage: Eukaryota > Metazoa > Chordata > Testudines > Testudinidae > Gopherus > Gopherus evgoodei. The sequence continues at coordinate 159,844,728 of NC_044322.1, read as the reverse complement.
CCTGGGGACTTTTGTGGATCCCACCTCACAGCCTCCCACCTCTTAGAGTGGATTCTTGCCATGCACACTGTGATATGGCATTATTTACCTGCCTGCTCAGCTGATAGGAGGCCTTCCCTGGTATAGTTCTCCCACCTTAGCATTGCATGAAAGACTATAATTATTTTTACCCCAGATCGTACTTTTAAGATCTTTATGTGTATTTCCCCCCCTCGTCCAGCATGGATTGATGTGGCACTGTTTACACTGGTCCAGACCCCACTCACTTAACTATGAATTTCACAAATGAATTGTGGCCCACCCAAATTTACTTAACAAAGATGGTCAGTGGTACCAACTCTTGTCATGGGCAAATGGTCACCTGTTGCTAGATGAAGGGCAAAGCCAAGCCTGGCTGGGGGATAAAACATAAAGTACAAACCTCGATAGTTATACAAGTGGGAGAAATTTATCTTGTGAAGGCCTTCAGTTCCAGTGACTTTTTTCCCTCCATTACTCTGATGATGAGGCATTGGTAGAATGGAGTGATGAATTTTCTTTCTCTGCAGTATTGTTGAAAAAATTATATTCTCACTGGCTTAATAACAACCGAACATCCTGTTGTGTGCTCTGGCTAATCAGAACCTGGCCTATTCTTAAAAGTGTGATTTAATGTCTATGTATAAGCTAGTTTCTGATTAGCTGAAATAGTGAGTCCTAAAACATAATTGGTAAAATGCCAGCTTTCTCCTGGATTGACATGAATTGCCTTTGGCAGAAAGCCAGAAGAGTCACTTTGGCACACACCAGATTCTGTCAACATTTTTTTCATAGCTGATGTTATCAATTGCAAACTTTGTTTTAAACCAGTTCTCACCATTAGCTGAAACTTAAAGTTCTTAATAATGGAATAATTTTACCTCAGGTTAGGATTATTTCTTTTAATTAAGTTACTTTCTGGAACTGTGACTGTTTTCTTTCAGACATCTTTGCTTCAACAGCAGAAAAATTGGACTGTAACAGGATCAATAGGTGAAAAAAATGCATAATGGTCAGGTTTAAGAAAATTGGGGGAGATGAAAAAACCACGTGTTGGCCTGTGAACAACTGATTCTTGTAACACCAGTGTTGTCCCGATTAGCAGTGAACAACTTTGTGTAATGGTATGGATAATATCTAGCCATATTAATGTTCTATGTGGAAAAATTGAGCGGTTAATATAAGCATAAAGAACTGGGATATGATTTGCTTTATTATTATTGCAGTACATAAGCATTGAATGGAGTCTTTGTATTAATGCATTTTGATACATTCGTGTTTTTAATGGGGTGCTGGGGGCCCAAATGTTCTTTGTGCCCAGGGCCCTAATAAATCTTAATTTGCTTCTTCTGTACATACACAGTCAGAACTTTGGGGGTCCATAGCCATAATAGACCCTTACTTCCACCAACACCAGTGCGTGCAGCTCAGACAGCCTCGGGACTCCAGTGAGGGCAGTAGTTTGAGTCTCTGTGAGCTATTTTGTGAGGATGGAAGACTGACAGCAGGCTCACCTCTCCAACATCTTTCACTGTATTCTCAAAGTTACCTACGTCCCACACAGGTCTAGTATCTAAAAACTGAGGTTATAAGTTTTAAGGTTTAAGATCTGATATCTTAAAACTGAGGTTGTTTGCATCAAGGAAGCTGTTTGCATCAAGGAAGCAAAACAGTGTTTCAAGTTTCCTGAATGAATAATATTTTGAGTGTCACTCATTTGGGGACTCTGTAACATATTGCAGCCACTATTTGGCCATGGCAGGAAGGCCAGATATGAATGTTGGTTGGGAGTAGGGTGACCACCCATCATGAATTGGGTGGGACAGTCCCCAAATGCAGAGTTCAAGTCCCAGTCCTGGGCTGAATGACTCCAAAACAGTATTTGTCCTGGATTCCCTGCAGTGCTGCTCTGAGCCTGCCCAAGGCTCAGGGGCGACACCAGCCTATTACTGGTGGCAGGGGCTGAGCCCTCACTCATCATGAGGCCCTGCTCCTCCTCTCTCCCCGAAGTCTTCAACCCTGGCCAGGCCAGAAGCCAGAGCTGGGCTATGATAACACCCCCCCCCCCCCGCTGCTGCCCCCCACAGGGAGCCCGGACCTCTGTGGGACGCCCCAGACATTCCACCTTCCCTGGGCAGTGCACCCCAAGGGGAGTGGAGACATGGGCCAGTGGCTGCTTTCAGGCCCCCTTGACAGGTGAAGGGCCTGGAGCTCCCCAAAGCAGTCTGGGCTCCCTGGGCAGTTCTTACCACAGCCCTGCCTGCAGGGCCTTGGAGGAAGAAGAGGAGCAGGGGCTGGCGTCATAGAGGGGGACAAGGCTCCTGCATGTGTCTTGCTTTTGTCTTTCAAAAAGGTGATCACCCTACGTGGGGGAAGTGGGAGAAAGCTGAGAGCATGGCAACTGTTTACAGTGACATCAGAGCATATGTGCCGTAACTGGTCAATGAACTTTATGCCCCCTTGCTCATGACCCCTGTCTCTGAGAGGGGGAGAGGAACCTTAGGCCTCCAGAGGCCTCCAGCACCTCATGGGAAAGAGAGCCCAGGTGGAGAGGCTTAGCCCCTCCGCACGCACATATTTCCTTTGAGGGAGTTTTGGGGATAGGCTGTTGTTTAAAGACATTCATAAGTAAAGGGTAGTAGAAAGATGGTTTGCATAGAAGGAGAGAGAAACCATGAATAACTACAAAGATAATAGGCTACAATCTTAGAGTCAACTGGCTGAGAAACAAGGGAGTAAAGGGATCTTGGGAAGGAGGGGGCTTGATGAATTTGGAGGAGGGGGGGAATTATGTGATAGGGGAATTTTTACAAATTTAAATGATCAGACCCTTCAAGTTATTTGCACTGTGAGCCCATGTAACTGCAAGACATTGTTACTGTTGCCCTATTTTCACATTCATGTGCTGCATCTCATCTTTACACTATAAGTTCTCCATGGACCATGGGGCCTGGGTCTCCACTGTGGCCTTTGGGTGCTACCATCATACACACACAAGCAAATTCTAAGTTCAAAGCAAAGTGCCACCACTGTCTCACAGCAGCTAGAGACTGATCGTTCTCCACTCATACTCTGCAAGTGATCCAGTCAGTGAGTGTGGTACTTGACATAAGTACATGTAGCAGAATCAGACCCCAGATATTACAAAAATGCATCTAGTTAAGATTTATTTACTCCTTTATTATAATTAACTTGCTTTGATGGCCTTGTATCAAAACCTCCTAATTGTCTTTTAAAGTTATTTTTGCTGTGTGAATGTATTAAACACTGAAGGCATATGAAAGATGTCTTGTAAAAGCATACAGTAAGTAGCCTTGAATTAACTGCTCATTTTGCTGATTGTTCATAGTAACTTTGTATGTCCAAGACTTTGATACATTTCCAAAACACTTCTGAAAATAAAGACTAGGGTTCAAATCCAACTCCCTTTTAAATCAGTAGGAGCTTTTCCTCTGACTTCAGTGAGATATGGATCTGGCAGATCACCATTTTTCTGAGCAATCTGTGAGGTTGTATTTTACCTCCCCTATATGAGACTTGGAATCATAACGATTAAAGTCACTTGCCAGCTGGTTTCCAAATTGGCAAAGGTGAATTTTCATTCAGTCACTGAGACTAGTGTCCAACAGCGATGAAAACTGCAAAAAAGAAAAAACATAAAAATATCCCAGCAACAACTGCCTAGCAGTAGCTGGCTCAGCCTAGATTACATGAAAATGGAGATTAAAGTTAAATGTTGGGTGCGTCTCTTCAGACCAAGGTACACTCAAGGTAAACACGCCTTACGGCTACCTTGTACCTACCCTAAAGTTAAACAGAGGAATTTGGCTTGCATTTTCCTGTACCATGTGTAATCTTAGATTTCAGTTGCATGTAAGTGAGATACTGCTTCCCGTGCTATGTGCCTGCTCTTTGTTGAAAAGAAAAAAGCCAATATACATATTCTGAAATGCTTCCAAAGAAGTACCTGCAGAAGGTAGGCTTTAAATAGAGGTATCAGACACAGCTTGTCCCTTGATGATTAGACTACACCCAAATGCTGCTCTGAGGCACTGGTTAGCAAAACAACAGTTAAATCCTATAGGTTTGCAGTGAGGCGCATGGGATATAGGAGTTCAAACTATTCCTCTGTTGCACTCAATTTTTATTCATGTCAGTTGCAGCTCCCTAGAGCCCTGTAAAATGGTTGGTTGAGGCTTCTCTGCCCTTTTTTAAAAATCCACTATGCAGTTATTGCATCTGTGTTCTCAGGCTAACACAGAACTAGACAAGTGAGAAGTAATTCAGAACAAGCCTCCCACACACACACACCCCGAAACATTTTCAGGATCACCCCTGCAAAAACATGTTGTGACAGTGTATCCCATAAGACTTTATGGGGTGGGGTACTCATAAATGTATGTATGATATAACTGGAATAGGGTTTTGCTACATATGCCATGTAACATATCTGTGTAAAGGTTATGATCTACTGGTTATGTTCATCCTAGTTGTATGCAGGCACCATTTGTGTGGTCAAAGTTATGAACATAGGCTATACAATTGCTTGATTTCTAAGTAGCTTTGTTAGAACATTTGGTCCCTTCTTGGGAAAGGAATGTACAAATTAAGTGCTCAGTCCAGAAGCACTGAACAGACAAAAGAGCTTGGAAGGCTCCAAGCCACATAAGAAGTCTTCCTGGAGACATACAAGATACCACGTGGAAATTGGCTTCTGCCTGTAAAGACTGAGTCATGCATGGACATGTGACCTGGAGCTTTGGGGCAGGTAATTCAGACTCTGAGTCTTTGTTGGAGCAGACGGGAGTGTCTCGCTCAGCAAGACAGGGTTCTGGGGTCCCTAGCTGGAAGGGAAGGCAGGGGTAGAAGTAGTCTTGGCACATCGGGTGGCAGCTCCCAAGGGGGTTTCTATGATTCAACCCATCACACATGTGTATGAAGGGTTTACCAACATAGAATATGAATAGTATGTAAAACCAGGTACATGTCTCAAAACCCCCTTATTTGCTGGAGTACCAAACATATACATTCTTATCTTTTTTTTTTTTCTAAGGAAAAACAACAGCAAAGCAGCTGTCATTCATTAACCTAAAAAAAATCAAACGTGTGTCTCATTTTCTTTTGAACATCTTAAGCAAAAAAATGAATTCTTGATTGGCCAAAAGCAAGCACAGTTTTCCATTTTATAATTACCAGTTCATGGTAGCACATTTTTAACTTTGCCTACTTCGGTGGTCGTCTCCTGCCATCCACTGATGATGGTGAAAGATTTTTTTCAAACACGCTGCATATTTAACTCTAAAACCACTAATCAGTTTGCTGAGATTGTAGCCTTTTTTTTAAAGGTGGTGTTGTCTGTGTATCTTTACACATAGCATGTCACGCCAAGTGTGTCATATATCTAAGGGATACTTTGACTATGATGTAATCCTGTGTCAATCCCAGTTCTTTCAATTGTGAGTTACCAGTTTTTAAGCCGTTTAATCAGCTTGTTTAATAATCTAACAAATATACATGTCTTTAGTACAAAGATTTTCAAACACGGAGGAACTTATCAGGGAATTATAGAGAAAACCTAATTAAACTGAAGCCTCTTCACCTCCAGCCCCTTTTTGGGGGTGGGGGGTGGAGGTGGGGAAGGGTTGTGCATATTTTTTAAATAGTCATTGGATGAAAAGAATGGAACTCATGGCGAGAGGCAAGAACTGAAAACATGCCAGTATGGTATTTATGTGTTTTAAACATATACAATATGGTCCTAAAATCATCCTGCAAATTAAACTTTAATCACAACTGCGAAACTGCACATGTAGAGACTAGAAATTCAGTTACCTCATGGAGAATGTTCAATTACTAGAATTATTAGACCATATCTTTAAGTCTTTTTCTCAGGCTAGCCCCCATCCCTTACAATGAACCCCCTTCCCACTTAACCCATCCTTATATTTTTTTCATCTTTACATCTCACTTTCTCTTTCAAGGATTGTCATCTGAACTTTCTATTAGTATATATTTTTTAATTTAAAGAAAAACTGCAGTGATTATTATATAATCTTACTTAGTAAATAAGAATAGTTTAAAAGGAATTTCAAAGCAGTTTCTAGAAATATACCACTGTCTCAGTTCAGTGAATGGTACTGGTATGTCTCTTGGTGTTTGCCATTTTAATAATACATCAGACTGATTAGATCTATTAGAATAACCAAATGAGAAATTCATAACAATTAAACCATAAAGTAACTTTGAAACTCTGCTTCACAATGAAGTCTGAATTCTTTCCATCCTAATTTCCCACTAAATATCAAAATAGCAGCTTACAGTTGTTTTTATTTCTGACACTTAATATATTTTATTTGAATAATTTATTATTCTTTGTATCTAAATGTGACCTCTAGAAATACTATTTTTGCTGCACTGCAGTTTTCTTTTATGTACGTTTAGTTCTGGTGAAAGTTACTAGAATAGCTACCTTTGAAACCAAAGTATTCGGTGTATCCACAGCACAATATGGGCAGTGACAGTTCAAACTCCCTCACATTGTTTTACCATTGTCTCTCAACTTTGACCTAGTCTCCACAGGTGACAGGGTAGTTCTGATTTCATACTTTTGCTCTCTGCAGAGATGACAGGAAGGGTTTTTGTGATGTGGATAACTTGTCTGTGTCCAGACCTCATTACAAACATACCATCCTGCATGGTGGTATTACCTTGGACCAGCTTTGAATCACTGATTACAACTTCTCTATGTCATTATCAACTACTTGAGCTATCCAGCCCCCTACAACTGCTTTCTAAAAGAAGAAATATCTAGTTTGCTATAATTTTACAAAGAGCGGATTTAAAATACTGAGTGTTTTGTAACATAACCACAAGAGGCAGCTGTTTAATAGCTCATAAGTCAGGAAACCACAGCAGCACTTTATATGCCTTTCCCCCTCATAAGCTGGTTATCTTCGTGAGACTGATTTGTGCAGAATGCTATTTTGGGTAAGGTGCACAAACAATAAAAAACCTACCCCCTCTCTCTGGAGAGAGCTTTTGTGGGCTACCTTGTGTAATTTCTATATATTGTGACTTTGAAACACTAGATACATGTATAGATGGTCATAGATGGTCTGGGTTTACTTGATCCTGTCTCAGTGCAGGAGGCTGAACTAGACAATTTCTCAAGGTCCTTTCCGGCCAGATATTTCTGTGGTTCTATACCATACTGTGTCACAGCATATGCTGTGCTATGGTGCTGTACCGCATGTTTTAGTTGTAGCAACATGTGTGTTTAATATAATAACCCATCAAAAAGCAATAAAGGAGACTGATAAACTATCTTCAAGACAGTCTCAGAATTTATGTGCAAAATTCAAAGCTATGTTTTGCTGATTTCAGAGCCAATCATTTACAACATCGTGACACAGGGCTGCTGCAAACATTTGGGCAACCTAGGCAGTCGCCTAGGGCACTAGGATTTGGGGGGCACCATTTTCTTTGGCAGTGACCATGGTGGCTGGATCTTCGGCCATCTCGGTCACTGCTGGCATTTAGGTGAAGGGAGCTGGGGCAGGGGAGCGCGAGGAGGGCCACCTGAGCAAGTGGGGGAAGGGGGATGGCACGCAGGAGAACTCCTCGCCCCAGCTCACCTCTGCCCCACCTTCTCCTTGAGCATGCCATGGCTGCTTCACTTCTCCTACCTCACAGGCTTGTGACGCCAATCAGCTTAGGTACCAGTCAGCTTAGGCGCCGCAAGCCTGGGAGGCAGGAGTAGTGAAGCAGCCACAGGGTGCTCGGGGTGAAGGCAGGGCAGGGGTGAGCTGGAGCGGGGGGGTGCCTCAGGGTGGAGGGTGTGGGGTGGGGAGCTGCTGCAAGGGGGGCTCCTCAGGGCGGAGGGGGGGAGCTGCCACAGAGAGGGGCACCTCAGAGCGGGGGCACGGGGGAGGAGGGCGCAAGGTGGAAGTTTCACCTAGGGCGCGAAACATCCTTGCACCGGCCCTTCCATGACATATCTGAGTCAAACTAAGGTATATTTTCAACAAGATACAAGTTGATCTGGCCTAGATCTCTCTTAATAATGAAAACGGAGCATACTTGAAAAATCACCAGATATTTGTTTGTCAATTTAGTTAATAAAGAAATCTGAAGATAGCTGTGTAGTGGAGTATTTAACTTGAATGTGCACAGATCTAGGAGGAGAATAAACTTCTTGTACTCTGATCCCTGGAAAGGAAGTATAAAAATAGTCACTGATTTGAATTTCCTCCTCTGCAATTTTTCTGCTAGTATCACCCGTCAATTTTTAATTCCTGTAGCACTCTGTATTATCGGTCTTCTTGCTGCTTTTTCTTTACATGAAATGTGTAGGTGCCAAAAAGCATACCTGCACATCATCCCAAATCCTACTTGCCTTTTACATCTGAAATGGACTGAATGCAACCAGAAGAGACCATTGTTCTTTTTCATTAAATACAGTAGGTTCTGAGTACCAATGAAGAGATGATAGAAAGTAATTGCTGTTAATATAAAATACTATACAAGAGTCGATGGGATGGGGTACATGATTCTGTGGAGCAGGAATTTGAAATCAAGTTTCAAAAGTTCAGTGAATCAGTGCTATCTTCAGGTTCGCAGTTCTTCTCTCTGAAAATAAAAAACATTTTTGCATCTTTTAAAATATTAATCTTACTGCTTCATGAAATAGTTCTAAAGTCACAAGATTTCTTTAATCCACATGGCACAGTAAATGACTGCTGAAATTACCTCTAATTCTAGATTGTGGTAAGAACTCTTCAGAAAAATATGCCCTGCACCGAAAGAAGGTACAGTCTAACTCCCATTCTATTTACTGAGAATCTGAACAAACAACATTCTGCTCACCAAATGTCATTGATACTTTTGAATGCTTTAATCCAGTGGTTCTCAACCTTTGCTGGGAACTGAAGGTGGGGTACAGAACAACTGGGACTAAGTGTAGGAGCTCTGGTGCTGTATGAGGAGGCTGAAGGCCACATTAGGAGGGCTGATGGAAGTACTCTGTATGGGTGCAGGTGGTTGGTACTAGGTGCTAGGAAGGGTTTTGGTTTTGTTGCTGGGGTGGGGACACTTCTCATTAATTCAAGTTTAACTGGCAATGCGTAATATTCCTCAGGGTGTAACTCATTCAGATTAATAATAGATCAGTTCCATTCTAACAAGGCCTGATGTGGTTTCATTTCCTCCCCATTGGGATATGTCATTAATAGGGGTGAGGGTGCGGGGTGGAAAACCTAGTCTTAATGTTGAGAAAAAAACCTTATTAAACAACACAACTGACTCTCCTCAGGTAGTATAGGGTTATAAAAAGTAATTTCATTATGATTACAGCCAACAGAGGTTTAGCAAAGCATTTGAGTGCTTCTAGAAATCTGAGACTGAGTTTGACTGTGTCTAAATGAAGTTTTGGATTAGAAAATGGAATGTACATGCAAATGCCACATCCCTAGACAGTGCCTGGCTTCTGGCCTTGCCAGGTTTAGCCCTTTAAGGGTATCATCTTTGTGACAACTTGGGGAATCTGTGTGCAGCTTATTAATTCTTGTTGATTTTATGAAACTGCAGTATCATTGAATCCCTTGGTGTATGCAGAATCCATCTGCCATCAGGGCTATAGCACTTCTCTCCCAGACCAGGGACAATGTAGATTATTAAACCTTGATGATGTCTCCATTCAAATGGGAACCCTTAAGAGAATGAATTGGATGAAGCTGTGAAAAACAGCAAAGGGGGCCATTGGGAGCACAGGAGAGAGACAAGCTATCCACTCTCAAGTGTTCAGCTGTGTGGTACCCAGTACAGCCCACAGCCATCCAAAGCTGCAGTTGGGGGGAAACTACTGTGCTATAGCATGGTCAGTGCAGATGGAATCTTCAGAGAATTTAGCTTCTAAAATCTAAGGTCTCTATTCAGCATGGGTGAACTATGATTTTTCTAAAGCTAAACTATGATTTGGCCAAATTTGGGCAGAATTTCACAGGGATAGTAAAAGATACATCCCTGACACAGAGGCCACTGCCATGAAAATTTCAAATTCCTTCTCTAAAGCATGGGGGTGATCAAGCAGTTCAAAGAAAAGGTCACCAGAATTTTTTAACTTGAGCAAAACAATGATTTTTTTCCCTAGCCTTGTTCTCGGAAATGGTTGAACTGTTTTGGCTCAATGTTCCAAAAAATTCAGTCTGAGGCAGACACCCAGCATGGATAATTTCAACTCAAGCAATTAGAGAGTGGCAAAGTTATAAATGACTGAAAAACAGGGTCTTATAATGGCAAGTGTTGGGCAACCTTAATAGTAGGGAGTGCTACTACCCCCACCAATAATATATCAAGCTATTACCGGGGCACAATTATACCAGATTTAAACAAAGTCTAGAAACTAGTAATCCACTTTGTAAGAAATTATAAAAGTGAAATATATACTTTATTGCTAAAGCTTATTTTTCTTTTTGAGAAATAAAACATCTTCACATCATCAGCTACCACTAGCAATTGCCTGGTAGTCATCCTAAGTGGTCATCCCCGCCATTCTCTTTGTGTCTCCCAGACACAACTAAAATGTTGACTGCTCCAGTAAGGTAGCTGCACTGCCTGTACAGGCATTGTTGGAGTCCTCTCATTCTGAGCAATAGACCTACTTGAAGTAAGAGCAAAATCTGATTATCAGACAAAAGATGGGAGGGGAAAAACAAACCTCCATTTGTTCATGTATCCAGTCAAGAAATGAGGTGGTACGGCTGTAGACTCCTGGTTTATTTACTTCTGCACAGCCCATCCCAAAGCTGGTAGTTCCTACCAGCTTCCAGGTGTTCATATCTTTACAGGCTAAGGGTCCCCCACTATCTCCCTGAAGGAGCAAAGAAATAAAACAAATTTGGTCAACATCTCCAAAAAAGAAACAATTAGAGGAGCTATTTATTTTGGAGTATAGCAAGTAAAACTGGTTAAAAGAATTTCTTAATTCCTCTCCCATCTGAATCTTACAAGAAAACATACACTACAGGAACTTTGATTTTCACAGACAAGTGACTTTTCTCTAGGGTAGACAAGTACACATGAAATTACATCTCTCTTTACTGTGAAAAAGTGTTATCTGCCATTTCTCATTCATATGTGCAAAGATGTAGTAGGTGTTAGAGCTGGTAGGGAATCTTCCATGGGAATGATTTTCTCACAGAAAATGCATTTCCATGAAATCAAAATTTTCCTATGGAAATTTTTTAGTTTGTTGAAAGTTTTCATTAGGAAAAGCAAAATGGCATATTTTGTTTTTGGTTGGTTCCACTTGAATCAAAATATTTTGAGTTGTTGAACAAACCCAACGTTGAACAATCTTCATTTAGCATCAGTTCGACATTAAACTGCATTTCCCTATTGTGATGTGTTGCCTCATGGGAATTGTCATTCAGGCCCCCATCCTCTCTTATGGGCTGAGCGTCCTGACTGGATTACATCTCCTGTGATGCAGCAATGTTCTCACTGAGTGGCATGGTGCATAATGGGAGTCGCATGACTACAGGAGCCGTAACAGAAATTTAGTCAGGCCAAGGAGCTTGGCCCATAGAGAAGAATGGAGGCATCTGTCAACTTGAATTACAAATCCCATAAGAAAATGTACCATAATAGGGAAATGTAGTTTAATGTTGAACTGACTTGAAACAAAATATTTTGGGTCAGTTCAACAAACCAAAATATTTCTATTTGGGAACGTTGAAATGTTTTGTTTTGATGTAAAACGTTGAAAGTGCCAAATCAAAAATTTTCAGAACTTCTTTATTCTTTGAAAAATTTTGATATTTCAATTTATTGTCCCAATTCAAGATAAAAACAAATATTGAAAGATCAGAATTTCTCATGGGATGGCAATTCTGATTTTTGCTTAGCTCTACTCAGCATCCACACTACATGCGACAGTCAAATCAAAGACTCCCAGAGCAGATGTCAGCAGTGTTCAGTGCTCCTACAATTGTGGGGCACTGTTGCCCCATGATTTTTTCACTGTTTAATGGTTTGAGAAGTAGAAGCCCTGAATTTAAATTTCCAAACTGGGGTCTTTATCAGGTTGGAACAAAAATTGCTTGAGGATTCTTTGGGATAGATCGATAAAGAGTGTATTTAGAGTTGCATAGGGATTGGGTATCTGCTTTTCCTAACTGTTTATGGGAAATCCACAAATATCAATTTACATGTGGGTATGCTGAGGCCCAAGAGGACCCATCATGAATGATTCACTACTGGAAATGCCATCCATGAAGTTGCATTGCTACACCTGCCAACCAGGGCTGCTTGACCCAGTGACTCATAAGTACTGCTTTCCGGGTAGCATTTCCTTTGTTTATTATGGTCATGTCTAGGAACTAACCAAGACTGAAGCTCCATTCTGTCATTAACTGTATGAACACAGAATAATTGATGTGAATAGTCAAATTCCTGATCTACGGTGCTACTAGTATGTCCATGGTTCGACTATGATGACAATACTTGAAGGCATTCTAACTATCCCGTATCTATTAAGCTCATCTCTTTTTCTATTTAACTCAACATTGTTAGCAGTTCCAGAGGGAGTTCTTTACATCAGGGGATGTCACTTCCAAGCATGAATATTCAGTGCAAACAGCAGGGCTAGTAAACTGATACATTTTATTCCTTTCCCTTGCTTTCATTTGTGAGCTTCTTAGGGCAGGGCAGTATTACTAGCATTGCTCTATATTTAGACAGCACAGAGTAGTATATTGTAGGTGCTCATCATTATCACTAGGGCAAATCCCAAAGGGATGTAGCCTCTTCGCAGATCAAGAGCCATCAGGATCAAACTCTAGCTAGGTCCTTAAGATAGCCTGACTGGATGTTGAGTTTATGTCCATCACTGATGATCTTACTGCGACAACAAAGCTTTTGGTATCCCTGTGATCACTGGCCACATAGTGGCACTCTTTGGTAAAGACACTTTGTAATTCATTGTTTTTGTGGGTGCTACCATAATACAAATACTTAATGACTTTTGATCACTAACCTGGGTTGGTTTTGAGCCAGTGATTTATAGATATTGTGAAAGACTCCATAGTTCATTACCAATCCCCTGAGTCAGGGCCGGTGCAACCATTTAGGAGACCTAGGCAGTCGCCTAGGGCACTAGGATTTGGGGGGCACCATTTTCTTCAGCAGCAACCGCAGTGGCCAGATCTTCAGATGCCCTGGTCACCGCTGGCATTTAGGCAGAGGGAGCTGGAGCAGGGGAGCACAGGGAGTGCCACCTGAGTAAGTGGTGGGGAGGGGGAGCACGCAAGGGAACTACTCGCCCCAGCTCATCCCTGCCCCGCCTCCTCCCCGAGCACACCGTGACTGCTTCACTTCTCCCACCTCCCAGGCTTGCGGCACCTAAGCTGATTGGCGCTGCAAGCCTGGTAGGCAGGAGAAGTGAAGTGGTGACAGTGTGCTCTGGGAGGAGGTGGGCAAGGGTGAGCTGCTTCACTTCTCCTGTCTCCCAGGCTTGCAGCGCCAATCAGTTTAGGTGCAGGGGTGAGGTGGGGCAGGGGGGGTGCCTCAGGGCAGGGGGGCAGGGTGGGGAGGGCGCAAGATGGGAGTTTCACCTAGGGCTTGAAACATCCTTGCACCGGCCCTGCTCTGTGTTATCTAGTTTTAGTTTTTCCAAATCTAGTTTTCTTCCAGACTTACACATTTCCCTTTCTCACTTGAAAGTGAAATGCTCTTATTGCTATGTGTTAACCATGGAGTTTCTGCACCTTGCAGCTCTTATGAACTCTTCACCTTGCCAGTGGTTGTGAGCAGGCCAGAGTGGATGGCACCATGCTTAAGCACATACGAGAAGTTTGAAAATATCTTAAGTACATTTTTCTTTAGAACTGTAAATGTACCTTCTGCTGTAGCCGGTAAAGTACATAGATTAAAAGAAGGAAGGGAGCTATACTTTATGAATGCAAACAGTCACAGTATCCCTTATACACACATAGTAAATATCTGCAAATATTTCCTGAGAAAAAGGAAGGGAGTTCTCTCTTGAGAATATGTTACTTTTATTTTTACAACCAATGTTAACCAATGCAATTGTAGTTAAGAAACGTCCATACCTGGCAGGTATCCACACCTCCCTCTAAAAAACCTGCACAAAGCATTGAAGAAGTTATGATTCCCCCATAGACGTCCCTGTGATTGCAAACCTTATTAGAAATCAAAGGAACACCAGCGGAATTCATGGTCTCTGAAGTATCATCTGTTTAAAAACATAGATAATTCTTTTTTTTTAAAGTCCTACAGTTTTTACAGTGCTATTATTTTCTTGAAACCAATGTCTTACAGTAAAGAACAAAAGTTTAAGGATATGAAGAATTAGCAAGACAAAGATAAAAGAACATGGTTTAACCTTAACATGATAATACACAAACAGGAAATCTAGACGTCCTGTCACTTGCCTACATTACCCAATAACGAGCTGCAGCATATAGCCATGAAAGTTGTGCATTATGTGGTCCACAAACTTGACAACTGATGATGATATAAAGAACTTCAGAGCTAGTCAAACTATTCATTACAAACAATATTGTTAATTCAGCCCTCAGTTTAGTTAGCAAATTATTTGCAAATAAGTGTAATTTTCTTTGAGTGTATACATAATTTGTAACTATTGACCAAATTGTTTGGATAAACTGTTTCCACAATAGGTGGTGGTCACAAACTTTTTGCTTTGACTGTTTAGTTGTTAATATATGGAGATATACCTATCACATAGAACTGGAAGGGACCCTGAAAGGTCATTGAGTCCAGCCCCCCTGCCTTCAGTAGCAGGGCCAAATACTGATTTTTCCCCAGATCCCCTTAGTGACCCCATCAAGGATTGAACTCACATCTCTGGGTTTCAGAGACCAATGCTCAAACCACTGAGCTATTCCTGTTCACCTTGTGTAGTTGGTTGCCTGTCTCCCTTCCTTTGATTTTCCTACGGCACCTCTCACCTTGGCTTTACATAGGTCCCATAATGTTTCTGCTCTCTGACTGAATGATTGAAACATTTTAAAGAGATGCCTAATGAACAGTAAATAGTGCCCTTCCAGCATGAGTATTCAAAAACATTCACTTTCATGGAGTGATTCATCCAATAGTTGATGAATATAATGACAACCATGATTCATTGTAAATTCACATTTTCTTTGTTATCCAGCCAGCTCTAAAATATATCAATATAGGCAATGTAAATTTGGTTCTTGGATCATGCTGTACTTCCTCTACTTGAAACCAATCAAATTAGGTAAATTAATAATACTCTGGGTGGTATTTGCTAGAGATGAAATTCAGCTCTGTGCATAACCCTACTTTTGAGGCTTTAAGTGGTGCATATGCCTTTTTTGGACCCTCTGCACATGGGTGAATTTTACCCTAGATTATTGCTATATGTAAGAATAGCATTGAGTTCCAGATTTTTCTCAAGATTTAATGCTGTACACTGCAACTGCCAAACCACCTCTTTCCCTCTCTGACACCAGAGTGGTTGAGACCAGCTGGGATGCTCAAAGTAAGTCACTAGATTTATTTAAGAGGGCTAGTAGCAGGGCATTTTCAGTGAACGGACCTTCATGCTGGAACTCACTTCTGTACTTACTCCACGTGACTTTTTTCAGTGCATAGAATTTATAAAGGACATTAAAAATACTCACCTCCTTCTGCTGTAGCTCCCCATCCTGATATCCAGCACATTTTCCCTTCTGGAAAATGTTCACCAAAATTAGGCAGACAAATCGGTTCTATCAGGCCTATTTAAAAAGAAACAATTGCTCTTAAAACATGCAGAGGAAGACCTACATGGGGGCGGAGTGGTATTTGTGTTCAGATGTGTATTATTCCATATATCTGATACTGACCTCCTTAGTAAAATGCTTTGAGATCTACTGATGAACAACGGTATATAATAGCTAAGTACTATTATTATTACATGTAAAGTAATTGGGTCAGATCCTCAGCTGGTGTAGATCAATTTACACCCGCAGGGGAAATGTCTTGAAACGTTTAAAACAAGAAAGTGTAACTTCAGAAAAGCTGTAGCTGCACTAAATGGGCTTTTGATAGGAACAGCTCTAAAGTTGCTATAATGCCAGATCTGGAAAGTTGGGTTTTTTAAATTATTATTCCACCTTTACTTTAATGAGAGTTTTATGAATGAGTAAGGGCTTCAAGATTTGTCTTGAGGTAAACATGTAATGAAAATCAATCCATCTAAAAAAAGAATAGTGTCCTCCCACGTGCAAAATTCAAAACAGCATCTAAAAAATAGTCTTGCTAAAGTACATAGTAACTTATGTATAAATCATGGGAGCACACCACTGCCCTCTACTGACTAGACTGCCGGGGCTCTGCAAGTGCTTTTATCTTTCTTCAGTCAGCTGAACATACAGGGTTAGGATTTAGGGCACTGAATGTTGTGCAATTTATTTGATGCACTTTACCAGTGACTGTGGTATCACTGTATGTCTGCAGCTGCACATCGCAACATGTTTAAATGAACTGGCAGTAAGAAAGGGAAGTTTCATTGCACAAATACCAGTAGCACTCAGGGACTCTCAAACAGTTCAGTTCTCCAGCATGAAATTATCTCTGTGCAGAACATCTGGCCACAAGTATGTAGCCTTCCAAGTTCCTTTAGATACATTCCAGCTGTTCTGATCATATTGTGAATAAATTTCAGAGATAGTCATGTATTGCAGAATGCTTATAAACTTGATAGTTTCCTAAACTTTTTTTTAAAATATGATAGTTGAGATTTGAAAAAAACCTAAAGCTTAATTTTTATTTAACCACAGAGTAGATGTGGTTTCTATAGAAGAGCCAATTGGGGAACTAGAAAACATGGCGATGAGAAGTGAGAACATTTGTAGAACTACCCCCATGAAGAAAGGTGTCATCTTTGGGGAGATATTTGTAGATTATTTGAAAACAGCACAATGCTCTTTTTACAAATGTTTCTATATTTTGGTTCACCAACCACATCAGTTGAAATTGGCATCCTGATCTGAAAGTAAGAGTGATGTTTATTTTGTTTTTAATTTAAATGCATCACTTTATTTTAATTGTCTTGACTTTTATTTGAAATGTTAATACTCTTGAAAAGTGCCAGATTCAAAACCTCGGGTACTGCACACCTCCATTTATTCACAGAAATTAGTATAGCAGGGGCCCAGGCAGCATAAACTTCATACCTTAGTCTCAGCTGTGAGCTTGAAGGGTGAGAGGCTAGCTCATTTCTAACTGGGATGGAAAACTAGTTTGGAAGAATAAGAATAAATGATTCAGATAAGTAGCTTCCTCCCTCTGCATGATTTCCAACAGCCCACATAGCTTTGATATTCATGTGTTAAAATGGTGACTACTGTAAGAAGTATATAAATGGACTGGCTATGTTATTAAAGACTAATTTGTGTCTTTTAATGATATTCATTTCCATGTGAATTAGATCTATTAAGTAGGGGATATCTCCTAGTATTAGGCATTTGGGGACTAGTCTATCTATACTGTGAGCCTAGTCCAACACCCATTGAAATTAGTGGGACTTTTCCCCCCCAGTGTTCTGATTCAAGCCCATCTGTGCTTCAGAGGCTTTTCTGGTCTGTATCACTAGAAATTACTCCTAGTTTTTAATTTAAAAAAAAAAAAAGATAAAAAAACAAAGGGGCAAAAAATTACCATTGAGAGCAAGTGGTGCTGCCAGCTTCATCAGTGCAATATCATTCCCCATAGTCTTGGGTTTATAATTTCTATGGAATATAATTTTTTCCACTGAATATGGATTAACTGAAATGTCTTGTTGAGTCACAAAGCCCACCTGTACGCTCCATGAGCTAGGCGAGTACAAACTGAAACAAAGAGGCAGGAGGGAGAAAATGTTAATAAATGTCAAGTTTTAAAATTGTCTACTGTGCCTGCATGCAAAATTAATAGCTATAGGGTTTGGAATATATATAATCTACACTATTTTTCTAGCTGTCTGTTAGTATCAGCCATGTTTTAAACTTCACTTCATAAATAAATATATGTACAGTCATAGGCACTGACTCCATACTGCAGCTCTGGAGCACCCATAGAAAAAATATAGTGGGTGCTCAGCACCCACTTGCATCCCCCCAATTAGCTCCTCCTGCTTCCCAGCACTTGCTGCCAGCCACAATCAGCTGTTCAGTGGCATTCAGAAGGCTCTGGAAGGAGGGGAAGGAGTGAGGGCAGGGCACACTCAGGGGAGGGGCAGAATAGGGCAGGGTGGAGCGGGGTTGGGAAGGAGTGGAGGTTTGGGGAAAGGGGTAGAGTAGGGTCAGGTAGGGCCTCCCGGGGGGGGCAAGTGGGGCAATTTGCCCCAGGCCCTGGGCCCCACAGGGGCCCCCACGAGAGTTTTTCAGGGCCCCTGGAGCAGGGTCCTTCACTTGCTCCAGGGTCTGGGAAACTCTCATGGGGCTTGGACCCCTGGAGCTTCTTCCCCCTCAGAGTCTTTGGTGGTAATTCAGTGGCGGGGGGTCCTTCCACACCGGGACCTGCCACCGAAGTGCCCCGAAGACCCGCAGTGGGGGGTCCTTCTGCCCCAGGACCCGCCACCAAAAAGCTGGGTCTTTGCGGTAATTGGGCAGCAGGGGCCCCCGCTGCGGGCCTTCGGGCACTTCAGCGGCAGGTCCTGGAGCAGAAGGACTCCCCACCACCAAATTAATGCCAAAGCGGGGGCCCCCGCCGAAGACCCCAGCCCCCTGAATCCTCTGGGCGGCCCTGGGGTCAGGGCCTGAGACAGGGGGTCGAGCACTCCCTGGCAACTTAGAAAGATGGCGCCTCTGCATTCAGTGACTAGCTGAGTACACATATACATATGTGTGTCTATATATACACACACACACACACACACACACACACACACACACACACACACACACGTGCTCGAAAGGCTGCACTGGCTCCTTATCAGTTTGATGCCATTTAAGATATTGATTCTCTCTATAGACTTATGCGGTTTTGCATCCTGCCTACTTGAAAAACCACCTCTTTCCCTGTGTGACACCAGAGTGGTTGAGACTAGCTGGGGTGCTCAAAGTAAGTCACTAGATTTATTTAACAGGGCTAGTAGCAGGGCATTTTCAGTGGACGGACCTTCATTCTGGAACTCACTTCTGTCACTGGTTCACCACTATTCATGTCTGCTGGCCTTCAAGGCATGCGGTAATTCCACTCTCTCCTAGCATTTAGCCTGTGATGCTAATTATGGGTTAGCTAAATTGCTGGATGGGAGCGCAGGAGACATGTATTCAGTTCCTGTCTCTACTATGGATTCTCTGGAAATATTGAACAAATCACGAATCTTTAACCTGTGAGTTCCTAGGAGCAAGGATGAGAGCCTTCCGATGCTGGCATGCAAACAAGATCTCTCACTGGTAGACTATTCTCATTACACATAAGGAAGGGGAACAGGTTTAATGTTACTCTAAGAAGAAAAATCTAAGCAAGACTTTACCCATTTACAATTTGCACACTAGACTGTAAGCAGTCCTACAACTAACTGATTTTGTACAAGCTAAAATGGTCTCATAAAATAATTTGGAAATTGTGACTATAAGAATGGTCAAGTATAAATTACTGCTAAATTATTAAGTCATGTGCAGTACAGTTTCTCAAAAAATTTTCAAACTTGAGTGCCTAAAATTAGGCACCTAAATGAATACTTAGGCTTGGTTTTTCAAACATACTAAAGATGACCTCATTGTTCAGAAGAAGGTGACTTCATGCATGTTCAGAATCTCAGAAAAGCAGGCCACTTATTTTAGGATTGATTAGATACCTAATTTCAGGTGTCCAAGGTTAGCCATTTTGGCCTATGGCCTGATTTGTTCAGAGTTACTATGCACCCACAGTTCTCATTTATATCCAAAGGAGTTTGAGTGTTCAGAACCTCTGAAAATCAGGCCCAATCTCCCAGATGTGACCTCAGATTCTGATATCACAACAGTTGGACCATTATTAGTGTATGCATTTTTTTCAACAGGTACCTTCTTTATACAGTAACATGTGAGATACTTTCACTGGAGCAAGTAAAATAAGGATAACACTTGGCTCCTGTGCAGAACTGTTCTTCAATGTCATTTGTCCTTGTGTTTCCACAACTATCCCTCAAGTTATCACAGCCTGGTATATGAAAGTTAAACAAGATAAGTAGATAAGATACTATCATAAACCTAGTCCCAGATTTGGACCTTAGCGTCCAAAATATGGGGGTTAGCATGAAAACCTCCAAGCTTAGTTACCAGCTTGGACCTGGTAAAGCTGCCACCACCCAAAAAATTAGAGTGTTTTGGGGCACTCTGGACCCCCCAAAAACCTTCCCTGGGGACCCCAAGACCCAAATCCCTTGAGTCTCACAACAAAGGGAAATAAACCTTTTCCCTTCCCCCCTCCAGGTGTTCCTGGAGAGATACACAGAAGCAAACTCTGTGAATCTAAACAGAGGGAGTTCACCCTCTCTATTTCCAGTCCTGGAAACACAAGCACTTCCCTCTTCACCCAGAGGGAATGCAAAGTCAGGCTAGTAAATCTAACACACACAGATTTCCCCCTGACTTCTTCCTCCCACCAATTCCCTGGTGAGCTGCAGACTCAATTCCCTGGAGTTTCCCACTAAAGAAAAACTCCAACAGGTCTTAAAAGAAAGCTTTATATAAAAAGAAAGAAAGATACATAAAAATGGTCTCTCTGTATTAAGGTGACAAATACAGGGTCAATTGCTTTAAAGAATATTGAATAAACAGCCTTATTCAAAAAGAATACAATTCAAAGCACTCCAGCAACTATAGACATGTAAATACAAAACAACAAACCATCTTTGTACTCACAACTTGGAAACAGAAGATTAGAAAGCAGGAAATAGAAAAATTCACTCCTCATAGCTGAGAGAGTACAGGCAGAAGACCTAAAAACAAAGGACTCCCACACAAAGTTCCCTCCACCCAGATTACTTCTTTCCAGGTGAAAGAGACGTTAACCCTTAGCTATCTGTTTATGACAGATACTTACTCATAAACACAGTGGGCTGCTGTGACAATCCACCATGGGGTGATGATGGATCCTCCACACAGATGGAATCCTTGAAATTGAAGGCTGACCTGCCATGGCCATTGCCAGGGTGATGATGCATTTCCACCAACTATACGGGAGGAGTACCTGGACCTAGTACCACACTCTGTATGGATGGGAAGAAAAAATGGTTGGAAGAGTATTATAAACATGGTAAGCACAATCCTATCTGTGTGAAATGAACCTTTATTTCTTACTTTTTGAATTCCAGCTATTCTCAGTCCCTTCCATGTCAGACAGTCTTCATAGTAGATATTCCCAATCCTCCAACTGGGGGAGGACCATGTCTTGGATCTAAGCCTGGGATTAGGACCAGACCTCAGGAAGAACTCCCCAGAATTCTGTGCCTCCAAGCAGTAGACTCCAGGGCTCCCTTTGGAGCAGAGCTTTCACAGGATTTTTAAAAGATTTTAACTAAATGTCTCTCAGTAGTTTTTTTCTCCATCATTGGCTTCAAGGTTGTTCTCAAAACTACTAAACTCAAACAACCCAAAACAAACAAACTATCCCATTCTTTTGATTTTCTCTCCCCTCAGAATGGCAGACATCCAGCAGGCCACAGGCGATCAAGCTCTTCTAAGGGTGAGATCCCCACCAAGACAGTAGAGCAGGCCACATCAAAGCTCCCTTCACTGAGACTAGACCAAAGTCTGCGTTGTAGAGCATTGTGGGTAAAGTTCAAAGTCCCTACTGCCTCTCCCTCAGGTATTGGACCCCTATTCTCACACCTTACAGATGAAGCAGGAAAGTTTCACTGGAGCCTCCTGAATTTCAAGGGAAGGGAAGGCAAGGCTCCCCCATTGCAATCATGCCCAGGTGATTGAGAAGGCCACAGAATATCCTTCCCACAAGTGGTTGTACCTGCAGGGCCTCAGTTGCTTGTGACCTTTCTGATACCAATGAGTAATTTGTCCCCAGTGGCTCTGGCTCACTCCTCCATTCTGCTTGGTCAGTCTGTCCCCACTCAGCCCAGACCCAGCAGCAAGGTATGGAATGATGTGATTCAGATTAGAGCTGATTGGGAATTTTTTGATGAAACACTTTTCATCAAAAAGCACCAACTTATTGAAACCAAAACTGTTTGCAAGAAAGGCTTGGTTTTGACAATTTTTTCAAAAAAAAAGAAAAAGAATGTCGATTTTTTTTAATTGTCATTATCAGTGTTCCATTTGGGTATTTTCTGAATGAAAAAAAAATTCTAGTTTTCTGGTTAGAGATGACTTTTGTAATTTAGACTAACTACAGAAAAATACATTAAAAATGGTTTCATTCTGGTTTTGATATTTTGAAGTTATAGAAACAAAATGTTTCACTTGACCCACACCAAAATTATTTTTGGGAATAGATATTTCAGCCCAATTTGCAACTGGAACATCTTTTGATATCCATGTGAGATGGACCTACCTCCTCTCCTCTTCCAACCTCCAGGGATTCCATAAGAGATAATAAAGTGGATATGATTTTCCTTAGGGAGACATGCAGGATACATGTCTGCAGACTGTCCTTCCAATTTCCCTGGTAACGCACTCTCCCCTCACAGGCCCCCTCCCCCTTGGTCTCAAGGGTTTGGCCGAGGGACTGGTGAAGGATATTGCTCACAATCATGAGAAAGTCTCCCCTCTAGATCTTCTAAAGAGGAGGAGAAATCTCTACAGATGGGACTTTGAGCAAGATACCTCAGATTCTTAGCTAAGCATCCCAGAATTAATCACAAATGGGTGCTTATCTTCATAGGTGCTTCTAGTTTTAGAAGATGAAACACCAAAGGGGGGGAAACCTTGAAAAGTTGAAGAGCGGTGTAATTCTTCCTCACCTATCTTATGAGGGTGTGATTAAGGTGAAGTGGGAATTCCCTGTAAAGTCATACCTATACCTAAAGACTAAAAGATCTTCTTTACTCTGTCTAATGTTAGGCCTGCTTCAGTTTCTTAGTAAAGGGCATTGTCATATCATCTGAGAGAGTGGTCCTGCCAAACCCACAGAAAGGAGAAGATCATCACTCAGTCTGAGCTTGGATACAATAGCCTCAGCCCATAGCATATTGGCTACAGTTTCTTATTAGGAAGATCATGCTCAACTGGGAGGCCACCTTGAGCATGCACAAAACAAAACAGAAAGAAAACCATGAGAAAATCTTCTTTAAATTAAGTTCATCTAGCAGCTTTTTCGGGACCAATGCTTCCCCTGACTCCGATTTGTTGTACATTCAAAACTTGCGAAGACATGTCTCAGGGGCAACTATGCTCCATCTGAAGAAACTGGAATTGCAGACTAACATCTGATATTCTTCCAAATATTTTGTTGGTAGGTGCTTTGGAGACCATAGAGACAAAGCAGCCACTGAGGCATTAGAGAAGGGAATAAGTCCCACCCTACTTCCAGTGAGAATCTCTGAACTATCTTGACTAGGCAGGTGTTCCCTTTAAACATGGTGCTCCTCTAGGTCCCAGTGCAGTGATTACCCATTAGGTGGAGGCCATTGCTGCCTTTCCTGAGCCCAATGCTGGGAATCTATGGAAAAGTATCAAACCCCAAAAGCTTCTTTTGGGGCTCTTAAGTCTGAGCAGATTTATCCCTCCTTCACCCCCATGAGGGGTGCTTCGGGGTAGGCCCTCATCTGGGAGTGAACCGCTTCGCAAAGTGAGTGCTGGAGTCAGGGAAGGACATCCAACAGAACACATGCTTATTCCCCAAACTCAAGTTTATCCTTTTCCCCAAAGTAAATTAAAATATATCAACATTATCAACAAGACTGTCTGTAATATGAAGATGAAGGTGCAATAGTTCATCTCCTATGCATTGGAATGATAGTGTTAGCCAATTCATATATGTTATTTTGACCAAATTATATTATTATATTAAGTGGCTGCACTTCTGCTCACTCACGTCAAGATATATATCCCACAATACCCTGCAAACCTGAAGTCAGCTTTGGCTCTGAAAAATATGAAATCTATCAAAGACCAGATATATTCATTCTGTGACCTGGTAGAAGTTGGCAGTTACTTTCACATGGCTAACTGACAGATCTCAACATGTAATTGTAAACAGTTAGCTGGGTGTGTTTCCAGTGGGGTCCCACGGAAATCAGTTCTTGGCCCTATGCTATTTAACATCTCTATCACTGACCGGGACAAAAACATAAAATCATCACTGGTAAAGTTTACAGATGACACAAAAATTGGGGGAGTGTTTAATAATGAAGGCGACCCATTAATTGATTAAGAGCAATCTGGATTGCTTGGTAAACTGAGCACAAGCAAACTGTGTGTTTTAATACAGCTTACTGTAAATGTATATATCTGGGAACAAAAAAGCCCATGCTTATAGGATGAGGGACTCTATCCTGGTAAGCAATGATTCTGGAAAAAGATTTGAGGGTCCTGATGCATAATCAGCTGAATACGAGCTCCCCATGTGCTGCTGTGGCCAAAGAGATAATGTGATTGTGGGATGCATAAATGGGAATATGGAGTATGAATAGAGAAGTTATTTTACCTCTATTTGGCACTGGTGTGACTGCTGCTGGAATACTGTGTCCAATTTTGGTGCCCTCAGTTCAAGACATAAGTTGGAGAGAGTTCAAAGAAGAGTCACGAGAATGATTAAAGGATTAGAAAATATGCCTTATTGTGATAGACTCAAAGAACTCAATCTAGCATGTAGCATGATCCAATGGCTGGAAGTTGAAGGTAGGCAAATTCATACTGGAAAGAATGTGTAAATTTTTAACAGTGAGAGTAACTAACCATTGAAACAGTTTACAAAGTGTTGGGATGGCTTCTACATCACTGATGATTTTTAAATCAAATGTGGATGTTTATCTAAAAGATCTGCTCTAGGAACTATTTTGGAATATTCTTTAGCCTAGTCTGATCTCAGGGGTTCCTTCTGGCCTTGCAATGTAGAATCCATAAGAGATAAGGAAAGGTATGTGGTACCAGGAAAACAAGAAAACAAGTTGATTGGTAACTTTTAGTCTTAGGTGATACACAGAGTACTTTTAGCTCATAAACAGCTGTGACATAAATAACAGGTAGGTTTGGGACATGTTTTTGGAGCACACCTTCTATGAAAGGTGAACTGAATGCTGGGAGAACTGTTACCCAGAAGGGCTGATAACATATTAATGCCTTCCTTTCTGTATTGTACTGCTTTGTCTTTAGACAATAATTTCGGTTAATCTTGATTAGCTGGTCTCTTAAACATTCTTAATAATGAATCACAAGTATAATCTAGCAATTGGCTATACATTTAGCAATAATAGAACCAGTTCTGTGAAGAGACAGATATTTTGATAAGGTCACAAGGTTCTTTATACTACAAAGAGAAACAGTGACATACCCACAAAGCAATAAATATTCCAGCTGGAAATACTGAAATCCATCATTACAGCATTATCTTCCCAAAACTTCGGAATATGAAAATAAACATCCTAGAGAACTACTGAAGATATGATCAGAGAGTGTCACCCGGAAATACTTTAGCTTCTGCTACAACAAATAATATTTTCAATACAGAGTACTCCCTTTTTGGATTCATAATGTCTATATGGTATTCACAAATGCCATATCATCTCTTCCTTCAAGTGAAAGGGATACATGCCTATCTTTGTCCAATAATCTTCTCATCATTGCTAAAAGCCTTCAGAAACTTGACTTTGAGCAAACAAGTGGAAGAGCCAGTTACAGCACTCACAAACTTTCAGCATCTAAGTTATTGTCCAAGACAATGTTTATTTGAGAAGAGAAACTGAAGATAGCGTCTGGTTTGAAAAACATTAGCACAACTGTCCTAAGATAAAAATCTCTGACTAGCTCCTAGGCTAGTTGGTCCCATGTGTATAACTTGCGCAATTCTTGCTTCTCTTCCAACCTGCAATTGCAGCAAATCAGTATATAAAGATTTTGGTCCAGATCCAGTACTAGCTTCCCTTGATGAATTCATTCTGAATATTATTTAACAGCTACCTGATGTCAGTTCTTGAGAAGCTGGTCCTCAGTGCTGATACCAGACCCCATTTATCGGGAACCTATCTAGACTCTTAAATATATGCAATCACAGGGAGAAGAAACAAAGGAAAGGAAGAGGGAGTGAACACACCATTCTTAAAGGATGCAGGAGACGAACTGTGAGGGTGATCTGTTGGCTCTTCTGACCTATTGGTGGATCACAGTCACTTAGAGAGAGTTTATTGGGCCCAGCCAAGCTCATTGACTTGCTAGACAACCAAGCCCAGAGGCAGCTGAATTCCGGACACAGGCTACTTGTGACAGGAGACACAGTACGTAACCAATGGCAAGAATACTATGAAAGTCTGCTTAATGAGGCGATCCCTTTGTGTTCTACACTACCATCATGTGAACCAAGAATTCTGATGACCTATCAGAGGCAGATGTCAAGGCTGAACTGCTGAAGATGGCATCTGGAAATGCAGCGGGAACAGACAAAATCACAGCTGAAATTATCACAGCTTTGAGAGAGGCTCACACAAGTCCTGGTCACAGTTTGGACAGAAAGGAAAATCCCAAGAGAATAGAGAAAGTCCACAATGTACAAACAAAAAGGTGCCATATATGGCAGTTCAAAGTACTGAGGAATTAAGCTGCTGTCTGTCACAGGGTGGCTGGCTGTAAATGAAGTAGGTCCAGCTACCCTGTGCGAGAGCATGCTCCCATTTTGCTAGTTAGGAGGATGGAGCACCATCTGGGGTTTATAAAGAATCAGGAAATGGGCTTAGAGCAGAAGTGAAAATGGGCCAGTACGGTGTACCGGTAAGAAGTGGCTGCCAGTATGGGCCTGTATACAGCTGACATTAAAGTGCTGCCACGGCCCCTCATACCGGTAAGACATTTATGTTACTTTCCCTCCTGACCTTGGGAGAGAGTCTACATGGATCGGAAAGTTCTACAGGCTAGTGCAATATGCCTGCTAGAGAGCCAGCAGTGGGAGGCTGTAAAGGGCTGAAAGCTAGAAGCCAGCATAGGCATCTGACCTGCCTGAGCCAGAAAACCATGGCCAGAGAACCCTGAAGGGGGATGAAGGCTGATAGCATTGGATGTGTGGGAGGGATACCTGCTGGCTCTCAGAGATAGAGAGCTGAAGATGGAGGGAGAGAGGGCTTAAGAATGAGGAAGAGGTGTGGTGATGGATGCCAGAGCTGTACTGAGGAGCTGAATTGTAGTGAACAATTTTAGGACGTAGTGAAAGATGCTGAGGTTGTTTGTGATGTACTGTTGGGACTATGATTATGGGACACAAGTAATGGTTTCTATGCACAGGGCTTTTGTGTGTAATTAATTAACCCCACAAGGGCTATCTTCATACTCAAATAGACTGGTTGGGGATTACTGGGGACTCTGATGAAGGGGAATCTGAGGCAGGTGTATGTCATGCCGTGGCATACTGGCAGAAGATGCTCGAATCAGGACCATCCTAGGACACTGTCCCACTTCATGAAACTGTTAGAGAGAATCACAGATAGTTGCATTTGCTGAATAGTGGAGCTCATTTTAAGAACGGAGCTGTTTGGCTTTAGAAGAAGAAAAGGGATGACAGATGGTATGTTCATTCATTAGACAGCTGGTGGAAAAGAAGCTGGAGGGAAATGTCAAGGACGGTTGGACAGTCCTTGATTTGGAGAAAGCATTCAACAAAGTACCATACCTAGGAGACTGCTGGTGCCTCTGCTACAATTTGGGTTACTGGAAAATCTTAGGGTACCAGAGGATCTTGTCCAGATGGTACTGGGTTTGTATGATGGTTCCATGACAAAAGTGCAGACACCTTTCAGTGTAATAGAGGGTTTCAAGGTGAAGGCTGGACTACACCAGAGATCACTGCTTTCTTCATTACTATTCAGAATTGTGATGTACTTCATAAGTAAGCAAATCCAAGAGGAAGGTGGTACAAAGTTGATCTACATGAACAATATTGTGCTAATGGCCAATACTGAAGAAAATTTGGTCCAAATGACTGATGCTTGGAACAGGGAACAGACAAAATGTGACCGCAAATGTGAGTAATGAAAAGACTGAAGTCATGTGGGCAACTTGCAGGAACCAAGACAGATGAATATCAACATCAAAAGCCAAGGCCTAAATCAGATTTCTGCATCTAAGTATCTTGGGGGCTGTTTAACACCAAATGGAGAGATCAACAGAGAACTGCAAGCAAGGCTGCTGAATGTGGGGGAAGTCTGATGCAGGATAAGTGAAGTGATTTATAATAAATGGATGCTCAGACAACTTAAGGGACAATGATACAAAACCCAGGAGAGAGCAGTTTGTACAGAGCAGAGACATGGGTGACCAAAGAGAGGCACTTGAGAAGGCTTGACACCATTGAAATGAGATATTTGAGGGCAGTGAGAGGGGCACATTGCTGGACCATGAACAAAATGATGTAATTAGGAGTGAGACCAAGGTTTTCAATATTAGAGAGAAGTTGCAAGAGAGCAATATGTGATGGTATGGGCATGTACAAAGAATGGATTAAGGGAATCCCATTAGGGAGGCATTTAAGAATAAAGTTCATAGGTGGAAAACAAGAAAAAAGCCAAGAAAATGGTTGAAACTAGGACTATAGGCTAGGACTATAAAGGGTTTAAAAGAGAACTAGATAAATTCATGGAGGTTAAGTCCATTAATGGCTATTAGCCAGGGTGGGTAAGGAATGGTGTCCCTTGCCTCTGTTTGTCAGAGGGTGGAGATGGATGGCAGGAGAGAGATCACTTGATCATTACCTGTTAGGTTCATTCCATCTAGGACACCTGGCATTGGTCACTGTCGGTAGAGAGGATACTGGGCTGGATGGGCCTTTGGTCTGACCCAGTATGGCCATTCTTATGTTCTTATGTTCTAAACACTGTGTACTGGAAGATGCAGTGAATATGGAATGAGTGTTGAATCAGCAAGCTTGGAAAAGACTGATAGGGCAACCTGACCCTAACTAGCTGGGAAAAGGGGGAGACAATATCTAGACTCCTCTATGACTTGGGTAGGATGTGGCTGAAAGAAGAGACATTTTTTGTGCTAAGGACCATCACACTCCCTCCTTCATTTGCAGCAGATGGTTCTTCAGGAACATGGGATGTACATATAACTGCTAAAAGGGGAGAGAACAAGTAGCCTTGTTCTTGTCTTGGGGGGAAGTTCTGTCTCTTGTTCTCAGAATTCTATGCTGAGAAGGAAAGTCAGGGTTGACTGGCTCAACAAGACACACTTAAACCAATGGAATGCAATCTAGACCATCTGGCCTCTTGGCATATCACAGGCCAGGTGGGAAGCCTAATGATGAACCTATTTGCATCCAAGACCCGCTGGAAAACCAAAAGAGGTACTACATGAGGAAGAGACATTCAAAAACAGAGGTCGTGGTCCCCTTATCTCAGAAGTAGGCTAAAAGGCCTTCTTTATGTCTTCCCATTTCCTTCCCCACTGAGAGTAAAGATGGTAAAGGAGATTGTGAAGGTATAACCCACTGTGAAAATAATCACCGCCTCATTAATCTCAGGTCCTGGTTCTCAGACCTGATTTAAATGTAACTGGAACCTCTTCTCAAACTCCCAACACATGCACAAACAAAACACAGTGCAACCAGGACCTAGCCTAAACTAAATCCAGTCCTGCCTAATTCATCAGCTGAGAGGAAGGAGCTACAGTCATTCTAAGAAGGTAACCAACACCCTTCTGCCGTCTTGGCACAAATTCTGTCTGATGTCTATGTATCACTTGGGATTTACATGTTGGCATTACAAGGGACACATATCAGGGCAAAGTAAGCTGAAGCAAAGGACATTCTAGTCTTTTTACAAGATGCCCTGACTATGAGGCTCAAGAACAATTGTTTTTGGAAAGACAAGTTAGTCCCTGCGGGCCTATTGCACTGTAAGAAACCCATGAGAATCTCTTATTACCATCACATAAACTGATTCTTGAAGACTAACTACTCTTATCAGTTCTCTAGCAATATGCAGATTCATGTCATTATCTTAATCTGTGTACCATACATCCTAATTAAAACCATATTTCAACCTCACAGTCAGTAGGTCTCTTCCTCTTCTCACTGAAAATATCTTTTGGCTATTTGCCACCTCTTCGACAAAGGAGATTTTGAAGCTTGGCGTGCATTCAATGAAACACTGTCAAATGTGGTAATTAAGAAGGCCTTGATCCACAAGATTATCACCCCAAGGTCAATGCAATCTTCTTCATATAATTCGAAGTGGTATTGTTGCCCTTCTGGTTGAATCCAAACATCTTAAGAAAGTAGAGAATTTAGATATGAGCAGAGCCAAGTAGGGAATAAGGACTATATAGCAGAGGCATTCAAAGCCTCAGATACAACTCTTCTCATTACTATGTACTCTGTGAAAAGAATAGTGATTTTGTGGATTGGAGAGATCACATTCATCTTATGCAGAGGTCTGTAAGAGTACTACAGAATCTTCCATCCACATTTTCTCCAGCAATATCAGGGCAAATTCCTTCTCCCAGGTGATGCAGTGTTCGATAGAATGTTATGGAAAGGAGTGCCCCAATATCTTTACATTCCTTTTCAGTTACTCATGGGTAAGTTGAATCCTGCCTCCCTTCCAAGAGACGAGTTATTGCTTTCTGCATCCCACTGTGAAGACTGACATGGAGGGGTCTGGAAAAGGAAAAATTCTGTCTTACCTGTGAATTTTCATTTGAGGGTGCTGCATGTCAGACAGCCTGACCCTCCCTCAGAGGATTGCATTATGTCCAAGTTTTTTCCTGACTATTACTCACTTTATAAGTAGTTTGGAAAGGGAAGCAGGGTGCTCCTCTAGGAAATCCCTACATTTCATTTCAAGACTGTGCTGCAGATGGTTTGAACTGAATAGCACTTTTAAACTTATATAGTATTTTTCAGCTTTGGAAGCTGTTAGAGTGAACACTTCTTGAGGGGTGGTTGCACACCCATGCTTAGAGTGAAGTCTGCTCTGCTTCTATTTGCCATGGAAATGGAGAAGGCCTCACTCTAAAGACTCTCTGATATGAAAGGTCCTAGAATGAAAATTCACAAGTAAGACAAAAATTTCCATTTCCCCTCCCCAGTGACAATTAGCTGGAGTTATAATATCCATCCACTGACTGAATACATTCAGTATCCTTAAATATTTGCTTCCTTACTTGTACGTAAATCCTCCCCATATATGCTCTTGTACCCCATCACTTACCTCCTCACCATACATCTTCATCTCTGACCTTCTATAATTCCTTCCTTAAAACTTTATTTAAAGAAGGCAGTTCTTCCTGGACATCACAAAAACACTACTTACTGTTTACAACATGGCAATATACTCTTGGATTTTCTTAGCTTCATTCCCCACACATTAGCCAACTGAAATGAATGTAACTGAAGATAGTTTTTGATCTGTTACTTTTAACTTTCACAAACACTTACCCAAACATTTTAGGATGATTACGTTGCCTGAAGTACACTCTTCTCTAAGATGAAAAGACAGTAATATTATTCCTAAGCATGCTCTTTGATTTCTTGGATATATATCTGGTTTCATATTTAGGGTCTAATTAAAAGAATAGACACTGAATGTTGTGTGTGTGCACATATTTATATGCATGCAGAAATAACCTGTGTGTGTAGGTATGTGCATTTGTATGAGTATATAAATCTCAGAATATACCTACAGATGAAAGAAGGGCCTGATCCAGGGTCTATTGAAGTCAATTGGAGTCTTTAGTTTGATTTTAATGGGCTTTGGATCAAGCCTCTAATACACGTGAACTCTCATTCTTTGGGGAACAAGTAATGAAGATGCCACTGAACCTGGGTCTCTGCTATATGACAGCATGAAACACTTATGAAGGCCTACATGCCTGAGAAAAGGTGTAACTTACTGAGAAAATAAGCCAACAAACTTAATCTATTAACAATTCTTATTCTGTTACTTAGACCATTTCTATCAACATATATACTCTGATTTGCTTAGTATTTAATTAAACAGTCTGAAACATACCTGAAGTATGATGCATTGTGTAAGGCTGTCACTTGATCAGCTGATGACCAATGACTTACAGAAACAAAATGTCTTTGAAACTCTTCTTCGATTGCAGCCACAGGCAGGTAACCAGAACTTATGTAACTGCAAAAAAAAAATAAAAATCATAAACTCAGCTTGCTGATACAGAATTTCCAATAATACTTTTAAATGATTCAGTGGGGGTATTACTAAAAGATTCAAAGTAGTAAATATATCAGTCTGATACTAACAGCATATAAAACAATACAGTCATCTCTCACAAAGGAGGTTATTTGCCTTATCATGCTTGCATGGAACTGCCATTAATACATATGGAAGTTACACACACTGAGAACAGAACAGACTCCCTAAACTGACAGAGAAAATAGGTTTTACTTCTAATATTGTACTGAACTTTTAATCTTTCATTGGTCAGTACATTTTCTGTAACACTAACATAGATATCTTCTTCTCCCTCTGAAATAAGACTTCGTTTTTATAGTAGAGGAGGTAAAAAAAAATTGAAACAAATTTTTTTTTATTCAACAAATTCTGCTTTTCTTTCGGTTTAAAAATTTTCCCAGAGAAGAGTGTGAATTTTTTTTCAGATTTTTTCAAATAATTTTTGCTCTGTAGGTCACTTGTGACTAGCTCATTCTGACTAGTTGTTACTGAAATTCAAAGTGTTTTGGTCATACTTAATTGGACACTAAGTCACTTGATATTTATGTACCGATCAGATATGTGTACATTTTAGAATCAGTTTTCTGGTGCAAATACTCACTTATTTTCAAATTTTACCTTTAATAAATACTCTCCAATAGTCACTTAAAAATTTTCAGTTTCCATCAAGTAAACACATTTGCTAGGATATTCATGGGAAGCAAACACAGAAGGGGTGGGAACACAATCAAAGTGAGTTACTTTAAAATTTGAATCAATAATCAATGAAACTCCTTTGCTGTATTTTCCCTAGTTCTAGGCTGAAGTTTGTTGCATGTGATCTGACTGAATAGAGGTGGACAGCATCTGCTGCATTACAGCTTATAGGAAATATCAGTTTATTGAAAAACCATTTTCTGGTGAAATTTAATCTGGGGGTGAACATTCCAGCAGCATGGCACAGCAGACTTTTATTTCCTTAGGGCCACATCCTTCTATCTGCTGTGCAGGTGTGCTGGGGAGCAGCACAGAAGCATTAGCACCTAATAGGAACTTGTTACTGTGCTGGTTGGTACATCACAGCCCCAAAGGGGCATTGTCTGAGAAATAAAGGCATGACCAGGTCCCTAACTGGTTAGCTTGCATGCTACCTTCTATCATATCTGCCAGCCAGGGACCCTGCTCATAAGAATGGCCATAGTTGGTCAGACCAATGGTCCATCTAGCCCAGTATCCTGTCTTCTGAAAGTGGCCAGTGCCAGGTGCTTTGGAGAGAATTAACAGAATAGGGCAATTATCAAGTCATCCATCCTCTGTCATCCAGTCCCAGCTTCTGGGAACACCAATTTGCTCCCCAAGGTGAAACACAGTTGCATATCCTGGGCCATCTTGTCCTACGTCAACAGGAAGTATAACTCTGACCACTCCACTATCCCCTTCCTAGCCCCAGCAGTGTGGCTCCTATCAATGAGAGGAGGGTTTTCCTATTCAAGCAGTCTCTTTGGTGCTGGTCAGTCCACTCTTTAGTATATTTTGAAAATAAAACTTCCTGACCTCACCTCTTCTATGTTGAATAGTGAAGTAGTATTTTATCCTAATACCTGTGATCATTTGTTTTAGTAATCTTTACATTAACACTAACACTGTATAAAAGTCAGAATAGATTCATTATACAAGATAACTTAAAACATTCTGGTCACATTATAGGGAATGCCATTAACATGTCAGTACTGAATTGTCTCCTGCAAGAATGAAGCTATTCTATGCAGTAGATACAGCTTTCTCAGAGGGTGAGTCCAAGCCCGGCAAGAATTCCTGCAGGAACTAAGTAGCACTTCCCACCTAGAAGTTTATTTAAAATGTCGTTTAGAGACTCTGACAGTTTTATTCAATACCTTGAGAAACCTAAGCGTTTACATGTAGCATTTCCATTCTCATCGTTCCAGTTATCTGAGCAGACAGTCCTCCAGGAACCAAAAGTAAACACCTGAAGCACTGCTTTCTTTCCACTCAGCCTGACTGAGGAATTCAGAAAAACACAAAAAACACCAATAAGAAGTTAATAAAAACCATTGAGAAATCTATCAAGTGCAAAACAACATAAGCAAATCACCATGGCTTCTGTATCTCTTGGTTCATTCTGTCTGTATTACTTGTCTCTTCTGAACATTTGTTTCTTTGAGATAATTCACCTATCTTTTTCCAAATAGAAAATTAATTTTCCTTTACCTTCTTCACTACTTGACAATATACCAAGGGACACCCAGCAAATGCAGCTTCACCAGTGCAGCCTGATGTACCTGGCAAGTCCCCGCATAAATGGACATAGATTCAGAACCCTTTTTGCCAGAATTCTAGCAGTAAGAGAGAGATTAAAGGCCTGACTTTCAGAGTTTCTTGGCAAGTGAATGCCATTTGAAATCAATGGGAGCTGCATGTGCTCAGAGACTCCAAAAATCAAGCCCAAGCTGAGTAGCTTTGAAAAATGTAATTAAAAGTAATTGTTGTTGTATTAGCAGCATGACATAGTTGTAGGAACATAGGATTGGACGTGCCTGATCATCACTTCAAGCCTGATCTCCCAAGGAATGCTTTGCGGAGATCTCTTTGCATTATCACCTCCGATGGAAAGGATCTTAGGGACTGTGGAGGAAAAATGGAGATATAACTTTGGGAGCTGCAGTGCTCCCTCTACCTGCCATCTGCAATGAGCTAGCACAACTCCCACTAGAGCAGTGCTTCTAAAGGTTGGGTTCTATGAGCTGTTTAGCAGAAGATTCAGAGTGGGCCCAGAGGGAGATAATACAGCTTGGAGTTGATTTTCTTCCTGATCAGATTTTCAGGGAGAAGTTCCACATACTGTGTACAATTCTGCTCTCTTGTTTAAGCAAGATTAATTCAAACTGAAACAGGTGCAGAGAAGGGCTACTAGGATCACCTGAGGAATGGAAAACCTACCTTATGAGAGCAGAGTCAAAGAGCTTGGCTTGTTTAGCCTAAGCTAAAGAAGGCTGAGGGGAGATATGATTGCTCTCTATAAATACATCAGAGGGATAAATACCAGGGAGGGAGAGGAGTTATTTAAGTTAAGACCCAATGTTGGCACAAGAACAAATGATATAAACTGGCCATCAACAAGTTTAGGCTTGAAATAAGATGAAGGTTTCTAATCATCAGAACAGTGAAGTTCTTGAGCAGCCTTCCAAGGGGAATCAGTGGGGTGGGGAGGAACCTAACTGGCTTCAAGACTGAGCTTGATAAGTTTATGGAGGGATTGGTAGGAGAGGACTGCCTGCAAAGGCATGTAACCGATCTCTGACAGCTAGTAGCAGATATCTCCAATGGCCAGTGATGGGACACTAGATGGGGAGGGCTCTGAGTTACTACAGAGAATTCTTTCCCAGGTGTCTGGCTGGTGGATGTTGCTCACATGCTCAGAGTCTAACTGATTGCCATATATGAGGTCAGGAAGGAATTTTTCTTCAGTTCAGATTGGCAGAGACCCTGGGGTTTTTTTGCTTCCTCTGCAGCATGGGGCACAAGTCCGTTGTAGGTTTAAATTAGTGTAAATGGTGAATTCTCTGTAACTTGAAGTCTTTAAATCATGATTTGAGGACTTCAGTAACTCAGCCAGAGGTTGGAGTCTATTACTGGAGTGAGTGTGTGAAGTTCTGTGACCTGCAGTGTGCAGGAGGTCAGACTAGATGATCATGATAGTCCTTTCTAGCCTTGAAGTCTATGAATCTGATAGATCAGGGGACGATCTGTAGAACACAACACCTCCCCTATTCATCCATTCCTTTCCCCACATTTTGCTATAACATAGCACACGCTCTGCTGCCAAGAAAAGTTAGTAGTGATTCATAATAAAATAAAAAATACCACAGGTGTATTCATCCTCTCCTTCTTTACAGTTAAAGACACCATCACACCTCGCTGATTGCTGGATACATTTGAAGGACGATCTGCATCGAAACTTCCCAATGCAGTTGTACTGGACTGCCAGGAATTAAAGAGAACAAACTAACATGATCACATCAGGATAGTAATTTGTGTGCTTGAAGTATTTTTTTTCTTACTTTGATTATATAGTCCCACTTTCATGTTGTTTGTGAAAAGACAACCCTTATATTCTAGGAATATTGAAATATAATCTGGAGGTTTCTACACAATGCTCTTAAATGTATCCATTGGTAATGGCAACTATAGTGAAACAGCATTGTTGTCAATTATGGCTCCTTTCCAACTTCTCTAATCTCCAGTTTAAGCAGCAAAGAGTCCTGTGGCACCTTATAGACTAACAGACGTTTTGGAGCATGAGCTTTCATGGGTGAATACCCACTTCCTCAGATGCATGTCATAAAATCTCCAGTTTATGTTTCATTCTAGGGAGAGTTTCTGGGTCTGGTATATATATGACTGGCTCCTCGTCAGCAAAGAAGGAAAGGAGAACCTCCTCAGAGCTGCAGTGTAGAGTTGTTTCCTCCCATGTGTATCTCAGCCTTGTAAGTCTATGAATTTTCTGGATGTGAAGGTGTTGCTCTACCACTAACAAATTCTGTGTCTGCACTTGTGCAGGTGTGACCTTCCGGTTGCAACTAAGCTCATTCTTTTTCCTGTTCCCATTTTTTTGGGTTGGGGGGAAAAGGACATTAGAGCACTCAAACACAATGATGTCAGTCTTTTGTTGGTATGTATGAGAGACATACAGGACAAAAAATGACATTGTCTGAAGCCACATCCAGTCTCTATTCCTCAAGCACACAGGCTGCTTAAATGTTTGGATTTTTTTTAAATGGGGATCACTGTGTTGAATCACTGACGTCTGTGTTTTCAGTCAGTTATGTCTTCAATTACAGTATTTGCTTTGAAGGTTTCTTACTGTTTCAGGTTTCCCAGTGTTGTGAATGTAGGTTATGCCAATGGTCTCTCTTGTGTGCCAGATTAATTTTGTTCATACAGGTAAATAAAATTTCAAGTCATCACACCAAAAGGATTTTTTACTTCAGTAAACTATTTTGGTGGCAGTTTAATTCCATTCTCAGTAAGAATGGACTCATGAAAAATTAAGCTCTTGAATGGTTAATTGAGAACCTAATAAATAACTAATTGTACTCACCACTCAGGCCAATGGCAACTGCTAGGATTACTACAAGTAATAAAACAAGGATAAATGGAAGAAACCTTAGTGAGACTAAAACATGGCACTTCGATGATGGCTGGATAGCTCCTAGAAACCAAAAAGAAAAGTGAGAAACAGCAGCTTCTATGAAAGAAACACACTTGGATTTTTAGTGAAAACATTTTTAAATTTTAAAATAGACTCAAGTAGTAACAGCTCCGTTCATTTCATTCTCTTCAAAGAATTAATGGCTCTGAATGTCACTTTTATGAAAACTTCTGCCAAAAATGTCTTCTGAATCCCTCCTGTATTAGCTTAGTACTTCTGAGGCTCACTGTTACCATCATCTCTGGCTGGATGCTACATTGTGTGCTGTATTCAGGACAACTGAAATCCAGTGAATAGGAAGGAGGTGGTGTGACAGTGAGGAAGTAAGTCTAGCTGCAGCACACTGCATTCCTTAAAGTTTGAAAAATAAAGATTCAGAGCAAATGTTAATAAGAGATGCTAAAGATTGAAACAGAGGCAGGAAGAATCAAGAGAAGGACAAAACTAGCCAGTGTTTTGGAAGAGTTGTTAGACAGGCCCACAAATAAAGAAGATGGCTGAAGAAAGCAAAAATTTAGGGCAAGAATAAAGCTCTAGATTGTTGGCTTTTGAAGCAAGTCTAATTGGAGCAATAGAGTTAGAAATGTAGATGTAGAAAACTGCACCCAAAATTAGAGGCGATTTTTTGCAAATTTGAGCCTTATTGACTTGATCAAAGTCACACAGCAAATCAATAGTAGAGGCAGGAAAAGAGGCCTAGCCTGTTCCTGTGAAATGGATTGAAGAACCGGAATCCACAACAGTGGATCAACAAGAGGGGCAATGGTTTTCACTGAACATAATGGATAGTTTTGTGTAAAAAAAAAATTATATATATATATAATTATTCTGGTTTGACGTATAAAGATCAAAGCAAGTGTAAATAATGGAAAGGTGCCATTTACATATACAGGAGGTCTTCAGTTTTGATTCATGCAGCTGTGCCCACCCTACCCCTAAACTTACCTTTGAATTTTGGATTTGCGGAAACTTGAAGCTCAGACAAAACTGCTGAGTTTCATCCAGTTTCATGTAAAATCACAAACAAATCCAGTTTCACTCAAACATGTTCAGTAGAAATTGAGCGAATCTCTTAGACAAACAAAATGTGAAATCAGGTACATTTTATCTGGCTTCTGGTGTCATAATAAATATTTTGCAGAGCAGTCATAAACAGTCTGCATAAATTAATATTGCTTTACCTACGACCTTAGGTCTGATTCTGCTCCCATTGAAGTGAATGTGTGTTCTGTCACTGGTTTCAATGGGAACAAGATCAGGCCTATAGAATGTAACCAAAATGCATACTGTGCTATCCATGACCTACTCTACTGCATTGCCTTTTTCTAATTATATGGATTTCCAGACTTGGAAGGTTTCATATAAAACATTCAGAATTGTAGAAACAATTAAGAAACAAATAATCTATAACCTGGATGAAACTTTATGAATAATGCAGACTTGCAAAAGTGTCAT
This sequence comes from Gopherus evgoodei, assembly GCF_007399415.2. Lineage (NCBI taxonomy): Eukaryota > Metazoa > Chordata > Testudines > Testudinidae > Gopherus > Gopherus evgoodei. The sequence goes on along the minus strand of NC_044322.1, from coordinate 159,805,732 downwards.
GGAAACATATCCGCCCAGGCAAAAAATGTCCTCACCCACTCTCACCATGAGGAAGCTAGTGGAAAAAAAAAAGTGCTACTTTCTCACTAATAAAAACAATGTACCCTGTTTGTGTAAGTATAGTTTTGCAAGGCTAAATTACTACATAAACCAGGGGTAGCCAATAAGCAGATGACAGGCCAAATCTGAACAGCCAGATGCCATTAAAAGAACCCTGAAATCTTTATATTTACTTATTATTATCATTGTTATTATTTTTTTCTCTGGAGTCTGGACCTTCACCAATAAATTTGGATGATGACAAAAAATCATTGATTACCCCTGACTGTACACATTACAAAGGTATGTAGAATCCCTACCAAGTCCATTTGCACTGGGATCTACTTTTGCTTGTTGTATGCTGAAAAATCTTTTGTAGAGAAAATGAACTTCAGCTACTGGCAATTTGTCTTCAGTAACAGAGGTGTTTTCAGGATTTCCAGTATTGGCATTAGTCTCCAGTACCTGGACCAACAAAGAACAGAAGTCACTTTTAAAAGCAACTACTCGTTCTCCTCATACCACCCCCCAATGCCTTTCTATTGATGATGATTTTTTTTTGTTGCGGGGCCCTACTTTGCGCACACTTTTGGAATGAACAGCTGATACACAGCAAATCCAGGGACAGCTTCCAGGCCTGCTCTCTGTTTGCCTAAAAATGGCCTCATCCTGCAAGATGCTGAGCACCTCCTGAGTGTTACTGAGGAGCTCACGCAATTCCTATTGACTTCAGTGAGAGTCGGGGCACTCAGCAACTTGCACAAATGGACCGACCACTAATTAGCAAGCAATAACCAGCAATTTACTGAAACTAAAATGTTGCTTGAGTCTGCCTATAACCACAGTTATTTAGAGTAATTCATTCACCACATCAAGAAATTCTGACAAGTTCCTTCTTTAAATGTCAAAGCATTTTCCACAGCGTGCTTTTTAATTGCTATTGTAAGTACTGTAAAGGAAAGTCCAAGTTACGAACTGTGCAAAGCCTGCTCTGATCTGTCCGACTTCCTATTTACCTTATGCTGAAGAACCTTTGAATGTTGTATGCAGCTCACAAACTGAAATTAAAATGTAATTCTGGGTAAATAAACCTTATGTTTTAAAATTAACATGAAGGTATAGGGTACAGATAGGATACAAAAAACTTCGGAATCTGGTCCAGTAGGCTCTGTACAATCAATGATAGAATGGGTCTGATTTTGCACTCACACTAGCGTAAATCAAGGGTAAATGCATTAAAGTCAGAGGAGCTAGTGTGCTGTAAATCCAGAATGTCAGGCCCAGGAAATTTTTGCCTTAGACAAAGTATAGTTTAGCTTTGCCACTAACTTTTAGGGAACATAGAATACCTTTTCACCATCTAGCAAGCATTACCTATCAAAATACAACTTTTCTCTTATTCTATCAAATATAATAGACATTCCTGGTAACTAAAAATGTCAAGAGGCATTATATAAACTGCTGTTTTTAGGGCAGAAATAAGGAAAGCACGTCCTTCTGCAAATGATTTCTGACCTAAAGAATACCTTCATTGCTACATGTGTTGCTGCTCTGGAAACAAAACAGCATTAAGATACATGACATACAGTTACAAAATGTTAGAGAATCAATATTTACCCTGGGCTAGGGTATTACTTACCTCTTCTTGAGATATCATGGTTAAAAACAAAAATATGTTCTCTTTTCATTATAGTAATAAGCCTGAGGGAAATCTAGTTGTTAAACCAGTCCACTCAGGAAATATTTTCATCAAACCACCCAGAATTGCCAGCTCAACCACTGTAGCAAATGACATTATTACTGTAGTCTGTGTAATTCAGCCTGGTTGTAGATATCAGGTAGCCTAGGATGACATAGCTATGGATACCAGGAAGGCAAAAACTCAGCAACCCTTTTAATCAGTGTAATCAGGTAAGGTAATATCGTGGTATTTGTAAACCTTTTCATGAACCTGTCTGACAAGAAACTCTCCAAAGATTAAGTCACAAGTGTGCTTGCTTGTTCCATTTATACTAAATAAAGTGGCTGCAGAAAAGCATGTGCCAGAATTCTGTGCTCTGGTGAAGGAGCCCCTCAAACCTAGTCAGTTTGGCAAACCAGACCCTTTATTTGGTTTCATTGCTCTTTGTGAATTTGGTGTGCTCTTTGCTAAGTGCACCCACCAGGCATGAGGCAAAGAGCAAACCAAAAGATAGTTCCCAGGATAGATCTGCATTTTAACTATGAAAGAATTCCACCTCCATAATTATGAAAATTTGCACTTGAGCCAATGCAAAAATTCTACTTGCTCTAAACTCAGAAGCTCATGGAGCAGCTGAAATGAAAAATCCTGATCAGAATAACAATATAATCATTATCTTGTTTTGAGCATTTTTTTGAGTGGCGGGGACAGGAGGTTGTGAAGCGAGCCAAAGAGCCATGCTGGTATGTATAGGTGAAGACAGGGCTACTGAGAGACTGTGGCTCCCTAATGAGAGTGCTAATATTTTAGAGTAGGTTAGTGGCATTTACTAATGATGGGAGAATCTCAGCAGTTTCAGAGGAATCTTATTCAAACTTGGCTCTTCAAGATGGGAGTTGAACTCTTACAAGAAAAGAAGGTTGTACAATATTTCTGATACTTCCTCATCTTAGTCAGGACAGCTTTGTGACAAGAACAGCTTTTATTACCTTATTTTGGCAGTTCTGATCATTGCAGGAATTAGGAAGCAGAGGCATTAAAAAAAGAAAAAAGAAAGAAAACTGATCAAAAAGGTTCAGTCTGGGTTCAGTTAGAGGCAGGACTGAAAGCAGAATTGGCTTGTCTACACATGGAAATGACTAATATTTCTCTTTTTTCCCAGCATACTGAGCAAGATCGTGGGTTTGACCCTCAGCTGCCCTCAGCTCAGCCTCGGAAGACCTGGGTTTGATTCCCCACAGTGCCCGAGGGGAGGCTGTTAGGGAACTAGTCACAACTCCCTGATTCTCAGCCACCAGGACCTGGGGTAAGTTAAAGTTTCCAGGGTGAGGTGTGGAGACATCTTCAACTGACCTCAGGAACCTTACAGCAGTGGAGAATCAGGCATAGCAAAGGATTGCTTTACCATGCCCTCTCCTGTTCCTTGATAACCCTTTTACTCTCCCAGCCCTGATATACACCCTGCCCCCCACCCCTTGTGCCAGGAGGGACATAGCAGCACAGGAGGCAGGGGAGATTCAGTGGAGATTCCCCTCACATAGGAATTTTTTCTGGGCAATCTCTGGCCGTTTTAAATGCACTTTGTAGTGTGTAAATTGGAGAATCTGACATACTGTCTCTCCCTGCTGCTGGGTCATCAAGGGAACGCTTTAGTTTATCCAGTATATCATTGGTCTTAGTGCTTTATTGCCAAGAGCAGCACAGGCTGTGGAAGCAAAACTTTTCCCATACTGCCTAATCTATGTGCTCTGAACCTGACCTGAAGGGGCCACCTTTAAAGGAGAAATCATGTTTCAGCATCCATGCTCATTCAGTTCTTAGCCTCTTTGATGGGGATGCCAACAAGGGGCCCAGCTGTGGTGCTGGTTCTGTGAGGTGGAAATGTGTCCACTAAGAACCGGGTTCAGACCACCATCTGATTTCACATATGCCACTGAACAACCAATGCATAGCAACAGCTCATGCTCACTGACTCATTACTGCCTTGGGGTGCATTTAAAATGGTGATCTGAAAGTGAGAGATTCAGTTCCCTGCAATTAGCAAATTTGCACTGACTATGCATTGTGCTATACTGTGGACATATACTAGTCTAGTCTTATTTTGCTACAGTCTACGGTAGGCAGACAGAGACTGCATATATTTCTTGCCTTTCAACCACCCTAAAGTAAAAGTGCAAAGACTAACATGCTATGAAAACAGGATATCAGCTTCTGTCAAAAAGATCACAAGGGGTTTGAGGTTTTTTATCTTAGCAGCCTCTCTCCTTCCCTCTCTCTCTGTCTCTTTCTACTAATTTCTGCCTGTACTGAACATACATTCACAAGAGGAGTGGAAGAGATGGCAGTGGCTGAAACACAACTATATTCGAAGGTTTTGAACAAAGTCAAAAACAGAAGCACCTGCGCTTTACTGGAATCCCTCTTATCTATGGGATTCCCTGCACATACAGCGTGAGTAGTATTTTTAAGTTACCTCAATATATTAAAAGAATTTTCTCATAAAAATTTGAACATAGACAGTTTGCATTTTTAACAGAGAAAACAAACAACTGCTTGACACAGATGTTTCTGTATGTGGATAAGATATCCCACTTAGGGCTTAATTTATAGCATTTTGTGGTGTATTGATCTTATCCTACAAAGAACCTACTGTGCATCCATTTTTAATATCTAAATCTAAAAAATATCCACTTTTGGGTTGAGAGACTGTAAAACTTGTTAAACACTTGACATGCTCAGTTATCTCCCACAGTATTACCAAAAACAAGTCACATTTTTCATCCATCAATTTTGCTGTAACACAGTTAAGTTTAAAGACACCTTTTGGCCTATGCTGAGTTCTATGACACAGCCAAGGCATCTTACCACATGTAGGATATTAGAGACTGAGTTTACTTTTCACAAGACGTTGTTTTCCTGTTTATAAATATCATATAAAACTATTCAACACAACTATCATTTTTACTCTTTTTATTCCATAAAGAATTTCTCTCAGTTTAGGATCACATTAAAAAAATTACATGCCAAAGGGGAGAAGGGAAAATAGTATCTCCATGAAAAATACGAAAGCGCCAAATGCTGTCCTCAGTTATACTGGCAACCTCCGTTGCTGGAGCAGTGTAACTGTGGGCAGAATTTGACTCTGCATTAAAGAAAAATGCAGTATTAAGGTGACTTGTTTCCCAAACATCTTCAGATGGGATAAGCATATTTTATGTGAGATTTTCAAAGGGACATGGGGGAATCTAGGGCCTCAACTCAGTGGCAGTTGGGCAGTTTAATTTTCCTATGTGCCTTTGAAAATCTCATTCTTCAAAAATGTACTCCCTTTCCTGCAAATCCCTTAACGTGTGTGTGTGTGTGTGTGTGTGTGTGTGTGTGTGTGTGTGTGTGTGTGTGTGTGTGTGTGTGTGTGTGTGTGTGTGTGTGTGTGTGAGAGAGACAGAGACAGAGACAGAGACAGAGACAGAGACAGAGAGAGAGAGTGAAATAAGGATCCATCAATGTGAATTTAAAACTGACTACAATACATCTTCATAACCTGATTTTTAATATTATTTATGTTGGCTTCTTATTGAAAATAAAACCAACCAGTGAAGCAACTATGTCTGAAAAGGTTCCGTATCAAAAGTATTGAATTAATTTTCTAAAGAGCCCTCTATTTTTGGGTGCCAACTTTAGACACCTTGGGCCTGACTTCAGAGGTACTGAGTTCCTGTTGCTCCCATTAATGTCAGTTGAAATTTTGGGGACACAGCTCTTCCGAAAATCTGGCTCACGGTCTTTCCCATCAGGCATCCCAAAACTGAGACACCCAAAATGAGTGGCCAGTTCTGAAAATGTTTGGCTCTGAGGTCTAAATTCTTCAAATCTTCTTTAAAGCACAGTGGTGTTACCTATAGAGTGTATTTGTGCTTTTTAGTGGAAAGGAAACGGTTAGATAAATAGTCAGAGTGCTGAGCAAGTTTGTATAAAATTTATAAAGTAGCCTGGAGTTTTGCCTAAAATTTCAACTGAACAACTATCTAATCTTAGAAACTTTGGTTATTATTTTTAAAACTTTTGCATGTGTTTTCAATTCCTGATTTCAGCCATTCAGCATTCCTGGCATGGCCAAAACCAGGTTGTGTTAGAAATATCATAAGATAGCCTGATCTTACATGATTCAGAGCTGCAGTGCCATAATCTCTTTTACACTAAGGCCCCTTTACATCTGAGCAGTTTAAAGGTGCATTTGTGTAAATGGGAATCAGGAAGAATCTTAGCAACACATTAACCCCCAGCTCCAGGCTTATACAGTACTAATTATTATTAGCATTTCCAGACAGGGATCTGGGAATTTATTCTTCTAAAACAGTACTTTAAAATATATATATTTAAGAACCTTTCTGCTTTTTGTCTGAGAGAGATTTGTAGACATAGGATCCATTTTTGAATTAAATTGCCTTATTGTGTATTATTTGCTTTGTGGAAGTGCATAGGAGCCCCAGTCATAAGCCAGGATGCCACCACGCATGATGCTATACAAACACAAAAAAAACCCAGTCGCTACCTCAATAAGCTTACAGTCCTAATATGAGCTGAGACAACTGGTAGATACAGACCGGCACAAGGAAAAATGAGACAGTGCTGGTTTGGTATGATAGGCAGAGGTCTCAGCACCCCAGCTGCCTAGCCATTTGTCAATTTTTTATAAGCCTAATGGCACAGGATAGTTTTAAGGAGGAAAATGAAGGAGAACAATGATTTGGCTTTGTAGGTGTTGACCGGGAGTATTCCCAAGAGTTGAAGGTTGCATGGGAGAAAGAACAAAAGCTCATTTGAAAATTGACGGAGTCTGGCATTGGCAAAGAGAAGGCAGGAGTCGACCTCTTGATAGTGTATGAGAGATGATAGATAGGGTAGGGATAGCTGGTGAACTGCCTTGGAAGTGAAAACAAGCTGCTTATGGGTGATACTATGGAGAAAGGGGAGCCAGTGGAGGGAGGCAAAGAGAGGGGTGACATGGTCAAAGCAACCAGTGATCTTCACAGCAGCACTCCTAATGGATATAAGTCAGTAAAACTGGATTTGTCAAGGCCAGAGAGAAGGATATTGCAGTAAAAGGATATTGCAGTAATCAAGACACGAAATAAGAGCCTGGACGAGACTGTTAGCAGTGAGGATGGATGAGAAAGGCCATACCTTAGAGGTGTCATGCAGAAAGAATCAGCAAGCTTTGCACATAGTTAGGACTTAAGGTCTTAGAGACAGGTCTGAGTCATTCAAAGTTGACACCCAGTTTACTGGCCTGAGTGACAGGAAGCATTGTGGTGGTGTCCACAGTGCTCAAGAAAGAAAGTAGCGGGGAGGGCTTGGGGGGGAAAGATTTAGAGTGTATTTTGGCCACGTTGGGCCTTCAGTAATAAAAGGACACAGCACGTAAGTAATACATTTAATTATTTATTTACAAATCCCCATACAGTTTTCTCCCTGGGGCGACGAAGACAGAAAAAAGTACATGAGACCAGTCACACTGTTTATTGTGCTGCTGGAAGGTGCACAGATATCACAGGGCTGGATGCAGTATAAGAACTTGAACAGAAGGGAATTAAATGTTACAAATTTGGCTTCAAGACACCAACAGGCAGAAAGTCTTGTTTCAAGTGTAGCAAAAATTGTCTCTTGGGTGTAGCAAAAGAAACACGAGTCATAGTGCGTTTTAGGATTGTGTCCAGGCTGAAATGTCCAGTTCCTCTGCTGGACTTCTTCTCATCTCCCCCACCCCAAGAAACTCAACTCTTGGTCTCAAAGATGTGTGTGTGCAGGAACATACTGTCCTGATAGAAAAAGATACTGAATTTGGGTATAATTTGGTTCCATAGAACAGCAATTACATATTAGAGATAGACCTGAACCAAAATCCCTGAACTTGTGGCTCAAATCTGTCTCTCTAATGGGCAGAAACAAAACACTGACTCCTTTGGGAAAATTTGGATCCAGTTTTCCAGATCCCAAGTATAAGAGTGTGTGGATCTAAGGTTTTGGTTCTGCCCACTATAGTATTTGGAGCCGGGATTTTGTTTGGTCCCATCTCTAATAATACTGTGGGCCCATATACAGTACAAATCATGCTTATACAGTGTATTAAGGAAAAGTCTTCAGAACTCAAAGGAGAATTTGCTGTCTTACTGCATCTATTTTCTCCTGGTGAATCCACTTTATTTTCCTTAGGCAAAAAGCTTTGGCTGCTACTGGACACAAGACAGCAGAAGAGGCTTCAAAATGGTAAGAATGAAATAATGTACAGTTCCCCCAGGAGTACTTTCACATGAAACCGAATGAAATGTAGTTGCTTATGGGCTCTTTCCCCACTGGATTTGGATTTAGGAGACTTCATGGTAAAAATGAAATCAAATCTGAGCTCATCTTTATTTTGCTTTATGGGAATAGTTTTATTCGATCGTGATTCTTGTAGGCATAAAATTATTTGCACAGAGCACAAAGTGAAGTAAGAGCAGAGTTACTGCTTCCTAGACAATGGTTCTATTTTATGGAACATGAGAGAATATGTGGGTGTGGGGGGGGGGGATGCTGTCATGATCAACTAATTTTGACGTAGTCAAAAAGGGGAGGATTGTGAGGAATCATTATGTAATAAATGTCTCCAGTTTCTCACACCTTCACTCATGAACAAAAACATCTCTCTCTCACAGAACTGGATGATGACTATAGATCAGAGAGGAAAATTTAGATGCTCAGCCCATGAGGCAAAAGTAGAAAAGGAGGTGTTAAAGATCTGAGAGATTACAGTTGTAAAGGAATTTGGAACATGTTAAGTTAAAAGGCATTGACTGGAGGGAACACAACTCCAGGTGGGAAAAGGCTATAAAATTAAGCTGAATGGCTAAGAGTTTCCGGTTTTAAAAAATAAGAATCCAGGATAGGCATGACCATGAGTACTGTCAATGGCTACTCTTGGGTCATCTGAATTTTTTCTCCAGCCCGAGACACTGATGATGGAGTACGGAGATGTTGCTGATACTGATTTATTTTGCAATTTTAAATCCCAGAACTAAGGGTATGTCTACACTATACCCCTATAGCAGCACAGCTCCAACGCTGCAGATGTGCCACCAGAAAGTCGTAGTGTAGATGCTTCCTACATTAATGGAAAGGGGTTTTTCCATTGATGTTGTTATTCCATGTCACTTCCTACATTAATGGAAAGGGGTTTTTCATTGATGTTGTTATTCCATGTCTCTGAGAGGCAGTAGTTACATTGACAGAAGAATCCTTCTGTCAACCACACAAGGGATTAGTTTGACCCAGCTATAGCATTCGGGCCACAAAATTTTTCACAACCCTGAGTGACGTAGCTAGGTTAATCTAATTTTTAAATGTAGAGCAGACTTGAGTCAAATCTCAAACCCACGCTCTCTGCTGATATTTGTGAGACACAGAAAAGATATAAAAGAGCACCTACCAGCAGCAATGCCTTCTACAAAGCAACTGATGTTGCTCCAGATGGGGCGATGTAAGGCAAATACAGTTAATCATCCAGATACAAAGGCTTAGAATGAGAACATTGCACATTGAAATATGCATTATTGTATATTCCTCTTTGCTGTGTTTCCAGCAAAGCTGAGATGGCACAAGTTATGACTTTTACTTAGAGTTTATACTACAAGGAAGGTGGTTCTGGATTTTTTGGATCTGGGTCCACGTGTTGCAAAACATGCTGATATGTGGCATTACTTCTGACATCCAGAGTGGTGATCAAGTGGTGGATTGCATGTTCATCTGAGCACATATCCAGTTCAAAACAGGCTACAAAACAAGCTCCATCAGAAATTATTTCATGCTGAGAATTGAAAAAAATCAGAAGCAGATGATGCTGCAACTCCCAATGCGAAATGACTTGTTATAGATTAGAGCATGACTTATTAATTTCAGTTGATGTGTTTTCTTTTTTGTTTGGTTTTTTTGGTGGAGGTGTTTTGTTTTGTTGTTTTAATTAATTAATTAATTAATTGAGATTAATAAAAATGCCAATTTTTTTTGAAGGATTTTTTTAAACCTATATTTTCAAAATTACCTCCCAGTTTTTTTCTCCATTTTTTGGTGGTTTGCTCCCCCTACCCCTTTTCCTCCCTGTTCCAATGGCAAAATAGAAAATGGAGGAGAAAATCAAACAAACAATAGTACAAGTTTTCTGTTTTCAAATACTGAAAATTATGTTTTCATTTTCAAATTTCAAAAAAAAATTGAAAATTTTCATTTAAAAACCGAAAGACCTCATCCCATCAATCAATATCACAAAGGGAAATGTTTTGACCAGCTCTAGTTTTAATCTGTTCTTATTTCATTATCAGTTTCTGCTCATGTAGCAACTATTCGTTTTTCTTTCTCTGCTTTTATTATGGATGTCTTCACCAGAGCGATGGAGGAATGTGTACACAATTGTGCCTTAACTTACCTTGTGCCATGCGCTCTCAATTTCAGGTTGCACTCTCATTGTAATGATCCTTCTTTGGATGATCCAATCCCTCAGGAATATGCTCTCTATTTGTGCCCAACTGGACCCTTGCATGACAAACTGCAGGAATTTTGGAAAGAGAGCAAGAACCAATGTGCAAGAAACAAAGCCCATGAGATTTTCCCCCACATAACTCTTTGTGATTTCTTTACGGTAAGAAAGTCTTTAACAATTCCATTGAGCATAAAAAACGGGCTAACATAAAATTAAGATTGAAATCTGGGCTTTCTTGATCATGTATTTTCACTTGCTCTTGCAATTATTTTGCACTAATAATTCCTTGCATAATTATAAAAACTCAGGTGTGATTGTTTTCTGTATGCAGTTAGGAGCACAAATGATAGTGTGTAAAAAATTATATGGATGAGGGATTCAATATGCAAAGGTCAGTGTGTTCAGATAAATGCCATGTTTTGAAAACCCAGCAACAGTATCCCGTTACAGAGTATGCTGGGACACAGGCTAAGGTAATTGTATTTATTCCCCTCTACATTTACAAATATCAATAAAAATATTCGGATGATGAATATTGAGGAATGATCAGGCCAACAAATGTTATGGACTGAAAGTAGGGATTAGAAGGAGATTTTTAAGTCTCATGAGAGCGGAGGGGTTGGATTTAGGCTTTTTTGAGGTCTGATCATTTAAACTCTATGTATGAATATGTCAGTGCAACTGCACACCTAATCTGTTCATGCAGCTAATATGGCTGTGTTTGCAAATCATGTATTTGCATGTACAAGTGGTCAGTACTATCTCTTTTTGCCTTCTGAGCATGCAAATTAGGCAAGGTGTTGCATATGCAGTGTGCACAGAAAAGCAAACCCTCAGACATATCATCTATTTAACATCCTCTGTGCATTCATTTCTCACTGCTTTTGGATGCTGACTGGAAGCACAGTAGTTGCTCTCAGTTTGCTGTTGAGAAAGTTCCACATACTAAAAATAGCTATAGAAAAAAAGTTGGTTCTCTTTGCTTTTTTTTTCCTGCTTTGGCTGGTGCTGTATTTGCTCTCCTGCCCATCACAGCTTGCATTCTATACTTTAGTATTGCCATGGAGTAAAAACATCAAAAGTGTGTAAGTGGCTTAGGAGTCTAAATCCTATTTTCAAAAGTACTTTACAGACAGATTTACTTATTTAGGTACCTAAAGATGCAGATAGGCACCCAGCGGGATTTTCAAAAACTCCTAAACAGGAAATTCACCTAGACGCTTTTAGCACCAAAATATCTTTGTAAAGCCTAAACTACACAGGAGGGTAATTTTGCACTGAATTTTTGTGCATTAACTGCTGCTTATTGGGTAGTTGCGGTAATTACATACACACAGTCAACTGTTATCTGCTTTAATATAATCCAGTGTGTCTACATTAGTTGTCTACAATGTCTACATTCTCTATGATGTATCTTGTCCTTCGGCAGTTAGTAGCCTAAGTCAAAGGTTATGGCTACACTACACAGCTTTTAGTGACACGGTTCTGCGACTACAGCCAAGCCACTAAAAGGCGTACAGCGTAACTGCAGTTTGTCGGCAGGAGAGAGCTCTCCTGCCGACAAAAAAATTCCACTGCCGATGAGCAGGGCCGCCCATAGGGTGACCAGATGTTAAGGGGAAAATATCAGAACTGCTGTTGGGCGGGGGATGTTGTTGTTGTTTTTTACACTCACCCATCCGGGAGTTCAGCAGCAATTTGGCGGAGAGCCCTTCAGTCGCGGATGTTCTTCAGCTGTATTTCGGCGGGGAGTAATAAACCTTGCTGCCAAAGACAGAAGCGCCCACCACCAAAATACTGCTGAAGACCATCCGCGACTGAAGGATTCTCCACCAAATTGCTGCCGAAGACCAGGAAACAAAATATCGGACAAATGGTGTCCCAACCGTACTCTGGTAGGGATGTGGGACAAGCTCTTCAAAATCGGGACAGTCCTGATTTTATCAGGACGTCTAGTCACCCTAGCTCCCCAGAGGATGCAGGGAGCCTCGTGCAAAGCGGGGAGCAGACATAAAAAAAAAGATGCCACCTGCTGCAGCGCTTTTACTCACTGGGTGGCGCTCCGAGTCTGCGGCGGCAGTTCCTTCACTCGCTCCGCATCTTTGGCAGCACTGAAGGACCCGCTGCCAAAGTGCCACCGAAGACCTTAGAGTGAGTGATGGGCCCGCCGCTGAAGTGCCACTAAAGACCCAAACCACTGCCGGGTGAGTAAAAATTTAAAAGGCACCTCTAGCCAGGGAAGGGATTCTCGGCCAGGGCTCATGGGGCTCCTGCGGGGGCCCGGGGTAAATTGCCCCACTTGCCTCCCCTCTGGGCAGCCCTGTTTGTTGGCAGGAGAGTGCTCCTGCCGACAAAGCTGTCATGGTATAAATCCCCACTCTGAACCTTAGTGTCCAAAAGATGGGGTACCAGCATGAATTCCTCTAAGCTCAATTACCAGCTTAGAACCTGTAGCGCTGCCACCAACCAGGAATTCCAGTGCCTGGTACACTCTGGTCCCCCCAAAACCTTGCCTGGGGACCCCCAAAACCTAGTTCCTCTGGATCTTAACACAAGGAAAGTAAACCCTTTCCCCCACTGTTGCCTCTCCTAGGCTTCCCCTCCCTGGGTTACCCTGGAAGATCACTGTGATTCAAACTCCTTGAATCTTTAACAGAGAGGAAAATTCACCTTCCGCCCTCCTTCTCAATCCCCCTCCCAGACTCTCCCTGAGAGAGAAAGTAATCCTAACACAGAGAGAAATTAACCTTTCTCTCCCCCTTCCCTCCTTTCTCCCCACCAGTTCCCTGGTGAATTCAGACCCCGTCCCCTGGGTCTCACACCAGAAAAAAAAAATCAGGTTCTTAAACAAGAAAAGCTTTTAATTAAAGAAAGAAAAAACAGTAAAAATTATTTTTATAAATTTAAAATGGAATAGGTACAGGATCTTTCAGCTATAGACACTGGGAATACCCTCCCAGCCTAAGTATACAAGTACAAATTAAAATCCTTTCAGAAAAATACAAATTTGAACTCCTTCCAGCCAAATACACATTTGCAAATAAAGAAAACAAACATAAGCCTAACTCACCTTATCTACTTAGTATTTACTATTCTGGACATATAAAAGACTGTATCAAAGAGATTGAAGAGAAACCTGGTTGCACGTCTGGTCACTCTCAGAACCCAGAAAGAACAACTACCAAAAACTAACAGCACACACAAAAACTTCCCTCCTTCAAGATTTGAAAGTATCCTGTCCCCTGATTGGTCCTCTGGTCAGATGACAGCCAGGCTCACTGATCTTGTTAACCCTTTATAGGCAAAAGAAATATGAAGTTACTTCTGTTCTATTAACTCTTACTTATCTGTTTATGACAAAAGCACTGTTCACATCAGCACTTTTTGTCGATAAAACTTTTGTCATTCAGGGTTGTTTTTTTAACACCCTTGAATGGCAAAAGTTTTTCAGACGAAGTTCCAGTGTAGACAAAGCCTAACTGAAAATCAGTGGGACTTAAGATCCTAAGTACCTAAGTCAGTTTTGAAAATTGAACGTAGCTTCCTAAATAACTTAGGCACTTTTGAAAATTTGACCTGTGATCAGGGTGTTTTCTAAATCTAAAGATAATATAATCTAAATAATATGCCCTATGAATATCGAGATATTCTCTACAAAATGAGTCTTAAACAGCATAATGAGGTGCTGCCTCCCCCCTAAAGGATCAATGTGTACACTTCAGTGGAAGAATGGTGTGGGTATCACTAAAACTATATTGATCTGTAAAAGTTTTAGAGTCCTTTCATTGCTGACAAAGTTGCACATTAGCATCCTTGCAGCACTTCGCCATTAGCTTTGTCAGAGATCTATTGAAGCAATATGGAAAGTGCTGTGATGGAGCAGTTGGACAAACAAATTATATTCATTGTAATTTTGTACTCTATAATGCTGCTGAGACTACAAAATAAAGAGAACACGTTTCATAGAAAAATGTCAAACACTATGGTACTAGCTGGCCATTAATAACATTTATAGGAAATAAACATTTATTAGTTTGTAATGAATGTAGTGCTTTTGAAAGGTGTCAGATGTAAAAGTCTGAATTAACCACAGACAGTATGCATAGGCAGCAGCATTTTCAAGCTTCCACATAACGTATCTCAACCCTGTTCTAGGTGGAACATTTCAAGGGATAAGAAAGTAATTTAATCTCTGTGACTATTCAGTACTTGTTCTTTCTGCTATGACTGCCAGTCGGAGTGCCCACTAATACTGAACTATGGTAATGGTTTAAAGTTTGGATATTGTCCAGCAGGAATTGTTTATGAGGCAGTGGATGCCACTGATTGTTTGTAATGCATGCTCCCCATATGTTTTCTTTTAGTGTGAAGATCGGAAAGTGGAATTCTTGCATGAAGCCCTAAAGAAAGTTGGTGACAGGTTTTTAAATGTGTTCCCACCTGCCATTTCTCTATCACTACATTCGTCTGTCAGCTACCTTGGTTTCTTCATTAATGATGCCCATGCAAATGTCATCAAAGAGTTTGCTGTGGCCTTTGCTACTGAGGCATCAATCTTGGCAGGTACCGTCAATCTCAATTGGAAACTGTAGTAATTTAAGTATCTCCTGAATTTCTGATGGGGCTCCAATCAGATTCTGTTGTTCACTTCATGCAACCATCCTGCCCCAAAGTTTTGAAAAAATCATGCCTGGGGAAAGTGGGCCCTGCTTTCTTGCTTATTTTACACAGCAGACATAATGTATTAGCCTAAGATATCTCTTTTTTTCCCAAAAGCCAGATGCATAAAATAGCAGTTAGTAAAAACACTTCATGGTGTTCTTATTATCTTTGAGAAATCTAAGCAAAGCCTTCACTTTGTAACATTCTGCAGGCAATTACTGAGTAGAATTATCTGTAAATATATATACTGTGTATCTCTCTCTATTTAGGCACTTAACTGTGGTTATCTCCATGGTTTGTGAGGCAGGCTTGATGTCTGTTCAGTGTTGCATTGCTAAACAGCAGTTTCAGGTCAAGGGGTTACCTTAGTAGGTGTCAAGGGGTTTTTGTAAAAATTAATTAATGCAACATTGGAAGTATTAATGTTCTGAGCCTCCAAAATGGAAAGGGACTGAGAGTATAAAACTTCAACATCTCTAACTTGAAGCCTGGCACATAATTTAGGATAATGGTGAGTTGTAGGATCATGGATGAGGAAAGGAGGAAAGTCAAGAGAAAACAAAAGAGTCCAGAAGGAATACATCAACCAAAGCCTTATTATGTCAGATCCTCTAGCTCTATACTTTAGTTATGGCAGTGTGGGAAGATGATCAGCCCTTTGGCTTTTGGTGATGTTCAGCTTACTATGGTGATGCTGTGAAGAAAGGGAGGCAGGAAGAAAGCCAGGCATCCAAATAGATCTGTAAATGTCTGGAATTCCTGCAATGCCCACATAGACTAGTCAGCTCTCATGGTTTGTTACTGAGTCACAGATTTCCCTTCAGGGACCTGTGCTTTGGAGTGATCCTTGACAACTGCATGTCTGAGACATGAAATATTGAAATAGACGTTTACTACATCGATGTCACAGATCAAATCAATAAATATCGCTAAGAATACCAAAGAGTACATTTGAGCATCTGTAAGTGTAATTAAAAAGACAAAAGGCCAAATGCTGGGTACATCTTACACTGCAATAAGAAGAAGAAGAGGGAAAGGTAGGGATATATTCAAAGCAAGGTTTCTTATGCTGAAGAAGAGAGAAGAACTGAAGACTCTGTGAAATCCACTAAGGAATTTGCAATACAGCTTTGGTATGTGCTTGGATGTTACAGTGATGAGTACTGTAGATAGCTTTATAATATACAGACAGTAATCGGTGCAATAAGGCTTTATACAAAAGAGGTCAAAGAGAGGATCGATCTGTATATTTGTCTGTCTTCGAGTTTTCCTTAGCACTCATCACATCAGCATACAAGTGTTCTGCAGATAGGAGCCATGGATTTCCCACCAAGCAATCTCCATAGATCCTGACCTCCTTTATCTTGCCGCTGGGATAACAGAGGTTACTGCAGGCCTAGGGCTCCAGTCACCCAGTACTGTTCGGGTATGAGGAAGGGAAAGAGATAGTTGGAACCCTTAACCCCAAAACTATCTTCTCGTGGGAGGGAGAAAGGTGGGCTCGGGGGGGAGGGGCTCTTTCAAAGCCATTATCTAAGCAACCTCTTCTTGACCGTGTGTCCCATTCATTCTCTCCAAGCTGTAATGCCATCTCCTCCTCACACTCAGTCAGCTTGCTACCCTAACTGGGAGGCATTGCTTCCCCATATGCACGGTGCTGGAACAATTTATATAATGGGGTGCTAAGAGCCATTGATCCAAACTGTAAACCCTGTATGTGATGGAAACCACTTCAAGCCCAGGGGTCCAGCACCTATGCCCAGATGTCATCTTCCAGCACTCTGATTTCTTCTTTTGGCAGTCAGGACAGTTGCAGGGAAAGGAGAGGAGTCAAGTGTGCAAAGGAGTTTGTGGTGGGGCCATGAGGTCATGGAGGGTAGTCACTATGCAGCTGCATCAGAGAGAGAGAGAGAGAGAGAGAACATCTCTCTCAGGGTCCATGGAGTTATATTTAACGGCAGAGCCTGAGTGGACTGCACACCAGCTGATGGCTTAACACCAGGATTTGGTTGATGGTATTTTCATTTCTGAGAAGTGAAATTTTGTAGAAGAAAATAAGGCAGTATTCATTAGTGAACCAGAAAGAATGATTTTTTTTTTAGCAGAAGGGTGAACTGTACACATCACCAGATTAAGAATGTTCACTTGGAAATAGTGTAATAGTCTGAAAAATTGTCTTTGATTACTACATTGTTTCATATACTGCGCAGAAGTCTATGGAATAAAATTCTGCTTCATGGTGCTAAATAAACAGCCTAGATAAACTTCACCTTATTTTGTGACCTTATAGGATTATTAATTTATTCCTAGATTGCCGCGTGAAACCCTGCACAAAGCAGCTGCACCTTACTCTGGCTCATAAGTTTTATCCTCACCATCAAAAGACTTTGGAACAATTGGCCAAATCTATCAACCCGGGACAGAGCTGCCTGTGGACAGCTGCTCTGTATTCTAGAGATATGCGCTTTGTAAATTACCAGGTACAGCATTCAACATTACTTAAGTATCAGAGGGGTAGCCATGTTAGTCTGGATCTGTAAAAGCAGCAGAGAGACCTGTGGCACCTTATAGACTAACAGATGTATTGGAGCATGAGCTTTCGTGGGTGAATACCCACTTGCATCCGAAGAAGTGGGTATTCACCCACGAAAGCTCCTGCTCCAATACGTCTGCTAGTCTATAAGGTGCCACGGGACTCTTTGCTGCTTCAACATTACTTAGTCTTCTGTAGTTATGTATTTAAAAGCAGATTTTTTTTATTCATGAAAAAAATATGCATGCATAACTCATAGTTTCAGTATACATTACAATGCAAGGTGCTTCTTTTGCCTGAAAATTTGTCTTCTCAAATCAGCGGAAGATAACTGTTGTATGGCTGTTGATATGCAGACTAATCAGATCTAATTCCAAACTCAAACAGGAAAACTTAATTTTAGACTATTATGGAGTGTGAAAATAAGAAGACAGAAAATAAGCAAGAAGTATTTGAAAGTACCAGCATTCTTCCAGGCAAGATCACTGCGTAACAGTAAAAACATGTTAGTTGACTATATCTACCTTGGAAAAACCTGTAAGGGCTGAATACCCTAATGTAGAACATGACTATATCCATGATGATTTTCTGCTCAAAGGATTCTTGATTAAAATTTGTCAACATTTTTCAACTTTTCAATTAAGTTTTTTCATTAAAAAGTCTAAACTTTTTCATGACACTTTCACCATTTTTCAACCAGATCAGTACAGCATATTATTACTTGAATTACGGTAGCATCTCAGAGCCCTAGTCAAGCACCAGGACCCTATTGTGCTAGGCACTGTACAAACCAAGCACAAAGACAGTCCCTGCCCCACAGATCTTACAATCTAAGTATAAGACAAGAGATAACAGCCAAGCGTGCAATGCTATGAAACTTACAGTGTGATTTTTTTCATATGCCAGATAACTGTAAATTATGGAAAACATACCTACAAATATTTCTGTCTTTTTTAAACTATTCTACAATTGTTACAGAAACGAAGATTTTTATGAACAACAAATGTCTATTTTATATATATTGTAAGAGCCCACTACATTCTTTTTCTCTATGATAAAGAAAAATGTGATTAAAGAAGAAGCTACAGTATAAAAAAAATAGAGAAACAATTTATGGCTCACAGTTGAGCAGCTCTTCTCTGAAATAGTCTATCACTTATAACATTAATGTTCTGGAAATAGGACCTGACATGCATTTGAAGACGTTTCCTTTTTTAATCCCCCACCAGATCTTGCAA
This sequence comes from Gopherus evgoodei, assembly GCF_007399415.2. Classification (NCBI taxonomy): domain Eukaryota; kingdom Metazoa; phylum Chordata; order Testudines; family Testudinidae; genus Gopherus; species Gopherus evgoodei. The sequence goes on along the minus strand of NC_044322.1, from coordinate 159,787,067 downwards.
GCACTCTTCCAATACAAGCCTCAGAACATTGATGAACTAATGCTGAATACTGGAGATTTGATATATGTTGACCGAACACAACAATCCGATGTTAGTGATGGCTGGGTAATTGGTACCTCGCACCGGACTGGCTGCAGAGGATTTCTTCCTGAAAATTACACAGAAAAAGCCAATGAGTCAGATACTTGGGTTAAACACAGGTTAGTAAAATTCCTCTCAGTAATTTCCGGCAATGTACCTGCATAGTACTATTCTATATTCGCTCCCTTGTATACTATAACACAGGGATAGAGGTCTTTTGACCTACCCTTTTGGTAGGCATTGGAACCCTGCAAAGATGCTGATTGATGCTTGCTTACCCATTACAGGAAGTGGGTGCCTTAACCTGGGAAATAAGGAGGTGAGAGTGGTTCTCTGGGCAAAGCTGGCATAGGGTCTGATACACAACATAACATGCAGTGTACACATTTATAGTGCAGTGGCATCCACAATTACACAGAGTAAGCCAGTGAGCAACAGCAGTCGTCAATGAGGAAACAGGAGAAGGGGGGTTGGGGAGGGGGAAGGTTTGAGCTTGGAATTTATGTCATTCTGTCATTAGTTTATTTGTAATTAAGCCACACTGCAGGAAGTTTAATTTTGACGCTATACAGCTTGTGGATGAGTTGCGGAGCTCTCTTTTCCCTCCTTTTCTTTTTTCTACTCTTGTTTTCTTTTAGTTCTCTCTCTCATGCCATTCACTATAGCCCATCTCTGCCTCCATGACTTAACAAAACAAAGACAAACAAACAAACAGATCTTGAGACCAGGCCTATCTTCACACTGTGTGTGGGATGCCTCCTTTCCCCCATATTTCACCTTCGGTTTTGATCTTTAATTTTCTTCAGAGCAAGAACTATGTCGGCTTATATGTTTGGAAAACATCTAGGATATTTTGGTTACTACCTCAGTCTAAATTCATACATAATAACTGTACATTGTACATCAGTTAAATATAGATGACATGAGACTTCATAAGGAAGGAAATGAAAATTTAAGGCATCTGACAGTACCTACCTTCTACTCTTCCACCTAAGGAGAGACTCCTCATTTCTAGAATAACTATTGTGAGTCACAGATATTGCATCACAGCCTTAAATCTGCCACAGTAAGGATGTCAGCCATCCAGGTCCCCCTTTCCTAAACTCTCCACAACACACAAACACATCAGACTCCCTCATACACACAGATTACCCCAGTATTGCTTCTACGAAGTTTAGTGAAAACACATACACACAAAGCCTTAGCTCAGGGGTCTGCAACCTATGGCACACGTGCCAAAGGTGGCCTGCGAGCCAATTTTTGATGGCACATGGGGCAGGCTGAGCCACTCGGCCTGCCGCTGCTCTGGGGTTCCCGCTGCTGGCCACTTATCAGCCGGGGTCCCACCACCCGGTCCCACTCAGCGCCTGCTGCTGGCCTGGGTGAAGGAACCCCAGGCTGAAAGTGGGCTGAGACCCCAACTGGCAGATGCCAGCAGCTGAAACCCCAGCGTGGGGGAGGGCAGAAACGCTCAACCCACCCCTGAAACCTCAGAGCTGGGCGGGCTGACCCACTCAGCCCACTGCCACTCTGGGGTTTCCACCGCCGGCTCCTGCCAGCTAGGGTCCCACCGCTGGTCCCACTCAGCGCCTGCTGCTGGCCTGGTGTTCCTTCCCCCAGCGGGCAGCGGGCTGATACCCCAGCTGGCAGGAGCCGGCAGCCGAAACCCCAGAACAGGGGCAGGCTGATCTGCTCAGCCCGCTGCTGCTCTGGGGTTCCTGCTGCTGGCCCCTTGCCAGCCGGGGTTCCACTCAGCACCCGCTGCTGGCCTGGGGGAAGGAACCCCAGGCTGGCAGCTGACTGTGACCCCAGCTAGCAGGAGATGGCAGCCGAAACCCCAGAGCGGGGGCATGCAGAAATGCCCAGCCCACCCATGAAACCCCAGAGCTGGGCAGGCTGACCCGCTCAGCTCACTGCCACTCTGGGTTTCCGGCTGCTGGCCCCTTGCCAGCTGGGGTCCCCACCGCAGCCCCACTCACCTTGCTTCCAGTTGGAGTTCCAGCGCAGGCCCCCTGACAGACAGGGTCCAGGCTTCCGGCCCTGCTCAGCCCTACCAGCCGCCAGCTCCACTCACCTCGGCTGCTGATCTGGGGTTCTAGTCAATTAACAACTGATCACTCAGAAGCCTGTGTGCAGCTTAAAGTATCCAAATAGGTGCCACCAGACACTGGAAAACTCAGCAAGGAAAAGCAAGGGCAAGGAACACGCTAAACTAATAAGGTCTGCATTTTAATGTAATTTTAAATAGAGCTTCTGAAACATTTTGAAAACCTTGTTTACTTTACATATAACAATAGTTTGGTTATATATTAGAGACTTATAGAGAGACCTTCTAAAAAATGTTAAAATGTATTCACGGCATGCAAAGCCTTAATTAGAGTGTATACATGAAGACTTGGCACACCATTGCTGAAAGGTTGCCGACCCCTGCCTTAGTTTGATACACACCATAGTGTTCTTGTGTCTGAATTTCCCTGGTTTTTTAACGTTAGAAAGGATCTCCAGCATTGTAGTGGCTCCAGGACACTTTCAAAGAGACCCTGTTTTTCATGACAGGGGAGCCACTGCTAGATGGTGAATAAAAATGTAATGTTGCTAGCCGATGACTAAAGCACTGGGTTGTTGTTGGGATTTTTTGGTTTTTTTTTTTTTGTGGGGGGGAGTTAAGATTTTATTAACAACCATAGGAAATGAAAACATTTTTTTTTTAAATGAAAACTGAGATTCAAGGGAATTCCTTTGAAGTAAAATATATTTGTCAGCTAATATTGTGATGGAGAAAAAACATTTTGATGAATATTTTCCATAAATCAAAGATAAATAATAAACTTACAAGTAACCGCTCTCTTCAGTGCTGTTATAATGTACGAGTGGGCCAATATTCAAGCACGAAAAATCAGTAATCAGTTTGGCAAGAGATATCTGAGAAACTGAGACACAAAATCTAAACTTTCTCAAATGGCTGATATTTAATTAACTTTAACTCAAGCTTAATTCACATTAAAACTTTATATCACTGAACAGATTGTGTACTGGAAATTTGGTGAAGGTGTACTATATTCTTCATATAAACCAAAGAGGCTGAATCCCTGCTTTAAGTTAAAAAAAAAGAACCCAACCTTAACCATGGTGACACTATTACATCTCGATAATAATAATAATTTAGGTACTTAATAGTTTCATGAATCTGCATGAATGACTTTAAATTATCAGTTTCAAATACACATATTTATATGAAATGCAAAATGTTATTGTACAGGAAGGTCTGGCAGGATATCTTAGAATCAGTTTTTGTGACATGGACCCAATGCTAGTGGAAAACAAAATCCAAGTTCTTTCATGCTGTCTTCATTCAGCATAATATAAGGTGGAGAAATCCATAGAGACTAGGCATAGAAAAATGCTGGAGATTCTATAGCTGAAGTTCTCATGTGAACACATCTTTTGGAGCTATTAAAATATAGACAAGGATCATCTTTCAGGAATTTCTGCTAGCAAATCTTAGGTTAGAGGGGGAACACGCCCTGAAGAATGCTCACTAGAACTGTGCCCTCCAGCTGCCCTAGTATGACCCCTCAAACTGCAGGGTCTCTAGCATGCAGAGTTTTTGCATGAGGGCTTCCATTGTCTTAAAGGTTAGGGGACAAATATGCACTGGAACTGTAAAGTCTCCCACTTCCATGCTCTCTGTTGCATTTACTCACCAGAGTTCCCCTGTGCCTGTGTCACAGAAGAGGAGTGTCTGTCCTATCAATTCGAGAGTTCATGAGTCTCTTTCGTGAGTGCAGAGACCAATTTGTGTCTTATACATAAGTGATTGTTGCTCAGTTAGAGTTGATCTACACTGAAATTTGGCATTCAAAGCCTCATCCCAGGAACACTTTTCATCTCAAATTTGGCGTGAGTTATTTTTAGAGGGCTTAGGAACAATAAAATAAAAGGATTATGGCTGCAGTTGTTTTTGGTCCCTGTGTAACTGAAAAATCTTAATGAATTTTAGAAGAAAATATTCTACAGTACAGATCGTCCCCTTGGCCTATGTTCTGCTTATTGCATTTTCTTTCCTCTTGTTTTTCATTGTTAGAGGTTACAGTGATAATTAGAAATGAGGAAATGTGGAGGCTGCTTCCCCACATAGATACCACCTTGATCTTGATGATTTTACCTCATTTCAAAAGCATCTGTCTCTGTGCTGCATTTTGCTCTATAGTTGCAAGCTCTGCAGATGGTATTTATAGATAAGAGCTTAGCTTTCTACACAAAAAGCTGCAAAACAGTCCTTGCTATATCCTTGAAGGGAGGGAGCGAACTGTATACCATTTCCTGTTTGACACATTTCAGAGGGTTTACACGCTCTCCTTGCCATTAATTAATATCTATTTAACATTATACGGGACAGTTCGTAGGTCAGAAACAGCATGGTATGGTAAGTATATAAAATAATTTGGCACAGGAAGCATACCCACGGACTAAGAACTCACTTATGTCCCTCCTGGAGCTACACAGTCCTTAGATCTGACTATGTAGGAAAAGAGGGTCTACTCACCTACATGTTCCACCCAGGAGCGGGTAGAATGAAGCCTTACCTCCACCACCCTTCACTCAGTGGCCAAGTAGCTGACCCAGCATGTGGGGGACATGAGCTCTAGTAATTTGGCGCTGGTGTAGATCGTCAGTAAACTACTATCCACCAGGAGAAAAGAGGAAGTCGGAGGAGATGTTTTGTATTAGATGGTGCCTCTTCAGGAGCACAATCCTCCTGCAGTTATTCCTGGGGTGTGCAGCTTAGGGCTTGTCTACATGGCAAGTTACTGTGTGGCAAGCCAGGGTGTGAAACTGACGTGCACTAGCTTGCTGTACAATATTGTCCTGGCTGGACACTGCTATAGTGCACTGAAGGCCCCAGAGTGCGGTTCGACTTAACCCAATGTTCATGTGGTTGCCTGAATCACAAACTAGCTGACTGGAAGGTTTGGTACAGATCTGGCTTTACTGTAACATGTGAGTCAGATTTTTTCAATATTCATTCCTTGTACTGAGACTGCAGCTAAAAATATATACATACGTCCCAGGTCATCACAGCATTGCATAGTCTATTTGGCCTATTTATTCAAGGGAGCAGAGTTTTAAAAATATACACGTTTAGGGGATTTCAAGTATTAGAAAAACGTAAAAGTGCATCTTCTGAAGTCTCCTTGGTTGGTACATTATTATCACATCCCTTCCATGGGGCAGAATTGCAACGTTAGGCTGAATATCGGGGTGAGCCTTAGAACCATATAGAGCCTGATCCAGCACTGAAGTCAGTGGAAGTCTTCTCATTGACTTCAGGAGGTGCAGAATGTGCTGCCTTCCCACCCACCACATGCCTGTACCAGTTCACAAAATTACAGAGGTGGACATGTGGTAGCTGCTACTTTAACCTTCATTGAATGTATATGGTATGACAGTGTTGTTATGCTGAGAGGTAGTGGTGCTTCATCATTCAGAAACCTCTTTGAGATTGGGTATGAATGCCCCCCTTTTTGAATGTAACTGTCAGGATGAGTTAATGAGAAGCCTCCCAACACAGGCCATGTCTACATTACAGCAGCTACAGTGACACAGATACTGCTTCCTACATTGACAGGAGGGGTTTTCCATTGATGTAGTTAATCCACCTCTGTGAGAAGTGATAGCTAGGTCAGTGGAAGAATTCTCCCATTGATTTAGCAATGTCTACATCGGGGGTGGGGGACTAGTTCAAACTTACTGTGGTCCTCCAGGTGCAAAATTTTTCAGTCATGAGTCACGTAACTAAGTTGATGTAATTTTTAAGTGTGGACCAGGTCTAAGATAAATGGTAGTTGTGAACCTGCCCAGGAGTTTGGCAGAAGGGGTTTGCTGAGTACTGTTTGTGTTGTGTGTATGAGAGGAAGGATAACAACACAGAACAGAAGGAGAGACAGAGGCAAAAAGCAAGAAAGCCAAGTAGCAGCTAGTGAGTACAGTGTGACCCAGACAAAGAGAGCTTTGGGGTCTGTTGGCTAAAGAGGCTTGTGGATATAAACTAAGAAACAGCTCATTTGTTCTTTGTTTCACCTATGTTCTGAGAAGCTGGACTTTGTACATTCCTTGTACATAAACAAGACTGCATCAAAGAAAATACTAGACTCCATCAGTTCTTCTTTGAGCTGGAACATGGCCAGGACCCTGAATTTTGACTAGTCAAATGGGTCAAAAAGTGACAATAGTAGTAGGATCCAGTTTCCAAGGATACAGATTATGGTATTCCTGTTGAACCAAGATGGAACAAATAATGGAGATACAGAACCTACAGAAATTGGAAATGGCCACTAGGAATTAAAACAAGGCCTAAAACAAGAGCTGGAGATTTCCTAGAAAGGATTTAGAGAAAATTTGCAAGTTAAGATAAGAGCCTTGTTGGAAGAGCAACTACAAAGTGCCCAGACAGACTGGGAAACATGCTTAGGCTGGAATAGTAAAATGGCTTGATGACGTGATCAACAGTCAGACTACCATACACCAGAAGTTTTTCCACAAAATAGTGCAGATCAAACAGGCTTTGGTCAGTTTGGAACTTGCTATCTGAGGTGAATTGCAGCAAGGACCTAAGGAGTTGAAAATTCAGCTCCAGAAGGAAGTCTAAATATCACAGACCACAGTGGCAGGCAGCCATCTGGATGAGGAATTGAGCCAGCCAGAGGACTTGGGTAAGACCACATATTTGCAACAGATTTCGACCCTGTTTGTAATCTACAGAGGCCCAGAGGGGAGAGTTCAGCCTGTCCCAGGTCAAATAATGCAAAAGGGAGGGCAAAATTTCCTAGGACATTTATTTGGCTCAGTTCAACATTATAGCTCAAAATAATAGCTGAGCAGATGGACAGAAAAAGAGGGATACTAGCAGCCACCGTGGGTGACTCAGCTCTGAAAGTGTTGCAAAACTTACCTGCAGAAAAGAGACAGAGTTATCCAGACCTGGTACAAGACCTGGTCATGCAGTTTGGAGCTAGCCATCAATCTGAGCTGGCCAGAATGCAGCTAAGAGTTAGAAAGAGAGAAGAAACCCCATGTGGCAGAGGACCTGCAAAGGCTTGTGCGCCTAGCATACCCAGGTAGCAATGTGGCCTTCCAGGATACATTGGCGATGGATGAATTTATAGATGCTCAGCTGGAGTTGGACTTGCAGATCAAGAGCAGTGAAAGGAGACCAAAGACACTCTGAGAGCTTGTGGAATTTGCCACAGAACTTGAACATTTCTTTGCAGCAATGCACCAGTAGAGGAAACAGCTGATAGTGAGAAAGATGGAAGTTGAATGCCAAGAGCCATGTAAGTATCATTCTGTGTCTAATACATATGATAAAAGAGGGGATTATATTCTGGTTCATGATTTTATTGAACTATTAGAAAAACTGATCAGTTTGGTTTGTAAAGAAGGGAAATTGGCAACAATACAAAATTAAATGAAACAGTCAGTTAAATGCTGATACTGACAAATGCTGACAAAATTGGCCACCAAAAAGGACTTTTTAAAATGTAATGCAGGCCAAGACAGAGTGGCACCAGTGTGTAGTGAAAGCCTCTCTCTCAGTTCAGGAAATGGTGAAACACCAAGCTGAAGGGGCAACGGATGGTGGAGGTACAAGCATCAGCCCCACAGTTTTAGCTTCAGTCTGCACAGCTGAACAAACATGGGGGATTGGCTACTGAGTGTGTAATAGGATCTGCAAAATGCACAGTGGTGATTGACACTGGCTCAAATATAATATTAAACCAGACCTGTTAAAAAAGCTAGGGAACAGGGGATCCATAACTGAACCCCCTACTTGGTCTCAAATGGAGACAGTGACTGAGGCAATGAAACCTATTCAAAAACTGGGAAAACTGGGTTTGAAGATTGGAGCCCTGGAATTCAAGCCAGAAGTCTGGTGGCTGAAATAATGGCTGAGCTATTTGGATTTGAGCTTGGCTTGAATTTGATTATGGCTAATAACTGCATAATCAGTGCCAGGAAAGGTGTCTTACAAATTCAGTCTGTGGATGTTCCCTTTAAAAATGAGACAAATGGTTTGGAGGCTGTTTGTTTGCAGTGAACAAATTGGCCTGCCCCAGGGGGTCAGAAACCATTGTATCAGCTACACACTTTGCAGCACTGGAAAGATAGGGAGTCCTTGAAATCTATTTTGAGACCAAGCATCTTGGGGGGAATCTTAGCTGATAATGCTCCTGTGAATCTGAAAGAAGAATTGATCCCTGTTTGATTGCTGAGTGCTTCCAACAAGAAGCAAATAGCAAAACACAGAAACCATTTCAGTGGACAGCAGGGTAAGCTTTAGCATTGTCACCGCTGAAAACGGCTGTTGGGACTGCCCCTTTCATATTGGACACCGAAGCTAATGCTTACTGTTTGGGGGGAAGGGGGAGAATTTCAGGTTGGATGCCCTCCCCCCTCTCCTTTTGAATCTGAGAATGTAGCTATGGAAGTCGAGGCTGGAGCCTGGTCTACATTTAATAGTTAGGTCGACATAGCTGTGGTGCTCGGGGGTGTGAAAAAATGACACCCCTGAGCACCATAGCTATGACAATCTAACCCCTAGTATAGATGCAAAGTAGGTCAACAGAAGAATGCATCCATTGGCCTAGCGATCATTGTTCAGGGAGGTGGAGTTTCTATGGCAATGGAAAAACCTCGTCTCTCACTGTAGGAAGCATCTGCACTATGGCACTACAACGGCATAGCCTTGCTCAGGGCTGGCCCTAGACCAAATGGCGCCCCAGGCAAGGAGCGTCTTTGGCGCTCCCCCTCTCCATTTGTTAAACTTTTGAATATATATTTTTAATTGTATTTGTAGCCCATTCCACAACTTGGATGCACGATTTGCATGCATGCTTTAGCCATGTCATATAGGATGATAAATGTGCATAGTAGAATCTGTAAATCTGTATTTATTCATGCCATATATAACCAAATAAAAAAATCATTTCCTCTACATTTATAGAAACTTTTTAATTCTAAGAATAACTGAAATGTACTAACATCAAGAAATTGAACTGTGCACTAACACTGGGTGAACAACTATTAATTAGTGTTACAGTAGGTGATAGTCTTAGAATTGAACCCTAGCCCTTCAGTTTAAAAGGTGGCTTTTGTCCCTCTGCCCCGTGAACTGAAGCACAGCTTCAGAGAGATCCAAAGATTGGCCAATGGCATTTTCAAGCAATAAAATAGCAAGTAATGTCAGTCTCTCATCGGCCATCATTGCATGAAGCCATGTTTTAATGAACCTGAGCTTTGAAAAGTAGCGCTCACTACTCATGACTGAACAGCAGCATGGTCAGAATCCTCAAAGCCATCCACACATTAGGAAAAGTGTCCTTCAGCTTTGCATCATGAATGAATTGGAGAACTTTGAATGGAGAGTGTTTCCCAGGTGGCAAAATGTGAAGAATGTTGTCTAATTTGACATACAAGCCTTTAATCATTGTTGTCCGAACATTCTTCACGTTTCAGCATCCAGTGAAGGTCTGTACAATTGTTCAAGAGAGTTTTCCTGTCTGCCAGCAGCTACAAAAACTCACACCTCTATTCGTGGTGTTTCATTTGTCTGAACCTTTCTTCAATGGACACTTGAGCAGTGACAACTAGTGAGCAAAAAAACCTCCCTATTGAATTTTTCGTCCAAGCTTCCCTTCACTTCATCTCTGTCCTTGTAACAAAACGCTCTCTTCTTCTGATGAATGCAAGTTTCCTTGAAGACAGGCTCAACTCCTAAGTTTTCTGCCAATTCTTTGGCAGCAGCAATGTCATCTTCAAATCCATTGTCTCTGTAGACCACAACAAAATCAAGGCAACTTCTCATCAAAGTAGTAGCAGTTGCGATGTCCATTGACTAAGTTTGTAATGCGTTGCTTACAACGTTTACTTGGAACAGGGTATCATGCCAAACCACAGTTGAGACCAGAAATTGGAAGTCAGTGATCTGGTTTGCCAGGCTTTGCACATTGTGTCGGATTCAGGCCTCGGCTTTACTCAACTGTGACGGTTCCATCAGGGCATCGTAAACCTCAGTTATTTGGTACCTCAGTGACCTTATGCTGTCAATGTGTCTCTCTCAGTGAGTGTCACTTAGTGGCTTTAAGGTCAGATTTGTAACATTGCCCATGAGGATCTTCCACCTGATACTTGATGCTGAAACCAAGATGTATATCAACTACTCCGAAGAGAGATACTGAATCTAAAGATGCTGCATCTGAGACAAACAGGTTGAGGGAATGGTGGCCAAAGGCACGAAGAAAGCTCTTGTATTCAGCACAAGAATTGTTGCCTAGACATGTTCACACCATTGTCATAGCTTTGGCTGCTGCAGTCCTGAAGCTTTATTTTATTCTCATTCCAAATGTTCATAAATAGTTCTGTTAGGCCTCTTCCAGTAGAGTTGTCCACAGACCGGAAACAGATGAAGTGTTCCTTTATTTGGATACAGCCATCCTCGTCATCAAAAAATCTTACTGTAAATGACATCTTTTCACTGTGACTAATGTTAGGAGTGCAGTTCACTATTACGGGGTGGTACTTTGCTTTGCCAAGCTGCATCAGTATGTTATCAAGCATCTTCCTAGCCATAAGGTCACTCAATTTGTTTTGAATTGTTTTGTTGCAGTAATGGTCCATTGCTTCTTTATGAACTACTAGACATTGGTGTTCTTGCATGACATGGTCGTATTTCCCAAGGAGCTCTACCAAACTGAGGAAATTTCAGTTATGTTCAGTGAACAACTTATCTGACAAGCTCCAGAAAGTCAAATTATTCTTTTCAAGAAAGAGGGTAATTCAGATCAGACACTCAAGCGTGTTCCTCCAATGCTGGGTTTCTACATTAATAATGCACTGGTTTTCTGCATCTATGCATTTATTCAGCTTGAGCCTGGATTTGACCTCCATCCATTTAGAATAGGCTGTAATATGGCCTGATGATTTCTCATGTTGCTTCAGAACATCAGCTGAATTATTCCAGTAATTGTACCCAGAAAGCACAAGCAATGGTCTGACATTCTTGTCAAATGTTTTGCAACAAAAACAGAACATATTGTCAGTTAAATTTGAGTAATCTATCCAATGCCAATTCAGTTTCTAACCATACTCAAACACTCTTTTGCAATGCAACTTTGAGAAGTGGCGCTTCTGCTCATTTAATGGAAATGTCATATCCTTGATTTTGTCTGACCTGTTCAAAATTGTACAATCAATAATGGCAACATTTAGGATCACTGGCCATAAAGCAGGATCTGATGTATCGATTTGTGATGTGCAATTTTTCTCACTGCTGTTTCTGTCATCTTGTGAGGCTGATTCATCTTTATTCTTTCTCTCCTTTTTGTGTAAACCTGATTTTTCTTTGTCATTATTCTCCTTTTTATGTGAGCCACATTCAGGAGCGGCGCCAGGGTTTTTGGTGCCCTACGCAGGGGTCCTTCCACACTCCCGGTCTTCGGGGCACTTCGGCGGCGGGTCCTGGAGCTAGTGAAGGACCTGCCACAGAATTGCCGACGACGACCCAGAGCGCAGAAGGACCCCCCGCCGCCGAATTGCCGCCGAGGTCAGCAAAATGCCGCCCTCCCAAATCCTGGCGCCCTAGGCGACCGCCTAGGTCGCCTAAATGGAAGAGCCGGCCCTGGCCACATTCTTCTTTATCATTACTCTCCTTTAGGCCGCCAGGGAAACTGGATGATTCTCCATCACTTTCTTCACATTTCCATTCTTTATCTTCAGGTAAATCTACTAATTCCTTAGTAATAAGACTTCCATCATTTACCCTTCACTCCTCAATTTCTTCTGCATTGGGACGATTGCAACTGCCTAAAGTCTGGTCTATGTTGTTCTGTTTCAGATATTTTCCCATCAAATTTGCTCCTTGCTGCAAACTAGATTGCAACTGAGATTTTTGCTTCCTATGCTGAGCTCCTGAAGGTTTCTTTGTGGGCATCTTTTTTGTACAGGGGAAAATAGACAGTATTAAGGAGAGCAAATGTCTGTGTTCTGCAGTCTTAGAAAGTCATCAAACATTACATGTAAAGCATGGCAAAAGAAGAAACAGTATTTCTTTTATATTGTGTAAATATAGGTTAACTAGATATCTCTGGTATCTCATTAAATTTGTCCTTTATTAATTGCTACTTACACTCTTAAGTCTTAAAACACAGTACACGTTCATAATTACACAATAAAACAAGGTTCACAATATTGCAGTGGGACTCTCACTTCAGTTCAGTTTGTTCTTATATCTCACTCACTGACTGACTGGCAACGCCACACCCCTGATAATACTCATGAGGGCATGGCTGACAGTATTCTAGGAGGTTCAAGAAAAATGTAGTTCTCAAAGTCTGGAAGGTTCCACGAGATTCTACAAGGTCCAGAACATCCTAGGAGGTTAGTGAAAAATGAATCCACATATGGAATACCTGAAACATTTTACTTCATATATTCTATTTTCCCTTTTGTCGTTAACAACAAAAACTGCACCCCAAGTCCATTGCCACCCAATCCCAGCACCCCAGGCAGTCGCATGGGTTACCTTCCCCTACATCCAGCCCTGGTTGTGCTGGTATAGTGTCATTGTGTAGACATGGCCTGGAAAAGTTGTAGAGATCAATCCCACAACTCACATTCAGAATGGACAAGATCTGCTTCAGCCAACAAATTTCATAGAAACAACAGGGATTTCCCAGGTGACTGAAGGAAAGTCAGTCAGGGAGTAAAAAATCCAAAAGGGGGTTGGGTGGAAATGAAATCAATTTGGGTTGATGATGTGAAAACATCTTGAAGAAAGACAGCGATGATATGTAGATAGTTAACCTTGTATCATTGTTAGTTTGCTAAATTATTTATTTGCTCTCTCTTTGGCATGGGTCATACAGGGTGTTGTCATTTTGAGTACCATCAGAATTATGGGCAGAGCTAAAACAGGAGAGTTATGCTGAGACTTATGCATCAATCGTAACCTCTTTGAGATTGGGCGTAAACTCCGCCTTCAGTTAACATAACTGTCTGGATGAGTTAGTCAGAAGCCCCCCATCTAAGGCAAACGGGGACTGTGAACCTGCTAAGGAGTTTGGACTGAGTGGGCAGAGGGTGTGTGTGTGTGTGTGCGTGTGTGAGAGAGAGAGAGAGGGAGAGAGAGAGAGAGAGAAAGAGAGCGCCAAGCAATAGCCAGAATAGCCAGTAAGCGTAGTGTGATTCTGGAAAAAGCCAGAAAGTGATCTTGTGGGTCTGTTGGCTAAATAGGCTTGGTGCTAAAAACTAAGAAACTGTTCCTTTATTGTTGGTTTCTCCAGCATTTAGACAAGCAGGACTTTGTACATTCCTTGTACATAAATAAAACTGCATCAATGAAAATACCAGACTCCCTCAATTTCTGCTTCCAGCTGGAACATCTCTGGGACACCGAACTTTGACTAGCCACTCAGATCAAAAGGGGCAACGTTATTTATTAACCACAATCTGGCAATAGCCTGTCACTTGTATTAGTACTGTGGGATCAGACTTTCTCATATACAATTTTGCGAAGCATGTCAAAACTCTTTATGGTTTTTCTCCCACTGAAGTGAATGGGAATCTTGCCTTTGACTTCCCTGGATACAAGATCAGGCCTTAAAAATCCTACCTCTCTATATGCATCTGTCTGTGTTTCTACTTTTCCCACAGAGAATACACTTTCACTCCAGCTTCAGGACTGCTCCCCAAGAACGAAAATGAACCTAGACGTAAACTGAATGGTGAAGTCCATAACCCAATGACAAAGAGTGTGACCCAAACCCTTGCTTTCCAGGTAATAAGTCTTCATTTCTTACTCTTTGACAGGTGCATAAATATCAGTGCAGGTAACATGCTTATGCAAATACATGTTTTTAAATGAACATTTAATATCAGCCTCTAGTTTCATCTCAATATTATCTATAAAGAAATTGTTTTTACATTTCTTAATAACTCTTTGCTTCTGCCAGTAAAAAATAGCAAAGCAAATGAAAAAATATAGCTTTCAAATGTCAGCTTTCTTTATGTGCAAGGAGTAAACAGAGCCTCTAGGTATAAGCAAGACTTGTGTCCAACTCCGGTGATATAGCTTGGGGAGCAATGTGCAGGTATTGTTAGCAGTAGGCCTTGGGCCTAATTCTTCTCTCATACCAGTCTGAGGCATACCAGTCTGAGCCTGCATAATACCACTGATTTCAATGGATTTACACCAGCTTAACTGAGAGCAGAATTAGGCCCTTTGTTTGTACTTTCTTGGCTAAACTGATTTTATTTTACCTTATCTTAGATATTTATATGCCTTACTGTAGGATCTTAGCACCTAGTCTGTAATTTCTTTGTGTTTTTATATATATCTACAATAAATAGATGCGTAAGACACTAGTAGAGTAAATTAGTTTAAACGGTCACCGTCAACACTGACAGATTTACATTTTTAACCCCTGCCCTCAATATTGAATGCAAGTCTGTCTGCATTGTAAGGATTCCAGTTCTCCTCATCCAATTTGCTCTGCCTATGCTAGGATTTTAACATGTTAGTTAAAACACCTTTTTCCTAATGTAAACATGGTCTTATAACCTAATCTATAGCCACTGAAATCATAGTACTCTTTCCATTGATTTCAGTGGACTGTGGTTGACGCCTTATATTTCTGTGGGTCTAAGCACCTCATCTGTAAAATGGGAATATTACTATTTCCTTTCTCCCACCCTTTGTCTGTCTAGTTTATTCAAATGATTGTAAGCCTTTCAGGAAAGGGACTGTCCTTTAGTATGTGTGTACAGCACTTTGCAGGCCTGATCTCAGTTGCAGGTTCTAGGTGCCTCTGCAATAAAATTAATTCATAACACTAAAATGTAAATGGGTCACTGCATACAGCTTTCTCAGACTGTTGCTCTCAGAAGAGGCCTGTTGGTGATGCGGCATGGGGAGAGAGTGGATCATGTTTTTGGGAAGTCCTGGATTCAGCAATGCTTAACTGCAGATGGTAAGTAAAACAACAGGAGGACTGGTCCTTGAGAAACCAGACTAAAAAGAAAATATTGTAACGTGATGGCCATGACGCGTAAAGTCTAGATTAGTACTTGTAAATATCTGCAAACCAGACTGAATTTTAGTGCTTAAGAAAGCAGCTATTCAGAAATACCCTTCATACACAGAAAGCGTAGTAGTATCATATAGTCCAGTGGTCCCCAACCTTTTCGTCTGGCGAGCGCCAGACGAAGGACTATGGTGGCGGTGGAGCATCCGCCGAAATGCCGGCGAATTTCTGCGGCATTTCGGCAGCGACGCCACTCGATGACGTCACTTGTCGGCAGCAAGTGGCATCATCGAGAGATGTCACCCCCGAATTTCTGCGGCATTTCGGCAGTGATGCCACTCGATGACGTCACTTGTCAGAGGCAAGCAGCTTCGTTGAGAGGCGTCGCCGCCGAAATGCCACAGAAATTTGGAGGCGACACCTCTCGCTGCCGACAAGCGATGTAAGCGAGAGGCGTCACCACCAAAATGCTGCTGAAATTCGGGGGCAACACCTCTCGATGATGCCGCTTGCCACCGACAAGTGACGTCATCGATAGGCGTCGCTGCCGAAATGCCTCAGAAATTCGGCAGCATTTCGGCGGATGCTCTACCACCAGCCAGGACATTGGGGACCCATGATATAATCAAAGCAATATGGTAGAACCTTAGAGTTACAAACACCAGAGTTACAAACTGACCAGTCAACCACACATCTCATTTGGAACTGGAAGTACACAATCGGGCAGCAGCAGAGACAAAAAGAAAAGACAGTACAGTACTGTGTTAAACATAAATTACTAAAAAAAAAAGAGAAAGTTTAAACAGAAGGTTTGACAAGGTAAGGGAACTGTTTCTATGCTTGTTTCATTTAAATTAAGATGGTTAAAAGCAGCATTTTTCTTCTGCATAGTAAAGTTTCAAAGCTGTATTAAGCCAATGTTCAGCTGTAAACTTTTGAAAGAACAGTTGCAATGTTTTGTTCAGTTACAAACATTTTAGAGTTACAAAAAACCTTCATTCTTGAGGTGTGCAGAACTCTGAGGATCTACTATATTTGAGATATGTGCAGTCAATATATGGTCTGTAGTCATTGTACTTCCCATGTAGTCACCCTACACAAGTAATACTGTACAAATGGAGCTCAGTGAAACTACATTTTTGTCTTGAGTTGATGTGCAAAACATGAATTTTTCACCAGCATTTTCAGAAATTTAAAAAATTGATCAGTGGCCAAATTTCCCTATTTTTGTACATAGACATAGCTTTTCAACATTACAATGTTGATCAAAATCTGTGCTAGTCAAACCCAGTCAATAATAACTGGCACAAACAAGGAGATTTTGTGGGGAAATGACAGAATGTTAACAGTGGCATAGGTGAAAAGTCAAGGTTGATGGGTTTTTTGGCCTTCAAAGCATGATTCTGAGGTGGAAAAAAAGTTTTATATATATTTTGGGGGTGAGAGTGGGGGAGGAATTGTATTTTGCTTATGATCTCTTGAGTTATGCTGGAAATCAGACAAGATGACCATAATGATCACTTCTGGCCTTAAAATCTGTGAATTATTTCTTTTTCCTTTTTGCTATGAGAACATTGTTTTTTGATAACTTTAGCAATGGTAAAAAAAAAAAAAGAGTTTCCACTGCTCTCATGTGAATATATGTCTGGTGAATTTTACTGAGCATTTGTTTTCTCTGGTGTTCTGCTACTCTGGAACTCAGAGGAGATGTATCATTCTGTCAGAAGGTTCTCCTCCTTGCTGTCTTTCCCAGAACCCAATGAGACTGGGCCATAGTGAATCAACAATTTCCCGGGTTTGCTTTGGTGAATGTAAAGTGCAGTATCCCTGAGGTAATATTAAGAAATCACTTACTCCCTTTTTTCACCAGAGAGACAGTTAGGGTCAGGTTTTCAGAAATGGGTTGTCTAAAATGCAGAAGAAAATTATTGTGCGTGCATAACAGAAATATGTACATATTTATTACTATGGCCTTTATATATACAGATGAAATGTTCTGTTTTGTTTTAGGAAAATACCACAGAGCAGATCTGAACTTCCCTGCCAATCTGCCAAAACGAAGAGACGGCATCAAACATTTTGAATATGATCCTCCTTTATCATGCTGTGGTGTTTTCCAGTCTAGACTTGTAGGTAAGTTAGATATTATTCTAATAGGAATGAAAAGGGGTGGAAGAAAGACTTCTGTAATCTGTGAAAGCACATGCTGGCTTTACCATAGGAATGCTTCCTGGCAGTGTAACTGGTAAAGTTCCTTTATGGGCAGCAGGAAAGGGACTTTGCTCTTTCATGTGGGAGCTGTACAGCAGGGTGGGGAACACAGCCAATTTCTTATGTAGTACAAGAGCCAGCCTGCCACCTTATGGCAGGGTAGGGTCAGAGCAACACTGTACATTCTGCTTCTAATCTGAACCGGAGCAGTGAACTGTAGCCAGGGCTGGCTCCAGGCACCAGCGGAGGAAACGCATGCCTGGGGCGGCACATGCTAAGGGGTAGCTTTTTTTTTTTCTGCTTTGGCAGTTTGGGCAGCAGTCCGAGTAGCTTTTTTTTTTCCGCTTGGAGCGGCAAAAATGGTAAAGCTGGACCTGACTGTAGCATCTCTGTTGGCTGGCTAGAGTGGGGCAGGACATGCAGTTTCTTGGTCTGTAGATTGTGTGTGAGGAGTAGTTCATTGGGAATATTTGACATTTGAGCTGTATTTGGTAGTCAGATTGAATACATCTATCCATGATGTGTTTCTGTTCCTTGCTTTGATGATTATAAATCTCATAAATAGGGTTGTGGTGCAAATACCTGTCTTTCTCTATCTACCATAAGTGTATCTAAGTGCCTTTACAAATTTAAATATTTCTATGACCTGTTTTTCTAGTATTCACTTAACATTTCCTCTTCCCACAAATATTCCTGCTGGTACGCTTGTCCACTAGAATATTTGTTGAAAGTGAATTAAAAAAAGGAATGAGTGCATTCAAAGTCAGTTTATTATAAAGTTCAAACTAATATCTGTGGGAAATATTTTGCAGTAGTAATAATGATTGTAAAGAGCAACTCTCATGTGTATTGCAGGAGAAGCTCTGCTGGAGAAACAAGAGGCAGTTAGCCATGTATACTGTTCCCCTGCCCTCCGCTGCATACAGACAGCTCAACACGTGCTAGAAGGTAGGTTAGCAAAATGGTTATGTTCTTATACCACACTGGACATTTCTGAGTCAATCTTCTTCTAAGCCAATGACAGTGGAGCAGCTAAAATGCTGCAGGGCTTTTTGAAAATTTACTTTTGCCTTTAATCAGTGCTGACAGATACTTCTGTCTGGAACAAGGGCTTGGTGATACTGTGAGGAAGTAATAAAGTTTCCCCACTATAATAGTAAAATTGTGTTCAACTGAATGGTATCCAATAATGTTAAAACGGAATCTAATGTTGTATAAGACAAAGACATTTCAGATTAAGTAGAATTTAACATATTGGCTAGACTCAAATTGTTAAATTTAACTCTTCCATGAATAATTTTGGTCATAAAATCAAGTGTTTCCATTACGCTGAGGGACAGGTACCCGGGGAAAGAAACCTGTAAGTTTCTCCTGGAAGTTTACCTTTGCTAACAAGAGGTTTGAGACTGCCACATTATTAAAAACTAGTCTTTTTGTTTTATAACGGGTGGCATTACAAAGGGGTAGAGGTGTACTTTCTTCTCCTCTCCCTGGGTTGCTAGCTTCAGGACTTTACCAAGTATTGTTTATGCATGTGGAGTAGGGTATCTAGGAGGACTGAGACTCCATGTAGTCAAGATTATGTGTACTTAATAGTCTTTGGTTTACATTATATTTTTACTTTGTTAATAAAATTATTACCAGGAATAAGGTGCCACGTGCAGTCAAAGCTTAAAGCTCTGAATGAACCTTTCCTTTTAAAAAAATCTCTTATTTATTGCAGGGCTTAAATTAGAACAAAAAATTAAAATCAGGGTAGAACCTGGACTCTTTGAATGGATGAAATGGGAGGCCAACAAAATAATTCCCTCTTTTATGGCACTGACAGAACTGACAGAGGCTACTTACAATATAGATCCCAGTTACAGGTAAATGCTGCATGTACCGTATGTTAATGTGTATTTCTGATACCTCTCTTGTTTTTGGCAATTCTTAAGTCTCACAAGACAGGGTTTCAAAAATGAATGATTCAGGATTTAGACCATTGACTTCAATGGACAGAGTAAGGGCTGAGTAAAGCCTATATTATTTGGCCCCAAGATAGGATGTGCCGATATATAGTTAGTTCTTTCACTACATAATTCACTGCTTTTTGGCAAGGTGACATACTAATGGGCAAATCATTCTTACATGTATATGGATGGGTGAGTGTGTGTGTAGGATCTGAATCCTATTCCTATCGAAGTGAATGGCAGTGACTTCAAGTTTGGCTGATTATTTAAATATTTTAGACTCTCGTGATGGACATCCATATTTTTGTTTTTACTTTTAGCTAAAATATATGAGCCATAATTTGTTAAGTGTGAAAAAATTCCTGTCATGTCACATTTCAGCCAAGAAAGAATTGTATTGTATTTTGATGGGGGGTTGGGGTCAAGTCCTTTCCTTGGTGCACAGCTCAAAATTGAGTGAGGATTTCAGAATTTGTCCCAATAGGGGCTGATCTCACATGATCCCGTAGCTACCAAAATTCGCACAGTTCCACATGTGAACATCTCAACAGTGAGAAAAAGTCACCAATTTTCAACTAAGTCCCTCTAAACAGCAAGTGTAAGGGAGACAGAGCTCATGTCCTACATACCGCTGGAGCAGGGAGTTGTAGGAACCAGGGGCAGCCCAAAGGTGTTGGGGGAAGAGATGAACAGAAAGCAAGATATCTGTCATTCTAATTGTATAGGTTGTCGGGATGTTAATGTTCCATTAAAATAGATTTCTGCATTAAATTCTGTGGTATTTTTTGTCTTGCTCAAAAATAATCACTGCACTCAGCAAAGTCCCCCTTTTTTGTCTCTGCCTTCCACAACGCAATTCTGTGGTATGGTGCAGGTTCTGAATGTTTGTAAACCACAGCAGAACAGGAAATGACACCAGGCATTGAATCTATTCTAGCCTCTTTTTTTTTTTGGTTCACAGTGCCATGCTGCATTATTCCCGCAGTGCACGGCCAAACCCAGAAAATCACTCGGTTAATAAAGGTACCTAACTCTGGGGCTTTCCATGTGTGGACAAGTAAAAAAAGTGTTGTGTCTTATGGTATTTCTCAACACAGAGCAAAATCCTTAGTTTAAGAGTGAGTGAATAGACAAACCCTTCCATTTTCCTAGGTTCAAAACTATTCACAGCAGAGTTACTACTTTCCTTAGTTTCCCACTTTCCATACAAACTCACTAATCTAAAATAAATAAATAAATCAATAAATCAGTTGATATAAGACTTCATAGAGACAGGCCATGATTGAAGATAGGTAAAGCGCTTAATGGGTGGAAGGGAAAACTATAAAGTGTTGCAACATTGGAGCCAGTCAGCATCTGAATAACCTAAACAAACTATAAATATGCATTTTGTACATCAGTGAAAACAGTATAGTGTCCTTCCCCAGGGTACTGGATAATAACATGAGAGATCTCCATGTTTCTAAAAGAAAACTGTCTGTTTATTATGAGAACTGTTTGTAAGATGCCACAACTGCAGATACCATTCTAGTCATATGTACACAGATTGGCTTCCTGGTGCCTTTTCCAAAACCTTCTTTGCTGAAACCTGTGCTCCTTCCTCCAAATTTCATTCAGAAGTATAGCTCACATTTCTACTCTCTCTATCCCCACCCCACATGAATGATTATAAGAGGCTATTATTTCCTAGCTCCGGTCATCTGCCATAAATCAGTGTTAAAAAAGGTTAATTCCTGTCGCATGGTCAGGGTCAAAATCCACTGTCTCCAGTAGCTACTGTTACCATATTCTCCCAATGCATGTAACTTTGCAACCCCATTCCTTCCAACTCCTTTGGCTTCTCCTGTCTTCAGCATTTTCACTATTATTTCTTTTGGGAAGAGCCATTGCACTTGTTTCTTTTCTATGTTTATGGCCAGGCCAGTTGAGGTCTAAGCTTTGCTTTTTAACTCCATTACTGACTCTTGCTCAGTAATGCTGATCCTTGCTATCGATATACAGATATTGTATTCCTCAAATACTCCATCGCCATGGGGGATGTCCAAATCAGTAGACACTATCAAGGTTTCACATCGCTCCTAGTACTGTTTGCATAAGATAGCATCTCTAGGTCACAGAAGAGTCAGTGAAGTCTGTAACCTTCCTGAAAGGACTGTGTTCAGTAGTGAGATTTCTGCAAAGTCACATAAGATATCTCTACCCACTGACTGACATTTAGATTATTTAAGTAAAAGTTGTGGCCTTTTTCTGGTCAGGACCCTAATCACACCCCATCAGTGAAGTTACTCAGTCTAACCTAAACTGATCACTAATGGCATTAAAGAAGCAACATTGTGTAATGGATATGGTGCTGGACTGGGTGTTAGGGTACCTGGGTTCTGTTCCTGAATCAGCCACTGATCTGTTAGGCAAATCACTTAACCTCTCTCCTTCTGTTTCCTCTTTCACATTTTGTCTTTCTTGTCTATTTAGATTGCAAGCTACTTGGGGCAGGGACTGCTTCCACACATATCCAATATGTATAGTACCTACAGTATGGAGCTTTGGTCTCACTTGGTGTCTCTTGACACTACTGTAATACCCAGAATGACCTACTATCAATTATCACACACTGAAAGATATCTGTATTCCTCACAGATTTTTAGTTACTATTTATTCCCTGCTTTCTGAATTGGTGCTTGGATTCTATGTTGAATGGGTCCCTGTAAAAGTAGAGGAGGAAGGCTTAACCATCTATCTATTTATTGTATCTCTTATTCAGTGAATCTCTTATTCAGTGATGGTCCCATGGTTTAAAAGCTCTGAGAATAGTCTGAAATTCACTTTTGTACTGTATGACAGGTATAGTACAATAGCCCTACAATACATCAATCTACTTCCTACCTATTCACTGCTCATGTTGCATGTAGGTTTTAAATGGGTGAGATAAGATGATCAGATTCTGATCTTCTGTGTGGTTGAAAGAAGTTAGCTGGTATAGCTTCCTGGAACACAGCCATTGCATGAGGCAGAGCAACATGTAGCTGTGCAGGTCTCCAGCTAACAGGAGAGGTGACTTTATAGAAGGAAATAATGAAGGAAATAAAAACTTTCCTTTGTCCATTTACTCTAGACTTGATGGCAGAACCCTAAATCTTTCAGGCCAGATCCTCAGCTGTTTAGTGGAGATACGCTGATTTATAGCAGCTGAAGATCTAGCCCTTAATTTGTAAACACTATTTTTTACATGCAGGGAACACCTATAAGTAAAAGAAACTTTAAGGTCAGATCTTGAAGGCACAACTGCCCAAAATCCTAAAACTGGTACAATATTAATAAATATTCTCACTGGTCTTTATAAAGATTTATTTTGAAGTAAAAAGCAAAAAAGGATTGTTTAATTTGTTTTGTCAAAGCAGGCGCAGGTAGGGATTTTTAAAGGGACACTCAAGCCAACGGGCCAAATCCTGGAATCAGCCATTTCATTGGTGTCAGTGGGAGTTCTGTATAGGTAAGAACTGAATACGAACTTCAGGGTTTGGCTCAGTTTTTAAACCTAAAATCCATCCTACAGGGACAATTTTTTTTTAATGTTCTTGTCTGGAGGAGCCTATACTTATATTTTTTCCCCCAAACACAAGCATTTCTAGGGTATATTTCTTATAAACGGCATGATCCATTGTGAGGTTTACTAAGGGACAGATTCTGCTACCCTTATTCACATTGGATAGTATCTTATTCTGTGAGTTCCTTTATTGGATTCAGTTGGATTACTTGCAGAGAAAGCTACTGTTTGGTGTGAGCTGAAGTACCATGCTTCAGATCAGTGCAGTCTCTGAGATAGAGATGGTGTATAGATACCAGTTTGTTTACTGACAATGTTGATGATGTGCCAATATACAAATGTTACCTAGATGAGTGACTCCTCTGTGGATTTTATTATCAGATGTACTTTCCCACTTTCCTCCCTGGTGCCATCGGAAAGTTATGAAGAGTATGTAAGCAGATGCTCTGCAGTTGTAAAACAGATTGTCAGTGACTGCACAAGCAACGGTAAATATTTCACATTCTCATGTTCAGCACCTCATGTTTTCAATGGCAGGATCGGAAACAGCTTTGTCATATGAAATACATTTAGTATGGATGCTTGGTATTGCCCTGTCTTTGAGGTAGATTATTAAACATCATACTAAATTAATATATCTATTACTTAAAATAGAAATAGGCAAGACTAAACATAAGGCAGTGAAATACTCCATTGCTAAATCATATCATATATGCAGGGTCTTGGTTTGTCAGGATGTGACTTGATGCTGTAAGGCAGCTTCCTTTTATTTATTTATTTATTTGTTTATTTATTTATTTGGAAAGCTTCACTTCCCCCAAGCAAATGGTTGCTCTCGTTAGCTGAATTGCATGAAACACACCAAACAGGATATTTACACCTGCCCAGTTTGTATGTCACACAGCTCTGCAAAGATGAACAACACAAAAACAGCCAATAAGCATAACCAACACACAGTGAATTGTAAAGTTACAGTTTTCTTTCTTCCTTCCTTTAAATATTTTGGTGTATCAGGTATCATCCTGATAGTGGGTCATGGCTCCTCCCTGGATTCCTTCACTCGACCTGTACTAGGGCTCCCAGCCAGAGACAGCAATGATTTTGCCTCATTGGTTAGAAAGGTAAGAAGTTTTTCCAACAGGAAGCTCTTGCCCACTGTTTTCTCCTTGGTATATTTTCAGTAAGGAACCTACTCAAGCAATGGGCTGTTTGTTCTCTCAGTTGCCCGCTAACAAAAGTTACTCTCTGATTCTGGAGGGAGCTCTGTTCAGTAGTTCTAGCACACAAATGACTGTCAAGAGATGTGAGTTCTACCAGTCAATTGTCATGTGACCTTGGGCATATCATGTTCTCTCTGGTGAAGATTTTCAAAGGCACCATGGCACCAGATTCCCATTGAAAGTCACTGGGAGGTACACACTGAACTGCCAGGTGTGCCTTTGAAAATCTCCCCCTAAGTATCTTGGTTTGTCTGTCACTAAGATGGATAACCGTGTCCCCTTTGCATCTCCCAAGATGTTGTGCAGCCTACATCAAGAAAGTACAGCTCCCATTTGGAAAAGTCAGTCCGTAAAGCGGTACAGTGGGGTACCATGTTCACTATGTCTCAGTGAGCCCAAATCGTATTTGCTCAGTTTATGAATAAAAGAGTGATCTGTGTTGCCAGCACTAGAAGCTCATCCTGTGATCTGATGATCAACCTATGCTTTCTGGTTTTTACATAATCACTGGTAACAAAGATTCTGTAAGCCAAATTTTCCCTTCCGTTATACCTGTTGCACTGGTGTTAGGGAGGGGAGAATTTGGTCAGCAGTGTGTTTATTACTGGTGATGATGCATGAGATAGAAAGAACATAGCTGGAAGAGCTTGTGGAGCTGACACAAGCTCCACTAGTGTACAACAGATAGGACTCCCTCATGCTACCAATTCGTTTTAGGTCAAGTGGGACAATATCTTGATCTGTATTCCTAAAATGCTCTCAAGATACACACCCCTGTTCCACAATGCAAACTGTTTAATTGTGCTGTACTTTCAGTCTATATGGTATGTCTCCCCCATTTTCAGTGTATTCAGGAAAGTTCTAATACAAAGTCCTGTTGAAATCTCTCTGTTTTTCCAGATACCTTCACTGGGCGTGTGTTTCTGTGAAGAGCTTAAAGAGGAGAATAGATGGCAGATGATTAACCCACCAGTTAAGACGTTAACCCATGGATCAAATGCAGCATTTAATTGGAGAAATGGTATACTGGACAGTTAGAATCTATACTCATTCATTATATATTTCAAAAAAGAAGAGAAGACAAATTTTTTCCTCCTGGCTCAGCACAGGCCAGTGGTCTACCCAAAATATTTAGAACTTGGGGGAATTTTCCTCTATTACTTGTAAGAATTGTCAATGCACAGAAAGCACTTTTGAAGTTTTTGAGCCTGAGTTCTGTTTTTGTTACAGTGACTCAGAAGAAAAAACCTATTAACTGACATAAAAGTGAACGATAATTCATCCAGTGCTGAAGAATGAACTTTTAAAACTCCTAATTTAGACTAACATCTGTAATGATATATCTATATATCTATATATCATTACAGATGTTAGTCTAAATATATATATATATATATATATATATATGACTATAAGCCTTGTTGCTTGACGCACTCATGAAAACATATGGTATATCTTCAAGAACAAAGTACAATCAATAAAGAATTAGACATTTTGTTTCAGACAGGTGGACATTTTGTTTTCTTAAATGCTTCTAGTTTATCCAGAGTATGAATGGACATGATGTATCATACAGACTATTTATTTTCTTCTGATGCCTAATCAGGTTCCATCACAGGAGCTTTTCCATCAAGCGATTCTAACAATGCAAATATTGCATCATTGTTAATAAATGACTTGCTGAAAAAAAGTTTAAGAAAACTGGATGTATTGCCTCGTTGCTAAAAAAAGATTTTACAATACATTGTCGTAATGGTGACAAGACCATGTTGTGGGTAATTCTATCTGCTGAAGGTTTCCTGAGATGACTGTCATGTGACAGAACCACACAGCTTGTTTCTTATTGTTTTACCCCCAGACCTGAAATGACAAGCTTATTGGTTGCTCACAAACCATGTACACCATTTCTATCAATTCCTTGTTTGTTTAAAGGGATACAGACCCAAACGCCGACAAACACTTCTTCAAAAGGTTCACATTGCCTCTTTAAACTATCTTCATCGTAATGCCCTGACTATCCCATGTGAAACCAGGAGATTTTGTATCAATGAGAAATAAATGAGGTCCCTATTCCTCTCTTATGTTGTCTGATATAGTTTTATTTTTCACTCTTAGACATGACTCAGTCTCTGTTTCTTCCTAAAGTTGAGCAAAATTTTTCAGACTAAACTTTTTTCCTTCAAAACAAACAAACAAACAAACAAACAAAACATATTTGGGTCAACTGAAACATTTTGCTAATTTGTGTTGAATTCAGCAAATTGTGTTGGTTGAAAAAAAATGAAAAATAATTTAAAAAACAATTTGTTTTGTCATTTTTAAGTTGGAACTTTAAAAAAATTACTTCAACTTTTTGATCCTTTTAATTATTTAAAAATAAAACTGAAAACCAAACAGAATGGTTGGGTTGATCCAAAACATTTTTTAACGGTTCAACAACCAAACCAAAAAAATCCATTATTTGCATAGCTCTGTTTCTTCCTTACATCTCACAAACCCTTAACATTGTCTCCATAGGCTTTGCAGCATACTCAGAAAGTCAATCTTTTTTTTTTAAGGCTTCTGGGAAGACAGAGGTATGGGGAAAATTCAACAAGATCATTGCAAAAATAGGTGCCAAACAACCTGCTGAAATTAGATGGTAACAGTGAGAGTGGTCATTAGAGGGACAGAAAAAGATTTTCTACATTTAGGACTAGATTTTCACCTTGAGAAGTGCTGTGGATGGGTTAGTGTCAACCTCTGGATAAGCAGCAAAGAGTCCTGTGGCACCTTATAGACTAACAGACGTTTTGGAGCATGAGCTTTCGTGGGTGAATACCCACTTCGTCAGTGCATGTCACATGCACTGACGAAGTGGGTATTCACCCACGAAAGCTCATGCTCCAAAACGTCTGTTAGTCTATAAGGTGCCACAGGACTCGTTGCTGTTTTTACAGATCCAGACTAACACAGCTACCCCTCTGATACTTGACAACCTCTGGATAGTTCACTTTGATTTTCTGGTTTGGAGGAAGCTGTTATTTATTTAATTTCTTGATTGGCAAATGGCCGATGTTACTGTGGTAGGTCCCACACTTCTCCTTCATGTGGGGGAGTCAGGGTGCTGCTCCTTGCCCCTATTCTTGAGCATTGTGGGCTCTGGGTCCCAGCTCCTTCAGCTTTGCGGGCTGCTTACCCTCTTTCCCCTGGGGTAGGGATTCCCTCAGTCTTCTGTGCCCAGGCAGGGTTTCCCTTCCCCGGTATGGTTTTCTAGCTAGCAACAACACTCCTCCAAACACTAATCTACTCCTACTCCTTCACCAAGAAGAGGGGGGTTTATTAGGTCTTGGGCAGGGCCCAGGGTGACTAGATGTCCCGATTTTGTAGGGACAGTCCCGATATTTGGGGCTTTGTCTTTTTATAGGTACTTATTACCCCCCACCCCGTCCCGA
The DNA here is from genome assembly GCF_007399415.2 of Gopherus evgoodei. NCBI lineage: Eukaryota > Metazoa > Chordata > Testudines > Testudinidae > Gopherus > Gopherus evgoodei. Next base: position 159,759,545 of record NC_044322.1, on the reverse strand, counting down.
TTTTTCACCCTTGCTATCTGGTCACCCTAGTGGGGCCTTAATTGACTCCAGGTGCCCCAATTACCCTGTAGTAACCTTTCCCTAGTCCCCAGGTACTAAGGCCTTGATCAACCTAGGGCTTAAATACTTCCCATCTACCACTCTCCTGCTGCCCTCTGGCCTGCTGTATCACAATTTTAAAATGTCATTGCACTTTTAAAAGTACACCCAATGCACCTAGCAGCTGGACAGGTGCTTTTTAGTCTTGATCTGGACCCAAGGTCTTTCCCTTCAATTTTATATGTTGTAATCAGTCAACAATAGTACCCCACCAAGTAATCTTCTAGAGCTTCTCCATCCAGACCTGACATGGATAGCAAACTGAGTATGCAGCCTGACCTTGGATCCTACCAAGCCTGCTTCAATTTCTTCTCTTTGCTCTGTAGCCATATGCTCTGGTCTCCTGTCCCACCTCATATCCCACTTCACTTTTCACTGCTATTATGGAAAAATGGCCAGGTCAGTCACCACTGCACACTTGTCCCCTCTACAAGCCCTGTGAATGGCCTTGGTTCACTGTCCTAGGGGAGAGGGAATTTGCAAGCCTCCCAAGCTCGGTTCAAGAAGGATGAACAAGGTATGGAGGCTTACCAAGATGTAACAAAAGTGAGTCAGAGCTGGAACAATAGCTGCTCTCTAAGTCCAGGCTGCAAGAGGAGTGCGTGGGATTTGTTCCTCAAGTGACACCTTGTAAGAGAGGAGTTGTGGAATGTTCCTTGTTTGGGGATACAGCCAAAAGAGTGCAGAGAGGAAGTTCATAAGATCCAACTCTGGTTTCTCCCTGTCACAAACATACCTGCCTGCAGGACATTCGACTGGAACTAACAGCCGTGGAGAAAGCAAAATTTGCTCAGTTTCTGAATTTTTTAAAATTGTAAATGATATATTTTTAAAATATATAATTACCTAGCAGTATGGTCTGTCTTGTAAAACACAGTGGAAATTTTTCTTTACCTATGTTGAAATAATTATGCTTTGCCCTTGTTTAGTCTCTCTCATGCAAGGATCTCAGGGCACACTACAGACATTGTCAGGTAGTTTGGGCTCATAAATAGGTTTTACTTTAAAAAAAATAGAAAAGTTTAAAAGTCTTCCAACTCTGGAAAAACATAGCATCTTCTTACTCAACAAAACTGCTCTTTTGGTGACACCTGGTGACTATAAGGATGAAATAAATCTATTACATTTTATTCCTATTACCTCTGCACAGCTAATAGAGCTAAGAGATACCAAGTTGGAATCTATTCCTGCTTGTGTATCATTAACATAATTGTCCACTAAATTTCATCAGTTACACCTGTACAAACCCCTTGACAGGTGTGGGGTAAGCCTGGGTTCCACAGGTGTCACTGAGAACACAATTTAAATATAATGGACTTGCACAGGTGTATTTGAAGGACATATCTAACAGACCCTCTGAGTCTCAGTTTCCAGCTGTGGTTGCAGGGTTGGCAATTTTATAGACAATTGTGTCTGTAAGATGCATATACTTGATATGGAAATCAATGAGGCATTAAACATGGAATCCAGAGGTGAAAGTTAGCCGATACGGTTCGGTATGGCATACTGGCAAGAGCCGGTACGCCGTGCTGAACTGGACCAGCTTCCCCAGGCCAGTGATTTAAAGGGCCTGGGGCGCCTAGCCACCGCTACCACAGCGGAGCCCCTGGCCCTTTAAATTGCAGACAAAGCCCTGAATTCTGGGGTAGCGGCGGCAGCCGGGAGCCCCCGGGGTTCCGTCAGTGATTTAAAGGGCCCAGGGCTCCGTTGCAGCCAGGAGCCCCTAGCCCTTTAAATCACCGCCGGAGCTCTGGGCTGCCACCGTTACCCTGGGGTTCCACCAGCGGAGCTCGGGCAGAGATTTAAAGGGCCAATTTAGACCCCATCATTTTATATGTATAGTTGGGATTATGTTTTCCAATGTGCATTACTTTGCATTTATCAACACTGAATTTCATCTGCCATTTTGTTGCTCAGTCACCCAGTTTTGTGAGATCCCTTTGTAGCTTTTCGCAGTCTGCTTTGGGCTTAACTATCTTGAAAAATTTTTATCACCTGCATACTTTGTCACCTCGCTATTTACACATTTTTCCAGTGATCAATTGATAATTTCTTGTTTACATATAGGCAAAATAAAAAGTTTGAAGTAGAAAATGCAAATCAGTTCTTCTGGTCCTATGTAAGGGAGGTAAGTTGTACTTGTTTGGGGCTTAATAATCCAGAACCTTGCACTTTCTGCAGCCATTTATATCTATGCAAGTGAGTCTAAAACATTATCCAGTCATACACACTCACTCACTTTGCACAGGTATAATCATCACACTAGGGGCAAAGTAGTGAGTCAGACCTTTGCCTATGTCTCCACTAAGATTTTGTTTAAAATCTTCCAGTAACAGTAGGAAATTTTAAGAAAAAGCTACATGTAGACAAAAGCTACATGCTGTGAGGAAAAAACCCTGTTGAGTGTGTTGACATTTATTTTACTTGCTTTCCTCCTCTATTATCCTCTCTTGGAAGGGGGATTGTGGGCAACAGCTGGGGAAGTCCATGGGCGTATAATCCCTGCTCGCGTGGTGGGAGGACCTGAAGCAGTGTAGAGGCCCCAGGACCTCCATGGAGATAACTCTGGTGGAGCATCCAAGGTCTGCATGGTTTTCGAGAGTTGATGTAACCTGCTGCCAGTTCTGCAGTGTGCGGTGCCTGTGCATGTGCAAATCCTGCCCCCATGCCCTTCCCCGCTTTGAACAACCAGGTAAGAACTCTGTAAGTGGGATTTTATTGAGTTTTCTGTACTCTCAGTGAAGAAATCCTACAGAGGGGATGATCTGCCCATAAGAATGTAATAAAGAAATTTTAAGGCCCCAATCCTGGAAGTATTTAAACAAGTAATTTTACTGATATGAATGGTCTTATATAAGTCAATAGGACTACTTATGTACATATGCATTTGCAGGATCTGGAACTAAGTCTATGTCTTGTTTAGGTTTCAGCTGAAATAATGGGGGAAAAAACTTTTCACCTTTAAATTCTTTATTGATTCTACAGGAAAATGTATACCTCAGAGGATTTAAAATCATCCTTTTGATTCATAGTGGGTACTTGTGTTGTAAATCTGTTCACGGACACCCAGGAGTTTCAACCTTCATTCATTATCTAGTGAGGGCAAAAGCAGCTTGTTCCTAAATCTGTTTGATGCTAAGAAGATGCCATTTCCAGCCGTTCTTCTTCATCTTGCCACCTGAATGCTGGCAAACTGAATGAGTAATACACTAAATGGAAAATATATGAAGTATCATTTACTCTCCAGTGACAATACAGGCAAACAAGTCTGCCAAAACATCAGTCTAAAAACCAGTGAGCCAGATGCATATAAAATAGGATTTTGTAGTCTCAGAGATTTAGTTGAGGAAATCATTGATTTATTATCTTCTTTGATATTCAGGATCAGGATGTAAATCATCTATTATGTCACTACAATAGAAGATATTTCATGAGTAACATAGTACAGCATAGGAGAATAACTGTGCCAATGAAAATAACTCCATAAGAGAGAGACTGTGTGTGTGTGTGTGTGCGTGTGTTTGTTTTGTGAATATATACTGTGACAAAGTTCCTCCTCTACCTTGGTGGGTCCTGTGCTTATTGGCTCACCTCAGTGATCTTCCCCTCTGGTGGAACCCGTAGTCTGGGTCAACTCCTCCTCTGTCTGATCAGGAGTTGGGGGGTTTGGGTGGAACCTGGGCCCGCCTTCTACTCCGGGTTCCAGCCCAGGGCCCTGTGGATTGCAGCTCTCTATAGTGCCTCCTGTAACAGCTGCATGACAGCTACAACTCCCTGGGCTACTTCCCCATGGCCTCCTCCAAACACCTTCTTTATCCTCACCACAGGACCTTCCTCCTGGTGTCTGATAACACTTGTACTCCGTAGTCCTCCAGCAGCTCTCACTCTCACTCTCAGCTGCTTGCACCTGTTGCTCCCAGCTCCTCTCACACACACCACAAACTGAAGTGAGCTTTTTAAACCCAGGTGGCCTGATTAGCCTGCCTTGATAGGCTGATTAGAACACCTGCAGCCAATCTGCCTTAATTGGTTCTAGCAGGTTCCTGATTACTCTAGTGCAGCCCCTGCTCTGGTCACTCAGGGAACAGAAAACTACTCATCCAGTGACCAGTATATTTGCCCTCTACCAGACTCCTGTACCCTACTGGTCTGGGTCTGTCACAATACACATATATGTGTATAAAATTCAGAAAGCAGCTTCACGGTTCTTTATTCCATTTTCCTCCCCTTAACTTCAGATCTCTGAAGTCTTTTAAAATAGTGTTAACATTGGTATCTTTTTCTTGTTTTGGAACTTTATGGGATAAGATAGATCGCAATCTGAACACCTAAAAGAAGTTTCTGATAAATTAGAAGAACCCACAATCTCTGTAAATGCCAGAAACTGGCAGCAGGACCTTTTGCATCAGAATCCTGCTAGAAACGTGATGAGAAAGATGTCCATTCAAGTTCTGCTGCCTGTGAAGTCTTTTTAGAAGAACAAAACAGGCACTGTCAGCCATCACTCAGAACATGCAGAGGGCTGGGAAAGCGAGTTTATCAGGAAACTAGGCTAAAGTGTGGTTTCCATTGCAAGAGAAGTGGCACAATAATCTGTAGCCAGAATCCATGTGCAGAACCTTGTTTGACTGCACTCCATCACTGAGCCCACAGTTTATTGTGATGTCATAGAGTGGTGAGATTAACATGAACATCCTCTAGCGCAGCAGCAGGAGAATAGAGAGGAAGATAAGAAGGTAGGGTGACCAGATGTCCCGATATTTACTTGTTTGTCCTGCGTTCTGACCAATGTTCAGTCGGAACACGAATTGTCCCGATATTTTGCCCTCTGGTGCACAGGTGGAGGGGGCTCGCGCCCCCCCGCCCCAACTTCACCCTGGTCACGCCCCAATTTCGCCCCTCCCTCCCAAATCTCTGCCCTGGCTGCTCCCCCAGCCCTGCCCCCTCACTGCCCTATTGGATGCCTCCTCAAATCCCTGCCCTGGCCCCACCTCTTCTCCAACCATGCCGCATTCCTCCTCCTCACCCCTCTAGCCCAGGCTTGCATGAATCAGCTGTATGGCAGCGCAAGCGCTGGAGGGAGTGGGGAGAAACAGGCTGTGGCAGCCAGCTCAGGGGAGGTGGAGGCAGAGCGAAGGCAAGCTGGTGCAGGGGGACGGGGCATAGAGCTGCCAGGGGTGCTCATCCCCACCAATTTTTCCTATGCTCCGGCGGCTCTTAGGTTTTTTGGGTTTTTTTGCTTTTGTTTTTGTTTTTTCTCCACCGCTGGCTCTTGGTGGGTTTTGTTGTTGTTTTTTTGTTGTTGTTGCTCTGTCAGAAAACTCCCTTCCCTCCACCCCCCACGTCCCGATATTTCATGTTTCTCATCTGGTCACCCTACAAGAAGGAGAGAGGGAGAGGCAGTTGTGACAGTACCTCCCATAAGGCTTTATGGAAATATGCTTAGAATGTGTTTTATGCTACATATGCCATGTAACATCTCTCTGTAAAGGTTATGATCTACTGAATGTATTAATACTATTTGTATGCATGTGTCTTTTGTATTCGAAGTTATGGATGTTATGAATGTTGGCTGTGTACTGGCTTGGTTTCTAAATAATCCTTAGTAGTAGAGCAAGGAACGTCGAAATTAAGTACCTAATCAAGAAACACTTAAAGGACAATGGATCTTGGAATGCTCCAAGCCAATAAGAAGTCTACTTGAGGATGTTCAAGGTAGCATGTAAACAATGGATGCTACCTGTAAAAACTGTGAGTCATGCATGGACATGTTACTTGTCCAGGTGACTCCAAAACTCCATCTTGGAGATGGACTTTGCATAGAAGTGAGGAGGGGGTCTCCACTCACAAGAGAAAGTCTATTTAAAACCCTGGGTGACCCCTCCATTTTGTCTTCATCTGGCTAAAGAGAGGAGCCATCAAGAAGAACCCACTAGCTACCACCTGAGCTGGAACAAGAGTATTAATACCTGGGGTGGGGGCGGGGAAACAGCTGTGCATATCTCTCTATCAGTGTTATAGAGGGTGAACAATTTATGAGTTTACCCTGTATAAGCTTTATACAGGGTAAAACGGATTTATTTGGGTTTAGACACCATTGGAAGTTGGGCATCTGGGTGTTAAAGACAAGAAAACTTTAGTTAGCTGCTTTCAGGTAAACCTGCACATTTTGGGGCAAGTAATTCAGACCCTGGGTCTTTGTTGGAGCAGACGGGAGTGTCTTGCTCAGCAAGACAAGGTGCTGGGGTCCCGAGCTGGAAGGGAAGGCAGGAGTAGAAGCAGTCTTGGCACATCGGGTGGCAGCTCCCAAGGGGGTTTCTGTGATCCAACCCATCACAGCAGTTATCTCTCAACAATTCATTTTTCACAGGTACCTGCTAATAAATGAGTTTTATTGAGGCTCTTGAGGTGCTTATTTCTAACACAGGGCCTGATCTTGTAGTCTTTACTCAGGCAAACTTTTTACTGACTTCAGGGTCAGAGCTCTGATTAGTCATTAGTGGTAAGCTGAAACATACTGCTGAAAGATGTTGAAACAACAAAGATGGTATAACTTCAGGCCTCTCAGGAAAGTAGGGAAAGGTTCTTAGCAGCCTTGGCTACACTGTATGTAAGAGGATGCGAAGCATGTGTCATACCACTAGAGGTCATGCATGTCTCAGTGCTAAGGGTAGAAATGGTGCTGTAGCCGTATGAGGAAGGAAAGGGGAACAGTGTATTACAAAATAAGTCTGTGGATTGAACTTTGGTTCCTATATCCTTATTTGTTCTGGGTGGGTGCAGGTTTTATAGTTTTCTCTGCACGTTGAAATTGTACCATAAACATCAGTAAGGATTAAAGAAATAGGAATGTGATCCAAATGAACAAGTAAATATGCTCACGAAACAAATGCTTTTAGTTTCCTGAAAGTCAGAGTTCATGATGAGCCTGAGGAAAAAGTAATTTCATAAACCAACCAAGAATGAACTCAGTTGAACTGAAGACAACCTTGAGATAGCAGCAACTGATTAACTATGTCATGCAGCTGTTCATCAAATTTGCCTCAGACTATGTTAAAGCTTGCATATACACCTCTACCCCGATATAACGCTGTCCTCCAGAGCCAAAAAATCTTACCACATTATAGGTGAAGCCACATTATATCGAACTTGCTTTGATCCACCGGAGTGCGCAGCCCCGCCCCCCGAGAACTGCTTTACTGCGTTATATCCGAATTCATGTTATATCAGGTCGCGTTATATCGGGGTAGAGATGTAATAGAATTCTAATTTACATGAGTTCTTCTAAAAGAGAAGGAAAGTTTGCATTAGTAAGCCAAGCTTTCCTTAATCTAGCAGTGCCAGTAATGGAAATATGATATTTCCATTCACCAAGGAAGCCATGTAAGGAGAGGGGAGAATATTCAATAACTAAAAAAGATAACCACATGAGAAGCTCAACTTAAAACGTAATAAGGAATAGCAAACAAAATTTCAAGCAGGGTAGGAGAAAAAAATTAAATGAGCATTTCCTTAATAAGAAATTGTAGACAGGAGAAAAATTGCAAAACCAAGTGATAAACTGTATTTATTTTACACCTATCACTTCCTTCCTTTAACTATCTCTACTATTTATTTTCAAAAACCTCTGCAACAGCTTTAGATAGGTTCTGTGTTACAATAAAAAGACTCTGCCACTAAAATGTTAACTCCTTTTCCTCTTAATGTAGAATGTCACTCAAATTATCCTGGTCTGAAATATTTAGTCCTGTTTCAGTAACATTGATATCTCATGACTCACCAGGGCTAGAAACAGCTCCTTTACCCCAAAAGGGACCTGTAAAATATCTTAGGCACAAACTTGTCAATACTTACATACTTGGCTTAACTTTAAGAACATGAGTAGTCCTATATGAAGTCAATAAGATTACTTGTATGCTTTAAGTTAAGCAAGTGTTTAAGTATTTGCAGGATCAGGGCCTAACCATTGTATCAACATAAGAATGGCCGTACTGGGTCAGACCAAAGGTCCATCCAGCCCAGTATCCTGTCTACTGACAGTGGCCAATGCCAGGTGCCCCAGAGGGAGTGAACCTAACAGGTAATGATCAAGTGATCTCTCTCCTGCCATCCATCACCACCCTCTGACAAACAGAGGCTAGGGACACCATTCCTTACCCACCCTGGCTAATAGCCATTAGTGGACTGAACCTCCATGAATTTATCCAGTTCTCTTTTAAATGCTGTTACAGTCCTAGCCTTCACAACGTCCTCAGGCAAGGAGTTCCACAGGTTGACTGTGTGCTGTGTGAAGAAGAACTTCCTTTTATTTGTTTTAAACCTGCTGCCATTAATTTCATTTGGTGGCCCCTAGCTCTTATATTATGGGAACAAGTAAATAACTTTTCCTTATTCACTTTTTCCACATCACTCATGATTTTATATACCTCTATCATATCCCCTCTTAGTCTCCTCTTTTCCAAGCTGAAAAGTCCTAGCCTCTTTACTCTCTCAATCATATGGGACCTGTTCTAAACCCCTAATCATTTTAGATGCCCTTCTCTGAACCTTTTCTAATGCCAGTATATCTTTTCTGAGATGAGGAGACCACTTGTACGCAGTATTCAAGATGTGGTCATATCATGGATTTATATAAGGGCAATAAGATAATATCTGTTTTATTCTCTATCCCCTTTTTAATGATTCCTAACATCCTGTTTGCTTTTTTGACTGCCGCTGCACGCTGCGTGGACGTCGTCAGAGAACTATCCACGATGACTCCAAGATCCTTTTCCTGATTAGTTGTAGCTAAATTAGCCCACATCATATTGTATATATAGTTGGGATTATTTTTCCCAATGTGCATTACTTTACATTTATCCACATTAAATTTCATTTGCCATTTTGTTGCCCAATCACTTAGTTTTGTGAGATCTTTTTGAAGTTCTTCACAGTCTGCTTTGGTCTTAACTATCTTAAGCAGTTTAGTATCATCTGCAAACTTTGCCACCTCACTGTTTACCCCTTTCTTCAGATCATTTATGAATAAGGTGAATAGGATTGGTCCTAGGACTGACCCTTGGGGAACACTACTAGTAACTCAACATGGAGGCATTAGTGTTTTTATGAGAACCTTAAATTTATATTGTCTGATATTTGTGCAGTCAAATTTGCAATTTTAACACTGTATTAATATAGCATTTTGTGGTTAGTTCCTTATTTTGTTTTTCTATAAAGGAAAAAAAAACATAGCTGAAGCACTGAGATTTTGCAACTGTTTTTGTGCTGTTCCACTCAATCTCTGAAGATGCACAAAAACTTGCTATAGCACTGTACACTAGTGCAATTTTTTTGTGTGCAACTCCACACTGCCATGGTCTATGAAGTTAGTAAAACTGCTAAAGAAGCAGGTGCAAATGTCATTTTAATTGCTTTATAACATCACAATTTCAAAAATATTTTTGATGCTGAGAATTAGTTTCCAACAGAAAAGCTGTGTTTTGATTTGGTACTGCTCTTAAGGACTTTGAGGACTGGAAGATCCAAGGTTCACCTTCCTCGAAGAATTGGGCATAGACCACCGCCACAGTTAAGATACAGACTTCAGTGAACAATGGTCTGATACATTATGGGAAATTACTGAGAATTTTTCTTCTCATTTGTGTACACTCCATTTTAAACTAATAATGTGAAAGAGTCCAAAGATATACCCTGATCCTGTAATCACTTAAACAAATGAGTAACTTTATCCATGTGAGGAGTCCCACTGAGTTCAACCAATGGGTACACATACTGTATGTAGCAAATAAAATGGACTTGGAGTTAGAAATCATAAACTGTGAGTTCAGAAAAAAAGGCATTTTCTACACAAAGTACTCAGAAAAATATGTTTATTCAAAACAGTGTAACAGAGCTTTCAATTGAATAAGAATAATACAGGGCTATGGTACCTAGCTTTTTTCTGTGTAATTTCCTTATTTGGTTTTATTCTTCTTTACCTGTTTCTGCCTCCTCTGATTCCTTTGATTCCTCCTCCTTCTCCTCTAAACTAGTATTTACTGTTGGGAGAAAAACATGAAATCTGGGGTACATTTAATAAAAGAATAGTGCTTAATAGTGCTTGAAATCTTTTTAATTCATTCATTCATTGTAGTAATACTTTATCCTGGAAAATATAGTGCAGGCTCCTTACATATACTGTCCAGTTCATTATTAGGAGTGGGCCTAAGTGGAGTGCTTTAAAAAATCTCACTCTTTTTAGAAGATAGGCATATATGGGATATAATAAAATCCCAAACTGCTTTAAATTTACAGTCCACTTACTGTATTCACATTACCAAAGGAAAGACCCTATGGTAAACGAATGAGGACATAAATATGTAACCCATACTCATAGCCCTAGGTTCATCAACAGAATGCTGCAGGACTTAAATGGACTGATTCCGTTCATTACAAAAAATACTAATTACTGAGGTGTGGGCTGCTCAATTAATATTTCATTATTAGAGAACATTATTAGAGAACAATAAAGTACTAATGAGGCCTAAACATTACAAGTACATTCAGCATCATCACATTCTGTATATTAGGGGCCAAATTCTTCATGGACATAACTCTGCTGAAATCAAAGAACTTAGCTCTGTGTGTTTAGTGTATGTTTCGGCATATTTTCAAGCCATTTATTTGTTTTTCTGGCTCCTGTTGTCAGTTTTGCACTTTACCTTAACATGAAATGGATTGATGAAAAACTGAGAATCAAACACTTGATGGTTTGAAACATCAGAATAAAAGTTTACAATTCTGGATATGTTTTAATATATGCAGTCCATATTTTAAGTAGCTGGAGATTTACTCATAAAATATGGCTTAACATAGGCCTCATTTTACAATACCTTCTAATAATTGTGATAAATAATTTGAAATATTTTTTTAAAAATACTGAAAATTCAGAAACTATACTTAAAACAGCCAAACATTAAAAAGCAATAACTTCATTTTCAAAACTAGTTTTTCTTTTAATCATTCATTTAGCTTTCTGAATGAGAGTGTGCAAGTGTCACCAACAGGATCAAGCCTCCAAATTCATATGTAGATTTCAAACGTCCAAAGTTCTGGTGTCGGTTAGCTCTGGCATTCCATTTAGTGTATTACAAAGATCAGACCCATCAATAGTAATGAGATTTCTTTCTTCAGAACAAAGCTTTGCGTGATAAGTGATACAGTTTGAAGTCCTGTATGTCAGTTTCACTTTCTAACTAAACACATTTTACATTAATATAAAAGGTTTGTTTCATTATCTCTTAGGGCATTTTGGTTCTATTTTGTTTTTTCATTCCAGTGAGGAGAACATTCCTCTCATTGGGGGTGGAGTGGGGAGCTTCACTCTGAGGGGCTAAATTTTGTGAGGCATGTCAGCCTGGCCTCTAATTTTTGTACACACAAGTTTCAAATCTCCACTATGTGCAAACAATAATGCACATAAACTTGAGTGTACAAATTAAAAGCCACCTTGTGAAGATTTGGACCCTTATGAAAAACAAGAGTTTACTATCTTTTCAGAACGATAATGTGCCCCCACACAGTAACACATTTTCAGCTAGTTGACATGCACCATTTTAGATGGCCAACTATAATCACTCATTCCTCTCTTTCTTCCTCACCTTGATCCACTTGATCTTCTTTGCCCCCTTCCTCCTCTTCTTCTCCCTCCTTAGATGGGAATAGATCTTCAGTGGGCTCTGTAGCTTCAGCAGGAGGTTCCCCAACCTCAACAGGTTCCTCAGCAACAGGTTCCTCAGCAACTGAAAGGGGAGAAAAGGAGATATATGTCAACCTGTAACGGGGAAGAAGAACTTTATAGAACTGTTCATTGCCACTATTTTTATTCTTAAGTAACAGCTAACATCTTAGGCCCAATCCTGTAGCCTTGGCTCATGTGAGTAATCCCACTGACTTCATGGGGAATGCTTATAGACGGGTTGCAGTATCAAGCCGTGAATCAAATTATAATAATTTCTCTAATGTTACAGGCTTCCCAGGACAGTTGTCTCTGTTACTAACACCACATTATATCAAATGGAAGTATACTCAGCATGCATTCTGCTGCATATGAATGTGCTGCAATAAGATGAACCTTCACACTTTTACTTGTCGCTAATATCCAGCATCTTGTAAGCTGACAAAAAGTACAACTCTATTATAACATATGCAAATTAATGAGGCAGAAACAGTTTGGGGAATTTTGGGGGGAAGGAGTTTCCAACAGTTCATCAGGACAAACCTGCAGTTTCTGGCATCTCTTCTGCAGCTGGAGGCTCTTCAGGAGGTGGTGGTTTTTCAACCCCCGGTGTCCACAGAGTTAATTTAGTAATATTTTTTGCTTTCCATTTTGGAATAATTGACTGAGATTCCTCCTCTTCCTCTTCTTCCCCTTTATCCTAAAAAACAAACAAACATAAAAAATCTAGCCTCACAATTGGGAATGTGAAGGTAATGACTATGAGCCTGTTTGCATGTACTGAAATCTCTTTTTACCCTGAGTTTGAAATGGTAACAATACAGCTCTTTACAGTATGGTGCCAATATGAAACAACAACTGAACAATATTAACAGTCACAAACTTTAGAAGAGAGAGAAAACCATTCTAAGCTAGAAAACTTGGAGGCAGTCAGTCAGTTATAACGTTGGTCTCAAAATTAAAGAAAAAAATGCTTGTTTCCTTTCTTTCTTATGCTTAGATTCAGGCAACAAAGAGCCTTCTTCTTTAATCATTCTGCAACTCTCAGAAGGGCTGGGTCTAACGGCAGTACCTACAGACACTGGGGTGTTCCATTTCCCCAGTGCCACAAAAGGGATGAAAAGGAGAAAAGGCAGGCTCATTATCTGCCTCCTTTCCACATCAACCTACACCATAGGTCTGGCACATAGGTAGCTCACGGAGGCATTCTGCACCCCAGAGGGAGAATGCATCCTGCTTCTCCCAGTGAGGTTATATAGCTCTCTGCCCCAACCCCTTTCAGAAACAGACAAGAAAGAGTGCACACAATACAAAATTGCTCTCTGCTTCACAAGGCTGTGCCGCCTGCGCTCAGGTAAAACCCATGGAACTTATGAAGAATGTAGTATTGTACATGAGCTTTTGTGCTCTCAATATCAGCCCTTCTGTCACTTTCTTTACAAATAAGAATGATTTATTTTATACAAAAGTGGGAGAGTTTAAATTATAGACTAGCTAGCTGTATTGAAAGCTAACTTTTCTTAAACTAATTTTATTTGAAAATGAGTCGTGTACTACAACTATTTCAGCTACAGCAAACAAGCAAAGTTTGGACTGTTTATTCTCATTGCTATAATGCTTGGTACGTATGTGGGCAGCTAGCCCTCCTCACTGCTTGCACCACTCTGGCTACACTGCTTGATTAGAGAGCTAGCATGGGAATGTCTACCTCAGCTAGAACTGTAATACTCCATTATAGTAATTAGTATTATTTACTGTGACTTACAGTAAATAATAATCACAGGATTCACTTGAGAGTAATTGCTATAGTTAAGGGCTAAGACTGTCAAAAGTGAGTGCTTAAAGTTAGGCTTCTAAGTTCACATTTAGACACCTTCGTAAATGGCCTAATTTTCAAAAGTATCGAGCATCCATCAGCTCCTGCTGAAGTCAGAGGGAGCTGCTGCGTGCTCAGCTCTTGTAAAAGTCCGGCTACTTATATTCAGGTATCCAAATATGGAGTTAAATGCCTAATTTTTGGTGCCCATTTTGCAAAGGCAAAATGTCCTCAGGCAACACCTCCGACAATGAACCTCTTCACTTTCCAAATATGGTTCAGGTTCTTACAGGCCATAACCGAGCCCTAATTTTTAATGCATCTCAATCAGCACCAGTTAGATTTAAGAACTGAGGGTATGTCTACACTGGAGCTGGAGGTATATTTCCTAGCTCAGACAGACATATCTGTGCTAGCTCTGATCAAGCTAGCATGCTAAAAATAGTGTAGACACAGAGGTACGAGTGGCAGCAGGGGAGCCAACCAAACACAATCACCTCTGAAATGCTTGGTACGTATGTGGGCAGCTAGCCCTCCTGACTGCTTGCACCACTCTGGCTACACTGCTTGATCGGAGAGTTAGCATGGGAATGTCTACCTCAGCTAAAAATTACAGTCCCAGCTTCAGTATAGACATATACCTAAGGGGAAAATCTTAGCACACACAAAGTACCAGGCCAGATGCTGGGAAGATGCAGGGGGAGTGGGAAAGGGGGAGATACTTTCCTCCTCTCCCCCCAGACACAATGACCAGCTGTCATAAGCCACTGTCAGATAAGCCACTGTCTGCAAGAGCCCTGAGTTCTCCCAACATGGACTTCTAGCAGCAGAGACGCTGGCTTTGGCACACCCACCACCACACACTGCTCTTTAGGGATCTGCTGTGGAGTTGCAAGTTGTTCCCTTTTTATAGAAATCTGAGAGCACTGACCTAAAGAAATTGATATTGCTCATACTTCTTGGGTGGCTGAAGGTTTCATCATGTTATACACATAAATCTTCCATTATAACCATATACACTTCCCCATATCTTACTGCTTACAAATATACTTGGGATGAATGTTATCTTTCCTAGTGCTTTGTCTAACAATAGCTAAACCAGGGGTAGGCAACCTGCGGCACGCAAGCTGATTTTCAGTGGCACACTGCCCGAGTCCTGGCCACCAGTCCGGGGGGCTCTGCATTTTAATTTAATTTTAAATGAAGCTTCTTAAACATTTTGAAAACATTACTTACTTTACATACAACAATAGTTTAGTAATATATTATAGACTTATAGAAAGAGACCTTCTCAAAATGTTGAAATGTGTTACTGGCACACGAAACCTTAAATTAGAGTGAATAAATGAAGACTCGGTACACCACTTCCGAAGGTTGCTGACCCCGATCTAAACATTTCAAAATGTAACTGCAGTAGTTTTACAGAAAAAGAGGAAAGTATTTTTCATTTAAGGAGGGAAATACAGTTTGATTAAAAAATAAAAGTAAAACAAAGCCAAAGCATATGTTTTACATCTTAGTAGCTGTTTACCAAAACATGCAATAAAATAGAAATAATAATCATTTCAATTATAAAATGCTTCATATTTTTAAGGTCTTAACAAACAAAAACAACTGGAGTTAAATTTTACAGGTAAAGCAAAAGTTTCCCATTCAAACTGATATTATGAAGGGATACTGTTTCCCACGCTCCTTTTTTTGTGTTTTGTTACATGCACGTTAACCATGCAGCAGAAACACTTCATGCAAACCCAGAGAGCACCTCTGTTACAGTAGGCTGCATGAAGATAAAGCGTTTAGTGGTGTGTGGGTTCCCATACACTGGAAGAGAAGGCAGGTTTTTGCTGCCCTTTCTCTTGTCCATGGGTTGTATTAGCTGAGCAAATCAATGAAAGAGAAGAAATAAATGTGCACTAGATTGACACGTTAACTGTAGAAAGATGGAAAAATGAGGAAGACCCTTTTTGAAAAAAGAAAGAATACAAATAGCCCAAAGCTTTCATTTAGGTGAGACTGTATTTGAAATAATTGTGTCACTGGACGTTTTGAAATAGCATGTAATAGACTAAGATCTGGCATGTCAGGCAATATAGAAAAAGAGCAAGTTCTAAACTAAATGCAGCATGTTTGTTATCTTGAAATCTAAATACTAAGCTAAAAATATATTTGTAATAACAGCTAGGCATTATTATTTTTATTATATAACTAGAGTATGTAGGTCAGATAGTAAGAAACAGGTCTGAAAAACCACACTCAAAAGCTAGAAGAAAAATCATTCCCTAATACTATTCACCCACAGCTCTTATTGAAATCAATGGGAGTTGTGGGTACTTAGTTCCTCATAGGATCAGGACAATAATAGACCACATTTGAAAAAGTAGTTTCAATTGTGGCTCTAAATTTGCACCTGTAATTTTTCACTAAATTTTAGAATTACTTAGTACTATATTTTTATTTTCCAGTCTTCTGTAATGGAGTGCTAAAATATATTATACTGTTCAGCCACTAAGGGGCATGGTGTGTAAAATACCTTATTTAAACAAACCTCAACTATACGGAGCACAGCATTAAGAGATCTTATGATGACCACATCTGGTATATATAAGCAAGCTTTGAAGCCAGTCCATATCTGGTACAGGGACATGACATCTTCAAAATAAAGGCCAAAGTCAATCAAAACTCTGCCTGGCTTTTTGTATTGCAGAAGGCTAGCACATTTCAGTGAAAGCAGGATCATACCTCAAATCAACGGCAAAACTTCTAGAGTTTGCAATGGGAGCAGCAATGGGGCCTTCATGTGTCCGGCCTTGCACAGCACAGTAGCCAGACAAGTTATTTTTATTTACTCTGGTGCTTAGAAAAGTACATTCTAAAGCTGTTGGACTTTTCAAATATACAGTACCTGTAATGAGCTAGGCAGACTACGTTTGAACAGGCTGACCTGACTTGCTGAGTTTTCTAACATTTGGTATAGTCTGTATTATATTATTTACCTGATCTAAATGTGTGTATTCACCATGCTGTTCACACCCAATATCGAAGACATACTTTCCACGACCTATTGGCTGTACACAGAGAAATAAAAAGTTAGCAAGACTTTAAAGCTAGAAAATTTTGGAGGAGTAAATGAAAAATACAGATGATCACTTAACACTGTACTATGTAATTTACACAATGTTAAATAAAAATGAGAAAAGTAAACTTTGGAGAAACTTTGCATCATAGATTCATTTATATCTGTTACATTTATGGTTCAGAGAATACTGTGCAAAATGGGAAACCTAGTTTAATTTTTCAATGTAAAGAATGCATACCAGAACAACAACATGCGTTATTTTTTCAAATTCAAATATCATTTTCCAACATACTTACATTTCCATTCACAAACTTGCCCTGGTATCTGTGGTTTAGATGAATAAGTTCAGCTGCTCCTTCCTGCTGCCCATTTACCCAGCCACCAACATATTTAGAGCCAGTCTCTGCATAGAGGTATGTACCTTGCCCATGCCTGAGAGGCAAATAATAATTGTACTTTATATTACTGTAAATTAAAAGAGCAGGATTTCTTTGCAATTTTAATTCATTAAACATATGATTAAAACAAATGCCACATTAATCCATATTTCCAACCCAAAGAACATCTTCATACATTCATGCTCATCTGCCTGCTGTGTCTGGCTCTATTGAAATCAGCTGATGTCTTACTGCAGGCTTTCCTCCCATTCCAAACTGGATTTAGTTGCCAAGGCCCTCCCACAGCTCTCTCTTTCAAAAGGACAACTACAACTCTGAAAACAACATTTTTTAAACTTCATCAAGAAACTTGAAAGTTCACTGTAATAATGAAACAAACCTATAATGGTTAAGCCATTCTCCAGTGTAGGTGTCTCCATTCACGTAGTAGTAAACTCCATTGCCATGTCTTTGGTCTCCCACCCATTCTCCTGCAACGGATGTGACAAAAATAGAGTGAGATGTGATCAATTTAACTGGTCATAGAAGTCAGCCTTTACAATGATCATCTAGACATTTAGTCAACTTTTTATGTGAATGAATATACAGTATTAGAAAATGAACATGTAAACTCAAGACAATGTAAATTCTGTAACTGAATTCAATGAGAGCAGAAGCAAGCTCTACCTCAGTAATCTTCAACTTCTGTGTGAACAGTAAAGATAGCTTATCAGGCTTGTATATCAGTGTAGTCTCTTCACACTCCACAGTAAATTAAATTAGAAAAGTACTGGCATTCCCTGACATAAAGCAGGCCACCATTTGTCACTATATCATTATTGATATTACTAGTACAGTATTTCTAACTGATGGAAAGATTTGACTTGTCAGGAGAAAAGCCATGAGCATGCACAGATTCAGAGGATATGCTAAACTATTCTCTTATTGAGAATCAGTAGGGCTTCAGGCTTCTAGAAAGGGCAGGGAGAATGTTCTGGACCATAAAACTAATCAGTGCAAAACAGCATCTACTTGGCCAGTTGAGAGCTAGAGAATTAGAATTAGCCAGCTGTAGTCTAATGCCACTTTGGAGCAGTCTGAGAACTAAAGGTTTTGGGGGGAGGGGGGACTGATTGCAGTCAGATCTGTGTTCTTGGGGAACTAGGGCACAGTATCCAACCTGACTGACTCATGAAAGATACCCGCCCCCACCAGCCTCTGCTTAAATCAAAACCCATCACAGAAAAGACTTGCAGAGAGCAATGAAGGGTGGATGGGAGACACACCTAGACCCGTCCTGACAAGGGTGACAAGATTAAGACATCTCCATTAGCATACAGAATGAAAAACAGACAACTCCCCTAGCCTCATCTGCATAAAAGACGGGACAGAGAAACATCTCAATTTGCATACAGAATGGAGAACAGAAAATTGCACTGAACTCTGGGACCAGAAAAGCAGGGACACACTGCATCATGGGAATCTCTGCTCCAGATGTTAATGAACCTATGCCTGCACACACCCAGCTCAGCAATTATCAGACCAATTCTAGTAATGAATCCTTGATTAACATCCAAAATACTAAAGCAGACTTGTTGCATTGTGAGCTCCCTGGAATAAAACACCACCCATAGCCAAGAGTAATCCACTCCTATTGTCTATCCTAAAGAGAACCCTTGAGTCATAAGTTTATTCATAAACAAATCTGATGTTCTCCCTTGAACCATTATATTTTCTCTACATTAATCCCTACTCACCCTCCAGTAAGTGTTCTGATGCTTAGATCCAAACTATGCATCAGCTCCACTGGGACTCCATCCTCTCTTGACTGATCGTGCTGGGGGCTCTGCCTGCCTCCAGCACTCAAGACCCTGAGCTACCATTATCACCTGGGAACCCCAACCCATTCAAGCCTCGTGGAGTGGGTGAGATCCCCCTCTTTCTCTCTTTTTTCCTTTCTACCTTAGGTATTAAGCTTTAATAATGTATGTTATGTTGGCTTAGGCTCTCCTTGTGTACTTATCACTATTATTCAATAAATAACTTTTATGGTTAAGCTGGTTGCTTCTCTCTCTTGCTAAACTTTACTCTTTTGTGTTTTTAGCTTCCCTCATTCACTCTACAGCAATGCTTCTTTTATCTAAGCTAAAGATCCCCACAGCACCCAAAATACTGCGGGGTTTGCTCATCAAATAGGTTACTGCCAGTACAATTGTGATGTAAGAGTGTGGACAGGGATGTGCTGAATCGGGGACACATAAGAGTGACAGCTTGAAAGTACTGCTTGACCCTGTCCATGGAGCCCACGGGCATATAAGGGGAGGCAGTTTAAAAGTGCTGCTTTATCCAGCCAGTTCTGAGGCTGGAAAAACTCAGCCCTAGGGAACCTAGGTCCTGCAGGATATCTCCACTGGGAGGAGACTTGCAGAAGGGAGAAGTAGAGCTCCAAAGAAAAACACAAGTAACACAAGCAAAGTATTAATAGAATTACAGAAACCCCCCTCCCCACCACTCCAAAAAAGTAACCCGAATAAATAAGCATATCCCAAAGTAACGGGGAAATCTGATAACAGGACACAATGTAGAGCTGACAATATACAGCCATGTATGACAGATTACAGCATAACTCTTTGGTCTTGAAGCTGGATATCCATGCGTGCATTACTTTACTTTTAGGTGTGATGGAAGAAGAAAGGCCTATCAGCAGTATTCTCACTAGTGAGGTGGTTTTGCACCTCTGTTCAGCTATTGTGCTCTTGGTTACTCATGACTGAAAGATTACTTGCTATCAGATGAATGTTTCTGCACATACAGAATTTCCATATGCTGACTGTCTCTGCCCCAAATGCTCTTTATCTTGTGTTCTCTTGTTGGTTTAGGTAAAATGCAATAATTTTGTTGTCTGAACTATGCAATGTCATCTTAATTGATGATTTAAAGAACAGGATGAGAAGGTGTATTTAAAGTCACAGACCTAGCCACAAGGCTGCTCTAATTTATGTTAACTAGACCGTCCCTAGGGACTATTCTGCCAGTCAAGTATCAGTGGAACACACTCCACCTTTTCAATCATGCCTTGCCTTCAGGAAATTTCCAACATGCTACCACACAGGAGGAATCCTCAGATTCCCCTTTAAAATAGTTGAAAGGTCACTTGTTTTCTGCTCTGGCCATGTCATCATACAGCAGGCCATACAGGTCCTCAGTCTAATCAGCACTGTCTCACACTCGTCCCTTCTCTTGTCTCCCTCCTTTCCTCATTCTGACCCCTTTGTTCTGCCTCTCATCCTCTTTTCTCTCTTCCCTGCGGCAGGCTCTCAGCCTCTTCCCTTACTTGGTTGGGCTCCAATCACTTTTTCCTCTCCTCACTCTCTGCCCTTCTATTCACAAACTTACATAGTTGTCTGCTATTTCTTTTACTCCAAACACATTCTTCCATTTATTCTCACCTAGTATCATGCTTACATACATACCTTTATTTACATTATAGTGGACAGTGCAAGCTGTGTGACTTGTGGTCCTCACCTCTCACACCATAAATTTTATAGTGTCCTATAGTTTTATTTTGTAGTGTGGAATATGTATTTGGTTATGTCAAGGGACCCTTCCTCCAAAATCTAAAAGTGGACCTTAGGGTATGTACCAGTAGATTAGAACTAATTTGCCAAAGCCTGGCATCACTTATTCAGGGGCCTAACACTGAAGGGAGGAGGTTCCTGTATCCTGAACATAGGCTTTCTTTCCCCAAAATATTAATTTAGTCATTGATTTAGATAATGGCATAGAAAGTACACTTATAAAGCTTGCAGACAAACTGGAGAAATGGTCTGAAGTAAATAGGATGAAATTAAATAAGGACAAATGCAAAGTAGTCCATTTAGGAAGGAACAATCAGTTGCACACATACAAAATGGAAATGACTGCCTAGGAAGGAGTACTGTGCAAAGGGATCTGGGGGTCATAGTGGACCACAAGCTAAATATGAGTCAACAGTGTAACACTGTTGCAAAAAAAGCAAACATTATTCTGGGATGTATTAGCAGGAGTGTTGTAAGCAAGACATGAGAAGTAATACTTCCACTCTACTCCATGCTGATTAGGCCTCAGCTGGAGTATTGTGTCCAGTTCTGGGCATCATATTTCAGGAAAGATGTGGACAAATTGGAGTCCAGAGAAGAGCAATGAAAATTATTAAAGGTCTAGAAAACATAATCTATGAGGGAAGACTGAAAAAATAGGGTTTGTTTAGTCTGGAAAAGAAAAGACTGAGAGGGGACATGATAGTTTTCAAGTACATAAAAGTTGTTATAAAGAAGAGGGAGAAAAACTGTTTTTCTTAACCTCTGAGGATAGGACAAGCAATGGGTTTAAATTGCAGCAAAGGAGATTTAGGTTGGACATTAGGAAAAACTTCCTAACTGTCAGGCTGGTTAAGCATTGGAATAAATTGCCTAGGAAGGTTCTGGAATCTCCGTCATTGGATGTTTTTAAGAGCAGGTTAAACAAACACCTGTCAGGGATGGTCTAGCTAATACTTCATCCTGCCATGAGTGCAGGAGGCTGGACTAGATGACCTCTCGAGGTCCCTTCCACTTTTATGATTCTTGAAGTTAAATGGATGTTAGCAAAACCAAATAAAGCAGGACTTTTGTGATGTCGTGTATGTGCCTCATCTCGATCATGTGAACCAGAATGTAAACATCTTCACTACCCAGAAAAGAGGAAAATCAAGCTTAAAGACTGTCTGAGCTGCCAAACTTGGAGGGAAGTGCTGGCAGCTGTGGCTAGTTAAGCAGTACAGACATCCAAAATGGGAAGAGATCATAGCCTCATTTGTCTTTTTCTTACTCAGGGGACAGGAGGATCTGGGGAATTATTTGGCTGCTTTGTACACAGAACATTATGCTGGAGCCAAGAGACTCTGATCACAGTCAGAACTGAATTTTGTTTGTTTCCTCAAACTAGGCCCTGACTGAAGGAAGCTGCTGCCCTGTGTTCTTTGTGGACACTTGGAGTAAGTGGGAGGAAACTACCCTGTGTTTGTTTTGTTTCATTTGCCCTGCAGCCAAAGGTAGCTACTCTGTGCCTGTTTTATTTTAACCTTGCTGAGCGTGGAATATTGTAGCTCTTATTCCTTTTGTGAGACCTATCTTGAGCAGAGCAGCCACCCCTCCCAACCCATTGGGGTGGCTGGTAGTCTTAACTGAAAATTCACTGTACTGATCCTTCAGATTATCACCATTTCACTAGCTCTCCGGTACATATAGTCTTCTGGCCTGCACAAGATTTAAATTTCTAACACAGGCCAAACCCCCTACCTTTTTGGCTTTCTTTGCTCATCATAAAGCAGCAAAAAAAAAGACAGCATAAGGCAAATTATTTTCCTTTTCAGGTCACCTTTAAAATCTGAGACAATTTACACACATCCGATGGAAGAATAGGGTGGGACTATTTCAGAGTGTCTTACACTGTAGTTGAAATAATCTTTTAATAGGTTCTAAAGAACCTAAGCCAAAACCAGTAACTGAGTGTTCTGATTTTCAGATACTGTGCAACAGAAGCTGGGTGCCTCAGAACATCTGGAAATCTGTTCACTCATTCAGGGGCAAAAAATTTGAATGTGGTGCCTAAAATTAAGCACTTAAGTTTAAAAACTTTGTCTTTGGTTCTGATCTCCTCTTTCAAAGCTGATGGGATAGCATACAACATTACTCTATTGAAAAAAATGAATAAAAAAGGCCAACAATCAGATCAACCGCCTGATGTTTTGCAGAGACAGCATTAGTCCTCAGATTAAATGTCATTCTGGAAAGAAACTCTCTGAAGATGGTTAATGAAGCAGCTGGAGTCTGATTTATCTGTTTCCTCATATTTCAGGGAAGATAGTGAAGAGAATCAGACCGAATCAGTCATTCCTAGTATTAAAATGTGGGGAAATATTCTGAATGAGCTTCTGTTTCAGGAGCTGGACTAATGATATTCCACTCTTCTGTTTTATGAGATTCTTTAAGTACAGTATCTTGCTTAAACTGCTGCATTTCCTAGACATTGCTACCATAAAGGAAGAAAGTGCATTCCTAAAATAATCTGTTATTTGTAAAAGATTGTAATGACCCTTCCGATTAATCTTGAGAATTCTGTTCAGGGCAAAGATCTAGATCAAGCTAAATTAAATAATTCTGTACAAGAAGCCTAAAAGAGCATCTGTGAATGGAAGGAGAACTGCTGACACATGCTAATTTCAACAGAATGCCATTGATTTCAGTGGAAGTGAGGAGCTTAAATAACGCTGTGAATTGGGCCTATGCAACTTAGTTTTATGGTGGTTGGGTTTTTTTGTGGGGGTTGCTATCATATTAAAGATAGGTGCAGACAGAAAGTAAGGGAGTCACAATGACATCAGTCAATATTTCTTTTCTTAGAGGGGAAAATATAAAACAAAGACTGCACTAGTAAAATATAGTTTGAACTCATTTTCGGAGTATTTTAGCCTCAGAAAGCAAACAATGAGGTACTGCTTAAGTAATTGTTCCTCAGTGAGCAAACAATCCAATGTAGCTTTCCTAGTGCATGAATCAGGCCAAAAGACATTGCCATAAACAAATTAATTTAACTTATGTCTGTGCAAGTCACTTAATTCTTTCTTGCACTTCTGCTGACATCCATTTCTTCTGCACTGCAAGATGCATCAGTGTGAATCTAATCTTCCCAAGCCTTCCAATCTATATTCTGATGAAAGCAGTTCAGTGATGTTCCCTGGCGAATGCTTAATCACAAGTCAGATATAATGCCTACATTTGGAGGTGGTGCTTCTACTAAGTAGCAGATTTCTTATCTACCTATAATATATAAAGTTTTCTTCTCCTGGATCTCTCACTTTTCCTGAACTGCACACTTATAGAGGTGTACAGAGGAGGGAAAAGACTCTTGCTACTCCAAGAAGTAGAAGCTGCATTATGATATTTATCATAGTGACTCAAACTGTGGACCACGGAGTATTTACTAGTTGTCCACATAGAAGTAGTGGGTCACTTGGTGTTAATTCACCATATATACCCTGTGGGGGTTACTATCATATTGAAGGTAGGTGCAGATATATATATGGACTCCTCCCTTGCTGTTGGCAATCTCACCAATAAAAATAAATAAATGTTCTCCCAACAGGTAAAAACTTTTTTTATAGTAAGCTTTACAGGCTGGATTCTTCAGTCTAAGCTCTCCGGCCACAGATTCCCCTTGGAAAATTCTGGGGGAATCTCTGCCAGTGTAGAGTTCTGTTCAGCGGTGCAAGTAGGCTGGTATGCCCAG
Source organism: Gopherus evgoodei (assembly GCF_007399415.2). Classification (NCBI taxonomy): domain Eukaryota; kingdom Metazoa; phylum Chordata; order Testudines; family Testudinidae; genus Gopherus; species Gopherus evgoodei. The sequence continues at coordinate 159,735,153 of NC_044322.1, read as the reverse complement.
TACCCCATACCAGCAAGATATTTATAGCTGGTATGGTGTATCAGAAAGACACAGAAGGAGCCAGTGGCCCCATGGCTCTTCTCTGGTGTGGCTGTACTGCCCCCAGCCCCACCCCCTACTCTGCCACTGACCTGCATCTCCTCTGGCTCCATCTGTACAACAGCAGCCCTGCCAGAGGACAGGATTGGGGAGCCAGGCTGGGGGCAGTATAGCAGCCCAGCCGGAGGACAGGACTGGGGGGCGAGGCTGGGAGTGGTACAGCAGCCACGCCAGAGGAGCCGACCACACGGGACTGCCCAGCAGCCCCACATTCTGCTCCTTTTCTGAAGTCTCCGGTGCAACAGGAGGAGGACAGAGCACCCCTCCCCCCCACCAGGTAACATGGGTGGATCATGGGGAGAGGATGGAGAGAGTGTGGAAGCGGGGCTGGAAGGAGTCACATGGAGGGTCATGTGCTCCCCCATTAGCTGCTGCCATCCCCATCCCCTGTACCCCCTGCCAACAGGGTAAATTTAAACTGCCTTCTTGAAGGTTTAACTTACACCAACTATAGGTGTCTGAGAAACGGTGAGCTGTGATAAGCTCCTCCTTAGCCTCCACTCTCTGCTGCTGTGCTTAGATGCAGTGGAGAACTGAATCCTATATTTTTACAATGTTCAGAACCTATAGTTCTTTGAAAGGATCTGAAAATGTTCTGGACTGAACTTGACTGTCTGTCAGCATAATCTCTACATGTCAATGAATATTCTTGTGATGTTCTTGGGTTGTTGTTTTTAACATAACTTATATTGTCTTCTACTCTGATTCTAACTAAGAATGCGAAGAATTTGCTCAACACTAAATATAATGAAGCATTCCACTTGATCAGATGATTTGGCAGGAATAAACTGTTGCCAAAAACTTCAATCCATTCTTCACCTAACATCTGTGGTGAGGCAGGAATGAAGAGGGAAAAAAGAATTTTGGGACAATTTTGTGGATCGAAGCAATAATATGCTGCCTGGCTCATTGTTTCCCATAATTCCACTGAGGCACCTCATCTTCTCAAATATTTACATCTTCATAATTATGTTCAACAACAAAAGATGCACATTTTACCTTCATATTTTGATCCATCTGGATACATAAAAACGCCTTGACCATGTTTTTTGTTGTCAAAGAATTCTCCAATGTAGCGAGCACCATTTTTAAATCTGTAGGTCCCCTGCAATACATTTGGTGTAGATATAGTACTTTGAATTAAAAGGATAATGAAGTGCCTAAACTAATGGAATTGCTGAAATACATGCATGGCTTTCAAAATAATCCTCTATGACAGTGGTTCCCAAACTGGGGTCACGAACCCCTGGGGGTTCACGAAATGTTACAGGGGGTTCTCGGGAAAAAATTCTCTAATGGCGGACAGAGCTGTCCCAGCACGGGGCCGGCAGCCCAGAGCCCCTGGACTTCCAAGAGCTAAGCAGATCAAAGCAAGCCTATCTTTCACACTGAGGAGATTTAAACCTCAAGACTCATTCTAAGAAATGGAAAGGGAGGTGAATATTTGTTGCTGTTTTTAAAATTAAATAGCCAGCTAGTCTTGTTTTTTAAATTATTATGAAAAACAAGTTTAAGCTTTGTTGTAACGTGCACTGTTTCCTGGACTGCTCAAGACCTGAATGCTTGTGTAGGAGGAACTCTTTGAGCTGGCTTCTTAAATACCTTCATGCTGTTTCCCATCTGATACTCCTTGATGAAACATAGGAGCCTTGTCTTATAACAGGCTTATTCAAAGTGATACAAGCTACAAAAGGGAGATCTTACAAGAGTGTTGCCATTTTCATAATGTAATAAAAATACTGTAATGATAAATAATAATTAATAATAAATAGTGTCTAATAAGCATGTTATAAAAACAAATTTTATATTTCCAAGATCACTTTTTTATAATTTATACTCAGGTAAAGGAGAAAAACCCTGGAAATATTCCTTTTTAAGAGGCGGGTTGCGAGACTTGACATGTTAATGAAAGGGTTCACAGGCTGTTAAAGTCTGTGAACCACTGCTCTATAATTATCTTACCCGCCCATTTCTCAGACCGTTGGCATACTCTCCTTCATATGTATCACCATTGGGTAATCGTGCTCTTCCATGTCCATGTCGTTCACCTGCTGCATTGCGTTCACCTTCATATTCCTATTTAAATGGAATAAGCCATTCAACAGTTAAGAGGCAGGGGTTCTGAGCTGAATCCAATATGAGTACAAAGAGGAAGTCAATTGTTTGTTCTGAACAGCAAATTTTCTTCCTGAGTCCCAGGATGGCACCTGGCCAAGAAATCTATTGGTAACTGTGGTGAGTATCTTGTACCAACACACCAGATCCTACATGGTACCCAAAGGTGTGTTCTGCCTGCAAACTACTGAAATTTGTTGGGGGCTGGATTCTTGCTGCACAGACTGCAGCAAGTTGAAACAGACACTACATACCACAGTAAAATGGCAAGACTTCACTCAAGTCCTTTTTATCTCTACAACTCCATTGAATGCAGTAGCTTAGCAACTCTTTGAGGCTGAGTATCACTAACGTATATAATCCAAAAGAAAATAGCAACGAATGACATCATTGTATTTGTAAGATTATTTCTTATTTTTAAAAACATTTTGTTTGAGATACACATATCATAGCTTTGAGAATCCCAACATAACAGTGATTTTTTTTGTTTCCTCATACTTTAATAATACAAATCCAATATCCTGTGTGATCCTAGTCTATGGCTCTGCTCCTTTTCTGATTGACACGAGTGGAAGGCCTTCTATTAACTTTGATTAGAGCAGAATTGACCTTTAAAATATGTAAGATTGAGTAATTACACATTCAGTTCTTTTTGGGGTGACAAAACTAAAGATATGTTGGTGTAATTATGTCTAATGGGTGCTTTTTGATTAAAATGCCACATAGTTATGGACTGGGGCTGTGCCAGGTGAAAAAGAAGATTTATAGATTCAGAGGGACCATTATGATCATCTGGTCTGATCCCCATATAGCACAAGCCATAAACCTTCTCCCAAATAAATCCTAGAGCAGATCTTTTAGAAAAACATCCTATTTAGATTTTAAAATTATCGGGACCCTTTGTAAGGTGTTCCAATGGATATTTACTCTCACTGTTAAAAAAGTATATCTTACTTCCAGTCTGAATTTATCTAGCTACAACTTTCAGCTGCTGGATCCTGTTATACTTTTCTCTGCTAGACTAAAGAGCCCACTGTTAAGTATTTGTTCCCCAGGAGGACACTGACAGACTAAAATCAGGCCACCCTTTAACCTTGGTGCACAGACACAACCAGCCCCCCGGCACCTAGATTAACAGTGCAGCCAGTGCCTGGCTGGCAATGGCGGGCAGCTCTGGGGTAGCTGGTGCCAGCTTTTCTCCACCAGGCTGCCCCGCTGCACGCGGGCTCCGGAGCAAGGCTCGCCGGGGGCCCCGGGAAAAGGGGGCTGGCAGCCAGCGCGGAGTGGACGCCTCCCCGGCACAGCTGTGGGGGGGGCTGCATTGGTGCTTGGCTGGGAGGGGGATCAGCTCCGCCGCTAGCCCGCCCTCCTGGCACCGCGGCTCTAAGGCGCGGGTGGGTGAGGCGGCGCCGGGCCGCGCGGGGCAGGCGCTAGCGGGGGCGAGGGGTGACTCCGGCCCGGGGGCGGGGCGGGGCGGGGGAGGCAGCGCTGGGCCCCGGAGGAGCGGCGGCCGCGGCCCGCACTGACCCCCAAGTAGTTCTCCGCCTCCTCCTCGAACTCCTCCGAGCCCAGGTCAGACATGGTCCTGCCGGGCCTCGCGGCGTTTCCGTCACCATGGGAACCGCCGGCCCGGGAGGAGGGAGGCGCGCGCCGTCACCCTAGCAACACGCACAGGCCCCGCCCCCTTGCCGCCCTAAGGGCGCGTGCTGCTGTCCCGGGTCCTGGAGCAGGGCGTCCGGCCCAGCCAATAGGCTGCAACGTCGCGCTCAGGCCGGAGAGGGCGCGACGGGAGCGCACAGCGCAGCGCCCAAGGGCACAGTCCCGCGCACACGAGGAGCCTGCAGGGGGCGAGGGTCTGGCACAGGGGATACAGGGCAGGGAGGGTAGGGTGACCACTAACCAGATGTCCCGATTCTATAGGGGCAGTCCCAATTTTGGGGTCTTTTCTTATATAGGCACCTGTAAAGGGTCAGCTCTACCTTTTTTGCCACCCCAAGCAGTGAAGCAAAGAAAAAAAGGGAGGAACACAGCAGTGCCGCTGGAGAGGAAAAATGAAAAGGCTGTCGCTGAACTGCTGCCAAAGAAGAAAAAAAGAAAAAGCTGCTGCTGAAGCGCCACCAAAGAAGAGGGGAAAAAAACAGTCAGAGTGCCAGACAGAGTGCTGCCCCTTCAGATTTGCCGCCCCAGACACCTGCTTCCTTAGCTGGTGCCTAGACCCGGCCCTGCTCCTATAACCCCCCACCCCCATCCCGATTTTTCATACTTTCTCCCTGGTCACCCTAATACAGGGGGTGATTGTAAGGCACAGAGCAGGACACAAGGCACAGAGAAAGTAGCACCCACTGACGTGAGGGGTGTGTGTAAGTTGTGGGATGATAGATACAATGCAGGGTATGGCATTCACAGGGCACATTCAGCCTGGTGCACATATGGCATAGCGCTGAGCACAAACAAAAGGGAATCACTATAGCGTGTGGTTTAGCTTGGCAATGATGGAAGAGGCCTGATGTGCCATGGCTTTATTAGTCCAACAAATATAAGGTACAAGTCAAAATTCCAAATTTCTACACTTCTGAGTGTGTGGCTTGTATCTGACTCTAAACTTTGCTAGAGTACACCATGTTCAGATTTTCATTTTATGACTACAGTAGAGATTGACTTCAGCTACGCAACTGTAACAAGAGTTTTTGTTTGGACTCATCTCTAGATCAGTGCACAACCACGGGCACATAATGTATGACCACTCCTTACTTCACAAAGGACAAGTGTGGCAGGCCTTTTTTCCTATTAGAAAATGAAAATGACCACATCCCAATAAATAGAAACCTCCTTCCTTATATCTTTGTTTGGTAGGTTGGTTAGTTGTTTTTGTCTGAGTTTCTTTCAAGGAATGTTGGGCCTCGATATTATTGTTGTGATGACTGAAATCCTTCATGGAAATGCAATTCTGATAACGTAGATATACATATTCAATAGTGCATAGCTTATCTTTATTAAATATTAACTTTCCCCAGAAATAGCCCCTTTCTTTACACCTAGGACTTCTTAATGTCATGAGCCTGTCTAAATAAATGCTTCAAATGTTCACAAATCTTTTTCTGTCATGCATACTGAGCGTTTCCAGTAATTCAAATAGTTTGGTCTTGAACCTGTAAATCATATTTTAAATTTAAACTATTACTAGGTCCAATTTTCTTTCATTTGGATATAGTGATGTTCAGAAATTCCAGTTCATTGATTTTTATCTGCTTGTTATATCTTATGACTTTTGCTTATAAATGAGTCTTGTTCATCAGGACACCCTCTTGTAGACAGCTCAGTAAATCTTACTGGAAACAGTATATGCTTTCAAATCGAAGCCAGAGATCTTATGGTAAACATACCAATGTGCTGGCATGTCTGAAATCCAGCAAGTAAGATCCAGCTAACTTGGCAGTACTCATAGTACGGAGAATTTATGCACAAAATAACTTATGTGCGCCTTGACTAGCATAAAAAAAGGGTGTTTCCATGGGAATACAATAAAAGAGTACATTGATAATAATCTGTACTTCTGCTTTATTATTCATGTACATCAAGGGAGTGAGATGCAGTGTTGAGGACACTAGGCTAGATATCAAGCAACAAATATCAAAAGAAGAAAACAACATACATAAAATTGAAAAGATCTGGAAAAGTAGCATGATTGGCACTAACAAAAAGATGAATGTTTAACAGTAGCATCATGTCTGTACTCCTTTATGGAGTAGAGTCACAGAAAACTACCCCTGAAACTGATAAGAAGATAACTACATTCTAAAGTAAATGGAGTGGGAGATCTTCAGAGTCTACTGGAAAGAGTTTCTTGCAACACCAAAAATTCTCAGTAGAACAAATCAATCTAAAGCATCAAAAAAGAACATAAGAACAGCCATCCTGGATCAGACCAAAGGTCCATCTAGCCCAGCATCCTGTCTTCCAACAGTGGCCAATGCCAGGTGCCCCAGAGGGAATGAATAGAACAGATAATCATCAAGTGATCCATCCCCTACCACCCATTCCCAGCTTCTGGCAAACAGAAGATAGGGACACCATCTCTGCCCATTCTGGCCAATAGCCATTGATGGACCTATCCTCCATGAATGTATCTAGTTCTTTTTTGAACCCTGTTATAGTCTTGACCTTCGCAACATTCTCTGGCAAAGAGTTCCACAGGTTGACTGTGTGTTGTATGAAAAAATACTTCCTTTTGTTTGTTTTAAACCTGCTGCCTATTAATTTCGTTTGGTGACCCCTAGTTCTTGTGTTATGAGAAGGAGTAAATAACACTTCCTTATTTACTTTCTCCATACCAGTCATGATTTTATAGATCTCTATCATATCCCCTCTTAGTTGTCTCTTTTCCAAGCTGAAAAGGCCCAGTCTTATTAATCTCTCCTCATATAGCAGCCTTTCCATATCCCTAATCATTTTTCTTGCCCTTTTCTGAACCTTTTCCAATTCCAATATATCTTTTTTGAGATGAGGCAACAACATCTGCATGCAGTATTCAAGATGTGGGCATACCATGAATTTATATAGAGGCAATATGATATTTTATGTCTTATTATCGATCCCTTTCTTAATGATTCCCAACATTCTGTTCACTTTTTTGACTGCCACTTCACACTGAGTGAATGTTTTCAGAGAACTATCCACAATGACGCCAAAATCTCTTTCTTGAGTGGTAACAGCTAATTTAGACCTTATTGTTTTATATGTATAGTTGGAATTATGTTTTCCAATGTGCAATACTTTGCATTTATCAACACTGAATTTCATCTGCCATTTTGTTGCCCAGTTATCCAGTTTTGTGAGATCCTGTTGTAGCTCTTTGCAGTCTGCTTGGAACTTAACTATTCTGAATAGTTTTGTATCATCTGCAGATTTTGCCACATCACTGTTTACCCCTTTTTTTCAGATCATTTATGAATATTTTGAATAGTACTTGTCCCAGTACAGATTCCTCTGGGCACCACTATTTACCTCTCTCCATTCTGAAAACTGACCATTTATTCTTACCCTTTGTTTCCTATCTTTTAACCAGTTACCAATCCATGAGAGGACCTTCCCTCTTATCCCATGACAGCTTATTTTGCTTAAGACCCTTCATTGAGGGACCTTGTCAAAGGCTTTCTGAAAATCTAAGTACACTATATCCACTGGGTCCCCCTTGTCCACATGCTTGTTGACCCACTCAACAAATTCTAATAGATTGGTGAGACATGATTTCCCTTTACAAAAAGCATGTTAACTCTTCCCCAACAATTTATGTTCATCTGTGTGTCTGAAAATTTGGTTCTTTACTGTAGTTTCAACCAGTTTGCATAGTACTGAAGTCAGGCTGGATCACCTCTGGAGCCCTTTTTAAAAATTGGCATCACATTAGCTATCCTCTAGTCATTTAGTGCAGAAACTGATTTAAATAATACATTACAAACTACAGTTAGTAGTTCTGCAGTTTCACATTTGAGATTCTTCAGAGGTTTGGGAATCCCTCTCATATCCTCAGCCGTGAAGAACGATGCAAAGAATTAATTTAGTTTCTCTGCAATGGCCTTATTGTCCTTGAAAGTTCCTTTAGCATCTCAATTGTCCAATGGCCCCACTGATTGTTTAGCAGGCTTCCTGCTTCTGATGTACTTACAAAAAAATTTCTGTTACTTTTTGAGTCTTTAGCTAGCTGTTCTTCAAAACAATTTTTAGCCTTCCTAATTATATTTTTACACTTTTGCCAGAATTTATATTCCTTTCTATTTTCCTCACAAGGATTTAACCTCCACTTTTTAAAGGTTGACTTTTTATCTCTCACTGCTTCTTTTACACGGTTGGTAAGCCACAGTGGCTCTTTTTTAGTTCTTTTACTGTGTTTTTTAATTTGGGGTATATATTTAAGATGAGCCTCTATTATGGTGTCTTTAAAAAGTTTCCATGCAGCTTGCAGGGATTTCACTTTTGGCACCGTACCTTTTAATCTCTGTTTAACTAACTTCTGATTTTTTGTGTAGTCCCCCTTTCTGAAATAATTGCTACAGTGTTTGGCTGCTGTGGTGTCTTCCCCACCACAGGGATGTTAAATTTAATTCTATTATGGTCACTATTACCAAACAGTCCGGCTATATTCATGTCTTGGACCAGATCCTGTGCTCCACTTAGGACTAAATCAAGAATTGCCTCTCCTCTTGTGGGTTCCAGGATTATCTTCTCCAAGAAACAGTCATTTAAGATGTCAAGAAACCTTTTCTCTGCAACCCATCCTAAGATGACATGTACCCAGTCAATATGGAGATTGTTGAAATCCCCCATTATTATTGAGTATTTTATTTTTATAGCCTCTCTAATCACCCTGAGCATTTCACAGTCATGATCACCATCCTGGTCAGGTGGTTGGTAATATATCCTTACTGCTATATTCTTATTATTAGAGCATGGAATTACTATCCATAGAGATTCTGTGGTACACTTTGGTTCATTTTAGATTTTTACTTCATTTGATTCTATGCTTTCTTTCACATACACAGCCACTCCCCACCAGCACAACCTGTTCTCTCCTTCCAATATATTTTGTACCCTGGCATTCCTGTGTCCCATCAATTATCCTCATTCCACCAAATTTCTGTGATGCCTATTTTATCAATATCCTCATTTAATACCAGGCACTCTAGTTCACCCATCTTATTATTTAAACTTCTAGCATTTGTATATAAGCACTTAAAAAACTTGTCACTTTTTTGCTGTCTGCCATTACACGATGTAGTTGAATGGGACTCTTTTTCATTTGACTGTTTCTCATCAGATCCTACCTGTATTTTATCACCTTCCATCCTCCCCTTCTTACTAGGACATAGAGAATCTCCATTAATAGATCCTCCCCTAAGGGATGTCTTTGTCTGAACTACGTGCTCCTCCACACCTGTTGTTTTTCGCCCAGGCCTTAGTTTAAAAACTGCTCTACAACCTTTTTAATGTTAAGTGCCAGCAGTCTGATTCCACTTTGATTTAGGTGGAGCCCATCCTTCCTGTATAGGCTCTCACTTTCCCAAAAGTTTCCCTATTTCCTAATAAATCTCCTCCCTACGCCATCGTCTCATCCACGCATTGGGACCCTGCAGTTCTGCGTGTCTAACTGTCCCTGCCCGTGGAACTGGAAGCATTTCAGAGAATGCTACGATGGAGGTCCTGGACTTCAATATCTTACCCAGCAGCCTAAATTTGGCCTCTAGGACCTCTCTCCTATCTTCCCCTATGCCATTGGTACCTACATGTACCACGACCACAGCTCCTCCCAGCACTACACATAAGTCTATCTAGATATCTTGAGAGATCTGCAACCTTCACACCAGGAACACAAGTCACTATGCGGCTCTCCCAGTCATCAGAAACCCAGCTATTTGTTTCTAATGATCAAAACCCCCATTACTAATACCTGTCTCTTCCTAATAACTGGAGTTCCCTTCCCCGGACGGCTATCCTCAGTGCGAGAGGATACCATAACATCATCTGGAAGGAGGGTCGCAACTATGGATCCTTTCCCTCTGCTCCAGCTGGATGTTCTCCTTCTCTGAGACTTTCATCCTCCTTCACAGCACAGAGGCTGTCAGACCGAGGGTAAGAGCAGTCTACTGCATCCTAGAAAATCTCATCTATGTACCTCAGTCTCCCTGAGCTCCTCCAGTTCAGCCACCCTGGTCTTCAAAGCCAGTACACAGTCTCTAAGGGCCAGGAGCTCTTTGCACCAAATGCAAACATATGCCATCTGCCCATAGGGCAGGTAATCATACATGCTGCATTGGGTGCAATAAACTGGATAGCCCCCACTGTGTTGATGGACTTCTGCCTGCACTCTCTTTTTAATCCTGCAGCGCATTCCTTTGTTGATGTTTTATTTTTATCAGGGGGTGTTTATGTCTTTAAAGAATGTTAAATGAATCTAGCCCTCTCCCACTCATCCCCTAAACTCCCTTGCAAAAATCCCCTGTTAGCCACTCTTGTAAGAAGATGACAAAGGACATATTTAGGAGACTCTTTAACTATACCACCAACATGACTTTTACACCACTTTTTCAACTTGGAAAGAAAAAAAGAGGGTAACCTAGAGAAACTTAACACAGAATAATAGAGAAAGAAACTAAATCCATCAACATGGCATTTAGAAGCCTAAACGGACCAGCATAAGAGCAGACAAAATGGTGGAAACTAATGAATGCTCTGTGCATCTGAGGGTGCGGGAGCATAAAGACAGAAGAAAAAGAATAGGCAATTAAATCTCATACTTCGGTGCTTAAGCTGATGCCTCAGCAGTTGGGAAGGATTCCCAGCTTCCCATGTAAAGCACTGCATAACTGGTTAGGTGCATTATTTGTGAGCCAAGATCGGGCTGGGGAAGAGTTCAGTTTCCTCTAAAAATGCCTGGTACTAGCCACTGCTAGAGGTAGGATTTTGGAATTCATGGACTAGTGGTGTAATCTGGTCTTGAAAATTTTATGTATCTATGTAAATAAACAGAAGAGGTATTTTTAAGTTCCACTAAAACTGAATTGTCATAGCCAGTATGACCACAGGGAAGTTGCTAAACCACTGAGCTGGTATTCAGGTACCGCATGATAGGTGCCGTATAAGACCCCATATCAAATAGATAATGTATGCAGTCATCTATGCTCTGGCTAAATGGGTCTTTTTTGCCTGATGACTCTGTAGTCCTTTCTCAGGACAAGTCTACCAGACTGTGAGGGGGCGCACTTGCCCTGCACTGGTACTGCGAGAATTAACTGTACTCTCTGGACCATGGAGGCCTCACCCCTGCTGCCCTGCTGAGCATGCTCTGGTTGGAGACTAGATATAAAGGGACGCAGCTTGGTTCATTCATGGCTGACTGCTGAAGTGGGAGGATGCATGCTGTGAGCTCTAGCCTGGGAACTGTGGAAGCCCCTGATGGTGGAAGTCAGAGACACTGAGACTCTGGAGGATGCCCTAGGAGTGTCAGAGCTGCTGAGAGCTGCACTGACCAAGAAGCCCAGAGACTCCAGGGATGCTGCCTCAAGAACTGTGTAGAAAGTAGCTCAGGGGGAATAGTTATGGTGCTGTGTGGGGTCAGTGTGTTTCGAGTGGATTTCCCACTGACTCAGTGGCAGGCATACTTATTATTGACAGGGCCCTGAGCTGAGACATAGTGGAGCAGGGAGGGCCTAGGCCCCCCCTACCCAGCTGCCACATCCCCTCCACCTCCCTGAGGCAGCCCACTCTCCTGACCAGCTGCCAGGCCAAACAGCCATACTGAAGAGGGTCATTATACTGACTCTGGCCATTGGGCCATGCAGCCCTGAGAGGTGGCAGCCATACTGACTCTGGCCGCCAGGCCACACAGCCCTGCTGAACAGGTCAGACATATTGAATTTTATCCCTAGACCAAGCTACCCCAAGACGAGAGATGGTTGTATAGACTCAGCTGCGGGGCCATCATTACCCCCACTCCGTCCCAAGAAGGGACAGGGCGCACTTGCCCTGTGACACCTATAAAATTAAGTTGACCTAAGTTACATCAATATACAGCCACTGAAGTAATTAAATCACTTTTGTATGTCCACACTATGCTTCTTTTTTCAGTAGTGTGTGTTCTCACCAGGAGTGCTTTCAACAATTTGGCTATCATAGTGGGGCATTGTGGGACAGCAAAAGTCAATGTAAGCAATGCAGTGTCTACACTGACACTGCATCGACCTAACTACATCAATTTAATGGCCACATCTCTCACGGAGGTGGAGCTATTAAGCAAGTGTAGTGGGCAAGTTACATTGATGGGAGCTACATTTTAGTGTAGATGCTTGTAGAGTTAGTGTACTGTAGTGCAGACCTGGCATCAGTAATAGATCATGCACATTTTTGTATTCTGATTTGCGTTTCTAAATCTCTCTGTTATAATTAGCTATTGGCCTCAGAACTTATTCAGGTACCCAAAACAAGCACAACCACTTCAACTTCTAACTATTTGGTCACCCTCACCTAATTATTGATGTCAATCCAATGTAGGGAGTGATGAGAATTCCCCACTTCAAAGGGCAAGGAAGATAATGGGCTGATATTGAGATAGCTAAAACTGAGTGGGTAACAGGGAGTAGTGCTGGTTGTTGGCATAAGGAACTGGAGCACTGAGAACAGTAGCTAATCAGAACAGTATGTTCACATCAGCCAATCATGGTACCCCATATGGAGAAATGTTTTGTGATAGTATGTCAATTTTGAATATCCATTTCCTATGTGTGAACTGTAACGTGCAAAGGAATATTTTTTTCACATTAGTTTGCACAGAAATCTATACATTCAGTATATGGAAACATGGCAATTCTTAGTGCTCTGCCACTAACCTACTAGGTGGAAAGTCACTTCCCCTCCCTGTGCCCCCATTTGTGAAATGGGGATAATAATGTTGATCTTCCTTTGTAAAGTGTTTTGACATCTGCTGATGAAAAGTGCTCAATAAGAGCTAGGTATTCTTATTATATGGCATATATATAATGATTTTATTTCCCAGGAACAAAGGTGAGGAGGGAAAAGACATTTTATTAAAAAGTAGTTCAATGTTGCTTAATATTGACCTCAAAATAAGTGTGTACTTAGCTAACAAACTCCTTGTCCTTTGGCTCTGCAATTTATTTTGTGCATGGTTATTAATCTGAGGGAACATCCTGTTTTGAGATATTTAACAATACTGAAATCAAATTTCCCCAGCTGTCAGAGCAAAAGAAGCTGTACACTTACTAACTCATAACTGTATGACTATTTCTCACTTATGCAAATCCCCTGTTTCTGGATGATGGGGTCTGCACAGTTATTTCTTAATAACTGTATAGTATACAAACCTCTCTGTTCCAGTTTCTTACAACTTTCAGAATTTGACATCTGCTTGCCAACACTAAACATAGCTACTTCCTTTTCTTATGTCCTCCTTCCTTCCCCCTGATAACACCTCTGTGACGATTGGGGAATTTGTCTGTGCAATTTGCAAATTCTGTTTGAGATTATGAGCTCTCTCTATGTTTGTGTGAGACTGCAAACTCCATTTTGATTGTAAGGCTGGTCATTACCTTCCTACTGTCTTCTGACCTCTGTCTTGAACCAGAATTCCAGAGGGGTGCTAGACAGAGAGAGGGACCCAATGTCTGGGCTCCATTCATGGCCCAGAGTCTTAAAATTCCAGGGACCAGTGGCTGATTTCCTTCATAGTAGTCTAGTGTACGACTGAGATAGGGCAGTCAACCATGGTCTGTGACAGCTTCACAGTTTCTTATATAACCAGATGCTCAATTGGCATTTACAATCACAAGTTGTTGAAGAATTTTGTGTGGTTTTATCCTCTTCGTTAAGCCAACCAAGTACACTCCAGACTTCCAGCCCTTAAAGAGTGTTCCATTTTAGACCCTTCTCCATATGCTTTCATCTCTCCTCCAGCAGCAGTACATCTGTGAACTGTAGCAGTTTTTCACTACCTAGACACTAGGGTGACCAGATGTCCTGATTTTATAGAGACAGTTCCAATTTTGGGGTCTTTTTCTTATATAGGTTCCTATTACCCGCCACCTCCTCTCCCGATATTTTGCAATTGCTGTCTGGTCACCCTACTAGGCACTGAGATTGCTCTCTGGAACCCTTTTTAGAATTCTGTCACTGATTTAAGATGAAAGTTGCAATGATTTCTCTGATTCCAGCAGAGCTCATCTCTGCTCTGGATACAATTAAATTATCATTGTCAGAGTAGGCTTATTTCTGGGGCTCATTCCTGAACCATTGAAGTCAATGAGATTTTTTTCTATTGACTTCAGTGGGGGCAGAATAAGGCCCCAGAATATCAAATTTGTTTTCTTTGGAATGGACCAGGTATTTTAAGAAAAATCCTAGAAAAGAATACTCCCAGATCTTTTACCAGGTCTTCACATCCACCCCTCTTCAAATTTCACAAGTTAACTCTTAATACAGAGTATATTATACCCATGAACAAAGTATAACCATTCCAGCAAAAGTGGAGCTGCTTAGCATATCTGTTTGTATCCCTCTGTATTTATGGATAAGAAAAAAGCTTGTTTTATACATGAAAACAAATGAATGGCTTATCTAGTCCTTCCTTCCCCACACCCTGCAAACATAGATGTCCTGAGACATAGTTTGCCTAAGGACAAAAAATATGGAGGAAGCCATTCTTGAAATACTGACAGCTCTTCATTACTCCTCAGCTAATGCAACCCTGCTCAGCTTCTATTGCAGACCCAAGGGAGTGGTAATACATACTCCAGAACTCCTCAAACCTTACAGCTGACTTTGAAGTGCTTAGCATATCGCATTCTTAAGACAAGTATTTTCCCCGAAACTTTTATATAAAAAAGAGAGTTTCCCCTTCCAATATTTGGGAGGGGACGAGAAAGAAAATGACACACCAAATGCCATTTAAAGGAAAAACCTTATGAACTTAACCTTAACCTTATGAACTCTTCCCCAACACTTCTATAACAGGTGTCTATGCAGTTTGCTATTCCTTTCCTTCTCTCATTTTCTCTCATTTGTGCATTGTTGTCATCCAGACTTCTGTAGGAGGAGGATCAGATGGGACATAAGATTGGCAATATGTTGACTTGCACGCTGCATTTATAGTAAAGTTAAAAGAAAAGCAATCCTTTTTAAAAAAAATTCACAGAGTTCTTAATGTATTGTTGGTACTCTTTCTGTGGCCAGGGGTCAGCTGAGAATTAGTTTATTTTCCAGAAGCTTTAAGAAAGGATCTAGAACTTGTGGCCCTGTCAAGGTAACTTACTGGTACGTCTTGCCCTACAGTCATGGATTTTCCAAATCAAGGATTATATGGGTTGGGAGGGACCTCCTGCCACATGGCAGCATTGATTGAATTGGGCTAGTTCAATCGTATCCATGTTCGAAAATGCGGGAGAGGACTAAAGGGGAGAACAATTCCTCACAGATTCCTTCATGGAATTCTGCTCAAGTTATCTGACAGAGAGGTGATATCTGTCCCACTATGGAATATTTGTGATTCCATCTCCCGCCTCAAATCTGGGATCTGCAGGAGACAAGTGCCCTCTACACTCGCTATAGGAGCTACTGGTTTCTAGTAGAATGGATCAAAGGGAGCAGCTTTGCCCAGTCTTTCTCTGACACCTAATGCCCCGAGAAACAACATTCAAGATGGTTCCTTTACTAGAAGGGATCCATGGAAAAGCCTGGTGCTAGAGCAGCTTTTCTGAGACTGCCTGTGGGAAACCTCTACAAAGGCCCAGTAAGAGTGGGATAACGACACAGAGGCAGCTGACCTCATTTGTTTGATTGGGACAACAGATTTGTGTGTGACTCACCAATCATGCTATGAGTCATTATAATAGGGGTCAGATCTATCCTTAAATAGCACCCATGAAGGCACTTCGACAGCCATCCACAATAGTGTGTTCTATTGCCTAATCATTCCAGTAGTTATAGATTTTCTTAATATTAAACACTATTTTCCCTGCTGCTGTTTAATTGGATTCTTACCTTATCCATCCTTATCTAAGGAGAGTAATTGCTTCCTGCCCTCTTAAAAGTATTTCCTTAATATATGTGCTATTTGCTCAGTTATGAGAGCACAACATGCACTAGCAACAGATGCCTTTCTCCAAAATTGGTAATGCAGAGTAGGCTTGTGTTTTCCCTATGCTCTGGTATCCAAATGAATCCAGATTCAGACTTCCCCAAGATTTAGGTGGTTTTAAATCTGGCATTCCAGTCCTGGCACAACTGTAGTTATAAATGCACAAGTGTTTGCCGTACATTTTTTTTTGTACAAAAACATTTTGGACTTGCAATTTTTACTTCAACGGGGGGCTTTTAGTTCTTTGGATAAAGCAGCCACGGATGAAATCTTTATTTATTGAGGATTAGAAAAATATTTACTCTGGTCATAACAAAAATATTTGTTGAAAATGTTCTGATAGTGCTGTTACACCGATTGTAAGTGTGCCCAAAGCAGGGGCGGCTCCAGGCACCAGCACGCCAAGCGCATGCTCGGGGCAGCAAGCTGCGGGGGGCGCTCTGCCAGCACCGCGAGGGCGGGAGGCAGACTGCCTTCGGCAGCTTGCCTGTGAAGGGTCTGCTGGTCCCGCGGCTTCGGATGACCGTGCTTGAGGCGGCAAAATCCCTAGAGCCACCCCTGGCCCAAAGCCTTTCCCTATAAAAGCGATTAAAAGTAGTGATACTGTCAGAAGTTTGTCCAAAGCACGGCAATAGGTCAGCCTCACTCCCTGTGCTCCTCCAAAGCAACTGAAATTGACCATCTTGTCTTTGCTGTGTGAGTCTGATTCAATGCCTATGGAAATCAATGGAAAGACTCCCATTGACTTCATTGGGATTTGGACCACACCCTTAGTTCAGAGGTGCCATCTCAATCAGGATAGAACAGAAATGTTTTGGTTCAGGAACTGCCTGTTTTAAGAGGATATAAATCCAGATATAAATCCACTGCACCTATAGCTATTTTCCCCCTCCCTTTTGTTACCAGCTCTTCCTTCTGGATTGTTTTTCTTTAGGACAGTTTAATGGCTGGTCTGGCCCCAATTTTGGTGTAAATGATTCATATAATATCCCATGTCCTCTGTTAGGGAGACAAAGGCTGTTAAAATTAATAAAAACAAATGAAGTCCAATAGTTGCACCAGTGCCTGGAATTTTGCTACTTCTTTGGAAATATTAACCCATTATTAGCTAGAGAAGGCATTAGCTTTTTTGAACTTCTGAAACTATCTGCATGTACATAAAAGGCTAATCATAAGACATGAAAATGAGATCATGCAATATAACATACTGGGAGGGAAACACATACCAGCTGTGTACATCTAAATGCTATATGTGGCTACAGGCTGTAATTTCTGTATTAAGGCCCCAGTTCAACAAAACATCCTAATTCAGCAAAGTATTTAAGAATATGCTTAACTCCTATTGACTTCAAGTCATGAATTTAAGTACTTTGCCGAGTCAGAGCTTTGAGTTCTGTACAAATTAAACTGACTTTTTTACCCAGGAAACTGGAGTACTTTTTCAGGCTGTGATGTCAACAGGGATGTAGTCAAGGATATGTCAATATACAGAGCATAGTAACTGTTTGGTTTTGGAGATAAGCACACACTTTTTTTTTCTTTTTTTGGCAATGAGAGTGCTGGTACAGGCATAGCAAGAAAGGAAATGGTTTGTATAATCAATCCAACAACATACTGCCATCCTCATGCATACCTTCTATAAAGAAAACGTCATCAAAACCCAACAATTATTTTGCATGGTGCTCTGGATTATGTATTCTCCTCCCAATGGTTTTTTTTAATCCTTTACTCCTGGCCATATCACTATCTGCATCTCAGGCTGGAGGATGACCTTCTGATTCTCCCTGTCACTGTTCTCTTGTGTAACTGACAAGCACAGACTCCTGTCACTCTTTATATGTGTTCTTGCTTACTTGCTGGCTTTTGACAAGTTTAGCTGCTGGCAGCTGTGCTAAATGCAGCAGCAGCAGCAGTTTCTGGTGTTAGAGATTTTTAGAGCAGCATTTTCAGCTTTAAGAGGAGAATTGTTTTTATTTATTTGTTGATTTATTTATTTTAAGGAGATGTTTTCAATCAGGGACTGGATGTTACCAATTCAAGCTTATGTACTTTAGAAGCATAGGCATTAGATAACATAACTTAAAAAAGGTCAAAACAGACTTTAAAAAGACAAGAGGCTGTGCATGTAATGGTAAGAATATAATTTATGTTGTGTAGTTTTGCATATAAACAAATGTTACTTTAGGGTAGCTGACCTTTCTGCTGCAAAGAGTGCAAATCTTCACTTTTCACATCAGTCAGAGTAAACATTGCCTGAGTGTCTTCTGGTGCTGGCAGAAAAGGGCAATAGCATTATTCATGCAAATTGTTTTTCCTAGGAGGGCACCCTTGTTCTATTTTTCTCTCTGTTAAACGGTCCATAAAATAGAAATTAAAAAAAAATCAGCATATTGATAAAGAAGCAGCCCAGACTGATGGCTCCCATCAATAGATCAATAATGTCATGCTTCCCTACATTGTCTGTGCTGTAGTTATTAGCAGAATATAGCTGATGTTTCCTCCCCAGCCACATATCAAGTTTGGGCAATTTACTCAATGCTCCTGCACAGTGAAAGAAGGGGGCATAAATTGCCTTCCCCTATAAGGATTACTCATATAGTGAGCTGAGGCAGATCATTTCTTCTCTGGAGTAAGGAGGGAACAAGGGGCCATATGGTGACTGGGCAACTATGTATTGCCAGGGTTTGTGATAAAGTCACAATTTAGTCTATACTGTATGACATTCCTCTCTACTAGTTGTGCCAAAACTAAACATTTAACATACAGAGTAGGAGTGTTTGTTTTTCTGAAATTGGTCCTAAATTACTGGATTACCTGTGAACCAGAAATGTTCTACTTTAAGGATAAGATTGGTCCTAATCAAGGACAACATTTTAGCTTCCAAGGCAGGCACCAATTTTTTCCGCAAGCTGCACAATGGCTACCCAAGATCACAACTATCTAGTGTAATTTTACTAAGCTTCAATGTAATGCCAAGAACCTGATTCTGCAAACACCACGTTTAACTTTACTAGTCTGAATAGTCCCATTGAAATGAATGGGCCTACCCATGGTAGAAAAGTTGAGCTTGTATGTTTGCAGGATCAGGCATAAATAAAATCATGTTAGGAGCTAATGAGTTTGTTTAACTGTGAAAGCTGGGACAGGCAGTACAAGGGAGAAAATGAAATGAAGCATAACTTTCCAGTGAGAGCTGTGAGACATTTTGTAAGCAGCCTGCTGGAGCCAAGGATATTACATTATACAAAATAGAAACTGTCTGTATTGTAGAGGATAATTAAAGCTGCTACTCCATAACTGTTTACGTTACTGAGTACTGAATAAAATAAACAGATTCTTAAAAACATAACTGAAATAAGGGTTTGTACAAATTAGAGTGGGGGGAAGGTGTCATGGTATGATTCCCCAATCTGAACCTTAGCGTCCAAAAGATGAGGTACCAGCATGAATTCCTCTAAGCTCAATTACCAGCTTAGTACTTGTAGCGCTGCCACCAACCAGGAATTCCAGTGCCTGGTACACTCTGGTCCCCCCAAAACCTGGCCCGGGGACCCCCAAGACCCAGACCCTCTGGATCTTAACACAAGGAAAGTAAACCCTTTCCCCCCGTTGCTTCTCCCAGGCTTCCCCTCTCTGGGTTACCCTGGAAGATTACTGTGATTCAAACTCCTTGAATCTTAAAAAAGAGAGGAAAATTCACCTTCCCCCCTCCTTCTCTTTCACCCTCCCAAACTCTCCCTGAAAGAGAAAGTAATCCTAACACAGAGAGAAATTTAACCTTTCTCTCCCCCTTCCCTCCTTTCTCCCCACCAATTCCCTGGTGAATCCAGATCCCATCCCCTCGGATCTCACACCAGAATAAAAAAAAACAATCAGGTTCTTAAACAAGAAATGCTTTTAATTAAAGAAAGAAAAACAGTAAAAATTATCTTTGTAAATTTAAAATGGAATATATTACAGAGTCTTTCAGCTATAGACACTGGGAATACCCTCTCAGCCTAAGTATACAAGTACAAATTAAAATCCTTTCAGCAAAATACACATTTGAACTCCTTCCAGCCAAATACACATTTGCAAATAAAGAAAACAAACATAGGCCTAACTTGCCTTATCTACCTAGTACTAACTATTCTGGACATATAAGAGACTGTATCAGAGAGATTGGAGAGAAACCTGGTTGCACATCTGGTCACTCTCAGAACCCAGAGAGAACAACAACCAAAAACTAACAGCACACACAAAAACTTCCCTCCCTCAAGATTTGAAAGTATCCTGTCCCCTGATTAGTCCTTTAGTCAGGTGACAGCCAAGCTCACTGATTTTGTTAACCCTTTACAGGCAAAATAGATATGAAGTACTTCTGCTCTATTAACTTTTACTTATCTGTTTATGACAGAAGGGAATTAGATTAAGTCCATCTTCCTGTAAATGTAGGACCTAGTCTCTTGACAAAGAGTCTGATCCTGAAAAGTCTCAGACATGTTCTTTGTGCCTGGTGAGCAGTGTTACCCAATCCCACAATTTTATCACAAGTCTAGCAATATTTAGCATTTTTATTTAAGCCCCAACGACAGGAATCAAGTATATACATAAACAGTTCAGCTTTCATTTTTAAAAAAAAATTAATTTTCTAGCATTCATGGTTATTCAGAAGTTTTAAAATGTGTCGCAAATGCACAAACCAGGTGGCAAATAAAAAGAACCCAAAATTCATTTTTTAATCATGATTTTAAGCCAATTTCATGAATCTGCCTCATAATTTTTGAACATTTGAGATGGCAGTACTAGGAGAGTAGCCCTATTGAATTAAATGGGACTCCTCAGATTGCATAAAGTTAAGCACCTGCATAAGTTTTTGAAGGATCAGGGCCAATGACTGCACCACATATCAGACTGATGACATTTAATAAGTAGGCACTGTATAGTAAAAGTATCTTGTATTTCCAAAATTTCAAACAAATACAAAAGCATAACAACAACAAAATCCTGAATGCACAAATTAAAAGTGTCAGGTTAAAACTCATGTTTGTCTGTTGTTGTTTTTTAAACCCTTACAAATAACACCTTTTGTTGATTAAAACAAAAGTTTAGAAATATAACTAAGGTGCAGGCAGTCTCTACCCAGGTGGGACTCGTTTCCTGAGCAGAACCCCACTTTCCATCATTTTATATTTGTTTGCCTTTCTTGGCTTACCCAATAAAAATACACCGATCACTTTCACTCTTGTTTCTAGTCAGTTTCGCTTTCAGATTCTACTGCAAGCAGCACAATGTTGCTGCAACTGTGTATCGAACACGGCGGGGAAACGTTTTTTCTTTTCCACTGAACTTGAGGGTTTTCATCTACAGTGCATTTCAGATAGGACGGTGGTTACAAAACCTAAAATGTGTGCCATAACCAGTGACCTGACAGTTTTGCCTTTTAACCAGAAATTATTTGCAAAAATGGAAACAAAGCGGTTTTGGAATTAAACGTCTACGGTTCTGCAGCGCGCTGCATATGTGAGTGACTAACCCTACCGAGTCTGAAGCGCTGCTGAGTGATGCACGGGACAGGTTAACTATATAACGGGAGGGAGCTGTGTCTCCCACTCTTCTCTGTGCAGTGAGCACATTGTGCAGCTTGCTTCTTCCTGCATTGTATGTGGCGCTGCTTCCTTATCAGAGGGGCGAGGTGGGGGGAGGCGCGCGCGCCCGGCAAACAGGTTCTTCTATAGCACACCGAAAGCTGGGACCTGCTTAGCGTGAATGAAACAAGAGGGAGCCACGCCTGCAGCTCAGCTAACCAGGAAGTATCCAAGCAGCAAGGAAACACCGGCCGATGCTACGCCGAGGCAGTGCACTGAAAGAGCCCTCGCTGATCTCCAGGCGCGATTTTCTGGTGAGCTGTTGTACTAGGGTCTGTCTGCGCCTAAGCTGGGAACAATGGGAGGGGAAGGGGAGTCTCGGGCTCTGGGGGGTTAGGTGGGGAGAAGTACAGCTCGTTAGGGACAAGGGAGACGCAACAGCTTCCGCCGCCTGGGAATAATTATCTCCACCTATGCATGAAAGGGAGGGTGTGAGTGGCACGGCCAAGGGAGGCAGAGTTACAGCTTTGTGCTAATTTTCCACGCAGAAGGGGGTGGGGTCTTTATTTGTGGTTGCCCTCCTTCTCCCCCTCTCCGCCTTACTTTTTAACTGTACCACTGCTTCACTCTATAAAGCCTTTTGAAGATACACAGTTTGCGTGGAAGAAGTTGTACACAAGATGATCCCAGTCCGGCACACTCTTGCATGAGTATTTCCACTGGCTTCAGTGAGACTAGACTATTCGCACGGGTACCTTTTGTGGTAAGGGAATTAATCTGTAGGGATGAAACGGAACGTCTTCCATCAGCTGACATCCTCATTTCCCCTAGGCATGAGGTTGAAGGTGAATCAACTTTCCTGCTTCATTTTCCCAAGCTGACCGTCAGTTGAATGTCTGGATATTTGGTAGGGCTTGAAATTTGATGGAAGCTAGTGTCTTGTTCAGAAATAAATTCTGATTTTTTTTCTCATGTGCGTTGAAAGAGTTATTAGAACCTACTAGCTGCAGGTCCCAAGTAGGAAGTTTCCTCAGAGACATTACCGATCAGATAACCACAATATGAGGTGAACTTATAGGCACCATTTATGCAACAGATTGTTTTGCAAGAAAGCTATAATTGTCTTGAAAAGGGAAGACAGCAATTGGGTGTGTTTATATAATTTAAGACACAGTGTCTTGGACAAGCAACACTAAAGCAATGATGAAACTCAGAGAGAAACTCTGCTCTGGGTGGTGGTGAATGTGAAACGGATCTGCAGTGTGTAACCAAACTTTCCAGGATGTAGATTTTCATAAAGACCAGGAAGTTCCCCAACCTGTTAAAAAAGATAAACGTAGATTCTCTCTTTCCTCTGTTGTCAAAATGCTCTAGGAGCAATCATTATGCAGCCAATAATGACTATTTATATTTAAATACCATGTTGTTGATTCATCATGTTGACACTTTGGGAGACTGGGAAGTTGTCACCAGTGCAACATTTCAGTTTTAATGATCATCTCAGACCAATACAAGCTATGTTGCTATTCCTGAAGGTTTTGGTTTTTAGGGTTTTTGTTTTTGTTTTGAAATCCCTTATGAGTTAAAACAAAGCATCTTGGGTACCCATGTGCCTCATTTGTTTATTAAAAGAGTTTATAAACTAATGAAAATAGAAGTTTAGGGCTAGATTTTGGACTTTGTGTTTGCTTCAGGGAGTGAAAAACTACTTACATCTCTGCATAGTCTATTGGGACCTTGGGCCCAAGCACGCAGAGATAAGTGGGTGCTGCATACCTGCTTACTCTGTTTCTCCCAGAGTAGGTGGGAGTGGGCAGAACCTTCTCTCCAATCCCCCAATGTACTGGGCAGCACATCTTAGGCCAGTGTTGTGGGTTATTGCAATTTGCTGCTGATACAGGCCAGCAGCAAATTACTATACCTTCATGGAGCAAGGAGGAAGCAGGGTGGGGAATTATGCTTCAGATGCCTGTAATGCACAGTTCCTCTGGAGATAATGCAGCATATGCACAACCCTAGTTCAATGCTTTGCCTAAAGGCACAATCTAGCCCTTAGAATGCAAATACCATTTCAAAATTAATTCTAGCATGCCTTCTACAACGCCGTAATAGAATGAGGAGATGGTAAGGTATTCATATATCCAAGGCCGGATTTAGGGGCAGGTGATCCAGGCCACTGCCTGGGGTCCTGGGCTTGGGACGGTGCTGGGCTCGCAGATTTACAGATCCTAGCATGCAAATTTATTGTCTTATATGACAGAGTTAAATCATGCATGCAAATCATGCACCCAAGTCATGAAATAGGCAACAAATGCAATAACAAATAAAGTATTCAAAAGTTTAACAACTGGAGCTGGGAGCACCAAAGATTTTCCTTGCCTGCGGTGCTATTTGGTCTAGAGTCAGCCTTGCATTTATCTACCATGCTTGATGTGCCCTTTTCCTGCTATTCAGTTGCTTCTTTTAGGTTAGAAAATTAGGTCCTTAGTGTTACTGAAAACAAAAGACTAGGAAACAAGTTTTTCTGATTTGTTTATTTACACTTGCTTTAATAAAAAAAGAAAATGATTCATCCGTAAGTTACCTAGTATACTTGCCATTGCCTTTGTAACATACTACTGGCCCTTCCAAAAAATTAAAATTAATATTAATGCTTAATAATCACATGCTGTCATAGAATTAATAGAACTGTTGTTGCTATGGCTACATCTTTGTCACTCTTGTCACAAGAGTCACAAATTCTCATTTTCTTTCTTTCTTTCTTTCTTTCTTTTTTTTTTAAACCACTTCAGACATCTGGTGAACTTGTGGGTGGTTGGATGGATGTGATGATAA
The DNA here is from genome assembly GCF_007399415.2 of Gopherus evgoodei. Classification (NCBI taxonomy): domain Eukaryota; kingdom Metazoa; phylum Chordata; order Testudines; family Testudinidae; genus Gopherus; species Gopherus evgoodei. The sequence continues at coordinate 159,710,895 of NC_044322.1, read as the reverse complement.
ACAATTTGAATTTTTTTTAACTGAGAACTTAGGCTGAGATCTGCTCATAAAAACAGAGTTTTGAAGCTTTATTAGGTGGTGGTTAAGAAGGTGAAATCAGTCCCTACAAACTAGTGTCATGGTGCTGTGCTACACTTTCCATGCAGCTATTATTTCAGCCTTCTGCGCCAGTTATATGAGGCATAGAGTTCTGCTGGAGCCCTGTTGTGGCCTTTGTACCAACCTATGTGGGACTATCATTGAAATATATATAGGAGGTGTGTGGGCATTCCTGTGTAACTGCTTCAGCAGCAGAACCCTCTGTACAGGGTGTAAATTATGTGGCCGGGGGGGAAGTGGGGGACTTCAGCAGGCTGTCCATACCATGCATGAATTTCATGAAGAAGGGATAAGTTAAACTTATAAGTTATCCTAAACTTAAACTTCTGGAGGAGAAGCTAAGGGAGCAAGTGCACAGCAACAAGAAAACATATGGCAAACTAATAGTGAATTCATGGTGAGAAGTGTAATTATTCCAGGGGTGATTAGATTTCTCCATCCTAAAGACTTAAAAACAAAACATCTACAGTAGAGATATTTAGGTTAGATTTAGAAAGGTCAGTTTTGATATAACCGTTACTGTGTTAAATACTGTCTGCTGTTGGAAGAGCAAAAACACAGTTCTTACTTGTGCTTAAACAGGAGAATGAAGGTTAAAGGAATAAAGCTCACAAATCAGTGCCTCTGGCTGCCATGTGACATTTCCTAACAATCCTATCCAAGACAAGTCCTAGTTATTAGCAATAGTGATTACTTTAAAATAAGATTTTTCTTTAGCTTACATTCTTTTGCTTGTCTGGGGAGGTCAGTCTCAGTCTTATTACTCATCATCCTCAGCCAAACATGCCAAGTAGCAGCACGACTAGTACACCATGTACCTGTCATAAAGGTTATTGTGCACCTTTTCCTATTAGAGAAGAGGGTCTAAAACAACTATGTTGGGCCAGGAATTGGTAAGTTCCCTATGGCATCAGAAATTCGAGTGCATCTGATGTTTTAAAATGCATCTTTTCCTGGTAGGGAATTGCCCACTTGCAGTCTCTCAGGACCAGAATCAAAATCCAGTGAAATCAATGGGATCTTTCCATTGACTTCGGTGGCCTTTAGATCACTTCCTCCCTGAAGTCTTCTATCTGTACTGACGTCTTAAAGAAAAACTTGTTCAGGCTTCGTACCAACAAGTAAGAAAGGCAGCCTTTGGAAAAATTTTTGGTAGTTTAAGCTATTTCTCCAAAATTTTGATGTCTGTAAAGTTACAGCAATTTATTTACATTATTGAAAGAACCACTGATTAAAACTATAATTAAAATGCTAACTTTTCAATGTTTTTTTTTAAAAACAGTTGAGTGAAGGGTTGGCCATTCAAAGTGACAGAAAATATCAAAGAAGAGACCTAAAATGAGATCTGCTTAGTGTGACGTCTCTTCAGAACAGTTCCACAAAGTGCAATTACACGACATTCCGAGCATCTTTGATAAAAAGCCTGACCCTAGGACAGTCCTTTTCCAAACATAGCATTTTGTCACCTAAAATCCAGATCCTGGCAGTGAAGTAAATGGCTCAACTTCCCCCTGGAGTTCGCTTCATCGTTTTATTTACAAGAGATCAGTGGTAAGTTTTCAAGTCTATATTACAGACACCCATCTCGGACAATATCAGATTTAATCTGAGAAAGATTGTTCCTTTGACTCAGTTTCTCTAACTTTTTATTTTTTGGAATATAAAACAAGTCTTTGTTAAAGAAGTTGTTGATTTAATTGCAAAATGAAGAGCATGGCTAAAGATCTTTTAATCAGGAGATTTGACGCTAGTACAGAGTGGTATAGGGGTTTGGAGTACATTTTCTTCGCCACTAGTTTTGTACGCTAGAGAATAAGTACTTCCCCCATTCTACTTCACATATTATGTGCTTAGGGGCGGTGAATCACAGCCTTTTATTTTGAGTTGCTTGGTTTATGTCTGTGAAAAAATCAGTGTGTTTATCCTGGACCCAGATCTTTTGACAACTTTTTAATTCTGCTTTGATCTTGTCAGCTCTTTTTATGCTTTTCAGGGAGAGAGAGAGAATTTGTTACTTTTATCTTGAAATCACTTATTTACTGTAACAAAGGAAAGAAATCAGTACTTCCTATTTGAACGATTTTTATCATACACGTCATCTAACAGAGCTGCAAGGCAAGAGTCATTGCAGTTTATTAAATGAAATCTTCAGTAATGGGCATAACAACTGAACACCCCAATGTAAGTTGTTATACCAAAACCCAGATGGTATGCTTGGGTAGCCTTACTTGTAGAGTCTTCTGTGCTGGTTCTACAAGCTAAGCAGGGTAAACATAGTCAATTCTTGTCATAAGAGACCTCCAGAAAAATCCAGGAAACTGCCTGTGCTGGAGGATGTGTTAGCAATTTGTAACTTGTATGTTTGCCTGTCAGTCAGTACTTGACTGATGCCTTAGAATAGCATTAGGGTCTGCTATTTCTGGAGGTACCATTCATTAGACAACACCCAAAACTGAAATCCTGCCCCCTTGTGGTCACTAAAGATCCTGTGGTGTCTTTTGCAGCAGGAGGCATGTTGGCCATGTGTCTTGGTGAAATACCAAGTATACGGTATTTACAGTGTGCTGTGGCTACTTACACATCTATTGGAGATTTAAATGGATACATTATACTTGTTCATGCTTTTGCTTATATATGCAGAAAGACAACTGGATGTTATGTAGGATGTTGAGCTGAAGATATACAGCATGTAGCATTCTATATTATATCAGACCGTATACTTAACAGGTATTGGTAAGCAAAGTAGGAAAAGAATCTACTATAGTATAACACATCTTTCAAACTACTCTTCTCCATTTAAAAAAATGCACTAATGGTTATAAAGTAGATGTGAATGAAACCATCAGTGTAAAGGCAAGCATTCTCAAACTTTTTTTTTTATAGGGTGGATCACATTTCATTGTCATAGGAACTCACCTCTCACATTTCCAAACAGATCACATCTATTTGGCAACTGCAATTGCTTACATGGAAAAACAATAATAGGAAAATAAGTAACATTTTTTGTTTGTTTGTTTCTCTTTTAATATGCATTAGCAACTGGAAAGAGAGAAGAGCCAGCACCATGTGCTCTGTCGACAACCAGTAGTGCCCACACCCTCATTTGTGAACCTCTGGGGGTAAAAGTGTCACAGGTGCAAAAATTATGTTTTGCTTTGATGCTGGCTTAAATACAGAAACTATTGACATTGCTCAAATTTATACCCCAATACACAGTAGTTAGAATTAGTTTAGTCTCTTTAGCTTCCAGGATTTATGATAACGTGAAGTGAAAAAAATGGGAAGAATACTTTGAAATATTTTGTTTTATGTAAGATGGTGGTAAATATAAATCTAGTGATTGAAATCACTTAGAAATATTAAAATAAATACTGATTTTTCTTTTCTTTTGTTACAGGTGCAGGGCCTTCATTTTTGTTCTTACCTTTTTGTTATATGCTAGTTTCCACTTGTCAAGGAAACCTATTAGTATAGTTAAGGTAAGCAACAGTGAATCATTTTTGTTTAAATAGCCTCCTAATTTTCTCAAACAGGGAAGTATACTTTTGTGTGTGTGTGTGTGTGTGTTTTCAAAGACAGTGTTAAAGTTTAACCCACAATGGAGTAAAAACAAGTGCCGATAATTACAGTTGTCGTACCATAGTCCCATGCTATACATTTTTTGGTGAGACCACACCTAGAATACTGCACATACTTCTGGTTTTAGGCCTTTACATGAGTTAAGCTAAGTACGTGTGTAAGTGTTTGCAGGATCAAGGCTTGAAATCTTAAAAGAGTTGCTCAGAGCTGAGGAATTTATTGAGAGTGAGTAAATTGTGTGCATTAGATCTTTAAAACAATTTTGGTTCTTGTGCAGTACTATATATGAGCTAGTGCAGTGATGTCAGAGAAATATAATGTATTTCATTTTCACCTTTAGACTTTGGCAGTACATTAACCAGAAGTTATTTCTCATGTATATTTTTAACTTTATTGCTCAACAGCCTATTCATATATTTTTTAAAAAAAAAAGCCTTGCTCCATACAGTAAATAAATAGCATTGGACCTGTTATCAGGATGCAAATTGCTTTGATATGGTTTCATTGTTTACATTTCAAATTGTCAAGTGTTTCATTAACCTTTTGATTTCATTCCCACTAAGAACCTGTTTACACAAGGAATAAAACCGACATTAGCACTGTTTCTCTGATCTGTATAGATTGGGATCGTCCATATGAAAACCATGTTATCTTACTTTAGATTATATTTGGTTAGGGTTATAAAATAGCATTTTTTTAAGAGAGTATAGTTCTCAAGAGTGACATTTCCATCCATACTGCTCTGGAAATCAATGTTAGATCTACCTATTGGTAGCTTGGCCTTAAGGAGTGTAAGCAGTTACTTGATCTAATTAAAAACTAATAAACTAAATCCCTTCCTCCCTGTATCTCCTCTGAAGTTTCCTGCAGTTTGATGTGTCAAACTATATTTTCTATTTTTACTTTTAGACTTAGCGGTGTTTCTCTCTCCCCCCCCCCGCCTCCTTTTAATACTTCCAAAAGCTGATTGATTTTTTTTTTTCCAAAGTCTGTTTCTGCAGTGTCCGTATATTTTACTGTTCTATTTCCTTTGGGCGTAATGATATGCTAACTCATGAGCTCCAATCCTCCAACGTGATCTGCACACACAAATCCCTACATGTATGTGGAGTCCTGGTTATGTCAGTGGAACTCTTCATAGACCTAAAAGTCTGCTCATACCAATGCTGCAAGCTGATGTGCATGTGCAGTAGTTGCCTGCTTGGGGATGAGGAGACATGTTTAAGATATAAACTGAAAAATAAAATGTTCTTTGCTGAAGGAAAGGGCATTGCAGTGTTCTCAGATGATGTAAGGACGCATTCTGCCCTTATTCACAGCAATGTAAATCCAGAGTAACTTCACTGAGATTAATGGAGCTATTTCAAATTTACACCTGCATGGCTGAGAACATCACTTACATATGAGCATTTTTTAGAAAAATATACGATTACTCCTTTATATATTGTGAACAGATCTTTTTTTTCCTGGGGGGAGGGGGCGGAGGAGGAAGAGGTATTCTGCTTCTGTTCGATATATATGGTATCACGTACTGCTGAAGTATGCTTGTTGACTTCTGTGGGACCTGCTGGATAAACTGGGCCATTTCCCCAGCATGTTGAGTAGTGTGCTGTTGGAGATGCCATCGTTCCACTGAGATGTAAAATCCAAGTCCTGGCTTATTTCTGATCATCAAAGTTCCCATAGTACTTGTAGTGAGAATAGGGGTGTCGAACTCTGCTGTGTCAATCCTGGTAATTACATTTCGCCTACCTAAATTTCCCTTGCAGTTTCAATGGGTTGTGTTTGTTCTCTTCTATCCCTGTCCAAAACTTGGCTGTGCTGCATTATAAGGGATGAAATACAATATATTGCTACTGGTGCTGCAAAGGTTGACACACATGCTTAATGTTGTGCACGCTAACTTTGCTAGGATTATTCACGGTACTTAAAGTTAAGCAGGTACATAATTGTTTACAAGACTGGAGCTGTAGATTGTGCCAGTTTTGGAGCCCAGTCCTGCTTCCAGCAAAGCCAATGGCAAAACTGCCATTGATTTCTAATAGGTGTAGGATTGTGTTCCTCCAATCTTATACCAGTGTAACTCCCAGCCAAACCTTGTAGGGATCCTTTGGCGTTTGCAGTGGTTAATCAGGCCTAGTGTTTGTAAAGTGTTTTGGGATCTCTCAGTATGAAAAGCACTGTCACTATAACATTGCTACTAGCCTCATATGTGGTGAAGGGTGTTTCATGTACAGGAACTGCTCCAAAGCCATTACAATAGATATTAGAGAGATGAGATGAGTGAGATAATCTGTCTTATTGGACCAACCTGAAGAAGAGCTCTGTGTAGCTCTAAAGCTTGTCTCACCAGCAGAAATTGGGTCAGTAAAAGATGTTACCTCACCCACCTTGTCTCTCTAATATCAGGGCACCAACACAGCTGTAACAGCACTGCAAATTAAGAAGGATAGATATACCATTGACTTAAATGGGCTTTGGTTTGGGCAATAAATAGCTAGATTTGTTAAATTTGCTACTGTATTGTGTATAGCAGGATTGGCTGAGTTTTATATTGTCAAATTCTCTTTCTACATTAGGGAGAACTACATAAGCACTGTGCTCCTCCAAATGAAGTTGAACTCAGCTCCTACAAAGAATATGCCATCCAGATTCAGCCTGTTAAAAAGTTATCTAATGAGTCTCAGTGTGGTTGGGAGCCATTTGGTGAGTTCATTTGCATGCTAATTTTGTAATAATGATATTTATACAAGTGTTGATCCTTGTTACTTATCACAGGGATTCTTCCCATGGAAAAACGGGTAGGAGGGACATGTTCTGTTTTTAATTTAACCTGGCTAATATGTTGTGAGTGTCCCAAATGAGAAGAAGCTTTACATGGCAAGTCTCTTACAAGAACTTCTTTTTCCAAATAAATTATGAGTTCAGCTGCTGAAGACTAAACTATTACACCTGGTCTTAAACTTTTTGATGGAACAAATTTCAGTTAGAAAATGCAAATTTGTCAAATCTAAATGTTTCATGGGAATGTGGTGATTCCACATATGTTTTTTATGGAAATGTGACATAACTAATCATTTTGGCTTTCTCACTTCATTTCATTTTGACATTTATGTTTTATCAAATATATTATATTTCATATGGTCCTGATACTATTGAAACAAAACGATTCAATGCTTCCAGAATTTCCAGTTACTGGGAAAAAAATCAATGTTTCCAATTTGGAACAAAAACGAATTTTTGAAATGTCAGAATTTCCCATGGAATTCTAACCAGCTCTATAAACTGATGCCATGCAGCTTCAAAACAATGAAAATATGCCCATTTAGAAAACTAAATTATAATTAAAAGGCCATGTTTTGCTTATTTACAAGTTAATACTGTAATAATTTGAATATAATAACTGAGATTTTGAATAAGTGCTTGATAGCTTGTGTTCAGCATCTGATCATAAATAGGGAATGTCAGTAGAATAGAAGATCCTAGTAACCTGATAGCCCACTAGCAATGGAGAAACTGTTCAATTATTACTAACTAAGGCTGTGATCCTGCACTCTCAGCTATGTGTAAGTAGACCCCTGTGTTATCAGGTGGCCTGGTAACCCACTATACATTTGTAGCTTTGGGACTCTAGGGCATACTCCTGAGCACATATCTCTTGTCTGACACCCTTCCTTAGGAAATGGGGTGCTGCTATCTAGCCATCCTAGACCCTGACAACCAGTGTCTGCGTCCCTCGTCATCGGTCTCCTCATCCCCTGTTGTTTACACACACTCAGCATTCCACCTAATCCATGGGCGCTCTGGGGCTCCTAGTTTAACCCTTTTGGGGATAATGTGGCAGTTAATCAAGGAGCACAGGTTCACCAGAAGAATTTCTTCACCACAGTGACTTTACTGATAAAGCACTACAGAACTTTGCAAATGACAGTCCTGAAACACTCTCTCCTCTAGTCTGTGCTCACTCCTTCTTTTGAGTCAATGGTTCATCAGCCTTTCAGGCTGAGCAGAGTTCTCCTTTAAATTCTCCTTACACTGCTCTTAAATAAAGCCTCTGGGTTTGTGCCATGTGTCACAGTTTCAGGGAAACTGTACCTGCATATTCTTCCTTTGATATTGCAACCACCTGCAGGCTAGTTGGGGACCATATTGTGTGAAGTTTATGAATGGTTTATGTATCACAGTGGCCCAGGGAGTGTATGCAAAGCTCCCCAAAGGGTAGCACTTCTCTGGAGGTGTTTACAGCCTGAGTGATTTGCCTCCATCACCCTTCTACTGCTTTTTGTTCCTGGAGGAGCTGGTGGAGTTGCCTACAATCCCTGGTCTGACGTGATATAAAAACCATTCATACAGTCATTGCAGTATGGTCCCCAACTATATTGGATGCGGTTGCAACATCTGTCACACCATGTGCTCAAACTGGGGGCTGGTCTACACTAGAGAATTAGATTGACCCAGCTACATCACTCGAGGGTGTAAAAAATCCATACCTCTGAGTGACATAGTTAAGCTGGCCTACGTCCCTATGTAGATAGTGCTAGGCCAATGGAAGAATTCTTCTGCTGACCTAGCTGCCATCGCTCAGAGAGGTGGATGTACCACACAATAGGAGAACCCCTTCAATCGCTGAAGTAAGTGTCTACACAAGAGCTAGAGCAGCACAACTGCAGTAGTGTTGTAAATGCAGACTTAGCCTGAGAATCTCCAGATCCACCAGGCATACTTCCCAACCACCCGTGGCTGTCCTCTGTGAAGAAAGACCATTGTTCTGTGGGTGGTCCAACAGTTGAGAATCATTCACAGTTGATAGCCCTGGATTGCTGACAGTGTGATGGTCCTTCAGTGAAATGTCAAACACCTTTCCAGGGCCGGGTAGCTGCTGGGAATGTTGTACAAAAGTCTGTCCCTGGACAGAGTGCAGACTGGTGTTCAACACATGGTACAAACCAGAATTCATAATGAGATACAGAAATATCTTACTCTATCTCGCTCTGTGCCTGGGTGAAGCACCTTTAAAGGACTCTGTGTGGGTGTAGGGTCTGCACACATGGAGTTCAGTGCATGACTGGGGCCTAAAGAGGTATGATAGAGTAGGTCCTGAGGGGGTAAAAACACCTTGAACTGTTTTCCTTCCTTTCAGAAGACACTGATTGAAAGTTACTGTTGAGTACAGTGTTATATTCAACAGATTTCTAAAAATAATTAATTTAAAAGCTGAAAATTGCAGGAAATTATGTGATATTGAACAACAATGTTTTCATGACCTTTTTAGCTTGCGTTTCTTTATGAAGTCAGTCTGTCACCAGGACTAATTTGAGGCCTAAGTAGTAGTGTTCAAAATGGGGACGGACGGGTGGTAATTCTGACAAGTCCTGATTTTTTTTTTTTTTCTTTTCTAAATGGCTGCTACTTAAATGCTGGAAGTTTGGCATGCGTTTTAGTCCCTGGCTGAAGCGGGCCTGTGTGCAGTTCATAGATTTTGTGCATAAATCCAACACCTGTTTTTTAGCTGAACATTTTCAATCGATAGTCATTCTCCCATCACTGGTCGAGCAACAATAAACATTTTAATTACTATGTCATCTAACCTTACTCCTTTTCATCCAATGTTTCAAAATAATGGCCCTGATCCTGAGATTTGTATCTGTATGGATGGCCTCTTGGCATGCAGAGAGCCCGATTGACTCTAGTGGGCTAATAAGAACGGCCATACTGGGTCAAACCAATGGTCCAGCTAGCCCAGTAGCCTGTCTTTCGACTGGGGCAGTGCCAGGTGCTTCAGAGGGAAGGAACAGAACAATTAATGAGTGATCCATCCCCTGTAATCCAGTCCCAGCTTCTGGCAGTCAGCGGTTTAGGGACACATGGGCTGCAAGGGCCCACACAAGCAGGTTTGATTACAGAATCAGAGATAACATTGTAATGGAGGGGAAAAAATTGAAGAAATATTTATTTTCTAGTATTAAAGAACAAAGCACAACATCCTTTTTTAATTTTATTGTTTTTTAAAAGTAGTTAGTCTTTGCGAGATGGCTTTTTAAAATTTGCTTCCGCCATCTTTGCAGTTAGTACCTGACATATTTGAAAAGTATATTTTCCTTTTAGGGAATTTTTAAATATATTTTTGTAGACTTTTATGAACTTTGTTCTCTTAGAAGCTTGAAAATACAGTATATTTTGCTAATAAATTGTGGTTTCCATTTCCAAATGTTGTTTTTATATGAATTGGGTAAGAGGAGATTAAGAATGCTTTGAACAATGTTTTTCTAATATGTAATAGATGAAAACAGAAAATATAGTATTCTTTGGTTAAGTAGAAACAAAGTGTCAAGAAACTGGCATTCTTTTTTTTTCTGCTAGAAAATTCACTTAGAACTAAAAATGTCTATGTTGTTGTTGTTTTTTTTAAAAAAAGATTTCCAAGACCTGTACATAAAATATATAATAAGAGTTTGAAAGCTATTGATAAACTTATTCCACTGATTTGTTTTGAAAATGTTTTCTTAGACAAGAACAATTACAAACAATTACTGGGAGCCCTGGATTACTCATTTCTGTGTGCTTATGCAGTTGGAATGTATTTGAGGTAATTCCTTTAGACTTTTTTTTTTATACTTCTTGAATTATTGATTCAGAAGGCTGCACTGCTTCTAATCTGTTATCCTTCCCTTTTGGGAAGCATTTGATGAATGGTTACTGAAGAAGGAAGAAGAAATTTGGATTGTCTCATACACACAAAGACATGATTTTAGGGCTTGTCTACACTACCACGCAGGGTCTATCTAAGATACGCAGCTTCAGCTACGTGAATAGCATAGCTAAAGTCGGCTTACTTAGATCTACTTACTGACGTGTCTTCACTGCTGTAAGTCGACAGCTGATGCTCTCCCGTCGATTCCGCTTGCACTTCTGCTGTCGACCCTGGTCCTCCACCAGAATGAGAGCACTCACTGGTTGATTTATCGCATCTAGACACGATAAATCGACCCCCACTGGATTGACTGCTGCCTGCCGATCCAGCAGGTAGTGTAGACAAGCCCTTAGGCACATTTTTCACAGTAACTATCCTGAAACCCTTACAGAAATTCATAGGAAGGATTCTTACTCCCTTGAACAGAAATGCATCACAGGTGATAATCTAGCCCATATACGTCAATGAGTATGTCTAAATAGCAGTTTTGTAGTTTAATTCCCAGATCTGGTAGACATATACACTGAGGCTATCACAGTGTTTCTCAAACTGGGGTAGCCACTTGTGTAGGAAAAGCCCCTGGTGGGCTGGGCCGATTTGTTTATCTGCCATGTCCACAGGTCTGGCTGATCATGGCTCCTGCTGGCCGCGGTTCGCTGCTCCAGGACAATGGGAGCTGCTGGAAGCAGCGCAAGACGAGGGACTTACTGGCTGCTGCTTCCAGCAGCTCCCATTGGCCTGCAGTGGCAAACCATGGCAGTGGAAGCCGCCATCGGCCGGACCTGTGGATGCTGCAGGTAGACAAACTGGCCCGGCCTGCCAGGGGCTTTCCCTACACAAGCAGCAACCCCAGTTTGAGAAACACTGGGCTATCATGATTTAAAACAGCAGTGTGGCTGTGGTGGTATGGGTGATGGCATAGGTTAGCCTCCTGAGTACATACTAGGATCTTGGATAGGATTGTATTCAGGCAGCAAGCCCAAGACACAGCCTGCACTGCCATGTCTGTGCTTCTGTTTTTAGTGCACTAGCTCAAGCAGGGCTAGCCCATGTATATCTGCATGAGTTGGGAATTACACCTCCCCACTGCTGTGTAGATATTTTCCACGTGATTCTTCACGTTGAGTGTAATTCCCATTATGCCCACAGTAAAACCATTCAATTCTTACACTATCAGCATTTGTTATGTAATGAACCAAATATTTATTATTTAAATGCTTGATTTTTAATTAAATTTTTTGTTGAAACTTGTAGGGAAAACCCTAATAGATCCAGAATTTGAACATACTCTTTATGTGCTATGAAAGTTTGGTGTATGAAATGTTTCATGTTTCTTTTAAATTTTTTTTTCTTTACCCCTATACATTCTCAGTGGTATAATAGGAGAGCGATTGCCTATTCGGTATTATCTAACAGTTGGAATGCTTGCCAGTGGACTCTTCACTGCAATGTTTGGGTTGGGCTATTTCTATAATATACATAACCTGTGGTTCTACATGATAGCTCAGGTAAGCATACTGTCTGTTACCCTAGATTCGTTGGCTTTCCATATTTATTTTTATTTTCAGATGTGAGTAGCATTTAATGGTTACATGACGAGATGCATTCCATTCTGGTTTGAATGTAATTCAGTCTTGTAAGAGATTACTTGCCATAGCATCTCAAGAAATACATAGTTTTAAAAATAAAGATATGTTTTAAATGAAATATTTTTTTTAAAAAAATGAACTGTTTAAAATCCCAGATCATTCCCATTTGTAAACCTAAATGTGAGAAATAATATACCTTCGAGAACAAATATATTTACTTTTACCTGTCTGCTAAGACCTGAGTGGAGGGTACTGTCTTTCTCTGAGCAGTTTCCTGCACTGGTGAAAAGTGTTCAAGATATTGCCAGCTGTTGCAACAAAAACCCATAGAGTGGAATTCTCAGAAATCTTGTGGGTCTGATCCAAAGCCTGTTGAAATCAATGGAAAGACTTTGCATTGACGTTGATGGACTATGGATGAGGCTTTAAGTGAAAGGCAGTGGGGCTTGTGTTCCTAAATCATTTGGGTATGCCTACACTTTGAGCAGGAGATCTTTAATTCCCAGCTCAAGGAGACACATCCATGCTAGCTCTAATCAAGCTAGCATGCTAAAAATTAACTGTAACTGTGGCAGGGTGAGCTGTAAAAGAGGCCAGTTGCCCTGAAGTAGGTACCAGTCTGAGACCAAAGACATGTACTCAAGGCAATTAGCCCCTCCCACCACTCTCACTACCACTGCTACACTTAGAGTACATACTTGTGGTCTCTGACACATACGTAATTGGGGTGTCTTGCTCCTCCCACTGACTGAGGTGCCACAGGTACTGTTTATTTTTAGCATGCTAGCTTGATCGGCTCGATCAGAGCTAGCCTGGGTACGTCTCCTTGAGCTGGGAATTATGCCTCTAGCTCGAAGTGTAGGCATACCCCTAGATGCTTTTGAAAATCCCACCCAGAGTCATTAAAACTGCTTTTGATAGGTAAAGTACAAGAGTTTGCCTGAATATATTTTATTTTGTTTTTTAAACTATTTTGTAAATGTGAACTATTGTGTTATCCTCATGGTATTAGTGACTTGGGATTTTAGGATGGAATCTTTAAAGGAGCCTAAGAGAGCAAGGTGCTCCACTGATGGGAGTCAGGTACCTAACTCCCTTAGTATCCTTCGAAAATCACAGCCTTAAACAGGTTGTTAAAGAACTTCATTTCAACTTCAACACTAAGACTGAATTTAGTATATAATGAAATTTTGTCCCTTCAGTGTATACATCTTTTCTTTTAGTCCTTTCTAAGTTCTGCATTCTTTCATAAGGCTTTGTCTTTTCAGAATTTATTTTCACCCATACATTTCCCTAAACTCATATTCAGGTGAAAGTATTATGAAGTGGTTAGAGCAGTGGGAGTTAAGAACTCTTAGCACTGTCACATTCCATGTGATCTTTGGCAAACCTGAGATGACAATTTGTGGAGGTTTGCCCTATAAAAAGCTTTGAAATCCTTAGATACAAAGTGCTGTACGTATTAAGTCTTACTTTATTTTTGCTGAATAATGGTGTTTGGAAAAAATATTAATCTAATATTTTAATGATAATGTAGGCTTGTTCTTGTTCAATTTAGGCTGTTCTAAGGAAGCACTTAGCATGAAATTTTGTGTAAGAATTTTTATATTCATAAAGTGTTTTTTGAAATATGATTTCAGATAGCTAATGGATTGGTGCAAACCACTGGCTGGCCCAGTGTTGTTACCTGCATTGGCAACTGGTTTGGAAAAGGAAGGTAAAAATATACATATTTTTAAGCACTCGGACTATATGTAGGTGGGTTTTAGGCCTTAATATAAAACCTGATGAAGTCAGTGTAAGAACTCCCATTTAGTTTCAGTGATTTTTTTTAATTAAGCCTTTAAGGAAGATCCTTTAAAAATACGTAATTACCTGTTTGTCGTGCATAGGCGGCGTGTGACTCTTGCGTTTGGGGAGGCTGTGTGGGAGCACCAGGAGCTGCCCAGAAGTGTGGGAGAAAGGACCACCAGTGCCCGTACTGTGGCCCTGCTCTACCCGAAGGCCCTGCCCCCACCTGGCCACCTCCTGCCCCGAGGCCCTGCTGCACTTACACCTGCCCCACCCCAAGGCTTCACTCCTACTCCACCTCTTCTCACCCCTGTCTGCTAGGGTTGCCAAGTGTTTGGTTTTTGAAAAGGGACCCTGGCAGCTCTGATCAGCACCAATGACCAAGCCACTAAAAGTCCAGTTGGTGGGGCAGCGGGGCTAAGTCAGGCTCCCTGCCTGCCCTGACTCTGTGCAGCTCCTGGAAGCGGCAGGCATGTCTGGCTCCTAGGCAAAGGGGTGGCTACGGGGACTCCGTGCGCTGCTCCCACCCCAAGAGCTGGCTCCACAGCTCCCATTGGCTGGGAACCGCAGCGAACAGGAACTACGGTGGCAACACCTGCAGGTACTGGCAGCACACAGAGCCCCCTCACCCCTCTGCCTAGGAGCTGGAATTGCCGACCGCTTCCGGGAGCTACCTGAGGTAAATGCTGCTTGGCTGCACCCTGCACACGCATCCCTGCACTCTGAACCCTTCAGCCTGGAGCTACTCTTGCACCTCAAACCTCTCATTCCTGGCCCCAGCCAGGAGTCCACTCCTGCACCCCCAGCTGGAGCCCTCACTCCCTCCTGCACTGCAACCCCAGCTGGAGCCCCCTCTCACACTCTGAACCCCTCATTTCTGGCCCCACCCCGGAGCCCGCACCCCCAGCCAAAGCCTTCACCCCTTCCTGCACCCCCAACCCTTGGCCCCAGCCTGGTGAAAGTGAGGGAGGGTGAGGAAGATGAAGTGAGTGGGGCAGGACTTCAGGGAAGGGGGCAAGGGTATTCGGTTTTGTGCGATTAGAAACTTGGCAACTGTTCCACAAGCTCCTCTTTGTCCCCAAGCCGAGCCAACCCACTCGCCCACCAGCTGCTCACTCCTTTCTGCCCCCTTCTGCCTTAAGGGTAAGCAACAGGAGTGAGGGGGCAGAGAGGAGTGAGCGACAGCTGGGAGGGGCCTCAGGGTTCGGGGGAAAGCAAGAGGGGAAGAGGCAGAGTGAGGACGGAGTCTCCAAGGGGAGAGGCTTAGTGGGAGTGGGGCCATGGGGGAAGAGGCCAAGTGGGGGCTGGGTTTTGAGGTGGAGCACAGACTGAGTCCGGGTGGGGCCATGGTCTGGGTGCCAGTGGCGCCCCCCACACTTCTTGGGAACTTCTGGTGGTAGCACTCCAAAGTCGTCAGGCTGGTGCACCTCAAAAGGGAGGTGTGCCCTATCTGGCATTTCTTGCCCCATCTGGGGAGACTTAGCTCCCCAAGCCTCTTATACCTGCCGCCCGTCTTGTTGTGGCAACTAACTTAGCTTAACAGTTCAAAAAGGGCAGAGAGAAGTGAGTGGCAGGAGGGTGGAGAGGGCTCAGGAGAAAGAGTGGGGCTTCTGGGGGAAAGGGAGGAGAGGAGTGATCTGGGGGGCCTCAGGAGAGGGGGCAGAGAGGAGCGGGGGGTGTTTTGGAGGAGGGGGCTGAGTGAGGTGGGCTGTGGAGCAGGGGGTGGGGCCAGGGTGCAGGCATCAGTAGCCCCCCAACTTCTAGAGAGCTTCTGGTGCTCCCACCCAGTCTCTCCAAATGCAAGAGTCACGCACCCCCTATGCAAAACTTGATTGCTTACAGTTTCAGACAACTGTATTGGTGTGTATTCATTAATAACTCTCAGACATATGAGTTAAGTACTTTGGAGTTGAATTGAGAGAAACGCTGGCAAATGTTCTCAGTCTAAAAACACTTTAAAAAACAAAATAAGGGCTGTATTTTGCCATTGGTTTTAAACTGGAATTTCCCATTGCTTTCACTTCTGTTTAAAAATCATCAGGATATACATCAAAAATTGGCATAAGGCCTACTTGTTTCTAACACTTTTTTTTTTTATAATACAACTCAAAGTATGAATTTAAAGAGATTATATTTGGCAGGTCGATTAACAAAAATGTTTGCTATTTCATAGTGCTCACTTTTTTCAAAACCAACTTTTTCAGTGCCACAGTGGGGGATATCTTACTGTTGTTTTGTAACGTCATACAGTGTTTCTCCATAGCATTGTATTAGCTGCACAGTAAATCCATTGGCACCAATGGAAGTTGCACAGAAATAATTCACATTAATGCTACTCTAGGATCTGATGTCCCTATTATAGATGCCATTGTATGAATGTTATAATCAGTGAGGGTGTGTTACACTACAAGTGCCCACAGCTGCAGCTCTGCAGCTTCACTGCTTCTGGGCCCAAGAAATGAACACTGACTGGTGGGATCATATCATATAATTAGGGTGACCAAATGTCCCATTTTTAAAGGGACAGTCCTGTTTTTGGGGACTTTTTCTTATATAGGCACCTATTACCCCCCAGCCCTCATCCCGTTTTTTCACAGTTGCTATCTAGTAACCCTACATATAATGCAAGCTTGGGATGATGAGCAAAGGCTGTAAAATTTTCAGATATGCAAGGCCACATCCCTGGATCTGTGTGCTGAGCAAGCCCCAGACCTCCTGCACCAGGACACCAAAATGAAAGCTGCACTGATAAGGAAGAAGCGAGTGCCAATCACACTATGGAAACTTGCAAAGCCAGATTGCTACTGTTCAGTGGGAAATCATTTTGGAGTTGGAAAATCCACTATGGGGCCCATTGTCATGCAAGTGTGAAGGACCATTAATTGTTTCCTGCTATGCAGGACTGTACTCATGGCAGTGTGCAGGACATAGTGGGTGGATTTGCAGAAATGGGATTCCCAAACTGCAGGGGAGCAATAGATAGCACACATTTAGGCACCACCCAATCTTGCCACAGAGTACATCAACAGAAAGGACGACTTTTCTGTGGTTATGCAAGCATTGGTGGATCACCAAGGATGCTTCATTAACATCAGTGTGGGCAAAACGTGCATGATGCTGCTCACATCTTTAAGAACACAGGACTGTTCAGAAGGCTTTAAGCAAGGACTGACTTTCCTGACCTGCAAATTACCATTGGTGATGTTGAAATGCCAATAGTGATCCTGTGTGACTCAGTTTACCCTTACATCGACCTAACTTTGTAGTGTAGACCAGGCTGAATTCTTCCATTGACCTAGCTACAGCCTCTCAAGTGGGTGGATTTACTACAATGACAGAAAAACCCCTTCTGTTGCTATAGCAGTGTTTGTGCTACAGTGCTGCAGCTGTACTGCTGTAACAGTTCTAGTGTAGACATACGTGATTCAAACTAAGAACATGTCTTTCTTTTTCCTAGTAAAAATGCATCTTTAGGACCTGATCCAAAATCCATTGACATTAATAGGAGTCATTCCATGTATTTTCATGGCCTTAATCAGGCTAGTAGGTCTCAATCATGTCAGATTCTGAATAATGCCCATATCCTGCACAAGGAAGCTCTTAGGATACTTTCATTAATGTTTAAGTACTTTGACACGGTCAGGTAAAAGGCAGTAGTGTAAAGGGTTACGTACAATTATAGAATGATAAGGGCTCAAAATACTTCAACAGTGCCAAAGATTACCTGCTGTCTGTCATTCTGTATGCTATTTAATAATGTTTTTGAGCAGAATAACTAAAATTAGCATCCTTTTGAATGCAGGAGAGGTTTGATCATGGGAATCTGGAATTCTCACACTTCCGTAGGGAATATTTTAGGATCCTTAATTGCTGGTTACTGGGTATCTACCTGCTGGGGTCTGTCTTTTGTGGTTCCTGGTGTTATAATTGCTTGCCTGGGGATCGTTTGTTTTCTATTTCTCATTGAACGTAAGTATATATTTCCTTATTTTTATTTTGATTTATACAAAACTGTGTAGTTGCCCATCCTATGCTGGGAACCCCCATTACACAGATTAAAATCCACATGTTCAGAAGGTCAAGATGTGACATTCTAAGAGGACAGTTGCAAAGTCCTAGTCTGATCCCCTGCCAGCAGCTCGCTCATTTATAGCCCAACTCTGGCCTGAGGAGGAAGACAAGCTCTCAGGTAACTGGTTTTTAACCCATTTAGAGCATTACAAGTTAACACCAAGTCCTTGAATTCCGCTCTGAAATTTATTGGGAACTAGTACACATCATGGAGCATGGGTGTAATGTGCTCCTGATCAGGACCTCTACTTAAGCTGGCCATGGCATCCTGCACTAGTTCTTGTTTCTGAGTGGTCTTAAGGTAGAACACCATGTGGAGTGATTGCAGCAACGTGATCTTAAGGCAGCAAAGGTATAATATACCCTACCAGAATGTATTTGTCCTACTTCACCCCAAACCACATCCTCTTGATCTTGTATCTTCACTTGACTTCAGTGAGTCTACTTGTGAAGCAAGGGTCAGACTCCGCGTATGGATCGGGGAATCAGGGTTTTCATACTCTGATAACCTATGACGTCTTCACTTGACTTCATATGCATTGTGTCTGACTGAAAATAACTTAATTGTGCTCTTTGTCTGTGGGCTGAATATTAAAGAAAAGAAACAAATATATCTGTAGGTCAAAATGAATGTGGGTATTTTTTTTTCATTTGGGGCTAGACCAGGGGTGGGCAAACTTTTTGGCCTGAGGGCCACATTGGGTTTGTGCAACTGTATGGAGGGCTGGGTAGGGAAGGCTGTGCCTCCCCAAACAGCCTGGCCCCCTCCCCCTATCCACCCTCTCCCACTTCCTGCCCCCTCAGAACTCCCAACCCATCCAATCCCCCTGCTCCTTGTCCCCTGACCACTCCCTCCCGGGACCCCTGCCCCTATCCAACCCCCCTGCTCCCTGTCCTCTGACTGCCCCGACCCCTATCCACACCTCTGCCCCCTGACAGCACCTCCCCGGGACTCCCACCCCCTATCCAACTGCCCTCTGCTCCTCGTCCCCTGACCACCCCCTCCCAGGAACCCCAGCCCCCTGGGATCCCACCCCCTTATTCAACCCCCAGCTCCCTGTCCCCTGACTGCCTTCCCAACCCCATCCACATCCCCACCCCCTAACAGGCTCTCCGGGACTCCCACTCCCAACCCTTCCTGTTCTCCATCCCCTGACCACCCCCCCAGAACCTCTGCCCCATCCAACCGCCCCCTCCTCCCTGACTGCCCCCCAGACCTCTCCACTCTCTTACCCAACCTCCATCTCCCCCCTCCCCACCCCCTTACCAGCAGCAGGAGCTCGGAACCGTGACACCTGGCCAGAGCTAGCTGCGCTCCCCACGCTGCCCAGTGGGAGCGGCAGGCCAGAGGGCAGCTGACGTGGCTGTGGGGGAGGAGGGACAGTGGAGGAGGGGCTGGGGACTAGGCTCCCTGGCCAGAGGCTCAGGGGCTAGGCAGAACGGTCCTGCAGGCTATAGTTTGCCCAAGTCTGAGCTAGACTGTACCAGAAAGTTTTACTGCCTTAATTATGGTTTAAAGCAGCAAGAATGTGCACGTGTGCACATGCATGCAGTTTGGAGGCAATTCTATCAGTATAGAACTGCTTTACAAAAGTAGCTTATGTGGGCTCAGGGAGCAAAATAAACTTTACCAGTATAAGGCATCTGTATGCCAGCGTCTGTGCTAAGACTTATACTGATATAACTGCATCAATTAAAAAAAAAAAATCATACTCCCTATCAGGCATAGTTATACCGTTATAGCAACTTTTCTAAGTGCAGACCAGGCATTAATATCAGCAGGGTTTTAGGAGAATGATTCCTTATGTTTGATTGATTGGTGTTTTGTTGTATTTCAGAGCCTAAAGATTTCAGTTGCGCTTGCAAACCATCCAGTGTAAGTGAACATTATTGTAATATTTATTGTTATATTTCATGTTGCTTTTATTTTTTTAATGGATAAATAGGACATCATTTGGTACTTACAGTATGAAACTAGCCTCCTGGTATACATTTGAACAACTAGAGGCTGTAATACCTGTCAGGTAAATAAATTAAGCTTGGTGGTAGGGCTTGTGATAATGTAATGTGTTGGTTTTGTAGTGGAATTCAAGTATTATTCATTCGGTTTGCTGCGGAGGGAGGAGTGGGAATAAAAATTGGAGTTTTGAGGGTTGTTTTTTTTTAATTTAAAAATGATGTTTTTATTTTGTTTAAATTAGCATAAGGAACAGTTTGAGGGGGAAAATCTCCACAACAGGATCCTCATGTAGATGTATTTTTCTCCTGCCCCCAGATTTCACTGGGGTAAGGAATGATTTGGGTCTATATCATTTGCCTTAATGATATCCTTTGGCAATGAGTCCCAAAGATAAATTGTACATTGAAAGAAAATGTCCTGTGTCTGCCTTTTTTGAATATATTGACTTTCTTAATTTTCCATGCAGTCTTGTTCTTCTATGGTAATTTACGGTAGATTGGCCTTCTCTGTAGCGTGTATTATTTCTTGTACTGCTTTCTCTTATCCTCTTACTATTCTCCTCTCTAAAGGACATAATCTTTAATATTTTCAATCTCTCCTGCTATAAAATTTCTGATCATTTTTAATTGCCATTTTCTCAAGCATATGTTTTTGACTTTATCACATATTTTGGTCACCTGATTTCAGAAAATACTGTACTGTCTATATTTTCCATTTATTTCTTATTTTTTAAATACACGCAATTCTCTTACTGGATTGACTCATAGATAGTTTGAGCTGGAAGATATTTTTCTTAAGTATTTATTTGCTATCTATTGAGAAACATCCTGGTGAATGTTTCAATCACTTCATACAGTTGCTGGAAAGAAAGATAGATCTCAGAATTTGCCACTAAGCTTTTCTGAGGTAAATGTATTCCATTCATTTCAGTGCACTGTTACTGAAAAGCATTGTTAAAGAGCTCTGCACAGCATATTGCTTTTCTGCCTTACCAAAAGCTGATATGAAAGAAAAAAAATGACTTTCAACTATATCTGTCTTGATGCTGTTGAACCAAAAAAAAAAATGCAGTTGAGGATTTGTTTTCTTGCAGCCACCCCCCCCCCGCTCCCCTCAAAAAACAAAAGGTCATTGACTTCTCATGAACATTAGCAAAATAATTGCCCCACACCCAGCCTCCTTGTCTGATGCATTTGACCTACTGTTTCCATGGAAACCTTGCTCTCTGGAGCATAAAGCATCACTCCCTCCCACAGATTCTTATTTGCAATCCCATAGGAGGTTTTAAACACATTTCTCTCCTAGACTTCACTCAGAAATAGCTCTAGAATGCAAAATTTGCCAAGAGTTCAGTAAATCCTAGCAAATCACATGATGTTTGAATGTGAGAATATCTCAAATTTAAAATTTTGAGGTCCGAAAAGTACAGAGTACCTTCAACTCCTGTTAACTTCAGTGCACTCTCCTGCATTCACCACAGGATTAATGTGTAGAAGTTAAACCAATTAATAGAATATTGAGTAACAAATCTGATTGCTGAAGTGTAGCTGAATGACAACTGAGGAGATACAGCTAAGGTATTAGGACAATAAACAGACAGTGCCATCACTTGAAACAAAAACCTTGGCCCTGCTCGACTAGCTACAGAATTTTGCAGGAAGGCATAAAATTCTAGCTCCCACTTTTTCATTCCTTCCGAGAAGCAAATTCCCATGTGGGCATGGGTCCCCTTGAAAATTTCTAAAACATTTTTTGCAAATAGTAATTCAAGAGTATACTTGAATCTAAGCAGAGCAGAGACAATCTTCTAATTGCAGATGAAGCAATACAAACGTGAAAAGTTACCATGAGGAGTAGTTCCTCACAGAGAGTAAATCTAAGGCACCATCTGTGAGCTGGTCTGGTGATTTTTTTTTTTTTCATGTCCCCCATAATTTGAAGTCTCACAGGGAGCCGAGTTCCCTCCATACTTTTAAGTGACTACGCTGTAAGTTATAAGCTGTGCAAAAATTGATCATTTTTCCTCCCAAGTCAGTGGCAGAGACTGGAACAGAACCTAAAACACCCAACTCCGACTTTCTCCACAGATTGCTCAGGATACACATTGTCACTTGTATTTGGCTTTTCTGTGTTTAAGAAAGAAATTCTAACTGGAAACACACTCATGAAGATAATTTCATTTTAAATTTTTCAACAATCCCAAAAATAGAAGGTGCACTTAAGTGCTTTGGGCATTTTACCTTGGTTTGTGTACACCTCTACCTCAATATAACGCTGTCCTCAGGAGCCAAAAAATCTACTATGTTGTAGGTGAAACCGCGTTATATCAAACTTGATTTGATCCACCGGAGCACGCAGCTGCCCCCACCTTCCCTCCCTGGGCATTGCTTTACTATGTTATATCGAGTCACATTATATTGAGGTAGAGGTGTACTTGTACATCTGAAATGTGTTTCAAAATATTTCAGAGTCTGGTGTAAATGCCAGAAGTGGAGTTTTTGTCTAAGCTTTCCACAGAGATCTATTCCCCACTAACGCTATAATTCAAGCGGTCTATGCAATCTGCAATAAAGGAATTTGATAAGTGACAGTAGAGGTCAGGTTTAATGGCATTTGAAATAGGGAAAGAAATGTAAAACTTAAGTGATGATTTGGTATCTTTTTCATTGCTTCTACTCTAATCTCTTGTTCGCTAATCTTGCAACCCTGCAGCTTGTCGTCCCAGCTGATCAATGTGCATGAACATGTTGAAATTCTTTTGTTCTAAGAACTCTTTAACATAGCTTTCCCTTTCTGTGGAAATATCAGTTCTTTTAAAAATTCTTGTAGTAAAGTTCTTCCATATCTGGAAGCCTCTAGACTTTTCAACTTCTTTCTTCTCTCCGGAAGATAAAGTGTAAATATTTAATAAGTAGCCGCTCGGTCTAGTTCTCATCTCCAGACTTTTTCCTCTTTACTCGAGTATATTACATTTAAACAGTGAAATGGGAAAAAAAGTCTTCCACTTTTTCTCTTCTTAACCTTTAGATAAAGATATAGCTGGTCTTTCCTCAGATAATAGATTTTCTTTCTGCTAGATCATTGTAATTCACTTCCCAACACGACTCTTCTTGTCAGTAAGACCATTTCTAGTATGTATTTTGCAGAACCTTTGTTTTTGGACTTGGGCCCATCAAAGATGATTACTTCAGTCTTTGATTGCACTTTATCTTTTATAGATTATACATAATTTATCCTCATCCCTCCATAAATTTTCTGCACTAGAGGAATGAACAAGTAAAGAACAACAAAAATATGCATCCATACACTTTATCTAGGGCAAATTTTGTCTATATTTCCTTTTAAATTAAGACTTCAGATATGGACAGGGCATGCTTTTCTGACTATATTTATTTTTTACATAGCATTCGGGATGTACTAAGGCACTTTGTAAAGTTTAGTGCCTCCTTCTGCTCCTCTAATGTTATACCCAACTGAACACAGCCCCATGTTCTCTCTACCTGGTGGTGAATATACATTTAAGGTTTACATGTAAGCTACTCAACCTACACACTTCATATCAATGGCAAATCTTTTTAGATGAAGTGTCATATGGTAACATTTTTCAAAGAATGCAATTTCAGCATGCACTGATGTGCAACTGTACATGCAAATGAGTGGCTATATTTACAGAAAAGCATCTATTTTAGATCTGTTCCAGTTGGGGGCCTGGGAAGTCCACAAAGGATAGATAGGATCAGATCCTCATGGGGGGAGGCGTACCCCAAAGACCACAACTACAACTGGAGTGCCCCCTTCCTGGGCTCAGACAGCTAGAATGAATATTTGTAAGAGAATGTGAGAAACCTTTATATTCAGTGGGGAGGGAGGAGGAGAGAAATTGTTCCTTAATAGCAGCCTCTGAAATAAATGGATCAGTTTAGGAAGTCTAATTGTGATTAAAGTATTGTTACAAAATGTGGATTTTGTAGTGAAAAATGTCAAAGCCATTAAGTAGAATGAGCTCAAAATCTGAATTTCCTGTGCCGCTCCTGTATACAGCACAATTTGAAATGAGAATAGAGAAAAGTGATTTCTCTTTCACATTTTGCAAGATTTACAGAGATCTACCTGAATTTAAAATAACTAGAATGTACAGTCATCAAACCATAAGTTTTTCCATTTGGCTTTGCAGCTGAGGTGTGATGAACATAGATCTTTGGTATGTAAAAGTAGGGTCTAAACCTACTTCTGGCATCAGTGACTTCTTTAAAGTAGTGCTTTTTTAAAATTGTTTTTCAGAGCTCAAAGTCCTACATGAATGGTACAAATAAATTTGGAGTCCATAAGCCAACCTTAAATCTTAAAGAAACTGACAAACTTCAGGTAAAATTAAATGTCTTAAGTTAAAATTTTATGTAAGATTTTCTAAGCTCAGATAGAATCTTTCCAATGAAAATGGCTTTATCCATGAATGTTTCAATCTGCTAAAGATCTTATAGAAAAATATAAATATAAAAATATTTCAACTTACTGTAAAACAGTGTTTTAGGGGGAGATTTTTCAAAGACACAAAAGACAGCTGGGTGACTAACTGTCCTTTATGCATATGAAAATCTTCCCCTTAATTTATTCTGTACTGTAATGTCCCCTTAGTGGTGTTTTGCTTTCGGCTGGAGATTTACTGCTTCTTAAAAACAATGACATATTTAACAACTTCTGTGCCCTATTGTCCTCACCTACAAAACCAGTTGCATCATTTCTGTGGTACACTTTGAGTTCTTCAGAAATGAAAATTTTAATTTTAAAAGAAAGGGAAGAGTAGTGAGAGCAATGTGAGCAAAATTCACAGTAGTGATAGGGGGGTGAGCATAAATCGATAGCCTGGATCAAAAACATCCCCAAATTTGGAAGACCTTTGGTCACAACTACAATGTTGGGATCTAATCTCTGCAGTAATTGCATCCCTGAGTTTCATTTAGGAGAGCAAAGTAATGTGCTGTACACTACAAGACAAAAATAACCAAAACTTACGTACCTTTCACTCTGCATCCCTTTGTTTACTAAATATATTGTGAAGGCCAAGAACATAACAGGGTTCAAAAAAGAGCTAGACAAATTCATGGAGGATAGTAAAAGCAGAGACTAGGGACACTATCCCTGCCCGTCCTGGCTAATAGCCATTGATGGACCTATCCTCCATGATGTCAAGTATCAGAGGGGTAGCCGTGTTAATCTGGATCTGTAAAAGCAGCAAAGAGTCCTGTGGCACCTTATAGACTAACAGATATATTGGAGCATGCTTTCGTGAGTGAAGGCCTGAGTTATGCCTGGTAGGCAGAGTCTGTAATAAGGCTTGATGTTCAGCTGAACCACTCCAGGGGAACAAAATGGCTCTTGGAGCTCCCTGCAGGAGAGGAGTAATTTGTTACATCCTGTTATGGTGCCAAATAGACTCCATCACATAGCTAACAAGCTCTCCTGGTTTGTGTGGTGGAGAAACAGAGGCATGATTTCAAGTATCAGAGGGGTAGCCATGTTACTCTGTATTCACAAAAACAACAAGGAGTCCGGTGGCACCTTAAAGACTAACATATTCATTTGGGCATAAGCTTTCATGGGTAAAAAACCCACTTCTTCAGATGCACTTCAAAGGCATGATTCTGCCTTCTCCACTTTTGTCTTGTTGCTGGCAGACGAAACAACTTGTTAGCAACACCTGCACTCCCCTGAGTGCAGGGACTTATGATTCTGGAGGTCCATTATGTGGGCCTCTCATGGGAGGCAGAGTCCATGCTCCCTCTCCCTTCTGTGCAGGCATTGGCCACAGTTTAGCCCTCTGATTTTTGTGTGTGAAATGGTTAGTTATTTGTGTGCAAAATATGTAACTTTTTTTGAGTGGTTGGACTTCAGCGTGGAGACTGAACACTTGGTTGGGAGGCACCTCTTCCCACCTTCGATGCTGAGAACTTCTATAGAGAAAAGGAATAGAGTTATTCTATCTCTCCATTGTACATACTTATTTACTGAACTTTGCAGGCCCTTTGTCTGAAACAATCCTTCTGAAAATGAGAACTGAGTGCGGTATTCATGATACTGGACAATGTAACATTTCATTTCTTTGGCGAAGTACAGCTCTGAATATCACCTGAAGACCATTTTTAAAGGTTTTCTACAGGTGGTAGGTGGTTATTCAGTTGCTTGTTTGTCATATAGACTTTTTTTTTTTAATTAATCTTCATCTAATTTTCTGTGGAGAGAAACATACAAAAAAACTAGCCCTGGGTAAATACTGCCAAAAATTCTGAGATTACTCATTCTTAAACTGCTTCCACTGTGTTTGCTCCCATCATGGCCAGTGAGTTTACTTGCAGGAATATTCATGGAAACAGAAAGGATTTTAATCTATTAGAAATTATTGACAGGAGCAAACTTTACATTTGTAAATGAGTACTGGTTTTCATACCAGAAAAAAGATTCTGGATTTGTCCCTTCAGAGAAAAGAAATATCTTGTGACCAGAACAAAACAAAAATCTTCATTTCATTTCAAAATGTTGATGTGAATCTAACCACTTTTTTGTTTTCACGTCTTCCTGTGGTAAAAATTGAAATTTGTTTCTTAGAATTGATTATTTTCTCCCCCCAAAATTCAGTTTCAATTGCAAAGTCATATTTTCAGACAGGAAAGCTTTCCACACACCATACTTCAACCAGTTCTCCTGGTCACCTATGTGTTCAATCAAAATTAACCAAACCATTCTGAACTAAGTATATTCACTGTCTACAGTGAACTGTTTGAGTACAACCTGCAGCCCAGATGTTACTTGCCAGTACTATGCTCTGAATAATTTTAAAATAATGGCAAGAGTCTTGAATCTCATAAGCTGTTTTTGGACAATTCATAATCACAAAGAGCTGAAATTTGAAAATAAACTGTTGGCTGTAATTTGCTCTGCCAGCTCTAATCATAATTCTCAGTAATTGGCACTCTTGTTGTCAGTTTGTGCAGAGAGGCTATAGACTGAATGGATAAAGAGACTTTATCCTGAGAGGTGTTCCATCTTGATCATGACAAATGGACACTGGCTGAGCTGCACTGGGGTGCTTGCTGTCAAATCTGTCAGAGTTAATATGTGTTTTCTTTGCTATCTGTGTTAATTGTTCATAATGTTGAGAAATAACCAGGGAAAAAATGCTCTCCGTTTGCCTCTGCTCTGTTTTTGAGACCTTGCCCTTTCCCCATCCAGTTGAGGATAACTGTATCTAATTTTGCTCTTGTAAATGTGGGGTTGAATTATAGCTAAGCTAAGATTATCATAGTTCTGCTTCTTGATACCCGTACCAACAGCAGATGTTCAGTGGTTTTAGAACTAGTCAATTCCTAGCATACTAGATTGGCAGTTCTTACTGATTCTTAGCTGACCACTCTAAACACTATAAAAAGAAAAATAATATTCAATATATGCAACAAATAAAAGCAGAATGTGTTTCTAGATACATTACCTGTCATGTCAGGTTGGCTTCTTAAAATTATACACTATTGAGCAATAATAAATCCTTCCTCAGAGCTCAGGAGTGTACCATATGTCTGTCCGCGCTCACTGACAAAGCTGAAAAGTATTATCCCTGCCAAGCTCAAATTGCTTTTTCCTTATCTAGGTCTAGCACTTAACTCCAAGATATTGATACATATCTCCAACTTGAATTGCTAAGAGGTGATATGTGTTGTGTATTGGTAACTTCCACTTCAGAATTATCATCTCTTTGCATTAGTAAGCTTAGGCCATGGCTACACTTACAGTTTTGCAGCGCTGGTAGTTACAGCTGTGTTCGTACAGCTGTGTAGGGCCAGCGCTGCAGTGTGGCCACACTGACAGTTACCAGCGCTGCAGTGTGGCCACATTTGCAGCACTTGCAGTGCTGTTGGGAGTGATGCATTGTGAGCAGCTATCCCACAGAGCACCTTGTCCCATTTTGGTGCTGTGGCTTGTGGGAAGGGGAAGGAAGTGTGCAGGTCTTTCCGCTTCCTGTTCCAACGCCCCGTGGTGCTTTGCTACACATTCCGAGCAGTTTGGCGGCATTGTGAGTCTGCAGCGCGATTTCTGAGATTTCTGTTACAAATGGAGCCCGAGCTGCTGAGGACCTTGCTGATGAATGTTGCCAGCACATCACGCATGGCAGTGGAGCTATTCCTTCAGCTGCAAAGTGACAGTGAGGAGTCAGACGATGATATTGAAATGCCTGATGCTCAAGACACTCAATTGCTTGTGGCAGTAACAGACGTGCTTAGCACCGTGGAACGGCGCCTTTGGGCTCGGGAAACCAGCACTGAGTGGTGGGATCACATTGTCCTGCAAGCCTGGGATGACGAGCCGTGGCTGCAGAACTTTTGGATGAGAAAAGCCACTTTCATGGGACTGTGTGCTGAGCTCGCCCCTACCCTGCGGCGCAGGGACACGAGATTGAGAGCTGCCCTGCCAGTGGAGAAGCGGGTGGCTATTGCAATCTGGAAGCTGGCAACTCCAGACAGCTACCGATCGGTGGCGAACCAGTTTGGAGTGAGAAAGTCCACCGTTGGAATGGTGCTGATGCAAGTTTGCAGAGCCATTAATCGCACCCTGCTAAGAAGAACTGTGATTCTGGGGAACGTGCAGGACATTGTGGATGGCTTTGCACAAATGGGTTTCCCTAACTGTGGAGGGGCAATAGATGGGACGCATATTCCTATTCTGTCCCCACCCCACCTGGCATCAGAGTACGTTAATCGAAAGGGGTATTTCTCCATGGTTCTGCAAGTGCTTGTGGTTCACCATGGGCATTTCACTGACATTTACTCAGGATGGCCTGGAAAGGTGCATGATGCATGCATCTTTCGGAACAGTGCCCTGTTCAGGAAGCTGAGGGCCGGGACTTTTTTCCCAGACCGCAAGATCACAGTAGGGGACGTCGAAATGCCCACTGTGATCCTTGGAGACCCCGCTTACCCCTTAATGCCTTGGCTCATGAAACCGTATACAGGAAAGCTTGACAGGAGCAAGGACCGGTTCAACTACAGGCTGAGCCGGTGCAGAATGACTGTGGAGTGTGCTTTTGGCCGTTTGAAAGGCCGCTGGAGGTGTCTTTATGGGAAGCTAGATTTGGGGGAAAGCAGCATCTCCGCTATTATATCCGCGTGCTGTACCCTCCATAATATTTGTGAAGGGAAGGGTGAAAGATTCAGTGAGGAATGGACCTCCGAGGTTCGACGCCTAGAGGATGAATTTGCACAGCCAGAGAGCAGGGCTACTAGAGAGGCCCAGGAAAGGGCTTCAAGGATTAGGGATGCCTTAAGGGAGCAATTTGATGCTGAGAGCCAACAGTAATGTTTGGTGCCTTTGCTGTGCTCCTTTCTACCTTGGGGTACAATATTTACCGCTTCCTGCAATAATAAAACGTATTGTAAAAGCCATAAAATCCTTTATTCAAAGTACAGTACATAAAAGGCCAGGGGGGGTTGGGTGGTGGACTGTACATTCAGAGGTTTGAATATGTCCTGTTTGGATTACTGTTCAATTGCTGCACTTCAGGATTACTATGCTGCAGAGTAATGGGGGTGGAGTGCACAGGGTAAGAATTGTAGTTATCAGGGCTGGTAGGTGATCGTACTGGTGTTGGGGGCAGCTGGGGGTAATAAGAAACTGGCTGCTGGAGAAAGGTGTTTTGTGCAAATACTGGGGAACAAGAAAGAGAGCTTTGGGAGGGGTGTGGGTTACCACGGTACAGATCTGCCTGCATGGCTACGAGAGACTCGAAAGAGTCAGTTTGGCGAGCCAGGAGGCTTATCATGTGCTTTGAGGTTTTTTTGGTAGCCAATTCCTTTCTCCTGCTTTCTGTTTGCCTCCACTCATACATTTTCTCTCTCCATTCTTGCGTCTTCCTACTTTCTCTGTTGTAGTGATTCATAATTGCTTTGATCAACTCCTCTTTTGATTTTCGTGGATTTTTTCTCAAGTTCTGCAAGCGACGTGAGGCCGGTGATCCGGCTGCATTACTCAAGGTCACTAAAAAAAACATAGATAGAAACATGTAATACACAGAGGCTACATTGTTTATTATCACACAGTGAAGGAGTTTGTAGACTTTTTGTAGCATCATTCCCACATACCTAACATAATACAGAGAGGCCAGGGAAACGAAGGCATGGCAAGCAATGGGGTGAGTGTTTCTGCCCCGACTTCACCTGGGAGGGGGAACTGACTGATGGCTCAATGGGGTTTATCTGCACTGGGTACAGGAGGTAGCTGGTGGCCTGCACAGGGGACAGTAGGGAACATGAAGGCGGCGAGCTGCTGGCGGGGGGGCCGTTCGCGGAACTGCCGGCCTGCTGGAAAGGGGGGTCGGAAGACCGGAGAGCACCGCGGGGCTGGCTGCCTGCTGGAAAGGCGGGGGGGAGGAGATCGGAGCGCACCGCGGGGCTGGCTGCCTGCTGGAAAGGCGGGGGGGAGGAGACCGGAGCGCACCGCGGGGCTGGCTGCCTGCTGGAAAGGGGGGTGGGGAGACTGGAGCGCACCGCGATGCTGGCTACGTGCTGGAAGGGGATGGGGAGACCAGAACGCACCACGGTGCTGGGGGGGGACCGTGAACCTGGCGCCCTGCACTCAAGTATCCCTAAATTCTCAACAGGGTTTCCTACTGCCAGATATATCACTGCTGTGTGTTACCTGGGAAGAGAGGGAGGGTCTTCTACAGCAATGTGGATTCCGCCCTGGCCCCTATGCAGCTTGCCTGTGTGCAGCCATGGTCCCCCCACCCCTCGCTGCACAGTGGATCGGACAAGTTAGCCTGACCGGGACAAGGACCACGGTGGCTCTCCCTATAAACTTGCAAAAGCACATTGCCCACGCTCTGGCTGCAACTTTTCAAGAGATTATCGAGGCTGATTACAGAGATGTGATAGAGCAAATCAATGGGCTATTCCACGTTTAGGCATGCATGCAGGCAGCCATAACCCAAACCGTCCTCTCCCAAAACATAAAAATATGCTTACCCCGAGCACGGTCCTCTGGTTCTTCCTCACCAGCAACTTCCAGCTGCTGCGACTGGCTAGCCTCCTCCTGGCTTGAGAAGAGCTCCTGGCTGCATGCCTCCTGGGACTCCGGGGTGTCTCCCTCCACCCCAGTAGCCTGACTCTCGGCTTCCTCTACACCCTCCCCCACTTCTCCCTGCTCTGAACTCTCCATCATGCTCCTAGGATTGGCAGTGGGGTCACACCCAAGTATGGCATCCAGCTCCTTGTAAAAATGGCAGGTTGTGGGGGCAGCTCCTGAGCGGCGATTTCCCTCACGGGCTTTGCAATAGGCACTGCGCAGCTCCTTAATTTTTACCCTGCACTGCAACGCGTCCCGTTCATGGCCCCTTCTCAGCAAGGACTGTGATATCTGCCCATAGATATCATAATTTCTCCGGCTGGAGCGCAGCTGTGCTTGCACAGCTTCCTCACCCCAAACACTGATGAGGTCCTGCAGCTCGGAACTGTTCCATGCTGGGGCTCGTCTGGGGCATGGAGGCATGGTCGCTGATTGATTGATTGCACTCCACACCTGGCTGAGCAAACAGGAAGGGGATTTTTAAAATTACCGGGGCATTTAAAGGTGGGGTCAGCTGAGCCCAGGGCAGTGGAGTGTGCATGATTACCAGAGAGGCTTATAAGGTATGCTGGGATACCTCCTTATACCCCGGAGGTCAATAAAAGCGCTGGTGGGCGTCCACACTTGCTGACCAGCGCTGGATCACCAGCGCTGGAAACCCTACACCCGCGGCTCGACCGGGTGTACAGCCGGCCGTGCTTTGCAAGTGTGCCCACATCCTAAGTTGCAGCGCTGTAACCCCCTCACCAGCGCTGCAACTCTCTAGTGTAGCCATGGCCTTAGAGTCACCTGTCTGAGAAATGAGCAGCATTTACTCAGATGATTTCAATCAGGCTATTGTGCTTACAGGTATCCTGCAGGGTTTACTCTGCCCTTATTCAAGCAACGCTCCTGTGGAAGTCAATAGGAAGTTTTCCTGAATAATGACTGAAGGGATTTTGACCAATGTTTTTGTTTTGTGTTTGGGATTGATAGCTTGAATTGCAAATGGTAAACTACAGTATCGAGGGTATTTCAGTTATTTAAAGATCTAAAACTGAAATTGTCTACTGCTAATTTGTTGCCATTTAAAATAAAACAAATGTGTAAATAAGATTATTTCAAAATCACTCAATAGAAAGTATCATTTTCAAATCTGTTCCATCATTTTTAAGCTGTAATATCTGTTCTCCATGTCAGTTTGTTTAATATTAATCAGACACTTTCCATCTATCGCACAAGTACAGGGGGAATAATGTACCAATTTACCTTTCCAAGCTTAGATTCAAATAAATGTGGTAGCATTAAGCTCTTGGACAAAATTTAACATAGATGTGTGATAGTTAGAAGAAGAGTGAACGCACTTTGAAATCCTCTTGCAGCTAAAAAGAGAAGCATTGCTAGCTCATCTTAAAGTGTGACAGTGCCACAGAGTGCAGGTGAAATACTGGGTTGCTACAACTACTGAACCTATCATTTTTACAAGCTGGCAAAATAGTTTCAGTGGACCTTGACAGCTTTGTATCCAAAATTTCTGTCATCGCGCATAGGAGTGAGTGGTGAATCTTGGATTTAGGTTTGAACTTCCCCAAGATTCACGAGGGGAGCACATGAGAGGTTTTGGTTCAATGTAATCTGTGGATAATTGGCTTCACACACTTAGGCATGGATTCGAGTCCTTACTCATATTGAATAGTAATTTAATGCAACAGAGGTGCCAAATCAGACACTTCCAAGGGAGGATGATCAAATTATGGTCCCTTCCCCACTACCTGCTCCTGAAGGGACCCCAGGTTTCCCTCAGCCAGGGAGTGTCCACCTCCCTTACCACATGGTGCATGAGCCAGTTTGAGTTGTCGGTGGGCTCCCCTGCACTCTGCTGTACAGGTCACCACATCACTCCTCCAAAATTTCAGTGGCGTGGTAGCCCTGTACTCCAGGTTGCAACACCATTCACTGAAACTTGGCCTGGCCACCCCTTCATGTGTATAGAGGGGAGGCCAGGTCAAACTTTATTAGCAATGCAACTACACAGCTGAGGTGTTGGTCCAGACCTCTCTGACAGCAGCGGTATTTGTTTAGTATGGGACAGCTACTTAAAGATGATTGGGCCATGGCCCCCCTGCTCTGTCGGCTGTGGAACTTTGGGCAAAAAGCATGGAGTGGCGGGGGAGGATTTGCTCTCTCTTCCCCCCACCCCCTGCAATTGATGCCACTGCTGTTGAAGCCAGGTGGAGTAAGGTACTGCTCAGTGTAAAACAGCAGAATCTAGCCCTTCAATAATATTGATCTAATTCATAGGTGTCACTGCTTGAATGAGTAAGACTGAAAACTAGAGGTGAGGAACAAAACAAACTCATGAGTCTTTTAAAACTAAGCATATGCTATACATATCTGAACAGTACAAATGATCCCTGCTTAAACTGATGAATGTGAAGATACAAGGGACATAAATTGTGAGAAATCATCTTAATATTTATATAGAAGCCAGGTAATGTCAGTGATATCTTCAGTATGTTAACCAAGAAGTGTTTTCAGCTCCAACCAGTGAGACCACATTTGAATGGTGGATGGGGAGAAGCCATTGAAAAGTAGAAGAAATAAGTCAATTTCCAATAGCTGGGTTCTGTTCAGGGCACGCTATGATGTGTAGTGGTTTTGAAATTTGAAATCTGCTCACAATACAGATACTGTAGTGCTTTGACTCTAGAAGTAAATGCATGCAGCCCTAAACAATCGTGCTTTTTTCACTAAAGATTTTGGAATCAGTGAATCACTTTCTGTAGTACAAAAAGTAAAGTCATAAGACGTGAATGACTTGGTTGTTTACTACATACATCTTAATGTATTTACTTTTCTTTTTGTGGTGGTGGGAAACTGTATGTAGGATCCAGCGATGCAGTGTTTGCTTCCTGACAGAGAGAACTGCATGGTGCTGCTGAACCATAACATGGCAGTCAATGGGGAAGGTGGAACTAGAATGTCAGCTATAAGCTTCATAGGTGCTTTGCGAATACCTGTGAGTACATGCATTAGTCTTATCTGCTCTACGTTGACTTGACTTTTGTCCTGCAGGATTCTGATTTTTATACAGTTTAAATGGAGAAGTGGACAAAGTTGGTTTTCCCATCTCAAAACTGGTATTCTATTCAGTCTGGTTGAGCTTTGACTGGATGTCGAGAATCAGGGGGTATATAGTATAAGACAAAGTGGGTGTCCTATTCAGAAGAAGAGAGGATACAGAAAAAGGGAACATTTGGCTCAAATAAGCCAACTGAATACATTAATCGCATATTAGAATTTACAAACATCCAACAAAGCTAGTAAGTGCAAGTTTAAACCTGCTCTTGGAGTTTTAAGCTGTATAGGTAGCACTCACACATTTCAGAACCCAAGAGTCTGATGACATTATTAACATAATGGGACAATATTTATGTATGCAGGGAGAGAAATAATGGGATCAGAGAGGCAACCTTGAATTGTCAGGGGTGAAGGGGGAGTAGCTGAAATACCTACAGCCTCTTCTGCGGTGGCCACAGAACTGTCCTTTCATAGCACCTCTTCTTATGCTCCTTGAAACCTCAGGTAACTGACTAGTTCCAGTTAGAGCTGGTTGGAATTTTCTAATTTGGGGATTTTTTTTTAATGGAAAAATGTAGTTTTTTACAAAATTACTGATTTTTCTTGAAATTTTTCACAATGGAAAATTGGGAAAAAAAATTGTTGGGATAGGGTTGACCTGAATCAAAATATTTCTGTTTATTGAACAGAATGTGTTGAGTCACTTCAATTTTAATCTGCAGCCACCTGAGTTACCCTGGTACTTCACTGAAGTTGTAATTCAGATCTTCCTCATTCTACTCTCTGGGTCAGGCTTCTCAGCTAAACTACATCTCTCATGATGCTCTTCGGTCTCTCCTCTGGCTGAATTGCCATAGTGTATCATAGAAGATGTAGTTTTTGCTGGGGAACCTGGCTCATAGAGGAGAATGGGGGCATGAGGCATCTGAACTACAATTCCTATGAGGCACTGGCAGCTCAGGCAGATGCAGTTCAATGTCAAACTGAAACAAAATGTTTCTAAATAAAATTTTTTTGGAACTTTTCATTCCCTGAAAAATATAGCAATTTTGACTTTTCATCCTGTTTTGAGGCAAAAAAACAATGTTGAAATATCAGCATTTCCTGCAGGACAAAAGTTCTGATTTCTGACCAGCTTTAGTTCCAGTGGTTCTGCAGTTCTGTGATATCCTTAAGTGGGATGAACTCTTCATTCAGTATGAGCAAGCTGAACTTCAGTGCATGTGCTTTTTTTGTCAGATGTGTTTTGGTTTTGCTTTTTGGTGAGTGGATTTGAAGTGGAAGTTTGAAGTTGAGCTATATGAATTTGGTATATAATATAAAATTCTATAGCCCATTACCCCTCTGTTGTATGTATATTTGTCCTTATATTTGGAGTAGTTGTACTGATGTATATCAGGGGTCAGCAACCTCTGGCACGCATCTCGCCAGGGTAAGCACCCTGGCAGGCCGGGCCAGTTTGTTTACCTGCCGCATCAGCAGGTTCAGCCGATCGCGGCTCCCACTGGGGGCTGCGGGAAGTGGTGCGGGCGAGGGATGCGCTGGCCGCAGCTTCCCACCGCCCCCATGTGGCCTGGAGCGGTGAACTGCGGCCAATGGGAGCCGCGATCGACCGAACCTGCCCATGCGGCAGGTAAACAAACTGGCCCAGCCCGCCAGGATGCTTACCCTGGTGAGCCATGTGCTAGAGGTACATTATGAAATATTAATAGTATTATGCCTGTTAAAGAAAAGCACTTGATTACACCAGGGCTTCACTGCATTAATTGGCTGTCTATGTTGTTTAAGTGTTAAATTGAAAAATTAATTCAGCAATTGTTAAAATGTGATGGAAACTCCTACCTAGTCTTCTAGCTACATCTTCCGTAGAGTTAGTGGACCATGCTCTACCCTGGTGTAAGCAGACTATAATGCCACAGAAGTCAATACAGTTGTACTTGCTTACAGTAGGATTTAATTTGGACCAGTGTCACAAACAGCATCACTTCTTCAGGTAGATGACTTCCATCAGTAGTAGGTTCATAAATTATAATTGTCATTTTCAAAAGCTCCTAATTTGAAAGCACATTTTATGGCTTATGTAGAGGAGCATCTTAGAATTCAAACTTTCAGGCTGCTGGATAAAAGGGGAGGGGGGGGGTTGTGTTTGAATTCAGGGTAATAGTTCTGCTCAAGGAAACACAAATGAAATCCAGCTGGAACTGATATTGGGCTGGTGGGAATGTAGGAAAGAGTTCCTGGCACTATATGCTATCCTCCTGTACCCTTAGAGCAGGGGTAGGCAACCTATGGCACAGGTGCCGAAGGTGGCACGCGAGCTGGTTTTCAGTGGCACTCACATGGCCTGGGTTCTGGTCACCAGTCCGGGGGGCTCTGCATTTTAATTTAATTTTAAATGAAGCTTCTTAAACATTTTAAAAGCCTTATTTACTTTACATACAACAATAGTTTAGTTATATAATATAGACTTTTATAGAAAGACACCTACTAAAACCATTAAAATGTATTACTGGCACGTGAAACCTTAAATCAGAGTGAATAAATGAAGACTCGGCACAGCACTTCTGAAAGGTTTGCCAACCCCTGCCTTAGAGTCTACCCAGTCTTACCCATTTTCCTACCCAGATTCTACCCATTCTGTCCTGCAACAGCAAGGTGATATATATCTAAAATATCTTCTTCTGCCTTCTCCTCAAGTCTTTCCCCTTCACTTCTCTTGTCACTTGCTGGGTGGGAATGAATAACACTTTAAATACAGCAAGGGGTGGGTGGCGGAGGGAGGGAGGGTGTTGGGGTGGGGGGGATGAGAAAGCATGAATGTGGTGGTGGTGGTGGTGGGGCAAATCTCCAGCAATCTATATTGACACTTGCAGGAGTAGCATAACAGCAAGGACTTAAAACTGTGTAAAACCCCAAACTGCTGCCAGGAGATGGCAAATGGTGGGGGAAGGATTGACAGGAACAGGTTTATGTGGCAGTCGAATACATGTCAGCTATGTTTTTATAATAACTTAACCTTATACAGAATTCTCAGCTAAGGCGATAGGGTAAAAGAATACTGAGACTTGTATGTTAAATAAACACCCACTTTTACTGTGCTGAGTCCTAACTAGGCACCTCTTTGAGACCATGTACCATACAGGCTGTGTGGATTTTTTTGAAGAAATACCATTGGTGAAATCCTGGAGCAATTTAAGTTGGTGGGAAAACACCCCCAGGTCGCAACAGTGTGCACCCAGATCAGTTCTATAAAAGGGAAGATACATGTAACATGACTGAAAATCGCTGTCAATCTCTGAAGTGGTTATAAGCTCTAGTTGTCCTTATTAGTATTCTGGTTTTGGTTAGCTCAGTACAGTTACATGAAGAGAGAAAGATATACAAGTAGAATACTGCAATCTGCTTTGATCACAAGCTTCATGCTTTCAGAACAGGAAGACTCAAGGGAGAAATTCCTTAGACAGAAAGGCTTAAGATGCCATTTGGAGATTGCTTGCATGGTGTGGTTTAACAAAAGCAAAGAAACAACAATAATGCATGTCTAGGTACTAACCTTGTTCTTCTTTTTTCTTTTCTCTCCTTAGGGAGTCATAGAATTCTCTCTCTGTTTGTTGTTTGCTAAACTAGTCAGTTATACTTTCCTTTTCTGGCTTCCACTCTATATCACAAACGTAGGTAAGTATATGTAGGAGGAAAACAAGTGTTTAGTTAGATAGTGTCATGACCTATGATGAGCCTAGTCATGTGAAAATAAACGTTACTGCTTTTGTTTTAAGCTATGGTTGCCCTAGTAGAGTTGAAAGACTGCCGTTTAGTATATATATCATTGATACGTACAGAGAATTAAGAGATAGCGACCACAAAAATAAGAATCTGATTTCTCTCTGAAAATTGCAAGTCTTTGGCTTTTGAGAACCCACCAAAAATATTTAATTGCATAAACCCTATAATAATCATATATTTATAATGGTGCCTTATATCCTGACCAATCCCAAAGATCTTAATAAGCTGCACAAAGGAATGACTTTATTACTATTATTTGTTTATTTTATTAGATCATCACTATCACTGTGCTGTGTGCGATACAGAACATAGAGGAAGGCATGCTGCCCCAAGGAGTTCATATTCTTTGGGCTGTCCTCTGGCTTTTAAATCCACAGCCTCATGACCAGAAGAGACAAGCAGGCAGAATACCTGTAGGGAAGTGTGTGCAGTAGGGACACTCACTACATCTTTTGGCAGGCCACAGTATGCCCTTCTAGTAACCAGTACTTTTGTGGTAATAGGTTTGATGAAGGGAGAAGATTAGCTAATAAGTTTTTTTTTTTAATGTTTAAAAACAATATAATTAGTTTTACTATATCACCATTAGAGGCGTTGGGCATCTAACTCCCTTAGGTGCTTTTGAATGTCCCACCCTACGTTGCAGTAGCACTCAGATGCCCCGCGGTGCTAGGCCACTGTGCAAACACATGTAAAGACATGGTCTTTGTTGCATATAGTTTATAATCCAGTTGCAGGGGTGTCCCTTTGCTTGCTGGGGAGTTCAAGGAGTCATTCTGCCTCCCTGTGTTCCTGGGGCATTGCAGTTTTGCTCTGTTCCTTACTCCAGGCTGCATTTAACCAACACAATCTAGCCAGCCAGTGATACTAGTCACGTAAGTAAGGGCTTCAGGATTAGGCTCCCTGTGTGGCCTTAATTTGTACCAAGCGTGTTTCTGAAACAAAGCAGCATTACTCAATGGAACTTGTTGTTTGTGTGGTGCTCTGATTATTTTTAAGACTGTTGCTAATGAACCAGAAAATTCTTGTATACACACAAGTTCTACCACTTTATCTCAAGTGGTATGAGCCCTTCTAGCATGGACAGAGTTATATCAGTATACAATTATTAATACCAGTAAAGCTTATTCTTGTAAATAAGTCATTCTGGTGTAAGGCACCTTTATACCAGTATAACTGCACCCACACTAAGTTGTACTGGTTGTAACTAGATGGGTAAAAAAAAAATCACACCACTAGCTAACATAATTATTCTGGGGCAAAAGCTGTCTGTGGACCAGGCTTTACATCTGAATAAAATGAAGAAATTTCTTGTAGTTTTGAAGTGAGAGGCTATTCTAATCAGATTTATTCTGCTTTTACTGTTAGAACATCTTGATGCGAAAAGAGCTGGGGATCTTTCCACATTGTTCGATGTGGGTGGAATCTTTGGTAAGTTAACACACTATTATTAATCAGACCTAGGTTAGGAAATCTGTAGCACACATAGCTGTTCTGTTTTATTCTTTTACTAAGAAATTGGAGTTTGATCTTGGATCCACCGGAAAATGGCAAAATTGGCATCAGGGGGAACAGGATGGGGCCCTTACAGCCAAATCCTATGCCGTGTGACCAGCCTTAGTAGCAGATTTAGGGGAATAAATCCATAGCCCCTTATAAAAGCAGATCCAGACTAACACGGCTTTTACAGATCCAGACTAACACGGCTACCCCTCTGATACGTAGCCCCTTATGTGACCCTGGTGCAAGAAAGATTGGAGGATCCTAGTGTCATAGAAACTTCTGTCTCGGTCCCTTTACCCCTCTCTTCTCCTCTGTCACCACACCCCTGACCCAGAAAGGTATCCTGTCCTCACCCTTGCATAGCAGAACTACACCAATTTGGGAGTTCCTCTGCCCAATATGCCACAGAAGGGGTCTCCAGGGTAGTGATTGGGGTAAGCTGGAGGAGGTTTCACTGGATCCAGAGTTATGTAGATCTAATGGCCCCAGTACACTGAGTAAGTGACAGAAAGGGGTTGCAGCCACTGCTCCAGCCTGGCCCTGAATTTCGCCTGCACTACTCCTCTCCACTCAGGCTTTGTGCAGAAGAAGTGAATTTCACACCATGCAATTTAAAGCAATCATAGGTAGGTGTATCTCCGTGTTAGAGACTATACCAGTGTGGCTGCATGGCTTAGTTATGGTGGCATAAGCCCATAGTGTAGAGGGACCCTACATTGACAGAAGGAGTTTTTCCATCACTTTAAGAGCTCCACCTCCCGAAACAACAGTAGCTATGATAATACTTAATCCTGCCATGAGGGCAGGGGACTGGACTAGATGACCTCTCGATGTTCCTTCCAGGCCTAAAATCTATTATTCTATGATTCTATGTCAACTGAAGCATTCTTCCATTGACATAACTGTGTCAACACTGTGGGTTATATTGACATAGCTATGTCAGTCAGATGTGGGCTTGCTTATAATCTTGACCAGAATAGCTATGTTGACCTCCTTTAAGTGTAGACCAAGCCTAGTTAGCACCCGGAAGAACAGAGATTTTATTCAGCAGTCTAAACACAAATCTCGCTCCACTGCAAATCCAAGCCACCAACATAGCTACTCGCAGAGCTTGATGGGGACCCAGATGTGTCAGTGCGATATATATAGCTGGGTATTTTGCTGTGAGGGCTACCCTTTGAAAAGAGAGAGGCAGAATGGGGGCAGTAGAGTATGGAAGAATTGGGAGAACAAAAGTGCACTTGAAAAATTATTGCAAAAGGGCTATAATAACTGGGTCAAATGGAATAGGAAAGAGCACTTCAAAAGTATTTATCTGTAATTTGGGGGTTATTTCTCCTGTCATCCACATGCTTACCAGAATATCGATCCATGGGTCTTTTCTCTCCCTGATGGCAGGCTCCTGTTTTCTGGGTTTAACTCATTGATGAGAAATGGATTTATTATTATTGTTTCATTTTGCACCCAGGGACCCTAGTCATGAATTTAGAACTGGACGCTGGATGAGGCACTGGACAAACAAAGAACAAAAAGGAGGCTCCTTTCCTAGAGAGCTTACAATCTAGGTATAGGACAAGATGTAACAGGAGGAGACAGGGCAGCATGAGGAGACAAGATGGAATCCGTATTGCATCCTTGCCAGGGTAGCTAAAGGATGTATCCAGTATTAAACTGAAAGCAGACACAGGGTGGCTTCTGGAACACCCTACCAAGTGATCTGTGGCTCAGTAAATGTGAGCGGTATACCTCTGGATCTTACACTTGAATTTGGATGGGACACAGGGTTTATGATGATGGCTCTTTTGTCGTGGTCAGGCTGTAACATCCTACATGTTGAGACTAGGATTATTCTTCCTCCAGAGGAGATGGAGGCCTTAATTCATTGGTTCAACCCCAGAAGCTGATTTGACACAGTTGGGTTCCAAAACACCAGGTGGAAAATACTGGTGAGCAACTCTACTAATGACACAGTGTAGCCATTCCCTAGATGTGCCCTCCAATTACATCATCCTGGGTGTACAGATGACCTCAGAAGGAGCCAGTGAAGCAGACTACAGTGTCCGTCGTGGTTTGTCCAGCTCAGTCTAATCATTTGTGGCATAGATGGTGATGATAAAAGCTACTAACAAACTAGATTTTCAGTCCTATGCTCTGTGTGTGTTTACAATAGAAGTGTGCCTTTACAACAATTACACTGGAAATATATGTACAATTATAGTGCATAAAATGCTCATGAAATAACCTTTTTGTTCTTTAATGTGTCTCTTTTTCAGGTGGCATTTTGGCGGGCATGATATCAGATAGATTGGAAAAAAGGGCTTCCACCTGTGGAATGATGTTACTACTAGCAGCACCTGCTGTAAGATCTACTCTCCTTATTTTAGTTGCGCCCTTTTGTGCGAGGTTCTGTGAGTATTTCCATTAGAGATTCTGTTCTCAGAAGTCTCTGACCATTCACCGCAGGTTGAAAGTTGCTCTGAAAAGTCTCAGCACAAGAGCCAACACAGAGGTTTGGGCTGGTTTTAATAAATGAAATACGCCATTCTTTGGCACGTCATATGCTACAGGACTGTATGAGAAATTGTCACATTCAGCTGGCTTTGACAGCACTCACTGAAAATAATAATTTTCCCTCTGATACTCACACCTTCTTGTCAACTGCTGGGAATGGGCCACATCCACCCTAATTGAATTGGCCTCATTAGCACTGACATCCCACCCCCACCCCAACTTGTTAAGGCAACTTCCATCTTTTCATGTATTGTATTTTCCACTTCATGCATCCGATGAAGTGGGTTATATCCCACGAAAGCTTATGCCCAAATAAATGTGTCTCTAAGGTGCCACAAGGACTCCTCACTGTTTTTACTGATACAGACTAACACGGCCACCACTCTGAATCCTTTTACTCAGTTATTCAATTCTGAATCAGAATTTGGCAAGTGATTTGTCTTTTTGATTTCAAACAACCACCAAATAATCAAAATTGCTGAGCTGTTAATGTTAGGAATCTGGCTGCCACATACGTGCAGTGTGATTTTTATAGTGTGTTTCTACAATGCATACGCTGATATTGCCAGAATCAGCAGAACTCTGTGCTACGCTTAATGTGAAAGTGACAGGTTAAAAAATTATGATCATATTAATTAGCTATCTCTATGAGACCCCTATGAGACAGGCAGCCATGTGGGGAAATTGACGGTGATTTCCATGCCATGGGACTCCAGCACCAAAAATAACAAATAATTTTTCATCACAAAGACAACTAGTATTTTTCATGTCGTGACATTAAGGTGGTGTGTGTGTGTGTGTGTGTGTGTGTGTGTGTGTGTGTGTGTGTGTGTGTGTGTGTGTGTATAAGTTAGTGAGTGAGTGAGTGAACCTACAAATCTGTGAAGAGCAGGGGCCTTAACTGCCTCTCACTCAACTTCAGTGGGAATTTATGCTGGTGAAAGCATGAGATCAGAATCAAACCTTATTCTTCTGTTTTTACTACTTAAATGTTTACCCATTTATATCTATTACAGCTATACATGTTCTCTGCAATCAGTAAAATGGGCCTAGAAGCTACCGTAGGTGAGAACTTAAATTACATTCTGCCTGCTTTTAACTGTACTTGGTTTTCTTTTACTTCTGTTCCGTTCACACTGATTTTTGGGGGGGAAAAGTCTAGAAACTAATTGTCTGCTTTTCAGAGGTGTTGAACACCTATGGCTCCCATTGACATCAGTTGGATTTCTCCTTAGCCTCTTTAGAGGCCATGAACCACCCGGAGAAAAAGGGCAGAGGACAGCATTTCGGTAGCACAGTAATTTTGTTTTGGGCCATAGGAAAAATAATTGCATTACAGCTGGTCAAAACATAGAAAACCTCTTCCACAAAAAAATTGGAAAATTCAAAGCCCTTTTTATTTCAGAGGTTTCAAAAAGAAATGAGATATTTCCTCTATTCAATGTATTTCATAAAAAAAAATGAAAAACTTTTTGGTTTAAATGTTTTATTTTTGCTTTTTAAGTTTCTCTTCTCCCCTCACTCCATCCCCATTTTTATCCACTTCACTGCTGGTAAAGGGGAGGGAGAAAAACTGAGAGACAAACACATACACAAAACTAAGACATTTTCACCAAAAAAATGCCAATTTTGAAAAAAGGGCACTTTTGAAGGAGGGTTGAGGGGGAACACTTTGTTTGACCATTTTTGACCAGCTCTGAATTGCATCTAACCAGATTGTACCACAAGAGGGGCAGTCTGACAGAGTAGGCTGAGGGGGAGGAGGTCTCTGTCTTGCAGAGTTTCTCCCCAGCCATTCTGTTGGAAATGGATGTTCTCTAGGGCCTGCCCCCAAAGCTGAAAGAGCCTCACATGCATGTGCTGCATGAAAGCCTGTATTTGCCCCCCAGAGCTTCCCATCAAATTCCCTGGCAGTGCAGCTGAACTGGAGTCACACTCCCAGGACCTTCCATTGCTTTGCTGTCCCTGCAATTTCCCCCCACCCCCTTAAATGAGGGTTCCCTTCCACTTAAGGACCTCTGCTAGAAAGCTAATGCCTCCTCCAAGCTGTGTCACTACTTCTGGGGACTCTCTGTGGGACTTGAAGGAGGACAATGCCCTAGGAAGGGGAGGATGGTTGTCCCTTCCACTCAGGAGGGTGAGAATCATGCACAGAGTGGTTGGAAGTGTGATCTGGGCCATTGTTTGACTTACAGAAAGGCAGATTCAAAGTAGGAGTAGAGTTCATTCCTCTCAGCCACAAACACTGATGAATCTTGAGAGCCTTTGTGGGAGGAGGGAGATAAGGAAATCCAAATACAATAAAATACTCTTGAATTAATGGGAACAGTTTGATCTCCTTTTGAAAGTGGAAAGGAACATAATTAACTTAAAAATCACACTTCTCTCTGCAAATGTTGTATCTATTATTGTTATAGGTAACCACTACAGCATCTTAGAAGAAAACCATTTTTTTAAAAGTCTTGTCCAGTTTTAGTGTATACATTTGTATGTACAGCCACTTTCACCATTTTCCCTGTTTGCTCGAGTCTTTCAACAGGGGGAGAAAAACACTAGGGGAAAACAGGAAATGTATTTATAAAACCACCAAAATTATCCTGGGAACTCGGTAGCCAGGAGAGTTCTGGAAACTATTTGCAATTCTATTTTAAATGAACAATATCTTCATGAGTTTGCATTTTTAGGGGTCAGGAAAAATATTCCTTAAGTGGATTGGGGACTGAAGCGTGCTGATAGTGTGTAAATAATTAATAGGAATTACGTGGTCAAATATTTCTGTAAGGAAGCTCAAATAGAGGCATGTAATTGTAAGGAGAATGTGCCTCTGAGCTGACCCAGTGCCTCAAAATGTACACTGTCAGATAACTGTGTTTAAGGGTGTTGGGAGTCCTGCTCTCTGGCTCATTGCAGACTAGAATCATTGTTACAAGGATACATCTCTGGGTGCCATAAGCATGACTGAGTTGAGATGGGAGAGAGGGAATTTAATCAAGAAAAACTGATAGAACAGCCTGGATCAGAAAAAATGTTCTTGTCTCTCTGAAGCTATGATAAGG
This sequence comes from Gopherus evgoodei, assembly GCF_007399415.2. Classification (NCBI taxonomy): domain Eukaryota; kingdom Metazoa; phylum Chordata; order Testudines; family Testudinidae; genus Gopherus; species Gopherus evgoodei. The sequence continues at coordinate 159,666,096 of NC_044322.1, read as the reverse complement.
GGCTTTTTTTTTTTCTTCTTCTTTTTTTTTGCATGATCACAAAATGAGTTGAGGTGGAGAGTGTGAACCATGAATAACCAGTGAATAACACTGGTTTCTGTACCTGAAACTGAGAGTGCTTGATTCCCTCTTCCAAGTATCAAAGATGATTAAAGAGTCTCTTATAAACTTAAAGGGATTCTGACCTTTTGTTTGATGTGATAGACCCAGGCCAGTTGGGAACAGCACGGTAGCAGAAGGGAGATATACTGGCCACTGGATAAGCAGTTTTCTGTTCCCTGAGTGACCAGAGCAGGGGCTGTTCCAGGCTAATGAGAACACCTGACTCAAATTAACCTGCTAAGAGTCAGGTGAGGCAGTTAAGCACCTGACTCTAATTAAGGCCCCTTTGCTGCTGTAAAAGGGCTCACTCCAGTCAGGCTAGAGGGAGCTGGTGAGCTAGAGAAGAGGAAGTGTGTGTGGGGAACTGGGAGCAAGAGATGTGTAAGAAGCTAAGAGTGAGTAGGCATACTGCTGGAGGACTGAGAAGTACAAGCATTATCAGACATTAGGAGGAAGGCCTGGGGGTGAGGATAAAGAAGGTGTTGGGAGGAGGCCATGGGGAAGTAGCCCAAGGAGTTGTAGCTGTCATGCAACTGTACCAGGAGGTACTCTAGGCAGCTGCAGTCCACAGGGCACTGGGCTGGAACCTGGAGTAGAGGATGGGCCCAGGTTTTCCCCAAACCTCCCAACTCCTGATCAAACACAGGAGGAATTAACCTGGACTGTGGCTTCTACCAGAGGGGAAGGTCTCTGGGCTGTTTCTCGACCCACAAGGTGAATCTCTGAGGCGAGCAAATCCTCCAATAAGCACAGGACCCACCAACATAGAGGAGAAACTTTGTCACATTAGATTATTTGTGGCCTCCTACCAAATCCAAAAAGAGAGGAGTTGAAATGTGAAGGCAGTGCTGGTGGTGAGGTTTTGTATGTATGGCACAAGCATCCAAAGGCCCTGTTGAGCTTTGGAGCCCCATTGTGGAAGGCCCTGTACAAACAAAGGACTCTTCTCCGCCCAGAAGGGTTTACAGTCTAAAAGGCGTAAGCAGTTGAAGAGTTGGGGATGGACACATCATGTTCTCCACTGTGCTGGAAGCAAACGCCCCCTTTGTGCTTAAATATGTCCATTGCTACTGAGATGACTTTTTACCCTTGCTTTCCCTGGTAGCCTTATTAGCCATTTTGAAGCAAAATTGTACTTCCCATGAATATACTCTTGTAGTTATGTTGCATTTATTGAAGATGTGTAGTATGTTGAATGATCAAGGTCTAGATCATCACATGGGATAGTGATTATAAATAACATCAATTCTGGAAACTTTGTGTTTACTTTTCCTCATCAAACTTCCAACAGTTATGCTGCTTATCAGTGGAGCCCTGGTGAATGGCCCTTATGCGCTGATCACAACTGCGGTCTCTGCTGACTTGGTGAGTTTGGCTGTCTGTTTTACATTTAGCAGACAGTCCTGCTCATTTGCCCTCATTTTGGGGGGGAAGCCTGGGAGTTTCTGTGATGAGTAGTAAATGTGGGTAAAGCATTGAGGGCTCAATTCAGATGATGTGTGTGTTGCACTTCTGTGTACAAGGTAAAGAGTAACGAGAAGGATGGGGAGCATTGAAGAACTCAACCCTGCATTAATACTGATGAGTGGCTTCCAAATTACTCCTGCCTTGTAAGAAGAGAGATCAAAGAGTGGATCACTTCATGTGTGTGCTGAGGATCACATATAAGGCCATGTCTCCTTAGATGTGCCATTTGCCACCCTCATCCTGCATTTTTTTTAACCTGCACCTTTGAGATTAAGGGATCAGGTGTGCAATTGGCTGGAGACTTATCTCTATTAGGTATGGAGGGCACTGCCTGGTGCTTGCCCTTCCTTGTGCTCATGTTAGCCTCTGCTCACCCGCATACTGAATCCCAGTCAGCCTGTGCTCCCTGCTACCCTGCCACACCAGGCCCTGCAGGCGTGTGGTCTGACTACAGTACATGCTCCATGAAAACATTGCCCTGGGAACCTTTTCTTCAATTTTGCTTTTCAGTGCTAGGTAAATGCATTGCTTTGAAAGGTGCTGGACGGTGAGAGCCCCACAGAGTGAGGTCCTTCACCAGCAGAATAGATACAGGAAAGGCAGTGGAATTTAAATCCACATCCCACCCCAGCATTCCTCCTGAGCCTCCTAGTGATCAAAAGGAAGCACCTGTAGGGTTGAGAGAGAGCTCCCCCTTCAGGTCCATTCAATCAGTAGCCTCATTGCTGTGACTGGCAGCTAGACTGTAGGATCTGATCACGTAGACACCTGCCCTCTGGAGCTGGACGGAAACTGCCAACTGATTTTCTCATGCATCACTGAACAACCATCTGACACTAATGACTTTAGGCAACTGGTGACCTAGACTGAATTCTCCTCAGTGCCCTGAGTAAATGAAAGGCTCTGTCTTCTTAACAATCCTCTGAGCCATTCAGTCTCCTATATACCAAGTTATAAAATTGTTCCTATGATCATTAGTTTTGCTCTGCAGTCCTATTGAATAACTGGCCTAATGAAAATGGCCTTCACAACTACTTCCTTTTTGGTGCCTTTTGACTCAACCTGCTGAGTGGCCCTTTTTATGGCTTTTATCATTAATACTCTAGCTTTCTTAGTATTCTTGTCCAGCTAGTGATTCTCTTCTATTCTGCACAGTTTTCTGATATCAACAATGGTGAAACTGACAGACCGCTGTGCAGTTTCAGAGAAAAACTGCAGGCTTGAGGTGCAGCCCATTCTGCAGGAACACCTGGCATGCAGAATAGAAAGGATTATTTATAAAGAACATCATTTAAAATAGATTGATCATGGGAGATTTTTTTAAGCAATGATAAAAGAGTCTTGTCCACACCTATTTAAAGCTACTTGGTAAAGTTCATGCTAACATGTTCATACCTGACTAACCTAATTGGCTTCTGTGATGAGATAATTGGCTCTGTGGATGAGGGGAAAGCAGTGGATGTGTTGTTTCTTGACTTAGCAAAGCTTTTGATATGGTCTTCCACAGTATTCTTGCCAGCAAGTTAAAGTAGTATGAGCTGGATGAATGGACTAGAAGGTGGATAGAAAGCTGGCTAGATCGTTGGGCTCAACGGGTGGTGATCAATGGCTCCATGTCTAGTTGGCAGCTGATATCAAGCGAAGTGTCCCAAGGGTCAGTCCTGGGGCTGGTTTTGTTCAATATCTTCATTAATGGTCTGGAGGATGGCGTGGATTGCACCTTCAGCAAATTTGCAGATGACACTAAATTGGGAGGAGTGGTAGATATGCTGGAGGGTAGGGATAGGATACAGAGGGACCTAGACAAATTAGAGGATTGGGCCAAAAGAAATCTGATGAGGTTCAACAAGGACAAGTGCAGAGTCTTGCACTTAGGACGAAAGAATCCCATACACTGCTACAGACTAGGGACCAAGTGACTAGGCAGCAGTTCTGCAGAAAAGGATCTAGGGATTACAGTGGAAGAGAAGCTGGATATGAGTTGACAGTGTGCCCTTGTTGCCAAAAAGGCTAACAACATTTTGGGCTGTATAAGTAGGAGCATTGCCAGCAGATCAAGGGATGTGATCATTCCCCTCTATTCGGCATTGGTGAGGTGTCATCTAGAGTACCGTGTCCAGTTTTGGGCCCCACACTACAAGAAGAGTGTGGAAAAATTGGAAAGAGTCCAGCAGAGGGCAACAAAAATGCTTAGGGGGCTGTCGCACATGACTTAGGAGGAGAGGCTGAGGGAACTGGGATTGTTTAGTTTGCAGAAGAGAAAAATTAGGGGGGATTTGATAGCTGCTTTCAACTACCTGAAACGGGGTTCCAAAGAGGATAGATCTAGACTGTTCTCAGTGGTAGCAGATGACAGAACAAGGAGTAATGGTCTCAAGTTGCAGTGGGGGAGGTCTAGGTTGGATATTAGGAAAGACTATTTCACTAGGAGGGTGGTGAAGCACTGGAATAGGTTACCTAGGGAGGTGGTGGAATCTCCTTCCTTAGAGGCTTTTAAGGTTATGCTTGACAAAGACCTGGCTGGGATGATTTAGTTGGGGATTGGTCCTGCTTTGAGCAGGGGGTTGGACTAGATGACCTCCTGAGGTCCCTTCCAACCCTGATATTCTGATTTTCTCTGTATTTGTCCATTATTTCACAATATGTTTTTTCTATGGGAAAGGCCAGGAGTATAATGCAGATGCATGGCCATTTTCGAGGCTTATCTGTAAATGGTTCTGAACTGAGTATTTGTCACTGTAGGGTACTCATAAAAGTCTGAAAGGAAATGCAAGAGCCTTGTCCACAGTTACGGCTATCATCGATGGAACAGGTTCTGTAGGTAAGCTGTCGTTCGGAAGCTGCCTGCCTTATCTGCAGTAGGCTTTCTGTGGCTCTGGGTGCTAGAGAATTACAGTGTAGTTCTGCTCAGAAAGTGGACTAAAGCTGGCATCAAGGAGTTCCATGTCTGTGTCTCAGTGATTTGCACATCATGTGTGCATAGTTTGCATATAAAAATATGGCTTTTTTTTTCTCCCCAAAAACTGCTGGTGCTACAAAATCAACTCAGGCTCTTTGCCAAGCTGGATTCTCTCCATGTCACACCTGGCCAGTACTCAGCATCACTTTGGGAGTGGGGAATGGGCAAAGATGGCGTTAGGCCTCCTTTGTACTTCCCAAGGCTTGGTGGTGGTGGGCTGGCCCCCAGCACAAATTAGAACAGTATACACCATGGGGCTGTTCTGGGCACCTGAGATCAAGGATGCCTTGGTTATCCCCTCTGCACCAGCAGTGGTGAGGAAGGCAGAGATCCACCGTGATAGACCTACACAACCTGCAGATGCCTCTGAGCAAAGGGAATCATCCAATGGCCATCCAGCTACACCAGTGTTATGGCAGCTTTGCAGCCATATATACTGTCTGTAAACCTTATGGATCCTCTTACAAATGTACACCAAAATGGGTTTGCTTTTATGAAGGTTGAAATTGAGTAAAATATCCAAACGCAGAATATCTTGTCATTGGAACTAGTAATGTTTCCATCTCAGTATTTTAACGTTGTTTCACTATTGTATTTTAGGTGCTGCTCTAGGGCCTCTGTTAGCTGGTCTCATCTCTCCATCTGGTTGGAACAATGTATTTTACATGCTAATGATGGCAGATGCATGTGCCTTACTAGTAAGTCTAAATAAAACATTTAGTGCCATATTTCTTTCTTATAAAGCCCTTCATGTTAAAATGGAAATTTCCTCCTTGTATTGTGATTTATATATTCTATTATTGAGTGGGAAGTTTCCATTCATATTGTAGAGTTTTTGTTGTTTTTTATTTAAAGAACTAAGATGAGCATTTTGAAATTCTTATTGAACTTTGAAGCCGGAGAGCAGATTAGCTTCAATGGGTGATATCTGTATGCAGTAGCTCATCAAAGGGATTGCCACAAACATAGTTGGAAGCAAAAATTCCCATCAGTTTTGGCCCACAGAAGAATTTTTCTGTTTTTTCTCTTAAAGGCAGCACCGAAGCAGCAACGCCAATTTACTGAAATAGTAACACATTTTGCTGCATTGCCACAGAATCAGTATCACCATGGTAATTCAACTGTTAAGAATAAATGTGTCACATATTCCAATTGGATGTCCATCACAGCTTTTTCCTATTTGACAAAGTGTAATGGATGGGATGATCTGAAAAGAGGCTGTTTCTGACTTTTTTATCTTATCTAGGCAGATTGTCTTCTGTGGTGTTTAAGGCACAAGATAAGGAGTCAGGAGATCCGTGGACTAATTACTTGCTAGTGTAACTCTGCAAAGGGAGGATGACATTATTGACCCACCTCAGACAGGGTTAGGGAAGGTTCATTTATTAATTCTTTGTAAAGTGCATTGCTATTACTTGCTGGAAGGTGGTGACAGAAGGGCTAAATTTTTGTTAGACACTTCAGAATCAGGCCCCAACTCTCCTGTCTGATCCACATGGACAGTCCCGTATGTCATACGGTTGCATTTAATTCAGTCACCTACATGCAGGGAAAGTAGGGTGACCAGATGGCCCGATATTAGGGGCTTTGTCTTATATAAGCAACTACTATCCCCCCACACCCTGTCCCGATTTTTCACATTTGCTATATGGCCACTCTAAGGGAAGCAGTCCCCCTGTGAGGTTCAGATTGCACATCTCTAACTCAAGAAAAAGGTTGCTTTGTTGTCAAGTTGTTCCACATTATAGAGTAAGATGTCTGGAAATTAATAAATAAAATGGGCAAGGTATTCAGATTTCAAGAGGCACTCTCACAAATATTCAGTAGTTTTTAGGTTGTAGCTCTTTTTGTACACTGAGAGACTGCGTTCATGTTGCTATGGACTGGTACAAGATCCATTTCTTTTGAAGGAGCTGAATGTCACTTTCCATCGTAGATGGAACCCTCTGCGTCCCACTTGCTGGGTTCTGTGAATGAATGTGTGTTTATAAATGACTGTATAACTACTTTACTCAGCCATTACTGGTGCTGCAAGGATTTCTATTGGCCAGTGGGTAAATTCCTTGTCAGGGTGATAAATCCGGCTATTGGAACCTTTTTTTCTTTTTCTTTTTTTTGCCCCAATATAACAAATAGAGCTTTTTAAGATCTATATTTTAAACTGATTTTTTTTTCAAAAGTGCATGAGGGAATTAGGCCCTTGAATTCAGTTGAATTCCAATGGGAATTTAGTGTGTAAAGGGGGAGTAGGTGCTTTGAAAAATCATAGCCTTCATTTCTAAAAATAGTTGTAACTGGTTCACACTGATAATAGCCAGAAAACATGGAAGACTGAAATTTTCTTAGCATGGGTTTTTTCATCAAACATAGTCTATAAGATCACTCTTCTGTTTCCTCTTGATAGAGGACTGTATTAATTGGTATACCTATGACAATAAGTATAAGGGCCTGATCCTGCAGTCAGTAATGGACCTGAGTACGTTTAATCGCTTACAGGATTAGACCCAAATGTGTGTCTCAGAGCAATGGTGGTATAATAGTTACCATTTTTCTTGCAGTCCTGGGCTCCCTCTGCTGGTCTCATCAGAGTCTTGCTGGTACAATAATAATTTGCTGGTACAACTGTGCTCAAATAAATGTTAGTCTCTAAGGTGTCACAAGTACTCCTGTTCTTTTTGTGGATACAGACTAAAATGGCTGCTAGTCTGAAAATAATAAAATAGTTATTGTTAGAACTGGTTAAAAAAATGGTGAGGCAGGGAGGAAAATCACCATGAATTTCACTCATTTTTATTCCACAGATTTAGAAGTGGAACATTTTTTTTTGTTTGAAATAGTAATCCCAAATGTTTGGGAATTTGGGGCAGGGTGTTGGGGTGGAATGGGGATTTTCTTCAGTTTTCCTTCCTCTTCCCCCCCACCCCACTTTACCACTGAAAGGGTGGGCAGAAGGGGGGGGGGAAGGTATGTAGGGAGAAGAAGAGAAAAAATAATTTGAAAAAACAGCAGTTTTTTTTTTTTTTCAATTTTGTCACAATGAGGGGTGGGATTTCAAAAATGTTCTATTTTGAAAAATGTCCATCAGCTCCAGTCTTTGCATAACCTCTGGATCCTTGCTGATACAGAGAAAGACTTTGATTTAGTTCCTCTCACATGAGTGGTACAAATTCATCTTCCAACCACTGACTGAAAGTGTGCAAATATAGTGGATTTCTGTTCGGTCAAACTGGGATAACATTAAATGAAGAATTCAGAGTAGCAGTATTTGTTTGACACTGAAAACTTAGATGAGTGGTTCACCTGTCTAGATAGATATTTAACCTAGATTTGTTTTTGTACAGTTCTTACTCCGTCTTATACGAAAAGAACTCCAGTGTAAGATGGACCAGACCTTGTAAGTCTGTTACTTGTGTTTTTCTATATGATGATTAAATGTTTTCATATGTCATTCTTGGATTCTCCACCTCTGATGTGTGCCTTCTCCTTGTAGAAATCATGGATTCTTCCTTTATGTGCATGTACCTTAATCTGAGGGATTTTTCTATTTTGTAAAGAGTAACCTCTTTTTCTTTAAATCATGAAGATCTTTCTTCAAAACTGTTTTTTAAAACAGTAGAGAAAATTGAGTTCTCTCACATTTTCTGTACATTTTCTCCAAAAGTTGGGGCCCTCATAATTTTTCACTCTTTTTAGTGTGAAACTTGGCAATGTGAGGTTTTTGGTTGGTTGGAGGGTGGAATCATTTTAATAGCTCAATTTGTACTTTTTTCAGAAGTTGACAGGAGAGAAAGGGTGGTTCAATATCTTCATTAATGATCTGGAGGATGGTGTGGACTGCACTCTCAGCAAGTTAGCAGATGACACTAAACTGGGAGGAGTGATAGATATGCTGGAGGGTAGGGATAGGATACAGAGGGACCTAGACAAATTAGAGGATTGAGCCAAAAGAAATCTGATGAGGTTCAACAAGGACAAGTGCAGAGTCTTGCACTTAGGACGAAAGAATCCCATGCACTGCTACAGACTAGGGACCAAGTGACTAGGCAGCAGTTCTGCAGAAAAGGACCTAGGGATTACAGTGGAAGAGAAGCTGGATATGAGTTGACAGTGTGCCCTTGTTGCCAAGAAGGCTAACAACATTTAGGTGGTGGAATCTCCTTCCTTAGAGGTTTTTAAGATCAGGCTTGACAAAGCCCTGGCTGGGATGATTTAGTTGGGGATTGGTCCTGCTTTGGGCAGGGGGTTGGACTAGATGACCTCCTGAGGTCCCTTCCAACCCTGATATTCTATAAATCTATGATTTCAAACCAGTGTAAGCCCAGAGAAGTTCCACTAAATCAATGGAGTTTTATACAAAAGTAAAACGACTGTAAGTGAAATCAAAATCAGGTCCCTCATCTATAAATATAGCATAGAATAGGAAAGTGTATAACAAAGAATGTGGACAGCATTTTGAATGTATTGATTTTTTGTTATGCACTGCTTCCAAACTTCTCATATTAGCTATTTCTTCACAGGTTTAAAGAACACTGAACTATGATATCTCAGACATGTGTGATCAAAACTACGCCCTCAAAAGACTGTGGAATAAATTATTCCGTATTTTGAGATTTGTCTTGTGGAGCATTTTGCACATTTACCAGGAGAGGATTGAGAAATTCAGCTGGTGAAATCCTGATGAAGTTTTTTTGTTTTTGTTTTGTTTCCTGTTTGCACATACATCCATCTCTCAGGATGGTGACTGTTTATCACATGAAGAGACAGAAGCTTTGGGAAGCTGCTAGCTGTATGCCTTAACTGAGCCAAAAAAGAAATACCAAGTGCCTTCTGATTCATTTTGATAGGATATTTTAAGTAAACCTTAAACTGCTTATTTTTAACAAAATGCAAGGAGATTTGAGAGTAGAGCACAAAGAAGAAAATGAACTCTCTTCAGATGCTTCAGCAGTGGAATGTGCCAGTGGTATTAGCAAAGCATTTGTGAGCCAAGTTTCCTTTTAAGAACAAAAGAGTGGCCATACTGGGTCAGACCAAAGGTCGGTCTAGCCCAGTATCCTGTCTGCCGACAGTGGCTGATTCCAGGGTTCCCAGAGAAAATGAATAGAACAGGTAATCATCAAATGATCCATCCCTTGTCTCCCATTTATGCCACCTCTTAAAAGATAAGGTCATCACACACTATGTGAAAGTACCAGCTGTCTCAGATTCACTGCTATTCAATATCTTGAAACAGTTTAAACAGTAAGAAAATAGTCCGACCATATTATCAGACTTCAACTACAGCACTAACTTATCCTACACTGTAAAATCTCAAGACCAGCATTCTGCTCTTTTATGTATAATATATTGGAACTTGTACATAAGTAGTTACAATTTGCTGTTAAACAAAACAAAAAAAAAAAAGTAGCCTCCACTAGCCCCCTGGATGGGGATTTTTGCTCATTTGAGGTTGTCAGAAAAGGAGACTCAAACAACAAAGAGGCTTCTTATGGTGTCGCATTTCCTCTAAGGAGTTCTAATGATTTTTAGGGCACTATACACTGGTTGTACAAACTTCATAGAATTGTTTTATTGTTAATGCTATAGGTTCCTTTGGAGCTGCAGGTTATTTTTAATTTGGAGGGCAAAGGCATTGTCTCATCTGTGACTGAAGCTTTAGCACTAGCTGCTTTTTTTTGTTGTTGGGTTAACAAAAAATTGGCTGGTTTAAACCCTGATCCTGAAATGGTGTTGAGTTCAGGCACCCAATTGACTTCAGTGGGGCTGGATGCAGCTGCAGGGAGTCTGTCCACTCAGAGCTCATTGCAGGATCAAGATCTTAATCATAGCACCAAAAATCTGTCAAAAAGACTAATATTGCAGTCCAAGTTTAGAGCCACGGTACATGGTTTCAAAAAAATAAATAACCTGGTGCACATACTGGACATAAAGTCTCGAGAGTAAATTCAGAGGTTTATATTATCCTGTAAGTGCAAGTATTAGTGTTTTCATAATACACTGTTTCTTCTTGATCTGACAGTTTTTAATCTCCTTCCAATAGAAGACAAGCTTCTGGTGAATATTTGTAAGATGTACAATAGTATTAAAGAGAATATCTATAAAAGAGATGTTTGTTGACTATAAAGGTTAAATAGACTTACACACAACAATATACAGTTTATTTATTAAACCTCTGCATAACTGTTCTGAATTTTGCTTTTTTAACTTGTTTACAAAACACTGTGGTACTGTACATACCTCACTTGCTTAACAAAATAACCTTTTTTAAACTAACCCTTCAGAAAAAAGAAATTTCTTCTTTCTCATCAACTTCTTGTTTGCATTTTTGTTTCTGGCACAATGCTTAATCTTTTTGGGTTGATTTGGGTGGTGGCTGGGTTTTTTGTTTGTGTTTTTTTTGTTTTGTTTTGTTTTTAAACCCTTTAACCTTTGAGCAGTTATCCTTGAACTCATGCCTTTCTCCTGGGTGTGTGGGTTTTTTTTGGTGTTTTGGTTTAGTTTGTTTTTTGTGCATTTTAGGCCCTGATTCACCAAAGCGCTGAAGCATGTGCTTAAATGCCATTGATCTGAACAAGGCTTCACAAATGCTTAAAGCTAAGCACTTGCCTATGCACTTTGTGGCAAATAAGGTCCCTACTCAGCAAAGAATCAGCCTCAATCCAATAGATTTATGCATGTGCCAAAGTCCGTGTATGATCCATGCCAGACAACGGTCTCTGTCCTGCAAAGATTTACATAAATGCTTAACTTCACACATTGTGAACAGATTCATTAAAGTCAATGGGACCACACACATTGCATAAAGATAAGCACATGCCTAAGTCTTTGCAGGATTCAGGCCACAGTTGTCAAAACCATTTTATTCTTCAACTCCACCATTTGCAAGTATTGTTTTTTAAAGCTTTGTCACTCCAGCTAAAGTCTTATGTTAAAGTGCTTCTAACTGTATTACTTGATAACATCTTAACAGTATAATTCTGTTTAGTGTATTCCAATTTTAAGTGTTTCCTTCTTAGGAGCTGACATTCATTTCATTTTTTTTTGCAATATAAGAGCCCACATGTGAGGCAGTGAACATGTCCCAGGCAGGACTAAGAGCCCTCCCTCCCACTGACTGCACTGGTGAATTAGAGCTCTCAGCTACTCACATTGTGTCCTTTATGGTTCGGAAATTTCGATTCTTTTGAATTTACACAATCCTTGCAGTTCACTTGACTGATGTGGGATTTTCTTCAGTGTTGTGATATTCTCTTGAAGGGACTTTTTACCATGTTATTTGGGGTTGAATGGGAGAATCCACATCTGTAAATCAAAAAAAAAAAACCCACTAAAATGTTAGCTAGCAAATTAAATGTCAAGATATGTTGAGGAATAATAAACCTGGTGAAGCATTAATGATGTTTTCTAAGGTGCTAGGAAATTGATTAATTTCTGTGCCAGGAAAAAAAAATTGTCATATGGAATTCCCTGGTCATTAAGGCCAAAGGGTTTTGTCTGTAACAAGAATTCTGACTAAGAACAGCAGCATCAGACTTAAAATTTCCAAAGGAACCTCAGCCTAACCGCTAAATGTGTTCACAGTTTGCATGTGTGATCATTTTCTGGTGCAGATAATTAAATTTGAAGACCTAACTCCCATACCTAATTTGCCCATGGGCAAGGAATCATCCCTAAAATTCCTTGCATTCTGAACAAACAGTGCATTTTGTTAGCTTCTGGTATAGATACTCATTCACCTGGGGGCAGTGGTGAGCTGGAGCCAGTTCCCACCGGTTCGCGGGGACCGGTTGTTAAATTTAGAAGCCCTTTTAGAACCGGTTGTCCCTCATGGGACAACCGGTTCTAAAAGGGCTTTTAAATTTAACAAAAGCCCCAGCAGCTCCCTGCCCTTCCCCCCCGCCCCAACCCCAGCTCACCTCACTCCATCTCTGCCTCCTCCCCTGAATGCTCCCGAGGCTTCTCCTCCCCATCCCCATCCCCGGCTTCCCGCAAATCAGCTGTTCATGCGGGAAGCCTCGGAGAGCTGAGAAGGAAGCAGCGGCTTCCTGCAGGTGAGCTGGGGCAGGGGTGCGAGGAGGGCTCCAGGCGCTGCACTGCTCCGGCCTGGCTCTTGATCCCATCCCCGGGCGGCACGGCTCTGGCCTGGCCCTGACCACGGTTAGCCTGGCGGCACGGCTCCGGTCCCAATCCCAGCTGAGCGGCCCAGCCCAGTGCTGGCCCAGCCTGGCCCCCATCTCCAGGCAGTGCAGTAAGGGGGCAGGGAGCATGGAGGGGGTGTTGGATAGAGGGCAGGAGAGTTGGGGGGGTGGATTAGTGTCAGGACGGTCAGAGGGCAGGGAACAGGGGGATTGAATGGGGGCAAGAGTCCCGGAGGAGCAGTCAGGAAGGAGCAGGGGTTGGATGGGGTGGCAGGGAGCAGTCGGGACAGGGAAGGGAGGTGGATGGGGCAGGGGTCTGGGGTGGGGGCTGTCAAGGAATGTGGGGGGTTGGATGGGACAGGAGTCCTGGGGGGGGTATGACCCCCTCATGGGGTGAGGAGGAGGGAACCGGTTGTTAATATTTTGGCAGCTCATCACTGCCTGGGGGGTGAACAAATCTGGTGACAAATGTGTAGCGGAATGCAGAAGTGCAGTAGACAAAGTAGGGTTAATATCTGAATGTGAAGTGCTTCAATTTTAAATACTAATTATTTGCAGAGTAAAATATTTTTTCTTAGCATATATTGAATAAAGATGGATTCTGTATTTAAGTTTAAAATGTGGATCACTTTTTGCCTCTTTTATATCTTAATAAGGAATTTGTCCAAGAAAGAGTAGAGAATAACCCCTTTCTTGCGGGACTAGTGGAGATAATTTATTAAGGAAAACAAACTAGAATCTTTCTTTCAGACACGGTGGCTTTCTTACCTGAAAGTAGAATTAGACTCCTTGGAGCAGGATGTAATGACCAATGTGACCATTAGAGAGACAATATGGGTGAGGTAATAGCTTTTATTAGATCAATTTCTATCAGTGAGAGACATAAAGGCTTCCTCTCTGTCCTGTGTGAAAGCAGGCACTCAGGAAAGGAGACAGGGCCCAGCACTTCTTATACTAGTTACCTTAGAGTGCCATTTAAACTCCATGTCTGTTATGTTCCATCTGTTCTTGGATATATAGTCCATATGTGCAAACAATGAATATTCCTGTGTCTTTACTCTGCCCCATCTCTTCTCCTTTTCCCTCCTCTCTATTCCCAGCCCTCTCAAGAATTTCATGGTCTTGATCAACTTACAGTGTTTAATGTTGTGTAACTCTCCTAGAGATATAATGGGATTTAAAGCACTTCGGCCTGGGGGAAAAATGCTAGGAGGTGAAAGCAAGTTTCCAGTTAAGGAAGCTTTGCAGAATTACATCAGAAGAAAGATTTCCATGTGTCTAAAATACTTCTAGAGAAAATATCAGGGGGCAGTGGGTGACTCTGGAGTCTAGTACTTTTTTATGGGGCGGGGAGGAGCAAGATATGAAGAAATGAACTAGTATTAAAAAAAAAAAATGGAGGCCCTGAGGTGCGTTAGAAAAATACAAAGGCCCATATAGTACAGAGCAATTTCAAATGGTTTTGGTAAGTGCAGTCTATAGCTGTGGCACTCAGGCCACGTCCAGACTAGGTATTAAAATCGATTTTAGATACGCAACTTCAGCTACGGGAATAACGTAGCTGAAGTCGAATTTCTAAAATCGAGGTACTCACCCGTCTGGACGGCGCGGCATCGATGTCCGTGGCTCACCGTGTCGATTCCGGAACTCCGTTCGGGTTGATGGAGTTCCGGAATCGATGTAAGCACGCTCGGGGATCGATACATCGCGTCCAGACTAGACGCGATATATCGATCCCCGAGCAATCGATTTTAACCCGCCGAGCTACTGCAACATCACATAGATATAGAGCCATAGCAAAATAAATTGAGATAAATGTTCAGTCCATCTGGCTGGGTGTTTGTAGACACACACACACACACAAGTTTGACCTCCAGCAGGTCACATACTTGTCACTGCAGTGCAGACATGAAGCTGGTGTCCTGGAATGCAAAATGTATTGGGAGTAATCCTACCTTTGAGAATTCCTGAACCACTTCCTTCTCTAGTGAGATTCCAAGTGGGACAGCTTCCAAAAACCACGTGGCATAGTCCACTATTATTAGAATGAATGTATGTCTTCCTTTATCAAATCAAAAGACTCATCCTAATCTTCCCAAAAGGCCACTTCTCACTAGAACCAAGGGAACTAGAAGAGACTGGTATCTGTCTGAGCCACTTTCTGGCACTCTGGACAGGAAGCACAAAAACTAGTCATTTCATGATGGGCCATCAAGATTGCAACCAATCTCTGCAGAGTCTTCCCCCTTCCCATGTGGCCAGCAGAGGGTGTGATACGGAAAAGCCACAGAACTTCTCTTTGAACTAGCTTCGAGAATGATGTCAGATATCGGAACTCTTTCGGTTTTTGGATAAATTGGTCCACTCAATAAAACAACTCATTTCTCAACTCGAAATGACGAAGCTAAGTGGCCAATCTTTCACAAGTTACCACCCTATTTACCATCAGTCCACTGGTGGTGTGCCTCCCTGAGGTTCTTCTCAGTCCCGCTCTGCCACTAGATTAAATTGTTCTCTGAGAACATCTAGTTCTAGGGTGGTAATTGATCCATATAGTAACCTGGTCTCAGAGGCCTTGAAAGTGAAAGCTGATTCCTTACTTAGATAGTCCCTAAACTGAATGTTTACATTCTTTTACTATGTGTTTTGTACAGTGCCTAGCACAATGAGGCCCTGATCCTAATTGGAACCTTTAGACACAACCCAAATGAAAATAATAAAGAATATCTAGCCATGCTTTGTAACTGGTTTGGCTGGTCATTCTTCGTTCTAGCTTTCTTTGCATTAGGCCATCCGAGAATGCATTGCCTCACATCCTGCTTTTGCTGCTCCGTGCCCAGGCCCTGCAGAAATTCTGTCCTCTCTGGAGCACTGTGGGATAGCCACCTACTTTTTCCCAGAATGGATTAATACAAACAAGGTAGGTGCAGATGTACAAACATGGTTCTGATGGCAGTAAAGCTGCTGCATGGACACAAACTGAACCATGTTGCCTGTAACCAGTGAAGGTGACTACGTCCCTCTCCCACCATACTAAAACGTGACTTGATAACATGACTTCAGACATTTTAGCCTGCATGTTCTCAGGGCTTTTTGGTTATGCTAAGCAAACTCAATTGAGCTAACCCTATTGGAAAAAACATACCCATTTAGCCAATCAAGTAAGGGTCTAGTAGTTTACAAAACCATGGTTCAAACTTCTAGTGAGGACAAAGGTAAAGGAAGTAACTTAAATCTACTGAAAGTGCCCTGGGAGAAGTGCTGTATTAAAACAGATGGGACCTTTGGCTCCTAGGATTTCTTTTCTCATCCTAGTGCTTATATTCCTATATAATACAAATGTGATGTTCATGCAGGCTTATGGAGGGGCTTCAGTGCTTTGAGTTTGGTGACAGAATACAAAGATGAAAGAAACATAGCAGAAATGTAAACTTCTGTACCTCATTACAGTCCATCTTCTAGATAGCCAAATTACTGTATATACATTCCAGTGTCAGTCTTTCCTTTCTCATCTAATTGAAATAAAATTAAAAAGAATAATAACTCTGGAACTTTGCTTATCAAATCATGAGAGCCTGAATGGAAGCCATAATAGCATTAACCATCCATTGTTTGTGTATACCTTTTGGGATGTAAGTCTTTTTAACTCTGGCAGATGCTGCTGTAAATTCCCTGGAAATGCCCATCTCCGTTGCCTGAAAAAGTGGAGTTTTATTTGTAATGGCATTTCACCTTCAAATACTAAAGAGACTACACTGAAGATTTTTTTGTCTTCTGCCTCCTGCAAGGGGGTACATGTGTCATTTTAAAGAACAAAACAAAAAAACTCCCATTGTGGTGGTTCTTGCATCTCAATAAAGGAATATCGGATAGGATTCCTCCTAACATTTGTAAAAGTTATTCCGTATGCTAAGTGTGTTTGTCTCAGGTACAAAGACTTTAGAACAATATCGGGGATGTCTAAGTTATATTTATGCTGATGTCCTATTAATTCAGACTTTCTCAGTGACCTCTTAATAGATTCAGACTTACGATTCCATTTAGTCACCACCACTCATAGATTCCTGCAGTGGTCAATAGACAGGGTTGCTAATGTTAAAAGTGACAAGGAGAGTGAGGTAATATCTTTTATTGGACCAACTTGTGTTGGTGAAAGAGCTCAAAAGCTTGTCTCTCTCACAAACAGAAGTTGGTCCAGTATAAGATATTCTCTCACCCACCTTGTCTCTAATATCCTGGGACCAACATGGCTATGATGATTCTGCAAACATCAGTTATAAATGTTGTTCAAAGTCAGACTGACCTAATATATTACAGAAGTCAGTGATGTTCAGAGTTGTTGGATGTTTTCAAACCTGAGTCTGATTTTAGTAAGATCAGTTTTAGTCAAATACAAGTTACTGGGCTCAATAAAAAGAGATCTGGGTGAAATTATTTGGCCTGTGATATACAGAATATCAGAGCAGATGATCTAATGGTCTCTTCTGTCCTTACAATCCAAGAAGTATGATTTCCTTACCTCTGAACTATGACTGTTTAAGATTTGGGGGAAGGTGTCTGGTTTTTGGGTGAGTGTTTTAAAACTTTTGAAGTGGAAATCACTTACATTGTCTGTCTTCTCTTGTAATTACAGATGAGACTGTTAAAGCTGCTATATAAATGTAGAAACACATCGCTCCTTAATTTCAAGGGGAATTGTGCATCTAGCCCCCCTAAATGGCTTTGAAAATTTCGCCCCATATTTCCTACAACGCTGAGTTAAAATTTTGTGTATCCTCTTGATCGAGGGTTGATTCAAATGTTTTTATGCTTCACTCTCAAGTGCTGTAGCTGTATTATAATACAAATTTCTCTTCAGAATGTAATTGTCTATATCGATGTAAAGAATTTAGCATTTCCTCTGTTCATTTCCCTTGTTACGGCTAATTTTCAGTGTGGAGCAATGCTGGAAATATATCTCCATACAAGCAGAGAATTACTTGCCATTAGGGGAATATTCTACTGCACATGCCTCTTTCGACTGCCATGAACTTTTTGTGCATTCAAAGACTATGAACTCCACAGCCCAACTTTTCTCAGACATGTTGCAGCTGAACTGTCTGTCACTTGCTTTGAACACTGTGCTGTGAGAATCTGTCACAAGCTGTTCCTGAAGCTGTAGAGGGCTATATATTCCTTTGCCGTGTTTTTATTTACTTTCTTCATCTGCCTGTTCCACTTTTTAGGTATATGCAGGGTAGGGTAGGATTCCACACACACTCCCACCCTCGCTTTTACAGAAGGGCCTTCATTTCTATGAGTGATCCAGAATCTGACTCCATCTTTAAGGCAACTCTGCACTACAATGGGCTTGTATATGTTCCTGTGGAAGAACAGCAGCACACAGTGCTGTATTTCACAGCTTTCTTCTCTGTTTACATAGAGCACAGGCTTCCCTTCATAGAAAAACATATTGTAATTGAATTGTTGTTGTTTATTTTTAGTTTCCTTACATCGCAGTACTGCCTAGAGGCCAGGGTTCCATTAAGATAGGTACCGTATGCATAGGTATGTGTACAAAATGGAAACAGTTTCCCTGCCACATGAGTGTACAGTCTAACTACATCATTGCTGTAAATGACACAACTCAGATGCATCTTGCAAGTCCGGCAGACTTTTATTTTAAATTCCTGAATGACTTCTGAAACCGTGAATGACCTTGTGTTCACCTGTCCTTAATCACTAGTTAAGAAATAGTTTGGTTATCAAATCTATGGGGAAAATGTAGCATTTAAACAGGGCCATTGTGATGCTTTATTTCCTGTTTTCTTATCATGCTTATATTATTTTCAGGCGAAAAGAAACCAAAAAGAAAAAATTGAAAGTGAAAATCATTTTGTGTCATTTTCTGCTATCAGAGGGAACATTCTTTTTCAATTCTGGCAATGTTGATGATGATTTCCCAACATTAAGTGATGATTACGGTTTTGGATACACGATAAGACAGGCCTCTTGCTGCATACAAATGAATGAATTTGATGATGTGAAGTAGATGCTTCAAAAGCTAGAGCCTGGGCTATATCCAAGGTTTTAGAGATTGATTTGATTATGACTTGATTGTTTTATTTTATTTTTTAAATGACATTTTAATTATATTATTTTAACTAGTATAAGTTCCACATGTACAAAAAGAAGATAGCAAGTGAACCAAGACAGGAAATGTCAGGGCTATAGCACTATTTAGCAATAGAAAACATATGCATATGCTATTTGAAGAACACTTGGCCAAGATTTTGTTTTGAATGTGTGTCTATATTTAAGCTGATAAATCATTATGTAGATTTCAAAATTGTGGCCTGTTTTCAAAAGTGCAGAGCACCTAGCAGCTCTCATTAAAAGGTGAATTTATTGGCTAACCCAAGGGGGGGAGGGAGAGAGAGTGTGTGTGTGTGTGTGTGTGTGTGTGTGTGTGTGCACGCACATGCGTGGGACAGGGCATTGTGCTAGAACCTTGGGTAGGGACTCAAAATCTTCACTGGGAAAACAGAATTAAAACTGCAGTCTGATAGAGTCAGTGAATTTGTTTCAAAATAAGGAAAAGAACAGATGTAGCAAAATAACAAACTGGTCTATGAATGTTCCTATTTTCAGTGTTATAATACAAAGAGTCAATTCTTTAAACGGAACAAATAGCCAATTTAAAGTACAATCAACTTCTTTCAGAAGGTTTTGGTTTTTTCTGAATGACTAGCCACAACATTGATATTAATCCTGCTGTAGAACATGAAAAAATATTTTTGGTCTGACAGTCATAATTTCATTGCATGGTATGTGAGGTTTTAATTTAATAAATAAGGCTCATTCTGAATCTGTTATTAAATCTCTCTCTCAATTATATGATGGGTAAGAACTGAACTTTGCAAGTTATCCCGTAACAGAATATGTGTATTTAGGTCTTATGTGATTACTTAGTTTTATGTATTACTATAGCTGGGATTCCAGTTAGCAGATCACAATTGGAAGTTCTTTATAACTTCTTCCCTGCCTTGCTTTCCTTTGCCCTCAGCTCCACAAGGTTATGCATAATGATGGAATAACAATTTTAAAGTCCATCTCAACAGAGACCACAGAAAATTTTTAAGAGTCACATCCTTTTATCTTGAACAGAATAAAGAACTCAAATGACGTAGAGGGATCTATGAGGGTCCTGCGCACTGGGATGGACTATCCTACTTAGGTTTTTGGTTTTGGTTCAATGCTGAACAGTTTTTTACATTTTTCTTAGTTCTTCTAGCTATATTGAAATACCATTGATTTTCTTTGTACTGGCCTCTAGGTATGAGTGCAAAGCAATTTGGATGGTTAACATAGAATGATCATTTTATTTTCCTTTCCCTACTCTCACCCCACCCCTTTATGTCTGGCTGACTTTTTTTAAAAAATGTTGCTGTTATCCAAGTCAAGGCACTTTGAAATAGGTAGTGACTTCAGATTTAAGGAACTCATAGTTTTCAGGGGGAAAAAAATCTCTGAATCTAAAATCCTAAATGATGGTTAATTTTGAAAGTGGAATTAACTTTTTGCATAGATAAGGAAATTGAATACGCTGGCTAGCTCTCCTCAGAACACCATCTGCACATTAGTGTTTGAAATAAGCCTGTGGATAGGAAGATTATGAATGATGTAATTGTTATCACTAAAAGCAAAGCTTCTGTGTTTGACTAATCAAAATCCTCTTGCAGAACACCAAAATAATCCACTTGTTAGAGCAACACCAAAATGTTGTGCCTGTGTATCATAAAGAAATTATTTTTAAGTACCTATTTGCTCCCAGGGAATATTGTTTTTTAAGTGTCTTCTAATCCAAACCCTTAAAAGCATTCCTGAATTTAAAAACTGCCATGCATTCATTTTATCCTTTCATCTATACACGTGTAAATATCAATAACTAAGTTGATTCTTATGGTTATCTAAAATTTTCCTGGGCTCAACTGAAACTGCCCAGCCAATTTTTTGCATTGAAAGTGACAGAAGAACTACTGTATGCAGCTGTCAGTCCCAGGATATTGGAGCGAAGGTGAGTGAAGTAATATCTTCTACTGGACCTGACGAAGAGCTCTGTGTGGCTCGAAAGCTCATCTCTGTCTCCAGTAGAAATTGGCTCTGTAAAAGATATTGCCTCACCTACCTTGTCTTTCAGAAGAATGACTGCCTGTAATTTATCATAGTGTTACGCATTTTTTGTATGAGGCAAAAAAAAGTCAGGATCAAATGAGCAGTCAGGAACTGCATGGTTTACAAGCAAACTTTTAGTATTCTATGACATATGAACCTAATGTCAGGCAAGGCTGTTCAAATGATTAAGTCATGGATTTCAGTCACATGTCATCCAGCATCAAATTCTGGATCTGTTTCAAAACAGCTGGGCCTTACCCATTCAGGTATCTTAGCTCCCCACCAGATCTTCTATTCTCAATGGCAGTGCTCTGGCTGACAGAGTCCTGGTTTGAACTTGTGGTGGTCAAGGTCAGGATGTTCTCATGGGAAGACCCATGATGATGGATTTGGCTGCTGCAGGGGATTGGGTTGAGCCTAGATTTCATCACCTTTCAACTATGATGCCCATTGCAGACCCACTTGATTATTCTGGCAGCCCCTCAAGCAATCTCAGATAGTGAGAAACTCAGCACAGATGGAATCAATTAGCAGCACCTAAGCTAGGAAAGAAATTGACTTCAATGGAATGAAAAGAATACTACATTTTAGAGGTACCAAAATGTATCTTTAATCTTACCAGATGGTCTGATAACACAGTGAGTGTGCTATAGACATGGCTACAAATATACTTGGCCAGGAAAATGTTTGTAAATGTAGACCCAATGATTTAGTATTTATGAGCTGATGTAACACAGCATATTAAGAATGTGTTTTTATAAAGCCATCACCTTCTTTTGCCCTGGACCAGATGACAGAACAAGGAGTAATGGTCTCAAGTTGCAGTAGGGGAGGTTTAGGTTGGATATTAGGAAAAGCTTTTTCAGTAGGAGGGTGGCGAAGCACTGGAATGGGTTACCTACAGAGGTGGTGGAATCTCCTTCCTTAGAGGTTTTTAAGGTCAGGCTTGACAAAGTCCTGGCTGGGATGATTTAGTTGGGGACTGGTCCTGCTTTGAGCAGGGGGTTGGACTGGATGACCTCCTGAGGTCCCTTCCACCCTGATATTCTATGATTCTACTCCATGTCTCCAATTAGTAGTGAGTAGTTGATTTAAACGTGTAAGAGTTTTTATAATGGATCATACATTTTCAGGAATTTGTAAAACACACAAATAAATAAAAACACCAAGACCAATTCTGAGATGCAGATCATCAACAAGAGGCTTCTATGTGAAGAATACTTATAAAAAGGCCAATTTTGTTCACTTTCCTCATGTGCATAATTCCATTGGAATGGGACGTGTGCAGAAAGCAAGACGAATTTAGATCAAGATCACAGGTTTGATTAATGAAAACAAACTGATATATTGTACTTGGTCCTATCCTTCCAGCAAAGACAAGGCTCAGCTGTCATTGACATCAAAGAAAGCCGGACTTGGTCTCATTGGGGCTTGACACGAGGGGGTGTGGGAGTCCCAGGAACTGACTGACAAATTAAGGCTGCACCTAAGAAAGCCAGTGCATATTAGGAATATCTTGATTTAAATGTCTAAACTTTGCAAGAGGTTGGTAGGAATGGATGAGCTGCTTTTCTCCCAATTTAATTATCTATTGCAATATCACATGCTTGAAAACTGACCTCTAAATCAGATGTTATTAGGCTCCTGTTTAACTTAGGAGAGACTGTGAAAACAAAAGAGGGAAAAGGGAAAACTAATAGGGCAAAGGTGAAAAATGGAGCTTAGAGTGGGGGGAAAGGAGCAGAGAGAAATTTATAATGGCAGGGGGGAAAACAGTGTGAAAGTCTTATACGGGCCACGCACATTTTGTTCACCTATCTTCGCTATGTAGCTGTGTTACCATTTCTCACAATTGTATCACTAGTCTTGCAATAGTTACTGTTTGACTTCAAGCCTCAGGGCAGGTCTACACTACAGCTGGGATCAACACTCTGAGATCGATCCACCACTGGTCAATTTAGTGGGTCTAGTAAAGACCAACCAAATTGATTGCAGATTGCTCTCCCATCGATACCTCTACTCTACCCCCAACGAGAAGAGTAAGGTAAATCAATGGAAGATTTTCTCCCATCATGCCCCACCCCCGCGCGGTGTAGACCCCACAGTAACTCGACCAAAGGTATATCAACTGCAGCTACATTATTCACATACCTGGAGTTGTGTAGCATAGGATGATTTAGAGTGTAGACATAGCCTGATCACAGAAGTCATGTGGTTGTTACATAAGATTCTCTGCTTTCATTTATAAAACAAAATAAAAAATCTATTCTTCATGCTTGCAAATAAATGCTTGATAATATGGCAACCTAAAGGCTAAGAAACCAGAAGGCAAAGAAAAAGAGCCCAAATTTACTTATTTTTTTAAACTCTCTTGATTTTTTTAAGCCAATTGTGTTTTTTTGGTCCCTGTGTCATGATGTATGTTTGTGTGTTTGTTGTAAATTACAAGAAAAAATGGTTAATGAACTCTCAGGTTAATTTGTGGAATCCAAAAGACAGTCTGAGAGCCTTACAAAAAAATGAACTTCATGAGGCTCACCCGTCTCTGACTTCGCACTATTTTCATCTGTTTCAGACATTTTTCAGCACTCCACTGAGGCAAGTGAGAAGCCGTCAGTGCTGATCTGACCCATTGTGGATCTAATTTTATCTTCTTCACTTGCTAAAATATTCTCCCCCACCTTGTACTGTCATATCAGTGAGTATATCCCCATACACTCTAATATGTGGATTCTCTGACTCTTTATACTGAAAAACCATACATATCTCTGCATGTTAGTGGAAGCAGTGCAGGATCATATGCACACAGCACAAAAATGTGATTTGGTATGTATTATAAAGGAATCTGGTTTTGTATCATGCGAAGAATTATGTAAGCTAACTTCACCTGTACTGATGTAGCAAACTTCAGGTAGCTGATTCTGATCTCACTTATTGTACATGGGTGTAAATCAGAATTAACTTCTTTGCTAGTTGAGTTGTACTGGTGCGAGACAGCTGAAAGTGAGATCACAGGCAGGCCCTGGAAGTGTATAACTTGCTGTAAAACAAAGTATTTAGTTTTGTATGTTACATCCATTTTAATTTTTTCCAGTATGTCTAGACATAGCAAAAAAAAAAGTCTGTAAGCAGTGGATAATCTTACCAACACAAAAGGGTGATTTATAGCTGCAGCAATAATCTTGCCTCTGAATTCTTGTCCCCTTTTGAAATGAATGTAAACCCTGATGGGTAAAGGATCTGTGCATAATTCCCTTTGAGGAGAGAAGCAATTATATAGAACTACTGTCCTTATAATTGTTCTGCAAAATGAGCATGTGAGAGAGAAAAATAGATACAATAGTCCCAAAATAAAACAATATTATCCAAAGCATTTAAGACTTCATGCATCCAGCATGTCTGAAAATTTTTTTTGACACTCTATCAGGTCTGTGAATCCTTTCATCCTGATATAAAAGTCCATTGAATCTTCCATTCCAAGTTCAAATAATGCATTGCCCACAGTATTCCAGAACTGATATTATGAAAATATCTATGCTTCTTTTCAGTCTAAGTATTTCAAAACGTTTGCAGACTTTTTTTTATTGTGATACCCAGGATCTTCTTAGAAAAATGAAAAGTACAAATACATAACCTATTTATAGATAAAGCTGTGATTCACTTAGCAGGATAAACCTGTTCAAATGTTACCTTCTGGTCCCTGTATCTGAATTATCTTACTTTCCTGGAGGATTGTCCCTAAATAGAACCTTATACTTGTCTGTCTCCTGTTTTGAGGCATATACTGTTGCCTCCAGCTCAGCTTCCTTGCCAAGAGGGTCAGCCAGTTTTAGGCTAGTGGAGGGACTTTACTTTCCCATTTCTTGGCTATCATCTCTTTGACTGATCCAGCAGACGTCTCTAGACACAGTTAATTTGATTATTTGCCCATCAGTTACTGAAGTTTCCAGCTATTTCTGTAAATTCTTCCATAACTTGAGAAAACAAGTCCAGACAGATTTTAAGGCTGGGCTTTCCCAGAAACTCTGGATGTGGGAGCCAGTATTCTGACTACAGCCCCAACCGTTTGTTAGAACATTTATACTTCTTATTGTAGAAGAGTGCAGAATGTCTGATGTGCAAGATAGTGAGGTGCTCAGATACCGTGGCAAAGAGGGCAATATAAGTACCTACCATAAGTAGGAATGAATTGTTGAAGTAAGAGGGGGACAGGATAAGTGAAGGAGAGTGGAAGAAAAGGGAAAGGAGGGAGAAAGTAGTGTTATAAGCAGGAACGGTGAGACACTGCTGTTGAAGGGTTGTAGTGGTAGGGGAGGTGAGATGAGAGAAGAGGGATAAAAAAACAGTAACACAAATGGGGTGGGAAGTTTGTTGTCATTCTGCAATATTGGAGGCTGCCAGCAGATGGCCCTATGGTTTGATCACATATTCAATTTAAGAAAGAACTTTCTATGGGAACACTCAAAAGAGAGTCAGAAAGAAAACTGCTTAGAGATGAGAAATAGCTATAGCCAGTTTTGTGCAGGGTCCTAGTATAATCAGTGTAAGCAGGGTCTGAATGAACTCTCCACTGACATGTAGTGATGAGCTATGGAAGAAGACTTCAGGAGCTGATGTCATTTGCATGGGCCTAGGTGCTCAGCATGATGGGATTGCTTGCCCAAATGATGGCTTTTGGCTGGTGTTGGATTCCTAGACCCCTTGTTATTGGGGCAGGAGTAATAAAGAGTTATTGTCCTTGTGTGAATTAAAGACAGGAAAACTTTACTTAGCATACCCTGATTGAGGGACTCCCCCTCAACAAAAGGACACTTACTAGGCAGGGGACATGGGTTCCAGCTTCTAGTGAGTGGAGAAAGGGTGGGAACAGGTACTTGTACCTGGTGGTGTGGGCCCTGGACACTGTTTGACCCTTCCTCTCTTCACTGTGTAATAACAGAGCTGATTAAGACTCAGTTGAGAGTCTTGTTACACACCACAGAGCTGAAATCACTGATATCTAGGTGTAAGCACTAGACCTGCTTTGGGACAGGGTCTCTGATACAAGAGGCTGCCCAGTGTGCAACAGCAGTGAGGCTCTCCCACTAACAGCCAGCTGAAACCAGCAAGAGCTGTGTTAATCAGTGAGACCTGAAGACATCCAAGAGGATTGGTGATAGGGTGGCCAGCGGAGAGGACCATAGTGGAGACCTGCAGAAAGGCGTGATGATTGGGTTGTAGGGTGGCCAGTGAACGAGAGCAGAGTGCCGATCAGCCAGCAGGGAAGCTGGCGACGAGGAAGGGCGAGCGAGTGCCCAGGCAGCGAAGTAAGTAAGGTGCCTTCTTACCCCCTCCCCCGCCTCCACCCAGGGTGGGAGGTGAACTGTGCAGATGCGCCTCTCAACTCTGAGTCTGCCCTGACCAAAGACAACAATAGTGAGTGGGGTGCAGAGAAGGTACGTGCACGCTTAAGGGACTTTTGGTTGCTGGACCTAAGAACCTGAGGGAGAAGGACATTGCCTAACTTACTTGTGGGTGGTGGGTCTTTTGCTCATGGTTTATGTTTATGAACCCTGTTTGTGATGTTTTCCCAAATGAATGCTGGGTTACTTCCCTCTTTTTATTAAAAGTTTCTTTGCTACACTCAGACTCTGTGCTTGGGAGAGGAGAAGTGTTGCCTCCTAGAGGCACCCCAGGGTGGTGTGTAATTGTCCCAGGTCACTGGGGTGGGGGCTCGAGCTGGTTTCATGTTGTATTGTTGAAAAGGAACTCCTAGATACTGAATCTGGCCCTTGTTGCTGCCAACTCTGACTGGCAGAAGGGTTATACCAGGAAACAACTCTTCATCTCAGCACTTGTTTGTTCTACCAAGTCTCCTCATCATCTTACAAGCAGATGATTATAAAGTTTCAATAAACACTTGTCCACTTGAACTTCCTTTTGTAATGGAAAATGGCAAAAATGTTGGGCTTTGCAATGTGTCAAACCAGCTTTCCTAAAGTCAGCCATTCTGAAGTAGCTACCAGAAACTGGAAGATTTAAAAAAAAAAAAAAAAAAAAAAAAAGTCTGCCTGGAGTATAGTTAGGCACAAAAGGTAGCAAATGCTAAACAGTCTGATAGATATCTGCTTTCATAAACAGGAAAAATTCCCCTCACACAGGGCACATGTGGGTTTTATTACTGTGTTCTTTCCTCAGTTTTAACTGACACGCAGCAAAGATGCAAGCACAGGCCAACGAGTTTGAACAAATGTTTGCAATAGAGAGCTCTCCAGAGAACCTAGCTTATAATTTTGTGACATTCTACACCTTGGGGGAGCACCCTGGAACCCCCACATGCCTCATTTTTATATAATCATATAAAGCATGGCTTGTAAGGTATCAGGGGACAGATTATGATCTGCTAAAAGTCATTTCTCTATCCATATGTGTATATTATTAATGCATATGAAGTTATGAAAATTGTGTTGTATGATGGTCACTAAAACATGCTGTAAATTGGGAATCAGCCAGATATTAGCTCCCAGAGGCAGCAGCAAGGAGAGTAGCCAACACCTAGGTGGAGTGTCAATCAACCCATCAACAACCATTGTCCAGCAAGGGACCTACAATGCAATGACTCACCTGCATGAGGCCTGTCATAAACAGATAGCTAAGGGTTAA
The DNA here is from genome assembly GCF_007399415.2 of Gopherus evgoodei. Taxonomy (NCBI): domain Eukaryota; kingdom Metazoa; phylum Chordata; order Testudines; family Testudinidae; genus Gopherus; species Gopherus evgoodei. The sequence continues at coordinate 159,638,634 of NC_044322.1, read as the reverse complement.
TGTCTCTTTCACCTGTAAAGGGTTAACAAACAGTGACCTGCAACACCTGACCAGAGGACCAGTCAGGAGACAAGATACTTTCAAATCTCGGTGGAGGGAAGCCTTTGTTTGTGGTTTTTTGGGGTTTTGCTTTGTTCTCTCTAGGCTCTGTGAGTGACCACACATACTTACAGGCTCTCTAATCTTCTGTTCCAGTTTTGTAAGTACAAAAGTAGAAAGACAGTTTAGTCTTTTTAATTGTTTTTCTGTATTTGCAACTGTGTATCTGGCTGGTAGAGTTTTAACGTGTATTTGGGTGAAAGTATTTTAAATTGTATTTCTGCTGGAGAAAGCTTTCTTTCTATTGTCTATAAGCTAAAAGACCCTGTAATATTTACCATTTAAATTACAAAGATAACTTGTACTTTTTTTTTCTTTTTATTAAAAGTACTGCTTTTTAAGACCTGTTTGATTTTTTCCCCAGTTGAGGCTCAAGGGAATTGAGTCTGTACTCACCAGGGAATTGGGGGGGAGAAGGGAAGGATAAATTTCCTCTTTGTGGTAGATTCACAGAGCTTGAATCTATATTGCCCCTGGGTGAGGGGAAGGAGGAAGGGTGGAGGGGGAATCTCTTTGTTTAGATTCACGGAGCTTGAATCTATCTATCTCTCCTAGTGTACCCAGGGTGGGAAGAGCTGGGAAGAAGAAAGGAGGGGGAAGGGAAATGGTTTATTCCCCTTTGTTGTGAGACTCAGGGAATCTGGGTCTTGGGGTCCCCAGGGAAGGTTTTGGGGGAGACAAGAGTCTATCAGGCGCTCTACCTAAGTCCTGATTGGTGGCAGCATATCAGATCTAAGCTGGTAATTAAGCTTAGGGAAATTCATGCTAGTACCCATATTTTGGATGCTAAGGTTCAGATCTGGGAATTATACTATGACAAGGCCACACCGGGGGAATTGCTCAACATTGCCTGGAGACTCAGCAATGCCCACCTAGACATGCCTGGACTTGTGTTTTCCAAGCACATGGACTGAGGGTATAAAACCAAACACAGGGGGCCTATGCTTGGCCTTTCCTTCACCCACCTATGCTGCAAGCAGCAAGGACACTCTGAAGACTACAACTGAAGGGACTGGCCCAGATTTCTAGAGTAAAATCTGTTTATCAAGAAGATAGCTAAGGGTTAATGTCTCTTTCACCTGCAAAGGGTTAACAAACAGTGAAAAAAGTAAGAAAAGGCGGTCATAGTCTTTTAATTTGTTTTTTTTTATTTACATATGCATGTCAAGTATAATTTCCAATTCTGGACCTTAGCGTCCAAAATACGGGTACTAGCATAAATTCCCCTAAGCTTAATTACCAGCTTAGATCTGATAGGCTGCCACCAATCAGGACTTAGAGTAGAGCGCCTGATAGACTCTGGTCTCCCCCAAAAACCTTCCCTGGGGGTCCCAAGACCCAAATTCCTTGAGTCTCACAACAAAGGGAAATAAACCATTCCCTTCCCTCTCCCTTCTTCCTCCCAGCTCCTTCCCACCCTGGGAACACTAGGAGATCGCCTGATTCAACTTCTTGAATCACCACACCGAGAGGAGTGTTACCTTCCCCCTCACCCAGAGGCCATACAGATTCAAGCTGCGTGAATCTAACACAAAGAGAAAATTTATCCTTCCCTTCTCCCCACCAATTCCCTTGAACCTTAACTAGGAGGAAAAAATCAAACAGGTCTTAAAAAGTAAAACTTTTATTAAAACAGAAAGTAAAAGGTTTATCTCTGCACTTTAGATGGTAAACAGTTACAGGGTCTTTCAACTTATAAACAATAGAAAGAAACTTTCTCCAGCAGAAACACAATTTAAGCTACTTCCAGCAAGTACACATATGCAAATAAAAAAAAAACAAATTAAAAGATTATGACCGCCTTTTCTTACTTACAGTTCTGAATAGATAAGAGACTGTAGCAGGGAGATTGGCAGAAACCTGGTTGCACCTCTAGTCCCGTCCAGGACCCAGAGAGAACAAAGCCAAACCCACAAACAAAGGCTTCCCTCCACGAGATTTGAAAGTATCTTGTCTCCTGATTGGTCCTCTGGTCAGGTGTTTGCAGGTCACTGTTTGTTAACCCTTTACAGGTGAAAGAGACATTAACCCTTAGCTACCTGTTTATGACACAAGAACTGCCCAGTCTAATAGGGTTGAGAGTTTAGACTGCATGCTTATATTTTATTTTATTTTGGTAACTAACTCTGACTTTTTGCCTATCACTTAATATCATTTAAAATCTATCTTTTGTAGTCAATACATTTGTTTAACTGTTTATCTTTACCAGTGAGTTTGTATGAAGTGTGTGGCAAATCTGCTCAGGTTTTGCAAAGGCTGGTGTATATTCACTTTCCGCTGATGAAGTGGTGAACCAATTAATAAATCTGCATTGCTCGTCTTGAGCAATGCATGACAGTATATTCCTGAGGTACAGTGCTGGGAGGATTTGGCTCTGGTGCCTTTCTCTGTGTGCTTCATGAGTGGCTCTGGGAGCATGCATGCAATTTAGCTTGGTGTGGGGTCTCCACATGCGGCTGTGCTGAGTGATAATATGCAGGGGTTTGCTGCTGATCACTAGCAAGGCATTGTGATAGACAGCCCAGGCTGGAGAGAGTTCAAAGGGCACAGCAGTCTCACAGTCCCAGGCTGCACCCTGAGGAGGCCGTCACAAACATCAATATTGATGCAGGTTCAGCAAGGGAGGTTCAGATTAACTGTGCAATAATTAGGGCCCTAACAAATTTATGGTCCATTTTGGTCAATTTCACGGTCGTAGGATTTAAAAAATAATAAATTTCATGATTTCAGCTATTTAAATCTGAAATTTCACCTTGTGGTAATTCTAGGGGTCCTGACCATAAAGGAGTTGGGGCGGGTTGCGGTACTGCTACCCTTACTTCTGTGCTGCTGCTGGCAGTGACACTTCCTTCAGAGCTGGGCTGCCGGAGAGTGGCAGCTGTTGACCAGGTTCACAGCCCTTACTTCTGCACTATTGCCTGCACAGCTGAGCCCTCAGTCAGCAGCTGTCAATCTCCAGCCACCCAGCTCTGAAGACAGCAGCACAGAAGTAAGGATGGTATGGTATTGCTTATTTCTGTGCTGCTGCTGGTGGAGTGCTGCCTTCAGAGCTGGACGCCGGGCTAACAGCTGCTGTTCTCCAGCTCCCCAGATCTGAAGGCAGTGCAGGAGAAAGGGTGGCAATACTGCAATCCCCCTAAAATAACCTTGTGACCCTCCTGCAACTCCCTTTTGGGTCAGGACCCCCAATTTGAGAAATGCTGGTCTCTCATGTGAAATCTGTATAGAAAAAGCACACAAAAGACCAGATTTCACGATCTGTGACACATTTTTTATGGCTGTGAATTTGGTAGGGCCCTAGCAATAAAATTTACATTTAAGTAGGAAAAATCACATCCCCTTTTAATGGCACGTATTCAGGAAAGTACTTTAGCACTGTCTGGTTCTCTAGCTACGTGTCATGTGATATGTGGCTGAAGTTATGTCTAATAGATATCTGCCATGAATGCAAATGGTCTCCCAAATGAGTAATTTTTAATTTAAAATCACATTTTTGACACTTCAAATGTGATGGGTTTTGTGTGAAATTTTTTTCTATTTTTTTTTCCCATGAAAACTGCCCTTCAGCTTAACAGCATACTTCAGCTATTACCAGCCCGAAGAGTTGTCTTTTACTGGTGAATGTGGCTTTTAAAAAAAATAGAAGTAAAGCATAATCTTTACAATTTTTGTGGGCAATAAATAAAAAATTGAGAAAGTCACTGAAATTTCATTAAATCAATATGGCTTTCATTGAATTAATGAAAGTACTATGAATTTTGTAAAGACAGGCACTTAAAACTGTGGAAAAATCTGCACTGCCTCCAAAACTGAATATTAATTAATATTTCAAGTTTCTTAGCAAAAATGTTGTGAAAGGAAATGTAGGGGAGGGAGGATTTCAAATTGCCCACTGCATTTGGAGGCCAGGTCTGTAGAGGTCTGACTCTCTTGCTTAGGTGTATTCTTTAGAAGGAAAATGGGTTTACATCAAGGACAATGTCTCTCAAAAAAGCATGATTTGCATCTTAATATATCACACCATATCTATAGCCCTATTCTGGTCTGGCCTGTCTTATAAAATACTGTATCTCAGGCTACATCTAAATTGCCAAAAAAAAAAAAGACACAGCAGCAAATCTCCATAGCTCGCGTCAACTGACTCAGGCTCATGCTTTTACTGGGCTAAAAGTACCAGCGTAGACATTCCCTCTCCGGCTCTGAGGGCTGGTGAGGGAACTGGGTCTCAGAAACATCTATGCTGCTATTTTTAGTGCTGTAGTGTGAGCCCCTCAAGCCTGGGTCAGGCTGTGAGACTTGCTGCCTGTTTTGCCGTGTAAACGTATTCACGGAAACCTACACTTTGTTTAGTAATTCGTCACTGTGTTCATTCTGCAAAAACTCTGCATTTTTTTCTTGATCACTAATGTATTATATATGTTTTTTAAGTCTGTTTTCAGCTAAAATGTCACTGAGGCTTGGACTACCAGAGTAGGGGAGTTAACCTCAGTGTCCTGGCCAAACCCAGCTTTGATTACACTATTCCCTCTTTAATTTATAGTTGGATACAGTATTATTAATTTCCTGTCCTAAACTGTTCTCTAGAGCTTCTGTGTGCTGTGAAACAGCTGCTGTTTTCCACTTCACTGGTCTTGGTATGTATTTCAGTTTAAAATTATCAAGTGCTTTGGGATCCTTTTGGGCTGAGAAATGGTATATTATACATGCATTTATACTAGTAATAATAAGCTCTAACTGCAATAGGATAAACTCTGCTAAATAGTACAAGAGCAGACGTGCTCTACAATAAAATCTTCCACCCACACACCATAGCTGAAACCCTCAGCTTTGACCCCAATCCTACAAACTCTTATTACTGAGCAGAGTGCTTACTGCAGTAAGTAGTTCCATTGAAGTCAATGTAGTTGATGAGACTACTTGCAGCACTACACCCTCTAGCAAATATTTGCAAAATTGGGCCCATAGACTTTGCCGGGACTTATCACATAAGAATGGCCCTACTGGGTTAGACCAAAGGTCCATCTAGCCCAGTATCCTGTCTTCTAACAGTGGCCAATGCCAGGTGCCCCAGAGGGAATGAACAGAACAGGGAATCATCAAGTGATCCATCCGCTGTCGCTCATTCCCAGCTTCTGGCAAACAGAGGATACGGACACCATCACTGCTCATCCTGGCTAATAGCAATGATGAACCTATCTTCCGTGAATTTACCTAGTTCTTTTTTGAACCCTGTTATGGTCTTGGCCTTCACAACATCCTCTGGTAAAGAGTTCCACAGGTTGACTGTGTGTTGTGTGAAGAAATACTTCCTTTTGTTTGTTTTAAACCTGCTGCCTGTTAATTTCATTTGGTGATCCCTAGTTCTTGTTATGAGAAGTAGTAAACAACACTTCCTTATCTACTTTCTCTACACCAGTCATGATTTTATAGACCTCAATTATATTTCTCCTTAGCTGTCTCTTTTCCAAGATGAAAAGTCCCAGTCCTATTAATCTCTCCTCATACGGAAGCCGTTCCATACTCCTAATCATTTTTGTTGCCTTTTCTGAACCTTTTCCAATTTCAGTATATCTTTTTTTGAGATTGAGTGACCACATCTGCATGCAGTATTCAAGATGTGGGAGAACCATAGATTTAAATAGAGGCAACATGATATTTTCTGTCTTAGTATCTATCCCTTTCTTAATTATTCAGAGCATTCTGTTCACTTTTTTTACTGCTGCTGCACATTGAGTGGATGTTTTCACAGAATTATGCACAATGACTCCAAGATCTCTTTCTTGAGTGTTAACAGCCAATTTAGACCCCATCATTTTATATTTATAGTTAGGATTATGTTTTCCAGTGTGCATTACTTTGCATTTATCAACATTAAATTTCATCTGCCATTTTGTTGCCCAGTCACCCAGTTTTGAAAGATCCTTTTGTAGCTCTTTGGAGTCTGCTTGAGTCTTAACTATCTTTAGTAATTTTGTATCATCTGCAAATTTTGCACCTCACTGTTTACCCCTTTTCCAGATCGTTTATGAATATGTTGAATAGGACTGGTCCCAGAACAGACCTCTGGGGGACACCATTATTTACCTCTCTCCATTCTGAAAACTGACTCTATATACTTAACCTTTATTTCCTATCTTTTAACCAGCTACCAATCATGAAAGCACCTTTCCTCTTATCCCGTGACAGCTTACTTTGCATAAGAGCCTTTGGTGAGGGACTTTGTCAAAGGCTTTCTGAAAATCTAAGTCCACTGGATCCCCTTGGTCCACATGCTTGTTGACCCCCTCAAAGAATTCTAGTAGATTGGTGAGGCATGATTTCCCGTTCCTAAAACCATGTTGACTCTTCCTCAACAAATTATGTTAATCTATATGTCTGACAATAGTGTTCTTTATTACAGTTTCAACCAGTTTGCCTGGCACTGAAGTCAGGCTTACAGGCCTGTAATTGCCGGTATCACCTCTGGAGCCCTTTTTAAAAATTGGCATCACATTAGCTGTCCTCCAGTCATTTGGTACAGAAACTGATTTAAATGATAGGTTGCAGACTACAGTTAATAGTTCTGCAATTTTGCATTTGAGTTCTTTCAGAGCTCTTGGGTGAATACCATCTGGTCCTGGTGACTTATTGCTGTTTAATTTATCAATATGTTCCAAAACCTCCTCTACTGATACCTCAATCTTGGACAGTTCCTCAGATCTGTCACCTAAAAATAATGGCTCTGGTTTGAGAATCTCCCTCACATCCTCAGCCATGAAGACTGATGCAAAGAATTCATTTAGTTTCTCCATAATGACCTTATCGTCCTGGAGTGCTCCTTTAGCACCTCGATCGTCCAGTGGCCCCACTGGTTGTTTAGCAGGCTTCCTGCTTTTGATATACTTAATAGCAAATTTATTTTTACTTTTTGAGTCTTTGGCTAACTGTTCCTCAAATTCCATTTTGGCCTTCCTAATTGTATTTTTAAACTTCATTTGCCAATGTTTATGCTCCTTTCTATTTTCATCACTAGGATTTAACTTCCACTTTTTAAAGGATGCCTTTTTGCCTCTCAGTGCTTCTTTTACTTTGTTGTTTAGCCACAGTCACTCTTTTTTGGTTCTCTTACTATGTTTTTTAATTTGCCTCTACTATGATGTCTTTAAAAAGTTTCTACACAGCTTGCAGAGATTTCACTTTTGGCACTGTACCCTTTAATTTCTGTTTAACTAACCTTCTCATTTTTGTGTCGTTCCCCTTTCTGAAATTAAATGCTACATTATCGGGCCACTGTGGGGTTTTTCCTGCCACAGGGATATTAAATTTGATTCTATTGTTGTCACTATTACCAAGCTGTCCGGCTATATTCACCTCTTGGACCAGATTCTGTGCTCTACTTAGGACTAAATCAAGAATTGCCTCTCCTCTGGTGGGTTCCAGGACCAGCTGCTCCGAGAAGCAGTCATTTAAGGTGTCCAGAAATGTTATTTCTGCATCCTATCCTGAGGTGACAGGTACCGAGTCAATATGAGGATAATTGAAATCCCCCATTATTATTATTATTTTATTTATTGAGTTTTTTATTTTAATAGCCTTTCTAATCTGCCTGAGCATTTCACAGTCATGATCACCCTCCTGATCAGGTGGCGGGTAATATATCCCTACCACTATATTCTTGTTATTAGAGTATGCAATTTCTATCTGTAGAGATGCTATGCTACAGTTTGATTCATTTACGATTTTTACATCATTTGATTCTACGCTTTCTTTCACATATAGTGCCATATCCCCACCAGCACGACCTGTTCCGTCCTTCTGATACATTTTGTACCATGGTATTACTGTATCCCGTTACTTATCTTCATTCCACCAAGTTTCTGTGATGCCTATTTTATCAATAGCCTCATTTAATACCAGGCACTCTAGTTCATCCATCTTAGTATTTAGACTTCTAGCATTGGTATAAAAGCAGCTTAAAATCTTGTTTCCTTTTAGCTGTCTACCATTACACAATGTAATTGAATGGGACTTTTTTTTAATTTGACTGTTTCTGATCAGATCCTGCCTGTATTTTTTCATTTTCCATCCTCACTAGGACATAGAGAATCTCTAATAGATCCTCCCCAAGGGATATCTCTGTCCAAACCACGTGCTCCTCTGCACCTGTTGTCTTTCCCCCAGCCCTTAGTTTAAAAACTTCTCTACAACCTTTTTAATGTTAAGTGCCAGCAATCTGGTTCCATTTTGGTTTAGGTGGAGCCCATCCTTCCTGTATAGGCTCCCCCTTTCCCAAAAGTTTTTCCAGTTCCTAATAAATCTAAACCCCTCCCCACTACACCATTGTCTCATTCACGCATTGAGACCCTGCAGTTCTGCCTGTCTAACTGTCCCTGCACGTGGAACTGGGAGCATTTCAGAGAATGCTACCATGGAGGTCCTGGACTTCAATCTTTTACCTAGCAGCCTAAATTTGGCCTCCAGGACCTCTCTCCTATCCTTCCCTATGTGACTGGTACCTACATGTACTACAACCACTGGTTCCTCCCCAGCACTACGCATAAGTCTATCTAGATGTTTCAAGAGATCTGCAACCTTAGCACCAGGCAGGCAAGTCACCATGCAGTTCTCCTGGTCATCGCAGACTATCTATGTTTCTAATGATCAAATCTCCCATTACTAACACCTGTCTCTTCCTAACAACTGGAGTTCCCTCCCAGAGAGGTATCCTCAGTGCAAGAGGATACCACAACATCATCTAAAAGGAGGGGCCCAACTATGGGATTGTTTCCCTCTGCTCCAGTTAGATGCTGTCATGTGCTAAAACCCTTTAATTGTCATCTGCCAGTCTTTGGTATGCTAGTGAAGTAGTAGTTCTAAAGGACAATGAAATGGTATACAAGCTACACTTTTAAATCATCATTATGTATTTATTTATGTTATAGTAACATTTAGGAGCCCTGATCAAGAATTGGGGCCTCATTGTGCTAGACTCTGGACAGGGCAAGTATCAGTGCAGATAGTCAAAGCTCCAGAGAGCTGCCAAACTACAAGGTAGACTGCATACAACATTTGTAAGAAACAGGGGTGGAGGTGGGGGATTTGGTAACAATACCACAGAGTTTGCTATGAAAGGAGAAGTCTCAGAATTTCACTTTCCAAACTAATGCCAGATGATAGCGATTTGTAAGCATCACAGAAGAGGCAGGTTTTAAGGAAGGATTTAAAGGAGCTCTGCACATTTTAATGGGTATTTTTCCCCCACTCATAGAGGGCTGGCTAGGGGGAAACACGCAAAGTTGCATAAGGGGGAAGTGGATTGAGGCTGGTGTCACTGGTGGAGCAAAGGAGGGGGTTGATGTCTCACTAAGTGAATCGATCTGATCAATAGTGGAGGACTAAGTGTTGAAGTGCCTTCAAGGCAAAGATGAGGAGTTTGGCTGGAGCAGGGAGAGCTAGTGAAGGAGGGTACAAAGAGGAGAGTAAGGAGGTCTAAGGAGTGAGCCAGGAAGATGATCCTGGCAGCAGCCCTTTGAATGGATTTTTGGCAGGGAGGGGGGAAATGTGGCTGGTGCCAATAGTAGAGGTGCTAGAGGATGAAGGCTTGAACACACACCTTGGCAACCTGGACAGACAGGTGCAATGATATCTTAGAAATGTTCTGTGATCACTGATTCAGCAGGGTGTAATCAGTGTCAAATGTGATTGTTTCCAGTGCTGGCTAGGGGGGAAATGACAAAGGCATAAAAGAGATGGGAGGAGAGAAAGCATAAGGGCTAGTCTACATGGGAAAGTTGTACTGGTATAAGTGAAGGTGAGAATTTAAAGGGGTTTAAGCTAAACCAAAAAAACCCCTCTCTGATTCCAGAATAACAGTATCCACACATGGGGCAGGGGTGGCTGTGTTATGCCCAGTATAAAGATCCCAGTATAATGTGTAACACTTTCCTGTGAAGACAAGCCCTAAAACACAGATTAAGGGGGTAGGGGTGGAAATCTAGGAGTGAGAATGAAGAAACTGAGGGGAAGAAACCCTAAAATGAGATGAGTGAGAAAAAAGGATTCAGAGAGATAACTGGGGGCAGGGGAGGATAGTGAGAGGGACATTTCTGAGCTTCGGGGCAGCAAAAATGATGCATTAGAATAAGTGAAAGTTAAAAAATATGGAAGAGTTAAAACAGTAAGACAAGGCCCTCAGGGGAACCTGTGAAAGTCAGACCTGAGAGACGCTTATAGTAGAAGCTCGGAAATTGGAAAAAGGACACAGGTGAGGCAGAGGAAGCAAAATGGGAGGCAGAGATACAAAATAGGCTAGAAAAATGTTTGATTTATTTTTAATAACCTCCCGGTTCTTTAGCCAGAGGGATGGCTAGGTAACCTAATCCCAAGAAATACCTAAACTTCCTGAAACGGTTGGTTCAAATCATGCTAAGACCAGCGTCTGGCCCTTCATGCTTCTGAGGCAGAAATTACATTTCCATTTCCATTTCTCTGTCTCTCTCTTTCAGATGGAGCATTAAAAACTTTCCTATATAAATGCTAGAGAACCCGCAGTGCTTTCTGCAAGTAGTACAGGGGTTTCCCCTTGGTGGCCTTGATGGCTTTGCCTCCCTTGCCAGGATTGCTGGGCACAGCTCTAGTGCGCAGGATGATTGAACCCAATGTCACAAAGGTCTGAGGTCCACACTAGAAAATTAAGTTGGCTTAACTATGTTGCTCAAGGGTGTAAAAAATCTACACCCCCGAGCAGCATAGTTAAGCCGAACTAACATCTGATGCAGACTGTGCACTAAAGTGATGATGAATCCTTCCATCAATTTAGCTACTGCCTCTCAAGGAGGTGGATTATCTATGCTGACGGGAGAACCCCTCCTGTCGGCATGGGGAGTATCTACATTCAAACACTGCAGTGGTGCCACTGTAGCATTTTAAACATAGACAAGCCCGAAGTCTTATTCTCAAAATTACTTCTAGTTGTCTGGAGTAGGAATGCAGTTACATGGATTTGAAACTGGCTGGAGGACAAAATGCTGGTAAATGTAGAGTAGGGAATAATATGCATGGGCAGGGAATTGGATTAGATGGCTTTAGTCGTTCTTTAATTCTAGAGCCACAAGAAAAAGGAAATGGTACATGGCAATCATCAAGTCAGAAGAGAGATCAATGGGGGTACCAAAGGGATTGGTGTTGGGTTCAGTCATGCTTATCATAGATTCTAAGGCCAAGATGGACCACGGTGGTCCTCTAGTCTGATCTTTTCACATCTTCATTAATGATCATGAAGAGAGAGTAAACAGCATGTTCAGGACATTCACCAATGATGCCATGTCTGTGTGAGGACTGAGAGAGCCAAAATATGGGCAGGAAATAATGAAACGAGGTTCAACACTGATGAATGTAAACTCGTATCTCTGGGGAAAAATAATCTGAACTTTGTAATTGAAATGTTTAAGTTGTTGGTTTTTGTCCTATATAAATCCCTGAAGAGCTAGGAACTTGCCTATCACCCCATGCTACAGCCAGTAAAGACACTCTAGCTGGAGTCCTTTTTGGTTTAGGACAGAGGAGCTGACAGTAGGTTCCTTATGACAGCCTTGGCCTTTGGAATTCACTACTCATCTCCCTAGTCGAAGCTACCTGAGTACAATCCTGACCTAGGCATGTGTTCAGGCAGCTAGCCTGTCATGCTACAATCTTAGTGTACTGGCTTGATCAAAGCTAGCGAGTGTCTACCCAAGTGATCACTTCTCCATCTGCAGTACGCACATACAATAGTCTGAATTTACAACACATTCTGAAGAGTAAGGTGCATTTATTTTCTTGAGCTTTGAGTGAGGGCTGAGCTGTATAGAGGGGTGGGGAATTGGCAGCTGGTTGATCTTTGCTGTCATGTGGGTAGGGAGCTTTCAGAGTTATTTTATTCGTTTATTTTTGTTTTTGTTGTATTTTCATACTTTTTTTTTAAACACGTTACCACACTTAGTGCTAGGAATAGCTGGTGTTTTTTTCAGTCTAAGCATTTGCTAAATGAACAATATAAGCACAGGGAACTGACGCAATGGCCAAAAATCAGTAGAGTCTTTCCATTGACTTCAATGGGCTTTGGATCAGGCACCAAGGAAGGAGAAGAATTATTTAGGCTGGCACAAAACGATGCAACTAGAAGTGATGGGGCACTGTTAACAGAGGGGAAATTTAGGCAGAATATTATGAAGAAATTCGTTAACCTGAACATCCATTAGACAGAAGAATAGTTCACCAAAGAAATTGGTCCAACAGTCCAGCACTTGGAACATTTATAACTAGATTGAACAGAACACTACCAAAAATGTACTTTTGGATACAATCCCTATATTGTCAGAGATGGACTGTCACCTCTCATCTCTAATGTTTAGGTCTCTTATTATTGATGTTTATGATTCACCAGTGTTTTAAGCAAATGGTGCTTTTCAATGTAGAGAGAGTTTGGATGAAGTGCTGTATTAGTAATTCTTAGTGTCTCTACAAAAATAGAAGTCAGGTTATAAAAACTAGGCTCAAAGGTAGTTAGACATACTATTGAAGTTGACTGAAGTTGCATGTGTTAGAGGACTGTTGTCCTCTTATTGAAACTCAGTGGGGGTGCTTTGGTTGGCTAGCTCCCAGCACTAACAGTAACGGGAAGGGTCAATGGGAAATCAGGACTCTGAGACTGACAGTCCCAATGGGCAATGGGAAGAGGCCATTGCCCCAGGTCCTGTCCTCTGTGTGAGCTGGAATTGCCTGGGTCAGACAGAGTGAAGCAGAACTAAGGAGAAAGCAGGCGCCCAAGCTGAGCTGGGGAGCAGAGCAGAATTGGGCCAAAAAAGCAGCCCAGGAAGCAGGTCAGAGCTGGGAGGAGCCCACAGAGCAGACCTGGGCTGGGAGGAGAGCTGCAGCAACCAGAGCCAGAGGGGCCAGAGAAGCAGCCCAGGGAGCTGGAGGCAGAGCAGCCGCCGTGCTGAGGCAGAGAGAATCTGGAGCTGAGGCAGAGTGGTGGAGCTGGGGCTGGAGCAGTCTGGAGCCGGATGTGGGGAGCAGCTGGGGAGAGCGAGGGGGACCCTGGGCAGCAGGCCCAATGCAGGGAGATGCCCCCAACCAAGAGGCCTTGCAGGCCACACTTGGAGGGGGATCATAACCCCGACGGGGCAGGGGCAACGTTGGGAAGAAGGGTCCTGCCACCTAGAGCCTGAGGGCATGTGGCCACTGCCAGAGCAAATGTCTGGCCCGCAGCATCCCTGCAGCACAGCCAGGGCCTGAGAAGGAGGCCTGGGACTTGTGAGGAAAAGACTGAACTTCTCTTACATTCCAGAGAGCACCCCAGAGCGGGGACACCCTAGCCTCTGCCCTAAGTGACCACAACACGGTTGGGGGTTGATCCCCCCAAGAATCCTGGGCCCAGCCTTGTTGGGCTTATGAGGACTCTGCCACACAGGAGAGTGGAAGGGGAGCCCTTGGGATCAGGCAGGCCTCTGGGTAAAGGAAGTGGAAGCAAGGACTCAGATCAGGGATGGGCAAACTTTTTGGCCCGAGAGCCACATCTGGGTATCAAAATTGTATGATGGACCATGAGTGCTCACAAAATTGAGAGTTGAGGTGTGGGATGGGGTGAGGGTTCTGGCTGGGGGTGGGGCTGAGGATAAGGGGTTTGGGGTGCAGGAGGGTGCGCCAGGTGGGACCAAGGGGTTTGGAGGGCAGGAGGGGAATTGGGGCTCGGGCAGGGGGTTGGGGTAGGGCAGCCAGGGGCACCACTCCTGCAGCTCCCATTGGCCGTGGTTCCTGGCCAATGGGAGCTGCAGGGGTGATGCCTGGAGCAGGGGCAGCATGTGAAGCCCCCTGGCTGCTCCTATGCATAGGAGCCAGAGGGGGGACGTGCTGCTGCTGCTTCTGGGAGATATGCGGAGTGGGGCAAGCCCTGGACCCTGCTCTCCAGATGTGGCCCCTGGGCCATAGTTTGTCCACCCCGACTCAGACCCTTTTGCTAGCCCATTTCACCGGGGTAGTGTATAAAGCAGCAAAGTTCCCCACAATAGCAGAATCATTCCCCCACTTACACATGCATGGACAGAATTGAACTGAAATGAGAACTGGAGGAACTTCTTGCATTTTTCTGAATGCTAACCTAGACATGTTCCATTTGGTTGGATGCTTGGGATAAGGGGTGGTTCTCTCCAGCTCAAAGTGTTTTGAAAAGAACAGAGGACTGATCAAACTAGACAAACACAAAAACAGGTGAGTGATGTAACTAATACCCAAGATTATTGGTTGAATATATGATGAGGCATGTGAGCCTCAGTAACAGAATAATGTGCTAAACAAATCAGCAGGGAAAGTGAAACATGTTGCTAAACTGTGTGTCATGCCCCTTTTCTCCAGGAGTTACACTAATAAATAACAGCCTACTACTGCTGCTGTGTAATGGAGGTTTTCCTTTATTTCAAGTATTGGAGTTGTATAGTTTGGTGCTAAATGGCCAGGATTCAAATCCTACTCCTGATCTGTCATGAAGTTTGTTACAAGAGAATTTAAAAAATCTGCTTATCTTCAACCAACTTTTATAAATCTACAATGAGATTATGAAATACAAGAGCAGACCTTCTAATAAAAGTGTTTTACTAAACTCTGAGATCTTATAAAGACTTCTAGCTCATCATTTATAAAGATTGTCTGCTGACACTATTAGGGTGGTATTGACACAATTGTGGGTCTGATCTGCACTTATTACTTGGGCAAAGCTCCCACTTAAATCCATGAGAGTTCTGCTTGAATAAAGCCTGCAGGTTCTGACTCACTTTTGACTCTGTCCGTGGTCCTCTTCCTCAGTTACTTAGGGCCCATTCTGACCCCTTTACTCATAACTGAGGAGTGCCGCACTACACAAGTAGTCCCATTAACATCAGCTCATACAATAAGGGCCATCAGGTGAATCAGAGAGACAGATTTGGGCCTTCAGTGCATCCACCGTTTCACATCTTCCATAGTTTCTCTCAGCCTGCCACACAAAAGTCAGTGAAATATTTTATTAACTCAGCTGCAGAAGCACTAAAAGCCGCAGAAAGCACTTAGAAATAAAAGTAATCTAATGCGCTATTTCCAGCAGCACTGCCTGCTCACAGCTTGCCTGATCATGTCTGCCTTGTGAAGTCAGAGGAATCGCTGTCTCAAAGTCTCTTCACGCTGCCACGGAGAATTACCAGCCACTGTTCTTGTTCCCCATAGACACTGACAATGGAAAACAAGACGGACATTCAGCAGATGGCATTTGGAGTTCTCTTAGAATCAAACAGCAAATGTATTGCTCCCTCCAGTTTTCAGACTGTGTTTTCAGATATGGTACACATTTCCCGGAGTACTTAACATTTACCTAAATTTCTTTTAAACAGAGGAATTGCATTTAGGACATTAGTCAATAGCAACAGGCAGGATTTGTTTTCTGCAAACTTTATTACTGTAACTCTTTCTTGCCTGGCTTGTGTTCAATGCAATGATAACAAAGGCGGTATATAAATGAAACTACTTAGTTTTAGCTGGGTCAGTCCCAGCTCTGGCTACATGATGTTTTTAAAATGGGTTGTGTCAGCGTTCAGTGCAGCTGGGAGTCTGTCACACTTCTTAAAATGCATAGAAAGGCAACTGAAAGGATAGATGTTAATTGATTATTCTGTTTCCATTTCACCATAACAGTAAGTGATACTGACTGCAGTCTAATGTAGAGGATTCTCCCAGTGACAAGTGGTACTTTGTCTTGTGTGTTGAAAGCAACTAATCAAACCCCGCTCTCCCGTACAGCATTACAGATTGATTGCCCACAGGCTCCCAGCTCTGAAATCAAAGGGGGTTGCTATGGGAATCGGGAGGGCACTTGAAGACAGGATCTGAAGCTTGTGTTTCCCTGTCCAAGGCAGCTGGAGTCAGAGAAAAGAAAAACTAAGAGGAGGGGGCACGCGCACACACAGCCACAGCAAAATGCATGCATGTTAGAGGAGGGATCTTCATAGCATAAGACTGTGGTATATGGAATAGCAAAGACACTAAAGGATCTGGCAGAGGTGGCTCAGCGTTGTTTGGCTAATCTCTTTTTCCTGCTATATAGCTGACACTGAGAAAGTACGGTAAAAGTCCAACTGTAACAAGATGGGATCCGGCTCCTCAACTTACCGACCCAAGTGTATTTATTTGGATGTTGATGGAAGAATTCAAAAGGTACTTTTTCTTATTTTTCACAAACTGGTGTCTCTTTCAGCAAGCAGCAGCAATAATGATGGCAGGCTGTATTTAGTATGTGACCTATAAGCTATGAAAGATGTTTATATTCAGCTCTGGCATGGATCTTGACTCTTTCCAAAATGCTCTTGAGTAACTTCTGTTTTGCAAATGAATATAGGGTTTGGGGGATTTTTTAAAGTGCAATTAGGATACTCTGTGCTTCAGGGCGCACGCGCACACGTGTGTGTGTGTGTGTGTGTGTGTGTGTGTGTGTGTGTGTGTGTGTGTGTGTGTGTGTGTGAATTCCTGATTTAATAGTCTTCCAGGAGTGCTCTACATGTTTGCAAAGTTTCGCATGTGGAAAGGTGCTTTCCTGGTTTTCACATGATCAATAGTAACTGGAAAAGAAGCTATGTTGCATTATTTTGAGATTGTCTAGCACACCGATATTAATGGCAGGAAGACATTTTAAAATACACTTTAAATGGTATGGGAAGCTATTTCATTATTATAGTGTATTATGTATCTGTAGCATCAGGTAGGGATCCCCAATAACATTGGCAAAGTCCTTCTTCCATATCATTAAACTTTTATCAAAACTTCAGATATTGTTTGTGTGCTCAGTGCTATACAGAACATAGAGGAAGATGCTTTCCCTGATCTGAGGAATGTTTAGTAACTAAAAAACATACAGCTCAGAATATGTGAAATATATTAGAGATGCATTTTACACATAAACACTCTACTGTTTCTATTGCTAATTTATCCTAGATCATCTTTCAGCCACAAATCAAGTGACTTGTCTCATACAGCAAATAGAAGACAGTAAGCTATTAAAGAGTGATCTTACTGTGACTTGCAAAATTCAAAATAGCCATATTTTTAAGGTTCAAGCCTAAATTATTATTTCACCTAGCCTCAGCTTTTCCTTTGCAAAAAAGAAAAAAAAGCAGTGTGCATTTCCCCCATGTTTTAAATGACCTTATAAACAGGTACACCTCTACCCCGATATAACGCTACCTGATATAACACAAATTCGGATAGAAACGCGGTAAAGCAGTGCTGGGGGGGGCTTCACGCTCTGGCAGATCAAATCAAGTTCGATATAACGCAGTAAGATTTTTTGGCTCCTGAGGACAGTGTTATATAAAAATAGAGGTGTAATTTAGGATTAGCTGCCTACAGTCATATCAAAGTGTGTCACCTTTGCCTGCAGTTCCACCCCCCACACACACATTCTGCTCTG
This sequence comes from Gopherus evgoodei, assembly GCF_007399415.2. Lineage (NCBI taxonomy): Eukaryota > Metazoa > Chordata > Testudines > Testudinidae > Gopherus > Gopherus evgoodei. The sequence continues at coordinate 159,621,089 of NC_044322.1, read as the reverse complement.
GTCACCTATAAGCTCACAGAAGCATGTCAGTAGAGAATTAGGCATATAGTCAAAATAAGATCTCGGATAATGTACAGCTGCACAAGTTTCCCCAGAGCAGAATATTATCACCTCATCAGTTTGAGGGCTTTGAGTTGAAGGTGAAATCTCTGTTGCTGTCAGCTCTTCGTCACTAGCAGAAAGGAGCATCCAAACTCTGTTAAACAGGAGGGAGGATTTATGTTTTGCCACAGTCTAGCAGAGCTAGTTTCCTAATAATCCAAGGAAATGACACATGCTGTGTGAAGTTCCCTAACACCTTCAAAAATAGAAAAACTAAGATTTTAATTTTTATTTTAAAAAGATCAAGAGCATTTACATCGTATTTACTAAATAATACTTGTCACTTCTTCCTGCTAAAAATTGAGCATTTCCCAGGATTAGTCTCTGGAGAGTAATTGTATTGCAGAAGAACACTCCAGAGGCATGACTGCATGAAATAGCAACGCAAACTCAAGCAATATAAATTTTGCTCGATAAACGTTATCTGTTTCTTTTGTCAGATGTGAAATTCCATCTGTGCAATGTTTGGAAGGATTCCTGCAGTAAAAATATAGAGTTAATGGGGGTTCATTCAGGGTAAGCAGAGCATTTCGCAAAGCCTCATGCCTCCTAAGTAAAGATATAATTAGACGAAAGGAATCCATAATCTTCCAAGGAATGCAGTATTTGTGATTTCTAAAGGCAGCTCATTAAACTAATGCTGAAGTACTCCTTACTTTACCCACTACTGAAATATGATCATTATAGAATTGTTTGAGTCTGAAACAATTTAGCCCCAAAGTCTGACCGTGCTGATGAACATTTCAGAGTATTGTAATGGAGGTGGGCATCTGATGATAATGATGATAATAATAAATACTTTTGCATTTAAATGGCCTGATTCTGACCTCATACCAGTTTTGTACTGGAGTACACCATTGACCTCTGTGGAGCTACTCCTCATTTAAATCAGAGGACAATCAGACTCATTGAGTATTATGCCTGAGGATCTGTTATGTAGCACATTACACTTGAGGAGCTGTTAATGAAAACATTCACATTTAATTAAGCATCACATCCTAGCAGGTAAGTGTAATGTTAGGTAAACTGATGCACAAAGCTGGTACGTGACCTGACTCTGTCTAACTGCTAGACCAGAGTGCTCAGTGTATTGAGATCCTGGTAATCTGCAGAATGAAAGTGTTTGTTTGAGAATTCGGCAGTAGAATCAGAGAATCGTAGGCTGGGAAGGAACCTCAGGAGGTCATTTAGTCCAGTCCCTGGCACTCATGGCAGGACTAAGTATTATCTAGAGTTCTAGACCATCCCTGATAGGTGTTTGTCTAACCTACTCTTAAAAATCTCCAGTGATGGAGAATCCACACCCTCCCTGGGCAATTTATTTCAGTGCTTAACCACCCTGACAGTTAGGAAGTTTTTTCCTTATTTCCGCCTAAACCTCCATTGCTGTAATTTAAGCGCATTGTTTCTTGCTCTATCCTCAGAGGTTAAGGAGAACATTTTTTCTCTCTCCACCTTATAAGAACTTTTTACGTACTTGAAAACTCTTATCATGTCCCCTCTCATCTTCTTTTCCCCAGACTAAACCCAATTTTTTCAATCTTCCCTCATGGTTCATATTTTCTAGACCTTAAGTCATCTTTGTTGCTCTTCTCTGGACTGTCTCCAATTTGTCCGCATCTTTCCTGAAATGTGGGGCCCAGAAATGAACACAATACTCCAGTTGAGGCCTAATCAGCACAGAGTAGAGCAAAAGAATTACTCCTCATGTCTCGCTTATAATACTCCTGCTAACACATCCCGGAATGATGTTTGCTTTTTTTGCAACTGTGTTGACTCATATTAGGCTTGTGATCAACTCTGACCCCCAGATCCCTTTCTGAAGTACTCCGGCCAACTTTCACATGCTCTTTATTCATATGAGTAGTCCTATATGAGTACCCATAGTCAGGGCTGCTCAGAGGATTCAGGGATCCTGTGGCAGGGCTGGGTCTTCGGCGGTAATTCAGTGGCGGGTCCGTCTCGAAGGGAAGGACCCACCGCCAAATGCAGCTGAAGAATGAAGCGGCGTCAGTAGAGCAGCCTAAGTGCCGCCCATCGCAGCTTTTTTTTTTTCCACTACTTGCTGCACTTGTGCTCACCAGGCGGCGAGTCCTTCATTTGCTCCAAGTCTTCCACTGCACTGAAGGACCCGCTGCCAAAGACCCGGCGCAAGTGAAGGGCCCGCCATGGAAGTGCTGCCGAAAACTCGGGGCGGGGCCTGGGGAAAATTGCCCCACTTCTGCCCCCCTCCCCAGGCAGCTCTGCCCATAGGATTACTGTTTTGCAGTGGCTCTCAACCTTTACAGACTACTGTATCCCTCTTAGGAATCTGATTTTGTCTTGCATACTCCAACTTTCATCTCAGTTAAAAACGACTTGCTTACAAAATCAGACAGAAAAATACAGAAGTGTCACAGCACACTAGTTCTGAAAAATTGCTTAATTTCTCATTTTTACCATATAATTATAAAAAATTAATTAGAACATAAATATTATACTTGCATTTCAGTATATAGTATATAGAGATGTATAAACCAGTCATTCTGTATGAAATTTTAGTTTGTACTGATGTCGCTAGCTCTTTTTATGTAGCCCGTTGTAAACCTAGGCAAATCTCTAGAAGAACTGATGTACCCCCTGGAAGACCTCTGTGTACCCCCAGTGATACACGTACGTACCTTTGGTTGAGAACCACTGCAGTTATGTGTGGGAATAATTGTCTGCAGGATCAGGGCCATAGTTCTTGATGGTAGACCCCTAAAGACAACAGCCCATGAAAAATAGTGCAGATCATGATTCGTGTAATTTGTTTCAACTTTCCCTGTGACTCATCAAATTTCAGTGAATTCAAGGAAGCTGATAAAATAGTTTCTTTATGTCTAGTTATTAATGCAGCAAATTAAGCAATGGACATTCTAAAACACCCTGTTATGTTAAACTATTTGTACAGTGCAGCTTAGTGAATATTTTTTAGAGTAAAAAATGGTTTAAAACAGACTTCAGAAATTTGGAAGAGGGGATCATATCAGTAGTTAATGCTCCCTTCTGCATTCTCTTTAAAAGGTGGTATCTCTGTTTAGCTGGTTGGGTATCTTCAGCATATTTCTTAGAGCCCCCAAGCATTTTTCCAAGCACTTCAAAGGCTTAAGTTTAGGGCCACCATCCTTCTGGCCAGAAGTACTGCACAGATCCACACCAAGCTCTCATTACTTCCTGTACCGGTCACTACATCTCTACAAAGCACACAGCTTCTGCAGCACTCCTTCTTCCCATGGCATTCCTGACCAGGAATCTAGCCTGGAGCTCTCATCTGCCAGTCCTTACTTAGTTCTAGGGCTGAGCCCCGCGGGGCACCTCTCAGCTTGGCAGTTCAGAGCCCCATCACCGTTGGACTTGCTGTGTCAGTTATGAAAGTAAAAAAATTGCTTGAACCCCGGCACCTAACTGCTTGTAACTCTTTCGTTACAAATTAAGCACTGACCAGTGCACATCACCAAGTGCCCACCAGATAATTTCTCTTTACTGAGGGTTCCACCTGAAGATGTTTTCTTCCAAACCTCTCAGTTTGTGGATATTACTTTTTACCCTCTGTTACTTTTTAAGTTTGATCATACAGTCGTGTGTCTTGAAATCACAATATGCAGGATCTTTCTGGCTTCTATGCTTCATTTCAGAATCACATGCTATCATTAGAAAAGTAATCATTTACTCTTCATCTGTGTACTGTGCTGAAGTGACTATCCTCCGAATCTGCCAGTGTTCTTGAGAGAAGACTGACCCATATAGGAGTTAGATCTCTGGCCCCATCTGATCTAACATCCACCCCTCTGTCTGATACACAGGCAATGTAAAAAGCTAGTGGAGGGTTTAAATTCTTGGATTGCTGTTTCTCTCTTCCCCTACCCGCAACTAGAATTACACCAGCATAAACCAAAAATCAGGCATAACATTTTGAATAGAACATTTAAAACTTTAGTAGGATAATCGCAAACACAAAATGAGCATCCTAGCTCAGTGTTGTGTTGTATCCTAAATGGTTTAGACAAGACTACCAATTATAATTATACCCTGCTCTAATTGTGTGGGTTTTTTTAAACAGTAGGTCCCAAAGCACTTTATAAAAGAGGCAAGTATCATTATCCCCATTTTATAGATGGGAAACTGAGGCATTGACAGGTGAAGTTACTGGGCCAACTATTAATTAGGTTGGGAAATAAAGGAGAAACAACCTGATATTTTGGATAGGGATAGACTCAAGTTACACTACTTGGATCTGAATTTCAAACACTCATAAACTCTTGGTATTTAGAAGTGAGGTTTTAGATGGGGCTCATATCTATATTTGGGAAATATAACTGATAAGATAGGTAGTCTTCTCAGTACTTTCTCAGCTTCTCAAGAACACCATTTGATTACAAAATTAGAAAAGAAATTTTCTTCTTTCCCCGTGATTTCAACACAGTAGTATTTAAGTGCTCCTGTTTCACATTGATATGGCCATGTAAGGCTATTGGAGAGGAAAGGATAATCATGATGAGAGAAACATCACATCAGTCTTCCTGTTTAGCAGTTCAAAATTCTTCTGTGAAAACTGTTGCTAAAGCAATTCAATAACACTTTTCACAGCCTGGACAAGAAACATTACACAATAAGGCATAATCATATTGTGCCAACTCTGCACCCCTTCTCTGAGCTAGACACAAGTGCTGGTAGATGTCCTAAGGAAGCATGCATTTGAACCTATTTCTCTTTTTGGTTTGGGCATAAACCCTCTTTGCTTACAAGGATCCAGAAGCCCCTAACGCAAAGACCCAATTTCACACACAGGAATTCTGAGACCATTTATATAAAGGAATATAAGCAAGGGAATGGATATAGACTGATGGGTCGAAAGGGGAGGGGGACTGAAGGGAATTCAACAGCAACAGTGAAACAATAGTATCATCCCTCCCCTTTCCGCCCCCCCAAAGGTACCCAAAACCTTCACACACATGTGCAGCCCACCTAAGGCCTCAGATCACACCAGTAGTGCACATAAAGCAGAAATGCGCTAGGTTGGTGGGGTGCGTTGCTCGGTGGCCGCTCAGTTTGGATCTCTGACCTGTTGGGGTACCCTTGTTCCTTGGCTACTCAGCCTTCACCTTCCCTTGGGACACATGTGAGTCTGAATCCAAAGTGTTCACCACCAGTTGCAGTCTAGCAGTGTTCATCACAGTCCTGTTCCCTGGCCTCACAGACACCCACACCCAGTGCAACACAGTCCTCCTCCCTTTCCACCGAGGCGCTTCTCCCCGCTGCCTCTCCACCTACTCCTCCCATCTGTTCTGGAATCCTCCGGCTTCTTGCCCCTCTTGGTGACTGAGTCACCAAAACTTGGCTGCTTGCACTTAGGCACCATCTGCTGGCTTATTATGGTATGTTGTACGAGACAAGCTATGCTGCAGTGTTCTTCTACAGACACTAGCATTTTACACAGTTCTAAAAGGTCGCAAACCCCATACTGTTTGACAGTGATCCTGCCTATTTTACTGTCTGAAAAAATACATCACCTAAGAGTACTGATGTCAGATCCAACAGGTTGATGCTACCATGCAAAGGGCTGGAAGCCAAGCACAGGCTTGCTTCGAAAGTATTTTTTGCACTACTCAATTAGGAATTTCACCAGGGGGGAAAAAAATTCAAATGCTTGTTGAAAAATTGGAACAAAATCCAATTATCAGCAAAAATTAATAAAGGATAGAATTCTGACATGCGGAAGATGAGCTACTCTGAAGCTAAACATAGAACAGAATTTGAGTTTATACACTGTTTTCTGCTCATGGTATCCAGATCGCAAAGTGAAATACAAAGTAATTAGTTGTAAACTGGTAGGGTAGAGACTATGTGTAATCAGAGCAGTTATTGTGTCTTTAATAATTGCTCCTGCTCAGCCTTGAATATTAAAATGTGTTTTATTGAGTGGGAATATTGGGCAAGACACGGGTTATTAATCTCTACCCTCTCCGCAACGTACCATGAGATCTTTGACATACACCAGAGCTGTACACAAGGGACTAAGATAGAAAGGATGTTTGTCTAAAAATGTTACAGAAATATTAGCATTGTGGCTGTGACCCAAAACTCAGTCAATAAGCATTAGTGCTGACTCAGTGGCCTATTTCACACTCTTTGCACGCTTAATCCAACTATTATTTCCACTCCAGAAAGTCTCAGTCATCTCATTAGTCACTCTGCTTTCTTTCCTTGCTTCATGTTACTCTCAGAAGCAACCCGAGCATGTTCTGTGCTTAAATCAAATGGCTACATGTTGGGTTTGTTGGAGGCTTATTAAAATGATTGTGCAAAATATTATTAAATGATGACCAGTTTCACTGTCCTTTTTTCTAAGCCTATTGGAAATTCATCTAAAGACAAGGGGGGGGAACAGGGACTGAAATGTAGCAAATGTTAACCCTAAAACCAGGGAAGCAACTATGTGCAGTTGCTATAATGTTTTTGAGGATTATATGCCTTCCATTGCTGTCTGGCACATGCACATGGGAGAGGCAGTTAACTGGATTTATATATGATTGGGGATCTTGAAGTTAGCAATCTGCAAATTCAGACTGAACCCTCTAGCGCCCTCTCCCCCACCTTTAGAGTGTTCTTAAAAGAGAACCAGAATAAAAATGACTAAACTGAGCTGGCTTTGATAGTTCAATAAAGAGAAGTTTGTGACAGTATTTCTGCAGGGAACTGGACAGGGAAGGAAATAGCTGGTGAAAGACAGAGCCTTCTGTCTCAAGGTGGTGCATTCAAGTCCAGTCCAAAATTGTAGCAACTTTTGGTAACTACAACATGAGGTCTATTTGAAATGAACCTAGTGGCGCCAGTCGAGTTCCCAGCAGATAAGAATCCACACAATCTTGTCACCCTTGCCAATGGAGTTAACAAAGAAACTAAGGACTGAATGGTTATATTGCCTCAACCCACCACTAAACTCTAGATGTCAGTTCTCCGGGGTGTTGCTGGGGCAGTGTATGGCCACCTGAATTGCCACTGCCTGTGCTATATCTCTTCTATGGATAAGCAGAAGAATTCATTCAGAGTTCCAATCCAGCACCCTTCACTACAGTCACATGATTTTGGTAACTCTAGTGATTGGCACCCAGGTTGGCCTAGCAGCAGTGTGAGTGTCCACACTGCAAAGCCACAGGGGAATTGCTGCATCCACACTGGTACTGTACTCATGCCTGTAAGGCCATAAAACTTCTGAGAGCACATCCCATAGTTTTTAGTCCTGCTCTAAGCTGTGCCACTCTATGAATTTATTTTTTTGGAAGCATATTTTGGGACAACCTGGGTACCTGTGTGGAAGTGGTCTTAGCCCACCAATTCAATGAAGTACTTCTTGTTTGGCACTCTCTAGATTTCTGTCCAGGGTGGACCTCTGTCCCAATCTGTGGGTAACCATGGCTCCTACTCTGAGATGTTGGCATTAATGCAACTCAAGACGGAAACAGGACATCAGACACAATAGAGGGCATTTCAGTAGCCGCTTGTCATCCTGAGAAAACAATGGCAGCAGGGCTTGTTAAGAAGATCATGCAGGCTGCATGCAGATATGGAGCAGTGGAGACAGCTGATGCAGCTTTTAATAGCTGTGGAATCCTAGTAAGCTGATTGGCAATTCTGGAGCAGGACCACAAGGAGAATGATGGGACTGCATTATCATGCGGACCTAGGATGATGACTGTTGGTGGTTCTAGAACTTCTGTATAAGGAAATACGCCTTTCTGGAGTGTGTGATGAGCTTCCCTTGGCCCTTAAGTACTGGGACATGCAGCTGAGAGAGGCCAGAAGTGAGTTGCAATTGCCATCTGGAAGCAGATTATCATAGACTGTGACAGGTCGGTGGCTAATCATTTTGCCATTGGCAACTAGGGTGACCAGATGTCCCAATTTTATTGGGAAGGTCCTAATATTTGGGGCTTTGCCAATTACCCCCCATCCACTGTCCTGATTTTTCACACTTGCTATCTTGTCACCCTATGGGCTTGGCTACACTGGACAGTTGCAGTGCTGGTAGTGGCTTTACAGTGCTGCAACTGAATCACCGTCCACACTTGCAAGGCACATACAACGCTGTATCTCCCTTGCTACAGCGCTGGTTGTTCTCCACCTCAACGAGAGGAATAACGACTATAGCACTGCTCATGCAGTGCTGCCCGGCCAGTGTGGCCACCAAAAGCGCTGTTATTGGCCTCCAGAAGTATTCGGAGGTATCCCAGAATGCCTGTTCTAGCCACTCTGCTCATCAGTTTGACCTCTACTGCCCTGGCCTCAGGTGACCAACCATCAGACCTGCCCTTTAAATTCCCCAGGAATTTTAAAAATCCCCTTCCTGTTTGCTCAGCCAGGTGTGGAGTGCAATCAGTGAATCTTTCCAGATGACCACGCCTCCACGCGCCAAACGAGCCCCAGCATGGAGCAATGGCGAGTTGCTGGACCTCATCACTGTTTGCAGGGAGGAAGCTGTGCAGTCCCAGCTGTGCTTCAGCCGTAGGAATTACGATACCTATGGGCAGAAATCAAGGGCCATAATGGAAAGGGGCCATGACCGGGAGGCACTGCAGTGCAGGGTTAAAATGAAGGATCTGCGGAGTGCCTACTGCAAAGCCCACGAGGGAAACCGCCACTCCGGCGCTGCCCCCACGACCTGCCGTTTTTACAAGGAGCTGGTCGCGATACTTGGGGGTGACCCCACCTCCACTCCGAGGACCACGATGGACACTTCAGAGCAGGGGGGGAGGAGGAGGAGGAGGAGGAAAGCGAGAGTGAGGGTACTGGGGTGCGGGGAGACACCCTGGAGTCCCAGAAGGCATGCAGCCAGGAGCTCTTCTCAAGCCAGGAGGAAGGTAGCCAGTTGCAGCAGCCGGTACTTGGTGAAGGACAAGCAGAGGAGTGGGTTCCCGGTAAGCGGCTTTTAGTTTCAGGATGGAAATGTTTTGGGAGAGGAGGAAGGGTTAGGGCTGCATGCATGCATGCCTAGATGTGGAATAGCCCATTGATGTGGTCTATCACGTCGCGGTAATTGGCCTCGGTAATCTCTTCAAAAGTTTCAGCCAGAGCGTGGGCAGTGTTCTTGCGCAGGTTTCTTGGGAGAGCCACTGTGGTCCTTGTCCCAGTCAGGCTAACGCGTCCGCGCCACTGTGCCGCGAGGGGTGGGGGGACCATTGCTGCAAACAGGCAAGCCGCATAGGGGCCAGGGTGGAATCCGTATTGCTGTAGAAGACCCTCCCGCTCTTCCCAGGTGACCCACAGCAGTGAGATATCTTCCAGGATTAACTCCTGTGGAAAATGTTGGGATAGTGTTCAGTGTAGGTGCTCCCTGCAGCTTTTCCACAAGCGCCTAGAGAACCCTAGAGAAATACTCCTTCTGATTAACGTACTCGGATGCTAGGTGGGGTGTGCTAGAATAGGAATATGCGTCCCATCTATTGCCCCTCCACAGTTAGGGAAACCCATTTGTGCAAAGCCCTCCAGAATGTCCTGCACGTTCCCCAGAGTCACGGTTCTTCTTAGCAGGATGCAATTAATGGCCCTGCAAACTTGCATAACACGATTCCAACGGTCGACTTTCCCACTCCAAACTGGTTCGCGACCGATCGGTAGCTGTCTGGAGTTGCCAGCTTCCAGATTGCAATAGCCACCCGCTTCTCCACTGGCAGGGCAGCTCTCAATCTCATGTCCTTGCGCTGCAGGGTGAGGTCGAGCTCCTCACACAGTCCCATGAAAGTGCTGAGCATGTCCGTGAATGCCACAAGCAATTTCGTGTCGTACGCATTATGCGACTCGCTATCATCGTCGGACTCCTCATTGTCACTTTGGATCTTAAGGAATAGCTTAACTGCCAAACATGATGTGCTGGCGAGACTCATCAGCATACTCCTCAGCAGTTTGGGCTCCATTTCCTGCAGACCAAAACGGAACACAGAATCACGCTGCACTGAAACCGTGCAAAGATGGCGCCAAGTGTGGATGGGAACACAGGGATTGCTGGGATGTGAAATGATGCATCACGGGGCTTTGGAACAGGAAGCAGAATGACCCGCCCCCTCCGCCCTCTTCCTACAACCCACGGCGCCAGAATGGGAAGAGGTGCTCTGTGGGATAGCTGCCCATAATGCACCACTCCCAACACCGCTGCAAATGTGGCCACACTGCAGCACTGGTAGCTGTCAGTGTGGCCACACTGCAGCGCTTTCCCTACACAGCTGGATGAAGACAGCTGTAACTCCTAGTGCTGTACTGCTGGAAGTGTAGCCAAACCCTATGTGGCAATGGAAGTTTGCATATTAATATCGTTGTGGTTCACCCATAGATGGTGAAAATTGCTAATGTCTGTGTAATAAAAGCGGGCTCTGAGTGAATGGGCTTTTCAGACTGTGCTAGGGCTATAAATGGCACACATGTGCCCAAAGTCCATCCCCCCCATCCCCACCCCCCTACACGAGTTACACATAATGTAAAATAGAAAGGATACTACTAGCTCATTAATCAGGCCTTAGGGCAAAATTACTCACCACCTCAGTCTCAAAACAAAGGGCCCAACCCTTTTCCCACTGAGAAGTCACCAGGAAAACTCCCGTTTACTTCATTGGGAGTAAGAATGTGCAGGCAATCACAGAAACAATTGTATATTTGCTGGGAAATGATTGCTTGCCGGCTGACTGCTTTGCTTGAAAAGAGAAGGAAGCTAATGAGAAGAGTTCAGCAGCTGACAAAGGAAAATACCTTTTATAGCATTAAAATCATTGGATTAAAGAAAAAACCCCTAAAGACAATCATTCAAATCATAGAATATCAAGGTTGGAAGGGACCTCAGGTAGTCATCTAGTCCAACCCCCTGCTTAAAGCAGGACCAAGCCCCAACTAAATCTTGAGCTCCTTATCAAAATGCAACAAGTGATTTATGAATCACAGTTTCTATCAAACTTTTAAAAGACCAAGAAAATTAGGACTCTAGCCCATAGTCCACTTTAAATATAACTTTGCAATCTTTTGTTATGTAACCCTTCTGCCCCTCTGAGTTGGCAGCAACAAGGGCCGGGTTCAGTATCCAGGGGTTCCGTTTCAGTAACACAATGCATAACCGGCTCGAGCCCCCAGCCAGTGACCTGGGACACTCACATAACACACCCCCCTGGGCGCCTCTAGGAGGCAATACTTCCCCTCTCGCAAGCACAGAGTCTGAGTGTAGCAAAATCTTTTTAATAAAGGAAGGAATCAATGCGGCATCCCATTGGAGAAACACCATGTCAAGTATAATTCCCAATTCTGGACCTTAGCGTCCAAAATATGGGTACTAGCATGAATTCCCCTAAGCTTAATTACCAGCTTAGATCTGATAGGCTGCCACCAATCAGGACTTAGAGTAGAGCGCCTGATAGACTCTGGTCTCCCCCAAAAAACCTTCCCTGGGGCTCCCAAGACCCAAATTCCTTGAGTCTCACAACAAAGAGAAATAAACCATTCCCTTCCCCCTCCCTTCTTCCTCCCAGCTCCTTCTCGCCCTGGGAACACTAGGAGATCGCCTGATTCAACTTCTTGAATCACCACACCGAGAGGAGTGTTACCTTCCCCCTCACCCAGAGGCCATACAGATTCAAGCTGCGTGAATCTAACACAAAGAGAAAATTTATCCTTCCCTTCTCCCCACCAATTCCCTTGAACCTTAACTAGGAGGAAAAAATCAAACAGGTCTTAAAAAGTAAAACTTTTAATAAAAAAAAGAAAGAAAAAAGTAAAAGGTTTATCTCTGCACTTTAGATTGTAAAAAGTTACAGGATCTTTCAACTATAAACAATAGAAAGAAACTTTCTCCAGCAGAAACACAATTTAAGCTACTTCCAGCAAGTACACATATGCAAATGAAAAAAAAACAAATTAAAAGACTATGACCGCCTTTTCTTACTTACAGTTCTGAATAGATAAGAGACTGTAGCAGGGAGATTGGCAGAAACCTGGTTGCACCTCTAGTCCCGTCCAGGACCCAGAGAGAACAAAGCCAAACCCCAAACCCACAAACAAAGGCTTCCCTCCATGAGATTTGAAAGTATTTTGTCTCCTGATTGGTCCTCTGGTCAGGTGTTTGCAGGTCACTGTTTGTTAACCCTTTATAGGTGAAAGAGATATTAACCCTTAGCTATCTGTTTATGACACACCACAAACAGGGTTATAACACAAACCATAAACAAAAACCCACCTCCAAGTATGTTTGGCAATGTCCTTTTTCCCCTTAGGGTTTTAAGTCCAATCCCCCCAAAGTCCAGCAACCCAAAAGTCTCTGGTCAATGCCACCCTGGGGTTCGAGAGTTTATCTGTAGAGGTCCCTCCCCCCAGCCTGGGTAGAAAGGGGCACCTTACGTGGTCCGAGGCCAACTGCCCTGCCTCTCCGTGGGTTCGGCTTCCGCCTTCTCCATGAACTGCTCCGCTTTACCAGCCGCTTCACTCTGCTCCTCCAGCCGTCCTCGCAAACTGCTCCGCTCCACCAGCTGCTCTGCTCCATGAGCTGTTCCAGTTCTCCTTGCAAACTGCTCGGCTCCACTTGCTCTATGGGCCGCTCCACCCATCCCGCAGCTACTCCGCTCTGCCAGCCGCTCCTCTCCACCAGCTGTCCCGTGATCTGCTCCAGCCATCCCCACAAACTGCTCCACTCCGCCAGCTGCTCTGTTCCACAGTATAGCTTCAGGCTCCCCCACTAGTTAGCACAGTACTCAGTGCTCTCAGCTCAGTAATTTCAGCTCTTTAGTGATTTCAACTCTTAGTGATCTCAGCTCTTAGTAGGGGAGCCCCAGTGCTAGTGCACCATTAGCCCAAAGTGGGTTCAGCTCAGTAACCTGTGTCTAGATTCTTGAGGGAATAAAAAAAATCAACTCTGACATTCCACAGTGGAGAGAGGAGGGGGTGGAACTGGTGCTTCTGGCTCCACAAGGAGACTGCCCCACCAGGCACAGATACCTGTCCCCAGCCTCTCTCAATTCACTGGGTTTTGGAACCCATGTCCCTTGTCTAGCAAGTACCACCCAACTGAGGTTGAGTCATTTCTGTCACAAAGCAGTCCCACAGCTCGGCAGCCTGGGATGGGGTAGGCGTGCCTATGCAAATACACTCTCTGAAATTCTTTCCACCAGATGTCAGGGTAGAGCTCATCCTGACACTGCTTACAGTTATTATCTGGAACTTTTAAAAAATCATCCTGGCTTCATTGAAAGCCCTGTGTTTTCCTTCATGAAACAGGCTGGCTTTCTGACCTTTAGTGCTTCCTGAATATTTATCTTATCCCACTCTTATCCCAGTTTCTGGTCACTAATAATTGATTTCCAGAATGAGAACCCTGGACACCTGAAATAACACTCCCAGCATGTCACAAAAGTTCATTCTGAGTTCAGCTGCAATTGCCATCATCTCCTAAATTATTGCATTTGTCAGTTGTTTGTACAGTAATGGGCTTGTGATATTGTGTCAGACAGTTTTAGTAGCTAGCATCTCAGAAAGATGCTGCATTTTGCTAAGAGCAGGATTTCAGCCATATCTAAATCTGATTAAAAAATATATTTAAAACCTTGATGTATTGCTTTGATTGCAGCTGGACTATAATAAACTAAGGTCCATCACTGTGGTGATTATCAAAATAGCCATATAGGATAAATTGACTGTTGATGCCAATTACTTTCCAAATAACGTGTAATAACTGGTAACGATCTACCTCGGCTTTTTAATGATCTAACTGTTCAATCCTGTAAATTTAATCTAGATACCTGAATGAGTGGGGAAATGCATTAACATTTATCCCTTTCTCTTAATATTAAAAAACCCCATCACCAACAAAAACCACATGCCACCACCACTACAGTGAGGTTTTTAATTTCTCCCAGAGACTGGGATATGAAACATTGATTAAATATCTGTTCTAAAAGGTAGCACTTCTTACCTAGTCTCACATATCCTGTGCATTGCCCACTCTTAAAATTCTATTATGACTTTTGTGATACTTGGTGTGTGTTCTTAAATCCCCAACTCCTGGAATCTTTTTATTATGTGAAAATCTCAACTTTCATTGTCTGGGCAGAAAATGTTAAGTTTCTGCCCCAGGGTTGTGTAGAAAAGCTTGCCAACATGATCCCTAAAGGCTCAAAAATCAGGAGGCAAATAAGAACCCAATATCTGTATATATACTTTGGTTTCAAAATCATGAGATAAATCTCATTTTTGGCCTAATTTATGATTTATTTGACTGCTTAGTGCTGCAAGCATCAGTACAAGATTGAGTCCTGATCTTATAGGTGGGGCTGGTAGCACCACCTATTATTAAGATTGCCTGACACCTCACATTATAAGACCCTGTTTTCAGTTGCTTATTATTTTGCCAAACTTTGACTAATATGGGTTGAAATGGTCCGTGTTGGATGTCTGCTTCAGGCTGAATTTATTTATTTAGTTTCATTTCAACCAAAACTGTTCAGCCATATCTGAGAACAAGACTAGGGAAACGTAAATTTTGCCCAGGTTTAACCACTTCTGAGACCTTTTCTTTGAAATGATATGGGGGTAGGAGGAGGGGAGCTTGCTTTGGAGCAGGGACTTGAAATTTGGTCTTTGTGTCAGGGATGTGCCTTTTATCATCCCTGTGAAAATCTGCCCAAATTTGGCCAAGGTTTAAGCCTTTGAAAAATTTCAGTTTGCACATGCTCAGTAGAGACTTCTTAGATTTTAGTGGCTAAATCCCCTGAAGATTCCATGAGCACCGGGCACATTATAGCCCAGGTCTGAGCAGGACTTGCTCTGCAATTACAGCTCTAGGCTGCTACAGGCCAAGCTGAATCAGAGCCAAGGCCCTGGAACTGAAAGTAGACACTGGGCTCTTAATGGCCCCTCTGCTGGGCCCAGGCAGTGAGGAGGAGGGTGCTGCAAGGAAAGAGCCAGACCTGAGGGAGAATAGATAGAACAAGAAGCCTGAGGGGGCTGCATGCTGATAGAGGGTGGTGGGGTGGGGAGAGGGAGACTTGGGCAGGCTGGTCAAGGAAACTGGCACTGGCTGAATAAAGAGACTGGAATTATGAGCTAGGGAAGGAGGGAGACGTGTTTCAGATCAGGAGTTGGGGCAAGAGAGGGACTAAGACTGGAAATCAGGGAAGTTAATGGGGAGCAAGCCAGTAGGTGGGAGGAGACTGGAAGTGAGGGGGGGCAGGGTAAAGGAAGTGACCAGGGAGGGGAAAGAGCTCTGAGGAGCTGGGTGCACAAGAGAAGTGGGACTGACTGGACAAACAGAGTGGTTCAAAGAGCTGGGAAGCAAGAGAGAACAGTGAAGTTGGAAGAGGAAACTAGGGAAGGAGACTGGGAATGTGGGTGGAGGGAGCAACTGGAGGCCAGGGTGGAGGAGGGAGGCAGACTGGATGAGAAGCAAGGAGGGGAGAACTGGGACCACTGAGCAAAGAGGTTAGTACTGGAATGAGAAGCCTGAGGCATGGAGACTGGGAGCTGCAAAGTGAAGAGAATGAGATTGGAAGAAGGAGCCAGGAGTGAGGAAGCAACAGGATTGGAACAGGCTGGAGAAGGGTTCATGCTTGTGGGGGAATAAACAGAAAAATCCATGCCTAGTACAGCACACTTCCCATTAGAGCCTGGAATGGAAAGCAAGATCCTTGAGTCTCACTATTCCTCTGCTGTCAGCAAATATGTGTGAAACCCAGTGGCAAAGTGTCCTGTCTCCCCTCTAGTGCTGATCCACATACAGGATGATAACCTACTACTGCTATCAGTTATTCTGTTATCTCAAATGGAAGAGGTCTGTGTGGCAGAAGGAATGAGGCAGGGGATTACAGGAAGACCATGAGTGTGTCCTTTCTCTTTCTGTTACCTTCCAACTTCTGCAACAAATGAAGCAGGGGTCTGACAGACAACAGCCTTTTTTACTATATATCATGATTCATCTCCAGAGCAGGTCTATCCTGTGCACTGAAAGAGGCAGGGGTCCCGTAGAAAAAATAGTAAGTGATCATGTAGTTAAAGACTATATCATAATGCAAATGTACAAAGGGGTGGCATGGAAAACCTAACTCCAGCATTTCCTGACTTTTGGAGATTTTTAAACTGACATCTTTTAGGATTGTCTTTGCAACCTTAATAGTGTTTTTTTAACATGATTTTTTGTGTGTAAAAGGAAAAATGGGCATTCTTTGGGGTCAACAGCAGTGGGAAAAATTAGCATTTGTCTCAAGTGGATTCAACTGCTTACTTAACTGTATTGCAATAGTGCCGTACATTACAGTGGGAAGTTTGGCATACTTGGAAAACATTACATTCTGTCTAAATTACAGAACCAGATCCTCAGCTGATATAAATCAGTGTAGCACTGTTGACTTGAATTAACCGATGCCTACTGACACTGAGGATCTAACCCATTATATAGACATCCTTCAGCACTTACAATTGTTTCTTTCTACAATATGTGGTCATGATCATTAGCTAGATTGTGTATGATAAAGTTTCTTTGCTATCATTTCAGGTACCGTATGCTATATTTGTAGATAGTTGGTTTAGGATTGCAAAATTCCCTTTCCTCCTCTGCTTTCTCATTGAAAATAAATGAATTAGAAAAGTGGGAAGAGAAGAAAAAGAGGAAAGAATTCCAACACTCAGGGCAAATCAGATATTTCAAAAGCAAGGATGATCATTTACATAAAGCCAGTACATGAGGTTAATGTCCAATGGAATTTAACCATACCTTCTCTTCTTTCTTGTTTTCCTTTGCTGCTGCTGTTTTGCTTGGAAGGTGGTCTTCAGTAAATACTGCAGTTCCAGAGATATTGTGGACCTCTTCTGCATTGCAACTGGGTTACCAAGGTAGGTATCACTAGGTACATTTGACAAGGGCTAACACACCATTCACCTTGGTTCCTTCCCTCTTCAGAACAATTCAGAAGTCACTCCAAAATGGAACCCCTTACCCAACAATTCCTGAGTTTTGGGAAGAGGAGAAGATATTTCAAAATCCAGACCTGAACCCAGATTTGGATTTTGCATCTTCGGCATATCTCAAGTTACAGTAGGTGGGAATCAGAAATTGGAGTACCAGTAATTCATGCATAAATATAAATAGAGGAGGGCTTAATGCACTATTGGAAGGTGCTCAGATATCTCAATATTGGTCTGGTATAAGGAATAGAAGAGAAGAGAGGAGTGTTTTGGAAACTGTGCACAGACAAGCCCAGTCAAGGATACCAGTTTTACATTTGAGGCACTGTCAAATAGAACTATACCAATCTTGTTCAAGGCTCCTGGTATCCAAACAGAGTACCCACTAGAACTGTGCACAAGTGGGACAAACAAACAAAAATGTCACTGAGTCCCTTGTTCCAGGCCATGTTCTCCTTTATTTGGGTTATTTCTGTGGAGGGGATATGGTCTAAAAATTCCATGAGTCTCCACTCCTGAAGTTTCTTGTTAATTGTTTCATTTAGGATAGAGTTTGGTGTTCCTATCCTTCACAAAGGGAGTTGGCTGGAGGTTTCACCCATGAATCTGGGGGAATCAGCCAGCAGCCCTGTGTCTGTGCGCTGGAGTCCAGTTCCCACTGCTCCCCGGACATCACAGAACCCTCGAAAAGGAGTATGCAGAGAGGAGGAGGATGTGCTTTAGATGTACATGCCCACAGTACAAAATCCAAGAAAAACAACAACAAATCATTAAATCACAGGGTTATTGAGTGTGGTTAACTCTGTGGGCATCTGGAGAATCCTATTGACTACTATTTACATAAAACTCTGGGATGGAATCCAATAAGCTTTGCTGTTTACCCTTGCTGTTACCCCTCCTTTGATATTGGAGAAATCAACAATTGTCATTTGCCTGTGATGTTAAACACTTCCACTGTCACTCAGAAAACCTTGTTTAATAACGTAAGCCATTCGTGGACAATAGCAGGAGGGTTTCAGTTAAACAGGCTGGGTTATGGTTTGTTTTAAATAGGGCCGTACAAAAGGCTGCTGAAGTTTCACTAATTTCAAACGAGCTTCTGGTAAACCCATTTCAGTTTGTGGTGCCAAAACTAGCAAAATAATATTCAGAAAACATTGCCCTCTTTTCAGTTGCTGTTGGTGTTTTGTTTTTGTTTGTTGTGAAGGAGTTTCTTTAACACTTTCAGAGTTCCTTTTTGTAAAAGAAGTGAATAACAACACTGATAATCACTTGTGTAGAATGAAGGGGGTTGGATTTTGTATGTATTATCTCAAGGTAAGTATTTTTATTGATTTTTAACTCAGTCAATATCTATCTGCCAAGTCAATAAATCATACCTCCTCAGTGGAAGTCAGTATCTGATTATTCAGCAGCACAGCATATGTGATTTTATAGGGAGCAAAGTTCCCTCTGGGAACAGACAAGAGTACAGTTGCATTTTAGTCACAAATGTCTCTTGTGGTTGTACTGTACAGAACATAGCCATTAACGACCTAATTCTCCTTGGCCTTACCCCTTGTGTAGTCATCTACACCAGTTCAAAATGGGTGCGATACAGTAGCTACTCAGAATGGGAGTGTTTTAAGCCCACTTAACCAGTTATACCAGTGCAATGCAAGGTCTGAGGCAGCACAGAATCAGGACCATCGCTTTCTAGGTTAAATAAACCTCTTTGATTTATGTCTTTCAGGAACACAACTATCTCACTTTTGACGGTTGATAATTGCATGGTATCCATCGATCCAACAATGCCAGCAAACTCAGAGAGGTAAGCCTGAGGAGGGCTTGGTCCTGTAAAATAGCATCAAGCCAAGGGAACAGGGTTTGCGTAGCCACAAACACCTTTCCTGTGCAACATGACAGGAAAGCCTGTGCAGTGGGAGGTAGCTGTCAGCAGAAGTGGGCACAAGATTATAACACGAATGCCTCTTGGTTTTTAATTTTACCTGTTGTTAAAGTAGGAAAAACTATTGCACGTAAGTTTTTAATATAGAACATCTTTTTACAACCCACTATGTTTACTCCAAAGCTTCCAGCTCCCTTAATTCACAGGCTTCTTTATTTCTCTGTTAGAACGTAGGCATGCCAGTATTTAGAAACTGTGGGTCCCGGCTTTTATGAGGTGTGGATTCATATATATGCTGCTCCAAGCCCAACACGGCTCTAAACCCTATTTGCTTTTGTTCCCTGGCATCTCAGAGCTTGCTCTGCCTTGCTATTTTTTTCACTGTGGCCACTCTCATTAGTCTTTCTTAATTTGTATACCATAGTGCCTAGGCCCCACCCCAGTCATGGGCCAGGACCTCACTGTGTTAGGCGTTGTACAAACAGAACAAAAAGACTGTCCCTGCCCCAAGGAACTTTCTTCTTCCCAGTGACCATTTCCTTGACACCCCTATTTCCAAGCTAACCTGACTCTCCTCAAAGGGGAAAGATTTCTGCTGTACTTGCAGTGTGACAATGGTGTATTCTGATGGCACTAAAACAGCCTGACCAAGTCCTTTACCACTAATGCAGTGGCAAATTTGAAGGTGATAAATTCATAGAAAGTACATGTTCTTTATTTCCATGGGTAAATTTTCAACCCACAAATTTCAAGCCAGCTCAGAATGCATCCATATACTTCTTCCCACTCTTCATGGCATGTATACCAGTCCTATATAGAAAACACAGTGTTTTATCAGTGTCATTGTAACCAGCCCTCTTTGATATTTTGCAGTACTCCATATAAAGTGAGACCTGTGGCCACTGGACAGTTATCAGGTAAAACACCTTTATTTTAGCCATATTTACTAAAACACCTTGACTGAGCTGGTCATTTGGGATTAAAAAATCTAGGAAATGTATAACTTGTATGTTCTCTAGCTGTCATGCAAAAAAAATTGATCTGACATGGCTGTAACTATGCCATAATCAGGAATAGTGCAAAATATTTAACTCCCAGGTAAAAAGTGGTTAAAATCAGCCGATATTCAAGTTAGAGACACATCTGTGAAAATGTAGGATGGAATTTTCAAAAGTACTCCCCATTAGTTGAACTCTGCTCCCACTGAGGTCAATGCTAAAGGTATCAGGGTATGTCTACACAGCAACTAGACACCCATGGCTGGCCTGTGCCAGCTACTCAGGTTCAGGATGTGGGGCTGTTTCATTGCTGTGTAAATGTCTGGACTCACGCTGGAGCCTGGGATCTAGGACCCTGCAAGATAGGAAAATCAGAAGTGTACAGAACAATGAAACAGCCCTGCAACCCAAGCCCTGTGAGCCCAAGTCAGCTGGCACGGGCCAGTCACGGGTTTCTAGTTGCTGTGTAGACTTGCCGTTTCCAGTGAGGTCAATAAGGGTAGGGCCATTACTGATCACTTCTGAAAATCCCATGTGTAGTATTTTGTCAGATTTTTTTTTTTTTACCTCTGCAAACATCTCATCAAAGTTGGGCACAACATTTGTACCGTAGGAAAGGGGGGTGTTCCTTCAAACATTTACTGGGTGCAGGTTCAGTAGCTCTAAATAAATGTGACATGACTGAAGAAGCTCTGGATGGACAACAACATTGCATATACCATGTGTGCTTTCAGGGGCCTGTTCTCCAAAGCAGCTAAGTTGTTCCCCCTCCAAATGGAATAGAAATGGCACTTTCACTACAGTCCAATCTGCTTCACATTTTCTCTCTACTTTTGAACAACATGCTTAGGCCAACAGCTCCCAGATTTTGGTGTGGGGTGCACAGGAGGTCCACAGAGCACTTGCTTGTGTTCAGCAGGGAGCTGGCTAGTCATGTGATACTGGCTGCTTCTGTCTAGCTGGTTCTAGAGCAGTGGTCCTCAAGCTGTGGGTCGGGATCCCATTGTAATGGGGTCGCCAGGGCTGACGTTAGACTTGCTGGCCAAATCCCAACCCCCCCCCCCACCCAGGGCCAAAGCCCAAGAGCTTCAGTTCTGGGTGGCCAGGCTCAAGTTACAGGCCCCTGCCTGGGGCTGAAGCCCTTGGGCTTCAGCTTTGGTCCCCCCGCCCGAGGCGGTAGGCTCAAGTGGGCTCAGGCTTCAGTCCCCCCTCCTGGGGTCATGTAGTAATTTTTGTTGTCAGAAGGGGGTCGTGGTGCAATTAAGCTTGAGAATCCCTGCTCTAGAGGGGCGCTGGCTTTGCACTGCAAAGAAGTGTACAGAGGCTATAAAAGCAGTTGGAAACAAGGAAGAATGGCGTGGCCCTAGCTGCATCTTCTAGCTTCCATTGGGAGAGCAATGTCTAGAGGAAAAGGAAATGAGGCAGCCTGGCAGTATGTCCAGGGGAGACGGGAGGGCCAGGCAATTGGGAAGCATGTCCAGAGGGAGGGAACAGGTGATGGAGAAGCATGTTCAAGGGAGCAGGACAAGGGAAAGGAATAGGATAGATTGGAAGGGGGAAAGGATTTTATGACAATAGAGAGACTTAAAAGACTTCACATAGCAGTGACTGCTGAAGACTAAGGAAGGCTATCCAAATGAGAGGAGAGGGGTCCATGTGATAGCAAATGGGAAGGGAGCAAGCCTATGAGACAGTCTTCTTATTAAAATGTGCTTCACACTGAGAAAGTGTCAGAACTCTTGGCCTAGGAGCTAAATACCTGCATTACAAGTGAGAAGGAAAGGGGTTTTAGGAGGCGTGACCTTCCTTAAATACTGACTAGTATCAAATGGGAAGGGAGCAAGCCTATGAACAGTCCTTCTTATTAAAATGTGCTCCACACTGAGAAAGTGTCAGAACTCTTGGCCTAGGAGCTAAATACCTGCATTACAAGTGAGAAGGAAAGGGGTTTTAGGAGGCGTGACCTTCCTTAAATACTGACTAGTATCATTGTTTGCGTGCCTAATCTACAAAAAGGGACAGATCCTCATCTGGTGTGCGTAAGTATGGCTCTGCAGTCGAGCTACGCTGATTTATACTGGCAGAGAGTCTGACCCAATGTCTCCAGGTAGTTTGGTTTTATTTACATGAAGCTCACTTTGTATTTTCCAATTTGCCTTTTCACACTTTCTGATAGTCATGTTTCTTTGGCCCAGCTGAAGGGGGCAGGTGGGGAGCATGCTTTGTTTAGAGTACAGCTCATCATTTTAATACTGTCTGTGGGTTCTTGCTCATTTATGAAGCGGGGATTCCCAAAGATCTAAGCTGAAAAGGGCTGGAAATTCCTGGTGGTTTAGTAGCCAAAGCAGGCAAACAGTTTCTGTTCTGGAAAAGGAAGCAAGTTGGACTGTATGCAAGGGAATTAAGGTTCCTTTCGTTTCGGTTTTCTCGTTTACATTGGTTGCCATTAATTTTAAACATTCCTGACCTTTTGCGGGGCATAAAAAGAATTGAGAGTGGGAAATTGTTCTTTTTTGTAAAAATGTTCAGTCTAGTTCTTCTTTTTAAACAAACCTGACTGCATGAAAGGAGGATGCAACCACATTCTGCTTTCAAGAGCAACTAGCTGGTAGTCAAATAGATGCCAAAAAAGGGCCACAACGATTTCCACAAGGGGTGTAGCTAGCACTATTTTTTTCACTGCTCTCTGACATAGCTGGAAAACAGTGAAGTACGGGTAAGTGGAGCAAAGAAGAGCATGAAAGATGAGACTGGAAAGTTTGACCCTTAGAAAGGAATATACAAGCAGCAGCTTCACTATAGTGAGGCCTGGTCTATACTACAAAGTTAGGTCAACATAAGCCATTTCGCATTGACCTAGTTGTGCATGTGTCTACACTTAAATTTGTCTCCCACCAATGTAAGCACCCCGTTACAGCAACACAGTTACACTCCCTCCCCAAGCGGCACTGAGCTATGTTGATGTACGAGGTCAATGCTGTGCAAGCAAAGACACTGAGTTACCTGTGTTGACCTTAGCAGTCCTCCAGCAGCTGTCCCACAATCTCGACATTGACCGCTCTGGTCTCAGTTGTGAACTCCACTGCCCAGAAGTCACAGAGACCAGAAGGTCTCTCCTTCCTTTTAACGCCCCATGGATATTTAAAATGCCTTTTCCTGATTGTCCAGCCTGGTGAGCGCACCTGGAAGCTCTCCACTGTTGTGCACTACTGCCCAGCAGACTATGCTGGCTACATGCTCCATAGAAGCTCCAGCTTGGCATAGACAGAAGATACTGGATCTCCTAGGCCTGTGGCGAGAAAAGGCTGTGCAAGCACAGCTATGGACCTGCCATAGAATGTGGCCATCTATGAGCAGATTGCATGGGGATTACAGGAGAAGGTGTACAACAGGAACCAGCAGCAGGGCCATGTGGAAAGCAAAGGAATGTGTCAGGCATACCAGAAGGCCAGGAAGGCCAACAGTCAATCCACAAGCCTTCTGTTTTTACAAAGAGCTGCATGACATACTTAGAGGAGAACCCACCACCATGGATACCTCCTGGGAGCCTGAGCCACAGGTCCCTGACCTGAACAGCAAGGAGGATGAGGCTGGGAGACAAGCGACCGGGGGAGGGTCCAGCTGTGCCATTAGCCAGGACCTGTTTGAAACTCCAATGCATCTACTCAGTCCTGGCAATCAAGAATGAGTGAGCCCAGTGGAAGGGAAGGATCTTCTGGTAAGTGTGTAAATTTATTTCCCATTACAGTGATGGCACCCCCAACTTAACAGGACACATTTATGGATTTTGTATTATTTTACTTGTACTAGAAGAGGTAGCAGTACAAAAAAGAGAAATAATGTTATCTACTTTTTATTCCCCTGTAGAGTTAGGCAAGATTGGAGCCATGAGGAGAAATTTATTTATATTTACAGGGATGTCCCTGGAATTCTTCTGAGAGATCTCGATGAAACTTTCATGGAGGTACTTTGCAGTCCTTTCCTGAAGGTTTCTAAGGATGTCAGCCTTATTTCTTCCTCTGCAGTAGGACATTTTCCCATGCCAATCAGCGGTAACTTCAGCAGGCCATTGCAGTACACAGGCTAGCAGCAAACAGACGTAAGCGACTTTGAGTCACCAGTAGCAGCTGTGATCTCTGTGTCTTTGTTACCCTCAGTAGTGAGATATCAGCTAAAATCACCACAGTCTGTAGAAAATAGTGCCCGTATTCAGTGCCACTTCCCTAGTTTCATGCAACTGAGCAATTTCTTGCCTCATTTCTCTCACCTCTAGCAAGCCTTATTCACCATGGCAGGTGCTGAGTGGTGCCATAGACAAGCACTCCAAAGCAGAAGTATCAACATGTATGGCTTGTTTAAAACTTTGGGGGAGTGAGGGAAGTGAGTTCTGAACCTTAACTTTTGCTTTCTGTTGTGATTATACTGACAAGGGTACCCCTGTGTTGTATCTGTAGCTGCTGCTCTTGCAACCTTGAGGTGTTCCCCCTTCACACCATGAAACACCTGAACCAGATAAGGAGGAAAAAGAAGAGGACTTGGGATGACATGTTAAATGAGATCCTGCAAGCCAGTGCTGCATGTGGTTGGGAGCAAAAGGCCTGGAAGGTGAACATTGCAGACAGCCGGGAGAAGGAAAGTGTGAACAGAAGAAAAGCCCAGGATTCACAGCAGGAAAAGGAAAGGGAGATGCATCAGGACCTAATGGGGCTTTTCTGGCAGCAAACACAGACTCTGCAGACTCTTGTGGATCTACGGGTTCAACAATCCTGGGGCCACCTCCCTTTGCAGTCCATGGCAAACTCCATTACAGCACTTCCCTGCAGCCCCCCCGTCAACATTCCACATGGCACCAGGGATTACAGCCCTACCAGCCCAGGGGACGTTAAGGACAACCACTGCTTCACATGCACTGACCTGTGAAAGCCACGGAAACTGTATGTGTAGCACAAATGGATATGAATGTTCTTTCCCCTTGATACATTCTGTTCTATTAATTTATTAAAGTTTTGAGTGTATTTGCTTTTAAATTGCACAGATTTTTCTCGGCATTGGTTTTGTTACTGAATAAAATTCAGTTATTTGGAACATCATCAGTTCATAACATACGCTGCAGAGTACCTAGCAGTTCTGAAAGCACCCACTTACTTGTTCCTGCATAGTGTGATACAACTCACAGGATCAGTGACAAACACGCACAGTGTAATAATCATAAATGTACAGCAAGCAGCACAAAATGAATAGGTATATTGACAGTGTTATATGCATAGAATGTACACCAGCGTCCTACAACTTCCTAACAGTCCTTCACACTGCAGGGCCAGGTAGAGCACAGCTCACCACACCACGTTACTGTGGCTCACTGATAAAAAGGTGCTCTTTCAAAAGCCTCCCTGGCCATATAGCTCCACCTTGAGATCTTCTAGCAGCCCTGTGTCTGGCAGACAGCTGCTTTAACCCTCCACTCCAGCAGCAACATTTTCCCCTTTGCTTCATAGCTATTATGCAGGGGCACAGCAGGCAGCTATAACTGTTGGGATGTTTTTCTCACTGAAATCCAATCTTGTGAGTAAAACCCACCCGACCCCCGGATCTACCAAAAGTACATTCAACTGTCATTCTGCACCTGCTGAACCAGTAGTTGTGCATCAGTACAAGCACTCCTGGTGATTACCACACAGTGCCGATGCAAGGAGACAAGTATGCATGCACAAGCTTACACGAACTGCAGCAGCTTTACTCTGACATAACTTGCATCAACCAAAGTTTGTAGTACAGACATGGTGTAAAGGTGTGATGCACAGGAGTACTGGTAAGAGGCCAGTCTTTGTCCTGGCCATAGTCACGTGGGTCAGGACTGCAGTCACATAATAGGGGCATCCTCCATCAACTCCAGTGAGTACTGTTCTATCACAAGTAGCTTTACTGTCTTCACATTGCAGAAATCTGTCTCATTCCTGAAGTTAAAATGGTCTTAGGACTCACAGATTCATGACCGTAGGGTTGTGCAACAACTAAAGCTCAAGCACTTCTTAATACGATAGATGCCTGTTAAATTATGCTGAAGAGCAAATCCTACAGAATTCTGACCCTTGAGGAAAACAATAAAACTAAATTGCTCTAGCATTTTCTTTTGGAGGCCTCTGATCTGTCATTGCTTAGATGCACTGAATTCACTTCTGAGCCTTTCCTAGTGCCACTATCACTAGCTCAGTCAGACAGGTTCTTGGGAAAAGGGTAACAAAATAACCTCATGCCAAACTTGGACTGCATATTGAAATGCAAAGAGGTCAGTAGACTCTTTGTCTTATCAACTGAGGTGAGATCTAGACCAACACACAGTGCCTTTTACCACTTCTTTCTACAGAACCTCAGCATTAGGAACAATTATTAGTCCATTTCATAGTCTGTTGACCAGACAAAGGGCGAAGAATGCATCTTTGCTTCCAACTTCAGTTGCTCTTTATTTGTCTTTTCAATTAGCTTGTTATCAACCACTCATATGGAAGAAAGTCCATGATTTCTGTAGCCCATGATTAATGTAGCTGCCTGGTAGGAGACCTGTGTGCAAATTTATTTATATACCTGCCTTGCTGATTGATGAGCCCATTGATGATATATAAGTGAGACCCACAGATTTTTTTGAATGGTTATATATAGACCTATCTTCCTTGTACCTTTTCATTATTTGTGAAATGACAGAAACTTGTCACAATGCCTGAATCTACATATATGATCTATTTTCATTAAGAGCTAAGATAACTCTTAAAACTTATGCAAGAGTGTGACATGCTCATTCTAAACAATGTCTTCAGGAAAAAGATGCCCATCCTGCAAAGCTATTCCCTACATAACTTACTCACACAAGTAGCCCGTGGGCTGGACTCTGATCTCGGGTATGCCAGTGTAAATCCAACAGCAGGTACTGTAACTTGCAAAGAGATTACTCACCCCAGGAAGAGTTTGCAAGTTTCAGCCCTAATGAACTTGTAGAGCAATCTTAGATTATTAACTGCAGTGGATTTGGGGTCCAAATTAGAGCTGACTACAAAACAAGAATTTCATTTTGTGAAAAATTTCAAGGTTTCAGAATTTGTTTTTGTTCTGCAGTGGATCAAAACTATGACTTTTTAATAATTTTCCGAGAGGCAGAGCAAGAGACCTTGAGCAAGAGAATAGCCTAGTGGTTAGGGTCCTCGCCTGGGAGATGCGGGTTTAAGCCTATGCTCTGCCTGAGTTCTCTGGTCCTGTGATTATTAATTATTTCTGCAAAGTCCAACATGAGAAATTGAGACTGACTTTATAGTCCAGTGATTGGGGGACTTAGCTGGAATGTGGGAGGCATCTCTACCTCAGAACAGGCACTTGAACCTGGGTCTTCCATATCCCAGGTAAGGGCCCTAATCAATTGACTATTATGCGGAGCGTCTCTCTTGTTCCCAGAAATTCCAGCTTAGACCTCAGCAACATTCCCATCCAAAGGTTTGCATCCATGGAAAGTTTTGGCTTTCATGAATTGGTATTTTCCAATGAAAAAACATTTTGTCAAAAAAATCCCAACCAGCTCTCATTGTGCACATTTTTAAGGCTTTTTTTCTTCGAATCTTTTACATTTGGAAGGACTATCCTCCTTATCAAATAAAATGCTTGAGAGAAATCCTGACTGTGAGCTGGGCAGAGGCACAAGCTCCGGTACGTGTGGTGAGGATGGGACCATAGGGCAGAAATTATCCAGCCTGATTCTAGTCCTTAGGGCGAGATTATCACAGGCCTTGCTTGGCCACCTAGAGAAGTGTGGTGCGGTAAGCCAGCCTTCCCCCACACCCACTGCTTTGACCTGCTCAGATTGCAATTCTAACTGTTTTTCAGGGGAGCAGGACCAAATTGCCTGCTACTCCTCCTGCTCCATGAGCAAGTCAGTAGGAAGGGGTGCTAAGTGGTAAGATCCACATCAGTTGGAAGTAACAGAGGAGGAGAAGGACCTCGGAGTATTGGTTGATCACAGGATTACTATGGGGCGCCAATGTGATATGGCCGTTAAAAAAGTGAATGCGTTTTTAGGATGCATCAGGTGAGTTATTTCCAGTAAAGATAAGGAGGTGTTAGTACTGTTATACAAGGCACTGGTGAGACCTCATCTGGAATATTGTGTGCAGTTCTGGTCTCCCATATTTAAGAAGGATGAATTCAAACTGGAACAGGTACAGAGAAGGATTACTAGGATGATTCGAGGAATGGAAAACCTGTCTTATGAAAGGAGACTCAAAGAGCTTGGCTTGTTTAGCCTAACTAAAAGAAGGCTGAGGGGAGATTTGATTGCTTTTTATAAATATATCAGAGGGATAAATATCAGGGAGGAAGAGGAATTATTTAAGCTTAGTACCAATGTGGACACAAGAACAAATGGATATAAATTGGACACTAGGAACTTTAGACTTGAAATTAGATGAAGATTTCTAACCATTAGAGGAGTGAAGTTTGGGGGCAGGGAAGTAGTGGGAGCAAAAGACATATCTGGCTTCAAGACTAAGCTTGATAAGTTTATGGAGGGGATGGTATGATGGGATAGCCTAAATTTGGCAATTAATTCATCTTTGATTATATAATATAATGGAGATATACTCATCTCCTAGAACTGGAAGGGACCCTGAAGGGTCATTGAGTCCAGCCCCCTGCCTTCACTAGCAGGACCAAGTACTGATTTTGCCCCAGATCCTTAAGTGGCCCCTCAAGGGACTGAGCTCACAACCCTGAGTTTAGCAGGCTAATGGTCAAACACTGAGCTAGCCCTCCCTCTCCCAGGCAGGTAAATATGCCTGATGGTCTGTGATGGGATGTTAGATGGGCTGAGATCTGAGTTAGTACAGAGAATTTTCCTGAGTGCTGGCTGGTGAGTCTTGCCCATATGCTCAGGGTTTAACTGATCACCATATTTGGGGTCAGGAAGGAATTTTCCTACAGGGAAGATTGCAGAGGCCCTGGGGGTTTTCACCTTCCTCTGCAGCATGGGGCACGGGTCACTTGCTGGAGGATTCTCTGCACCTTGAGGTCTTTAAACCATGATTTGAGGACTTCAATAGCTCAGACATAGGTTAGGGGGTTGTTACAGGAGTGGGTGGGTGAGATTCTGTTGCCTGCATTGTGCAGGAGTCAGACTAGATGATCATAATTGTCCCTTCTGACCTTAAAGTCTATAAGATCCCTGCTTCAGCCTCCCCATGGCTGTAGTAGCTGTCTGGGGCCAGAGGCAGGAGTAAGGCCCTCCACAAATAGCTATGTCTAAACTACTGCAGGATCAACACTGCTGTGATCAATGCACCGGGTAGTGATTTAGGGAAGATCTTCCGTGGGTAGTGATCAATCTATCAGGGTTCGATTTATCGCATCTTGTGTAGACGTGGATAAATCAATCCTCGAACACGCTTCCCGTCGACTCCGGAACTCCAGCTCACGAAAGGCGGAAGCGGAGTTGACAGGGGAGCGGCAGCGGTCGACTCGCCACTGTCCTCACTGCCAGGTAAGTTGACGTAAGATACGCCGACTTCAGCTACAAAAATCTATTCTCATAGCTGAAGTTGCATATCTTAGGTCGACCCCCAACCCAGTGTAGACCAGGGCTTACTGGGTCTGGAGATGACCTGCTAAATCGATGGCAGAGTGACCCAGCATGGTGCAGATGCCCCAGTAAGTCAACCTAAAATCCTCCTCTCTGATCTTATATTGCAGATCTCATATCTGTGCTGTGGAAGCACTGCTGAATATCATGCCCTCATTTGGGGATGAATTCCCATTGCTGTCATACAAGAAACCTTGCCAAGAGCTCTACACAGAGCAAGTGAAGAATAGGCAACAGATAGGTGCAGGAAGAGTTGAATTTTGCCTGTAAACTGTGCAGCATTAGTTTATTGCAATATCATTGGGTAGGTGTAAACCTTCTGGTTTTCACTTGCAAAATGTTGGGGAGCAAAACTGAAGTCCTTTGCAAATTATGCAAAAACGTTGTCTTGCAAAACTGTATCCACTTTTGTAAATGTGAATTTCAGAATGAAGGTGACAATTACATTTCATGTTTGTGTTCCAGTAGGAGCTAGAGGCCCTAATAAAGCCTGGAACACCATTGTGCTATGCAGTGTGCATGCATGTAAGGTCAGATTGTGATATCCTGATGCACATTGAGTTACACAAGGAGTTGCAATGAAATCAATGAGATTACTGATGGCATAAAGCAGTACTCAGCATGAAGGGAGTTTGCAATCTGGCCCATAGTAAGAGCCATTCCCTGCCCAAAAAAGCTCAATAGACACAACAAACAGAGGACAGGAGAACGGAAGGATTATTATTATCTTCATTTTAGAGATGGAAAACTGAGACACAGAAGTGCAAATCCTCAAAAGTTTTTAGACACCTAACACCCATTGATTTCAATGGGAACTAGGGTCCTAAATGTCTTTGAGTATTATAAATGGTGTCTGCATAAATCTCAAATTTTTTTTGCAACAAGAAATTATAGCATTCTTGATTAAAATGTTTAAAAGAAATGGTGCTTTGTCTCTTTAAAATGAGAGGAAGTGCCATTGTTAGTCATATCTTTACTGTATTCTAGGGTTATAAAACATATATTTTGTTTTGAAAGTCATTTATTACATCTATAAACATCACATTGCAGTTGACTGTTCCCTGGATTAGAATGTCCTGGTACTCTTAGTGAGTTTTGACAGGCGGAAGGAGTGAAAATAGAACATCTAGTTTTGTTACTGAGCTGGTTTTTAAAAGCAACTTGTCAGTCTCTTGCATGCTACAGCCATTGAGACAGATCTGAGAGGTGCTGAATTCAGGGTACACGGGTTTCTGTATTTATTATTACTGCTGGACTTGTAGCATTCCAGGCATTGTATATGGTAAGTAGAGATGAAGCTTTCCTGGTATCTTAAATAAGTATTATTTGTTTTGTTTCAGCTCTTTGATTTTCAACAGCAGTTTTATACCCTTTCTGGGATAACTGAAAACTATTCCCTGTAATGGAACAAA
This sequence comes from Gopherus evgoodei, assembly GCF_007399415.2. NCBI lineage: Eukaryota > Metazoa > Chordata > Testudines > Testudinidae > Gopherus > Gopherus evgoodei. Next base: position 159,590,135 of record NC_044322.1, on the reverse strand, counting down.
TCTTTTCCCAAACATATATTTTGCATTGTGTATGTTATATTTATGATACATCTTGATATATCAGAAAAGTACAAGAGGCAGCTGTTAGAAATGCAAATATGTTGTTTATGCTTAAGGTATAAATGTGTGTGTGCCAATATATTAAAAATATATTTAAAACATATGAGAGAATATAAAATGTTTATCTTGCATTTCCAGGAGAGATTGAGAGAAATATAACATATTGCTACTGGACTTCATTTGTGGAAGACAGGGGATTATATTAGCACCATTTTGTCATTTTACTTTTTTAAAACTGACTAAAAGAATCTATTTCTTGAAATCCAGTGTCTTGTTTAAGAAGCACTTGCTCTTTCAAACACTAATTGCACGGTCTTGTGGTTCATCTCAGCAAAGAGTCTGGGGATTTACTAGATAAAGGAGACCTGAACTACTCTGCAGAGCAAGTTTAATTGACACAGCTGCTGGAGACGAGAGAGCTGTCTACACTAGGACTTCCAAAGTTGCTAACAACAGTGGAGCTGAACCAGTGCGGGCAATACAGCATTTTTACATTTTTATTACCTACTGTAGACAAGGCTGTAGAGTTAGGTTTGATTTTCAAGGGTTAGGTTTGATTTTCAGGGGAAAGTGCTTGGGAAGTTTGTACTGCAAATGCTAGTGCTCTCCCTGTCCTATGGATACTCAGAGGACTCCGTTCTCCAGAGCTGTGAACCCGGCACTTCATATTAGCACTTCATGCACTTACATTTTTTAAAGGTTAGCAACTTTTTAAAGTATATTAAGGATTTTTTAAAGAAAGTCTGTTTTTTTTAAATAAATAAATTAATATGTTACCATATAATATAAATTTAGTGACCTGATCCTGCCATCCTTATGTAGGCAAGATTCCCATTACTCCATTAGGAGTTTTTGCTGTGTAGAGACTACTCCTGTGTGAATTCTGCACCACTGCGTACACACAGAATTCGAGTGCAGCACAGAATATTTTTTTCTCAGCAGAAAATACATTCTGCCAAGAAGTGCTGCAGTTATGCCTTTTACCCACTAGGGGCCACTGTGTGCCAGAACAGAGAGCAGCCACCCTGGGGTGCGAGCAGCCCGAACTGCCAATAGGGAAGGGAAGAGAAGAGGCTGCGTTCCTGACAGTGCCCTGTCCATGGGGCCAGGTCAGAAGGCAAGGGGAATGGAGGGTTGAATAGGATGTGGCACATGGAGCTGCTGGGGGGTCACAGATTGGGGTTCAGAAGGGCTAGTGGGGAGCACAGACTGGAGCAGGGACTGAATAAGAATGGGGGTACAGGAACACCTGGGGCAGCGTGAGGGGACTGCAGAGACACGTGGGGGGGGCTGGCTGAGTGGGGTACAGGGACACATGTGGACAGGGGCAGATGTGCCTGAATGAATGAGAGAAAATAGGGGTCAGCCAGGGTCTACATGGGAACGCTTTCTAACAATCTCCCACCCACACCCCCAACAACCCTCCAAGTTCACACCCAGCCTCCTCCAGCAATTACTTCCCTCTCCCTCAGCTCCTTTGTTATCATGGGCTCCCCCAAACCTTTGTACTGCTTCTGAGGAATATGGGAATATGGTTCTGTGTTGTAGTTTAAATTAATTATTACTCAGAGTTCTGTATTAATATGGCAAATAATGAATCTATTTCTAAAAACATTTCCTGAATCATTTTTGTTGTCTGTATTGTAACAGACAAATTTGCTGACAGGCATTTTGAAATAAATTACCAAAATAATTGAAATTGGTGTGATTATATTGTTTTATTATGACAAATAAAATGTGCATAATTTTAAAATATTGTGTGCAGAATTTTTAATTTTTTGGCAGAGAATTCCCCCAGGAGTAACACTTCAGGATTAGACACTTATCTGCTTTATCCTAAGGATGTTTGTGCAGTACAAGGCAAGTTGCTCACTGTGACTTTGCTGTCCTGCTGCATTATCAATGGTTTAGAACACGGCTCTGTGATTCGGGTTTTACTTGGAAATACTGGGACTATGATTGGTCCTTGACTGGAGCTGCTGGGCACTATGATGATGCAAGGAATAAATTATTGCCTGTAGCATATTGGTAAAGCAGAATGTACAGACTAGTTAGGTGGTCTCTACTGCAGGTGGGATGCATAGGTGTTAATGCTTCTCACTTAAGTCCATGCTTGACTGGGGAAGAAGGCATAAGCCATGTACACAGAGATAAAAATTAAAGCGTGAGTAGAAAAATCTAATGTAGAAGTAGGTTATCTCCCAAGCAATGTCAACAACAATACATCTTCCATGTTTACTTTTTAGATTTACCTCATTTAATCCAAAACTTTGGACACATTTATGTTTAATATTATATCAAATGCTCCATCTTACTTAATTTGCATTCGCGCTACAGACTCTTGTCCTAAATTATTTCTTTTTCATACATATTATAGTTTACTGAATGTCAGTAAATACAGCTTAAAAACCAAACCAAATGCCAGCAAAGGATATCAAGGCCAGTGAGGATCATAACATTTCTGACAAGAGTTAAGGGGTACCATTTTTAATAGTACCTAAATTACTTTTGAAAATGATGCTTAGACGTGTAAGTCATTTAAATGCTTTGAAAATGTTTACCCAAGATTTACTTTTAGAATTATAGGCCTGTTCTACTTTAAAATGTCTATTGCTGATTTCTTCTCTATTGGTTACATAACATTTGAATAAATAGCTCAAAACAAAGAGTTTGGGACGGATCCTCAATTGGTGTAAACTGTCATAGGTCCATTGATTTTCTATGGAGCTATGACAGTTTATATCAGCTGAGGATCTGCCCTTTATAGTGTGTGTGTGTATTATATATATATATATAGTGTGTGTATTATATATATATATATATATATATATAGTGTGTGTGTGTGTGTGTGTGTGTGTATAAAAGATATATATATATATATATATATAATATGTGCATGTGAGGGTGTACATATAGATTATAGATCTATGTGTGCAGATATAGGTGATGGATATAGCTTCTGCAGCTATACTAGGGAGGATGTAATTTGGCTATCACATTTCATGCTTCAGGGCATAAGCATAAATAAAAAATAATGTCCCTATAGTATGGCATTTCATAACTAGAGCAGTTACCCACTGTCAGGAATAGAAAGGATACTAGACAAGTTGGATCAAGGGTCTTCCCCAGTATGGTAGTTCTTAGTTTTTATTGCAATAATTATTTACTGGAAATTGTCAAAGGCAAGTATATCCTGAATGTCTTTCATTCCATCAAATATCAGCGTCTTGGAAAGTTGCTTCTTACTTATCTGTCTTAAGGTTTGCTATCATGTCAACCACCGCAGTACCGTACTAAGCATTGTAAAGCCAAGGTACAGTGTGAACCTTTCCTATGTGTCTAAAATGTACTTGCTGTAGTTGTCTTGTCATAAAGAACAGTAAAGGGCTAGAATTCTCTCTTTCAGTAAGAATTGGTCTCAATGTTTGGTGTATTGCTTTCCTCCCATTGCAGAATTAGCAATGTGTTTTACCTGTGAACATGGACACCACTTCTGTAGGTTTTAGACTGTTTTTTAATATGTACAAAAACAAGGAATTTTACTTGCTGTTTTCTAGCTACCTGATCAAATCACTCAGTACTGTCTAGGGTTGCCAGTTTTTTACTGACACAAAACCAAACACCCTAGCCCCACTCCTTCCCCAAGCCCCTCTCCCTCCCTGCTCACTACATTCTCCCTCCCTCAGTGGTTCACTCTCCTCCACCCTCACTCACTTTCACTGGGCTGGAGCAGGAGGTTGGGGTGCGGGAGGGGGTGAGGGCTCTGGCTGGGGGTACGAGCTCTGTGGTGGGGCCAGGGATGAGAGGTTTGGGGTGCAGGAGGGTGCCCCAGGCTGGGGCAGGAGTTTGGGGTTTAGGATATGGGAGGGGGCTCTGGGTTGGGGCAGATGGTTGGGGTTCAGGAGGGGGCTTTGGGTTTGAGGGGGCTTAGGGCTGGGGTGGGAGGTTGGGGTTTGGGTGTGGACTTACCTCAGGCAGCTCCCAGCCAGTGGCACAGTGGGGCTAAGGCAGGCTCCCTGCCTGTCCTGGCTTCATGCTGCGCTATGCCCTGGAAGCAGCCAGGAGGTCCAGGTCCTAGGTGGGGGAGCCAGGAGGCGCCACACACTGCTCTCACCTGCAGGCACCACCTCCTCAGCTTCCATTGCCCATGGTTCCCAGCCAATGGGAGTGTGGAGCCAGTGCTCAGGGCTGGGGCAGCGTGCTGAGCCCCCAGCCCACAAGCCTAGGAGCCAGACCTGCAGGCGTTTGCGAGGCACAGCGCAGTGCCAGGACAGGTAGGGACTAGCCTGCCTTAGCCCCGCAGCACCACCAACCAGACTTTTAATGGCCTGGTCAGTGATGCTGACCAGAGCCACCAGGTTCCCTTTTCTACCGGGCATTCCAGTCGAAATCTGAATGCCTGGCAACCCTAGTGCTATCCTATCATTTATAGTTTGACTTCCTTTTCAATGTCATGTGTCGGGTCTTCTAGAAAATTAGAATGGGATTCTTGGAGTAAAGCTAATAGAGTAAATTAATACACTGACTGGTTTTTCTTGTTTCGGGACCTGAATTTTAATCCTAGTTTGGATTACAAAAGCAAATGAATATAGTGGTCTCCTCTCCTCCTGCAGACAAGTTTAAAAACAAAAAACCACTGCAGAACTAGCAGTCTCTGGGGAAGTAAGTAAAAGAGATTTGCAGGTCAGGCATGAGGTCCATTTACTGTATCGTGTGGGAGACTTTCGCTACAGCTGTTTGCACTCTACCTGATTTAAGATCATGCTACTAGTCAATAACTTGCACGAGCACTAAATTTACCTAAAAATTTTTAAAGAAAAAACAAACAAACTAAAGGATCTAGTGGTTTCCTAGGTCTCCAGAAAGGTCAAGATTTTATATTTCCTGTAATGCAGTTTATTTCCACATTATAGTTAAGAACAATGGAGGACGGGCCAATATCTGGGGAGTGTTTTTGCAGGCAGTGGCTGAAATGAACTACAGACTCCACAGTCAACCAGCCAGCTCCAACTCTGCAAAATGACCTTATTTAGCAATGGTGTGTTATGCCCTTTTAAAGAAGATGCTTCTGATACTATTACCTACCCTAGAATACAGCATGGTTATGGAATGACAGTTCCTAGATTTAAGAAGTTACTGAACTTTGCTGCTTTTTACAGTCCGTGCCAAAGATAGGACTACAGTGTGATCCCAAGCTGTGCTTTAGCCACGTTGAAGCATTAACATGTTGTTACTGGGTTCTTCACATGGTGTGTTTATAGTGTAAATGCAACCTGTGTGAACCAGAAGGAGGAAAGTGGGCCACGATTTTCAAAAGCGATTAGTGATTTTGGGTGCTTCCAGTTTTGGGTGTCCACCCTGAGACACCTGAAAGGGGCCAAATGGTCAGAGGATAGGTGCAGAATTCTTTCTGGAAATCAGATATTTTTCAAATATCTAAAGTTGGGTGTCCCAAAATGATCAGCCTCTCTTGAAAACCTTGGCTGTAACCTGTAGCCAGAGGACATGAGACTGTGGTAGAACCAAGGAAGTAGCAAATATAGTGAAAGGTACCATCACTGGCATATCTATGTTCTGTTCCAAAACGAATGGTTATATTCAATACACCAGAATAGCTGCTTTGCTATATGTTTCTTTGATGCAGACCCACAACAAAAACAGGACAGACACGTGGATGGATTTTAAGCCAAAGGCTACAAATCTTATTAAACTTTAACAGAGGGGAGGGATGCTACCCACCATCACCCCTGCTCGCCTATACCAGGCATTTAGTTGGTTCCAGTGCAAGATTTCTAGGGCTCCGACCACATCACTCATAACTCAGCGTAGGCACTCCTCAGTCTACCCCCCGGGACTCAGCTCATTCTGAGTTCCAGCACAATGTACTCCCACAAGGGGAACAAAGGGTGCAGCAGGGTGGGGACTCTGCCCGCAGGGCCCCAAGGTCTCACTTTGTCCCAAAAACCCATTGTCAAAATCCTAGGTCTCTTATCTCTGGGAACTGTTTATTTTATCCTTGCAACCATGTGGGAAACCAGCTGCAAATTGTGACAAATCAACAACTCAAAGTACTCCCTTTAAGTACCAAATGCATTCCTACTTAACCCACTGTGGCTTGAAGGTGCTGCAAAGAAGCCAAAATATTCTCTGGTCCTCTGCTAGTTGGCCCATGGGAGGAAAAAAATCTTTCCTGACCCCCCTAAACAGACGATCAGCTAGGCCTGCAGCATCTCTCAGGCCAGGTTCCCACTCCTAGTTCAGGGTGGGTAGTATGGGGCTGCAGGAATGAAGTCCAAAGAGGCTCCACATGGCTCCCCATTCCAGGTTAAATCCTGGGAGTTGGGGAATGCTAGCCAATCAGCACCCTTTTCCCCTCCAACTGGCCAATATGTACCAGAGACTCCAAGGGAGAGGTCCTTCCGTGAGTAGCTCCCTACCTCACTGCTGGGACTGTCCCCCTTCACTAGTGGCTCCATCAAGTTCCCCCACATGTTGCAGCAGGTGGGTGGCATTTGCCAAGCCCTAAAGTTGAAGTAATGCATACAGTGTCAGACTTCACTGCCTTCTTCTTCTGTGTCGCATCCTATGTTTTCCCATTATTTTGTTTTTTAGAGAAAGAGGAATTGTTCCAGAGTGTACTGACACAGATTGCTGAACAATTCTCAAGGTAAAAACTTTACATCATTATTATGAATGCAAAGTTCTATTTCTTTTATTGACACCGGCTAAGGCTTTCAAAGGGGGCTAAAGAAGTGAGACACCCAACTTCCACTGGAATTCAAAGGGAGTTGGGCACCTCATGCCCTTAGAACTCTTGACAATTCCAGCCTTACTGCCGGACTCAGCCCATTCAACTCCCATTGACTGCAACGAGGAGATGCACAAGGCTTATGCCAAGAGGGAATTTGGATGGTATTTGCACAAGAAATGAAAGGTTAATTGATTTAATTGTGCTTCCATCATCTTATTGGCAGCAAAAAAAGTGCATCTTTGTTTAGTTTTGTAGGCTCAGCACTTGTTCATCGATTTTAATGTGCACATTTTTCTTCCATCAGATAACAATTCTGAATGTTTTTACAGATGCTTATTTTATCTTCACTGGCTTCAGTAAAAGGGATTAATTCTACTATATCTCTGTAAGCCACCAATATGATTGAAAGAAAAAAGAGCTTCAAAGGTGTACAGATACCTGAATGCTGGTCTTGAAGCACCATCAATTTAGTTTTGCTTCCCTAAGGGACATGATAACAAGTATCTACTGGAAGATGGGATATGACTTCATTTTCTCAGAGCTATAACTATAGCATTCTCTTTTAATATACATGGACTCTCCAGAGCCTTTGAATGTGCACATCTTTCTTCAAGGTTGTACATTCAGCACAGATTTTGCTGTTCTTTACTTGATGTTAAATGTCATTCCTTGGTCTACCCTTTGAAACTGGTGTGTGGTTTCTAGTACAAAATCTTTTCTTTATTGTATACATATAGATACAAATGTATATTTCATATCTGACTTTTTTCCCCAGGGTGTTTAAAATCAATGAACTGAAAACTGAAGTAGCAAATCACTTGGCAATGCTGGAGAAAAAGGTTGAACGTAAGTGTCCTCAATTTTTTAACAAAATTAGGAATTACTATATATAAAATTGACATCTGTTTAATTATAATACAAGGGTCTGGTAGAATTGCCCATTATTCAAGTCTCCTGACACTTCTCATTATATCACCCTGTTTTCAATTACTTATAAATTTACAAGACTTCAGATATTTGGGCTGAAATTTTCCATGCTGGGTCTTTGCCTGAGGCTGAATTGTTCTGGAAAAAAAGTTCAGCCATTTCCAAGAAGAAGGCTAGGGGAAAATATGGTGTTTTGTCCATGTTAAAAAATGCTGGTGACCTTTTCCTTGACAAGCTTTAGTGCCCCTATGCTTTGGAGAAGGGACTTGAAATATGTCAGAATGTGCCTTTTTCTGTCCCTATGAAAACTTGCCCGAATTTGGACAAGTAATAAGTCTTTGAAAAATCACAGTTTGCACATGCTCAGTAGAGACTACTTCAATTTTAGCTGCAAAATTCCCCAAATATTCCATCTGTACTGAGCATGCTCCGGTCCAGTGATTAGCGGGATTTTCTGTATGATTGTAGTTCTGAGCTGCCATGGGCCAGAGCAGGGCCAGACACTGAAACTGAGGGCAGACAGCTTGTCTCACCACACCCTTCTGCTGCTAATGACAAGGTAGCCTGTAGGAAGAAGATGCCTAATTTGAATGCAGAGTGGACAAGAGCCGCACTTGCAGGGGAAGCATAAGGAGCAGATGGTGACAAGGAGCCCGTGGGAAGACTGGGACTGGAGACTGGCAGGGGGAAGAGAGAAACAGAGACTGGAAGTTGAGGGGCAGAGTGATAGCTAGGAAGGGAAACAGGAGGGAACTGGGAGCCAGTAGATCCAGGGACTGCTGAGATTGGAAGAGAAGCTGTGGGGGGGGGACTGGGACTGGATGGACAAGGAGACTGGGACTGGGAACCAATGGAACTAGGATAAGGAGATGTGGGAGGAGGGGAGACTGATCTGACAAAGAGCTGGGCTATGGAGGAGAACTGGGAGTGGCTGTGGGAGTGGGGGAGAGACTGGTACAGGGAGTCCAAAGAGTTGAGACTTGGAGTTGCTAGGCAAGGAGAGTGGGCCTGGGAGGAGAAGCTAGAGCAGCGGAGACTTGGATGGGAATGAGGAACAAGGGATGGGGAAGAGAGGGCTGGGACAGGGACATGTTGGAGGGGATGGGGTAGAAGGGTCATGTTTATGGGGGACGGACATAAGTCTGTGCTCACCATAGCACACTCTGGTCCAGAGCCTGACATGGAACCAAGGATTCCTGAGTCTCACCTTTCCTCTGCTGCCAGCAAATATCTGTGAAACCCACTGGCAAAGTGTCCTGTCCCCCTCGTCTGCTGGTCCACATGGGAGAAGACAATCTACTACTATTGGTTAGTCTATCAACTCAAGTGGCAGAGTTATGTAAGGTGAATGTAAAGGTTCCAGTCCAGCTAATGACCCATGTTGGTGTCAATAAGATGCCACATGATGGAATTTCTGTTTTTTCTGTTTGCTTTTTTAAAAACCTAGGAAATTACACACACACCACTATGTTAACAGAACAATATAAGGTTGCAAAGTCAAGCACTCAAAAGTTAGGAAATGCCAGAATTACGGTGGCTTGTGCTACGTTAATTCAGCACTCTTGTGTGTATGCGTTATGATACAGTCCTTAATTACATGATCACATTTTATTTTATTTTTCTGCAGGACCCCTGTCTCATTTAGTACACAGGATAGACCAGCTCTGGAGAGGAATCAGGGCTGTGTAGTAAAAGAAAATGTTGTCTGTTGGACTTGTGTTTTATTTGTTACAGAAATTGGAAGGTGTGTAGTGAATGAGGCAGGGGACTGCAGGAAGAAGAAGGATGTTTTCATGATTACAGTAGTAAATGCTGGCTTGGAGAATTAGATTCTGTCCCTTCCTCTGCCCCAGAGCAAGTCACTTAAACCACACTTTTCAAAGGTGATCACCAATAGTGTGTCCCTCCTTTTCTGGATTCCTGACTTGAGACCTTGGGATCTGATTTACAGAAGTGCTGAGAATTCAGAGCTGCGACAGCAGTCAATGGGAGGTGTAAGGTGAACATATAAAGTGGTACAGAATGCTAAGCACTCTGAAAAATGAGGTCCTGGGCATCTCAAATTGGGCACCGAAACTTAGTGAACCTTAATGAAACTTTTTACCTTAATCTTGCTGTGCTTCCGTTTTCCATCTGTAAAATGGAGATAATAATATCCCACTCTCTCACCTTACAGAGGATTGGGAAGGTAAAGTACTGTTTGTGAAGCACTCAGATAACCTAGTGATGAGCATGAAAACCAATGAGGAAATTAATCATTGTATATTCAGAGCAGGGTTTGAATAGTGTGCAGTAAATCAGGCCTGGGGCCACATATTGAACAATGAAAAGAAAACAAAATAGCTGCTCATTAAATGAGCACTGCCCATCCTGTGCACTAAATGAGGAAGAGCGCCTGTGGAAAAAATAGTATGTGATCATGTAATTGAAGACTGTATCATACTGCATACCCACAAGGGAGCAGAATTAATTCTGGAATTTCCTATCTTTTAATGCTTGACTGTTCAACCTTAATACTGTACTTTTCAAATATGTTGGCTGTTTGGATGTGGATGTGATAGATATATATTTATAGTGGTGTTTTCACTTTCATGTGATATACAGTTCCAAAAGATAAGTGCCTACACTCAATAAAGAGAGGATAGTCCTGTAAAATATAGTCTCTTTCCTTGAATTTTTTACTACTTCAAAAAAAATAATCAAATGAGGATAGTGTCGTTAACTTCTTCCATCTTATGTGGTTATACTGGATATCTGCACAGATCAGAACCCTTGTTATTCATTTATACTCCCTCCCCTTATTGTCAACCTCTTTCATTAATACATTTACCATATATTAAAGAGAATACCACTGAATATCTTCTTCTCACTGAATACTCCAGACTTCCCGTTAGTAGCTTTAGGTTTTCAAGGTATTGCCAATATACTGAAAGTATCTCACTTTCTTTTTCCCTTTCTGTACTCTCACACTGTATGAAATATGGGTCTCACTGAAGTCAAAGGAAAAAGCCTAATTAATATCAGTGCAGGTTTTCACCTACTGTGGTTCCTATTCTAGCTGCAACACACACACTGATTCTGAATATGTAATATAAGTAAAATGTAAAATACTATATTGTCCATACCAATAAATGTACTGCATATATAAAATAGACTACATATATTTTGTGTGACTTCACATGGTTTAGACAAGAAAGGCTACATATGCTTTTTATTAAAGAGGCAGAGGCTTTAAATTATCTCGGCCGAAACTGGAATTGTAAACACAGAACACCCACGCCTTTCATCCCCTGTTTCCTGGTTGCAGATTAAAACACTGCATGGCTCTATTATTGTTTCTATTCTTCCTTATTGTTTTAACAGTAAAATTTATTGTTCTTCATTACTCTGCAGCAAGAAAGTAAAGTTCAAAGCAGCATTTTTCTGTATATAGTCTGATTTTTATTTTTTCACCCTGTGTGGTGCATAAAATAGACCTAAGGAAGAGAGGGCAATAGGACACATAAAGCACTAGCATACAGCACAGTTTTGACAGGGTCAAGTTCTCATTTATATGCTCCACAGGCAGAAATTTAAGACAGAAATTGATGGAGCCTTCTGCCACATCACAGCTGCAGCAATACCTTTTCGCTCTAGGCTAGTACCAGCAGCTTGCCAGAATCCATGGACCAGAGCAGGTGAGACCGGCACTTCTGTGGGTCTCCCCATCAAACTGGTGTACAGAGCAAGCACCAGAGTGAGTGCTGTATCCAACTATCCCAGCCAGACAAATGCTTCCTTCTTCCACTGGCTGTCTCCCAGGTGGCTTACTAAACCCCAGCTACAGATGCGCTCTGCATGCACATCCTTTCAGCACTGGCAGGCCAGCAGGAATGGGAGGAGATAACAAAAGGTTGCTGTCACATGGTTCAGGGTCCAATCCAGACCAGTGAGGGGTTATGTCACCACTTGCCCTGCCACCCTGAGTGCCTTACGATGCTTTGCTGCTGTAGCTCCCAGCCTGGGACGCTCACAAACAGCCTACAAGCATGCAGGTCACACCATGAAGTGTTTATGTGCTAGATAGCCCTAATTCAGCAGCTCTGACACCAGCACCCTGTCTACAGCCCCACTCTAGCTTCCTCCAGCCTTGTTTCCACAAAACTGTGCGCTCTGCAATATCCATCCTTTCCTGGATAGTTCAGAGAAATTATAAGGTTTCTGTGTTCTTCTGAAGACACAAAAGCACATCGCAACTTATTAATTTAACGAGGGTAAATGCATTCTTCCATTTAAACACAGCTCTGAGTTGGTTTATAGTTAAAAATTGAAAGAACAATAATCCACACCATGCAGAGTCATGCACAAGAGTGTATTATGCACAGCGCTGGCGGAGTATCATTTTGCTTATTAGGCTCAGAGATATTGCAGAACAATTGATTACAATAGATTATACAGGGTGCTCATTGGGCAGAGAGAAGCGACGGGGATGGGTTTTCCCAAGCCCTGGATAGGTTCTAGCAGCAAGACAAGATAAGGCCAATAAGCCAATGGTCTAAAAGATTACATAATGGCTCCACCCACAGCTCAAATTAACATATAGCTGACAATCAGGTAATTGCCCTCAAACTATGTCTATTAAAGTGTATAGGTTAAATCCTAATTTTGGGAAGGGGAATGAGGATTTAAAGCAAAAAAGCAGTAATTAGTATTTAACAATAACAATTGTTTATTAGTTTACCCTTGGATTTCTGTGGGCTAGGATTGGCATACATCTGTGAGGAGAGGGTGTCATAACTTATGTCAATTATATTAGATCTCTCCCTGAACTCTGTCTGGGATCTGAGGGGTATTGTATCACTATCTCCTCCCTGCATTAGGGAGTAAGCATGAGGCCTTTCTCAGCACTTCATGTGTCTATAACTCGCGATAAGGACATCCAATTACATTCAGAGTTATGCTGACTTCACTCATAGACTTGAAACACACAAGGTTATCTGTTTACCCCAGCTTTCTCTTAGCCATGTATTGCTAGTCCTCATCCAGGCCTATATGAAAAGTTCTTAGAAGAAACTGTAGTTAAGATTTTACATGCACAGCAAATGGATTTTGGCCCTTCAAAAAAAAGATCAACTTTATTAACAACAGGACATAGGTTAAGTGATGCTAAGTAAAAGGAATAAAGTTAGAAAGGGCTACAAGCAAATAAAAATGAAAACATGCATCTAAAAGTCTAAAACTTAATCTAGCAACATTTCTCTCACCAGACATTCTTCTCCCCAGCCATGGCTGATTTTCCCTAGTCAGGACTTTCCACAAAAGTATAAGATGCTGGCTTCCCTTGGTAAAACATCTTTGCCTAAGCAGGTTTCTAACCTGTATTCAGTTTCCAGAGACTTCAAACCCCACCATCTTGGTTGAAGGACCCATCTTTCTCAGCTTGCAAGAGCTCTGGCTTCTTGTGTCTGTCTAGTGATGGGTGCCAAAGATGGCTTCTGTCTTTGCTTATATCTTGCAAAGTTCAATGAATTTGTTTCAAGAGAAGGATGGCTTCATGCTGTTCTTCCCTTCCTGTGGGCTTCTCATCCCTCCGTATGTAAATGGGGCTTCTGTTGTTTTGCTTTCACCATGCTTCATTTATATAGGACACAGATAAAAAGCAGCTTTTTCTCCTGTCTGGGGGGGAAGGGCGGGAGTACCTGTTTCTCCCTGTTTGGCCACAGACTGTAAAGCATAATATCATTAAATATCCAAATTTCCTCATATATTGTAAATATATACATTTCACAATGATATTAGTGTCATTAGCTTTCAGAAAATACCTTACCCTATACACTTTTATAATACAGTAATATTCAATATAATCAGTTGATTCAATTGCTTTTCACTCGAGGTTCAGCCCCCCTTGTCTTTATAGACAAGTAAAACTTTACAATGTGTTCTTTGAAAAGTAAAACCCAGACCAAACTTCTCTGTCCTGCTGGGGCATAGACACCACCCTATCTCTTCCCCCATTACTCGGCTCGATAGCCCTGTTTACCCAATATGTAACTATGGACTTTCATGGTCTTTGCCTGAAGACCTGTCTGGTCAGAGAATCAAATACACATTCCTTTGTCTGAGGCAGCCTGTGTTTATGCATTGCTTACCAAACACATGGTATTGACCAATGGGAAATCTTGGCAAGTGATTGTAACAAGTGGCGGCATTGTCTCCATCAGGGTATCAAAGTCTGTGACAGAAGCTGGCTCCTACAGCTTGAAGAGAAAAGAGTCCATAGGAAATAAGCAGCTCACAACCAAGATGCATACATTTGCAATAAGTGCCAATGATCATGCATATCTCTGATTGGACTGTTCAGTCACATGAGACATTGCAAACCGTCTACAACGTTGGCTACAATTCAAACCATCTCTCGCAGACGAAAGATGCCAACACGCACCAAACACATGTTAAGAATATAATTCTAGCACATACTCATAACTTTTTGTCCACACCCTTTGCATACACCATGACAGAATATTAATGATCGGTGAATTATTAGTTTTCCAGTGACGTATTGCATGATACCTTTTAGATACAGATTATAACCATAGTGAGTTAGGGCACATTGAATTGGTTGGGTCTGCCAAAACTCATTATCTGATACCAGCGAGTCCCTTTTCCTCTGGCACTGGGATGCTTTTAGGGTCACAGTTGCAAACTGTCTTATTTCAGCTACATGGTGAAATAAGTTACATATCTGCAGTACATGGGGCTTGGTAGTTGGATTTGGGAAGCCAGCATTCACAAAGCTGACAAATTTTCCCCAAACAAGGCTCTTTCTTAAACTGGATCTCTCTACTGATAGAAATAACAACAGATATGGCTATTCAGGGCTATTTCTGCGTGAATGGATCAGATTGCATCTCCAACAGCCAGTGTTGGTGAAGAGGTGCTCATTTTTTCCTGTCTACGAGTGCACACATCTGCTCAGAATTTGACCTCAAGATCTTGCAACTGTGCCAAGTATGCAACATTTTGAAATAATTCCAGGTCTTCGTGTTTTAAGTGTATAAGTGCAATGAGCTGAATCCTGAACTTCTTACTTAGGCAGACTCCCACTGAGTTCAATAAGAGTTATGATCCAGTGCAGAATTCAGAATTTGGCCCAAAGCCTTTTTAAACTACGGGGTCTTTTAAAAATGTATTTGTTGCTGCAAATTAATGTAAAGGGCCTTGATCTGTGTGCATAAACAAGGCAGTTTATCATATACAAGTAGTGTGAAGCAAATTACGCTTTTTTTCAGCTGCTTCCTTTGATCTTGACTTCAGCAATGGAGACCAGGTGCTGGCATACAAGGGATGTGAAATATATAAATGGGTGCCAAGTGGACACCTACAGAGTTTAACTGACTGAAGTGTGTAAGGTCTTGTCTACACAGGAAAATTTTCTCAGTATAATCCAATGTATTTATACTTGAGCAACCCTCATTGGGACACTCCTATTCTGGTATAAGAGTGACTTTTCCTTTTCCTACATTGCTTGGGAAGGGATTACAGCTAACTCCCATTCCTCACCCCCAAGCCATTTTTATGCTGAAATAAAAGTTGGGAGTAATATCTCTAAAATTAGACCTGTAAAACTTCACCGTGTAGATAAGCACTTAGTTAAGACAGCAAAGCATCCTGCAGTAGAATAAATGGCCTTAAACGAGGGGCATGGAAGAGTACAACTGTGAATCCCAAAGGAGCATGACCCAGGGTGCACCTGAACAAAATGCACAACCACATCATGCCAGGAGGAAGAAAAATGACCCTTCTGCCCTGCTTAAAGGTCTATCATGTCACAGTAGTTATTAGACAGGTCAGCAACCATAGCTGAAATTAATCATCTGAAAAGGACACCTAAAGGAATGACATCTAAGGCCATAAGTGAGATCCAACCACTTTATCTATCTATCTATCTATCTATCTATCTATCTATCTATCTATCTATCTATCTATCTATCTATCACTGGTGCATGGTTGATGGCATTACATTTAAGGACCATAAAGTATTTCACAAATGTAAAGTGAGGACAGAATCTGGCCCTGCCTCCCAACTTAAACCATTGTTATATGTGACTGTACAATGCTAAAAAAATTAATTTCATGACTACAAATTAATTTCATGACCATTTCAGGCCTGTCCAAAAGTTCTTCCTAACCCTCAGTAAGGAAGGAGAAGAACACTTAATTTTTTTTAATTTTAAAAACACCCTTTAAAAAAATAATTATATTAGTTTTCTGCTCCAGTGTTGATGGTGAGCAGGTTTGAGGAAAGCTGAAGAGCGATTGTGACCAGGGTCCCATGGGAGCCAACTGAGGTCACTCAATTAGGGTGAACTGCAAAGAATGGGGCTGACAATCCCCAAACTGGTGGATAATTCAACACTTAGATTTACCCAGCCAGCACAAAACAGCTTCCGTAATACCTCACTGGTTACCCAGAAGCCAACAACACAGTTTCCTTATAGTAACCCAGCCTCAGGCCTCCACCCAGATACCCAAGTCAAGTATGATGAGGATTGCTGAAAATCTTATTCATCATATAAAAAAGTTCTACCAATCCCAAAGGATCAGACAGATGACCTCCCAGGTTAATGAATATTCCCGATCTTACCCAAATACACACTTACAGCCAATTTTTATTAACTAAACTAAAATGTATTAAAAAAGAAAACAGAGACTATTGGTTAAAAGACCAGTACACAAACAGACATGAGTGCAATTCTTGAGATTCAAATTCATAGCAGTGATGGTGAGCTTTGTAGTTGCAAAGAGTTCTTTCAGAATTAGTTCACAGGTTATAATCCAGTGTTTATATTAGGGCTGTCCAGTCAGAACTGGGATCTCAGTCCCTGTGGCTTAGGCCTTGTCTACACTACAAAGTTGCAGCGCTGGTGAGGGGGTTACAGCGCTGCAACTTAGGATGTGTACACACCTGCAGGGCATTACCAGCGCTGCAACTCCCTGTTTGCAGCGCTGGCCGTACACCCGGTCGTGCCTCGGGTGTAGAGGATCCAGCGCTGGATCACCAGCGCTGTTCATCAGGTGTAGACACTCACCAGCGTTTTTGTTGACCTCTGTGGAATAAGCAGGTATCCCAGCATACCTGAGGAAGACTCTCTGGTAATTAAGCAAACTCCACTGCCCTCCAAGCAGGTCTCCTTCCCTGCGGTGTGCTCTGGCGTTCCCCGACCCCCCCTCCAAGCAGGTCTCCTTCCCCGCGGTGTGCTCTGGCGTTCCCTGACCCCCCCTCCAAACAGGTCTCCTTCCCCGTGGTGTGCTCTGGTGTTCCCCGACCCCCCCTCCAAGCAAGTCTCCTTCCCCGCGGTGTGCTCTGGCGTTCCCCGACCCCCCCTCCAAGCAGGTCTCCTTCCCCGCGGTGTGCTCTGGTGTTCCCCCACCCCCCCTGCAAGCAGGTCTCCTTCCCTGCGGTTTGCTCTGGCGTTCTCCGACCCCCCCTCCAAGCAGGTCTCCTTCCCCGCGGTGTGCTCTGGCATTCCCCGACCCCCCCTCCAAGCAGGCATCCAGCCCCGCAGTGTGCTCTGGCGTTCCCCGACCCCCCCTCCAAGCAGGCATCCAGCCCCGCGGTGTGCTCTGGCGTTCCCCGACCCCCCCTCCAAGGAGGTATCCAGCCCCGCGGTGTGCTCTGGCGTTCCCCGACTCCCCTCTCCAACCTTCCCCGCGGTGTGTAACAGCGCTGCAGCGTGGCCACATCTAACACCACTTGCAGCGCTGGTTGCTGTAAGTGTGGCCACTCTGCAGCGCTGGTCCTATACAGCTGTACTAATACAGCTGTAACAACCAGCGCTGCAAAATTGTAGATGTAGACATACCCTTAGGCTTCTTCTGCCTGAAGCCTCAAGCAGATCTGAGATAAAAAGGATTGGGACCCAAATATCTTTATATAGTTTCAGGCCTTCTTGTGACAGCTCAGAATCCTTAGGCGAACAATAGGCACTCATGGGGACTTTTAAGTGGACCCAGTTCCTAAACATTGCCAGTAATTATCCACACAGATTAACATAAGGCAATTTCCTGTTTTTCCACCATTCGCAGATGAGTTGCTATACATTTCAAAGAAAGATGAATACAGCAATATCCTATGTTTACAGTCCATTTAATCTCTGAATTAACAGAATACAGCTAGATAGGGACTGTTTGATTACACTGTTGACCTCTACCAATATATATGTAAAAACACAAACATTATCTCCCCATATGTTGTTAAGGGTTGAATTTGAGTCATTTATCCTGCAGGATGCTTAACCCTTTCCAGTTATGTTTCAGAGTAGCAGCCGTGTTAGTCTGTATCCGCAAAAAGAACAGGAGTACTTGTGGCACCTTAGAGACTAACAAATTTATTTCAGCATGAGCTTTCATGAGCTACAGCTCACTTCTTCGGATGCATAGAATGGAACACGCAGACAGGAGATATTTATACATACAGAGAACATGAAAAGATGGAGGTATGCATACCAACAGGAAGAGTCTAATCAATTGAGATGAGCTATCATCAGCAGGAGAAAAAAACTTTTGAAGTGATAATTAAGATAACGCATAGAAGGTGTGAGGAGAACTTAACATAGGGAAATAGATTCAATTAGTGTAATGACCCAACCATTCCCAGTCTCTGTTTAGGCCTGAGTTAATTGTATCTAATTTGCATATTAATTCAAGTTCAGCAGTCTCTCTTTGGAGTCTGTTTTTGAAGTTTTTTTTGTTGCAAAATTGCCACCTTCAAGTCTGTCACTGAGTGGTTAGAGAGGTTGAAGTGTTCTCCCACTGGTTTTTGAATGTTGTGATTCCTGATGTCAGATTTATGTCCATTTATTCTTTTGCGTAGAGACTGTCCGGTCTGGCCAATGTACATGGCAGAGGGGCATTGCTAGCACATGATGGAATATATCACGTTGGTAGATGTGCAGGTGAACGAGCCCCTGGTAGCATGGCTGATATGATTAGGTCCTATGATGGTGTCACTTGAATAGATATGTGGACAGAGCTAGCATCGGGCTTTGTTGCAAGGATAGGTTCCTGGGTTAGTGTTTATGTTGTATGGTGTGCGGTTGCTGGTGAGTATTTGCTTCAGGTTGGGAGGCTGTCTATAAGCGAGGACTGGCCTGTCTCCCAAGATCTGGACCGCTTGTGTGGATTGATCTAGGTTGAGGTCCATTTCCTAGACACTACTGTGCTAATAAGCGATGGTCACATAAACACCACCCTATACCGGAAACCCACTGACCACTATACTTACCTACATGCCTCCAGCTTCCATCCAGGACACACCACAGGATCCATTGTCTACAGCCAAGCTCTAAGATACAACCGTATTTGCTCCAATCCCTCAGACAGAGATAAACACCTACAAGATCTCTATCCAGCATTCTTAAAACTACAATACCCACCTGCTGAAGTGAAAAAACATATTGACAGAGCCAGAAGAGTACCCAGAAGCCACCTACTACAGGACAGGCCCAACAAAGAAAATAACAGAATGCCACTAGCCATCACCTACAGCACCCAACTAAAACCTCTCCAGCGCATCATCAAAGATCTACAACCTATCCTTAAAGATGATCCTTCACTCTCACAGATCTTTGCCGCGGAGCACTGGACCCTCCACAGGCACCACTGCGGCAGCTCCACCGGAGCCGCGGGACCAGCGCACGGGGTGCCGAAATTGCTGGCCGCCTAGGGCACTCAAACCCCTGGCGCCGGTCCTGCTTCTATGGATCATCTCAATTATCACTTCAAAAGTTTTTTTTCTCCTGCTGATGATAGCTCATCTCAATTGATTAGACTCTTCCTGTTGGTAAGCATACTTCCACCTTTTCATGTTCTCTGTATGTATAAATATCTCCTGTCTGTGTGTTCCATTCTATGCATCCGAAGAAGTGAGCTGTAGCTCACAAAAGCTCATGCTGAAATAAATTTGTTAGTCTCTGAGGTGCCACAAGTACTCCTGTTCTTCTTTCCAGTCATGTGACACAGAGGTCATCATACCAGTGTATGAGACAGGAAGTGCAGCTGACTACCAACAAAGCAGTAAAATTTAGCATGCACCAAGTGCTGTCAAAAGCACATCAAAAAACCACTAAATTAAATAAACTTTTTTCTCTCATCCCTTTCAGCCCTCATCATCTTAAGGGTTATTCCTAACAATATTAAGTACAAAATGTTCAGATGGAAATGTGATTTTCAGGTCCCTTTAGTCAAACATGAATTATTTTCAGAACTCTCTCCTTTTCCTCTTCTCATATGTAATAGTTTGGACTGAGCTTGTGTATTCCTTGTGTTTTTCCCCTTCCCACACCCAAAAGCAATAACTGTCGTTAGTAGCAATTAGATGAAATCTGAGTTCTCTGCTGATCTACAGGGTTATATCCCTCCCAAGCAATTTTTCATCACTTGCATGTTATGCTATGGGTGGGTAGGATGATGACTATTTTAAGAGAGAGTGGATGAATACTGATCCTACAGTTAAAAGTTCCCTTGAGTTTCCTGCACATCAGCTCATCTACGTAAGCAGTGAGTACAGTAAACAAATGAGCTGTGGCATGATCACACTGTGAATGATATGCACTTAATAAATGGTTTGGTATTGTGTCCTTGAGTATGTTGGTAGCCTGAGAGTGAGAAGGGAGGAAGATCCACGCATTGGACCTGTGTGAGGCTCTCAAGGCTGCATGGAATGAAACAAGCTGCAACATAAAGACAAACTTTCTGCCTTGTGGTGTTTATAACACATACAGATGAGAGTATAGTATTTCCTGTGCTGTATGCAACAATAACCCTGGATTGCACAACAGCTTATCCGCAAGGAATTATGACATATTTTAGGTACTTAACTAAAATAAAATTATTTCTAAGTGCCAAGACATTTTTTAAAATGTCTATTTTTGGTTTCTCTGTATCCAGGCAAGCCTCTCAAAGTCTCCTATTGCTCCTTGGGGAACTTTTTAAATTAAAACCTTTTATCTTAATGGGAATTTGAATTCTAGTAGAACACTTTTGTGACTGTTCTGTCTGACAATCTTATCACATCACTGGAGCATTTCTTTGCCAACTAGTTCCTTTGATTAGTGGTCTAAGGAAGAGGGGGTGCAAAAGGTAACAGAGCTGTAGACTGTTACTAACTATTCTGAAAAGATCAGATGCTATGGCCATTTTGTGAATTAAAACACTTTGAGCTCATTTCAAAAATTGGCAACAGAAAATTCCTATGGATTTTAAAGCTACGTGGTGTCAGTAGCTCCTGCAGGTATGGGAACTGGTGCAGCATGTAAGAACCTGTTGGCTCACTGGATAACCCCACTGTTACAAGCCTTTTGAAATTCTGCACAATTAATGTTTCTCCACGGTAACACCCCTGTTGTTTTTGCTTTGTTGACAGTGGAAGGACTGAAAATAGTAGAGATCGAGAAATGCAAGAGTGACATTAAAAAAATGAGGGAGGAAATGGCAGCAAGAAGCACCAGGTAAGTTTGCTTCAGTTACCATTGGGGAAAAGAAAAATCCAGCAGGATGTCTGGATTCAAACTCTGGTGAAGTAATTCCATTGAATTTAGTCATTCTGGTTTTTTAAACACAGAAGCAAAGCAGCAGCTCAGTGCTGCACAGGGATTGGCTTCATTTGCAAAGACTGTGGTTTCATTTAAGAATTTATGGAAATTCAGTAGTTAAAAAAGCTGGTTCCAGATGACTGAAAGAAAAATCTTCTTGCAGACAGAGATTAATGTCTTGTTTGTTCTGTGTTCAGCCATCCAGTCAGAGGAATTTTGCACCAAGTTTTATGCAGCGAGAGAAACTTTTGTCAAAGAAAATGTTTATTTTGTAAGAGGCTAGTGTTCTAATTAGCTCCACTAAGTTTTAAAATGTAAATTGGGAAAATATCACAATAAATACATAACCGTTCTTCTAATTATGATCTCACATTTCTGCAAAATGTTGACTTTCAATTTCAACTAGCAATGTGGGATTTCCTTCTAAATTCAAGGAGTCACCCTACTGATCAGCTATTACCAAGTTTAGACTTGCTGTAATTAAAACAACAGCAGAGGGGATTGTATCTTGTTGTGGTACACTAAATCAGCTGGAGAGTTGGACCTTTATGTCTCCGAAATATCTCATTAAGATAAACATATCGGCAACTAAGATATTATTAACACTGCTGGTAGAGTTATTAAAGAGAAATACACCAGGCAATTCAGACTTTTGCTAAAAAGAGTATCTCCTAAGTGAAGTTAACTATGTGTGTTATCTTGAAAGCCTTTCATTTTTGTTCTATAGGGTCACACTTTTTGGTCCTTAAGCAGACAAATCTTTCATTGAAGTAGATGGGAGATTTGTTCAAACACCATGGAACCTGGATATATAATAATTTGGTTTTATAATGTTATGATTATCCAGATGAATGTGATGCAAGAATTCAAAAAACACATTTGTATTGTTACAATCTTAGGGCCAAATTCTGCCCTGTCATTCTGGTGTAAATCTGGAGTAACCCATTAACCTCAGTGAAACTACTCCGGATTTACAACAGCGTGACTGACACAAATTTGCCCTGCTGGTTACATAGTGACTTGTTAAGGCAGCTGAGGGAATTTCATTAGCATGGCTAGGAATGAATTTGGCAGCAAAATAAAAAAATTGTATTCTAATATATGTTAGATTCAATTTGCATACTGTGGGGGAGGAGGGGAGAGGCAGTTTGATTCCTGACTTTTTGTAATGTGAGTGTGTGCATGCAGGCATGCATAGAGAGACAGAGAGAGACAGAACAAAAAATTATGTTAATGCTACATTAAGATTGTACAGTTAATATCACACCAAAATTAGGAAATGCAAAATGCATTGTTCTAACCACAGTCTTGACTCGTTCGGGGGGTACATCCTGTTGTTTTGTGGTCTATATTTTGTAATATGAGCAGCAATATAGTAAGCTATCCATTTAACCAGAAAATCAGAAATAGAAAATACTACATACATTCAATGCAGTCAAGTTAACATTGCTGTGGAACCGAAATGTTGTATTTTTGTGGTTTTACTTGGGCAGTCACAGAGTTGATTTAACACAGGTTTTTAGTATTTAAGTAACTAGGCTTTAAAAGAGAGAACAAACTTGTCTGTGCTTAATAATATGACCATTTAAATGCATCCAATTAGAATGTGGAGTTCACACCTCCTCGAGGTCAGTGGTGCACTGGAGAAGTGAGATCCCATCTTTGCTGCTGCGGTTATTCTACAAGGCTGCAGATCTCTTTACACAGAAGTAGCTGCATCTTTGCAGTGGAAAAAGATAGAAACTTGGGGTCTGCCTCACAACTGCAAAATTCCAGTTTTATTTTGATGTGATGCCATTGAAATCAATTTGTTACAGAGTATGAAGGGTGAAAAAAAAATAAAATTGCTGATTGATTGTGGTTGGTCAAGGCAACCTGGTTCCCCTAAGGCCAGAGGGACCTGTACCAGCAGGGGCCACTGTTCAGAGGTAGTGGTAGCGACTGTTGCTCTTCTTGAGTTCTCTTTGGCTGATCTTGGGCTAACCCCAGCTGATTCTTTTTTCTCCCACATGGGTAGTGGAGTCTTAATTTCCAGAGAGGTATAGGCAGCAGCTTTAATTATCCAGTTATTGTCAAATCCCAGTTACATTTAAACTTGAGGCCCTCTGCTTCAAGGGCTCCTAGCCAATTTACTGCATTTATCCCCATTTTACAGATGAGGAAGATGAGGTGAAGAGACAACCTGCCAGGATCATGCAGTAAATATGGGTATGTCTACACAGCAAAGAAAAACTCATGGCTTGCCCATTCCAGTCTACTCGGGCATGCAGGGCAAGGGCTACAGGGCTGGGCTCTGGCTGGAGCCCGTGCTCTGGGACCCTCCCACCTCTCAGTGTTCTAGAGCCAGACCACAACCCGAGCCTGGAAGCTTATGCAGCAATGAAACAGCCCCACAGCCTGAGCCCTGCAAGCCTGAATTAGCTGGCACGGGCCAGCCACGGGTTTTTCTTTGCAGTGTAGACATACCAGTGGCAGGGCCAGGATTAGAATCTAGGTCTCCTGATTCTCCATCTTGTACTTTAACCACAAGGTCATCCCTCCTACCATGATACTTACTTTACTTACATGAGTCTTATGAGACTTGATGAGTGGAGTTGACCACTCTGACATCTTCAGGAGGAGAACACTGTAAAAGTGCAAAATTAATTATTTGTATTAATTAATTGATTTTACTTTAATTGAGAATGCTTACATCTCAGATTCTCCATTAAACTTACGGCTGCAGCCAGGAATCCCACAAACACACATACTCCCTTTCCCACATTACCAAGGTAAAAGAAAAGTATCAGCGTACTCATTCTTATTTTTAAAGTGAAGACTGAGGTCCAAGCTGAATGACCTAAAAGCGTGCAGAATAAGCCGCCCACTGTAGTCATCAGCCTAACCAGATGGCTCTTGCATCAGCAGCTGGACCTGAGCCATGCAGAATAGTATCAAAGATCCCAGTGAATTGCTTTGGTTTTCTAAAGCAAGGAAAGTCTGCTCCTTGTGTGGCATTGTCCCTAAGAAGGACCCCCATTGAAGTTGTTGAGTAATTACAAGTAACTACTGGTTTCCCTAGCAACCTTGAGCACTGACATGAAGGAGTGTTGACTCAATGCAAGAGGAGCTTCATCCTTGAGTTGCTAAGCAAAAAATTCCTCCCCTTTTTTAGAGGAGTCTAAAAAAGACATCTAAGAGCAACTTAGTGGTTTTCTTTGCACTTCATCCAGCCTTTGTACCACAGTATTTCATTCACTACACAGCTTATTAAAATGTATATAGACATACTGTAATATTTGAATGGTATAGAATAGAATAGTAATGCTCAACATATATGTTTTTAAAATGCCCCTCTTGAAGTGTCATCACATACAGTTGAAAGCACATCAGCTTCTTCAAAGAAGAGGAGCAAAGCTCCCTTCCCCTTACCTACACATTAAGGGTCAGATTGTTAATACTGGCCTCTATTTTTTTGCACCTGCAGCTTGTAGAGGCTAATAACATGAAGGTGCTTGTGGGATATTATTTAGGTAATGCACATACGTAAGTGCCTGATTACATCCTGGCACTGGTGCAAGTTACAGCAACATGAAGGCTGTTCCATGCTGCTCTGCCCTCCTCCTGCAGTAGCTATTTTCAGCCAGGTGCAGGGATGACCTGGCCACGCCAGCTTTTCTCCTATCATATCCCTAGCACAGGGGCTTGGAGGAATGTGACTTATGAGCCATTAATGTGCCTGGCCTCCACCTGGGGATTCCTCCTACACTAGACAGGAGAAACTGACTGGTTAAGATGAGTGTACAAAGTTTAGTACCTCTCCCCCTCAAAGCAGCATAAATCAGCTTTGGGCTAGTGATGAATCTGGCCCAGAGATTTGCTTTTCTCTTGCAGGCTCTGATAATGTGGAAGGCTGTTCTTATGGTTAATGCATTGGACTGCATCTCAAGAAATGTGGGGTCAGGCCCACGTTCTGGCACAAGCTTTCTCTGTGACCTTTGGCAAGTCACTTAAGGTTAGATCCACAAAGGGATTTAGGCACCTAACTGCTACTTCAGGTGCTTAAGTCCAAAATTTAGATCCTCAAAACCCACACTCAGCTACTGCTTAACCCTGTAGGTACCTCAATTTCCAAGGTGCCTAAAAATCTGGCAGCGGGCATGTGTGCAGCTGCTGAAGTTCTGACACCTCACTCACACTTAAACCCTGATGGGATCCTCAAACCAGGTGTCCCCCACTATCTCGCCTGTGGAGCCCAACCCTGTAGGTGTGCTCAGATGGTGCCTTGGAGCAGGCCTACCATAGAATCATAGAAGATTAGGGTTGGATGAGACCTCAGGAGGTCACCTAGTGCAACCCGCTGCTCAGAGCAGGACCAACACCAACTAAATCATCCCAGCCAGGGCTTTGTCCAGCCAGGCCTTAAAAACTTCTAAGGAAGAAGACTCTACCACCTCCCTAGGTAAATCCTTTCCAGTGCTTCACCACGCTCCTAGTGAAAACGTTTTTCCTAATATCCAACCTAAACCTCCCCCACTGCAACTTGAGATCATTATTCCTTGTTCTGTCATCAAGTACCACTGAGAATAGCCGAGTTCTCCTTTTGGGAACCCCCCTTCAGGTAACTATCAAATCCCCCCTCTCTCTTCTCTTCTGCAGACTAAACAAGCCCAGTTCCTTCAGCCTCTCCTCGTAAGTCATATGCCTCAGCCCCCTGATCATTTTCATTCTGTAGTGGGGAGCCCAAAACTGGATGCAGTACTCCAGATGTGGCCTCACCAGTGCCAAATAGTGGGGAATAATCACTTCCCTCAATCTGCCAGCAATGCTCCTAGAGGTCAGGCCCTGCACAAAACACAATGTATAGACAATAGCCCAATGTTTGGGACACCTGGGAGTAGGAGACTTGGGTTTCAATCCCCATTCTAACTCAGAAGAGCAGGGACTTGAGCCCAGGTCTCCCAATGGGCTATGGGGCATTCTGGGGTGGGACTTTCTCAGTCTCTGTCATTGAAACTGTTCCACTTTATAAAAAATACTTAATATCCATTGAAGCTGGAACTGGCACCTGACTCTCCCACATTCCCACTGAGTGCCCTAGCCACTGGGCTCTCTCTGGCCCAGCAAAGATGACTGATAGACACACACACTCAACCCCCCACCCCATTCCAGAAATACCTCATAGCCTAGTGGCACAGATACTCACCAGGGAGAACTCATAGAATATCAGAGTTGGAAGGGACCTCAGGAATTGAGGGCCTGGGTTCAATTTCTTGCTCTTCTCAGGCAGATGGAGAATTTGAACTTGGCTTTCCCATGTCCGGGGCAAGTGCTCATGTAACAGGTGATCTGCCCATTTAATAGCCCATGGTGGTGGGGGGAAGAGGGGAGCAGCCATCCCTACCCTAGAGAGAAGCCCAGCAGACATGTGGTGGGATCAAGCTGACACAGCTGATCAGCACCTTAGGATTGGCCCATACTCTTGTCTGGAATATAAAGGAGAGCTCAAGCCATGAACAGGGTAAGGGGTGAGAGAGGATATTCTCTGGCAAACAGAGTAGATGGGCCAGCTGGCCCTTTGGAGCTCTGCTGGGGTCAGAAAGGGCCCTATTCTGAAGCCACTGGAGGCCAGAGGACCCCAGTCCGAACCCTTAAGCAGATTGTTATTGGTGTTGCTTTGTGTACACTTTTCTTGCTGTGTTTGGAAAGACAATAAACAGAGCCCTGAAGAAAAGGACAGAAACCTAACTTGGGTGTGGCTGTCTGTCTATCCCCAGCTGGTGACTACAGCCACCAGCCTACAGCTCTAATGACTGGGCAGTTGGGTAGAAGGGGGCTGGCAGAACTTCCTCCTCAATTTTTTGCAAGAAAGGGCTGACCTGACTTAGGTACCTAACTCTGGGAGCAGGCATAGGCACCGACTCCATGGGTGCTCCAGGGCTGGAGCACCCACAGGAAAAAATTAGTGGGTGCTTAACCAGCAGCCAAGCTCCCCCTCTCCTCCCAGTCCCTCTCACCCACCAATGGGCTCGCTGATCAACTCTTTTCCCTCCCTCCCAGTGCCTTCTGCCCACTGTGATCAGCTGTTTCATGGCATGCAGGAGGCGTTAGGGGGAGGGGGAGGAGCAGGGATGGGGTGTGCTCAGAGGAGGAGGCAGAACTAGGTGGAAAGAGGGGGTGGTGGAGCTGGAGTGGGAAAAGGCAGGGCAGGCATAGGGCTTTGGGGGAAGGGATGGGGCCTGTGCTGGAGCGGGGGTGGGAAGAGGTGAGGAAAGGGTGGGGGCCTGAGGGAAGGGGTGGATGGGGGCGGGGGCGGAGCTGGGGGTTGAGCACTCCTGGGGCCCGGAGGAAGCCAGCGCCTGTGGGAGCAGGATCACAGCTGTGAATTCCAGGTGGAGATAGGTACCAACCTCTGGGCCAGAGTTAGGCACCTAAATCCCTGAGAGGGGTAGGTGGAGGCCACATCCATCTCCTTGGTATTTCCTATTGGCTAGCTTAGGCAGCTCCCTATTCAATGTGCTGGCTTTGTAGATCCCATTTCTGGGCACCTAACTCTCCTCATGTATTGTATAGGGAGCCTGAGTGCCTGACTCGGGGCTGTGGGTTCCAGTAGGTGGCAGAGCACCTGAACTTAGGAGATGCAATGCTAAGTTTAAATCCCCTTTGTGGATCTAGCCATTGGTTTCTCTGCGCCTCAGCACCCTGCCTTTTAAACTGGGATAATAATTCCTTCCTTCCGTACTTTGTCCGTTTTGTGTATTTAGATTGTAAACTCTTTGGAGCAAGGACTGTCTTATTCAATGTCCGGACAATGCCATCACCATGGAGTCCCAATCTCCGCTGGGACCTCTATGAGCTACTAAGAGTAATACTATTACTGTTCATAAACTGATTGATTTCTTAGAACTGTTTTGGACAATCTCTGACCTCACCAGTGATACTGCTAATTCGTAAAGCCCTTGTTAGTCAGTGTTCAGTACTGATCACCATCAACCAAAAGCCAAAATTGCTTTGCAAAGAATATAAAATACAGCAACAGAGATGAAAGCAGACAGCAAAGTTACAAGGAAGAAATTAGAGAGTTGGGATAGTCACACTGGAATAGAGGAAACGTTGTGACATAATAGAAATTTCCAAAATTATGAAAGGAGGAAATTAAGTTGATAGGTTGTTTAGATTTTGTTGGGTTTGGGTTTTTTAGTTTTCTTTGTTTTTTGCTTCTTGTTTTACTATTGGGTGTTTTTAAAATAAAGGGGGATAATCTAAACATTAGGATTCTGGGAATAAATGCCAAACTCAAGCAGAACTATTTTACACAAAATATAATAAAAGGATCGAATCAGTAGAATGGAAAGATTGTTAAATTAAAGAGTATGAATGAATTTCAGATACACCTATATTTGTTTCCGGAGAGTTTCTTAGATATTACGGTGGCCTCAATTATATATTGCCTCGTACAGGGGGTAAAAATGACTTGGCCCTGACTGTTTCTTATGATTAGAGAAAATGAGATTGTTAAGAGAGATTGGGAAGCAGTGTAACTCTAAGGGTATGTCTACACTACTTTGTAAACCCAGGTCTTTGGGACCTTGGCTTGTGGGTTTGGTGTTTCCAAGCCTATGCTTCAGCTTCCACACTGCATTGTAAACCTGGGTTTACAATTGCTGGACCCAGGTCTCACAGCCATGCCAACACATCCATATGGCACCACACAGATCTTCTGACTTGAGTCTGCAGCTTGAGCTTCATCCACACTGCAAGATCACAGGGCTTGAACCTCAGTTACAGCAGGACTTGGGCTCGGAGTCACCCCTAGTGCAGTGGTTCTCAAACTTTTGTCCTGGTGACCCCTTTCACACAGAGAGCCTCTGAGTGTGACCCCTCCCTCTTATAAATGAAAACATTTTTTAATATATTTAACACCATTATAAATGCTGGATGCAAAGCGGGGTTTGGGGTGGAGGCTGACAGCTCATGACCCTGCATGTAATAACCTAACAACCCCCTGAGGGGTCCTGACCCCCAGTTTGAGAATCCCTGCCCTAGTGGGTCCTAAAACCCAGGCATCGAGTGCTTGCTAACCCAAGATAGACTGATTTGTGTGTGAATGGAAGTGGGGCTTGGGCTCAACCTGAGTTAGAACTCAGGCTTAAGATGCAGTGTAGACATACCCTCTATGTGACCACATACCAAGATATTTTAATATAGTCAATGCTACTCAAGAGAATGCACCTGCTGTTGTCCCAGTGTTGAGGGCTGAATTTTTTATTTGCAGGACCAGCTGTCCCTGTAAGTACAGCTTCTTAGATGAAAACAAGAAGTTGACACCCCGAAGAGACGTACCATCCTATCCAAAGGTACCATGAGATGCACTTTGTTTTCAGGATATTAATTTATAGAGCATGCCTTCCCATGAGGAGCTGGAATACAATGCATGACTTCCCATCACTCTATTGCTTAATTGTTTAGGTCACTGATTTCCAAACTTTTTCCCACCAAGGACGCCTTTGGCATCTAACTAACTGTTTGGGACCCCTTTCATTTCCTGTACTATTGGAACAACCCTACCAATATGGGAACACCCCTGCCAGTGTGACCTCTCATGCACAGTGTGCGAAAAGTCATGCTGCGCTGAGGATGTCATTTTGAGTACAAAATAGCCTCCTCCATGCAACAAAAATACCGGATTGCTGTTCTAGCATGTTCCAGCCTTGGCTCAAGAGATGGACCCCCACATGACACATAGCAAATCTCCCACAGTCACCACTTTGGGAACCATTGGTGTAGATGGAGGGCCTAATCCAAAGACCCTGGAAGCCAATAGAAAGACTCCCTGTCATAAACAGATAAGTAAGAGTTAATAGAACAAAACTGCTTCATATCTCTTTTGCCTGGAAAGGGTTAACAAGAACAGTGAGCCTGGCTGTCACCTGACCCGAGGACCAATCAGAGGACAGGATACTTTCAAATCTTGACGGAGGGAAGTTTTTGTGCTGTGCTGTTAGATTTTGGTTGTTGTTCACTCTGGGGGCTCAGAGGGATCAGATGTGCAACCAGGTTTCTCTCCAATCTCCCTGATACAGTTTCTTATAGATCCAGAATGGTGAGTACTAGGTAGATAAAGCGAGTTAGGCTTATGTTTGTTTTCTTTATTTGCAAATGTGTATTTGGCTGAAAGGAGTTCAAATTGGTATTTTGCTGAAAAGATTTTAATTTGTACTTGTATACTTAGGCTGGGAGGGTGTTCCCAGTGTCTATGGCTGAAAGACCCTGTACCTATTCCATTTTAAATTTACAAAGATAATTTTTACTGTTTTTCCTTCTTTAATTAAAAGCTTTTCTTGTTTAAGAACCTGATTGTTTTTTTGTTCTGGTGAGACCCCAGGGGACTGGTTCTGGATTCACCAGGGAATTGGTGGGGAGAAAGGAGGGAAGGGGGAGAGAGAGGCTGATTTCTCTCTGTGCCAGGATTACTTTCTCTCAGGAAGAGTCTGGGAGGGGGAAAGAGAAGGAGGGAGGAAGGTGAATTGTCTGTTTTGTGATTCAAGGAGTTTGAATCACACAGTGATCTTCCAGGGTAACCCAGGGAGGGGAAGCCTAGGAGATGCAACAGTGAGGGAAAGGGTTTTCTTTCCTTGTGTTAAGATCCAGAGGGTCTGGGTCTTGGGGGTCCCCGGGCAAGGTTTTGTGGGGACCAGAGTGTACCAGGCACTGGAATTCCTGGTTGGTGGCAGCGCTACAGGTTCTAAGCTGGTAATTGAGCTTAGAGGAATTCATGCTGGTACCCTATCTTTTGGACGCTAAGGTTCAGAGTGGGGAATTGTATCATGACACTCCCATTGATTTCAATGGGTTTGAAATCCGACCCTCAATGACCTTTAATATTCAGAATCTCATTAATGCTGAAAATGTTACTGGATTCCTGAAATTTGTTGAACATTTAGTGTTCTGTTTTATCTAATGATACTTAGTCTGCAGGCTCGGAGCAAGATTTATTATAGTCTATAACTTTATTCTCTATTCTGTAATGGCGCCTTTACTTTTTTTTCCTCTCAGTGAATTATTTTTCAGTTAAAGTAATTTATGTAGTCCTGGCATCTGTCTCTTGAAAATGGATTTAATGAGCTATAAAATGTCATTTCCATT
Organism: Gopherus evgoodei; assembly: GCF_007399415.2. Classification (NCBI taxonomy): domain Eukaryota; kingdom Metazoa; phylum Chordata; order Testudines; family Testudinidae; genus Gopherus; species Gopherus evgoodei. The sequence continues at coordinate 159,558,701 of NC_044322.1, read as the reverse complement.
TTGGCTTTGCTTAAATGTATATGTGTTGTTGACACTACTAACACATGCTTTTTCAAACTGCTCTACATTTCTTTGTTCCACGATATGTAGACGGCAACAATACATTAACTTTTTACCCACTGCTAGAATGCTTGTCTTCTGAGATTAACCATTACTGTTGAGAGCTGCACTAACTGAACACAGTGGTAAGCTGTTGTTCCTTTCTGCCTAGAGCCAAAGGCTTTTAATTGTATGGTTTTAGGAGAAGTTTAGGTTTTGTTTGCTCTGTGTGTGACATTTGTTATGGCTTTAAATACTGGATTTGTGTGACCTCAGGCATGTCGCTTGAAACAGATTTGGTAATTACAGTGCTGTTATTAATTAATACATCAATATTGCTAATTTAAAGCTGTCTAGTAAAACTCTATACTACAAATAAAGTATCATGCAAACACAAGATTACTGCCTTCCGGAGATGGAGAATTAATCCTCAAATGTATTTCTTGCTTGAATTAAATAACAATTTAGTGGCTCAGATAATTTCATTTATATTCTCAATATAGTATACCAAAACTAATTACAGCCAACTATGGTAAGTGGACCAATTAAGCTACTAGGTTGACATATTCCACGAATATTTTGATCACATTGTCTCAAAAACACAGTTCAGTAGTGGTTAGATACCTAACACATCTCCTAATACTCTAGAATTTTTTACAAATTGCTGGCAATTGTTACCAATCCAGTATCAACCCAGAACACTTGGGGTCTGTCATAACTATAAAGGGAAGGGTAACAACCCTCCTGTATACAATACTATAAAATCTTTCCTGGCCAGGGTGAAGAAGCTCAAGTAATCTGGCTGACACATGACCCAAAGGACCAATAAGGGACCAGATACTTTCCAATCTTGTGAGGAGGGGGGTAGGCTTTTGTTTGTGCTCTTTGTTTTGTTGTTGTTCGCTCTTGGGACTAAGAGGGACCGGACATCAATCCATATTCTCCAAATCTTTCTGAACAAGTCTCTCATATTTCAGATTTGTAAGTAACAGCCAGGCAAGGCATGTTAGTTTATCTTTGTTTTCTCAACTTGTGAATTTTACCTTTGCTAGAGGCAGGGGCGGCTTCAGGAACCAGCGCAGCAAGCGCGTGCCTGGGGTGGCAAGCCACGGGGGGTGGCCTGCCGGTCACTGTGAGAGTGGCAGTCAGGCAGCCTTCAGCAGCATGCCTGCGGGAGGTCCACCAGTCCCGCGGATTCGGCAGCTATTTGGCTGAAGGTACGATGAAAGCGCGAGAGCAGTAGATCACCTGCCAAAACGCCGCCAAATCTGTGTGACCAGGAAACTGCCCACAGGCATGCTGCCGAAGGCCGCCTGAATGCCATGCTTGGAGCGGCAAAAAACATAAAGCCGCTCGTGGCTAGAAGGAGGTTTATCCTTGTTTTGTTGTAACTTTGAAACTAAGGCTAGAGGGGGTTCTTCTGGGCTCTTTGAATCTGATTACCCTGTAAAGTTATTTTCCATTCTGATTTTACAGAGATGATTTTTACATTTTCTTTTTAATAAAATCCTTCTTTTAAGAACCTGACTGATTTTTCCATTGTCCAAAGACCCAGGGGTTTGGGTCTTTGATCACTTTGTAACCAATTGGTTAGGATATTATTTTCAAGCCTCCCCAGGAAAGGAGGTGTAAGGGCTTGGGAGGATATTTTGGGGGAAAAGGAACTCCAAGTGGTCCTTTCCTGGTTTCTTGTTAAATCACTTGGTGATGGCAGAGTACTAGGTTTTAACCTAAGTTGGTAGAAATAACCTTAGGGGGCTTTCATGCAGGTCCCCACATCTAAACCCTAGAGTTCAGAGTGGGGAAGGAACCCTGACAGGGTCAAATGCTTAAAGTTCTGTGAAAAAAATATGTGTGGGGGGGAGAGGTCTGTGATCCCCTTCACATCTGCCCGTCCCCTGCCCTCAACCTCCAAATCAATCCTGTCTCCCCAGCCCTGTTATAAATAGATAGCTAAGGGTTAATGTCTTTTACACCTGAAAAGAGGTAACCTGAAGCACCTGACCAGAGGACCAATCAGGAAACCCCCAGCCCCACCACCACGACCACCAGCCCTGAGCTGCTGGTCTCCTTCTACTCCCTCCTCCCTTCCCCTTCTGTGAGAACAGTGTCAGCTCCTGAGGGGAGGGGGAAAGAGCCTTGCCTGCTTCCTGCAGAAGCTCTGATTGGCTGCACTTCCGCAGGATGCAGGCAAGCAGGGAAAGCAAGTAATCAGAGGGGCTTTACCCCCGGGGGTACTAAAAATGTGCACCCTGGGTGACCCAGCTTGCTTTTTAGAAATGTTCTTTCCAGGGTCTGTGTCCTGTGCCAGCCCGGCACACTTTAAGTCCTGCTGGAGGTTGAGTTGGATTTTGTTTTGGAGCTCTGAGTACACAATAAGCAACCGCTTTGCTGCCTGGCATCTGATTGAAATGTGGGAACCCTTGAGAAAAACAGCTGTTCAAAATAACAATATAAATCACCTGCAGTTAAATATTTCATCCCCCAAAATATGAAGAATTTAAGATTAAAACCAACAAGAGACGATGCATTTTACCAAATCACGGCTGAGGCACTACATTTTGGAAAATTAATTAATGGTATGCTGGAGAACTTCTGATGAGGGCAGAACACAGCTCCCACAAAGACATGAGGGGAACACAGTAGTGGTTAATAATAGACACTGTCTTTTTGTCCACAGTACATGCTGTCTCAGGAGACCATAGAAGCACTTCGGAAACCAACATTTGACGTCTGGCTGTGGGAGCCTAATGAGGTAATGAGGCAATGAGTAAACAAGTTGCTGGTACTTGTGGCTTCTCCCATGACAGCACTGAGACAGTCAGGAAAGCCGTCTTCAGTATCTAGCAATGGAAGCCTAGTGAAGGCAATGCGGAAGAAAGACCTGGCCTACACTCAGAAATACCCTCTGTTCATCGACTGGCAGCCAGAAGTCAATGAGGCCACCTGGGTGCTGACCCCAAAGAGTAGAAATGAACATGCAAGGGATTGCACTGTCTGAGCTCATCGTGCTTTATGCCACTTACAAGTAAGGGTGCGCCTCGTTTGCTCAGTCTGTACAAACCCCTGCATGCCCTTCTCTACACTAAGGCTATGCCTTCACTGCTTAAAAGGGGGTGTTTTTACATGGCGATAGCTAACTCGAGCTAGCTATAATCCTAGTGGAGACAAGGCAACATAGTTCTTACCTTCATGCAATTAGTCAAGATAAACCCCAGGTGGAGGGCATAGGGATGACCTCACCTAGCTAGACAGAGGTAAACACTACCTGTGCCTTCACTCCACTAGGATTTTACAGCAAGATAAACATACCTTTTTTGCAATGAAGACATAGCCTTTGAGTATGTCTATGCAATTAAAAACCCAGGGTTGTCCCATGCCAGCTGACTCAGGCTCATAGGGCTCAGGGACTGTTTAATTGTGGTGTTCACATTCAGGCTCAGGCATGAGCCCAGGCTCTAGGACTCAGCAAGGTGGGAGGGTCCCAGAGCTCAAGCTCCAGCCTAAGCCCAAATGTCTACATTGCAATTAAACAGCCCCTTACCCTGAGCCCTCTGAGCCCAAGTCAGCTGGCACTGGCCAGGCATGAGCATCTAATTGCAGTGTAGACATATCCTTAGAGCAGCACCTGGCTAGCCACACCAATTGCTGGATCAGTGCTATTCCCAAAGGTAGATGAGGCCAAAAATATCCATTCAAGAAAGTTTTGTTTTTTCCTTTTCAGATCCTCTTACCTTACCTCAGGTTTTAAGTTGAAATTTGCTATTTTAAACACGGAATTGGTGGGTCTGGGTAATATGCCTGAAATCTAATTCTTTACTGAGTGAATCATTCTGGAGTGCAATAATTTTTGCTCCCTAAAGGTGCCAAATAGATTGTCCTTATTATAGAATTCCTTGTTTGTTTCTTCATAGTCCAAATATTGGTAATGTCATTCAAGGACAAGTGCAACAAAGTTAATGCCAGCCAGTGTTTTTTCATGTCATCTAGTATGAGTGAGTCTATGCCTATTCAGCAAAGCACCTAAATACATGCTTAACTTTAGGCAAGTGATCAATCCCACTGAAATCAATGGCACTACTTACCTGCTCAATATTAAACAAGTAATTTAGGTGCTGTGCTGAATCAGGGCCTGGGTGCAGACATTGATTTGTATGCTCCTGTACAGGGATGTTAGTGTGCAATACATTCAGAGGAGATGCAAATCTAAGTGCACAGCATATTATTATTTATTAATTATTAATCATCATCTATGTTATGGAAGCTCCTAGGGGCCCCATTGTGCCAACTGCTATACAAACACAACGGAAGAGGATGCCCCTTTTGTGGAAAGTTATAATGTGAAACATGATTCAACCAGTGGATGTAACAAATGATAGCACGGAAAGGGAGAAGAAGGACGTAACTAGATCAATACAATAGCAACAAAAAAAAGGAGAGAGAGTGGAGTTGCAAACTTGCAGCACAAATTACATCTTCAGGGAAGTGTTATGCAAACAGGAGCCATTCTGCTTCAAAATCGCTAGATGAACATATTCCATGGCTAAGCAAATTTCCAAAGATTAAAAAAAACCAATATGAATAATGTTCTTCATTCAGTTTATTTGTTAACATGCTTCCAGTTGGTAGGACTAACTGGAGGACTTTTATGTGGTTCAGAGTTCAGTCTCCTGTTGGTTGTTCGAATATATGGCCATGCACATTCACATAGAAGGTAATAGAATTTTCACCACACGCTTCTTGCCTGTTTGAGGGAGATTCTTTATGGTTATTTTTTTTCCAGGCACCTATAGTTAAGCATCAAAGTCATTTACTAGTCAGGCAAAATGACTTACCCACCATCTTTCAAATATCTAGCCTGTGATGTCTTTACTGCCCTAAGATTTACAACATGCCAGGTGGATCATAAAAATGTTGGCAGATTGTTTAGCAGACCATTAATAAAGAGTAGGACTAGGGAAAAAAGCATTATCCATGGATTTTTGTACACTGAAGCACAGTATTTTAACAGCGTAACTCATTCATCGTAATGGGAACCATTACATTGTGTCATGCACACTGATAGCATGAGGATATGGAGATTAGGAACATACCATATGTGGGATTTAGGCTCAGAAACAATCACACAAACCACTGTGAGCACAATACCATATGGTAATGTCTGTTGACATTTTCACCCTTTTGACTCTGTTTATGTTTACATGAACGATTTCCATTATGTTAACACTTACTTAACAGTAAGTGGTGGTTTATGTGCCTGATTTTGAGCAAGTGGGTTATAAATCACCATGCTAGAATGTAACCAGTGCGTAAGGCAATAACGTAATGGTTTGGTGTACAGTATTTCATCAACCCACCTGGAGAATCTCTTGCTCCCTGAGGAATATATGACACTATAATCATATTTTGTCCAGTGGGGCTAAAACCTAACCTTCTCTTATGCAGTAGTAAGTGGGGTGTTAGTCCCTTGTTCCCTTCTAAAGCAGTTTACCAGATCAATCCTGAGTACAGTCGAGCTACATGCAGAAGGAGGAAAAAGAAATGAGGTGACCACTTTCTGTTTGGATGTATGGAGCTGCTCAGGAGATAGGGCGCACTCATAAATTGACTTCCTGCCCACACTGAGTATCTCTGTGAATCTGTTGCCCCGTCTCTCCCCAGACAGGGCTAGCAGACTATCAGAAGTTATTGCAGCCATAGGGCTGTAAATACCTCACAAGGAGCTTCCCCATGGAGATTGAGAGGAACCAGAATGGCTCCTCACTCCAAGCCTTTAATGCCCATGTCTTTGGAGAGGGGTACTATGCTGCATATATATTTTTAAGCCCATGTTACTCCTTACATCCTTGAACTGGTCCATAAAGGTCAGTATCTTTTTCAAATCTCTCCTCAATGTGGAAGCCACCTCTTCCACATTGCTAACAATGTATCTGCCAATAGATGATGCTTAAGCTCAGCCCTGAAGGGAAGGAAAGGAAGGAAAGAAGCTTACCATATACCTGTACATTAACAAATCATATGTGAAAATTGTATATGTTTTCAGTGTTGTCAACCCCAAATGTTCAAAAATCATAACGCCCTCCCAAATCATGAGATTTTTAAATTAATAAATGGAGGAGGAGGGATGTTATTTTCCTTCTGGCTTAACTCCCATCCCCAAGGTTCTCGTGTTTTCACCTGATTCTAGGGGCTGGGGCTTTAAGAAAAACTCCAAATATTGTGAGACTCACAATAAAATCACAAAGACTAGTCAACGCTGTATTTTAGTATTTCCTTCTCCCCCACATTTTGTTTGCCACTTTTCTTCTTTGATCCCAGTCCTGCAAGCTATTCCATGCTGGCAAACCCCTGTGCCCAATGAGTTAAATGGGGCTCTGTGTCAGCATCACTGTGTCCCTTCCGCCACTCCACCCTCCGATCACCAGCTAGTAGAATCAGGGCCTTAGACTGTAAACTCTTCAGGACAAGGTGTGTGTCTACATCTGTGTACAGTCCCTTGTACAGTGGAGCTCTGATCCATATTTGGCCTCCGGGTGCTATCACAATGAGTAATTGAACATGAATAATGTGCCAGCTTTTCAAAAGTACTCATCATCCAGCACCTCCTCAAGGGAGCTTCTCATTAACCTTAATGGAGCTACTGGGTCTATATTTGCAGATCTTGCCACTTCATTTAGATGCCTCAATTGAAGCTGAGCACTTGAAAATCTGGCCCAATTATAATAACCTGTAAACTGGCAAATTGATTAAGCAGGGGTTGGGACTAGTTGTGTAGCATCTCCATAATGTCATCATCCAGGCCCAAACTGTGACAGCCAGATATAAAATATATAATAGATGTGTAGTATTTATAAATTAAAATTTTTCTGTCAATACTAAAAGTTTGAATTTTCTGAATTTTGTATCTGCAGAATTTCAACCATAATGTTGTCATTTTGCATCAGATTTCCCTTATTTTATTATAAATGACTGGGATCCTATACTGAACCAAAAGATTTAATTTGCCAAGATCCAAATATATGCCTGCTAAATTGTTGCACTAAATGCAGTTTAATCATTAAGGAAAATAAAGCTCAGAAAATGTGAAGTATGCTGCTTGTTTCATTAGCAAAGAGTGAAGTGGAATGCAGGTCAAGTTGAATAAATTGAATTTTATTAAACCTTGTGTCCTGCTCTGTCCATGCGGCTGAGGAGCTTCCAACCAACCTCCCTGCATTGTCTGTTCTACTGGTGTCTCATCTATAACAGTACCTCCAGGGAACATGGGCCCTCTGACTCAAGTTCTACTGATAATGATGCCCTGCATTCAATTTCTTAAGAACATAAGAACGGCCATACTGGGTCAGACCAAAGGTCCATCTGACCCAGTATCCTGTCTTCTGATGGTGGCCAATGCCAGTTGTCCCAGAGTGAATGAACAGAACAGGTAATCATAAAATGAACCATCCCCTGTCGCCTGTTCCCAGCTTCTGGCAAACAGAGGCTAGGGACACCATCCCAGGGCTGTCCAGAGGGGGCGGCAAGTGGGGAAATTTGCCCCGGGCCCCGCAGGGGCCCCGCGAGCCCTGACCCAGCGTCGGTCCGGGTCTTTGACGGCATTTTGATGGCGGGGGGCCCTTCAGCGCTGCTGAAGACCTGGACCGCCACCAGGTGAGTACAAGCTCTGCAGCTCCCCTGCTTTGCCCCAGGCCCCCTAAATCCTCTGGGCAGCCCCACCCATCCTGGCTAATAGCCATTGATAGACCTATCCTCCACGAACTTACCTAGTTCTTTTTTGAACCGTGTTATAGTCTTGGCTTTCACAACATCCTCTCGTCTTCACATAAAATGTTCTACCTTGTTAACTAAAATCCTAGCATGAGTGCAGTCATAATGATGATTTATGCTGGTATAGCTATACCAGTATGGGAAGGGAAATAAGCTGCACTGGCACTTTATACCATTATAACTGCATCTACACTAGCAGCTGTACAGGTATAACTATTTTGGTAATAAATCACAACCTTAACTGACAAAATTATACCAGTTCAACTTTTCAGTGTAGACCAGGCTTAAATCTTTGTTTCAGTAACAGGCTTTGTTTTGTTTGTTTGTTTTTTAATGTATCAAACAATATGTTTTGGCCTTGGGTGCCAGGGAACCAAGCATAATGCTGTAAAGCAAAATTGTGATGGTATTATCTGAGCACCAATCAGTCTTCTGAGATTTTGCGAGGAAACCTTTTTCATTCACATTGGAACGACCCAAAGCCAGCCGTAATGGAATTTTACTAAACATGTTATTAAATTAAATATGAGCTGACAAACATAGGAAATTTCACTAAAGCAGATTTTCCGGGAAGCTATATATGCCTAAAAAATAAGGCCTTAAAATTCAAATATCTCTTACGACATATTTATAACATTATTCCAATGTCACTATAATTGAGATGCAAAAACTGGGTCAGGTAGTCTTACACCAAGACCAAAGTAGCATATAAATAAGTTATTTTCTATAATATTTCCAGACACAACAAAATCTAGACTTGGAATGGCATAGCTGATCTAGTTGTGTTCTGTTCTGAAAACACAAATGAATGTCTATGCTGTTGTCTTAAACAATATTTTGCCTTTGCGTTTTAGTATTCATAGATACACAGTTCTGGAAGGGAATATGCACAAACTTGTTCTAATTTTGTAATTTTACAATCTAAGGGTTTTTTTTAAATCTGTTTAGTCTATTGAGGATACTTGATTTGTAAAAAATTCCAGGGAGTCACACATGAACTAGATGTGCCCACTTATCTAGAATCCACTCTACCTCCAGCCACTCTTCTCTTCTGTTGTCATATTTCTATGCAGTTGGGTCCTAATACAAAGTCCATTGAAGTCAATGGAAAGGCCATCATTAACTTCAATGGGCTTTGAATCAGGCCCATAAACCAGTTCCATTAGCAAAACCAAATTACTTCTTCATGAGGTGATATAGTTTTGATTTTCATGAGCAATGATCACTAAGGCGCTCTGGGATGAATTAGGGCCCAATCCAAATCATATTGAAGTCAATAGAAGGTTGTATTTTGTCTTCAGTGGGCTTTGGATCTGGTCCTTAGTGAACTGGTTTTGATCTTGCAATCTTTGAACAGCTTTGTTTCATGATTAACAGTAGGGCTCCATTAGACATTAGTGTTTGTAATGTGAACATTTACATTACAGTGATTAAAACAATATCCTGTCTATTCATTTTACAGATGCTGAGTTGTTTGGAACATATGTACCATGATCTCGGATTGGTGAAAGACTTTAATATCAACCCTATCACACTGAAGAGATGGTTGGTAAGTATTTCTTTAAAATTCCCAGTATTTGTGATTTTTAAAATACAGCCCCGAATCCTGCAAACACTTCCTCATGACATTAACTTTATTCAAATGCGTAATCCCACTAAAGGCAGTGGAACTACTCACACGTTTAAAGTTAAGCATTTGTCCCAGTGTTTGCATGATCAGATGACATGTTTTAGAATAGCTCTGTATTTGTTTACTTAATTCTTGATTCTGAGCTTTCTGTGGACTCACTGCAGCCAAATTTATTCCTTGAGTAACTCAATTGTTAAATGGAAAAATGGATTAACACAGGATGCTTCAAGACTAGATATTAGGTACAGTGTTTAATATTAATGATCTGAAAAGGGAAGTGAATAGCGAGGTGGCAAAATTTACAGATGAGACAAAGTTATATAAATTAGTCAGGACTAGGTAGACTGAAGTACTTCAGAGAGACCTAAATAAATGAATTGGCAAATGAAATTCAGTGTCAATAAATTCCAAGTAATACACATTGGAGGCAAAAATTAAGCTACTAGTATGCTTTAAAAGGTTCTAAATTAGATGTGTCACCTTAGGAAAATATCCTGGGTGTTATTGCAGACAGTTCAATGAAGACCTCTGCAAAATGTGCTGCGGTGGTCAAAAGAGTTAACAGGATATTAGAATTCCTAAGGATTGGGATGGAGAATAACACAGAAAATAGTATGGTGCCATTATGTGAATCAATGATGTGACCTCATTTGGAATACCTTGGGTAGTACTGGTCACTGTATCTCAGAAAGGATATTGCAGAATTAAAGAGGTTTCAGAGAAGGGTCACCAGAATGATTAGAGTACATTCTGTTAAATTAAAAGGTGGTAAATTCAAAATAGAAAATGTAATGCATAATTAGACTCTGGAACTCATTGCCACAGGAAGTTCTTCTTCGAGTGATTGCTCACATCCATTCCAGTTAGGTGTGCGCGCCGCGCGTGCACGTTCGTCGGAAACTTTTTTACCCTAGCAACTCCAGTGGGCCGGCAGGTCGCCCCCTAGAGTGGCGCCGCCATGGCGCTCTATATATACCCCTGCCGGCCCGCCCGCTCCTCAGTTCCTTCTTACCGCCGTGTCGGTCGTTGGAACTGTGGAGCGCGGCTTAGCTGTCCTCCACGTCCCTAGCTCTCCTAGTTCTCTATCGCTTGTCTATCGTTTATCTCTAGTTCCATATAGTTGTTAATTAGTTTGTTAAGTAGATAGTTTAGTTAAATAGTTGTTAAGTAGTTCTTTGCCGGGGGCTTAACCCTTCCCGGCACCCGGCGCCAGGCTCATGCCTGTTTCGCCGGGCTTCAAGCAGTGTGCGGCCTGCAAGAAGCCCATGCCTACCAGCGATCCCCACGAAGCGTGCCTGAAGTGCCTCGGGGAATCGCACAGATCTGACAAGTGCCGCATCTGTAAGGCTTTTAAGCCGAGGACAAAAAGGAGAGGGATCAGAGGCTCCGAACTCTCCTAATGGAGGCGGCACTTGACCCGTCGGCTTCGCAGGCCGTGGTATCGGCACCGGCACCGGATCGCTCCGGCACCGAGAAGACTCCCCGGCACCGACCTTCTCCGGCACCGGAATCAGAGCCAAGGCCGTCGAAGTCTGATACTCCGGCCAGGCAGACCCGGCTTGAGCGCCCGGCCTCGACATCGGCCGCGGCGCCGCCGGCACCGTCAGCACCGTTGACTCCGGGCCCGGCGGGTCCGTTGAGTCCGGTGCCGCCGAGCTCCCCCATGAGATCTGGGGTTGAGATAGTGGTCCCATCCACACCGGAGACCTTCGCCTCGGCTCGGGACCTTATTGCCCTGACTGAGCCCACTCGGCTGCCACCCCCGGTACCTCCGGTGCGGGTTGTGTCCAGAGGCAAGCCCATGCTGTCGGCGCCGCCCAGAGACAGTCGTTCGCCATCCAGGTCCCGACGTCTTGGGCGCTCCGGATCCCGACGCCGCTCGCAGTCCCGGCACCGCTCCCCTCAGCGGTACCGGTCGCATTCGCGGCAACGGTCGGCATCGAGACGGTCGCGGTCAGGCTCCAGTCGGCGACACCAGCACCGCGACTCCAGGAGCAGGTCCCGACGCTACTCGCCGCACCGGTCGACCTCCCGGCACCGAGCTGGTGGCAGGTCCCGGTCTCGGTCGACCTCCCGGCGCCGAGCTGGTGGTAGGTCCCGGTCGACCTCCCGGCGCCGAGCTGGTGGTAGGTCCCGGTCGACCTCCCGGCACCGAGCTGGTGGCAGGTCCCGGTACCGAAGCGGCACCCGGTACCGATCAGGATCCCGGCACCGTGATAGATCCCGGTCCCGACACCGATATGACTCCCGGCACCGGTCCCCGGCACCGAGACGATCCTCCGTGCCGGCCCGCGCAGACCCTTACCATCCGGGGTCGGCCCCGCCGTGGCCCTCGAGACAGCCGTCCGTATCTTCCCAGACGGACAGTGGGTATGCGCTGGGCACCGACCGGCAGGCGGCGCTGTTCGGGGATCCGCCGCTGCAAGACCAAGGCCCACAACAGTGGGGATTCTGGACACCCTGGGCATACCATCAGGCCCAGGGCCCCCAGCAGCTCCCTGCTAGACCGGCGACTGCGGAGCGTAGGGCCCCTGAAGCCTCCTTGTCTCGCCCCCCTCCCTCCCCGGAAGGGGACGAAGGGTCCAAACAGCAGGACTCCGCTGTGGCTCCGGAGGCAGAGGCGAGGGCTGAGGAAGACCCTCAGTTGGACACTATCGTGCCTGGGGTCTCATCATCCTCCTCCCCGGATGAGGCGGTGGCGGGTACCTCCTCCAACAGTCCCCCCCCCCGCTGGATCTCAGGGCGCACCAGGACCTCCTCAGGCGATTGGCTCAAAACCTGAGTCTGCAGGCAGAGGAGGTCTCGGAGATAGAGGACCCAATTGTCACCATCCTCTCTTCTGATGCTCCCACCAGGGTCGCCCTGCCCTTCATACGGACCATCCAGGCCAATGCCAATACTATCTGGCAGTCCCCGGCCTCCATCCCTCCGACAGCGAAAGGAGTCGAGAGAAAGTACATGGCCCCTTCTAGGGGCTATGAATATCTACATGTTCACCCGACTCCCAGTTCACTGGTAGTGCAATCGGTGAACGATAGGGAGCGTCACGGCCAGGAGGCTCCGGCCCCCAAGTCCAGAGAGGCCAGGCGGATGGACCTCCTTGGCCGTAAGGTGTATTCGGCTGGGGCGCTGCAGCTCAGGGTCTCTAACCAGCAGGCCCTGCTGAGCAGATACGCCTTTAACTCCTGGGTGGCAGTGGACAAATTTAAGGAGCTGCTGCCACAGGATGCTCGCCAAGAGTTTACGGCCATCTTGGACGAAGGCAAGAAGGTCGCACGCACGGCCTTACAAGCCTCCTTGGACGCTGCGGACTCGGCTGCCCGCACCCTCGCGTCAGGAGTTACGATGCGTCGCATCTCCTGGCTGCAGGTTTCCGGCCTTCCGCCGGAGCTCCAGCACACTATACAGGACCTTCCTTTCGAAGGCCAGGGCCTGTTTTCCGATAAGACGGACCCCAGACTCAAGAGTCTAAAAGACAACAGGGTCATCATGCGGTCCCTCGGGATGCACACCCCCGTGACGCAGCGTAGACCCTTTAGGTCGCAACAACAGCAACAACGTAGGCCGTTTTCCCAGTTCCGCCAGCGGCAGGACCTTTACAGGCGCCGCGGCAGGAACGGCAGGCGCAGGCAGTCTGGGAACCAAGGGGGGCAGAACCAAGGCTCCTCAAAACCCCCGCCTGGTCCTAAGCCTTCATTTTGAAGGTGCGCCCGAGGGCGCGGTAACAGTTTCCCCTATGGATCCTTTCCCCCCGTTTTCAAACCGCCTTTCGTTTTTTCCTCCCGGCGTGGTCCCAAATAACATCGGACCGCTGGGTCTTAAGCCTGGTGCAGACGGGATACCGCCTGCAGTTTGTTTCGTTTCCTCCTTCCCGCCCTCCTTCCTCGTCCCTCTTCAGGGACCCCTCTCACGAGCAATTCCTTCGGCAGGAGGTGCAGACGCTCCTCAGCAAAGGAGCTATAGAGGCGGTTCCGGAAAACGAGAAAGGCAAGGGGTTTTATTCCCGCTACTTTCTGATCCCCAAGGCCAAGGGGGGCCTCAGGCCTATCCTCGACCTGCGAGAACTCAACAAATACCTCGTGAAGTTGAAGTTCCGCATGGTATCCCTGGGGACCATTATTCCATCCCTGGATCCGGGAGACTGGTACGCCGCCCTCGACATGCAGGACGCGTATTTCCACATTGCCATTTGGCCGCGCCACAGACGCTTTCTCCGCTTCGTTGTGGGGGCTCTTCATTATCAGTTTGCAGTCCTCCCATTCGGCCTGTCCACGGCCCCGAGGGTGTTTACAAAATGCATGGCAGTTGTCGTGGCGCATCTTCGGCGCAACCGTGTCCACGTGTTCCCTTATCTGGACGACTGGTTGATTCGGGGCACGTCGGAACAGCAGGTCAACAGCCATGTCCGCATGATCACCGCCATATTTGCAAGTCTGGGCCTCTTGATAAACACAGACAAGTCCACTCTGAGGCCCACGCAGAAGGTGGAATTTATCGGGGCCGTCTTGGATGCCACTGTGGGCAGGGCCTCGCTGCCTCTGCAACGGTTCCAGACCATGGCGGCGATCGTTCAACGTTTGCGGTCAGCCCCATTGACATCAGTGAGGACATGTCTAACCCTGTTAGGCCACATGGCGGCGTGCACTTTTGTGACCGGCTACGCTCGGCTCCACATGAGGCCTCTCCAGCTGTGGCTTATCAGTCGTTACAGGCCGCAAAGGCAACCTTTAGACATGTTAGTCACAATCCCCCAGAAGGTCTTAGATTCTCTCGGCTGGTGGTTAGACCAGTCCGTATTATGTGCGGGTCTTCCCTTTCACCCCTCTCAGCCATCGGTATCCCTGACAACGGATGCCTCAGATCTAGGCTGGGGGGCCCACCTAGGGACCCTGCGGACACAGGGCCTGTGGTCCCAGGAGGAGGTGGGGCTCCACATCAACATACGGGAGTTGAGAGCGGTCCGCCTTGCTTGTCAAGCGTTTTGTCATCAGCTTCAGGGTCGTTGTGTCGCCGTGTTTACGGACAACACGACGACCATGTACTATATCAACAAGCAGGGCGGCACCAGGTCCTCCTCCCTGTGCCACGAGGCGATACGTCTCTGGGACTTTTGCGTAGCCCACTCCATTCACCTCAGGGCTTCCTTCCTCCCTGGAGTACGGAACACTCTGGCAGATCGATTGAGCAGATCCTTCCTGTCACACGAGTGGTCCCTTCGCCCGGACGTCGCTCTCTCCATTTTCCGGAGGTGGGGTTATCCCCGGGTGGACCTCTTCGCGTCCAAGGGGAACAGGAAGTGCCAAGCGTTCTGCTCCTTTCAGGGCAAGGAGCCGGGGTCGATAGCGGATGCCTTCCTCATCCAGTGGTCAACCCACCTGTACTATGCATTTCCCCCGTTCCCTCTGGTCCACAAGGTCCTCCTGAAGGTGCGCGGGGACAGGGCTCTCGTGATCATGGTGGCCCCGGCGTGGCCCAGGCAGCACTGGTACACCATGCTGCTGGACTTGGCCATAGCCGACCCAGTTCCCCTGCCCCTTCATCCGGACCTGATTACCCAGGACCACGGGACCCTCTGTCACCCAGACCTGCAGTCGCTGCACCTAGCGGCGTGGCTCCTGCGTGGCTGACTGGTTCAGAGCTGCGCTGCTCTACGCCTGTGAGAGAGGTGCTCTTGAGCAGCAGGAAACCGTCCACAAGAGCCACATATTCAGCGAAATGGAAGCGCTTCTCCTGTTGGTGCGTCGAGAGAAATCTCCGCCCTATGGAAGTTTCGGTTTCCGAAATCTTAGACTATGTTTTGTCCCTCAAAGGGCAAGGTCTGCCCTTATCGTCGTTGCGAGTCCACCTAGCAGCTATCTCCACCTTTCACCCGGGTGCGGACGGTCGCTCCGTTTTTTCTCACCCGACGGTGTCGAGATTCCTTAAAGGGCTGGAACGTTTATTCCCTAACGTCCGTCCCCCTGCTCCAACCTGGGATCTTAACCTGGTGTTGTCCCGGCTCATGGGACCCCCCTTTGAGCCGTTAGCTACTTGCTCCCTGCTCTACCTCTCTTGGAAAACTGCCTTTCTAGTGGCTATCACCTCAGCTAGACGGGTGTCGGAGCTCCGAGCTCTGGTGGTAGACCCCCCATATACGGTCTTCCACAAGGATAAGGTGCAGCTGAGGCCACACCCTGCTTTTCTGCCCAAGGTGGTCTCAGCCTTTCATATCAACCAAGAGATTTTCCTTCCGGTTTTTTTCCCAAAACCTCACTCCTCAGGCAGGGAGCAGCAGCTCCACTCGCTGGATGTCCGTAGGGCTCTCGCGTTCTACATAGAGAGGACGAAGCCCTTCCGAAAATCCCCCCAACTTTTCGTGGCGGTAGCAGACCGTATGAAAGGTCTTCCTATCTCCTCCCAGAGGATATCCTCTTGGGTTACGTCCTGTATCAGGACTTGTTATGACTTGGCCCATGTCCCTACGGGCCGTGTGACTGCGCATTCTACCAGGGCGCAGGCGTCGTCGCTGGCTTTCCTAGCCCGTGTGCCCATCCAGGAAATCTGTCGGGCAGCGACCTGGTCATCGGTCCACACCTTTGCTTCCCACTACGCCCTGGTCCAGCAGTCGAGGGAGGATGCGGCCTTCGGAACTGCAGTGCTCCGGGCCGCGACTTCTCACTCCGACCCCACCGCCTAGGTATGGCTTGGGAGTCACCTAACTGGAATGGATGTGAGCAATCACTCGAAGAAGAAAAGACGGTTACTCACCTTTGTAACTGTTGTTCTTCGAGATGTGTTGCTCACATCCATTCCACACCCGCCCTCCTTCCCCACTGTCGGAGTAGCCGGCAAGAAGGAACTGAGGAGCGGGCGGGCCGGCAGGGGTATATATAGAGCGCCATGGCGGCGCCACTCTAGGGGGCGACCTGCCGGCCCACTGGAGTTGCTAGGGTAAAAAAGTTTCCGACGAACGTGCACGCGCGGCGCGCACACCTAACTGGAATGGATGTGAGCAACACATCTCGAAGAACAACAGTTACAAAGGTGAGTAACCGTCTTTTGTTGAGACCAGGAATTTAACAAGATTCAGAAAGAGATTAGACACATATAGATATCAATAATACCCAGAGTTATCACGATAAATACTAAGACTTTTTTTTGGAAGAGACATTACATCTCATGTTTCAGAGTTTAAGCCAATCTCTAACATTATAAATGAGGTAGATCTGATGTGGGGGGGCAGATTATCCCACTTTCCCTATGGGGTTCTTACATTTTCCTCTGAAGCATCTGGTACTAGATGGACGTTGGGTTTGATCCTGTATCAGTGGCACTGGAACAGTTTTTGGAGTGGGGGTGCTGAGCTGCACCCCACTTTCTCTGTCTGCGTCCCTCACTGCCCCCTAGAGCTGGGGCTGAGAGCAAGGCCATGGCTCCGGAAAGGGGAGAACGCAGACAGAGGTAAGGCAGCAGAGGCTGAGGCCAGTGATAGGGGCAGTGGCGGATCCCCAGGCGTGGAGCCAGTGGCTGGAACCCTGCATGCGGGGCCTGTTGCCAGGAGCCTGGGACCGGCAGCATCCCCGCACCACTACTTCCCACACCTATGTCAAGTATGGCATTTTCTGTGTTCCTATATTATACATTGGTTTAGCTTGAAATTACTAGTACTGGAAGTGATTTGACTCACGATACCCCTGTGTGTAGGCTGTTTGAGTGTTTTTCACAAACACGGCTTGCCCCTGCACTTCTATGCACAGCAGAAAATGTACTGCCTTTTAAGTGCATGTCACGTAGCATGTTGCTCTGCAGGATTATATCATTTTTGTCTGGAGGATGCAATGAAAACTATTTGATTGCTCTTTCTCTGGCCAAAAGTAGTAAATGTCGGTAAAATGGCACTAGCTGCAAGAATGATTCAAGGACTGGAAAACATGCTTTCCTGTGAGAGACTTAAGGAGATGAATTTAGTTATCTTACTGAAAAAAAATTCAAGAGGTGACTTGAGTGTGATCTATAAGGATCTAAACAGAACTTTCTGGTAGTAGATAGGTCTTTAAACTAATAGAGAAAAACATAACAAGAGCCTGCAGCTGAAAGGTGAAGCTAGAAATTCAAACTGGAAATAAGGTGCAGATTTTTAAGAGTGAGGGTGTTTAACCATTGGGACAACTTACCTAGCAATGTAGTGGATTCTCCATCACCTGAAATCTTTAAAACAGGATTGGCTGTCTTTTTAAGATACACTCTTATTCAACCACAAATTGTCGAGCAAAATTCAGGAATTACGGGGTGACATTCTATGGCCTGTGTTATACAGGAGGTCAGATTAGGTGATCACAATGGTCCCTTTTGACATTAAAAACTATGAATCTGTGCCACCTACAATATGTGTAGAGATGCGTTCACATCAGTTCAAATTTCCCTGAGTAATTCAAAGTGCTACCATTAATAGTTAATACAATCTCATTCTGAACCATGTGTGTGGCTCCTTATATATTCTATAAAAATCTGAGTATTACAAAAATTCCTTTGCAAATATTGGCTTTTCAAAAAGGGATGATACAGTCCCTACTTCCAGGTGCTGATATTTTCCCAAAGACTACAGTGTGTTTAGGGTTGAACTCAGGTGGACAAAAAGAGCTACCTCACTTTATTGAACATTTCCTTTCTCAGTCCCACATTCACCTGCCTCAAAAATGCCACCGAGAAACTGAGGAACAAGATGACTATTGCAACCAAATATTTTTAATAGCTCAACATAAAGGGCTGATACAACTTCTGAATCAGGAATCACATTTAATGTTCTGACTTCCACTGATCAATGCATGCATTACAATCATGTTACCTTGCACAATGAATGTGTATGCAGGAGCGCTGCCAGCCTTTTTGACGCCTTAGGCAGCGGACAGTCTCGCCCCCGAAATACCAACGACGACCCCTAAATGTTAGCGCCCCAGGCAACCGCTTAGCTCACCTAATGGGTTGTGCCGGCCCTGTATGTATGACCCACATTTCAGTGCAGAAGTTGTATGAGATGATGTTTATAACATTTGAGGAGATCCTCAACATACAATTTTTAAAGTTATTTTCAAAAATCCTTCTCTACTGAATAGAAGTCAAACAACACAGGCCTGGTTTTTCAGAAGTGCTGAGCTTTCCCAGCTCCCACTGACTCCAGCTGGAGGTTTGGATGCTAAGAACATCTGAAAAATCAAGGCCAAGAACAAGCGGCTTGATCCTGCAGTGTGCTGAGGACTCTGGTCGTGATCCAGCAATGCACTTAGACTCAGTTTAACTTTAAGAATGTGTGTAATCCCACATGTGGCGCAATGGGGCTAGTCCCATGCTTAAAGTTAAGCACATGCTGGAGGCCAGAGTGCTGAGCACCTTGCAAAATCAAGCCCTAAGTGTGTGGAGCTCAATAGTGCTGGCGATGATTGACTGTCTGGTAAGATGACTTTAATGTATGTTTGTAACTTAGATAAATATTACATTCTTGCCTTTGAAGACCTGAGGGTTGACATTCAGATTATGTCACAAATGAGTTTTGTGGCCTCTGTATATTCCTAAGTGAGCCTTTGTCACCAGCACAGTTTGGCACAGCAGGTGTCTGCTCAGGAGAGATGCAAGACCCGAGCACGTGTTGTGCATCAGGACTGGGAAAGCTTGCTATTGCCTGCCTATTCTACTGGGTGAGGCAGATAACAAAGACAGGGACTACTGACAATCTCTGGCCTCATATTGCTCATGTGGCTGGGGAAGGAATGCCCCCTGGTGCTTTTCAGTGACTTCATTAGATGGTTCAGGGATTCTGTTAATGAAATCTTCATAGGGAGCCATACCTAGTTCTCCTCAGCCAAAAGCAGGAGGGTGCTGTTGCAGGGCTGTGTGTTGTGATTTCTGAAGGGGCGAAAGTGGAGAATGATGTGGGGCTCCATATGTCTCACATAGCGACATGCAGGGCCTCGAGGGAAAGTGGGAAGTGCGTGGACTCAGATCTTTCCATTCAGAAACAACTCTATAGTCATTAACTGTTTTACTCCCTCTTTTTGTAGCTGTGTATTCATGACAATTACAGAAACAACCCGTTCCATAATTTTCGGCACTGCTTCTGTGTGACTCAGATGATGTACAGTATGATCTCACTCTGCAATCTCCAGGTGTGTCTCTAGTTTGTCCACATAGCTATCTGTATTTCCACTTCTATCACCAGATAAATATTCATCCACTAAGCATCATAAAACCCAGGACATTTTCCTTCCAAAAAGGACCATGATTTTGTTTGTACATGACTCATTAATTTATTGAAAGCAAGCAAGAAACTTTAGGAAACCTAACTATAATTGGTTATAGTGCAAAGAAAGGCTGGTCAATGGTTGGGGAACTAGCCTAGGGCTTGGGAGACCTGGATTCAAGTCCCTGTTTTGCCTCAGATTTCCTGTGTGACCTTGAGCAAGGCCCTTACCCTCTCTGTGCCTCAGTTCTCTGCCTGTAAAATTGAGATAATAGCACTGCCCTACCTCATAGGGGTGTTGTGAAGATAAATACATTACAATTGCGAGATGCTCAAATATGACAGTAATGGAGGCCATGTAAGTACTGAAGATAGGTAAGACGTGTCTCAAAAGTTTAGATAAGTATCCATAAGCATAAGAGCTTTACCAGAAATGACCTAAACTTCTGGAAACTCTCAACCTTGGATAGTCCCCTGCTGGCTCCATCCCCATGAAACAAGTCCCAGCTCCTCTATCTTTGCTGATCAATGCTCCTTCCTCTTTGTTCCTCTTCAAGGGAAGAGGACTTCTCCACTCCTCCTGTGTGGTACTCTCTTCAGTGGAAAGCCATGCAGGAGCCCTCCCCTCTCTCTCCCTTTCACCAGAAGCAGCAGCTGAGGACAGGACCCAGTAGTGTCTCCACTGAGTGGTCCTTCACACTTCACTCATTCTGGCTCTTCCCAAGTACTTGTGTCCCAGACTACACCATCACCTTCTAAAGCCCCTGAGCCAATTAAACCTTGTGCCTGCCTGTGCTCCATCAGGGCATTCTGGGGAACATGTATCAGGGAAACTCTAGACTCTCTGGAAGCTTGACAAGAGCTGCAGCACCAGTGGCCACTACAAAGGCTAAGCTGCCACCTAAGGAAGGAAGGAGTTTTACAGTCTTCCTCAAAAGAGGATCTGCCACTGTAGATAAGTGGTTGGGCTGTTCACAAGACGTGGGGAAGAGACTTAATGAACAGATCCAGCCATGAAAAGGAGGTTGTGTTTTGTTCTGAAATAAAAAATGTTTCCAGTGAGTTCTTATTTCACCCTGATTGGTTCATCTACATCTAATTATAATGAGAACCTATAGCCCTTGATTATATGAAAAATCATTATTTAAATCACTGAATAAAATGCTCAGTCATTTCAGAGACTTTCATTTAGTCATCTAGGCCCGAATCAGCAAAGCACTTAAGCACATGCTTAGCATTAGGAAAGTGACAGAGTAATCCCATGGAGACAAGGGATAGTCCAAGGTGCTGCACCCCTAGAGCTCTCACTAACTTCTTTGGGATTTGTGAGCACTCAACACCTCTGAAAATCAACAAGACATCTGGATGACTGGCATGCCCCATGGAATGAATTAAGCTTTAGTTATAATATAATAGAATCCTACAAATAGGAAGACTAGAAAACATCTCCTTCTCTCATCCTGTCAAAGATATCAGTGATCCAGGGATGTAGTAAAATGCCAGATTTCCAGACAGTACACCTCTACCCTGTTATAATACCACCCGATATAACACGAATTCAGATATAACACGGTAAAGCAGTGCTCTGGGTGCGGGGGCAGGGCTGCGCACTACAGCGGATCAAATCAAGTTCGATATAACGTGGTTTCACCTATAACGCAGTAAGATTTTTGGCTCTCAAGGACAGCATTATATTGAGGTAGAGGTGTAGTTGTGACTGAAGTATATCTTTCACAGGGGTAGCTGTGTTAGTCTATATCAGCAAAAACAACGAGGAGTCCTTGTGGCACCTTAGAGACTAACAAATTTATTTGGGCATAAGCTTTCATAGGCTAGAACCCACTTCATCAGATGCATGGAGTGAAAAATACAAGAGCAGGTATAAATACATGAAAGAATGGGGGTTGCTTTACCAAGTGTGAGGTCAGTCTAACAAGATAAATTAATTAACAGCAGGATACCAAGGGAGGAAAAACAACTTTTCAAGTGGTAAGAGAGTGGCCCATTACAAACAGTTGACAAGAAGATGTGAGTAACAGTAAGGAGAAATTAGTATTGAGGAAATTAAATTTAGGTTTTGTAATGACCCAACCACTCCCAGTCTTTATTCAGGCCTAATCTGATGGTATCCAGTTTGCAAATTAATTCCAGTTCTGCAGCTTCACGTTGGAGTCTGGTTTTGAAGTTTTTTTTTTGTTGAAGAATTACCGCTTTTAGGTCTATTATTGAGTGACTAGAGAGACTGAAGTATATCTGACCTTCAACAGCCCAAGGGCAGGCCTCTTTGATTTTAATCTCAAATTTAGGTCTCCCCATTTAAATTGACCAAGAAGTAGAAAAAAACCATCAAGCTAAAGTTGTCTCTTCCTTGTCACTACTTCTTCAGAAGACCCCCAAATCACAGCTCAAAGAAAGAGCGCTTATTAAAGCTGGAAGAACCATTCACAATGTATTAATGTAACCCTTTCCCTGAATGCAGGTAGTCTCACATTTGTATGAATTTGGGGCCTGGTCAAAATCCCAGTGAAGTGACTTTCATGCTCTTATGAATTGAGACTTCATTCACTATATAAAATATTTCAACAAATGTTTTCTGCAAACTAGATTCAGCCTATGGGTTCCTCATGAACGACTCACTGAAAATATTGCTTTGCATTTTCTATGTTCATGATTCAGATTTATTCTGTATGGTCATCTTAGCCAGATGTATTTTTCCCTCACTGGATGACCTAACATTTCGAAACTCTTTTCACTTCCACACAAAACAAATTTAGTTTCACCCAGAACCACATTTTGTTCCATGGTAAAATGAATCCCAGGTACTGGCAAGAATTTGTGTTCTTGTGGATATTCATATGAGCAAAACTGCTTCCACAAACATTCATCTTATTTGGAAGTTGCTGAAATGTTTATGAAAAAATTTCCTCACTCTCTTCCCATCTCTAGTTAGTGTGAAAGATAATGGTATGTAAATTGTCTTCCAACCCTCCCTCAGCTAGTGTAGACACTGGAATGATTTCTAAAGGCCTGAGTATTAACATCTTTGTGCTTTAAAACATAATACAGACAAAATTCCACTGACCTCCTCCAAACTGCTTCTATTTCCTGCGTCAAAGCCAAATCTGAGTCATTTGTTGCTGCAGTGAACACTGGAATCTTCTTTCTTATCTGCAGTACATTTAATTAATGAATAATGGTTAATTTTACCCAGATGATTTGTTTTTCTGAAATGTGAATGTGTTAGGAGGAAAACAAGTATAGAAATTGTGAGACACTATATTATTATTTTTTTCTATTGCAGGAGAAATTTCCCCAAGTTGATATCTTAATTCTAATGACTGCCGCAGTATGCCATGATTTGGATCATCCAGGATACAACAACACGTATGTGTGCCCTTTATTTTTTGTTCCTTTCAAATATATTGGGAAAACAATGCAGATCAGCATTTTCTTCTCACGTCCAGAGCAGAGAGTAGGGCAGCTGAGTAGTAAACTACCCACAATGCTCTGCTATCATGATCAAACACTGACAAGGACAGAGCCACCACTGGTTAGGCCAGGGGTAGGCAACCTATGGCACGTGTGCCGAAGGTGGCATGTGAGCTGATTTTCAATGTCACCCACACTGCCTGGGTCCTGGCCATCAGTCCAGGGGGCTCTGCATTTTAATTTAATTTTAAATAAAGCTTCTTAAACATTTTAAAAACCTTATTTACTTTACATACAACAATAGTTTAGTTATATATTATAGACTTAGAGAAAGAGACCTTCTAAAAATGTTAAAACGTATTACCAGCACATGAAACCTTAAAGTAGAGTGAATAAATGAAGACTCGGCACAGCACTTCTGAAAGGTTGCTGACCCCAGGGTTAGGCTATATGCAACGCTAGCCATTAGCTTACTCAGTCCTGAGCTGAGGCTGCTAACTGTGCTAAACTCTGAAAGGAAAATGGCTCCCTCTTCAATTTTCTCATAAAGTGTACGTATTTTCCATTAAAGGAAATTGGCAGCTAGAAAACATTCTCAGGTCATATTCTTTTGTTAATTATCCTATGTAGCAGAAGAATGGTCATATGGTTGAGGCTCAATTACATGGGAAGAGTTTTTGGTTCTTTTCCCAGCTCTGCCAAAGACCATAAACAAAGCATTTAACCACTGTCTCTCACCATTTGCCCATCTATACAATGGAGATAACAGATAGCTGGCAGGGTGACTGAAGGTTACTTCATAAATGTCTGTAAAGCACAGAGTGAGCCTCAGATGGAAGGTGCTCTAGAAGTGCTAATCATTATTACTTCTGTGTGCTTGTGTGAACTATATATAAACTCTAATTTACTTGCAATCAGCTATTAAATAAAGGCCTGATCCAATTTGCATGGAGCTCCATGAGCATCTTTCCACTGACTTTACTGGGAGCTAGTGAGAGTCAAGCCTGTGAGCTAAAGAGAAGAGTCCTCTCTATCCTTCCCACATATGTTTTTAAATTATAGAAATTCAGTAATAACATGTAAATAATGAGAGTCTTTGAAATTATGTGGAAGTATGATCATTTTCTCAAAAAAAATTTGGATTTAATATTAACTGTTGCAATAAATAAATAATTATTTGGGTATTTACAACAATATACATAAAAATAACCAATATCTAACGTAATGTATGTTTTTAAGTGTTGGGTGTAGGCAACATGTGAGACCTCACTATTTTCCTTCACATCAGCTACCAGATTAATGCCCGAACAGAGCTTGCAGTGCGTTACAATGACATCTCCCCACTGGAGAACCATCACTGTGCTGTGGCTTTCCAGATCATTGCCCAGCCAGAATGCAACATTTTCTCCAATGTCACCCAGGAACAATTCAAACGGATAAGACAGGTATGAACGTTGATCCGGAAGTGAGGTTATGACATGCAAACCACTCGTGATGTTTCAGTGTGCACAAATCTACCTTCTGTACAGAATAATTCCATCAAGCGGTTAGAACTGATCTCAAATAATCTCAAACTTGAAGTAACACAGAGAGATTCCTGGGCTATTTCTCTAGCAACTCTTGTTGGACTGTTGAGCTGTCCTTCCTTGGGTACCAATGAGCCAAGTTTGACTATTAAACTTATACTCTTCTGTGTAGAAACTTACATTATGAAAGGAGTTGTTGGAATGGGACTGTAAGTAGGCCAATATGCTCATATGGTAACAACTTAACCATTAAAAGAACATTATGCTGAACTTAAACAGGGAATTCAAACTGCAGAAAATTTGTAAAGACATAAACAAATATTTACCTTCTACACATTTTATCATCTCCTCCCCCCATTTTTCATCATTATTAAAAATATTTGTGTTTATACAAAAGCTTCAACCTGTACAGCCCATCTCTTTTTTTGTTATGTGAGGCAATGAAGTCATAAGAATAAATTCTGTGACATCACAATATTTTCCATGACAATAAACTAAGATGTAATTCGCATAGCATTATGGGCCAAGTTCCGCCCTCAGATTCATGGATGCAACTCCCATCTACATTAAATGAAAATGCAAAAATGCAAAACTGCCATTGACTTCTGTGGGACCAAGCTTAGGCCTCAGCACTTAGAACTGAGCTTTTAGTTTATTTCTTTCTGCGCTTTGCATTCATACTAAAAATCAAACAAAGCTCAGAACAAGAAGTTTCTCCAGCATATAATTATACACAAACCATTTACATAGTTAGTCATTCTCTTATGTTACTGTTAATTCTTTAAATTAATGGTCTAGTTTGTCAAGTGGCCTCAAGTATGAAAGTTCTTCTTTCAGTGGTGCTGATGTGATGCATGTGGTGTTCTTGTCTGTGTTGTAAGATATTTGTGTTAATTTAAGCACATGTCTTTACACAGCAATAGCTATGCCTTGTGAGACATGTTAAATCAATGTATTATTATGTTTGTTTTGATAGGGGATAATTACATTAATTCTGGCAACGGACATGGCAAGACATGCAGAAATACTGGACTCTTTCAAGGAAAAAATGGATAATTTTGATTACTCAAATGAGGAACATGTGACCTGTGTAAGGAGACTAAGTGTTTATCGTTTTTCAGTACCTACTATGGTTCATAGTGATACTGCTACATTCTAAACTTTGGTTTTGGCTTGATCATGCATGATGTTGAGTAAAAGTGGTCAGAATTTTTCTGTCAAAATCGGGTTTTTTTTAATAGAAAGTGAAGTTTGTGCAAACTTGAAATTTTGTGTGGGGAAAATTTTGATTTTGACAAGAAAAAAATCCAAATAGTTTGTTTTGGGTTGGATCAATTTGAACTGAATATTTGGATAACTCCCCTCAGTGTAGTATATAAGTGCCTCCAACACTCCTGTGAGGTAGAGAAGTACTTCTTTTATAGCTGGAGAAGTGAGACCCAGAGAGACTAAGTGACTTGCCCCAGGTCTCACAGGAAATCCTTGGTGGAACAGGGTATTGAGCCCAGCTCTCCCTAGTCCCAGCCTAGCTATCTAACTATGGAACCATCCGTCCTCCCCTTTTAGGCTGGCACTGTGAGTGAGTACCAAATACTGCAGGGAATTGTGTGCCTAAAAACAACGGTTTGTACTGTAACGTTAACAGAAACGGCAAAGTATTTCTTGTAGATTTTTATAAAAGCTTTTTCCCCAAAAAACAATATGAAGTCTGGGAGCACTTGATATAAAGAAAGTCTAGATTCCTCTTTCAGATTTTGAAATCCTAGAGTCATCTGAGCAAGAAATAATTGTTGTATCTGTCATGATATAAATTCTTAGTTTCACTCTAGTCTCCATTACATCCTTCATAACAATACTTTGTTTTAGACCTAAACCAATCCCATTGAACTCAGTGGGAATCTTTCCATTGACTTTAATGAGGGTGTGATTGGGCCCCTATAGTGCCTTCCCTCCAGGAATGTCAAAGCCCTTTACAATCATTCATGGATTAAGCCTCATAATCCTCCCATGGAGTCAGTAACTATTATCCCTCTTTCACGGAAAGGAAAACTGAGATACAGCGGGGTAAGTGACTTGCCAAAGATCATACAGGAAGTATGTGGCAGGCAGAACCAGGAATAGAATATCTCTAGATAGGAGGAAAAGAAACCAGATCAGTCTTGTGCCTTAGCTATAAGACTACCCTTCTTGTCTGAGATCATTCCCCTCTTCCTATCTCAAAATGAAGGACTCATGGCTTTTATGTCTTCTATAAAGACAAAGAGGCAGGCTTCTATATTACCCGAGTGTTAAAGTATTTTTCCTCCTTCAGTTGAAGATGGTACTGATAAAATGTTGTGATATCTCAAATGAAGTCCGCCCGATGGAAGTGGCGGAACCATGGGTAGACTGCTTATTAGAGGAATATTTTATGCAGGTAAGAATGAGAAACAGAGACACAGATACAAAATCATCATCATAATAGTAGTAATTCCTATGTTAATATAACTGACTGGTAATACTGTATGCCATTCCAGTGCCACAAGGATGAGGAGGTTTCTTTTGCATAAGGTGACAGAAGTGTGGCATAAGACAGTATGTTCAGAACAAAAGTGACTGTAATTGACTGCAATTTGTAAGATGAATTACAATAATGTAGAACTGCTAATGTCATTGGACTGCAGCTTGTTTTTACTAATAGGGCTGCTAGTGAGTTTATTTGGCATGTAAACCCCTGTCAAGCCAAAAGGGCAAGAAGCGTGGGTATAGAAAAAGTCAATTAAATGGGCAGTATTAAATGGGCCAAGTTTAAATTATATCTGTGATGATCTGAAATGATCGAGTCTGCATAGGATGAACATTTGCTTTAAAAATGAAAATATTCTGATTATTTCCAAAGGACACCATCAGCTTCATTAGTCCTGAAAAGTCAGCTTATGCTCCCAAAACAGTCTTTCTGGATTCTCATCTCTCACTAGTGTGGTTTCTTGTAGTATAAGGCAACATTAAAACTAACAGCAATCCTCTGCTCTCTCCCACCCAAGCCAAGCTGTCTGTACAACAGCTTGCAGCATGCAAAGCTTTATCGTGATTGGAGGAACAAGATGCCAGAGTTTTCTTCTTTTTATTTTTTTTTTAATCATTTCCCCTGTGCTAAAGGAATCAGTTTGACAAAGAAATTACATTAGACTTATCCAACGGGGAAGGCTTGACATCAGGGAATCTTAATGACAAAATGTTAGAAGCACCTTTAGCTCATTGTCTCTGCAATATTTTTATGCAAAATAAAACGATCTGTCTCTGCACTTTATTGTGTTCCTCACCCTAATATCTGACAAAAGGTACTACAGTACGCACATTATCAAAGCAAGTCTGACAGATGAGAGTAAATGCTGGCAATGAAGTTAAAGGGGTGTCAATTTTTGGCATATTCTGTGCCCTTACTAACTATGCACTTATAGGAATAATGATTCAGAGGGTCAGCTGATTCCAATCACTGTAGACCCATTTAAGTCAATGGAGCTACTCCGATTTATACTAGCTGAGAATCCAGCCCATTATTTGTAAAGATCTTTCCAAAGTTTGGAATGCAGAGAAACCTCCCTCCCTGAATCTGTATGTGCTATGAGCCACTTGATAGACTAGAAACAAAAAACGTTTTTGACCATGGTTGGCTAGTCCTAGCTTAATACCTAAAAGAATAATTCTCCAGAGGAGAAGGAAGTCAAGGACCCTTTCCCTCCTATGCAGAATGGCTAAGGACTAGATTCTGCTACTTTGTCTTACACTGAGTAGTGGTTTACTCCACAAGAAGTCCAATGGATTTTGGGTGGCTGCCTAACTGCCTTGTATGCCTCTGAGTATCTCCCTCCTATGGTATGTCTACACTATAACAGGGACCAAGTGCAACCCATGCCTACTTAGTGTGGCACTCTGTCCCCCTCTAGTGGCAGCTAGAGATTGATGCCTGCTACAGCCTGGGCTAAGAGACCTGTCTTTTGGCTCATGCATTAAGATCCAGAAGTCCCAGATTTGATACTGATGAACAATGACCAGGTCTGTTGGTGTTACACAAGCCTCTTAAGCCAGACAGGCAGACTTGTGCTAGTGGGCTTACACCAGGGGTGAAAGTAAATTAGGCCACTTACCGGTATGGGCTGGGGGGCTCCTTGAGGGGACCATTTAGGGATCTGGGGCTTGGTCCTGCTTTGAGCAGGGGGTTGGACTAGATGACCTCCTGAGGTCCCTTCCAACCCTGATATTCTGTGAAAGACTATGAAAGGGGCGAGACCTCAGGCAGAAGGGGCAGGGGGTCAGCATCCCCCAACCAGCCCTTTCAGAATGCCTGGCCCAGACCACTCAGGGCTCCCATGTTGATTTAAAGGGGCCTGGAGCTCTGGACGTCACTGCTTTACTTTTAAATCGCTGGCCCCAGGGCAACTGCTCCCTTTGCTCCCCCCCTGGGGGGGCCCACAGAAACGTTAAAGTGCTGCCGTGGCAAAGGACCATCCTTAAAGTGCTGCCACAGCAATGCTTTAATGTCCCTGCCCCTTTTGCCTCTCCCATCAGCGGCCCTGCTGGTATGAACCCCAGGGCCGCTGACGGGGGAAGGGGCAGCGATGTTAAAGTGCTACCGCGGCAGCACTTTAAGGATGGTCCTTTGCTGTGGCAGCGCTTTAACGTCGCTGCCCATCCCCAACCCCCATTGGCGGCCTTGCTGGTACGGACCCTACCTGCAGGGCACCCGACAGGGGAGGCAAAAGGGGTAGGGACATTAAAGTGCTGCCCCAGCAGAACTTTAATGTGGGTTGGGTATGGGCTGGTGCGGGTTCTTACCAGTACGGAGTACCAGCCCGTACTGGCTCACTTTCACCCCTAGCTTACTCTAAATATAGCTGTGTGGACATTGCACTAGCAGAGGCTTGAGCTAGCCACCTGTGCAAAAGCCAACCCTGGGTTCCAGGTGGGGTGGCTAGCCTCCTCCAGTGCTGAAACATCCACACAGCTATTTTAGCACTCTAGCTCGAGTCCCACTAGTGTGAGTCAGTCTACATGGGCAGTGAGGCTCACTCCTGACTGCATATATACTCTCATGGTCTTGTTACAATATGATACTTTTCTGTACATGCAGCATTTGTGACAAACCAAAAGAAACAACAATACAAAGGTTATTAAAACAATAAGAGTCAGCTTCTAAAAGATATGACACACAGTTTCCCTTTCATTTGCTCTGGTCACATATACCACTGAGGCATGTGTACAGAATATCAATGATTTAGTTACTGGTCTGCAAACAGTTTGTGTTTTGCTGCCCTCACTGTCTCCCCAGGACCGGCGCTAGGGTTTTGAGCACCCTAGGCAGACGGCAATTTCACCACCCCGCGTGCTGGTCCCCCAGCTCCGGTGGAGCTGCCACAGTGGTGTCTGCGGGAGGTCCACCGGAGCCGCGCAAGCAGCCAACCGTCCACAGGCATGACTGCGGCAGCTCCACGGGAGCTGTCTGCCGCCCCCTCCAGACACTCTGGGCTGCCGGCTGCCGCGGCGGCGCCCTGAGGGTCAGGGCACCGCCGCGGCATCCGGCAGCCCGGGGTTTCCCTGGGCCAGGGGACCCCCACTCCTGGACTGCTGGCTGCCGCAGCGGCGTCCTGACCCAGGGGACACCCTGGGCTGCTGGCTGCCGCCAGCAGCTCAGACTCCCTCTCTGTCCTAGCAGCAGCGGCTGCTCAACCATTTAAAAAAAAATTGGGGGGCACTTTTTGGAGCCCTCAAATCTCGGCGCCCTAGGCAACTGCCTAGTCCGCCTAAATGGTTGCATCGGCCCTGAGTCTCCCTGTTGATAATAATCTTTGTTAACTATTGAATCTGTCCCAGAGTGATCGAGAAAAGTCTGAGGGACTTCCAGTGGCACCTTTCATGGACCGAGATAAAGTGACCAAACCAACAGCACAGATTGGGTTCCTTAAGTTTGTCCTGATCCCAATGTTTGAAACAGTGACAAAGGTAAGTTTTTACAGTTCTAAGATGCCTCCTGGAGCTGAGAACATTTCAGCTTTGATTTTGATAAACATTTAATCAGCCAGTGACACCTGCTATCGTGCCATTTCTATCATTTACAGATAAATAAATATTTAAAGAAATTGTAGTTTGACTTTTCTCACTTTTGTTTAGCTTTTTCCAGAAGTTGACGAAGTGATGCTCCAACCTCTTTGGGAATCCAGGGACCGCTATGAGGAATTAAAACAACTAGATGATGCTATGAAAGAGGCAAGCTATACATACCCAGAACTGGGTGACATATTTCAGTCAAATATTAAATTTGCTCAAAAATTCAGTGAGGAGTGACCAAACCTATTCGTGAATATGGGTTGAATTCAGCAAATAGTTTTGGCTGAATACAATTTTTTTTTAAAAGTTGAAAAAGTCTAAAGGGTTTATTTTGGCTTTTTAAAGGCAAAATGTTTTGACTTTTCATGTCAAAACATTACTTTTTGAAATCTAGCTCCATTTGTTCACATTTTTATTTCAAAGGGTAAAACACCGAAAATGTAACAAAATGAAAACAATTGTTTCACTCAAATTACATTTTGTGTTCAAGCCAAAATGATTTTTTCAGCCTTTTTGTTTCATCAAGGAAAAAAATCAGTTTCCGTTCAAAACAAACTGATTTTTTTTATTTGAACTGAAAAATCAGTTATTCTCTCTGCTCTGTACATATGCTCTGCGTGGTACTAAGAAGCAAAACAGACAATTCAAGTTGTTCTTCATTTTGATGATGTTTATTCCTTTTGATTATATCTATGGTCACTTTTTCTTTCTATGTATTTGTAAAGCACCGGGCATACCTATGGCACAGGATAATTAATAGTAATAATAAATATTTAGAGCAAGAGAAGCAGTCATGATACCCAACCACCGAAAAGAAAATGGCAAAAAAAATTCTCAATGCACAGAATGAGTAATTAAAAAGAGCCTGCGGAGATATTACCAGATGTCATTGGCATTACACCGGGAATTGCTCTTTCCCTCTCTTATACTGCATACACACACATACCATACAATACGATTAAACAGACGACCACATTAATTCATTTTATGGCCCAGATTAAACTATCTATCAATGGTATTTACCAGATGTCTCTCCCTTTGGCATGAAAGATCTCTGAGAGCTGTAAGCAGGCATCAGGTCTTTCAGCTCTCTCTAACCTTTGCCAAATCCTTTTCAGCACTGTGCAAGCAAGAGAATCACAGTGTTGTGCTTGGTCCTGCTCCCATTGCAGTTATGACATAGCTCCCATTGACTTCAGTGATACAGTGCTCAGACTGTGACCTCTACTCCAGAGTCATCTCCCTCTGAGGTCAGAGTTTAGGTTTCTTTTCATACTGTCATGATGCCCAACAGAAGGTAACCCCAACTTCACTACACCAAATCCAGTGACCTTATATAAAAACAGAGTTTATGGGCACAAGAGAGAAAACAGAAAAAAATCCAAAAATAAATTAAGCTCATCTAGGTGGATGCTCTGATAAAAGCACTGACTGAGGGGCACAAAGCTGGTGGTACAAAGTATGGAAATGTTACTTACCGTATAGTTAGGAAAACTTTTTTTTGTCTGCCTTAAGATTCTTCTCCTACTGTGTTAGATTCATATCAACCTGTTTTAGGAAGAGAGAGAGAGAGAGAGAGAGAGAGAGAGAGAGAGTGTGTGTGTGTGTGTGTGTGTGTGTGTGTGTGTGATATCTCAAATTATTTTTCCTCTTCCATGCACTCTAATTTAAGTGATCTTTCTGTTCATAGAGTCATTTTTCCCTTTGGTATGATGGTGAAGAGAGTATCCAACTCTCAACTCCATTATCTGAGTCAGTATCCAGTAATACAGTGTAATTCTTCCTGTTGCACAACCCAAGTTCATTTTTCATATAACACCAATGTGCTTCCTGTATGGTTAGATGCTAGCTATTCAGTTGGGTTTTGTCTTTTCCTGTTTCAAAGTTTATAAGAAAACTGATCTGTATGTAATACAAACATTTTCTCATTTCCTCCAAGACATTGGATCTAAGGGCTTGTCTACACTGGGGAGTTTTACACTGACATAAATTGCACTAGTGTTGCACTGGTGAAAACATGTTTTGTGCACACCCTGCACTGAGTAGAAAGAGGATTGCATCAGTGTAGCTTTCCTGGCTTTGACAACATGATAAATTGCATGAGTGCACATCGCTTGTTTACCCTAGTGTGGCATGTGTGCAGTGTCATTCTTGTAGTTACATTAGTACAGGATACCAGGATGAGAGACTTCAAGAGGGCGTGAAACAGTTAAGAGGTAAACGGGTGGCGTCCGCACCTGGTGCCGCTCTCGGAGGCCCAAGTCCTTCTGATCGAGGCACAGCCCGTGGACGGTGTGAGGCCGGTGGCGGCCCCCGGCGTGCCAGGACTGGGTGTTCTCGGAGTCGGGTTGCTTGGAAATGCAGCCCAAAGTGGGTGGTAAACTCCATCTAAAGCTAAATACTGGCACGAGACCAATAGTCAACAAGTACCATAAGGGAAAGTTGAAAAGAACTTTGAATCTATGAATCTACCACAGTGTAGACAAGCCTTATAAGGAAACATGACCAGCAGGCAGTTCCTATAACATCTTTTTAGTTACTGAGTCCCTTTAACAGCTCTTTGAGAGAATGTTTCATTGTCATGCAAATAAAAATTAGTTTCCAAGCAGGCTAATTTCTACATAGCAAAACATACAGAGCACAGTATTCCACTCCCCACGGTTTATATAGCACATACAGCTTTTATATCACACAGACAAGACACTAATCCTCACATGGTTACTAAAGGAAAGTGAGAGAAAGTTTGCCTCTGATGGTCTAGTAGTGTTGAGATGCACTGACATGTGGGAGATGCAGATTTATTTACCAGACCTAGTCCCTCACTCCCTGGGTGGTGGTGGTGATTATTTGCCATAGCACCACTAGAGATAGGCACTTTCCAAACACTTAGGAAGGGCAATTCCTTCTCCAGGGAGCTCAATTCTAATTCTGATTGAGAGTGGACAGGAGCAGAAGACGGGCCTTGGGGGGGCCGTTATAGAAGGGCAAACAAAATCTTGTGGAAATTCTCAAGTCTATGACAGAAACATGAAACATTCCTTAAAGAAACCCAAAATAAGTTCAAGATGATAGTGGGGGCTTGTTGATACTTTGAGAAGTTTCAAGCTGAAGTGAATTTTTATATCCAAAATGTAAAGCTGTCAAAAACAGTGTTTCTATGGAAACAAATAGAGCCTTAATTACAGTATATCAGCACAAGGAGGGCCGGTATAATGAGAACCCTGTAAACTCAGAAATGCCATCAAACAATAGCAGGTAGCGAATGATCTCAGAAATTAGCTCAACAGATAATGAGAAATACTGAGGTGCACTTTCTCCAGACAAGTACCATAGTTATTTTGGATGGAATGGGGCCTTTGATGACCAAACTGGTATATACTATTGTATTAGCGATTCAACTGCTACCTGTTCTAATATTTGTTCTGCTTTGCTCTTTATTCTAGTTGCAAAAGAAGAAAAGCACAAGTTTGACAACTGACAGCACACAGACGTGAAAAGGAAAACACTCTGAGCTACACAAAAGTCACAAAGTGAGTTTGTTTGTTTTTTAAATATTTTAAAAGTAGACACACATGGACAGAAGATGGTGCAGCTCAACTGACTTCAGCGAACTTTTCCCTTCTTGTGCCCATAGAGAATTTGGCTGGAAGTCCATAGACATTAGATGAAGTTTTAACAGCCACCCTTTTCTGGAAAATGATTCCCAGAAGTCCAACAAAAAAAGTAATTCTGATTAATGCACTAAATACCTGTAGGCAGCCATATGACAATTATAGCATAATCTAACTAATCTTTGTATCCTAATATTTATGGGTCAGTGGGTGTAGCAGCACATGCTTTGTTTACCTAGTGATATTCCAGAGATTATGATCTAACAGTGTATATAATTGTCTGAATTTTATTATGTTTAGTTGACATTTAATATATTTGATCTGAATTTCCCTTCTGTACCAGAACAGAACTGATGAGACCTTAAAGGTCTGTTGTGTTTGTTCGTGGAGTGGATTGATACAGCTAAGTATCATGGGATCCTTCAGCCCGGAGGAAAGATGGCAGAAAGCCGCCGAGGCCATGGCAAGAACATATTTTGTAAGAACTGTTGTTATCCTCATGGATGCAAAAAAAGGAAACTTTGATGTATAGTTTTTTTTTTCAACTGCTCTTCTAAATAATATATTCTTATACAAACCTGGGTGCTGTAATTATTTCCTTTCATGGATGTGTATATAAAGAACTGCTTCTGTTCCCAAAGAAAAATGTTTTCATATATGTACATGGAGGAAGGGGTTGGGTGTTGGACTTTTTAGAGGAGACATTTTATAAACATTTGTATGTGGTATAGTGTGTGTCATAACAGTAAGAACAGAAAAATGCTTTATTATTCATGTATGGTTATGTAAATATTAGGAGCTAAATCCTGCCCTGGTGTATACCCACAGGACACTAACCCTCACATGGTTACTAAAGGAAAGGGAGAAAAAGTTTGACTCTGGTGGTCTAGTAGTGTTGATATGCACTGACATGTGGGAGAGGCAGGTTTATTTACAAGGCCTAGTCCCTCCCGCCCCTGCTACCCTACTGAGGGCCAGATTGTGACTGATCCCTGTGCAAGGATACAAGGGAGGACGAGGGGTGTTAAGGAACCATTGTTTCTTGTGCTCCTGCTACAGGGGTGAGCCCCAATCTTAGTCCTGGAGCAATCTTGAGTGCAGGAACTGGTCCCTGCTAGCACTGGCTGGGACACTAGCTGCCAGAGTTGGCCAGCTGCACAATGGAGTCCCCCTGCTGGGGTGTATCCATGGATGTGCTCTGTCTTGACAACTGCCCTCTTGGCTGACACATGGGGAACTGAGCAGGAGATGTCCAAACTGAAAACATGAGCTGCTACAGCTTGAGCTAAATAGCCAAAGTTCTGTAGCTAGTGTGACAAAGTTCCTCCTCTACCTTGGTGGGTCCTGCGCATATTGGCAGATTTGCTCACCTCAGTGATCTTCCCCACAGTCTGGATCAACTCCTCCTGTGTCTGATCAGGAGATGGGAGGTTTGGGGGGAACCCAGGCCCGCCCTCTACGCCGGGTTCCAGCCCAGGGCCCTGTGGATTGCAGCTGTCTATAGTGCCTCTTGTAACAGCTGCATGAACTACAACTCCCTGGGCTACTTCCCCATGGCCTCCTCCAAACACCTTCTTTATCCTCACCACAGGACCTTCCTCCTGGTGTGTCTGATAACACTTGTACTCCTTAATCTTCCAGCAGCACACCCTCTCTCTCTCAGCTCCTTGTGCCTCTTGCTCCCAGCTCCTCACACACACTTCCTCTCCTCTGGCTCCCCCCTCCCTGACTGGAGTGAGCTCCTTTTTAAACCCAGGTGCCCTGATTAGTCTGCCTTGATTGGCTGCAGGTGATCTAATCAGCCTGTCTGTCTTAACTGGTTCTAGCAGGTTCCTGATTATTCTAATGCAGCCCCTGTTCTGGTCACTCAGGAAACAGAAAACTACTCATCCAGTGACCAGTATATTTGCCCTCTACCAGACTCCTGTACCCCACTGGTCTGGGTCTGTCACACTAGGGACTGCAACAACTCCTATCTTCTGGGTCTCGTCAGAGAGGGGCAGATGTAGCACATGTTCAGCCAGAGTTACATCTGCACACAAGGGAATTCCAAGCTGCATGCACAATAGTGCCAGTGCTGGAGTAGTGCTCCTCCATTCCGCCCCCAATGAAGGTTCATGGCTAGACGCCACAACAGAGCCTGGAACAGAGTTCCAGATGTATTACCGAGGGCAGAATTTGGCCCTAGGTTTTTTAATCTTCACATGACAGAAGTATTGCACTGTAGCTTTCAGATGGGTATGCTTTTAATCAGACTCTTTTGGTGGAAGAAAACAGGCTGCCATTTCTGTGCTTTGTCTCCTAGGTTATTCTGTGATTGTGCTATAAATATGCAGAGTAGCACATAAGGAAGGCGTGGTGCCCACGAATGCTTGTGTTTCTCTTTGAAGGGCACACACACTGAAGCCATATGTCTGCAAGCTCCAAAGGTGCATGTGAAGTCTTAACTCATTTTAAAAAAAAAGAAGAAGGTGGGTGGCTAGTCCTCCTTCCTCATGACACAGGCAACACTTTGGGAATCTCAGGCTTTCCTTTCTAGGAGTACCAAGTGACTAACACTTGCTCTTTTCAGCATTGAATAATAATCTTACCTTCTTTTTGTACGGTGCTTTGGCATTTCAAAGCCTTTATTCTCCTCTAGTTTGTGTGTGTTAATTTTCAGCTTAACATTGTTTCTCTCAGGGTGGAAATCCCAGTATTGTGATCTGCTCTCCAGTCCTCCACATACTGGACACCTCCTTGAAATCTCCAACTCTTTCCCCACTTCCTGCTTGGCTGCCCCAATGGCAGAACCACCATGGGTGGTGCTGACTTTTCCTGTTGTAAATTGGATGGTAGCAAGAAGCAAAGCCCATATTTGAACACCCCGACAAGGAAAGGTTCTAAACCCAGATTCATATGCAAGTTATACAAATGCCTTCATCATACACCTCTACTCTGATATAACACCACCCAATAGAACACTAATTTAGATATAACGCGGTAAAGCAGCACTGCAGGGGGTGCGGGGCTGCGCACTCCGGTGGATCAAAGCAAGTTCGATATAATGCGGTTTCACTTATAACAAGATAAGATTTTTTGGCTCCTAAGGACAGCATTATATCGGGGTAGAGGTGTACAATGATCCAAATACTCTGTGATGTCTGAGAACTGAATCTGAATTTTGCAGCTACCTGTCTTTAGTAAATATTATACTCCAGAGTTCATGATGAACCAGATTCATTTTGCTGTGGAGTTCCTGGTTTCTTTTAACAAGGGAATCAAATTTACCATCTCCAGTTAAGTGGATTTCCTCCACAAATCAGCCCCCAAAGCAGATGTGCTGTGTAGTAATTACAAACAATTGCTTTAGGATATACCAAGTCCTGCATTCAACCAGAGCATTAAATGAGAAAATCTCTTGTAATAAGACCATCTGCCTCATCCCACTCATAATAAAGATTTTAAGTGTTTATTATTACGTTGGGTTACCTCAGAGATTTCATTTCAACTGAAAGACTCTTCAGCAAACCAAAGCTCTGACTCTCCAAGCATTTGCTTAACTTTACACACATGATAGTCTCATAGACATTAATGCAACATCGCACATGCATAAAGTTAAGCGTGTGCATAAGCGTTTTCAGGATCAGGGCTCATCATGAGTTTGAGCCTTCTCCCATTGAAATGAATGAGTTTTGTAATTGACTTCAGTGGGATGAAGCTAATTCCCCATCATGTTTAAGGGCAGCCTGAAATCTCGGATTTACTTCTGAAGGGAGATCACTATAAAGGACACTGGTGCAACCCTTCTGGCTTTAATGTAGGCGCATCAGTATTACTGAGAGGAGAATTTGGCTCTTACTTACTCAAACATATGCTAATACCTATAATTGTGTGTGTGTGTGTGTGTGTGTGTGTGTGTGTGTGTGTGTGTGTGTGTGTGTGTGTGTGTGTGTGTGTGTGTGTGTGATGTCATCTCAAATTCTTTTTCCTCTTCCATGCACTTTCATTTACGTGATCTTTCTGTTTACAGAGTTAGTTTTCCCTTTGGATATGATGGTTAAGAGAGTATCCAACTTTCTCTATCTTGTAACATATACTGCAGTTAACTAAAGGAACATGAAAACTGCAGGAAGCTGTTTACACGAATTGAAAACAAGACCCCTTGTTTTATTAACCAGCTACTGACATAAACTGGAAAGCCCCATCACTTATTTTGGCCCCTTTGTATTTGCAGTGGTTTCCAAGCAGTCCCTGTCCAATTTATGTTTAAATACGGGGATTGGAAGGCATCCTCTCTTAATTCTAGTTTTCACCTGTCTTGCCATAATATTTTATGTTGTGATTCATATGTAAATGAATGGATTTGATAAATCCTGGCAATCAGCCCTTTCAATTGTCATGCATTTTCAGTCTGACATTTGAAATGTATACTTAGCATAAAAATGGAGCTTTTGGAGACATCCAGACAGGCATCTGAAGTATGATTTAATCATTTTTTTCTAACCTAGTCAAGTATATATCTATGAATGTTATATTGTAATATTATTTTTGACTCTGTGATATGTGCCTTACAAAATGTTACACTGTCTGCTGCTCATATCCTTTGAGCATCATTATTATCCTGAGTGTGTTCCAGCCCGGTATTTTTACCATTATCCTTAGAATCATAAGCAAATACAAAAGAATTTATATGTGTTCCACATTTTTGGCTTGGAAAGCCAAGCTAAGGCTCTGATTTGTTTTTAAATAGAGAGATTTCCCCCGAGTCCGGTACACACTTCACTCTTGGGCAGAGCATTTCTAATCAGATCATAGGAAGGTCATATATCATAACTACATGGCTGGGAAAGAGACAGCTTTAAAAACTTGAATACTCCACAGCAGCCAATTTTAAAGGAAAGTTTCGTGCATGTTAAATACACGGACTATGTAATGCCAAATAAATATCTGTAAATGGAAATTGCTAATATCAGAGCTGCCTCTGTGGTGTAATAATAATAGCATCTGTTCCCTATGGCAGTGAAGCACAATACTGGTACTGAGGATAACCCATCCTGAAAAGAAATGTCAGACAATATTTAATTTTCCCATTTAAATCATGGGCTATTGTTCCAACCTGCCTCTCTGCTCCAGAAACACTGCAAGCTAGAGAAGGTCTTTGTGCCTGAGCTGTAATATTAAAAATTCATACACTTTTTATTACTCTCCTAATCTCATTTGTTTGTTACAATAATAACAATAATTAATAAATAATAAACATAATAAAAGTTTCAGGAGAAATACAGTAATTCTGGAACAAATTTTCCACAGAGTTGGGCAAAATCTTTCCTAGCTTGCTTATACCCTGTGTCATCTCATTGACTTCATTGGGGTTGGATGGGGGTAAGATGGGGCAGAATGAAGCTCCCTGGTGTAACATTAGAGGCACTTAATGCAAGTCTGGAGGGAAACTGCAAGAATTTTACACCTCTGATCCTGGAGCCCTTGTGTGTGGGCTGGTCCTTAAAATAAACACTGGTTTCTAGAGGCTCCCAGGGGCTGTTTGTGCAGCTGGGAATCGGGCAGGAAAAAGGTAACCTTGGCCACACACTGTGCCCCTCCTCCCACTCGTTATCTGACCAAGTACAGAAAGGGTGGCATACAAGGCTCTATATCACCTAAAGATTCCCCTGTGCATGGGGAATACTCCAGTGTCTAGATCTGCTGGGTAGGGCTGTTTTTTTCTGCCAAAGTGATGCAGTCTTTGCCACATACTGGCGAATCAAGGCCTGCTGTGTTTAAAACATTGCTAATGTTTTCCCAGGCAACAAAGATGTGGCTGGAAAGGTCTGTTCTTCTCAATCCCCCAGGTAAGCGCAGAGTAAAAGTTAATGACTGGGCTCTGACGAATTGCACTAGAAAGCAGGCAATAAGTGCACCTGTCATAGGAGAAAAGCCAACAGCCATAAATATGGTGGACCCAAAATGTGCCCTCCCCTTCCTTAAAATATAGTTACATTTATAACGTTCCTCTGCACCCCTCATTTAACAAAAATTAGAAGCTTATCAAAAACCTTCAAAAATCAGAGCTGCAGAAGTATCCGTATAGCTTCCTGTCACGTTGCGTTCTGCCCCTACTAAACTGAATGCAAGAAATGAGGATTGGCATGTGGTGCAGTTATGCACAGGAGTCTGACCTATGTTCTCAGCTCACGGCCTTTCCCAGTGGTTTTCTTTGCATGAGAGTGAAATTCTTCCCAACTAGTATTCAATAAGTGTCATGTGCTTAGGGCTCAACTGTTCTGTTAAGTCCAAGTCTGATCCCCTGCCCCAGGGGAGCTGTGGGATGGAGCACCAAGCCACACAGGGACAGGGGATGATGCACCGTCCCTTTAGCAAGCTTGAGTCACTGTGGCCTGTCAGCTCAGCAGGCCAGTACACTGGGAGTAAAGGGAGGAGACCATGCTCCCATCTCCTCCCTGGCATTTCTGAGATGTCTTGTGACTCCAAGGTCAGTCCCTGTACTTCTCGAGCATCTTGTCCTGGTTTAATACCCCAGGTGAGTTATCTGTTCGGTGAAAATATATTACCTTTTAGCACCTTTGCTGCTTTTCAGTTTCATCGATTGGCCCCTCATTCTTGTAGCATGATAGAGGGTAAACAGTAATGCCTGGTTTACCATTTTTATGCCCGTTGTTATTTTGTATAACCTATGTCATGCCTTGTTTTATTTGTGTTCTTTCTAATTAGATACACTCACACTAATATTAATAATATATTACTGTATGTATATATCTTCTATCCTATTTATAATTAAGAATAGCCTAATAATCCTATTACATATCTGAAAAAAAAATATAAAGTTTGAGTGAAAAGGCATAATCCCTAGATGGGAGGCTTGTGGTTCTAGCTGGGGGCTGGATATCAAGGTCCCTAGATTATATTCCCAGCTGGACCTGGACCTGTGATGCTTGTACTGGTGGGTATACAGGCCTCACACACACACTTGCTATCTGCATATGTTTTTGTAATGCTGGACTTTCTCTCTTACAAGGGAAACTTAGAATCGGGAGGGTCTGGCAAATATGAACGGATTCTGTCTCAGCCAGAACTCGCTATAATTCATTTGAGGAAAAATCTTCCCCTTCCAAATGTCATCGCTCCATGCTCCCTGCCCTGTCTGATACAGACAGTAGATCTTCCCCATCCCCGAAGGGGAGCTGCTAAATAGTAGGAATTTGGAATAGCTATATTTCTTTCTTGAGTAAATCAGTTTTCTGTCAGACCATCAGTGGTAATTCTGCTATTAAGATAGCTGGGGCATTTCTGCTGTCAAAAAAATGCAAAAATACAATCAAAGTAAAATATATGTGCCCTAGTCTGTGTGCTCAGAGCACAGCTGCTAACAACAGAATATTTTCCCAGGCAATCAGTCCATATGGGGTCAGCTGCTCCAGTCATATGGCTCCACACCGTAGTGCTCATTCTAGGAAGACCTGCAAAGCCTGCCAGGCCCAGCAGCAGAGTGAGGGGTGCTTTCAAAGTGCCCTTAACTAATGTTGAGCTAAGGTGCCCTGTTAGACACACATCTGCTATCTGACAGGCTGATCCACTGCAAACCAGTTTTTGGGGCTCTGGATAGTTCATAGCCAGGCATACTGGCCAACTATTCATCTGCTGTTAGCCTGCCTAACATTTCCTGTTTGGACTTAACTAACATTAGCTAGAGAGCAGTTAAAAAGTCCCACATGATGAAAAGTGACATGGAGATACATAATAAATGCCTGATGGACCAAGTTCAGGTCACTCTGGCTGGAGTGCTCAGCAGATATTACTAAGCTGAATAGCAGTCAGTAGAAAGGGTTCTAAGCACATGCAAATAAATTGCCAAGTCAATGCAGCATGAAAGCCACTAACATTTCGCTTTCTCATCTTGGTTTTGAAACTTGTTTTGCTCATTCCAATGTTTCCAGTTCTTTTGCTGTATTTTAAACAAATTTCCAGCT
Organism: Gopherus evgoodei; assembly: GCF_007399415.2. Lineage (NCBI taxonomy): Eukaryota > Metazoa > Chordata > Testudines > Testudinidae > Gopherus > Gopherus evgoodei. Next base: position 159,516,435 of record NC_044322.1, on the reverse strand, counting down.
GGCTACAGAACGAGTTCAATCTGCTTTTCAAATCAGCAGGCTGACAACCTAGTCTAGTGGCAGTGTTTGGATCCTGCTAACATTAGCGCCGGTGGGTCTGTCTGCCTTTCCATTGTAAAAAACTTTGTAACTCAAGCTGTGGAAAGGATCACTTCTTTCTTAAAATGAAATTTTGAATGCAATTAACCTGAAACCCTTCACGTAATCACTTTTTAAAAAAATAAAATTTCTCTCCCACAGCCCCTCTCACTCCTTACTTCCCATCCAGTCGCTTCCCCTGCTCACTCCTGGTGCACTCTTTCCCACTCCACAGACCCAACGGTCTTTCAGCCTGTCTCACACGCCTATGCTTTGCCATCTCCATAGCTGCAATTCTTCACCATTGCAGCTCCGCTGACATGAGGAATGGTGGAAGCTGTTGAGTCAGCAACCCAGGCATTTTTATTTCTGTGTCTCCTGACCCTGATCAGATGATACATTCTGCTTCCCATATTGGTTCTCTGATCTTTTTGGCTGCTTATTGCTAATCAGGCTTGTTCTACTAGACTCTGTGGATCTAGACTGATGTTTGGAAATTTCACCAAAGTGTCCTTGCAAAGTGAAAGAAACCTTTGACACTGAAGAGAAGGTAAGGAAAGAAAGGTCTGGAGTTGGCACAATAAGGATGCATAGTAAAAAAAGGGAATGGATTAAAGGATCATCTCCGACCGGGGCTATTGTAAGCAAAGCTGTGGGCCTCTGGATGCACAAGAAACATCTGCTGACTGGGACCCAGATTTGTAAAGGTGTTTAGATGTTGCAGCACTCCATACTGCAACACCTAACTGATGCACAGGCCTAAATCACATTTTCAAAAGGGATTTAGGCACTTATGAGCCAAAATGCCCCAGTCAGTCAGTACCTAAATCTCATTTGAAAATGAAATTGAAACTTCAAAATCACTGCCACACTGAGCATCTCATTTTTAAATGCCTTTAAAAATCTGGGCCTTAGAGCTTGGTCTTGCCTTCACTGAAGTCAATGGCAAAACTCCCATTAGCGTCCAGAGCGTAGGATCAAGCCACTGAGGAACAAGGTTTAACAATTATAAGGTGACAGTCCTCAAGAGATATGATTATTTGTCTAGCACAATTCAGTTACTGTAAACTGGCATGTACAGTTCCCGTATAGTGCTACTGAACTAACAAATAAAAATCTAGTAGCCAGGGAAGTGATGACTAACAGCTTTGGCTTGAACAGGGCATCGCATGAGCAGCTGTTGTGCAAGTTTCCCCACACAGCTCTGCTTATGCTCCTTAATCCAACCCAACACCTCTCTGCTACTCAAGTCCTAAACCTACCAATTTAATTCCCATGCGAATGGGTCCTCCTAATTTCCAAGGACACAAGCAACTTTCTAGGGCATCTGCCGATAGATCCTGCCTTGAAGAGCTCGTCCGCCGTACCACCTTTAGAGTTGTGGTTCTTACACTACCAACTTTTTCTTGCACTAGCTCACAACAGATGTCGCTGCGGCTGCCTCTGCTGGATTGTTGACAAGCTCAGGAAGCCCAACAACCGGATGGTTAGACTAATAAGGGGGAGGGGAACAGAGTTAAGACTTTTGTAAATTAATGGGGAAAAATCAGCAGGAGTCCTATGAGAACTTGCTAAATCTATTCTCCTCCAAGTGCTCTGCACGGGGGCTGCCAGCCACCAGATCTGGCTCTAAGGGCCTGATTTTCAGAGCAGCTAAGTTGAAGTCAGTAAGAGTGGAGGATATTCAGCACCTCTGAAAATTGTGTCTATATCATCGCCTACTACGATTTTCTCAGGATGGCTAAATTGGGTCCTGATCCGGCAAACCATCCATGTTCAAAACTCCCATTGCTTTCAATAGGAGTTCAGCTCACAGAAGACTGGCAAGATCTGACCTTTGATCTCTGAGCCATTTGTTCATTGGGAAGAAATGGCTCATTTTTCACTTCCTGAAGGAGGCTTTGTGGACCACCCTCAGCATCAAGGCTCAGCTGAAGTTGCAACAGTCTTTTCACGAAGCCAAGGTGATAACCACTTTGTATTTTCATGGGTGATTTGACTGTTGAGCAGTTAAGACCTCTCTGTGATGAAGTGTGTATTATTGTGAGATGACAGGTATTTATACAGTATGTTCCAGTTAAGAATGACCACATAAAACTACTCTCTGATTTAATTTTCTCCCAATGATTTACAATTCTCTGTTTATTGTGTCATCCTTCACATGCATACTTTGCCCTTACAACAGCCCTTTCCATCTCCAAATCTCAGAGTGCTCTACAAACATTAAGTAAAATTCACAATACCCTGTGAGTTAGGGAAAGATTATCACCTTTCTTTTACAGACTGGTAAACTGACAGAAAAATTAAGGGACTTCCCCATTCAGATGCAGAGCCAGGAATAGAAACCCGGAACCTTAGCTCTCCGCTCCTTGCTCTAGCCACTATAGAGAATTCTTGACCCTGACAATCCTTTTCAATCTTCTCTCTACTTAATCCTCCTCTCTCCCTAAGCCCATGGTTTCTTTTTGATTCTACTCATGCAGTGCCTTAACCAGCCACCAGAACTAAGAGGACCATGGCGACTCTGCAACCTTTTGCTCAGATCTCCCACATGTGGGTAGCTTCAGTTGTTAGGCCCCCAACCTCAGGTTGCTAGAACAAATATTGCTGTGGTGTATAAGATTAACCAAGGTGGAGAAACAGTGCTAGATAAGAGCACCTTTATGTGCATAAATGTTTTGTACCTGTCCCATGAGGCAATGAGAGGCCAATGTAACCCATCCAGAGCTAGAGAAATAAATTTCTAGAGCATATAAGACAAAAAGTCTAAAACACAAAGTACCTGCAGGACGGGGTCATTAGGTTTATATGCACATGTTGTAAATTAAAATGTTACTTCTTCCAGGCTGTTTTTAAGGACTTTGTTCTTCCTAGTCATAGTTGCCACTCCCTGTACAGTAAGGGGCAGATCCTCAGTGGGTATAATCCTAGCTCTGTTGTCTCCATGGATATAAACTGATTTACATTTGCTGATGATCAGGCCCATTGATTTTTTTTCAAGATAATTCATTTGATTAAATGAAAAGTTTTTCTTTTTTTTAAATATTTCTCTCCCCATTTTCCCCTTCTCCTCCTTTTTAAGTGGCAAAATGGAAAAAGGACAAAGGGGGGGACAAAAAATTGTTGGTTAAAAAAAATCATGAAAACTTTAGGAGACAAACAAAAAGAGTTGTTCCTTATTTAAAAAAATTCAGAATGAAAATAACAGGTCCAGTAGCCGTGCAAGCTCCCACACACTGCCCCTTCATTCCACCATAACTGACACATAACCAGCTCCACTGGATGTGAAAGGCTATTTCATTCACCATGCCTATTCAGCCTGGTCCTCTCTGCTGAGACTGTCAAACAAGGTGACAATTGTGTAGTGAGGATATTTTTTGTGAGATGGACCTGTGTTCACTTTAGGATTTGAACCAAGTTCACCAGCTCAATATAACATATAAACTGACAATGCCAATTTGTTCTGAACAAATGTAGCAGAGTTTCAGATAAGTTATGGTTTGCCTTCACAGCTTTAGTCAAGGAAGGAATCTGAGAGTGGGAATGGATTGAGGGAGAACCTCCGTTTGCAACACACATTTTAGTAAGTTGAAAAGTTCAGGCATTCCCGCTTGTTTATTCTTTTGCACTTTATGCAACCAGTCATTTTATTTCTAAATTGCTTAATTAATCCTTTAATTTTGTGGGACAAATGTTGCACCCTTAAATAATGGCCCCCTCCACTCTGCACCTGCAACGAATTGCAGGCATCTGTATATCTGCTCTGAGTCCCTTTCTGGCAATCAGGCCCAGTGTATGTCCAAGACCTAAATACATGCAAATAAAGTAAATGCTACAAACACATTAAAATGTATTAAATTTGATTAAAATAAATTCTGTTTTATTCCTTTCCCTTTGTACCAAAGAGTTTGGGAGAGAAGGTTCTTATTTTTCCATAACATCATCAACATCAGAGGAGACCTCAATAAGGTTACTTTTTTCCTTTTCTTTTTTCATAAATGAGGTTAAATATATTATTCACAATGTAATAAGCTTATAAGACCTCTGAACTTATCTCTGGGACAAAGGTCTCTTCTCATCCCTAGTTGTTCAAGTTTAACTAGAGAGATAATAGTTATCTTTGAAGACATATTGCACAGGGAGGGGGATTCTGTGGCATGACTTGCAAGAGGAATTCAGTGTTTGCAGAGTAAGAACGGTATTTACAGGCTGTAAAGCGAATAACAATGGGCTGCCTATTGTTACAAAAGAGGACAAATTCTTCATAGTGTTTGTTTGGTTTTTTTGAGGTGAAGATATATTTACCACTGAAATTACTGACATTGGAGGCCAGGGCACAGGCAGTTGTGAGCCAGATCTAATGCTGCTGCAGTCAGCGTGAATGCTGGACACAAACCCCAGGAAAGGCAATGCACTAACAAGTCCAGGGCTGTTCTCCCTACTTCTCACGAGGCTTGGAACAGCCAAGCACCCAAGTGGGGTGCAGGAGGTGCAAACCACAGCAGACATGCTAGGCCTGGAGAGTTACAAGAGATGTTTCACTCTCCATGTTGTGGAGGTAAAATTCTGAGCCTGTGGGTTGGAAGAAGCTTGTTTGCTGTATTAATTTGATCCTTGTGTCTTTCTAGGGTTCTGTAAAATGTAAACTATCACCAATAAAAACAACACACAAATTAGCCCACTTGGTTGTAAAGACAGACTTTGCAGTATGAACTGATGCAATGTAGACTTCCTGAGACAATAGACAGACATTTTGAACCAATCACCCTAAAGAGTCGGTGACTTGGCCCCATTCATTTCAGTTCATTACATTAGCTCTGAAGCCTAGTGGCAATGTTATAAACGTCAACAATGATAACTGTTTAACTGGTGATTATTTTAACAGAAACACCCAGCTAATGTTCTTAGCTCCATAGCGCTATCTTTTCTGTCCCAGGCTCTCAGGCCAAAATCCTCAAAGGTATTTAGGCACCTAACTTCCAATGAAGTTAGGCATCTAAAAAACTTTCAGGATCTGAGCCTTAATGCCTATGCCTTCCTTCTGACTCAGCTCCATCAAGAGGATTGAGGGGGGGGAGATAAATCAAGTACTGATGGACTTCCCCACTCCCTGTTCAGAAGAAGGGGAAGAATAAAAATAACATTTTTTCCTGTACTTCTACGCCCCCCCCACCATCCTGTCAGATATGTCATTATCTGTTTCTGAGTCACTGATAGCTCAGAATAAATTGATCTTGAATGTTTACAGATCAGTGTCCTGGTACAGACCACCAACTAACACTAGGGAACAGGATGACTGATTCCTATACTAGGTACTTTTAAAGGATCAGTTTCACAAAGCTGCAAACAATTATGGGCCGAGTCAGCTGAGAGGAAGAATTTAATTAGAAAAATGTGAATCATAATTAGAAATTATTTAATAATACCTTACTAGATGCCCAAAAATCCACAATCCCACAACTGAGGAAGAAGGCTGTGCTGGTTAAAAACACAACTTGGTTTAGAAGGAAAGTGAAGGCAGCTATTAAAAAATAACAATAATATATAATAAATAGAAGAAAGGGAAGTTGAAAGTAATGAATATAAATCAGAAGTTAGAAATTATAGAAAATTGCTATTCTCAATTAATTACTTTGGGGAAGTTCTGTGCCTGTGTTACAAAGGAGGTCAGACTGGATTATCACAATTGTCCTTTCTGGCTTTGGAATCTATGAATCGCTGAAGTCTGCTGGCACAGCCAGTGAGGAGCAGCTGTCTCTGAATCACCTCCCTTTTAAATGCTCCACCTGCCAGTGCTCTAAGAGAGGTGGTGGAAGAGAAAAGTATTCATTATGATAAAGCCACCACAGAGTCTGGGCGACTCTCTGTGGAAGATTTCCTATTGGGGTCTGCACTGAGGTGAGATTGTGGAGGAGAATTCTTCCTTGGCCCCTTTTGGGTAGTTAGCACTAACAGGGTGATAGTAGAGTGTAATGCTGGTGTGCCCAGAGGGATTATACCCAGAAGTTTCTTGCACCCTCTCGCTTGAGCACCCATTCAGAGCCCAACTATAGTAACTAAGTAAAGGCCATGCTCTACTCTCAGTCCGTGTGCAAAATTCCCATTGACATCAGTGAGTTCTGGTGTGCTGGGAGACATATCATATGCTAAACTTGTAGCCATGGTGCCAGCCCCCTCTTCAAAATGAAATATGGACCACCCATAGAATGTGTCTGATGCCCCTGCCCTACAATTTGTCACACCTAGGATACTAAAGGCCCTATGGAACTAAGCCAAGTTCTCTCAGTCACAACCAAGCTCTGGGAATTCTAGAATAACCAGGTTACAGTAGGGTTTACAGTAGGGTGACCTGCTGGACAAAGTCAAAAGAGCCTACATCCTCTACAAGCTGCCATGGAGATGGTGGAGGCCTGTTTTCCACAGCTGGCCCCAGGAAAGGGAGGTGTGAGTGCCCATGCACTCTGTAACTTGCAGTAATGTGGCAATGGGATATCAGCTTTGTGAAGTGTTACTGTGTGTCCAAAAGGAAGTTTGTGCAGCCATACATGCCCTTCCCTGTTCAGAATTAATTGAGTCCATGGTAGACAGGGAGTGAAAGGAAATTGGTGTCAGTCACTGAGCATTGCATCTTAAATCTAGCAAGTAGAAGTAAGGAACATATTGCACCTAATTAAGGGCTGGTCTACACTACGGGGGGAAATCGATCTAAGATATGCAACTTCAGTTACGTGAATAACGTAGCTGAAGTCAAAGTATCTTAGATCGAATTACCTACCGTCCTCACGGCGCAGGATCGATGTCCATGGCTCCCCATGTCGACTCCGCTACCGCCGTTCGGGTTGGTGGAGTTCCGGGATCAATAGGAGCTCGTTCAGGGATCGATATATCGCGTCTAGATGAGACGCGATATATCGATCCCCAAGAAATTGATTGCTTCCTGCCGATACGGCGGGTAGTGAAGACATAGCCTAAGGAACAGATGCTAATAGAAAGGAACCAATCCAGAAAATCAGGAACAGTTGGTCACTCTAAATCTTGGCTAAATGCTATTTTGAAGTCATAATATAGCATCTGAGAAATACTCTTAGCTGTTAAATTTGCATCCAAACTTTTTGCCTTTAAAAATTCATTCTCCAAGTCTAAAGAACATTAGATGTGTCAATTAGCATGAAACAGAAGAGAAGGAAAAGAAAACATATACCTGGCAAACTTGCTTTTCCCTCTGCCAATGCTGCTTGCTACAAAACGATTCCAATTAAATATTCAGCATATACAAAGCAGCAGATATTTAGTCCTGATAGAAATACATGCTGTTTTAGGCAATGTGGTGACTATAATGTGTATTTTTCTATCTTCAGAGGTGGTAACGTCCCTTTCTGTTCCTCCTTGTGTAGGCCCCCATCCATTCCCAAAGGAAGCTGCAATAGTGCAACAAATCTGAAAGCCTCTCATCTTCTCCAATTTTTTGTCTTTTCAAGGTTCTTTTATTCTCTGTTACACAACACCAGAGGCTCCTTTTTACCAAATGGCATGAATAAATGCATTCAATTTTATGTAAAAGCAGCATCTATTAGCAAGCAAAATACAGGACCCTACAATTCTTTTTATGTCTGTTACTCACTGTTTAAAATGTCATGGAAAAGTGATATTTAGGTATCATACTTCTCATGAATACAAAGCACTAATAGCTTGCAAAGGACCTTTGCTTATTTAAGAAGTCCAGTGCATTAACTAAGTCATTATATTATCTAACAAAGGACATTGAAATCCATATCGGCTATCATCTACATCCAATTACCTCACTCCCCTTACTACACAGCTGTTGTGTTCAACAGTTATCAGTGAACAGCAAGAGAAGGAAGCAGCACAAAACTTTTATAGTCCCTGGTTCAAAATATCTTGGGTTGTGGGTTTTTTTAATTTTTTGTCACCAAATAGGGATGACCTTCATGGGGCGGGATTATGTTTACAATAAAGGGCTTTTCTAGGCTTTTGACAATCTCAAAAGCTATTTATCACCTCATACACTCCTCCGCCAAGAATATTTTCTCAGAGACAATGCATGTCAACAGTCATTAGAATTCAATTATTAGTGGTTTTCCAGTCACAGCTCCTGTCAAAAACATGCAAGATTTAAACACTGTTACAATCATAACTACTGCATGTGGGCCCAGATTTTAAATCCTTGGATCCAAGCCTGACATCCATTTCGGTTCTAGGATGAATTCCAAACTAGATGAGGCCTATTTTCTAAATCCAACTTGGCTTCAGATGAAGATGGTGACAATTTCACTAAAATGGCCGATTACCACCATCTTGAACTCAAATGTCACAGGCTCAAACTCTAGCCTAAAATTATTCTAGATCCAAACACTCTCTCTTTGGCCTATCTCTAATATGAACTCTCCTACAGTATTTACCTACATAAACATATAGAATGGTAGCATTTCACTAGAAGCCCATTACAGCATTTTGGAATATAGGTAGCCTTGTCCAGAAACAATTACACATCATCTGGAAGGCAGAGGCTCTGAAGGTAAAAGTAAAAGTTACTGTCTTAGACTGTATATACTAAATGGATTTGACTTGGACTCCAAGCAGAAATTCCAATAGACTTCATTAGAACCCCTCAGCAGGTATATCTATTTCTAGTTCTTTCTGTATCTTTCTAGTGGAGGAACAGTCTTATTAGATCTATTTATGGTAACACCTAAGGTCCTCAATGAGGACTAGAGATGGGTGAGAGAGGGGTTGTTTTGTTAGGCACTGTGAAAACATAAAGAAAAACAGTCCCCATCCCAAAGAGCTCGCAGCTTCACTGGACAAGGCATGCAGATAAGTTCAACAAGCAGTAGGAGGTGAGAGAGGACAAGAGCTACAGTAAAAGATTATGTGGTTTCCTGACTAGGCGAGCATCTTGATGATGCTGAATTGGTAAATGTGTTTTTTCTTCCTCCATTCTTGCTACAAATTCTGCCTGTTTACATTTGTCTGTGGAGAGAGGGGGTTGTGTGGTCTTTGTTTATTTGGTGACTGACATGAAGGAGAGAGGTGGTGGTAGTTACAGGAACTGATCATTTAAGGAACCCTAGACTACAAGACCTATTGCATTGCTCCAAAACTTAGTTGCCAGTTGGAACCAACTGAAATTTTTCACCTGGAATTTCCATTAGGGTTCAGCTGACTTTATGGCAACGATGGTCACAGCATGTTTCATCTCCAGCAGTTGGAGGAGCAGTTGCCTGCCTAACATTACAGTCTGCAGCACTGATTGGATTAAATAACTGATACAGGTGCTTTCTGGTTGGTGGAGCTCTGCTAGATAATTTAGCAGACATCTTGGCATATATTGGTTGTTTGCTGCTCAAAGGAGCAAAACCTCTAATCCAAATATCCCCACTGGATCCACCATGAATTTTGTGCCTTGAATTTACCTAGTTTCAAGAACACTTTTAATAATGTTTTGTACTGAATTTTATAGGATCATTACAAGTGCAACTTCTAAACTTTTTATTGCCATGATCAGTTCAATTAGCTGCACAGAGAACACTGAACTAATAATGAAACAGAACAAAGTGCAGTGAAGTGAAAATGTGGTTCCTTTATTCCACCCAACAAAGGATTCTCTTGGAGCTTGCCTGTAAGTGTGAGTGTAACTAACTAGACAATGAGCAGATGACCTAGAAATCAGCGGTTACTATACAAATAGCAATGAGGAGGAGAGAGACAGAACTGTATTATAACAGGGCCGTGCCTTTGTCAGGTCTCTTCAATTGTAAGGTAAGGGCTCATTAATGGACAGCCCTCAGCTGGGGGTGATGCAGGTATTCACTGCTCCAGCAGGAGCTCCAGGAAGGCTGGGGCCAGATTCTTCCCTTCCCTGCACTGGTCCTGGGATTGATGGGAAATGGTTGGTACCTACTCAGTTCTGAGACTAAACTAGCCATCAGCACAGATTAGAAATTGTGCCTGGGGCTGCCCATGACCAGAGGTGCTGGAGCTAGGGGTGCGGGGGATGCAGCAGCCCCCTCTGGCTTGAAATGGTTTCCATTACATACAGGGTTTACAGTTCGGTCCAATGGCTCTCAGCTCTCAATTATACAGATTGTTCCAGCACCCTTGCCCATGGCCCTGAAGAGCCTTCTGCAGCTGGTTAACAACCATGGTATAGACACAAATCATTCCCATTTCCACCTGCCTTAGAATGTGCTCTGCCCTGAGGGCTTCAGGATAGGGTTGGGAGCTGGGGTGCAGAGCTAATGAATGTTATGATGAGGAATCCTACTGTCAGGAATATCTTCCCAGGGGGATTTTCTAGCTGGCACAAAGAGGCTGCAGTGCAGAGACGAATACTTCCCATTGTGTCTCAGGGTACGTCTTCACTACCCGCTGTATCGGCAGGTAGGAATCGATTGCTCGGGGATCGATATATCGCGTCTCATCTAGACGCGATATATTGATCCCCGAAGGCGCTTATATCGATTCCGTAACTTCACCAACCTGAACGGAGTTGCAGAATCGACAGGGGGAGCCACAGAAATGGATCCCCGCCATGAGGATGGTGAGTAATTCAATCTTAGATACTTCGACTTCAGCTACGTTACTCACGTAGCTGAAGTTGTGTATCTAAGATCGATTTTCCCCCGTAGTGTAGACCAGCCGTCAGTGACTCACAGGAGAGACTGTGTGCATAGGCGCCGACTCCGTGTGTGCTCTGGGGCTGAAGCACCCATGGAGAAAAATTAGTGGGTGCTCTGCACCCACTGGTAGCCAAGCTCCCCTAGCCCGCTGAGCATATTGCATCCCGCTCCTCCACCTACCTCCCAGCGTTTCCCACCTGGCTTCCCCCAAAGAGCTGTAGCAAGCTCCGGGAGGGAGGGGGAGGAGTGGGAATGTGGCATGCTCAGGGGAGGAGGTGGGGACAGGGTGGGATTTGGGGAGGGATTTGGAATAGGACAGGGAGGAGATGGTGTTGGGGCGGGGACTTTGGGGAAGGTGTTTGAAGCATGGGGAAGGAGGGGGTGGGGCGGGGACGGTCCTTTAGGGAAGGGATAGACTGGGCGTGGGGCCAGGGCCAGAGGGTGGGATTGAGCACCCAAGGAAAAGAGGGGAAGTCCGGCACCTATGACTGTGTGATCACAACATCCCTTAAGGGGGTGCAGGGTATGCTCCCATCCTCATCCAGCCATAGCACCGACTTCTCCCTGTCTCTTTTGAGTAGCTAGTACAAGCCTTTCTGCTCAGGAGAGCACAAGAATTGCAATAACAGCCAACCCTTTGAATCCTTCTCAGGAGCTGGCTGCAATCTACCCTTTTGCCTTTGTTACTTTAACTCTCCAATCAGTATCCTGTTATATAGGGAACTCAGCTCGCTTCTTAGTGAATAAGACAGGTTGCTGTGTCACAAAAATATCCCAGAGTAATTGGCAGGCTGGCTGGCTGACAGTCTCTGTAAAAGGCCCAAGGGTTGAATGGGTATGGAGAATTAAATACCTTCTCAGCTCAGGGCTGGTCCCTCTAGCTCAGGAGTGAGAGAGAGCAGGTGGATGCTTACACTGCTGCTGATTGCATTCTGTTTGTCCTATAGGCAGAGAACTTCATTTACTGTTTCCATTTCATTGCCCACAGCTTTCTTGAGCACTATTTTTTAACAGAGAGCTCCACTGTGACATACATTTAGAGTTGAAACCTTTACTCATGCAAGTAATATTTACTTCGCCTGCACTGGGGAAGGAACAAACTCATGAATGAGGTGTGTAGAGCTGATTCCTCTTTCCTTACAACAAATGGATGATTTCTTCATTTCTCATCTTTCATTGAGTCATTGTCTTGTCCGTGTGCTCCATAATTTGCTTCTAATTACTTATGCCATATAATAATATCATCTCTGGAGTGAGACCCTGGCGTACTCTGAAGTGCTGCTCCATATTCTTCTCAGAAAACAACACTAGTACATGATTTAAAATAGCTTAAAGCTTCACTTAGCTAATCTCAAGACTCTCCATGCAGACCTTTCAAAGTGGAGGGCAGCTATGAGGGCTGATTCATGTTTTGAATGATTGCTAGCTAAATGATATATCTGTCTCATCAGTGACATTTTCAGTGAAATGAGGATTTGGGTGGGAGGGGTTGATCACGATATAAGAAAAAATTGTTGATCTTGCTTGTGAGTATATATTTTATTGGCATGGGGGTGGGTTTTAGCAATATTGATTCTGATTTTATTAGATATTTTCAATATTGCAGAGTTTATATTAGCGCTAAGATTTTTTTAATAGGGAATTTTTTCTTTTTATTTTATTTAAAGTTTAGAGGCATAAATTGTGGACTGGAGCTTTGTATTATGATTTTAATTTAGCTTTGTTTTGATTTTTTGTAGTTAATTGCAGTATAAATGGCTGTTTTATTTTTGGATAGGTTAAGACTGGGGCTTGAGCTAAAACTTGTTTTAATTGGCTTATGGATTTTTCTTGTTTTATTTTCTTTTTTAAGTCTGTGTAGTCGGGTTGAGGGGGTTTTTGTAAAGTTTTTAATAAAATTTTGAAAAGATTATTTTTCTAAATGATTTGAGAGTGGATATATTTGTGGGAGCTGGGAGTTAGGGGAATGCTTTTTTTAATTTTAAGTCAGATTATTTGTTGCAGTCATAACTGGTTTTTTGAGGGGCTATCTTTTTGCTTTTGGGGTTTTTTTTTTGTAATTTTGTTTACGATTTTTTAATTTGCTTGATTTGGATATAAATTAAAATATTTATGTAGGAGATTATATTGTTTTAGGTATTTTATTTTATATTTTGTTTATATGGGTGTGATAAATAGTGGTATTAGGTTTATAGATATTTTTGTAAAACATAGTTGGTGTTTGAAAAGTGAAAGTAAATTTTATAATTGTTTTGATGTAAAGGGATTGTAAAGAAAGTATTAGTTAAATTACAAATAGAAATGATTGAGGGTTTTATAATGGAGGTTATTTTTAATATATGGATTTTTTGTTTTGAGGGTTTCCTTTTTGTTTTTGGATAGTTGTCTGAAAAGATTGATATAAATTAGTTATAATTACTTTGTTTCTTAACTGACCAAATACCATCACTTCTATTAAAATTAGCATTCTGTATAAAACAGCTTTTCTAGAAAGTTGAGAAACGTCTAATTTGAAGCTATGGATGCTATGGGAAAAAAGACCAGTTAAAGTCAGTTTTGATCTCTAAATAAATTAGAAATTTTCTTTACTGACTAGCTGACCAACCATGCATATTCCATAGCTCTCCTGGTCTTTAAAGCTCTCTGGTTAGTGATCTGAGTTAAGAGCTGGATTATTTGCAATGGGTATAATTGGCAAGGGAAAATAACTCCTCTTAGGCTGTGTCTACACTACAGAATAAGTTGACTTCAGTTATGTCGACGATCATAAGCTTCTTTAATAACATCAGTGGAGCACATCCACATAATGCTCCTTGTGTCGGCGGAGCGTGTCCGCAGTTGTTGCTCTTGCACTGACAGAGCATTGCGTCGTGGGTAGCTATCCCACTATGCAATTTGTCACACTCTGCCCCTGGGAGCTCTGGGAACTGATAGTGGTGCATCATGGGACTGATGCAGTTCTTTCATTCGATCATTCCATGGGTTTCCTACTTCATTTTGTGCAGTTTTTCAACAGCTCTTGTAAACTGTGCACCCACCATCTCTACCTGAGAGCATGGATCCTCCGCTGCTGATCATTCTGGTGATGAGCGTTATGAACGCAACGCAGCAGGTCTTGCAGTATTTTATAAGCTGCAAAACAGAAAGTGAATCAGTGGTGCCTGCCCTGGGGTCTGCCATGGAAACAAATAATTGAAGATTGCTGCTGGCATTCACAGACCAGTTTGCCATGGTGGACTATTGGTACTGGAGTTGGGAAGGAAGCACTGAGTGGTGGGATCACATTGTGATGCATGTATGAGATGACGAGCAGTGGCTGCAGAACTTTCGGATGTGCAAATCCACGTTCCTGGAACTCGCCCTACCCCTGCTCTGCAAGGATACCAGAGTGAGAGCTGCCCCCGCTGTGGAAAAGCAAGTGACAATTGCTGTGTGGAAGCTGGCAACTCCAGACTGCTACCAGTCAGTCGCAAATCAGTTTGGAATTGGAAAGTTCACCATGGGCGTTTCGGTGATGGAAGTGTGCAGGGCCATTAATCACTTCTTGCTACGAAGGACTGACTTTTGGTAATGTGCAGGAAATAATTGATGGCCACCACTTCCTCCTTGGGGTTGAGTCCGCTGGCCACTGCCTCCAGTTCCCTCTAAGTATCCACATGGCTCATGGAGGTGGGGTTGCTGCCGAGCATAGCGTGCAGCTCCTTATAGAAGAGGCATGTCTTCAGCGCTGTATGAGAGCTATGGTTGGCATCCCTTGCCTTCTGGCACACCTGCCTCACCACCTTGATTTTAGCACTACACTGCTGCGCATCCCTTTTGTGCCCTTTCTCCTGCATGCCCCTAACAATCAGCCTATAGGTATTGAAATTCCTATGACTGGTGCAAAGTTGCGACTGCACAGCCTCCTCTCCCCATATACTCGTGAGATCAAACCGCTCCGGTGTGCTCCACATGTGAGCAAATCTGCTGCGTAAAGCTGGCACGATCAGCTGGGAAGGTGCTGTGTGAACTGTATAGGCCAAGCTAACAGGAAAAGGAATTTCAAAAATTCGTGGGCCTTTGAAGGTGGGAGGGCCACATATCTGTGTGACTTCAGAGCAACAGAGTTCAAACTGCTGACCAGCGTGGTCATGATGGGCATTGTGGGACACCTCCTGGAGGCCAGTCAGAGTGATATAACCAAATAAGGTGTCTATACTGTTGCTGTGTCACTCTATGTCACAAAAAATTCTATGCTGCTCATCGAGGTAGTTTTATTGTGTCTGCAAAGCAGGGGAGTTACAATAGCAGGAGGAGCATTTCGGTGTGTACACCTCCGCTGTTTTGTTGATTAAACTGTGTAGTGGAGATAAGGCATCTAGTTCTATCCCACAGAGTAGCCTTTGCTAAATAATGTGCATAAGTGTTTGGAGGGTGTGAATTTGTTACTAATCCATTTTGATTGGGTTAGAGCACCTCCAGTCCACTACTGCTTTGAGTTGGCTGTCTTGATAATACCATAGAACAGGGTTGGGCAAACTACGGTCTGTGGGTCAGATCTGGCCTGCGAGCCATTTTAAGCTGGCCCTGAGCTCCACTGGAGAGCAGGGGCCAGAGCTTGCCCCGCTCCGGAGCTCCAGCTGGGGCGCTGGGTCAGGAGGCTGCTCTAGCACTCCAGCCGGGGCGGGGGCCTTGCCACGCTGCTCCCAGAAACCATAGCATGGCCCCGCTCTGGCTCCTACGTGCTCCAATGTCCCCCTCCAGAACTCCAATGGGAGCTACAGATAGGATAGCGTGTAGAGCCACCTGGCCATACCTCCACATAGGAGCTGGAGAAGGGACATGCCACTGCTTCCAGGGGATGTTTGAGGTAAGCACCACTTGGAGGCTGGACTTCTGAGCCTCACTCCATTCCCCAACCCCCTGCCCCAGTCGTGATCCCACTCCTGCTCTCCAAACCCCTCAATCCCAGCCTGGAGCACCCTCCTGGAGCACCCTCCTGCAACTAGACCTCTCATCCCCAGCCCTACCCCACAGCCCACACCCCCAGCCAAAATCTGCACCCCTGCCCTAGCCCTGATCCCTCCCCTCCCCCCTCCAAACCCCTTGGTCCCAGCCCAGAGCACTCTCCTACACCTCAGA
The DNA here is from genome assembly GCF_007399415.2 of Gopherus evgoodei. Classification (NCBI taxonomy): domain Eukaryota; kingdom Metazoa; phylum Chordata; order Testudines; family Testudinidae; genus Gopherus; species Gopherus evgoodei. The sequence continues at coordinate 159,500,596 of NC_044322.1, read as the reverse complement.
GCCTGCACCCCCAACCAGACCCCTCACCCCCTCTTGCACCCCAACTCCAATTTTGTGGGCATTCATGGCCCACCATACAATTTCTATTCCCCGATGTGGCCCTCAAGACAAAAAGTTTGCCCAGCCCCAGCATAGAACATTTGGAACAGCCTGTCTGCCCTGTTAAATGGATGTCCATAGTATTTATATTCACTCTTGGTTTTCTTTTCTTCTTCCATATAAATTCTAACATCCTCCATATTCCTGTTATGATCATGGAAAGATTTTGTAACACAAAAAATATCCTTGGCAACATGTTCATTTTTACTGCAGCTATTCTTCCCAACCAAGAAATTGCATACTTCCTCCAGCACTCAAGATTTGTTTTTTTTCATTTGCTGAAGTAGTAGTTTGACATTTTAAATCCTAGAGCTCTTCTAGGTTGTTTGAGATTTGAATGCCCAGGTATCTTATAAATTTTTTTGCCATCTGTAGCCAGTGTTTTCTGAAGTGATGACTTCTCAGAGTCTGGCAAATTTATAGCTAGCATTTCAGCTTTGGGATAATTTACTCTAAATCTATATGCTTTTCCAAAGTCTTTAGATACTAATTTTAAGAAAATATTTGGTTTAGATAAAAATATTATGTCTGCTTATAATACTATTTTATGATGTGTTCCTTCAAGTTTTATTTCTGTGAAAGTTTCATGGTTTCTTATCCTGTGTGAACAGCTCCAGGGCCAGTGCAAACTGTAAAGGAGACCATGGACATCCCGTCTTAGTCCCTCTGAGTAATTCAAAAGGAGATTTAATCCCATGAACTCACACAGCTGCTCTTAGGCTGGTGTAAAGAGCAGTTATCCACTGAAGGAACTGGGGACCATAGTTCATACGGTACAGGACTTGACACAAGAAAGCTCCACTCTATTGTATCAAAAGCTTTCTCTTTGTCAAGTGGTGATAAAAGAAATAGTGGTTTTTTATGTGGCATTATGGATGATACCAAGTACTCCCCAAATACTGTCTGACATTTGTCTATCCTTAATTAATTTTCATTTGAGCTAGATTTATATAAACTGAGCATGAACCTCTAAAACACAAATTGTCAACATCACGTGTCAAAATATACAAAGTAAATATCTTTAAAATCAAATTCTAATAAGTTCTCAACCAGCATTTGCTTACTTTGCCTATCTGTAAATTTCAATTATCATAATGGAAATAATTTTTCATGGGTTTGGAGGAGAGCATGAAATTGGTGTTTACCAACATCTACGGATAAAAATCGAATACTTCCAACCCTATTTAAAAGGACGAGCCACTGAGAATAACTACTTATCGTATTGAAAAACTCAAAAATTATTGTGATTCTTTAACTGTGTGGAGGCATGAACCCCTGAGTGGTCAATGTCTACCTTATTTCTAATTGTGTTATGTTCCTGAATATGGCTTAGTTTCTGTTTATAAGCTTCCATATCCATATCTTGTAGTCATTTCCCTCAACCTTCATGCATCCCTCCCCTTTCTGGCATTCCCCTTATTTAACTCCAGAAATAAAATACCAACATAGCCCATAAATCAAACCCCAAATGCCCATACTTTCCCAATGAACACTTGTAATCCAAAGGGGGCATGTAGGGGACCTCAAACCTCAGCATTAGGGATAGATGATCATCTGATAACTTTGAAGGGGTAAGATTTACATACAACCTCTAATGGACCTTCCCCATCTCCTCTCTGTTTTCTCCAATCTCATCGATCCCTGGGGCCACTCTTGCATTTTCACACACACCCACCCCCCTTTATTAAGAAAAGGTTTTTATTCAAAAGTATGTTTTCCTCTTATTTTCTACATAAAGCCATATTGTAGTTGTCCTCTCAAATATGGAAGAAGTGTATGTGCAAAAAGCTTTGTTTTTGATTCACTACATCCATTTTCACTGCATTCCTAAATCAGTCTGCCACTTGAGGAAAGTACGCTTATAATTACCACCCCAAACTGTTCGCCAAAGCTACACAGTGTGACTAACATGCTCCTTAAGGTTTCTGACCTGTTACCCTTTCACCTAAAAGACTTTCCCTCATCATCCCAAAGCCAAAGGGCCCAGGTTAATCTCCATCTTTCAACTGTAGAACCTCCAGTGTTAAACACACATCGTTCAAAGAGGAGAAGACTGATCCTGGAAACCAGCCAATGGAGGAAGGTTTAGGGGTTCACGGAGCATCGCAGTGCCTTGCATGATGAGAGACTATTTTTGATCAGCAACTACAAAGCTTGCAGGATTAGTTTTAAATTAAGTGAGAAGGGCCATCGGGGAATCTTTAACATAGGAAATTGGTTGCAAAGGTCAGAACAGAAACAATGTTTCATAATTTCATCTTGTGGCCTAACAACTAAAGCTTATCCGGTGTTAGGATAAGAATGCAGCATTTAAAACAAAGAGACCTTCTCTGGCTCTAGAAACTTGACAGATTTGGGGAGAGACAAGATAACTCTCTGAAATTTCTACTGTTCGTGCTAGAAGTCGCACCAAACAAAAGCATTTTGGGCTTAGTTTAGTGGATTTCCTTGGCAAAGTATTCAGGAAACTGGTTGTGTGAATGTTGTTCCTGGACTGTAGAAAATAAAGGATATATTGTAAAGGATATTTGGTTACTTTTTAAAATTAAAATCTTTTTTAAATGAATTGTAGTTCCTGCACACAGTATGGATCATTGTTGCATGTAAATCTAAATATTACACAGGAGACACCATGAACTGCTGGCTAGATTATGACATTTGAAAATCAGTCCAACATTTTTTAAATGTAAAAAGTCCATATGCAAGTCCATATGCATTTTCTTAATTTTCTTCTGTTGTGGACCATTAAAAAGCCTTTCCCCGTTAATGTAAAAGATTTGAGTCATAAAAGAGAATTAGGGTACCGAAGAAAGAGACTCTAAACATAACAAATTTATCTAAACCTCAAATAGGAAGTTGCTATCTTGATAATATGCTGATGTAAGATTCCAGGACTGCAATTCTTATTTAAATGCAGGACAAAAAATTAGGTTTGCATTGCATTGACAAAACAAGTGGGTTTCAACAGTGATGATAAGCTTTAGTTTAACATATACTCTGTTCCTAATAAGTCTGCAGAAATGTAATGCTGAAATGGATGGATTAATGAGCACACTTCAGATTAGATGCTTTGCTGTTTCATGCCTGCCTTCCCTTAAGGTATGTCTACACTGCAGTTAAAAACTCACACCTGGCCTGTGCTAGTCGACTCAGACTCACTGATCTTGGGCTAATGGGCTGTTTATTTGCACTGTAGACATTTGAGCTAGGACTAGAGCATGGACTGTAGGACCCTGTGAGGTGGGCATATCCCAGAGCTCAGGCTGCAGCATGAGCCTGGAGATCGACACTGCAGTTAAACAGCCTCACAGCCCTAGCTCAAAGAAGCCAGGTCAGCTGGCACAGGCCAGCTGTGGCAGTCTAAGTGCATTGTAGGCATATGCTTAGTGTGCTACTTTGGAAGAGACTATTAGCAATTATGAATTTCTTACATATCAGCCCCACTTTTTAATCAAAGACACAAGAAATCTCTGGTAATGAAAATGTATATTGGATATCTTTCAGCCAACTAGTGTACGGCTCTTTCTGTATATCTCTTAGGCCAATGCTGTTTTGAAAATTGTTGGTGTTTCCAGACCAAAATTACATCAAGATGGAATTATGGTTGAAAACAAGTAATAGGAATTTTGGGTAAAATACATTACACAGCTGGTGAGATTATCCAATATATAAGACTGGGAACGTACTCAGGAAAACCAATGTTGTTAATGCTCCCCGTTGTGACAACATACAATATCTAAATTTATGATTTATGTTTATTAAGGCATATTAGTATTTGTGGTGCCAGACTAGATTTTTTTTAAAAGATACGTTAGATTTTTTTTCACTATTTCTCCTCATGATATAAACATCCACCCTTGAAGCAGAACGTTATTCAGCAGTGCAGGGCCAGCTCTGTTTTTGCCACCCCAAACAGCACGCTGAATTGCCACTGTGGACGGCGGGGACAGTCTGTGTGCCATTAGGGCAGCACATGCGTTTCCACGGCAGTGGCAATTCGGCGGCAGCTTCTATGTTCAGCTGGCCATGGCGGCGCAACTTCTGTCTTTCGGCTGAAGACAGAAACTGCTGCTGAATTGCTGCCACCACGGAAATGTGCGTGCTGCCCTAACGGCACAAGGACTGCCCTCGCCGTCTGCGGTGGCAATTCGGCATGCTGCTTGGGGGCAAAAACACACAGACTGCTGCCCCTTGCAGATTGCTGCCTTAAGCACCTGCTTGGAATGCTGGTGCCTGGAGCCAGCCCTGCAGCGGTGGCTGAAGAAAACACTTTAAATTAGAAAAAATAATGGCAAAAAGTGACCATTAATCCTGGGAAAAAAGCAGCCAACACACACAAGTGTTCAGTGACCTTTACCTAAATGCAAAGTTTGAGGAGCTTGCATTATTCTGTTAAGATCATATGGAATAACAACCAACAAAAAGTCTTTCTTAAAGGAGCCATTTTGGAGTCTCAGAAAATTAATTCTATACTCCAAGTAATTGCTGTGATTTTGCAGGGAAGAAATCTGGCTTTTTTCATATGTAACCAAGAGGCAGAGGTCCAGCTCCTCAAAGATTCCTAAATACCTTTGAGGATCTGGGCCTCAATTTCTAGTTTGTTTTTCACTTAACCTGAACTATAGATCTGTGCCCAGATAATGATTACAGTAGTGTCCCTGAAATGCTATGGTATGTAGGACCAATTTCTTCTGCAGGGTTAAGAGTGATTCAAGGCTAAAGTTCAGTAACATTAGGGGCACATCAGTGACTACATAAGACTGTCAACAAATTGTTGGCTGCCGATGAAGAGGCCTGGTTTTGAACAACTCAGTGCCATGAAATCACTCTCCAACCACATACAGCCAATGAGCTCCCTGTCCCTCAGCCTCCTTCCACTGGGGTCAATGGGAACAAGATAGGGCCACATTTCTTTTACGGGACCTTGTAATTCTTTTTCAACCATCCTTTTCATTTTCTCAATAGAGGAAATTCAGCTTATTTTCATATTTCAGTCCAAGCTTCCTAAAATAAAAGCCTCATTCTGTATTTAACATTATCTGACTAAAGGAACATTGCCTGCAATTTGTCTTTGTAACTCCAGCACTCTCCTCCCATCTTTGAGTGGGTAAACCAATCATTCAAGTGTATGAACTAGTGTATGTGAGATTGAGGAAGTGTTGTATGTATATAGTTCTATTTGTGGTAGCCTATGTATTAATTATAATTATTCTTGCTAATCTTATGGTAGCACCTAAAAGCCAGGTCCCTGTGGTGCTAGGCACTGTAGAGCAAAGAGTTGGGTTACAAGCTAATGTGGAGACAATACATAAATACAACAGACAGCAGAAACACAAGGTACTGTAATTGTCAGACCCTTGGAGACATCCCTATCACTAAAACACATTAGCACACAGTTCTTAGTTTCTACACATGCAAAATTTACATCACCTTCTTGAAACAAGCCCATTATGTCTGAACCTACCTGACTCCAAAGTAACAGCAGCCACTAGGGACAACCACATTTCCTGTGCACCTGTCTCTAACGATAATATGATTAATAGATTCCAAGACCAGAAGGGACCAGTCTGATTATCTAGTCTGACTTCTTGTGTAACACAGGCCATAGAACTTCCCCCAAAATTTTTCTAGAGCACAGCTTTCAGAAAAACCTCCAATCTTGATTTAAAAATTGTCAGTGATGAAAAATCCACCATGACCCTTGGTAATTTGTCTGAATGATTACACTCACTGTAGAATTTACATCTTAGTTCCGATCTAAATTTGTCTAGCTTCAACTTCCAGCCACTGGATTCTCTCTCTGCTAGAGTGAAGAGTTCATTATTAAATATTTGTTCTCTATGTCGGCACTTACAGACTAATCTACTCACCCCTTAACCTTCTCTTTTTGTTATGCTAAATAGATTGAGCTTCTTGAGTCTGTCACTATATGGCATGTTTTCTAATCTTTTAATCATTCTCGTGGCTCTCTGAACCCTCTCCAATTTATCAACACCCTTTTTTGAATTGTGGACGCCAGAACTGGACACAGTATTCCAGGCATACCAATGCCAAATACAGAGGTAAAATAACCTCCCTACTCCTACTCAAGATTCCCCTGTTCACACAGCCAAGGATCGCATTAAGCTTTTTGGCCACAGTGTTGTACTGGCAGCTCATGTTCAGCTGACTATTCACCCCCAATCTTTCAGAGTCACTGCTTCCAAGGATAGTCTCGCATCCTGTAAGTATGGCCTACCTTCTGGCTCTTCGCACAGCCCCTATGAAGTTAGCTCAACAGTCCTACAGGAAATTCCAATAAGCTACCAGAGTGTTAACTTTACTTCACTGACCATGTCACTTACAATATTGACACTATTATTACGTATCAGTATTCAGAGATAGCAGCTTCTATCCATCACAGGCTGGCCAATAGGAGTGACACAGCACCAATAACTACAGCACTGACACTAAAAACATTATGAAATACAGTAAGTCATAGGACTAGAACTTAAATCCACAACCCTCACCATGAACCAGGGTTACGGTAACTCTGGAATTCTAATCTTGGCAAGCAGCTTTCAAACTTGATTGTCTACAGCTGAGCCCCTGCATTCATGTTCAGGTACCAACATGGGGCTTGATTTTCAGACGCACTGAGATTCTGCAGCTCAGTAATGGAGCCAGGGAGAGCTGTGAGTGCTTAGCACCTCTGAAAAATCAGACCACTTACTGCAGGGATTCAAATAATGGAGTTAGACTTCTCATTCTAGCCATAACCCCACTGGCTGTTTTTCCAATCTGAAAATGAGAATATTTGCTTTATCTATATGGCACAATGAGCATTGACTAAGGTACTGTACAGCACTTTGGAATATTGAGTATTACAATGTACTATTAAGAGTATTGGCTGCACATTTACCTTCATTCCTGCAATATCTCAGCAGAGTCCTGATAGCAATGAAGTTTAGTAATAGAACCATTTTATACTAGGATAGTACCCACAGGTCTCAACCAGGATAAAGGCCCTATTCTACAGGGCACTGAACAAACAGCTGGACAATCCTTCCCTGACTGTTCATTGATGCATCACACTCCAACATGAATGGAAGCTTTGTCATGGCACAAGGCAGACTCCTAAAGCAATATGGAAAGAAATCCAGCTTAGACCATTAAGATGAATTTAGGATACACCGCTACTCCGATAGAACGTGGTCGTAGGGAGCGAAAAATCCCTACCGCGTTATCAGTGAAACGCCGTTATATCAGGGTATCGGTGGCAGGGCTGCAGCGGTGATTTAAAGAGCCCAGGGCTCCGGCCGCAGGGAGCCCCAGGCCCTTTAAAATCGCCAGCGGAGTCCCGCTGCCACAGTCCTGGGGTAGTGGCGGCAGGGCTCCAGCGGTGACTTAAAGGGCCTCGGACCGTTTAAAGCGCCGCCAGAGCCCCGCTGCTACTGTGCTATATGCGAACCCGTGTTATATCAGGTTGCGTTATAGCGGGGTAGCGGTGTATTTGCTGGTTCCATGGTAGGTGCATATAATGCTTCCATCTTATGTGGGACTCAAATGAGGTGTTCATGAAAAGGCTTTTTAAAAAAATTGATTTAACAGCAATAAGCACAAAAGGTTAAGTGTTTGGATATAAGTAGTGGGTTCTGCTTTGTTAATGGTTAACAGATAATACTCCAGAAATAAACTGAAGTGGTTTTTCTTTGCAGTTCACCAATCTCTTGTATATTAGTTGCATGCAATGTTTTATTACTTAGCTAAAAAGGCTCAGATCCCACAGTGATGAGCCATGTAAGTACCTGGATGGATTTTCAGTTCATAGTTTCTCATGTTTTGAATGATCATATAGATTTATACACCCAGCTTTAAAATCCCATCTGAAGTACAGTATATTCCATGAAGATAAGTTGTGTTCCGATAGTTTTCCTCTGGTATTAAATAAATGTATGTGATGAAGTAACAACTAATGCCATAAGATTCTCTCAACTGTTAGTCAAGATTTTTATTTCTTAGCTAGCGTCAAATGACACTTCTGTCACAAAAAGCAGAACACACAAGATAATATTGCACTAGGTCCTCTGAAACCACTTCTACAGATAAGCTGAAAAGTCAAAATGCAGCAAACCAGTCTTCTTCCCATGGCATTGAGGTTTGGTTGACACCTTTTGCTGCTTTACAGTATGTAAAATTAAGTCCTGCACTGCTCTGAGAATCCAGCACTGTTTAAAGTACTTACACAGAATTCATAACAAAAATCTGTAGTTTAAGCATAAAAATAAATTGACAAAGGCCTGCCAGTTACAGCCTTATATATTGTATTTTAAAACTTTTTTCAAGAGACTAATTTTTCATGATTATCCTTTTATAGGCTGCCATATTAAATGAACTGTCTAAAACAAAAACTAAAATACTTGTCAACTTCTAATTAGCACACTTTCTTCTTTTGGAAACCAGCCCTAATGTAGGTTATACGTGGAGTCCAGTAGATAAGAGAAATCCCATTCTCCAAGTAAAGCACTATCTCAATATGAAGATATTGTGCTTCAGATTACTAAAACTGCTTTACCAGCACTAAGGTATCCAACTGTTGGGATAGAACAAATAGCAAGGAACAATATATACAGTAAATACAATATCTGTTGCAAGCAGGATATTGTCATTACAAGAAAATTAACTTGATTCATTAAAGCTGTTCCCTATCTGACATGCAAACTGAATGCTGATGTTTGTCAGTCATTCACTTTGCTTAAAAAAGAGTTCAGGGCTTAGATTGGTTTCTTTCAGTGTTGTAGAAGTTACAAGCAAATGGTGCAGTTAATGGTTAGTATGATTCTCTTGTTCTGATCTTTTTAGTTTGTTTATTAGATTCATGCTGCAGCTCTTTTCTTTTCTTCTGCTGCTGCTGTAGTCTTTCCTCTTTCTTTTGTAGATAGATAGCCATGTTGTCGAATGAGGCCTTGTAAAGACTGCTGTAGCAACTTTCTGTCTCAACAGAACCTGTGGCAGAAGAGAGAGACAATGTGGATGCTTTGAGCACTATTTCCAACTACTTCTTGCACTGAAATTTTAAACAAAATATTCCTGACTCCTGCACCATAATTCTAGATATCTTAATGCACAACATTTTTATTCTGTTTATATGTGGTGAGCCACTCACAAGTATCACTATTACACTCGTACATACCAAGGCCAAGATTTTTAACAGCCTAAAGTTAGAATTTGAAATCCATATTTAGGCCTCCCTGACTTTTCAAGAGTACTGCACACCCAACAGCTCACGCTGACATCAATGAGGGTCAAGGAGCATATAAAAATTCTAACTCTGGGCTTCTGTTGAAAATCTTTGTAATATCAATAAAGACCCCCTTGGAGTGCATTAAGGAATCGGAATTATTCCACAATGTTCAAACACTGCACAGGCTCCAGCTAGAGTACTGTATTTAGTTTGGTATTCCCTGCATTTAAAAAACAAAACAAAAAAACCCATCACACACACACATTAGAAAATTCAGACAGGACATCATGAAATAAAGCATACACAAACTTCCCAGCACTCATCGCTGCATGTTCCGCCACTCCTTTGTGAGCCTATTATAGTACATCCTTAAAGATTCTGTTTAAATGTACTCAGAGCATGATGCATCTGTCATTCCTGTAAAATGCCTGAACAGTCAAGGAAGATAATTGGAAGGTTACTCTGGGGAGTATAGACTAAAACTGACAGGTTAGAGTTATTGTGTTTCTAGAAGCAGTTAGTGGGCGTGGTCTAATTCCCATCTGTGATTCCTTTCCCCCCCGCATTCCTTCCCCCACCTAAAAAAATCCTTAACTGTAAGTAAAAGGAGAAACAGACAGGTGTGGGCAGGAAGAAGAGAAACATTAGTGAGTAAGCAATCGAGCTACATTATCAATTGTAATTTCCACCGGACTGGACTATGTTAAGGGTTTGCAGAATCTCTTTTCAGGGGCAACAGTTTATTCAACTGAAGGTTTAAGTATTCAATTTCTGCTTCTATAATCTTAGGTTACAAGAGGTCTTACAGATTCCATGATCACCAGCTGTCTAAGGGAGGACGCAACACAAGCACTCTCATTGTTTTATCTAGTAGGGTAAGTACCTTTTTTCATAATCTGTAAAAGCACTAATTACACAGCTGAAATAGGTGCTTATCAACTGAGCCTCCTCTCGCTAATTAGCTATAATAATCACTATGCTCTGAATAGTCATCCTTTCCCAGCTGCAGATACTCAGAGACTATTATAATACATTATGGTAATTAGCTATGCTGGAAAGTAACTTGTTTTCCACTACAGTTCTGTATTCATTCTCACTCAGGAACCTGCTTTTAAATGGATCTATCTTGGAACATCTGAGCTGTGTAAAACACAGGCATTACAAACACATTCCCTTCAAAAGGTAGATTTTCACTGCAATAGCATACAGAAAATACTCAGATTAGATATTGAAGTTATTACATTTTATTTTCCAGCAACTCTGTCAAATTACATGGGCTGATAATTTTTTTGCATATATAATGGCCCTCCAAGGATGGAAGTTTGGGTTTTAAAAGAAGGAAAAGAAACAAGCTTCACAACATCCTAGCCTGAGGCCTCAATCATGCACAGAGTTAAGCCACACCTGTCTATATAGCAAGGCATCCATTGACTCTTACCCCACCCACCCTTGGTGATTCTAATTAAGTTTGTTTTTTAATTAGCCTCCAGGAACTAGGCATTTTTCTAGAAAAACCAAGGAAAAAACCATAAACAAAACCTCCACCAAAATATATGCTTAATATTTTCATTTTCAGGTACAGCACAGAGTGGTAGGGCAAGCTTCCCTGTACCGTCTTCTCACAGTGTCTCAACTTAGACATGCAGGGGTTGCCTTTAAGCTCCCAACTTCAGTATAGACAGATCCTAAGTGATTTGTCCAGAGCCAGAAGGAGAGCCATGAACAGAACTCTGATCCGACTCCTTCCCTTGTGCTTTCACTCCTGTAACACATTCCCTGGCCTTTTCGACGAAGTTGCTCACCTTCGAACATTGTCCAGTTGTCGTGCAGGTATTTTGACATTTTCATTAATCCTTTGTCATCAGCGACAGGCTGGGAAAGGAAAGAACACCTATTCACTATGCTCCTCAGCAGCAATCATACAAAGCGCATTACACTGACCAGCACACTGAGAAATGCAAAGCCTCAACTGAGTACCATGAAAAAAGGGAAATTTAACAGAACACTTTTCTTTCCCACAAACTCATCACTCAGGCCTGGCATGGGGTCACCATGTTCTACCTAAGGCAGCCTAGAAAACAGAGATTGCCAAGGATCTGAAGGAAAAATGGGAATCAATTTTCTAGAAGTCAGTGAGGTAAAAAAATAGCTTGAGGAAGAGGTGAACCAAGAACACTCATGAAACAAATTTAAAATGAAAACTTTCCAACTATATCTCACTACTCTTAGATTTACAAGGGTGATGAATTTATTGTCTGGAAATCTAATGGATACTAGAGGGAATCTGATAGCTCACATTTGAGCTTTGGTGACTCAGTTCTCAATGGAACGATAACAGACACTAACAGGGCCACCACAGTTTCTTCTCTCCTCACAGAAGTTCCATTTGAGATAGGTACAGAAAAGGGTAGGCAGGGCACATTTTTCTCCATGCTTTCTTTTCTTTTTAGCTCCCTCTTCTTGAAGGCCACTAGCAAAATCTACACCCTACCACCAAAAACACTTTAGCAATGGAGTTAGCACATTTCTCACTGGGATGGATTGAGACTAGGTAGTTTTCCCGGGCTGCAGCACTATGTCAGTGTGTCACGCTTTTCAGTGTGGAAGCTGACACTCATCCTGAAGAGTCAGTTGGCTGCTGGGACATGGTTAGGGTGGTAGACTACAACCAAGAAACTAGTACAGCCGCTCAGCCTACTAGTAAGACTGACTTCAGTCAGGCAGCTCCTCCTGCTGCTCCCATTTGAAATCCCCCCTCCCAGCAAGCCTTCATCACCAACCAGTTAGGAGGGAAGCAGTTTTTCAAAACCACAGAGTGGGAGCTCTCACTGGGATTTTGGGAGGACGGGGAGCAGTATTCCCCAATGCTCCCTTTTAGTTTAACCACCGGGTTAAGGTAAGATGATGATGTGGGGAGCTGCAGAGGGCCCCTCACCCAGAAAAAAAGTCTGAGAAGGGACAAATTTGAGAGGAGTGTACAGGGTATTTTTTTTTAGTTGAGTGACATTCATGCTTAAGAGCAGAGATGCTAGTTTAAACCAGATTTAAGGCTGCCAACCATTGTGCAGGTACCTCAATCCTGACCCGTCTAGGTCAGATCTGGGTATCTCCTGAGCTGAGACTGCGAGTCATACTAAATCCTGTGTTTTGCAGAAATGCAGGAAGTAGGATGAGCCCATCTCTGATCAGATCCAGATCTGACCTCAGCTCAGAGCTATAATGCATTAAAGCAATTGTGCCACTTAATTTTCATCAATTATTCTGCCTTTCACTGAGAGGACTGGAGCAGATAGAAGATACTGGCAATTGTATCAGAGTACATCTAACCTGCCAATGTTCATCCACAGGCCTGTAGAGTAGAAGTGATGCTTCTTTGTCTTCCTGCAGTATCCAGAGCCCACCTGTTTCCTCAAATGCAATGTCCCAGCCTTTATGCTTCAAAGAGATTTGGTGTCTGTAATTTAACAGCTGGGTAGCAGCATCAAACTGGAAGATGTAAACTGTGGGAATACTTTAAACAGAAATAAAATGGAATTACCATTATCACACCTGCCTAGGGCGACCACTTGTACACAGTAAATTGCATCTACTCACTCCAAAATTAGTACTGGAGCAAAATTAGCAGCATTTCAAGTATAACTCTAAAATAAGAAACTGACTCCCCAACACTGAAAACTACTTATTTTCAACCCCAGGGGCCAAGGTAAATTGCAGATACTGGAGAATTTAATATTTCTTTCCAAATGTTACACTGAAGAAAAATCATTCTGAACTGTTTTTCCCCAAGGTTAGACTATTTTAAAAGGTTAGCAAAAATAATAAGCCACATACTACTAAAGGGTATTTTTGCATAATCAGATGTTTCACAGTGCAATTTACCATAGAGTTCACAGCTTGAAGGGTAATTAAAGAACATCAGCAGAAATAAAACCGGGTAAGGGGAGGGGAAAAAGAGAGAGAGAGAGAATGTACGTAAGGAGGGCCAAGAAAACAGGCTCTGCACTGGGGCTGGTGTGCACTGGAAAGGCCCAATATCTATTCCCCTGCATCCATGATCTCCACCTATAAAGCCTCCTGAGACCTGTTAAGCCCAGCAGCAGGTGTTTCAGGTCAGTTCATAGGAACAAGGCTCCCCCACGGCAAACAAGAGGTTCACCAAAAGGGAGAAAGTGCCTCCCAGCTTCACAGCACAGGCAACTTAGGATGCTGTTCTCCTTCTCACCATACTCAAGCCTGTATGTCAAGATGGAACTCATTTTGCTAAGCTTAACAGGTCACAACAGCCTGGGAGCTGGGTTCATCAGCAACTTCCTGGCCCCACTGCTCACTAGTACTCTGCTGCATGGCAGAGCCCATATCCTTGGGCCCAATGGGCAGCACAGCCCCTTAGCTGTGGCTCTTAATGCTGTTTTACACTGGTATCTCTGCTGACTTACACTGACTCCTGACCTATTGCACTGTAAAGACTGGACTCAGACCCAAAGACCCTGGCCTTTGAGAGCTGTTCCACTGTGCCCTGAACTCAAGAGGAGCTAGAGCAGGGGCTCAAACTTTTGTACTGGTGACCCCTCTCACAGAGCAAGCCTCTGAGTGCAACCCCCCTTATAAATTAAAAACACTTCTTATATATTTAACCCATTATAAATGCTGGAAGCAAAGCGGAGTTTGGGGTGGAGATTGACAGCTTGTGACCCCTGCCCCCTATGCAATAACCTCACAGCCCCCTGAGGGGTCCCGACCCTCAGTTTGAGAATCCCTGAGCTAGAGTATATAAGGACTTTATAAAACACTGCAAGAGTTTACTAAACCAAACAACTTTCGAGCCACTTATGTTTGAATTGATACTAAGGGCTCTCATGATCCTCATGCTAAATCCACTGACATGCCCATGATGAAACTCATCCTTTAAGAGTCCATAACAGGACAGCCACTTTAAATTCAGAGGAAGTCAAACTCCCAGCAACAGATGTCTCATGGTCCCATGCCCTTTCTTGAAATAGCTATCATTTTAGCAACATTCCCCTTTATTCTTACCAGTCACATAAAATGGCAATGTAATTTCCTTGACAACAATAGGCTATTCTCGACACGGCGTATTTCTGACAGGAGGGAAAAAAACATGTAATTATAACCTTAAACACTTAGGGGGGAAATTTAGGTTTAAATTTAGGCACTTAATCTACAGAATTTAATGGGGATCTTCATTTTAAAAAATAACAGTCAAACTTAAGTGAATATCTTGACAGTAGTTCTTTCCCCCCAGAATAGATCCCATTTTTGCCTTCTGTGCTCCACCTCCCCAAAGTGGTCAGCATAACCTATCTGAATAATATAACCAGACGTGAAGTCAGCACAGAGCCTAATGAGAGACTCACAGCAAACAAACAAGCAGGTGCAGCCTAACGGAGATGACAGCATCATTTTAGCCTTTAAGGGGCTGTGAATTATAGGGGAAATAGCCACATATTTTAAGTGTCCTTAGCCAGAATGCCACACAATTGGTTTATAGGTTACATATAACAGGAAGATGGTGGCCACCAGGTTTGGTGTAAAAAGCGAATGCAATGATGTGTAGCCAATGTTCTTGTAAAGTGGTCTCAATTTCACCCTTTTATAAACCGGCTTCCAGTGGGACGTGTGCTGTAAAAGGGAAGGTGAGTGGGACGGGGGGGGGGGGGGGAGATAGCTCATTTCAGCAGAAACACTAATAAGCAAGGAGGGAGGTAGCTTTACTGGACAAAGCTATTAAATTCCTTTGCCAGAAATATCGTACATCCCACCTGAAAACTACTGAATATACTGCCTGTGGAGCACAGCATTAAGTTTGATTTGAGGGTGGATAGTAATGAAGAGCCTGTTTTTCAAAAAAACCACACCCATGACTGCAAAGGCAAAACTCGCTCTTATGTATTTTTAAAAGCCCTGGAGATGTCATCTCTGGAAGGAATAGTTTCCCTACTCAGAGAAGAGGAAATAGCTTAGCTCCAGCAGAACAAGGAAATGATTCCAATCCTTCCTTCACTATGCTGGCAATATTTTAAAAGGAGCTTTTGAGCACCTCTGCTGGCACAACACTGGGTGATTGGTCAGTCCCTAATTAACCATGGCTGTGAGCTTAATTCAGGAGCATCCACAGGGTTTCTACTTCTTCAGCTGGCTGTTTGGAGTGCAGGCAGTGTCCCGGGAGTAATATTTGGACATGTAATCTGGGGAGGAAGCTAGGGCTGCATTGCTTTTCAACATCCAGGATAGCAAGTGTAATGCAAGGTAACCTTTCTTGCCCAGCGAACCAGACTGATGTAGATTTGTAGCCACAAGCTACAAAAATAGAGGCACAAACAGAAGGAAAGGTTACACCATGGCTTCCATCCATATCTATACCCCACTAGTAGTATAAAATATCTTAATTACAGAGAAGAAAAGAATGCATTGTGCAATAACATCTCTAAGCTGAAAATAAAAACCAGGCAGCATGTACTTCCCTCCTCTAATCTGTTTGAACATGAGGGGAACATTTTCTAAAGGTCACCCTCAACAGAGAAATAAATTTTAGAGCACTTGAGAACAGATGGGATTGGTCTGTTGCTACTCTGCAGAAACAATTATTCCATGTTTACAGGTGGGATCCAGTCTTTCTATACAATACATGGATACTAAATCTCTCAAGGTTTAAGATATCGAAGGAGGTGAGGGTGAAGGGTTTGATGAGAGAGTTACTGCAACTACCAAGAATAGCTCCACAGTTGGGTAAATAGAACTGTTTACATTCTGATTTTGTAGAAATGGCTTCCCTTATTGACACACACCAGCAGTGGGCTCTCTAGACATTTAAAAAACAAAGTTGTACTCTATCTCCTACAGCACCAACTCCTGTCAGACAATTCGTGGCATAAGTGATGCTAACAGATGGGATAGGCAGGGTACACTTTGTATTTAGATACAGAAGGGACACTGGTATTAAATGCAAAGCAGCACAGCAACTCAAAATTGTCAGTTTGACAGGGTTTTTTTTTTGTGGATGTGAAATGAGATCTAGTACCTTATTTAATTGTGGAATAAAATACAAGCACTCAAACATTTTTTTCATTAGGCAAGCCCATGGGACCACTGAACCTAGTAAAAAGACAATGCTAACAAAACAATTCATGGTAAACAGGTGTCACTCTTTTTACTTCAGCCAGCCATCACCTTAAAATTAACTGTTGACATTCTATTAGAAGCAGTGACCCTGTGAAACACACTAGAAGTATCTGGGCAGAAATTGCACAATTTCTGTTCTGACCTTTAGACAAGCGGATCAGATCAGGTGAACACTTGGACTTCTAAGGTTATCTAGTCCTTGCCCACACTACTGTGGGATTTGTTCCCTATCATCAGCTAAAATGACTAATCCTGAGACCAGCTCTACATCACTTCAGCACAACTATATATTTCCCAAGACAAGTCTATTTGGCTTGATAGATGGTGAAAACAAATTAATTCTTGTGCTCATGTGCACTGTCATTACAATGAAGCATGATTATAATAAGACAAAAATCAAGTCACTCATCTCACAAGCATCAGTGAACAAATAGCAAAAATCATAAAATGCCCAATGAAGCAGCAGAAAAAACAAGGACATCCCATCTGATCTCTCTTGTAATCAAAGCCATTGGTAGCTAATGCACTAGCTAAAGTCTGCAAAGTGCTGACAGGAAAAGCAGACTCTAAGGAATAAGGCAAGAGTAAGTGAGACCATTCCTTTACACAATACAATGAAGTATGGCTCAAAGACAGTCACTGTCCTCTGAAGCTATTGCCTCCATGTGAGAGGGAAATACCACAACTGACAAAGTTACGGCAGTGACTTCTTCACCATTTCTGACACTGAATTCAATGTCAAACTTCTGAAGCATGGGTTCTCTTCTGGTCCTCACTCATGGGCTAACACTAGAGAACATTCTCTACGAGACTGAATTGTTTGAATGTTGAGAATCTGCGAGTGAGGAATTTAATATCAGTGTATTCACTGATGGCCAAGCACTCTCAAAAAACAAAGGTTTGGTATGCTAGCAATAGTGTGTATTGAAGGCTGTAATGTGCTACTGAGAGTAGGAGACAAAAACTGATGTCTGATGTTTGACAAGTATATTAGCATACATAATTAATGCAACAATACAGCAGTATTTCGAAACCACCAACTTTGAAAGCTAATGACAGACTTCATCATTCCACAAGCATGGAGTCAATCCAAGACCAGCTTTTTAGAGGAGATGGAAAAAAGGCTACTTCATTTGTGAGAATTTGTAATAAACAGAGGTCTCACAGATTCAAGAAGGAGCTCAATCTGAAGTGACGATGGCTTCCAAGAAACTCATCTTGATGTAGACACTGTTTATTTTTCCATGCAAGCTGTATAGTACAATTGTAAAATAATGCTGGCTTGCAATGATATAGCTGACATGTTGCAGATAAGCTTTTTTTCCTTGGTGGGAAAGAAACTGAGAATAGATTCCTGGTACCATAACAAAATGTAAATACTCTCCATTCCAAGCTTCTCTCAGCCCGTGAGGAACAACTTACTCAAGTGACATCACTTGAGGTAACAGCAAGAGTCAGTTATATAATTCCTCAAAACTACCACTTAAAAAATTAACTAATTGTACTTTTTCACATTAGGTGTAGCAGTAAATGAGCTATAGACTTCTGGCTTGTGTATACATAGTTCTGAAACAGTGTTACTGTTCCTTCAAACTGAGTAAATAATTATACCAGTCTATGGGAGGATGCATTAATCCAAGAACTGTCTCCAAAAGGTTCCATTCATTAATATTTCATGACAGTTTAAAAATATCAACTGCCAGTTCCTTACTGTGGAGGGAGGAAAAGAACCTTCTAAGGTTTTGTCTGAAATGAGACTTTGGATGCAACTAAAAGTAAAATTCTAGATTCAGAGCACTAGATTCTATGGCCTGGTCTACACTACGCGTTTATACCGATTTTAGCAGCGTTAAACCTATTTAACGCTGCACCCATCCACACAACGAGGCCCTTTATATCGATATAAAGGGCTCTTTAAACCAGTTTCTGTACTCTGAGAGGAGCAGAGCTGAAATCAGTATTACCATATCAGATTAGGCTTAGTGTGGCTGCAAATCGATGGTATTGGCCTCCAGGCGATATCCCACAGTGCACCACTGTGACCGCTCTGGACAGCTATCTGAACTGAGATGCACTGGCCAGATAGACAGGAAAAGCCCTGCGAATGTTTGAATTTCATTTCCTGTTTGGCCAGCGTGGAGCTGTGATCAGCACAGGTGACCACGCAGAGCATATCAGCACAGGTAACAATGCAGTCTCCTGAGAATTGAAAAAGAGCTCCAGCATAGACCGCACGGGAGGTACTGGATCTGATCACTATATGGGGAGAGGATTCAGTGCTAACAGAACTCCGTTCCAAAAGATTAAATGAAAAAACATTTGAAAAAATTTCCAAGGCTATGATGGAGAAAGGCCACACCAGGGACTCAGTGCAGTGCAGAGTGAAAGTTAAGGAGCTCAGACAAGCCTACCAGAAAACCAAAGAAGCAAACGGAAGGTCCAGGGCAGGGCCAAAAACATGCCGCTTCTACACTGAGCTGCATGCAATTCTCGGGGGGTCTGCCACCACTACCCCACCCCTGTCCATGGATTCCGAGGTGGTGGTGGTAATCTCAGCCATGGCTGAGGATTCTGCGGACGGGGAAGATGAAGATGAGGAAGAGGAGGACAAGCTTGCAGAAAGCACACAGCACTCCGTTCTCCCCAACAGCCAGGAGCTTTTTCTCACCCAGACGGAATTACCCTCTCAGTCCTTCCAAGCCACTAGCCCAGATAATGAAGCCATGGAAGCGACCTCTGGTGAGTGTACCTTTGTAAATATAAAACATGGTTTAAAAGCAAACGTTTTTTAATGATTGATTTGCCCTCAGGACTTGGGATGCATTCGCAGCCAGTACAGTTATTGGAAAAGTTTGTTAACATGTCTGGGGATGGAGTGGAAGTCCTCCAGGGACATCTCCATGAAGCTCTCCTTCCTGGAGGTACTCCAAAAGCCTTTGCAGAAGGTTTCTGGGCAAGGCAGCCTTATTCCGTCCACCATGGAAGGACACTTGACCACGCCATGCATGTAGCAAGTAATCTGATATCATTGCATGACAAAGCCTAGCTGCATATGGTCTTGGTGATTGCTGGCATTCAAGCAACATCCGTTCTTTATCTCGCTGTGTTATCCTCAGGAGAGTGATATCGTTTATGGTAACCTGGTTGAAATTCCGGAATTTAATTAAGGGGACAGAGATGGCCATTCCTACTGAGCTGTTTGCCTGTTGCTTAAAAGAAATCCTTCCTTGCAGGTAGCCAAGCGGGGAGAGGGGAGGAGGGGTAATGGCGCTGAGCTTTTTCGCGTTTGGCTAGCACGGATCTTCTCTGCTACCAGCCACGCGGTGGGAGGAGGGGTAAAGCAATCATCCCAGAGAATTGGATGGGGGGGGTGGTTTCTGCTGCTGCATGTTAACAGGAAAAAAGCAGCACTGAACAGGCTTTGCTTGGTATTTGGGAAAGGAGGGCACCGTGTATATGAAGGCTGCAGAAGTCGAAAGACAATGGTTTACCATGGCCGCATGCAAGCTGATGCCCAGACCTGCCTCTGTGAGATCTGTAACACCAGAGCCGCAGGCACTCAATATTAAGATGCAAAACGCGACCTTGTAGTGAAATCACATGTGCTATGTAAGGTGAATAGTGTTGTTCACTGTGAAAGAGTATAACCATTGTTCTGTAAAACGTATCTTTCTAAATACTTCTCTCCTTTTTTTCTCTCTCTCATGCAGCTGCAAATTTTTCAAGCCTCCCTACTCCATCCCAAAGGCTCTCTCAGATAAGGCAGAGGAAAAAAAAAAGAAGCGAGACGAAATGTTCTCGGAAATCATGGAAGTAACCCGCAATGAAAGAGCTCATCTGAATGAGTGGAAGGATGTGGTATCAAATTACAGGAAAGATGCCAGTGAATGTGAGGATAGGAGGGACGAACGTGAGGATAGGAGAGACACTCGAGATGAGAGGTGGCGGCAGGAAGATCAGCGGTGGCGGGATGCAACACTGGGGCTGCTGCGTGATCAAACTGACATCCTCCGACATCTGGGGGAGCTTCAGGAACAGCAGCAGAGTCACAGAGTGCTGCTGCAGCCCCTGTGTAACCATCCTCACCACTCACCATGTTCCATGTCTTCCTCACCCAAACACTAAGAACGCGTGGGGGAAGGCTTCATGCTCCCACCCACTCCACCCCTGTGGACAGCCCAACCAAAACGCTGTCATTACTTTGAAATATTTTTAGCGGTCTTTTTCTTCCCTCCTATCCTCCTCCCAAACCACACCCGGGATACCTTGTCAGTTCTCTCCCTCTTTTTATAATGACTTTTTAATAAAGAATACATGATTTTTAAACGATAGTGACTTTATTTCTTTAAGAAAGCTGTAATCGAAGGGGAGGGTGGGTTGCTTACAGGGAATGAGTCCATCAAAGGGGGGATTCATCAAGGGGAAACAAACACATCAGTTACACCGTACCTTGGCCCCTGATGAAACTTGTTTTCAAAGCTTCTCTGATGCACGCTGCTTCGTGGTGTGCTCTTCTAATCGCCCTGGTGTCTGGCTGCGTGTAATCAGCGGCCAGGTGATTTGCCTCAGCCTCCCACCCCAGCATAAAGGTCTCCCCCTTACTCTCACAGAGATTGTGGAGCACACAGCAAGCAGCAATAACAATGGGGACACTGGTTTGGCTGAGGTCTGATCGAGTCAGTAATGTGTGCCAGCGCGCCTTTAAATGGCCAAACGCACATTCTACCACCATTCTGCACTTGCTCGGCCTGTAGTTGAACAGCTCCTGATTACTGTCCAGGCTGCCTGTGTATGGCTTCATGAGCCATGGTATCAAGGGGTAGGCTGGGTCACCCAGGATAACTACAGGCATTTCAACATCCCCAACTGTTATTTTCTGGTCTGGGAAGTAATTCCTTTGCAGCAGCCGTTTAAACAGAGTAGTGTTCCTGAAGACGCGAACATCATGAACCCTTCCTGGCCATCCCACGTGGATGTTGGTGAAACGTCCCTTGTGATCCACCAGTGCTTGCAGCACCATTGAAAAGTACCCCTTGCGTTTTACGTACTGGGTGTCCTGGTGCTCCAGTGCCAAGATAGGGATATGGGTTCCATCTATCGCCCCCCCCCACAGTTAGTGGATGGCTTTGCTGCAATGGGATTCTCTATGACCTGCACGTTTCCCAGAGTCACAACCTTTCGTAGCAGCAGCTTAATGATTGCTTTGGCTACTTGCATCATAGCAGCCCACACAGTAGATTTTCCCACTCCAAATTGATTCCCGACTGACCGATAGCTGTCTGGCGTTGCAAGCTTCCAGAGGGCTATTGCCACTCGCTTCTCCACTGTGAGGGCTGCTCTCATCTTGGTATTATGGCGTTTCAGGGCAGGGGAAAGCAAGTCACAAAGTTCCATGAAAGTGCCCTTACACATGCGAAAGTTTCGCAGCCACTGCGAATTGTCCCACACCTGCAAAACTATGCAGTCCCTCCAGTCTGTGCTTGTTTCCCGGGCCCAAAATCAGCGTTCAATGGCTAGAACCTGCCCCATTACCAGCAGGATCTCCAAAGCGCAGGGGCCCGCAGTTTGAGAGAATTCTGTGTCCATGTCCTCATCACTCTCGTCGCCGCTCTGCCGTAGCCGCCGCCTCCTCGCCTGGCTACGGGATAGCTACCCACAGTGCAACGCTCTGGAAATCGACGCTAGCCTCGGTACATGGACGCACACCACCGAATTAATGTGCTTAGTGTGGCTGCGTGCACTCGACTTTATACAATCTATTCTACAAAATCGGTTTATGTAAAATCGGAATAATCCCGTAGTGTAGACGTACCCTGAGATACAGAGGACCAGCCTGAGGGGGCTTACCTATGGATTTGAAAAAGACTTGCACGCTATTCCTCTGACACGGAAGAACTTGTTAAATAACCTCTTCCCAACATTTAGAGAGCACTTTTCACATAAAGATCACAAAGCTCTTGACAAGTTTTGGCCTCATTCTACAATCCTTCCACCTGCTCAGCTCCCAGTTAAGTAGATAGGAATGTACATGCAGGCCTGTAGGATCAGATCACACACACACTGCTTAGAAAATGGCAAACCCTTTAAAGAGAGCCTAGCACTCAGCTGTAGGGAGAGAGTGAAGAATACCTTCTCCAACTGAAACAATAGAGGACTATTAGCAACACAGAATGGAATACTTCACTTGGATTCTAGCCTGGACACTGGGGTAAGTGCGCCCTAGGAGTAAAAACCACAAGAGGCCAAATCCTCTCAAGTTTTATCCTAAAGTCACTATGTAGAAACCCATGTCTAACACTAGACTGGAACACAGACTGATTGAGGGAAAGTGTCACCTATCCGACTCATTCGAAAGGAGATCAAGCCCCTGTTGTCTCAACGAAAGATAGAATAGCTAGACATTCACACTAAAAAACAAACAAACCTATCCAGCAAAAGATGGCTTCCCACAGATACGCAACACGTGGATGACCGACTCAACAGGCTAAGTGGTAGCTGGCTCAGATTCAATGCAGATGGCAAGAACGATACTGTGTTGTTCCAGCTGCGAGTATGGAACAAGTCATATGTGCAGGCAAGAATGGATACTACCAGATCCAAGAGTTTTCAGTACAAATTAAGATGTATTTCAGAGTTTCAATTCAGTAAGGTAATACTTCTGGTAATTTGTTACAAAGATTTTGGAACTTTCTGCTCAAATGTAACTGAGGATGTTAAAGCTATGATTTTACTAGTTTCAAAGTCGCTTTATGCTAGATTTTGAGTTTCACTAGATGTTTCTTCTAGACAATTTTAGGTTTAAGGGCAAGTTTTGTATACAACAGACAAATTGAAAGCTTCATCTTAATTTCAAACACGGGGAGAATTGCAGAAAGTTCTGAAAATGCCACCCTGTATTTATAAAGAAGTGCTTAAGAGCCTGTCCACACAGCAATTTGGTGCACAGAAAGCAGAGGTTCTTGCTTGCAGTGCACTAACTGGTTGCAAGGACGCTACCACCATCCACTGAAAGTTTCATAGTGCGCTTTGACCTACTGCATTTGCAAGTGCACAGGGGCAGGGTCCACACAGACTGTTAGTGCACAGCAAACTAGAATGCTGCAGATTTACAACCCGGCTTGCTGCCCACTAAACTGCCATGTGGACAAGCCCTTTAAATGACTTAAGAGCACAAATTCTGTTCAGTTCCAGTGGGATTTACGTTCCTAAATTCTGCTCTTTATGAACTGTGCTTTCTAGAACTTAAACAGGATCTCCCACCCACTACCATAAAAGAGAGCTTGTTCCAGCATGGATTTGATTTAAATCACTAGTCAGGAAGACTCAATTTAATCATGGATTTCTACATAAAAGAGCATTCTTGTTGGTTATTTTAACTTTAGAACATATTCTTCACAACTCAGAGATAGACAAGACCCAAACTAGATCTCTTTTATGGCCTGCTGCCATTATAGGTTTTCCCTTCTTGTGAGAGAATGGTATGGCAGATCTCAAATCAATGGTATGGCAGATCTCAAATCAACAAAGGCTACACTTGGAAAGACCTCAAGACTTCTGGAATATGCTGCTTAAACAGTTTCACTTTCGTTTCTACTGCCTGTCCCTCCCTTCTCACATTTATCTTCAGACTTCTTCTCCTTGTCCAGATCTATTCCACGCCCAACAATCTTCTATTCATTAAAATTGTTGAAACTGCACTTTTAGAGAGAGGTAAGGGATTTACTCTATGTACACAAATTTGCAGAGGGACAAGAGGGTTGAGGTCTGTTATTTCTCACTGCTATATATTTATTTTAAAACATTTTTGCTGTTAATAAGCATGTTATCTCTGGAGATACAAATCCACAGTTTGAGAACTGCAAAACTAAGCATCTGATGGTATCTTCTACACTGAGCACTGAGTTCCATCGGGAAGATAGAAAGATTAACCTAAATAATCTATACAGAAGCCCCTGGAACTCCATAAGACTGAGTCCTTAAATCTATGACCTATTTTGGAACTCATTTACAAAACTTTTCTTAAACATTACCTGAATATATTGTTTCATACTATAGAATTATAATTTATAATCCCTATTCCATGATGAGATATCTTTGAGCTATAATGTACCTTAATTAAAACTATCTTTAGATGTTTTTTCCTCAAAACACACTTATCAAAAAAACGTAATTTAAATTAAAAAATCCGATTTATTTATTTAAATCATTGATTCTTATCCATCCCGAGTGGCTCTAATACTAACCAGCAACAGAACATATTTTTAAACCACAGGGTTCAGGGAGCACGACGACAGCATGAGCATACACAACTCATCAAAAACCCATACCTTGTCATTTTTGATTGCCTCAGTCTTATTCAAACTGTTTAGATGACAGCAGTGCACTTCTTTTCCACTTTTGTATTCCCAAAGCCTCAGAGTACAATCCTGAATAAATTCAAATGGACAGGTTGATTAACATAATCACTGGCACAGAGAAGTCACCTGTGGTCTTCAGAAGCTAGATCATACTTCGCCACGAGATACTTCATGCATGAGATTCTAAACCCTCAAAGAAACTGGTTAAATGTTCTCAAATTGCAGATAGGGTATTTTAATGAACATATAATTCAGCTCAATTCTAAGTTATTCAATCAAACAAAAGTTATTTTTCCTTTGCAGAGGAAATTA
This sequence comes from Gopherus evgoodei, assembly GCF_007399415.2. Taxonomy (NCBI): domain Eukaryota; kingdom Metazoa; phylum Chordata; order Testudines; family Testudinidae; genus Gopherus; species Gopherus evgoodei. Next base: position 159,475,465 of record NC_044322.1, on the reverse strand, counting down.
AGTTGCTGGATGAGTGGATTTTGAGTGACTTGTAAATAGCACAACAGTAAATGCATTACGCACTCACTATCTTAATGGCACTCCCCTTAGGTCGCTCTTTTCCCTCACCCATCCTTCTACAGTACCCAAATCCTTTGGATAATAATTCAGTGAAAGAGAAGACCCTCATTTAGTTATCTTTGAGATTAAACTCTGTTCTGGAACATGTTTTAGTCTCAATCAGCAAAAACAACAAGGAGTCCTTGTGGCACCTTAGACACTAACAAATTTATTTGGGCATAAGCTTTCGTGGGCATAAGCTTTCGTGGGCTAAAACCCATTTCATCTGATGCATGGAGTGAAAAATACAGTAAACACACACACACACACACACGAAAAGATGGGAGTTGCCTTACCAAATGGGGGTCAGTGCTAACAAGGCCAATTCAATTAAGGTGGACCTTGATTGCACTGCCCTTGTTAACACTATAAAAGTAATTTTCCCTCTTTTGATATTCACCCCTTCTTGTCAACTGTTGAAAACAGGCTACTTCCATCTTAATTGAATTGGCCTCATTAGCACCGACCTCCCACCTGGTAAGGCAACTCCCATCTTTTCATGTGCTGTAATTACACACACACACTGCTTACTGTATTTTTCACTTCATGCATCTGATGAAGTTGGTTTCAGCCCATTAAAAATTATGCCCAAATAAATCTGTTAGTCTCTAAGGTGCCAAAAGGACTCCTCGTTGTTTCTGTTCTGGGAAATATCACTGAAGTTGCCTCCCTGTGAACGAAATAAAGCTGAGGACAGCACTAACACTGATATTGCTCAGAGAGATACTGCGTGGGAACAAAATACAGGACCTTTGGGCATACAATAGGAAAAAATCAAATCAAAAGATACAACAGTTACCACAAGATTACAGACTTCAGTTCTAGAGTGTATTTTCCCTCATTGTGCAGTTCCATTATTAGTATTAGACTGGAGGTTTGAGCTGCATACACATTAATAAGGAATATTGTTTCCCCTCTCTAGGAGGACTGGGGATCACCTCCAATTGTTCATTCTTTCTGGGTCTAGAGCTGTCATATCGTGCTACTGATAAAACAACTCTTGCTCTACCTACAACTATATGATATACAATTCAGAAAGTCTTGCAAGGAGGAGAGGTTTGATTAAGACTTCAAACACATCCTAGGTCATCTTAAATACTCTAAATAAAAGCATTTGGGATTCTAGTGCTTATTAGAGGGACATTAACTGTCATGGCTGGCTGGTCCACCCAATGTTTAATCTACCTCAATTATTGAATAATCTCTTGATAATGTATTTGTCAGTGCTTTGAAGCTAGAGTTAATCCTGCAGACTTGGTGAGGACTGTGTGATTTCTCCATCCCATAGAACTAGAAATGATGTGAAAAGCAAGAAGAATGCACAGAATAAGCTGATGCTACAGCCTTACAGAAAGAAGCCTTGGAACAAAGAAACCTTGAGTGCGCAGAAGCAGAACACAAAGATACAGTACGGCTATTTTTTAAAATATCTCAAGAAATAAAAATAAAAATAAGCAGACATAAGAAATCAGAAGTGGATAGGAAACAAAGGTGAGTCAGACTAGAAGCGGAGATCATTGGCAAGAAGAAAAAGGGTAGTAAGATTGAAAATTAACAATATTTAAAACGCATGTGATTATAAATCAACATTTAATTTAAACTAAAAATAGGCTTTAAATGTTCAGTTGGACTTTCTAGATACTGTCACTTAGCAGTTCAGAATGCTTGGTGCTCATCTTTGAATGTGATTCCTACTTAGAGTAGGAGATAGGGCCAGCTAATACGGAGACAGCTAACCATAATTGTGACCAAATTCAGATAGGTCAATATTTCCTCCATCCCAAACCTCACTACACTAAGATGAGTATTTCAATACATTTTAGGTCACTACACCATTCACAGCATTCAGTAACTTGCAGAGCATTCCAGACATTTCTATGAGTTAGTGGAGTTCCAATTTTAATTAAAAAACTGTTACAGTGAAAGTGCTCCCATCATTAGAAATGTCAATTTCAGTTCTTGTCTGGGGACTAAGAACTAAATATGTTTTCCCTAATAAGCAACTGGCATTGCTGTAAACTGAGATTAAAGCACCACTATTTTACTAACAATAGAAAGATCGAACCCAGAGTAGAATGTTGGTGGGAGTGGAACTGAAGTGCAAGTCTTCCACCTCTACAGAAACCAAATCCTTGCAAAACAAGCAGAAAACTGAAGTCTGGCTCATAAAGACTGACACTTTTTTTTTTTTTTGAAAGGATCAGAATACATACCCCAGAAGCTGATAGCATAAGATCTGGATAGTTTGGTATTACAAATATTCTGCTTACAAACCTAAAGGGAAAGAAGTTAAGAGTTCAACATTTATGTGTAGTGTCAGTGTAAACAAGAGTACCAATATAATAGTAAGAGCATATTTTAAGGTTACAGTGTCATCCATTACATATATTTTAAGAAGGCAATAGAAAGGCATAAGTTACAGGGAATAAAGGTAGCTTTTCCCCTCAAACTAACTGGCAGACAGAGATAGTATATTCATTATATCGCTGCAATATTCCTGGAAAGATATTCCACATAATACAAGAAGTGCTTACTTTATTGTATTCCAGGAATTCAATTGATCCCCTTCTAACTGGGGAAGACAGTGCTGCTTGTGAGAATATGTTTTTGGTCATTTAGATCAGAATATGCACATGGAATTAGATTTACAAATAGATTTGTATCATGCTCATGGATCAATTATAAATGTAAAATTAAAAAAAACACGTACATCAATATAGATTTTGTTTTTAATTAGTGAAGTCAGAGCATCAGCGCATGAGGGTTCCCTCACAGCAGGTGGGGATCATCCAAGGCACCATCTACTCAGTTTTAGGGCAACCAAGCCATGTAACTATTTCCCCACTATCCTTTCTAGGATTAGCTGCATCCAGTTGGGAATCTCAGTAACATTAAGGAGCTTATAATATTGGAACTTCAACCAGGATACCCCTTTGGAAGTTCTTTGTGGATTCATATGGACCCTAAGTTCCACACTAACCCAAGGTTCACGTGCACTAACGTAAAATGCTGCTGTCAATGCACTGCAGAGATTAGAACATATGTCTGAGTTTTGGTTTTGTGTTTTTAAAAGGGGGAATTCTTGCTTCTGAAAATAAACAACTTAAAGCTAGTTAAAATATCAAGTGAATTTTGCTCGTTACAAAGCAGTAACTGCAGGTGCATGGAGGCATAATGCTGCAATTTCAATTACAAAAATAAATTTAAATAAAAATACACACCATTCAAAAACAGGAGAACTCAAGTGAGAAATACATTGAATATCCAACTGATTATCATATTTAAATAATGAATTTTTAAAAGTGTTTGTGCCAATTGTATTAAGTGCCTTCCTATTGTAGAATTGTTAATGAGTTGTTTGTCCAGGTACCATAGCCCCTACTTACAGGCAATGTCTTTCTTGAACATCAAAACTCTTATGTTCATTAAAGATACAACTGTTAATACAATAAACAGATCAAACACAGCAATGTAAATACATAACAAAAGCCTTGAGTTCAAAGGCTATTTAAGAGCTTTGACATTAATTTAAAAATTATGCAGCTTCTAAAGAATGTCAAATCTATGCTGATATACTCCCAACAGTCAAAAGTGATATTAACATTAGTATTAATAAGATATTTAAATATCTTATTTAACTGTATTCTTAGCACTTAGATGGGGCTAAGGTGACTGCAGCGTGTCCAATAGAGCACCACTCTCCTGACTCTCCTTTAACACCTGTTCTTGATGATGTTCATTGATACCTCATTGCACGTGAACAGGAACAAGTGAAGAAAAACATCTGAAAACATGTGTGCCCCCAAGTAGCCCCAGAGCCAGACAAGCAGAAGCGTGGTACACAGCATTGTGCAATGCTATGCAGGGACATTTCTCTGGTGTTCATTTTACTATGCCTATGAAGGCCAGAATAATGGAGAACCTCTATTGACCATGATGGAGAATATATATTAATGTCAAAACAAATCTAAATGGGAAGGGCAGGGTGTTCTGCAGAAGGCTTTGAAATACCACTACCTAAAATCTCTCCAGCCAAGCACCACTTTCTTCTGCTGCTCTCCTCTTCACGTACCCATGACTGGCAAGGCCCTAACCTCAACACTCAATGAGGAGATCAGGGAAAGGACAGGGCACTCTCCCTCTGCTTTTAAACAGGGGAAAGAGAGCTGTGCTCCCTGTAATCTCCTTCACTTTGTACTTCCACAGCAATCTCCCATGCTTCAAACCCTGCTTATATCCTCTTCTCCCTACAGTGAGCTCCCTCTATGTTCTGTCTCGCATACTGACTCAGTTATTATGCGTATTGGAGCCCTAGTCCTGGATACTGACCCCGCTGTGCTAGGTGCTGCACAAACACACAACAAAAAGATGGTCATTGCCACAAACTAAGTTATAACTGTATTCTGGACTAAAACAGTACAGCCTAGGGAGTTTCTTTAACCCAGAATCCAGTTATTGCTCCACAGACAGGAGCCACTCGCCTCTAGCCAGCCCTTAAATACAGTGAACAGCTCCACAAACTTACTCTCTGTGCCCAAGACAGAAAGATATGATGTTATGTGGCGCTCTAGTCAAACTGACTCGAATCTTCTCATCTCTGTCCGCAGTTAGGATATACTGGTCATCAGGACTCAGCGCCTGTTGGCACAAAATAAGCACACAGCACAGACAGCTTAGGATGTCTTTTGATGTGCTGCTTTGTAACTAGTGATTAAGCAATAAATCCTAATACACTAGTTTCATGATTTTGAACACATCGTGCAAGCAGAAAGCAACAATTTACATTTAGAACGCAAGCCCCAAGCCTTTTTAATAAGAAGCAGTAGCAGAAGGCAGGAATATTGTTGAGATTATCAAAGCCAATAACCTCCAGAAGGAGCACAAAGGAAGCCTTGTTGCATTTAAAAATGGACTAAGCACTAAAATATTGCAGTGCCACATTGACAGGCTAGACTGGATGACCTCACAAGTGAACTGCATCTCTAAGTTCTATGATTCTGTAATAAAAACAACAGCTCATAAAAAATTACACTAACAGAAGATCTATCCACTGCATTCCATCTGCAAACTGTTCTTCCTGCCTCTTGCGTTTGTGTTCGGGTAAGAACTCAGAAGGAAAACGATGCTGTTCTTCAGTCTAGCTTATACAAAAGAAATAAGGTTTTTTTTTTTAAAGTCCTATGAACTTAGCGTAGGAATAACATAACGCTAAAACTTCTTTAAGGGAAAAGAAAGGCTGCGCGAAAACCCAATTAATAAAACATACATACCACATCCAAGAGCAGGGACAAGTGCCCAAGCTCAATCTTTCCTGCTTTTTGTGGTTCTGTTATTGAATAAGAATAGACATCACCAGACTTGTCTGCAACCAGAATCTTATCCTCTGCAGCTGTAATAATCAGAGAAGTGCATCTTCTAACAACAGACCTGAAAGGAAAAAAAAATGGTCACGATTGGAGATATACAGATATTTTGACATGGCCATTCGGTCCCTGGTTGGGGCAGGTATCTCTTCCTCTTGAGTCATAGGAGTGCAGCATGGCCACCAACTCAGATTTCTTCTGATCAGAAAAAGTCAGTCCCTGCTGAGCATACAAGATCAGCTTCTGAGCATTCTTCAGCTGTTCACAACTTATTTTCTTCTCTCTCTTTTCACTATTCCTTTCCTACAGGGCATGCTTTCACTGCAGTTGGCACTCACCAATTCACACCACCTATTCACACATTGCCACCACATCAGATTCAAGGTAAAAGCATCTTTAACTCCTATCCATGATCTACTCCAGAAATGTCCCCCCAGGTCTCAGGCCTTTAGCCTTTACCTCTCTCTGAGCAGAAACCCAGGTCCCTCCTTTTTCCAAATCAGAGCTTTAGGCTGCAGTTCACTGCAATTCAACCCAGCAAGCAGGTCTGACTGAGGCCAGGTCTATACTACAGACCTATATTGGTATAATTATATCACACAGGGGTGTGAAAAATACACACCCTTGAGTGCTGTAGTTATACCAGCCTAACCCGCTATGTAGACAGTGTCTCCCACTGATATAATTACTGCATCTCATGGAGGTGGATTTAACTACACCAATGGGAGAAGCTCTCCCATTGGCATAGCAGCATCTTCACTACAGACAAGCTCTCAGTTCAGCCCCTGTGCTTTGCTTTTCTCCAAGGGCTACAACTAGCATAAGCCAGCAGTAACCACACAGCTACTACAAAACACCTACATGCATACTAAAAACTTACCCGAGATCACCCATCAGTCCTATGGAGACCCCACTAGGTTCCAGTCTAACTCTCCAGCAGGTTGGGTGACCCTTTGGACCAAAGGTCATTTGAGTCAAAAAGAAGTCCCCTGAGCCTGTTTAAACTCAGCCTTTTATATAAAAACACTTTTTCCCCTCCTTGGGACTCCGATACCTGTTTGGAGCAATATACGCAAGCCACCCTAGAGGGAGGCACTTCTCTCCAGCTGTTTACAATCAAAGGGACAGCAGTAATCACTCCTTTCTCGGCTACTATCTCCCCCCGCACCACACACAGTTTTTAGTTACTGAAAAAGCTGTGGAAACCCTCCCATGTAGAGTTGAATATAATTCTTTGCCCACAGTGATATATAGAACATTCATAAATTTAATATGATACAGTCCCCACAGATACCAAATGTGGTTGCAATATCTGTCACTGTATGATCAGAGACATAAGATGGATGTAGTAATATATTTTGGACCAACTTCTGTTGGTGAAAGAGACAAGCTTTTGAGCTATCTTCTTCATGTCTGGGAAAGGTCTCAGTGTCACAGCTAAATAGAATAGTGGAACAGATTGTTTACGGTAAGTAGTTAACACATATTGTAAGAGAACATCAAGGTGAAGTGGCCTGTTAACACCTCTGCAGTCATAGGACTTAAAAAAAGGATTAGCGAGTTACAGATTGGTGTAATAAACCATACATCCAATGTCTTTATTAAGACCATAATTTTCAGTGTCTACTAAAGATATTAAGCTCTGAGGCTGGTATTTTGAAAGTGTTGTGCAGGTTTCCTTTGAGGATGAGGACAGAGGTCAAATACAGAGCGATCGTTTTGTGAAGTGTTCGCCTACAGGTGAAATGGTGTTTTCGACTTATTTTTCTTTGAGATTTCATTTGAGAGAATAGCGATATGTGGGTGATTGTAATTGTTACTGGCGCAGTTAGTGCACTGGAATGGCCATGTATGACTATTGTAACGCACGTATATGAAGAGGCATAAAGGAAGCTGCAAGTGTAAACCTAATTTTGGCATTTCCTAACTTCCTTGTTTAACTATGTAGGCTTAATATTCTCCAAAAAGGGCTCTCACAAAACTGGGTGACTGGGCAACAAAATGGTAAATGAAATTCAATATTGATAAATGCAAAGTAATACATATTGGAAAACACAATCCTAACTATACATACAAAATGATGGAGTCTAAATTAGCTGTTATCACTCAAGGAAAATCTTGGGGTATGGCTACACTGGAGAGTTGCAGCGCTGGTGGTGGCTTTACAGAGCTGCAACTTACTCACCGTCCACACTTGCAAAGCACATACAGTGCTGCATCTCCCTGGCTGCAGCGCTGGCTGTACTCCTGCTCTGCCTGGGGTATCACGATTGCAGCGCTGGTGATGCAGTGCGGCTCCACCAGTGTGGCCACCAAAAACGCTGTAATTGGCCTCCAGAGTATTCAGAGGTATCCCAGAATGCCTGTTCAGCCACTCTACTCATCAGTTCGCACTCTACTGCCCTGGCCTCAGATGACCCACCCTTTAAATGCCCTGGGAATTTTAAAAATCCCCTTCCTGTTTGCTCAGCCAGGTGTGGAGTGCAATCAGAATCTTTCCAGGTGACCATGCCTCCAGGTGCCAAACGAGCCCCAGTATGGAGCAATGGCGAGTTGCTAGACCTCATCAGTGTTAGGGGGGAGGAGGACGTTGTGCAGTCCCAGCTGCGCTCCAGCCGTAGGAATTACGATACCTATGGGCAGATATCAAGGGCCATGCTGGAAAGGGGCCATGACCGGGACGTGGTGCAGTGCAGGGTTAAAGAAAAGGAGCTGCGGAGTGCCTATTGCAAAGCCCGCGAGGGAAACCGCTGCTCCGGTGGTGCCCCCAAGACCTGCCGTTTTTACAAGGAGCTGGATGCGATACTTGGGGGTGACCCCATTGCCAATCCAACGACCACAATGGACACTTCAGAGCAGGAGGGGGAAGAGGAAACTGAGACTGAGGGTACTGGGGTGGTGGGAGACACCCCGGAGTCCCAGGAGGCATGCAGCCAGGAGCTCTTCTCAAGCCAGGAGGAAGGTAGCCAGTCGCAGCAGCCGGTACTTGGTGAAGGACAAGCAGAGGAGCGGGTTCCCGGTAAGCGGCTTTAATTTTCATGATGGAAATGTTTCGGGAGAGGAGAGTGGGTTAGGGCTGCATGCATGAATGCCTAGATGTGGAATAGCCCATTGATGTGGTCTATCACATCGCGGTAATCGGCCTCTGTAATCTCTTCAAAAGTTTCAGCCAGAGCGTGGGCAATGCACTTGCGCAAGTTTATAGGGAGAGCCACCGTGGTCCTTGTCCCAGCCAGGCTAACGCGTCCGCGCCACTGTGCCGTGGGGGGGGAGGGGGCGGACCATTGCTGCACACAGGCAAGCTGCATAGGGGCCAGGGCGGAATCGGCATTGCTGTAGAAGACCCTCCTGCTCTTCCCAGGTGACCTGCAGCAGCGAGATATCTTCCAGGATTAACTCCTGTGGAAAATGTTGGGAGATTGTTCGGTGTAGATGCCCCCTGCAGCAGTTTGCTTTACCCAATGCACAGAAACCCCAGCACAGCCCTGAAGCAATCAGTCCCCCTTACTCACCATTTTGTGGCTCCTGTGGGTTATGTGCACTCTGTTTGGTATGGGAAAAGTATGCTAAAATGAAGACTGTAAACTCCTTCACTGTGTGGGAATAACTGTCTGGGTGAGATTATAAAACAATGCAGCCTCTGTTAACTGTTGCCATTTTTGCCTTTCGAAAAGTGTCCTTGACTACTCGACTGCCTGTATCATCCACTGCTCAGAGGCTACAAAACCTCAGGAAGAAGCCGCGAAAAAGCAAAGAAGACATGCTGAAAGCAGTTATGGATCACTCTGCCAGATAGAGTAAAAAACTGCAGGACTAGAGGGAAAGGGAAAGCAGGATCCGCCAGAGAAATGCAGCGGCTAAAAAGAAAAGCACAAAACTGCTGATAAGCATCCTGGCGCGCCAAGCGGACTCTATCCAGTCACTCGTAGCCATGCAGGCAGAGCACTACCGGGCCGGCCCCCCACCTCCCCGTTCCAAAGCTCTTTTCCTTGTGCCCCAATGTCAGCTCCAAACCCCATTCCCCAGCATCCAGGTTCTTACCACCACCAGCTGCCCCCAACACTGTACGTTCACCAACCAGCCCTGAGAACTACGACCCTTACCCTCTGCACTCAACCCCCATCACCATGCAGTATAGGCATCCTGAAGTGCAGCAGTCATTGCACAGCACTCCAGGCAGGACATATTCAAACCTGTGACTGTACAGTTCACCAGTCCACCCCTCTGCCCTTTTAGGTTCCCAAAATGTTGTGTGTCTGTCAATAAAGTTATTTTCTTTTCAATAAATGAATTCTTGGCTTTGAAAACAGTCTTTATTATTGCAGAAAGTCAAAAATATCATAGCCCAGGAAAGAAACAGGCACTGCAAATCATTTTAGGAAAAACAGATTCCTACTAACATTGTAACCACTGCACTTCACTCCCGTGCAAGGCACCAAACATTACTGTTGGTTTTCAGCCTCAAATTCCTCCCTCAAGGCATCCCTAATCAAGGCCTCTCTAGTAGCCCTGCTCTCTGGCTGAGCAAATTCAGCCTCCAGGCGTTGAACCTCAGAGGTCCATGCCTGACTGAATGTTTCACCCTTCCCTTCACAAATATTATGGAGGGTACAGCACGCAGATATAACCGCAGGGATGTTGCTTTCCCCCAAGTCTAGCTTCGCCAGCGCCCTTTTAAACGGCCAAAAGCACATTCCACAGTCATTCGACACCGGCTCAGCCTGTAGTTGAACCGGTCCTTGCTCCTGTCAAGCTTCCCTGTATACGGTTTCATGAGCCAAGGCATTAACGGGTAAGCGGGGTCTCCAAGGATCACAATGGGCATTTCAACATCCTCTACTGTGATCTTCCGGTCTGGGAAAAAAGTCCCAGCCTGCATCTTCCTGAACAGGCCAGTGTTCCAAAAGATGCGTGCATCATGCACCTTTCCAGGCCAGCCTGTGTTCATGTCAATGAAACGCCCACGGTGATCCACAAGCGCCTAGAGAACCATAGAGAAATATCCCTTCTGATTAATGTACTTGGATGCTAGATGGGGTGTTGCCAGAATAGGAATATGCATCCCATCTATCGCCCCTCCACAGTTAGGGAAACCCATTTGTGCAAAGCCATCCACAATGTCCTGCGCATTCCCCAGTCACGGTTCTTCTCAGCAGGATGTGATTAATGGCCCTGCAAACTTGCATCAACACGATTCCAACGGTCGACTTTCCCACTCCAAACTGGTTCATGACCGATCGGTAGTTGTCTGGAGTTGCCAGCTTCCAGATTGCAATAGCCACTCGCTTCTCCACTGGCAGGGCAGCTCTCAATCTCGTGTCCCTGCGCCGCAGGGTGGGGGCAAGCTCAGCACACAGTCCCATGAAAGTGGCTTTTCTCATCCGAAAGTTCTGCAGCCACTGATTGTCATCTCAGGCTTCCATGACGATGTGATCCCACCACTCAGTGCTTGTTTCCTGAGACCAAAAGCGGCTTTCCATGGTGCTGAGCATTTCCGTGAATGCCACAAGCAATTTAGTGTCATACGCGTCAGGCGATTCAATATCATCGTCAGACTCCTCACTGTCACTTTGGAGCTGAAGGAACAGCTCAACTGCCAAACGTGATGTGCTGGCGACACTCATCAGCAAAGTCCTCAGCAGTTCGGGCTCCATTTCCCACAGAAATCGCACTGCACAGAAACCGTTGGGAGACTCACAATGGAGCCAAACATGGATGGAAAAACAGTGACTGCTGGGATGTGAAGCGATGCACCACGGGCCGTTGGGACAAGAAGCGGAATGACCCGCACCCTTCCGTCCCCTTCCCACAACCCACGGCGCCAAAATGGAATGAGGTGCTCTGTGGGATAGCTGCCCATAATTCACCACTCCCAATACCGCTGCAAATGCTGCAAATGTGGCCACACTGCAACTCTGGTAGCTGTCAGTGTGGCCACACTGCAGCGCTTTCCCTACACAGCTGTATGAAGGCAGCTGTAACTCCCAGCGCTGTACAGCTGTAAGTGTAGCCATACCCTTGGAGTCATCTTGCACAGTTCTCTGAAAACATCTGCTCACTGTGCAGCGGCAGTCAAAAAAGACAGAAACTTATGAACCAATAGGAAATGGATAGATAATAAGAGTAACTATCAAAATACCACTATATAAATCCAAGGTATGCCCACAACTTGAATATTGCCTGTAGTTCTTCTGGTCACCCTATCTCAAAAGAGATATATTAGAAATGAAAAGATACAGAGAAGGTACAGAAAAGGTACAGATTAAGGGTATGGAACAGCTTCCATATGAGGAGAGATTAAAAAGGACTGGGACTATTCAAACTGGAAAAAAGACAACCAAGGGGGGACATGATAGATGTCTACAAAACCATGAATGATATGGAGAAAGTGAATAAGGAAGTGTTATTTATTTATCTCTTCACATAATAGAGGAACCAGGGATCATCCAACGAAATTAACAGGCAGCAGGTTTAAAACAAACCAAAAGGAAGTACTTCACACAATCAACCTGTGGATGCAATCCCAATGCTCTGCGTATCCCTAAACCTCTGACTGCCAGAAGCTGGGTCTGGACAACAGAGGATGGATCACTTGATGATTGCCCTGTTCTGTTCATTCCCTTTGACGCATCTGGCACTGGCCACTGTTGGAAGACAGGTTACTGGGTTAGATGGACCATTGGTCTGACCCAGTATGGCCATTTTTATCTTCCAAACAAAACTGGATGGACTTTCCTAACATAAAATAAAAAATCCACGCTCACAAAATGTGCATAAGAACCATGGGGAGGGAGACTTGGAAGCTCTCCTGATTTGCAATATCTTGTCAATAACAACGTGTGTAAATTCTATGTACTAGCCCTATCTGGAGACAGAACACCCTGTCTCATGCATCTTGCTACAAGAGGAAGCCCCTCTGATGTGAGCCTTAGGAACATCATAGCAAGATAAAACTGCATCATCCCCAGCTGTGTGGCTCTTAAGGTGCACAAAAGGGAGCAGACTCAGACGCACCTTACACACAGCAGCTTCCCTCATCCTTTTGCACCTTATGAGGTTCTTTTAAAGATGTGCAGGAAATAAGGCAAGGGCTTGCCCATGCACTTGTATTACATTTAGTCACCAGGATCTGAGTTCAGAGTTTCCCTTGAAACAGCTGATATCAGCCACTTAAGGCAATACAGGATCACTACTTTGTGATTATGATTAATGTGAAGATTTTATCATGGTTATTTTTAGTAAAAGTCACAAACAGGTTACAGGCAATAAACAAAAGTTCAGAGTTCATGACCTGTCCATTACTTTACTAAAAATAACTGGGGGTACAGAGCTAGGTAGGGGGAGGAATGGAGTCGGGAGGGGGGGTAGAGAGGGGGAATGTCAGGCTGAGCCTCCTGTCATGGCCACACACAGCCCCTGCTCCAGAGCTGGCTACAGTCGCAAGACAGCAGTGTATGGCCCCAGCTGCAGCCCACACCAAGTCTGGGAAGCTGTAGGGCTGGATCTGCAAGGTCCTAGCTTAATCCAACCCCAGTTGCAGGCATGAGGCACGCAGTGCTGCCTCCTCCTTCTCCTGAAGCCCTAGAAGTCAGAGATCCAGTAAAGTCATGGAATCCGTGACCTCTGTAACTATATCATAGCCTTAATCATGATTTTGTCATCACCTTTCACAAGGCAGATAATTATAGAATCATAGAATATCAGGGTTAGAAGGGACCTCAGGAGGTCATCTAGTCCAACCCCCTGCTCAAAGCAGGACCAATTCCCAACTAAATCATCCCAGCCAGGGTTTTGTCAAGCCTGACCTTAAAAGCCTCTAAGGAAGGAGATTCCACCACCTCCCTAGGTAACCCATTCCAGTGCTTCATCACCCTCCCAGTGAAAAAGTTTTTCCTAATATCCAACCTAAACCTCCCCAACTGCAACTTGAGACCATTACTCCTTGTTCTGTCATCTGCTACCACTGAGAACAGTCTAGATCCATCCTCTTTGGAACCCCCTTTCAGGTAGTTGAAAGCAGCTATCAAATCCCTCCTCATTCTTCTCTTCTGCAGACTAAACAATCCCAGTTCCCTCAGCCTCTCCTCATAAGTCATGTGCTCCAGCCCCCTAATCATTTTAGTTGCCCTCTGCTGGACTCTTCCCAATTTTTCCACATCTTTCTTGTAGTGTGGGGCCCAAAACTGGACAGAGTACTTCAGATGAGGCCTCACAGATGTTGAATAGAGGGGAATGATCACGTCCCTTGATCTGCTGGCAATATCCCTACTTATACAGCCTAAAATGCCGTTAGCCTTCTTGGCAACAAGGGCACACTGTTGACTCATATCCAGCTTCTCGTCCACTGTAACCCCTAGGTTCTTTTCTGCAGAACCGCTGCCTAGCCATTCGGTCCCTAGTCTGTAACAGTGAATGGGATTCTTCCGTCCTAAGTGCTGAACTCTGCACTTGTCCTTGTGAACCTCATCAGATTTCTTTTGGCCCAGTCCTCTAATTTGTCTAGGTCCCTCAGTATCCTACCCTACCCTCCAGCGTATCTACCACTCCTCCCAGTTTAGTGTCATCTGCAGACTTGCTGAGAGTGCAGTCCACGCCGTTCTCCAGATCATTAATGAAGACATTGAACAAAACCGGCCCCAGGACCGACCCTTGGGGTACTCCGCTTGAAACCGGCTGCCAACTAGACATGGAGCCATTGATCACTACCCATTGAGCCCGACGATCTACTCAGCTTTCTATCCACCTTAAAGTCCATTCATCCAGCCCATACTTCAACTTGCTTGCAAGAATACTGTGGGAAACCGTATCAAAAGCTTTGCTAAAGTCAAGGAATAAAAACCATCCACTGCTTTCCCTCATCCATAGATCCAGTTATCTCCTCATAGAAGGGAATCAGGTTAGTCAGGCATGACTTGCCCTTGGTGAATCCATGCTGACTGTTCTTGATCATTTTCCTCTCCTCTAAAATCATGGACAACCACCTGATAATTGGCAGGTGAGTTTGAAAACAGATTTCACTCTTATTTTGCTTTAAAACTGTATTTATAATTTAATAATTATTGCTGCTATTATTTTTTATTTCTAGATCACTTTTCATCCAAATTGCTCAGTGCTATTGTGGATTAATTTATGCCTTAAGACTCCTGGGTAAATAAATGACCTCACCCACCACTGAAATGCAATGATCCCTGGGGTGAAAAAGCATTATATAGGGTAGGGGTAGGCAACCTATGGCACACATGCCAAAGGCGGCACGTGAGCTGATTTTCAGTGGCACTCAGACTGCCCGGGTCCCGGTGGCTCTGCATTTTAATTTAATTTTAAATGAAGCTTCTTAAACATTTAAAAAACCTTATTTATTTTAAATACAACAATAGTTTAGTTATATATTATAGACTTATAGAAAGAGACTTTCTAAAAACATTAAAATGTATTACTAGAACGCAAAACCTTAAATTACAGTGATTAAATGAAAACTCGGCACACCACTTCTGAAAGGTTTCCGACCTCGATATAGGGCTTAAGTCAATATAGCGCACGTCCAGACTAACCCGCGGCATCGGCGGGTTAAAATCGATTGCTCGGGGATTGATATAAAGCGTCTAGTCTGGACGCGATGTATCGATCCCCGAGCGCGCTTACATCGATTCCGGAACTCCATCAACCCGGAGTTCCGGAATCGACACGGAGAGCCGTGGACATCGATGCCGCGCCGTCCAGACGGGTGAGTACCTCGATTTTAGAAATTCGACTCAGCTACGTTATTCCCGTAGCTGAAGTTGCGTATCTAAAATCGATTTTAATACCTAGTCTGGACGTGGCCATACTCTACTGTCATTTTAGGACTTTTAAAGTAAGCTGTTTTTCACAATTTTATGGCTTATAAGATGCTACCAACTATGAATTCATCAGAGCTTTAGGATGCACTAGTATAGGAATAGGTTACTTTCTAGCTTGCTGACTAGCTGGATACTTTCTACAAACATCTGAGACTTTTTTTTTTGGCCCTATCTTTATTGCTGTGCAACAGATACAGAAGTTCTCGTGTATTCATGACTTGCCAGCATTGTGTTAGGCTTGCTACATATCTTGCCACAAACAGCTGATATTGATTTCATCTACACCAGAATGAGGAGCTCAAACTTATTTTAGAGTTATCTTACCAAAAAACAACAATCATTGCATGGAATTCCCAATTTCCTAATGGAAGAAAGTGATGTTACAGAATTCCTGGCAAAACTCACCTGGGTTCCAAGCTGACAGTCTAGCAGAAAACTGAAAATCCAGGAATTATCCTCTAGGCCTCAGAGTTAAGGACAACTAGAACAGGACAGAGGACAGTACTATTCCTTTGGGGCAGTGAGAAGAAGTGGATGCATGAGGAAACAGAGGCAAAATTCATGATAGTTCTGGCTAAAGTAGGCCTAGACTTGGGGTCTGACTGCATAAAACAGTAGCAATATTTCCATAGAATGGGTATCACTCTCTCACCAGAGTTAGAGCAAAAACTCCAAAACAATGACAAGAGACAAGTAGGCTCTGTGGTGAGATTAATCAAAATTCACGCAGTAAAATGTAATCTAAAACTGCAGTTATGTGCCAGCAACACAGTCACACATTCTGAATGTGTGTCCACACTGCAATTAAAAACCCACGGCTGGCCCATGCCGGCTGACTCGAGCTCAGATTGCTCAGGCTTAGGGGCTGTTTAATTGCAGTGTAGATGTTCGGGCTCGGGCTGGAGCCCAGACTCTAGGAGCCTGCCAGGTGGAAAGGTCCCAGAGCTCAGGCTGCAGCTAGAGCCCAAATGTTTATACCACAATATAAACAGCCCTTTAGTCCAAGCCCCAGGAGCCTGAGTCCGCTGGCACAGGCCAGCTGTGGGTTTTTAGTCGCAGTGTAGACATACCCAGAGATGCTAATTAGATATCCCTCACCATGGATTTCCACAGTGAAAAAGTACTGATCAGCAAGCGATGCAGGAGCTCAACTTATCACTTCTCAATTTCTAATGTGTATATTTACTTTTTATAAGACTGACCAAAAGAGATTAGAGCATTGTTTGTTTACCTGTGCACTTGACTGAACCATACAGTTATTCCATTTCTCCTTTTCCTTGTGTAGGTCTCCAACACAGCAAGAGGGAACAAACATTTTTAAAATGGGAAAATGTGGTCGTCAGATGACAGGAAGTTGGACGGGGCATGGGAAGAGGGGACTCAGTAGCAGATGTAGTACTTGAAACCACTTCAATGCCTTTTTAAGATTGGCTTTCGTTGCAAGCTGATGTTACTTTAATTTATTAGGCTGTGTACAACCCTAATCACAAGAAAAGGAGGATGACCTTGAGGTTAAAGCACTAAAATGGGAGTTCCTTTCTATTATTTCTAGGTCTGCTACAGACTTCCTATATGACACTGGGCAAAACACTAGAAGTCCAGCATCTACACCAGGTAGAACGGAGGGAGGAATCCAATAATACAGTTCCATTCTGCTCTGTACATGGGACAAGAATCTAGCATTCTTCAGAGTTCAACGTAAGTGGAAGCTTAATTTGCCAAGATTTTGCTTTTGAAAAGTTCTACATGTCTTCATATAGAAAACTGTCATAATCAGCAGAGAAAGATTTATTACAGGAGGACCTCTAGTGGACAGTAAGAGATTCAAAAGGAGGGGGTTAGAGAAGAGAAAACATGCAATACATAACTTGTACATTAGGACAGATTTTTAGAACAGCCTCCAGAAGCTCCTTAAGATCCTCTCTCCTGCAAACCTATTTTGGATTACGTCAGTAGGTGGAGTAGTGCTTATGTGTGGTTCTTTAAGATTTGGTGTTCACACAGAGCTGAGAGGGGCCCTCTGTTTTTAAATATCCAAAAGATATCTCTTTACTTGTTAAAAAAAGTTTTTTTTCCCTTCTACCCTTGGCCAAAAGCTTGCCTTCCCAAAGCTAGTGTGCTATATACATTTGAATGGGCTTTTGCAGAAAAAAAGGATGCAAGTCAAAATGGAGGAAAATTGAAAACTTTTAGAGGGAAGCTTGTAGAGTACAGACACCATTTCCAGCTTAACCTCTTAACACTGGCCCCTCACTTCCACCAGCATTAAATTCACTCAAGCAAATTAGAGGAAAGAGGGAGAAGCCAGTAGTAACAAACAGCTGTGCCCCAAATCCTGCTGATATTTACAGTATTAAAATGGCAGTCATTCCAATTTATAATACACGGACACTCAATATCCTGATTCCTTACCTGACACTAAGGCATTCCCAGCAAGGCTTAGTACGAAAAAGAATCAGACGTTTGTTGTCATCAGTCAAAGCAAAATAGCCTCCTGATGAGGAGAAGGCAAAAGCAAGAATATCATCACTTGTTTTAACTGCTGGCTGTCCATCCTGTCTAAAATACAGAAAGGAGAAAATAGTTTATTCATGGACAGCTTTAAGCATATTTACTTAAAAGAGAAATATATCAAACTGCCAACAGCATTAATCGTGGTTAATCGCAGTTTTCATTGCACTGTTAAACAACAGAATCCCAACTGAAACTTATTAAATATTTTTGAATGTTTTTCTACATTTTCAAATATAGTGACTTCACTTACAACACAGAATTCAAAGTATACAATGCTCACTTTTTTATTACAAGTATGTGCACTGTAAAAAAACAAATCATATTTTTCAATTCACCTAATACAAGTACTGTAGTGCAATCTCTTTATCATGAAAGCGCAACTTACAAATGTAGATTTTTCTCTGTTACATAATTGCACTGAAAAAAAACAGTGTAAAACTTTAGAGCCTACAAAAGTCTACTCAGTCCTACTTCTTGTTAAGCAAATTGCTAAGACAAACAAGTTTATTTACATTTGTGGGATATAATGCTGCCTGCTTCTTATTTACAATGTCACCTGAAAGTGAGACTAGGCGTTTGCATGGCACTGTTGCAGCTGGCATCACACAATATTTACATGCCAGATGTGCTAAAGATTTGGATATCCTATCATGCTTCAACCACCATTCCAGATGCAGATGACAGGTTCTGCTCGATAACTATTCAAAACAGTGCAAACCAATGCATATTCATTTTCATCATCTGAGTCAGATGCCTACAGCAGAAGGTTGATTTTCAATTTTTGTGGTTCGAGTTCTATAGTTTCCACATCGCAGTATTGCTGTTTTAAGACATCTGAAAGCATGCTGCACACCTTGTCCCTCTCAGATTTTGGAAGGCACTTCAGATTTTTAAACACTGGGTCAAGATCTGTAGCTATTTTTAGAAATCTCACATTGGTACCTTCTTTGCATTTTGTTAAATCTGCAGTGAAAGTGTTCTTAAATGGAATAACACGTGCTGGGTCATCATCCAAGACTGCTATAACATGAAATATATGGCAGAATACGGGTAAAACAGAGCAGGAGGTATATAATTCTCCCCAAGGAGTTCAGTAACAAATTTAATTAACTTATTTTTTTTTAAATGAGCATCATCAGCATGGAAGCTGGAATGGTGGCAGAAGCATGAAGGGGCATATGAATGTTTTGTAGCCAGCACTGCAAGGTATTTATATGCCAGATATGCTAAAGTGCCACGTGAACAACTATTCTCACTTTCAGGAGACATTGTAAATAAGAAGCAGGCAGCATTATATCCCGCAAATGTAAACAAACTTGTTTGTTTTAGCGATTGGCTTAACAAAAAATAGGACTGAGTAGACATGTAGGCTCTAAAGTTTTACACTTTTTTGTTTTTTAGAGCAGTTATGTAACAAAAAAGAAAAAAAAAATCTACATTTGTAAGTTGCACCTTCACCATAAAGAGACTGTACTACAGTACTTGTAATAGGGGAATTGAAAAATATGATTTCTTTTGATTTTTTACAGTGCAAGTATTTGTAATATATAAGTGAGCACTGTACATTTTTTATTCTGTGTTACAATTAATATCAATAAATTTGAAAATGTAGAAAACATTCAAAAATATTTAAATAAATGGTATTCCATTATTAACAGCGTGATTAATCGCACGATTAATCACGATTACTTTTTTTAATCGCTTGACTGCCCCAACCTAAACTAAATCTATAAAGTTAGATCTAAATTCCACTTATTCAAAAAAAATTATTAAAACAGTACCTAGAGGGGTATAGTCAACTAGAAATTTAATTTTAAAAACAGAACCTTGAAGTATACCTGCACTTAAAATATCCACCTAAGCTTTTGTAGCTTTATAATCAGGTTTTCCTATTTCGAAAGTTTCTCTCTCCTGTTACCATGTAAAAGACTGAAACCAATGAGAAAAAAAACAGACTGTGGGCCCAATCCTGCATCAATATCTGCTTACCTATGTACCGAGGTCTGTGCTGGCAGACCTTGATGTAGGATCTAAATCTAAGCATCTAGGGGAAACATCGGAACTGACTATAGGTAAAGTACTGTCCAATGCTCAAAGTACAATTAAAAGATAGATTTCTCCTCCACCCTAATTTCTTTTAAATTCTTGTAAGTTTAGATAAAATCACATAAAAGCGTTGATTAAGTTGCCCATGTTCCTTTTAAACAATCTTTCACCATCATACACACTCTAAGCAAAATACATAAATTAGCGAAATAGATAAAACAACTAGAAATTAGGCCAGTCACCTCACATCACTAGGCATTCTTAATTTATTCACTTTATTCTATTCAACATCACATCATCAGAGGAAGTGGTCCACCCTCTGAAAAGGTAATGAAGAGTTTATACAAAAATCTCTCACCCTCTGTCTTCTTGAGAGTTCTTGCCTGCAGTGATGCAGTCATACATGAAGAGATCATCAACACTAGAAATAAAAGGGTTAACAAAAAAATCACTGTTTTCCCATGAAGGGTGCTGATTCATTTGTATTACACCATAATTATATACTTTATTATGTCTCCTTGCCTCTGCTGCCAACACCCCCTGGCACCTCAAAGGCATCCCCAGATTACTCATTAGTTGTTGAAGTTTGGCACCTCATATCCCACATGCAAACCAAACAGAAGCCACTAGTCAATAGGAAAGCAACAGTGATTTTTTTTTTCAGTGAAAAACCATGAATATTTTACTTCTACTAGTCTCTCAATTGTATTTGCCATCTGCTCTTGAAATCTCTATTTGGGCATTTACTTTGATTCTAGAAATCAATGTGACAAGCATAAACTGGTTCTGTACAAGCTGCCAGGAATCAAAGACTAGTAGGCTTAAAATGTTATTCTTTATACATGAATAATTTGTGTAACGAATATCCATATACTCCTGTTGCAAGGTCTTGATTTCTCAATCTCCAGTTTTGTCCCACATGTGCATGCTTGTTTACCTCATCTTGCCATGCTATCTGCATAGCCCTTAGGAGAAAGTCCTTCTACTGAAGGATGGTGTAATAAGCACACAAACCAACCAACCATGCTGGCTCTACTGTTTCTGGGTAATCCAGTGGTGTAGTTATTGTAACAATGTTTCACGGATAATACTTATTCAGAACATGTTTAAGTCTTACCAAGGTTTTATTTTGGGCCTTTTAAAAGAAATGCCTTCAACTTTAAAAAAAAAAAAAAGAGTTAAGTGGGAATATTTAACCTTCCATGGTTAGAATACCTAAAATTTGAGAAATTAGAGAGAAAATACTGCTTTTTCAGTTTTAGACCCCAATCCTGCAAATACTTGTGCTCAGACTTAATTAGATGGATATTAGTAGTCCCCACTGAAGTCAGTGAAACTAATTACATATATATATATATATCAGAGTGGATGGAAGCCGTGTTAGTCTGTATCAGCAAAAAGAAGGTGGAGTACTTGTGGCACCTTAGAAACTAACACATTTTTTGGGGCATAAGCCTTCATGGATTAATGATGAAGTGGGTTTTAGTCCACAAAAGCTTATGCTTTTTACATACATGTAATTAAGCATGTGTGTATGCATTTGCAGAATTGGGGATGTACCTTGAGCATGACAACAGTGTGTGTATAATCAGTTTCACTCTTTCCCCTGACGTATGAGTCTCTCTCTCATAGCAACAGGAGAAAAACATTTAAGATGCAGTGTGATATAAAACCACAAAAAACAGTAGTAGAGTCAGAGGATACTTTAACACCTAGCAGTACTTATAACCAACTTTTTAAAGTGATTAAGTGGTACCTCTTTAACTTTAGCAGTATCCCTTTAAACAATGCCCAGATATATTTAGAATTCGCAAGGTATAAGAATAATCAGCATACAGGGTAGTCAAATAAAGTTACACACAGTTAAGAAAGATACATTCATCTCCAGTCGGGCCGGGGATTCATCCTCAACTGGTTTTAAAGGGACTGAAATGTCATCTGGAGCCAAGGGGGCAGGACTGATGCTCCTGAACTCCCAGGAAGGCGGCCGGTGGGGCGGGTTACGCAGATATCTCATTGGACGGGATGAGGTTTAAAGACCGGTTGCATTCCCCCCCATCAGCTCCCCAGCCCGCTATACACTCGCTGCCGGGCGGCGAGTTGCGCTCACCATCCCGGCCGCCTCCCCCAGTCCCCGGGCAGCGCCGGGACCCCGCGGCCCGCACTGACCTGGGCTCCTGGTAGCGAGATGCCAGGAAGCGGCTCCCACCGCTGGCAGCCATGAGAGCTCCGCAGAGCGCCAGCCCCGGGCCGCGACATCCCGCCGCTCCCGCCTCCATGCGGACAGCCGCCCACGTGCGCGCCCCCCAGCCGCGGTTTACCTAGTAGCCGACGCAGGATGTGGACGTCACACTACAATTCGCGCTGACTAATGACGCAAAGTGGACTCCTCCCCTCTGCTGCGGGGGCTCGGCCGGCTGCGCCTGCGCGGTAACATATAGGAAGGGTGAGGTTGGCCGCAGCGGAGTAGCAGCAGGCGCTGGGTACAGGCAGTCCTGTTCCCTCCCAGGCTCGTGCATCCCGCCTTGTGATCCCAGCATGGGCCCCTTCCCAACATGCCGGGCGGAGCTAGGCCAGCATCTGGGCCATGTTGCAACAGGCAGAATTAGAGCTCTGGCGTGCAGGCGTGTTTTGAAGAGTATTTTTATTTATACTTCTGTAGCGCCTAGGAGCCTTAGTCATGGACCCAGACCCCCTTGTGCTAGGTGCTGTAATACATGGAATGGGATTTGCCCTCTCCCAGCTGAGACTTTTTTTTTCCTTGTTCTTATTTCCCTGTTCAGTACAGTGCAACTTGAAGCCTCGGTCCTGTAATAAATTGCAGCTAGTTTGGGTAGCATCTGTTATGCCCATTGGAAATTTCCAAGAGACTTTAGGTAATTAAGAGTTAAATAATGGCAGAGGGACATAAATTAGAAAGATAGGCAAGGGAAGAAAAAGATGATCCTAGCTGAGATTAAAAAAGAGAGAGCGCGAGAGGCAGAAAGATGAAGTTTTCAGAGTAGCAGCTGTGTTAGTCTGTATCCGCAAAAAGAACAGGCGTACTTGTGGTACCTTAGTCTTTAAGGTGCCACAAGTACTTCTGTTATTTTTGTAGAAAGATGAAGGTTGTTTGAAACAGTAAGATCTGCACAGAAGACCAAATAGAAGAAGTTTTTGAATGTTGAGGCAAAGAGGTTCCTGGACTTCAGAATCTGGGTGGCTGGATTTCTATTTGATCACTTCTAATCAGTTACCTGTAATCTTTCATGCATGGTTTCAAAAGCAAACAAAGGACAACCCCAAGTGCTTACAGTGTAGTTAGGTTGACCTAGTCATGTCTGCCCCAAGGAGTTAGATCAACAGAAAAGTTCTTCCATTGAGCTAGCTACCACCACCCAAAAAGGTAGAAAATCCCCTTCCAGTGATGTAGGAAGCATCTGTGCTACAGAACTACAATGGCACAGCTGTATTATGTGCAATAAGTTTATTGAAAATTTTGAAGCCTTTGCCAGATGTCCCTTTTCAATTCTTTTGTGTTCTCTGATAACTCAAGCAATTAAAAACCATCCAATGTACAAAGGCTGCTTTTGCATCCGATGAGAAATTTGAACAAAGAAGACAGAAGAGGGAGGAGGAGGTCATTAAGATTGAGGGAAATGTATTTTTTAAAAAGTTAGGGGAAAAATTTCCTCTGAGTTCTGACAGGAATTTGCAGATCTCTGAAGAAGAAAATATTAAGGAAATACCTGCAAAAATTTGGAATGTGAATAAGGTACCTGTGTGAATGTAATGCAGATACACACTCCAAACTTCTCTGTGATGCTGTCTTCAGCACAAATTGCTGGTTATATTCTATACTGTTATATGTGGCTGGCAGCCAAATCAGTTGATCCAATTGTTGGGTTTCCAATAAGCTGCAGCGTATGTTTTGTGTGACTGTTCTTTTGTGTTCCTATGCCATATTTGGAACTCTATTCTCATGTTTTGAGGACAATGTGAAATAATTTTAAATACATTGCAAAATAGCCCTTAACACATTTGTGATTACTTAGTGATAAACAGACTGCTTTGTTAATGCTTGCCCTTCTCCGGGGCTTTGCAAGGGGTGCTCATCAATAACAGTCACAGGACAGTTGAAACAGAACAAGTAGCACAAAGAGAAAGAGAAGAGGTAAAAAAAGAGTGGGCCTGAGGATGTTTGGCATCCTGGATCCCATGCTCAACCAAAGCTCCCTTCTGATAAATGTAAAGAAAGGAACAGGAAAGCCTTTATATTCATAGTTTAAAAAATCTTTTAGAACATATCAGGACATACTATGTGTAGACTTACTACAAGAACACTGAATATTTTAAAATTAATCAAAAATGCAAATTGACAACGTCCCTTAAACATTGACTAATACCCCAGATTTTGCAGACACTTTAAATTTATGCATGAGTAGTTTGACTGAAGTTAATGAGATAATTCATGTCTGTAAAATTACTCATACATGGATGTTTGTAGAAGTGGGGCCTAAGAATCAAAGGTATTTTCTCTCAGATGATCAAATAAGTCTGTTCTACTTTTGGTCTATGTAAATTATAACTTTCATCGGGCAAAGCTTTATAGAAAGGCAAGATTTTATTAAAAAGCAGGAAGCTTTAGTTAATATCAATACAAATTATACTATGACTATATAAACTAGAACTGATTCAATCTAAATTTGCTACACTTCAGTGCCTAGATTTTTCTTTATAAAAGTCTCTGAAAGTAACAGTTTGTTTAAGTCTAATTTCAGAAGGCAGTGTAGTTTAGGGGTATGAACTAAGGCTAAGAAGGCAGTTTTCCTGAGTTCTAAACCCTACATGTGTCACATATTTACCATATGTCCTGGGCCAAGTAATTTAGGTTCTGATCCTACAAAGAGCTCTATGCACAGGAATCTGCATGAAAGTAAATTGTCAAACTATGCTGAGAACTTTGAGACAGAGAATTTATGGCCTTGATTGTTCAGTTTCCCCATTTGTAAATTATGGATAACAATGTGTACTTACTTGACATGTACTCTGATAATTATTAATGTCAGTGATGAGCTGCCAAAATCTTAACAACCGGTTCCCTATAAAAAGTTCTGATTTAAGAGGGGGGGGAGGGGGAGACATGCCAGGGGCCCCTGCAGGGCCTGGGGCAATTTGCCCCACTTGCCCCCTCCCTTCCCCTCTGGCCAGCCCTGGAGCTTGCAGCAGGAGCCCCCCACCTTGCTGGGCCACTCAAAAAGCGGCAGCAGGTTGGATGACTCCAGAGCTCAGCTGAGCTGCCCAGCTGCTGGCCATGCTGTGGCTCTTCACGGCGGGGGAGGACCCCAGGGAGACATCTTCTTGGGGCCACACTTGCCCTCTCCCCTCCCCTCTGGCCAGCCCTGGAGCTTGCAGCAGGACCCCCCCCCCCACCACCTTGCCGGGACTCTCAAAAAGCGGCAGCAGGATGACTCCCAAGCTGAGCTGAGCTGCCCAGCTAGTGCTGGGGGCTGGCCTCACTGCAGCTGGGGGGAAGCAGGGGAGGGGCCGGGGAGCCTCAGCCTTCCCAGCTGGGAATCCTGGGAGCAACAGGATGGTCCGGCCCATGGACTGGAGTTCTTTGCCCATTCTCTGGCCCTTTAACAACTGGTTCTCCACGGAGGTCTAATTTTAGCAACCGGTTCTTGGGAACCTGTGGGAACCTGCTCCAGCTCACCACTGGTTAATGTTTGAACAGTATTTTTAAAAAGGAGTCCTAGTGTATGTTCTATAAATGTTAGAAATTATCATTCTACATAGTATCAGAGGGGTAGCCATGTTAGTCTGGATCTGTAAAAGCAGAAAAGAATCCTGTGGCACCTTACAGACTAACAGACGTATAGGCACATGAGCTTTTGTGGGTGAATACCCACTTTGTCGGATGCATCTTTTCTCATTCTTTAGGGTATGTCTACATCTACAATTTTGCAGCGCTGGTTGTTACAGCTGTATTAGTACAGCTGTATAGGGCCAGCGCTGCAGAGTGGCCACACTTACAGCAACCAGCGCTGCAAGTGGTGTTAGATGTGGCCACACTGCAGCGCTGTTGGGCGGCTTCAAGGGGGGTTCGGGGAACGCGAGAGCAAACCGGGGAAGGAGACCAGCTTCCCCGCGGTTTGCTCTCGCGTTCCCCGAACCCCCCTGCAAACCGCAGGGAAGGAGACCTGCTTGCTCGGGGGTTCGGGGAACGCGAGAGCAAACCGCAGGGAAGGAGACCAGCTTCCCCGCGGTTTGCTCTCGCGTTCCCCGAACCCCCCTGCAAACCGCAGGGAAGGAGACCTGCTTGCTCGGGGGTTCGGGGAACGCGAGAGCAAACCGCAGGGAAGGAGACCTGCTTGCACTGGGGTTCGGGGAACGTGAGAGCAAACCGGGGAAGGAGACCAGCTTCCCTGCGGTTTGCTCTCATGTTCCCCAAACCCCCCTGCAAACCGCAGGGAAGGAGACCTGCTTGCTCGGGGGTTCGGGGAACGCGAGAGCAAACCGCAGGGAAGGAGACCTGCTTGCACTGGGGTTCGGGGAATGCGAGAGCAAACCGGGGAAGGAGACCTGCTTGATTACCAGAGAGGCTTCCTCAGGTATGCTGGGATACCTGCTTATTCCACGGAGGTCAAGAAAAGCGCTGGTGTCTACACTTGATCACCAGCGCTGGATCCTCTACACCCGAGACAAAACGGGAGTACGGCCAGCGCTGCAAACAGGGAGTTGCAGCGCTGGTGATGCCCTGCAGATGTGTACACCTCCTAAGTTGCAGCGCTGTAACCCCCTCACCAGCGCTGCAACTTTGTGATGTAGACAAGCCCTCAGATAGTAACACTGGAAACTTCAAGGGGTTGATTGTGTGCATACAGTCCTAAAAGGTAATTGATAATACTTATTTCATTTAGCACTCTGTTTAAAAATGTTTTCCTAATATCACTATAACTAGTTAAGGTATTTTTAAAATGTCACTGCACCTTCACCTGTTATTGCAAGCTATTTAGACTTTTATGTACTGTGTTCCTATTTCCAAGCAAAAATTTAATTATATGGCATGCTCCTTGCTAATATACTGGTTCCCTGCAAAATTAAGATCTAATCTTGCACAACACTTAATACTGGCGGTAATAAGCCCTCTGTTTAGTAGTCGGTGTTTTGCAGGATTGAGGCCTTAGAAAACTACACTGAAAAGAGCTAACAGTGTCTTGCTGGAAAATCTTTGTCTTTACAAACGATCATAGCCAACACTTCTCTCCCATTCTTTGGATGCTTCAGGATTGGCACTTAGTATATACAGGGGGCAGGATAGTCCTGTGGCTGAAGCACGGGGATGTGAAGTCATGACCGCAGGATCAGGGACATAAGTCCTCCTACCCCTCTGTCACCAGGCTGGAGTATGCACTTCCCAGGACCCAACAGGATCCCAGCGCTTCTCCTGTTTCGCTAGACGTGCTCTTGGCCAGGTCACCCTGACTTGCACTCTGGGCTTCAGCTTCCTCCGCCGCGAGAGGGGGCTGCTCACGTGGGTGGGGCTGTCACTCCTGCAGCCCCAGCGAGCTGGGGATGGGGCGGGGCCAGGGGCTGGCTCCCGTGGCGGCGGGCGGGGCAGACGGAACGCTGCCTGCCGGGGAGGGAGGCTCTGCACCGAGGCCACGCCCACGCCGCGGGGACACGCAGAACTCGATCCCCGAGGGGTGGGGACCGTTGCTGCTGGTGCCGTGTTTCCCCGAGGCGTTGGGGGGCCGGTTCGGGGGACACAGACATGGCCGCCTCCGCGCTGCTGGGCTGCGGCCGGGCCGTGACTCGCAAGGTGAGCGGCGGGGACGATGCGCTCCCGTGGGCGGGGGTAGGAGAGGCGCAAGCACCTGTCCCCACTTGGCCGGCTGGCGTTAGCTTCCCGTTCTGATCAACCCAGGGCTGTGGCTCCTGCCAGCGGCGCATGCGCCAGAACTCAGCCACGCCCCCCGCGCACACTGTCTCAAGGGGCCACTGACTCCTTGGGTAGGGGCGCAAGGAGAGCAGCAGCTGCGCATGCGTTCGGGCTCTGCTGCCGTTCCACTCCCCCGGGGGCAGTTTTCCTGGCCGGGGTAAGCGGCGGGGTGAGGCTAGTGCGCATGCGTCATGTTGGCCGTGCTTCACCTTCCCAGAGCGAGCCTGTACACAATGGGGCGGCACCATAGGTGCTGCGCATGCGTCTTTGGGCGTGGGGAAGTTGCGGCGGGGGCAGGTCTGTGCATGTGCTGGGAGGGCGCAGCCGTTTGCTCACCCCGAGGGGAGAGACTGAGGCGGCTGCCCCTGTGCTGGGCAGGGCAGTGAGGCCTCTCTGCTCTGGAGCCTGGGGTGGCCAAGTTTCCACCCGCATAAAACAGAACACCCTGCCCCGCCACTTGCTCGCTCGCTCGCCCCACCCTGGCTCATTTTCATGCGGGGTGAGGGCTCTGGGGTAGGGCTGGGGATGAGAGGTTTGGGGTGCAGGAGGGTGCGCTGGGCTGGGATCAAGGGGCTTGAAGAGCAGGAGGGGGATCAAGGCTGGGACAGGGAATTGAGATGCAGGCTTCAGGCAGTGCTTACCTCAGGCAGATCCCAGAAGCAGTGGCTTGTTCCCCCTCTGGCTCCTATGCAGAGTTGCGGCCAGGCGGCTCTATGTGATGCCCTCACAATGCCCATTGGCTACAGTTCCCAGCCACCAAAAACCAGACACCTGGCAACCCTATGGGGAGACCTGCTGGCACGCAGAAGTGCTGTGGCTAGGAGCATAGAGCTGCACTGCCCTTTCTGGCCCCAGCCTGAGTGGTGTGCCCCAGTACCTTACTGTAGACAGGCCTCCCTCTGCACTGGAGCCTATCTGGAGAATGTGTCACTGCAAATTTTCAGAACATTCCAGCTTGTTTGCCTGTCAGCATGTCTCAGTATCCAGGACTGCTATTGTCCTTCCTAGCAGAGCCCAGGCTTCGAGTCTGGTCATGCCCACACCACAGGAGAAAGGTGTGTCTGATACAGAGGTGGGCAAACTATGGCTCACAAGCCACTTCTGGTCTGTGGGACCCTCTTGCCTGGCCCTTGTGCTCCTGGCTGGTGGAGGCTAGACCCCCTCTTCTGCAGCCTCAGTTCATTGCACAGCAGCGCAATGCTCTGGGCAGCGGGGCTGTGAGCTCTTGCCGGGCTGTGTGGTGTCATGGCTGGCTCCAGCCAGTTGGCATGACTACCTGTCCCAGTGCTCTAGGAGGCATGACTAGCACTGCCAGCCACTGGTGCTCCAGGCAGTGCAGTAAGGGGGCAGGGTGTGTGTGTGGGGGGGGTGGGGGGTGGTTGGTAGAGGGCAGGGGAGTTTGGGGGTGGTGGTCACAGGTTGGGGCAGTCAGAGGGTGGGGAATGGGGGGGTTGAATGGGAGCAGGGGCCCCAGGGGGGCAGTCAGGAAGATGGGGAGGGGAGTTGGATAGGGAGGCGGGGGGAAGTTAAGAACGAGGGTTCCAGGGGTGGTGAGGGAGCAGGCCGGGGTTGGGTGGGGCAGGAGTCAGGGAGCAAGAAGCAGGGGAAGATCAGATAGGGGGCGGGGGCTGGGCCAGGCTTGGCTGTTTGAGGAGGCACACCCGCCTCAGCCAGCCCTCCATACAGTTTCAGAAACCCGATGTGGTCCTCAGGCCAAAATGTTTGCCCGCCCCAGTCTAATGCTTGTTAGCCTTCCTCATGAAGTCAAGGCTCAGGCAGACTGGGCTTCGTTTGATGCAATCTGTTAGAATGGTGCTTGAAAATTATTTCAAACATAGCTATAAGCAGGCTTGGAAGGATTAGATTTTTACCAGTAAATGTCAATATCACTGTCCATACATATACTGATGAAAAATATTCCATCGATAATAATCAAAATTTATAGATAGGGAATGTAGGAAAAATGCTGCCTGAGAACTTATTACAGTCAAAAATCCAGTAATTTAGACTTTTAAGTTAGGCTTGTTACAAATAGACTAGTGAATGAAGAATAATAACAACACGTCTGAGTTGATTTAAGGATATCGCTTCTTGGCTTTTTTTGGCTAAGATCAATTATAGTTCTTGACATGATGTTGACAATTTGTGTTTTAATCATTATAAAACTTTAAATTTTTAATCTCAGTATCTACTGTTATTAAATCATTATTGTTTGACTCCACACCAGTTTCCTGCAACTGTGAAAATTTAAACCAATTAATATAAAAAGTAATAAAAATAAAAAATGCTTAAAAATAAACATCAATATTATCTGTCAAAATTATTAAAAAAAAATAGAATTCTGCCAATCCTAGTTATAAGCTCTAGTATGCAAGGGCTTCTCTGCAACGAGTCTTAAATGTTTCTACACAATAATGCAAGAAACAGGTCAAGGTGAAAACAAATCTCATGCCGTCAAAAGGTAAACTGACTATAATTGGCATCAGGAAGAAAATCCTACACAGACATACTGTACTTCATTTTACATTTGACTGTGTGTGTTTAAATTGATTTTTGCCTTTCTTTAACAGGTAGTGGCTACTGTCTGACACTGGGCTAGATACATAGGTAGATAGTCCATGACCAGATCTCAAATTCTGTTCCATGTGCCTCAGAGATGGGCCTGGTCTACACTGTGTGTGTGTGGTGGGGGTGGGGAGAGGTGAGGGGGTCGATCTAAATTGCACAACTTCAGCTACATGAATAACGTAGCTGAAGTCAACATACTTAGATCTACTTACCGTGATGTCTTCACAGCAGTAAGTCGATGGCTGACATTCTCTTGTCGACTCCGCCTGCATCTCTCGCCCTGCTCGAGTACCGGAGTCAACAGGAGAGCGCTCGGCAGTCGATTTATCACATCTAGATGCGATAAATCGATCCCCGCTTTCCGTCAATCTAGCGGGTAATGTAGATAAGACCACAGAGTTAGTAAAAAGTGCTATGTATCTTTAGGCTTGGAAGGATTAGATTTTTAATCAGTAAATGTCAATTTCAGTGTACACACACAAACTGACAAAAATATTTCTATTGATGAAATGTACAGATAGGCAAAGTACAAAATTATTTATTAAAGTAAGAATTTATTAGTTAGATTTAAGGATATGCTTTGTATATTTTGATGTGTGATATTGACAGTTGGTGTTGTAACAGTTACAATGCTTGAACTTTTTGAATCTGAACATCTACTGTCATTAAATAATTATTATCCGACATCCCTCAGAATATCCCGCTATTGTGAAAATTTAAATAGATAAAAATGTTTAAAAATAAACATTACTATTATCTTCCAAAATTATTATTTTTTAAATTGATTTCTGCCAAACCTATGTATCTTTTTCTACCAAAACAGGATTGTTCACTACTGCATACTTTGAGTGTAGCCCACAGTATCAACAAATATTCGAGCTTTACTTGCTGTTTGCTTTTTCTGTTTTTTTCCTTTTAGTGCAACATAATATAAACTAGGACACAGTATGGCAGAATGTAAAACATGATCCAATACGGCCAAAAATGTCATTCTGGAAGGAAACAGTGTAAACAACAAATAATTGCTCTACAGAATAAGACTATAATGTTTGAATGCATACTGGGCAGCATTACCTTGACCCTTCTGGAAAAATGGTTAATTGGTTGCGGTGCAGGGGAAGCCCTTGAAACCTTTCCAGCAGACGGTTCAGTTTTGTCTAAAATAGAAAAAAAAAGTACCTGTATTACAGCAGCTGTGTGAAACAGCTTCAGCTTTGGCCTGGAGGGGCATTTTTATCATTGTATCATGAAATTTGGGACTAAGCATTGTTGTTGGCTGGCTGCTGCAGTACGGGTACTATTATTTTTTTCTAATATAGATAGTCTCCAGAAGTGTAAGTGCAAAAGGTTGTTTAGTGAAATTTCTTCTTGAACAGAAAAGGAGTAAAACTCAAAGGTATTTTCTTTGGACTCAAAATTTGGATAATGCCAATAATGTTAGTTTTGGAAGCGCATTTTGGCCCTTTCTGTGCTATATAAATAACTGAGTCAGAGGTTCCGGTAACAGAATAGTTGTCCCCTGACCTGGTTTTACAGTACGGTTTAAAATTTGCAGAGTGAGCTATGGGAAGCGATGAACATGTGACATTTTTAAACTTGTAAGTGCTCTATAGCTGTTTTCTTTTAAATGAACATGAAATTTGCTACTGTGTAAGTTAAGGAACACTACCAGTTTTTTTAAAATTTCTAGTCTTTCCCCCTCCCCCTAGCCCTCCTAAAATTCCTGAATATCTTAAAAGCAAGGAAATAAATAGTGAAGGGTAGGTAAATAAATACTTAAATGTATTCACAGTTCATAAAATCTTACGGATGCATGTGTAAAATCACATTGCCCTTGCTCAGAACAGTCCTAACTGCCTGCATCCGGCTTTTGATATACATATTTCATAACCACAACTTTTGAGAAATTTTTGCAATAGTTGTCTGCAAATGAAAATGTGATACATTTTATAGACACATTGGAAACACTCTTTTATTCTGGCCATAGTAGTCGGGGTTGATGATTGGGGTGTTTGTGTAGAATTGATTTGATGTAGGTAAATATGTGGTCTATATGTGAGTGGTAGGTGTTGGTCTCCAGTTCAAAATGGGGATGGTGTAATGGTTTTTCTAATCCATATAAGCAGCATGGATAAATTAGATTGGACTTTTTTGCCTCTCCAATCTCTCTCCAGCCCCCTTCAAATTCCATCTAATAATATCCTATAGGGTGTTTCTGGAATGTGTATTGAGAATAGACAATAAAATGTGGTTGTGATGGAGGAATGTTGTCTGGCCTGTATACGAGAGAGTAAAAAGCACAATTTTGGTGTATCAGGCTAATAATGTTGAGGGGACTGAAGGGAACTCCAGACTATATGAAGCAGGGGAGTCGTGACTTAATAGAGTTTGTAGCCTGCACTGAACTGCATAAGGGGGAGCTGGTAGAAACCTCTATATTTAGGTTGCCTGAGGGGGACCAGATTACATGAACAAAATATTGGGACACATTGGGGGGGCAGGTCTGGAGCACTGCTAAAGAGCCCCCCCTTAAAAGCCCCGGACCAGAATATAGGGACAAATGGCATCCCGACCATACATCCGTCAGGACGTAGGACAAACGACTGAATATTGGGACGGTCCCGATTTTATCTGGACGTCTGGTCACCCAAGGTTGCCAAATGCTTTCTGTTATAGAGAATGTAATGGATCCTTTTTGCGGCTTACCAGAAACCCTGACCATTACAAAGAACCTGGCCTGAGTTCTGAACAAGCAGCAGATACTCTGCTGCCAGAGCAGCTGTTATGAGAGTAGCCAGGGCAGTGGAGAGAGGCTGGAGTTGGGTTCCCTCCATAAATTCCAGACCCAGCTTGTGGTTCCAGTGTCTCATGCCACATACCCTCCTAGGGGGCACCATTGTTGTAGAAGCCCTTCCAACTTCCAGGCGGGAAAAAGAGAAAAAGACTGGGCTCCATCCAAACCATGACCTGTGAAGAAAGCATGTCTCTCTCACCAACAGAAATTGGACCAATAAAAGATATTACCTCATCTACCTTGTCTCTCTAAAATCCTGGAACCAACACTGCTTCAACAACACTGTATACAGATTTATGGTTGTTCATGCAACCTTAACTTGGCTTCCTTGTGCAGATGCATTAGGATCTTGCAGTTACATGTTAGCATACTGTCTTTTCCACAGTCTCCTCTTCAGTATACAGTTTGGATGTGCAAGGAGCACAGATAATGGTAAATCTAGCAGTTCCCGAAGTGTGAGTGCTTGGCTTTACAACCTAAATAATGTTATTTTAACATTTTTGTATTTGATAGGGTGAGTGGATGTCATGAGGGTTTCTGGTCTATAAAATCATACTGTAAGAGATTCTATGAGCTGAGTATGTTTAACTATCTAGCGTTACCTGTTTCCTTCCATACTTTTAAATGTTTGCTTAGTTTAACTGTATTATTCCTTAGTATAAGTGGTATACATAGATAGCATCAGTATTTTATCTGTGAGAGAAATCCCAATGAGGTAACCGTTCCACCACCACCTTTGTACTGCATCCAGGGAATTCATGTCTGTCATCCCTCTTTGCACCTTACGCAAAACGGTAGTTAACAGTAAATCAGAAGAACACTGCAGATGAAAAATCAAAGCTTTATCTAATTAAAAAAATAAGAGATTTGTTTGATTTTAATTTTGCAGACTTTACAGCTAGAAGCATGGGGACTCCGAAGCCTCTCTCCATCTCTTTCTCTCTGCACCAAATCAGAGGGCTCTAAAAAAAGTCAAGAAAAGAGTAAGATGTTTATTTTTCTTAAATTGATGGTTGTGTGCATTTGTCATGTATATAAGCACATTAAAATAGGTGCACAGCTAATAGAAACGTCATTTTTCATTTGGTATTTAACAAGAAGCAATTTGAATGGCTTTTTAGTCTGTGGAATGTCCAGGTTACAAATTTTGATTTATTCTTCGATGTCATGTAACTATTTATACATCTTAAGGGGGAGGGGCAATTTTATCGATTTTTTTTTTTTGATTTTCATCTTAAACGTAATCCATATTAAAGGACTTCCACACTTTGGACACTTGTGACATACATTTAATACTCCTGGGGGAATTCTGCACCACTCTGCAATGCAGAATTTTGCAGATATTAACGTGCGCAGAATTTCCTTTTTCCCACAGAAATGGGCTGCAGTGCTGCTAGCTGCCACTAGAGACTGCTGGACTCAGCATGCACATAGAACACATTGCTGGGGGGAGGGAGACGGAGCTAGAGCAGTGGTTCTCAAACTTTTGTATTGATGACCCCTTTCACACAGCAAGCCTCTGAGTGCGACCCCCCCCCCCCGCCATAAATTAAAAACAATTTTTTATATATATTTAACACCGTTGTAAGTGATGGAGGCAAAGCAGGGTTTGAAGTGGAGACTGACAGCTCATGACCCCCCCATGTAATAACCTAACAACCCCCTGAGGAGTCCTGACCCCCAGTTTGAGATCTCCTGAGCTAGAGGGTTCCTGGCAGCTGCAGTTCCCAGCATGCCCTGAGGGAAGGAGAGAGTGGCGCAGAGGAAACTTTGATCGCATGGTTAATGATATATGCTGACAAATATAATATTTCACTCTTCACTGAATTTTAAATCATATTCTTTGTTTCCAATCTTTAATGATGCCCAGAATTAATGCTCCATTTCAATATTGCTGCTGCCTTCTTTTGTTCAGTTTCTAAAGACTTCCCAGCATGAACACAGCTCCAGCTTTTGCTCTGTTGATACTCCCCTCCTCCCCCAACACTTGTGTTTACCTTGCCACTTCCTGTGTATTTAGTACAAGATCTTTTTATATTTGAATAAACTTTCTCAAATATAAGTGACAATGTCTGTAGACCATGATGTCTGGGTTGATGACCCAGTATTTGATTTTGCTGTGCCTTACATACATTTTGTGTCTCTGAAATTATTTTAAAGTAAATAATACCTATATAATAAATCAGTATTTAAACTACTGTATTTGAAATATGAATAAAATTACCATATTTCTCTTCATGAAATGTTTTAAATTTCTTGCATCTGTGACTTTACTGATGTCTTAACTCGCATGTTGTTGAAGGCTTAACTGTACTCGGAATCGCTTATTTCTCATACATCCCAATTAATCTCCATAACTGTAAAACTGGTGGAAAAAGTATATGTAGAAATAATCAATACCCTGTGAACTATGCGGTACTTTAGATCCAAGTTACGCAGCATGGACTTCCAAGTTATGTGGCAGAGCTACACTAAACTACACACCAAAGTGGGAATCATGTAGCTATTTGTGGGAGAGTTTAGTAGTGCTGCATGGCAGCTGCCAGCTCTTCCTGAAGCTCTCCCTGTCCTCACAAGAATAGTCTCTGTCACTGGTCTTCCACTCCTCCAGCAAGCCACGCAATCTGCTTTGAGTACCTAAGGCCCATGGGTGGGTAATAGTTTAGAAGTTACTGCTTTCTTTCCAGCATCGCCAATCTGGACAGTAAAATTTAGTGGCAGTATCCACCTCTACTCAGAGAAAGAATGGCGGGCTGGCAATTTCTCTTAGCTTGTTACAGTCCCCAATATGGAATAATCAGAGAGCTGACGACAGGATCAGGAAATCCACTGAAATGTCCATGTGGAGAACTCACAGCACAGAGAAACAAACAGAGAGGAAGAAGGCAGGAAGGCAAAATAGTAAGTGGAAAAGCTCAAGAAGAGGAAGGGGCATCATTTTGTGGTTTTATGTAACAATTCAGCAGGTAAATTATGGGGACATTTTTACAACCAGTTACTTTATACTGTATATGAGATCTTGAACAAGGGAAAGACATGTAGCCATCTAAGCAACGTTCATGAGTTATCCCTCTGTTGCTTATGAAGATAGCTATTCTGTTGTGATGATTATCAAAATGATCACTCAGTAATTATTCTTTGTTGTCTTGTTCTTAGGTTTATATATAATATTTATCACTGTAGTACCTGAGCACCTCACATGCAGCGATGAATTTCTTCCAACACCCTTGTGAAATAGGAAGATATTTTTGTCCCCTCTTTACTGATGGGGAACTGAGGCACAGAGAAAGAAAGTGACATTGCAGAGTTCTCACAAGAATTCAAACATAGCAAGGAACAAAAGCCAGATCTCATATGAGTTCCAGTTGTAGCAGTAAAGAATGTCTGGTGCTAAGTAAAGTTCTTATTTTTACCACTTCAGATATATGCACAATATAGAAAATGTAGCAGTCTCTTCCAAGGTTGTGCAATTAATGAAATAACACTTTCAAATTTGATTTTTATACCAGAGCAGTTCAGAAACTTAACGTTGGATATTTAGGATCTCCAAATTAACAGGAGTGTCAGAAATGATAATAATCCTCTTTATGCCATTTCCTAGATGTGGTGGCACCTCAGGAGAGCACCAAACTGCTGGCCACCAAAACAACAGTTGAATTCCCTAAAAAATTGTTTCCTAGTTCTCACCCACCATCTGCAAATAAAGTTGAGACCAAGACCATAACTAGTACTAGCAATGATGAAGCTTTAAAGCTAACGGATGAAGAGGTGAGGAAATTCTTGTCAAGAAAAACTTTGGTAGCATTTCCTGAGCGAGTAACACTTTCCTCACTTGAAGAAAAGGCTTCTATCACAACAAGAGAAGGTTTGAGCAAGAAGTTGGCTGAGGAAGAGTCTTCATCCAGCTCTGAATCAGATTCCAGCTCTGATTCTGATGAAGAAGATAGTGCCTCAGGAATTTCCACTAAAACCAGAGTAGAGTTTCCAAGACGAGATCCCTTCTTTTTTGAGAACGGAACAGTGAAGGTAATGACATTGGCAGAAGAGAGCTTGTCCCAGAAAGGAGATGAAGAATATATACCTAAGAAGAAGCCCAGACCAGAAATTGAAGTGCCTCACATCAAGCAGATGGAGTCTGGTAAAACAGCAACAGCCAACAGTAAAATATTAAAGTCAGAAACAAGAGAATCTTCTGTGAAACAAAGCCCAAAAGGGACAGATTTGCAGAAGTCAATCTCAAAAACACAGGCTAAAGAAAGCCAAAAGCCAACAGCCGTCAGACTTAAGGAATCTAGACGCTTGGCAGAGCCTCCCATTGGAGCCCAACCAGCAGCAGCACAGCTAAAAGTTCCGCCAGGGCCTCAGCAAGAAGTGGAACAAAAGCTGACTTTGAGATGGGAAGAAACCAAGACAAGGGAGGTACAGGAGACTGAAATAAAAGAAAAAGTTTCTCCTAAACTACAAGAGGAGTTTTTGAAGGAAACACCCTTCATGGTAAACACTGCAACAGAGGAGGAGATCATTCAAGAAGCTGGAGCTCAGACTGAAGAGCAAGGCACTACACAGGGTACAGCTTTAAATTGTTTGAACTATATTGGTTCTGGGGCTGGGGCTTGAAATGACATTTTTAATTATATCTTTGGTCTGGATTCTCCATATTCTGTTATAAAGCTAGCTGATATAGCACATTGTGGAGGAAATAGTCACAGCTTGGTGATAAATTCTTGCTATCGTATCTACTTACGTTGAAAAACTTTCTTCTTTTTAATATGCAGCTTCGAGTTATGATGGTGAAAGGAAACATATTTTTTTATTGTACTTACTTTTTTCTTAAATCAACATTATACTTGTTAACAGATAAGGAAACCAAGCTTGTTCCAGTTTCGAGGGACTGTTTTAGTCATAGTCTGTTGTCATAAAATCAAGATTTTGTTGCGCTTTCAGTAGAACCACATCACATACAGCCAGCGACCTGTGCCCAACCTCTGGATTCTCTCCTTTTTCTTCCTGCATAACTTCTGCAAACAAACCCAGTAGCTGCCTTTCTGCTGAGCTGAATGTGCCACCATCCCAGTTGCTCAAATGCTGCCACTGTCTAGCCCAATTTTGCCATACCACAGATTGCAACAGATTTGGGTAGCACAGGAAGATCACAGGAGCAGGAGTTAGCTGTGAGACAGGTGGACTTGTAAGGTGAGCAATATGTCAGGCCAGCAAAGGACCCAATTAAATCAATAAGATAGCCTGGGGAGAAAGGGGCACTGATGTCTTTCTCTATCACACATCATGCCTTCCCCAAATCATCTCCCAGCCATATATCTCTATCTCGCCTAACCTTCCTGGTTATAACTAGTCTCCTTAAACAATTCAGTTTCCCACCCTCAAGTTGCATGAATCCCACACGGTCAGCCCCATTGCCAAATTCTTCCTGTGTTCCCCATAGTCCAATAAAAGGAAAAATTTCTCCATCCAAACTTGTTCAACACCTTCTGTGGTGCATCCTTCTCTTCCTCCAGCCCATCAGAATGCTAAGTGTCCTGTTTTTTGACATTCAAAAATCTGGCTACCATTTTGCTAGCACACTTAATATAAAGAACCTGCCTACTTGCAAGGATGAAAGCACAAATAAGGACTATTTGCAAGATCAGAATTATTTGCAAGAGGCTTATATGACAAGTAATGCTTTTTGCATGTATATTTTCAGGAGACAGTGCTGGGCAAAAGGGGTGCAGGTTTTATTTAATGGCAAAGTCAACCACTAATTTGACCTACCTTCAGAGTTAGAATCCAAGGATATTTCCTTAATATTTTTGAAATACAATCACTGTTATGATTAACCTTGCCAACTTTTTGCTCTTCTGCACAGCCAACGGAAGGCGCTTATAAAAGCCGAAAAACACCATTCTCTATGGTTGTCTACATTTGATGCTTCTCTTTCCCCACAATACTATCTTTAGACAGCCAAGCCCTGTAGCTTTAGTCACTCCCTTCAGTAGCTAACACCTAGAAAGTAACTAGAAAATTAAAGGAATGGGTCTAGTTAACCTCTGGTGAGTTGGAGAAAGACTTTATTCTAAAAGGCCCTGCTGCATCAAAGTGAAGTATGCACCATTTTCTTAACTAGTTCATATTTTAAACAGTGGCCTGGGTTCGCTTTCACTCATTAGAGTAAATCTAGAGTAACTTCATTAAAGTAAATGGAGAAGCTACTTCTCAGTTACACCTATTTAAACCAGCAAAATCTGGTTTTCATTTAACAATTTTTAAATTGTTTCTGGTCTTTTGCTGGTCTTTTTTAATAAACAGAAGAGCAATAGTTAACAGCACTGGTCACAGATTTTATGTAACCTACATTTCCTTCCTGTTTCTTCTTTCATTTATCTGCAAACACAGCAGCCAGACCAACTTGCAAGACATATTATACATTTTTCCTACTTAGAAATCTGTACTTTAAATCTGCTTCATCCCATAAAGTGGAATAGGAATGCTAAACATCCATCAAAACAAATGTGCCATTAGCTGTTGGTAAGTAAAATTACCAGCAAAGTTAACTCAGAAGTGTACCTCCGACTCACTTAACAAGAACATCATGTGAAAAGCTCATTCTGCTTGAGAGAGAGTGCATATGAAGATTGAAGTATGGGGGGAGAACTCAGGACTAAAGCCTTCTTTTGAGGAACCAAGTGCAGTGCATCATGGGCAGGAAAAAATGGGATTGTTCTTTCCTGAACATCTGTCTCTTGACTTAGAAGGACCCTGTCTTGCAGGTTGACTGTACTATTTTCTAGGCTTGCTTATTCTTTGGGCTCTTTCCAGCAAAGATTGCAACACCTAGTTCAAATATGTATGTAGTGGTTTCTGTTGTGAGATGTGTCCTGCTAGGAACTGAATAGAAGGCACTATTTATTTACCTTCATAGTTCTACCTGCCATTTAAACAAAATTGTGATTTGTTACACTTGCAAGAGTCTCAGTTATAAAATGCAACAGATACATGTGTTGAAACATATGGTATCACTGCACCAGTGTAGGAGGATTAAGGAGAAAACACAATGTTCTATTTCTTGTTTGTTTATTTTTCTGGGAGACTGTCGCATTACCAAAAAAAACAAATAACTGTAGAAGGTAAAGGTTTTGATATAAAATAAACAAATGCAAACCACTGCATACAAGTGGCACAAGCTTTTATTGCTAGATTGCGCTAAACTTTCTTTCTGACTGTCAACTCTTTTTTATATAAAAGTACAGGCTAGCATAGGAAATACGTTTTGCATTTCCCTGTGTGGTAAAGTGAATTGAACAGTAATGTTGTTATAAAAGATCTTATTTAAACTAGTGTAATCTTTTCTAAAGTAGAAAAATTAATGTCAGCTTTAGTATATGTGGTATCAGAAATTTAAGCTTTTTATTATTCATTCAGAATTCTCTCTTTTAGAAAAGAAAGCCAGTGTGAGGTTTTGAAAAGAATAAAGAGTATACAAGGAATTTCATAATGTGGGGGGGGGGGGGATTGAAATATAAAGTCCTTGATATATTTTCTGATACAGCCACAGCTGAAATAATTTGTGGAAGTCCTTTTTGTAACTAAGTTTTTATGAGAGAGATCATCAGCTTAATTTGTTTTAATATCCTTATTTTGTGGTCGGACATGACAGATAGATATAAATGTGTAATTAATGCTCTTTTGCATCTCTTGGCTTGCTAAGAGTGTCACCTAATGTTCTGGCTGTGGGGAGAACCAGCTAATAAAGCTAAGTGACATTAAGTATATACTAGGCTACATTCAAGAGAGACAGACTCATTTCCATCAATAGTAAATTATTTGTGTGTTGAAATAAAAGCACTGTTGTTAATGTTTTCCATTGTAAGGGAGTCATATATTTGGAATCCTGTGGTAGTTGATTCAAGTAATCTGTTGTTCTGTCTTTTCATTTAAAGACGTGTGATGTGCTTCCTTGATATCTTATAAGATACAAACAGAAGTTTAGCAACTTTAGCCTTACACTGTAGCTGCTGACTTTTTTGTTTTTTTATTCTTAAATGAATGAGAAGTCTCCAACTGTATGGAACTGATGCAGTCAGAAAGAGTGTTATCTCTGTTCTGGCATCACTAGATTGACTAGTCTTATTTTTGTTCCACAGAGACCAAAACAGCTGCTGCATCTGAACAGGAGGAATTTGATAATTCTACCTACAAGAACCTCCAGCATCATGAGTATAACATGTATACCTTTGTGGATTTTGATGTGGAGCTCTCACAATTCAGACAGCCTCAGCCATCTTCTGGAAGGCTGTCACCAAGGCACTAAAAGAGCCAAGATG
The DNA here is from genome assembly GCF_007399415.2 of Gopherus evgoodei. Lineage (NCBI taxonomy): Eukaryota > Metazoa > Chordata > Testudines > Testudinidae > Gopherus > Gopherus evgoodei. The sequence continues at coordinate 159,433,997 of NC_044322.1, read as the reverse complement.
AAAACAAATGTTGAAGCCTATTTGAATGAATTGCTCTGACACTGCTGCACTGTCCATATTGTAAAAAATAAATAAACTTCCAGTAACTTATGCTGATGATTTTGAGTCTATCAGAGTCACTTTCATAGATTCATAGACTCTAGGACGGGAAGGGACCTTGAGAGGTCATCGAGTCCAGTCCCCTGCTCTCATGGCAGGACCAAATACTGTCTAGACCATCCCTGATAGACCTTTATCTAACCTACTCTTAAATATCTCCAGAGATGGAGATTCCACAACCTCCCTAGGCAATTTATTCCAGTGTTTAACTACCCTGACAGTTAGGAACTTTTTCCTAATGTCCAACCTAAATCTCCCTTGCTGCAGTTTAAGCCCATTGCTTCTTGTTCTATCATTAGAGGCTAAGGTGAACAAGTTTTCTCCCTCCTCCTGATGACACCCTTTTGGATACCTGAAAACTGCTATCATGTCCCCTCTCAGTCTTCTCTTTTTCAAACTAAATAAACCCAATTCTTTCAGCCTTCCTTCATAGGTCATGTTCTCAAGACCTTTAATCATTCTTGTTGCTCTTCTCTAGACCCTCTCCAGTTTCTCCACATCTTTCTTGAAATGCGGTGCCCAGATCTGAACACAATACTCCAATTGAGGCCTAACCAGCGCAGAGTAGAGCCAAAGAATGACTTCTCGTGTCTTGTTTACAACACACCTGTTAATGCATCCCAGAATCACGTTTGCTTTTTTTGCAACAGTATCACACTGTTGACTCATATTTAGCTTGTGGTCCATTATGACCCCTGGATCTCTTTCTGCCATACTCCTTCCTAGACAGTCTCTTCCCATTCTGTATGTGTGAAACTGATTGTTCCTTCCTAAGTGGAGCACTTTGCATTTGTCTTTATTGAACTTCATCTGGTTTACCTCAGACCATTTCTCCAATTTGTCCAGATCATTTTGAATTTTGACCCTGTCCTCCAAAGCAGTTGCAATCCCTCCCAGTTTGGTATCGTCTGCAAACTTAATAAGCGTACTTTCTATGCCAACATCTAAGTCGTTGATGAAGATATTGAACAGAGCTGGTCCCAAAACAGACCCCTGCGGAACCCCACTTGTTATACCTTTCCAGCAGGATTGGGAGCCATTAATAACTACTCTCTGAGTACAGTTATCCAGCCAGTTATGCCCCCACCTTATAGTAGCCCCATCTAAATTGTATTTGCCTAGTTTATCGATAAGGATATCATGCAAGACCGTATCAAATGCCTTACTAAAGTCTAGGTATCCCACATCCACTGCTTCTCTCTTATCCACAAGACTCGTTATCCTATCAAAGAAAGCTATCGGATTGGTTTGACACGATTTGTTCTTTACAAATCCATGCTGGCTATTCCCTATCACCTTACCACCTTCCAAGTGTTTGCAGATGATTTCTTTAATTACTTGCTCCATTATCTTCCCTGGCACAGAAGTTAAACCAACTGGTCTGTAGTTTCCTGGGTTGTTTTAATTTCCCTTTTTATAGAGGGGCACTATATTTGCCCTTTTCCAGTTTTCTGGAATCTCTCCCGTCTCCCATGACTTTCCAAAGATAACAGCTAGAGGCTCAGATACCTCCTCTATTAACTCCTTGAGTATTCTAGCATGCATTTCATCAGGCCCTGGTGACTTGCAGGCATCTAACTTTTCTAAGTGATTTTTAACTTGCTCTTTTTTTACTTTATCTTCTAAACCTACCCCCTTCCCATAAGCATTCACTATGTTAGACATTCTGTCAGACTTCTCAGTGAAGACCGAAACAAAGAAGTCATTACACATCTCTGCCGTTTCCAAGTTTCCTGTACTGTTTCTCCCTCCTCACTGAGCAGTGGGCCTACCCTGTCCTTGGTCTTCCTCTTGCTTCTAATGTATTGATAAAAAGTCTTCTTGTTTCCCTTTATTCCCATAGCTAGTTTAAGATCATTTTGTGCCTTTGCCTTTCTAATCTTGCCCCTGCATTCCTGTGTTGTTTGCCTATATTCATTCTTTGTAATCTGACCTAGTTTCCATTTTTTATATGACTCCTTTTTATTTTGAAGGTCATGCAAGATCTTGTGGTTAAGCCAAGGTGGTCTTTTGCCACATTTTCTATCTTTCCTACCCATCTGAATAGCTTGCTTTTGGGCCCTTAATAGCATCCCTTTGAAAAACTGCCAACTCTCCTCAGTTGTTTTTCCCCTCAGTCTTGATTCCCATGGGACCTTACCTATCAGCTTTCTGAGCTTACCAAAATCCGCCTTCCTGAAATCCATTGTCTCTATTTTGCTGTACTCCCTTCTACCCTTCCTCAGAATTGCAAAGTCTATGATTTCATGATCACTTTCACCCAAGCTTCCTTCTACTTTCAAATTCTCAACGAGTTCATCCCTGTTTGTTAAAATCAAGTCTAGAACAGCTTCCCCCCTAGCAGCTTTCTCAACCTTCTGAAATAAAAAGTTGTCTGCAATGCAGTCCAGGAACTTATGGGATAGTCTGTGCCCCGCAGTGGTGTTTTCCCAACATATATCTGGATAGTTGAAGTCCCCCATCACCACCAAATCTTGGGCTTTGGATGATTTTGTTAGTTGTTTAAAAAAAGCCTCTTCCACCTGGTTAGGTGGCCTGTAGTAGACTCCTAGCACAACATCACCCTTGGTTTTTTTTTTTTACCCCTTTTATCCTAACCCAGAGACTCTCAACACTTCTGTCTCCTGTGTCCATCTCCACCTCAGTCCAAGTGTGTACATTTTTAATATATAAGGCAACACCTCTGCCCTTTTTCCCCTGTCTATCCTTCCTGAGCAAACTATACCCATCCACACCAACATTCCAATCGTGTATTATCCCACCAAGTTTCAGTGATGCCAACAATGTGATAGTTGTACTTATTATTAGCACTTCCAGTTCTTTCTGCTTATTACATACTTCTCGCATTTGTATATAGGCATCTAAGATACTGGTTTGATCTTGCCTCCCAGTTTTGCCCTGACCCTCCTTTCTCTCTGCCATTATAGCCCACGCACCCTCTTGTTTCCGACCCATCTCCCAGGTCTTCATGTTCCCCACTTACCTGTGGGCTTTGCTCACCTGTCCCCGTCGAACCTAGTTTAAAGCCCTCCTCACTAGGTTAGCCAGTCTGTGTGCAAATAGGGTCTTTCCCCTCCTCAAAAGGTGAACGTCATCTCTGCCTAGCAGTCCTTCTTCGAATAGCATCCTGTGGACGAGGAAGCCAAAGCCCTCCTGGTGACACCATCTTCGCAGCCAGGCATTCACCTCCATGATGCATCTGTCTCTGCCCAGGCCCCTACCTTTGACAGGAAGAATCGAAGAGAATACCACCTGTGCTCCAAACTCCCTCACCCGTACTCCCAGAGCCCTGTAGTCACTCTTGATCTGCTCAGCGTCACACCTCACAGTATCATTTGTGCCCACATGGATGAGTAGCATGGGGTAGTAGTCAGAAGACCGGATAATCCTCGACAATGCCTCTGTAACATTTTCGATATAGGCCCCCGGCAGGCAGCATACCTCCCGAGAGGTATGTTGTGTTAGAATCCATTAGCGAGTTACAAATTAGTCACCCTGACTTCTTCTTAATTAGCTTTTCTAGATCCTAGTGCATATTGACACAAGATGCTAAGCTAGGGGTGGCCAAACCGTGGCTCGCAAGCCACATACAGCTTTTTTACACTTTAAAGTGCGGCTCATGGAGGGCCCCCCATTCTCTGCCTATCAGACTGGGGGGTGGAGCTTGGGGTTTCTGCCTTGGTGTGGGGAGATGGGAGTAGTGGCTTCTGTCCTACGGAGAGGGAGGTCTCGGGACTTCAACCCTATGGGAGGCATCTGTTGGGGCTCAGGGCTTCAGCAGGAGGAGGGCTGAAGCCCCGAGACCCTCCAATCCTACAAGGCAGAAGCCTTAGCCCCACTGCCATGCCGCAGGGCTGAAGCCCTGCTCTGCCTGCCATGCCCTGGCTCTTGAACTTCTGAAGATTGTCATATGCAGTTCAGAGGGTCAATAAGTTTGGCCACCCCTGGTCTAAATTGACTACATCTCAAATGTTAGGTATCTGATTCTAAACTTTGGCCTTGATCCTACCATCTGATTCACAGCAGTGTTTGTTTTTGAAGGAAATCAATTAAGGTGCATCTGTTTGTCCATTATATGCCTCTTTGTATTATTGTTTATTTTATTACTTTTGTTCTGCTAGTGTCCACATTGTGATGTTCTCTTCATACAAGAAGACAATCACTGCTTTAAAGAATTCATGCATGCTGCATGAGGTGAGAACTAAAGCCTTTGGTTGAAGATGGGGCTATGGTAAAGAATATCCTTGTTGGTAGAAGCATGTAATATAGATTTTCCTTGTCTCCTTACTTAACATACAAAATGGAGACACTCCTAGAATTTGTAATAGAGCAAATAAGGGGCACCCATAAAACTGATTAATTACAGCTTTAGCTGGTTCTATGCAGGTTCTCTGAAAAAAAAAAAGCTATTTAATATTTAAGGGAACAACAGTTGGGCAATTCTTAATTCATTACATCAATTAAAATTTTATGGGTATTATCTCCATATGTATGAGAACTGAATATTTAATAATTAAAGCAACAGTGATTGTGTATTTAATAACTCCTTGTGCTGATGGGCTAGGAGCTTTGGTGCATAGCATTGGGACCATATTTAAATTCCTACTGTTCTTTCAGAATAAAAGTAAAAGTAGCTGTTGAGTCTCACTTAATCTACAAAAAATGTGCTGTGATGGGAGAAGAGTAGTCTTCAATTCATAAATCCTGTGTTAATTTATATTGGTACTAGTAAATTTTATATTTTTATCTTATTAGTTTCACAGTGGATGGAAGGTGATTACTACTTTGATGGTTGCCAGCCTATGTGTGTTTAGTTCCACTCTAGTTTTCTTGTTCTTTCTCTTTTAAAAATTAATTGGCCTTCAAGAAATGTGCTTTTCAGCAAACCCAGAATTTTCCATTACCTGATTTTACTTTTACAAACACTAGAACAAGTTTGATCAAAGGGAAAATGAAGTCAGCCAGTGGACAATCTGGATATTGGCCACAAATCCCTGGGTGCCATTAATAGAACAGTTATTTATATCTTCACCCACCAAAACTAATTTAAAAAGCATTTTATAACCATAGTAAGAATGAGCAAGAGGCCCACATGAATCTGTTGCTTAGCGTTTTAAGTTAGGAACCAAGAGAACTGTTTTCTTTGCTAATAAAATGAAGGTAAGATGCACATTAATCCTCCATTAACTACACTGTGAAATTTAAAAAGCAGCAAATGGAAAATACAGATCAATGTGTTTACTCTTCGTGCACATTTATACTAATAATGTTGACACTAACATTAATGAAACATCAGGGTTCACTGGGACAGCAAGTCCTATTCTGAAACCATATATACTGTATCTGTAAGGTAGAAAGGACTGTGCTGTTACTAACAAACATAAACATGAAAAGGTGTGTCTTCAAAAGTAACCTTGTGAGTTTTCCTGCTGAAAAGCCTAGTCGGACATCACTGAATTCTGTGGGAGTTTTGTCTTTGACTGACATGGGAGCAGAATTGAGTCCTAAATGCACTTCATGTCAGGCCTATAATACAGAACTATACCAGTGCTAAAATATCTGCAAACCATGGTTTTAGTTTTGTAATTACATATGGAATCTGTAGATCATGTCAGATATTTGCATAGAGTAAAAGTAAAAATGAAGTACAGTCTAATAATAATGTGGGTCATAGATTTGCTAAATACAATCACAATGTTTTATAAATTCATATTCATAGACTCTAGGACTGGAAGGGACCTTGAGAGGTCATCGAGTCCAGTCCCCTGCCCTCATGGCAGGACTAAATACTGTCTAGACCATCCCTGATAGACATTTATCTAACCTACTCTTAAATATCTCCAGAGATGGAGATTCCATAACTTCCCTAGGCAATTTATTCCAGTGTTTAACTACCCTGACAGTTAGGAACTTTTTCCTAACGTCCAACCTAAATCTCCCTTGCTACAGTTTAAGCCCATTACTTTTTGTTCTATCATTAGAGGCTAAGGTAAACAAGTTTTCTCCCTCTTCCTGATGACACCCTTTTGGATACCTGAAAACTGCTATCATGTCCCCTCTCAGTCTTCTCTTTTCCAAACTAAATAAACCCAGATCTTTCAGCCTTCCTTCATAGGTCACGTTCTCAAAGCCTTTAATCATTCTTGTTGCTCTTCTCTGGACCCTCTCCAATTTCTCCACATCTTTCTTGAAATGCGGTGCCCAGAACTGAACACAATACTCCAGTTGAGGCCTAACCAGCGCAGAGTAGAGCCAAAGAATGACTTCTCGTGTCTTGTTTACAACACACCTGTTAATGCATCCCCAAATCACGTTTGCTTTTTTTGCAACAGTATCACACTGTTGACTCATATTTAGCTTGTGGTCCACTATGACCCCTGGATCTCTTTCTGCCATACTCCTTCCTAGACAGTCTTTTCCCATTCTGTATGTGTGAAATTGATTGTTCCTTCCTAAGTGGAGCACTTTGCATTTGTCTTTATTGAACTTCATCCGGTTTACCTCAGACCATTTCTCCAATTTGTCCAGATCATTTTGAATTTTGACCCTGTCCTCCAAAGCAGTTGCAATCCCTCCCAGTTTGGTATCGTCTGCAAACTTAATAAGCGTACTTTCTATGCCAACATCTAAGTCATTGATGAAGACATTGAACAGAGCCGGTCCCAAAACTGACCCTTGCGGAACACAACTTTTATACCTTTCCAGCAGGATTGGGAGCCATTAATAACTACTCTCTGAGTACGGTTATCCAGCCAGTTATGCCCCCACCTTATAGTAGCCCCATCTAAATTGTATTTGCCTAGTTTATCGATAAGGATATCATGCGAGACTGTATCAAATGCCTTACTAAAGTCTAGGTATACCATATCCACTGCTTCTCCCTTATCCACAAGACTCGTTATCCTATCAAAGAAAGCTATCAGATTGGTTTGACACGATTTGTTCTTTACATATCCATGCTGGCTGTTCCCTATCACCTTACCACCTTCCAAGTGTTTGCAGATGATTTCTTTAATTACTTGCTCCATTATCTTCCCTGGCACAGAAGTTAAACTAACTGGTCTGTAGTTTCCTGGGTTGTTTTAATTTCCCTTTTTATAGGTGGGCACTATATTTGCCCCTTTCCAGTCTTCTGGAATGTTGTAGATTGTAATCTCTTTGGGGGCCAAGACTGTTCATTGTGCGTGCTCCTTATTAAGTATACTGTCAGCCTTAGAAGTGGGTAAATTATACATAGTTTAGTGGATCTGCTAAAAATAAATGGATTCTAGTAGAGCGGAAACTCCTTTAAGTCCTAGTCTGTACTTCAAATTAATAGGAATTTGGCACAGAAATCAGTGTGCACAGGATTAGCTTTCTATCATCGTGAAAGAAGAGTAGCAGAGACAACACACACACCGAATGTCCTTTTGTACTGTATGACACAGTTCAAGTAACTCAGACGGTGACCCTATTCTCCACATCTTTTCATAGATTCCAAAGCAAGAAGGGACTATTGTGGTCATCTAGTCTGACCTCCTGTATAACACAGGCCATAAAGGTCAAAATTGGAATAACTTCACAATTCTATCAACACATGCCCTAATACTATGTTGTCTTATAGTCAGTGTTGTATTTTACAATGAAGAGAAGAGACCTTAAACTGCCCTATGCTTCCTACCATCACCATAAAAATATAACTTCCTGGATTTTTGTAGAAAAGTGTGTCGGTACAGATTAGATTTTTTGTAGTTGCTTGTTACAGAAGGACTGGTTGCATTTCTTTTCTGAATGTAGTTTAATTTCAAAGCACCTCTAGTTCTGAAAACAGAATGTGATATAATCAAAAGATTTACAAATTTCTAACCTGTCACTTTTTTATCATTTGTTTATAGTACGTGATATGTAATATGACATCATCCAGGTCAGGATTGTGTCCCATTGTTCTAGACATTTGTCAGAGGTAGACGTGTCCACCAAAAATCTTTTAGCCTATGATGTTTATACAGTTCTGTTACACCTCCAAAAGTAAAACAAATTAGGCCCAAAACATGTTCTACAAAACCCAGCAGAAAATTCCTAATACAAATTTAAAAGCAGTGTTTGCAATCTAAATGTAGCATTGTGCAAGTAGATGAGAATGTAAGAGAAACTCACTAGACTCTAACTAAAAGTGAAACTGGTTTATTTTCATTGTCTAAGATGCATAAACAGCAGAAATCAATAAGAAATATTTTTTTTAATTCAGATGCAATTATTGAAGATATGAATAACAGAAATGTAAAGACTTTTTGTTTTGAGATCCAGCTCAAACCCAGTAAACAGGTATAGCAGTAGTAAAGTCAGTAGTCTTTTTCAGACCTGTTTTAAATAGGTGAAAAGTCTTTTAACTTGATAGTGTTTAAGATAATTTCTTCCAAAGTGTGTTGCATGTTTTGAACAGCTGAGCAGAAAAACAGTCATGGATGTTCAAAGTAAATGGCTTTCTGAACAGTTGCATTAGCCCTAGCACGTGAGTCTTGAACCCTGTCTTGCCATTGACCAAGCTGCTTTTAAATGTGCATTAAGGTGACTCTTTCTTGTCTGCAGCAAAAAGATAATGAAAATACCAGGACCTTTTCCAAGCATTTAAGAAGGTCTGAGGAAGATGGGTAACTCTTCAAATAGCTCATGTTCTCGCTTCCATTAGTACTGGCAGATGAGAGCCAAAACTGTCTGAGCCTGCTGGAGAGGTGTGGCAAAATGGGAATGCCAGTTCTGTGGAATGTTCTATCCACTTGGAACTACACACTTGAAGAGGTCATGCTGGCTCAGGCAGTTGTGCAGAGGGACTGTATCTTCATGCTGTCCCAAGTGTGCTGCTTGTAAGGGACCTGTTTTCAGAGCCTTACCAGTTCTTTGTTCTGGAATCCTCCCCAATAGGCTAGAACGAGTAGGCAACGTATGGCACGGGTGCCGAAGGCGGCACACGAGCTGGTTTTCAGTGGCACTCACACTGCCTAGGTCCTGGCCACCGGTCTGGGGGGGGGGCCTCTGAATTTTAAATGAAGCTTCTTAAACATTTTTAAAACCTTATTTACTTGACATACAACAATAGTTTAGTTATATATCATAGACTTATAGAAAGAGACCTTCTAAAAACGTTAACATGTATTACCAGCACACGAAACCTTAAATCAGGGTGAATAAATGAAGACTCGGCACACCACTTCTGAAAGGTTGCCGACCCCTGGGCTAGAAGTTCAGGGAGTTGAAGCTGAATTATTTGTATTACCAGAACACCTAGAGGCCCCAACCACGATTACGGTCCCATTGTGCTAGATGCTGTACAAACACATATTAAAGGACAGTCTCTGACCCAAAGAATTTACAGTCTAAGGTCCCTATCCTACATTGTGTAGCATACAATTGTGTAATTTAAGATTGTATCACATCCATATGCACAAGGGAAGCAAGTTAAGTTTACACAGGCCACCCTGATTTGATGTTTCTTAAGTTCTGAGTGCTTGACTTTGCTACCTTAGTGTTCTTTTAATATTTTGGTTAGGTTTTGCAGGGGTAGTGATGGAGTGTTTATATATAATTTTCTTTCTCCTCTTTTAGATGACAATCATCTGTGGGGATTAGCATTTTATTTAAAATATCCCATCAACATCCTTTCCAGATTTTTCCCATTTCTAATTCTACTCTTCCTAAATAGTTTTTTAAAAACAAAACAAAAAAAATTGCATACACTTCATGGTTTTGGAGATGTATCCTAAATTTTTATTTCAGGAAGACAGAGTTCCCAGTGTACTTTTTCAGATCTGTTGCTGTTGCCCCTTGATAGACAGTGTACATTCAGTTATTTTTGGAAATCAAACCCTTACTCAGTGCTGTGAAGCACTTTTATGATATGTAATAGTGGAGAAAACCACACTATATGGTGGCGGTGGTGGTGGGAAATATGGCACAATGACACCCATCTGATGCATGTGTTGGTCTACAGCATCCGACTGTACACTATACATAGTGTACTGTATATTGTATCATATAGGTCCAGTAAGATTGATACTTAGGTTTTTAGCAGATAATATTTTTCTGTCCCCACAAACCACTGTGCAGTTTGATGAACACTAGCTGGTGCCAACCCTCCCTCCGAAATGTGACTATTTCAGTGGCACTCGATGGATAGTTTTTAAAGCACTTAAAATCCTGTCACATAAAAGCTACTTAATTATAACATTTGTAATTTTAATCAAATTATTTTCTGATTGCCTGCTACCTTTTTAATTCCTACCTTTCCCACACCTTTGGAGAATTTCAGGTGTTTCACTTCTATATGCTAGTTCTACAGTGGAAATGATCTGTGCCCTAAAATCTATGCAGTATTCCACAGGAGAACATGTGAGACTTGGTAAAGACGGTTGAGCCGCAGCATCAAAATTCAAATTTTAATTACTATAGTAGAAAAAGCTTGCAAATTCTGCCTGTCCTTTCTGTCCATCCATTTCTCCCTTCACCCCCCCACCACCAAAGGAAGCAACAGCCCTTTACTTCCAGATAGCTGGACAAAGAGTTTCCCTTTCTTTACTTCTGACTATCTGATGAACTAGTTTTAAACAAAATCAGTACCTCAGTAAGATATAAAATCCTTTGTTATGCTGAAAATCTTTGGAAACATATTTTTTAAAGTTGGTGAAATTTCATAAATGTGTATTGCAGGGGTCAGCAACCTTTTGGAAGTGGTGTGCCAAGTCTTCATTTATTCACTCTAATTTAAGGTTTTGCGTGCCAGTAACATATTTCAATGTTTTTAGAAGGTCTCTTTCTATAAATCTGTATATTATATAACTAAACAAGTGTTGTATTGTAAAATAAACAAGGTTTTCAAAATGTTTTAGAAGCTTCATTTAAAATTAAATTGAAATGCAGAGCCCCCCGGACTGGTCGCCAGGATCCAGGCAGTGTGAGTGCCACTGAAAATCAGCTTGTGTGCCACCTTCGGCACACATGCCATAGGTTGCCTACCACTGGTGTATTGTTATGGAGATCACACGCAGTAAATTAGTGTTCCCTTTTTCTAAAAGCAATGAACATTATTATGAACACACTAAACCTCTCTGACTGATTAATTTAAAATAATGTCTGTTTCAGTAAGTTAAATATGTAGTAATCTGGAATGAGTACATTTAAGAGCACATTTAAAATATAAAATCAGCTTAGAAATACTGATTAAGAAAATGTAAAAGAGAGAAGAGCTGCATCATGTATTCCATAATATTTAATGTTGTATTCAGCAAGACAGCTGATTCACCCTTACTACAAAATTTTTGCAAATAAATGTCTGACAAACTTCAGGCATATCAAAAAACTTGTGACTGACATTTTTTATTCCCAAGTTTAGTGCTTTTAATTAGGTACCTTCTGCATGTCCATTCTGCGTGAGGGAGAGGGTACAGGAGTCTCTGTGGGGAACTGTGACTCTCCACCACTGTGAGGCGGGCCAGGCGTCTTGTTATTCTTTCTGCGTTGTTTCTCTGCCCCTGCTGGGCTGCAAGCTCAGGCTGCCATCAGGCATAGGGGCACCAGTTTAATAATACTGCATAGGGCCCCATAAATCCTAAGGACGGGCCTGGGGGCACCAAAAAGCGGTGCCTTTGCTCGACAGGGAGGAGCCTCCTGGAGGCACCAGAGAGCCAGAGTGTCCAGCTTGCAGCAGCGGTGAGCCCCAGCCATGGAGGAGCTGGCGCGACGCAGGGGGGCAGGAGCCCCGCAAAGGTGGCGGCACTTCTAGCGGGGAGCAGCTGTACCCACTGCTTCTCCTGCCCAATCTTTACCCTGGCGCCTCCCTGGGGGGCTCCTGCAGGCTGCAACAGATGCATGCGGGCAGAGGCCCCCATGTGCCCCCCACTCCCTCCCTCACCACTCTCAGGCTCTGCGGCTCCTGGGCATGTGAGCAGGGACGCAGGGCCCTGAGCCTGCTTCAGGAGGGGCAGCGGCTGCAGCTCACACTCCCGGGAGCCGCATAGCCCGAGCATTGTGAGGGGAGACTGGGGGGGGGGAGTGCACGGGGGCCTTTGCCTGTATGCATCTGCTGCAGGAGCCCCCAGAAGGCAGCTCCTCCCTGCCGAGCTCCTGCAGCGGCCCAAGTCCAGCAAAGCCAGTGAGTGGACTCGGGGTGGGGAGGGATCACGGGGCTGTGGACCCTCCAGGGGAGTTCCGGGGGCAGGGAGGGGGGAACCTGGTCTGGGGAGCAGCCCCTGGGCACGGCTTGCCCCTGGGGTCTATAAAGGCTCGTTGGGATTTGCCCCTCAATGAACTGATGTTACTGGGGGGGCAGAGTGCAAGTGGAAGTTTCGCCTAGGGCGCAAAATATCCCTGCACTGGCCCTGCTCCTGGACATTATCTCCGGCAGCTACCTGGTCTTTTGGACATACCACCCAGCTGCCTTGTTTTCTTCTCTTCTGCTCCCCTGGTCACTCCGCTCCCATGTTTTATTCTAGATGCTAAGCATAGCTCTTGGTTCCCCTCCTGTTCCATTTATACAGCAGGGGCTGGGTGGCTCCTTCACCTCATTCCCAGCTGCTTTTGGAAAGTCTCCCAGTTCTTCTATGCTATAAAAACCCTGGAAACCTGTAAAAGAAGCTGGAAATGAGTAAAGACGGGTCTCCATGGATCATGAGGAAGTGTTCTGTGGACCTTAGTTTGAGAACCTCTGATGTTTGTTTTCTTTTTGCATTTTATTGCATTTCACTTGGGACCCAAACCATTTCCCATTGAAGCCAAAAGGAGTCTTTCCACAGACTTTAGATTTGGGAGATGGATCTGGCCCATTTATTGGAAAGTGAAAGTAGGCTAATTGGTTTTATTTTTATTTCTAGTCAGTTTCATTCTCAGGTTCTCATGCACTGACTAGAATAATGTTGTTTGCATTCCCAACACTACAGGGTAACAGTTAAATAAATTGTTCTTATTTAATTTTTATATTTAAATCATACATATAAGAGCTCTTCCTCTTTCCCTGCCCCCCTTTAAAAAAAATTATAAAATTTAGGTTTAAAATTTAGTGTGTCTTTTCAAACAGTTTTATATTTTGGAAGAAAGTTTGCAATCAAGTGACCAAATATCCACAATTCCTTGGCACCAATAAAAAACAGATAATTTCCCCTCAAACTCTGTCTACATAATTTATGATATCTCAAATGGAAAATAAATGTACTGAGTTATGAAATAATTTAGCTCTATTACCATTAAATTCCTGCAGGAAAGAGTATTGTAGGTAGGAAGGCAATATAGCATTGTTTTGGGGTATTTTTGTAATACTATTCACTCTGCTGTATTTGTTGTGCTGGTACTATCAGCTAACTTTTCAGCCGTTTGTTAAAACGGGAGTGAAAGGTGTCAAAGTATTGGAGAACATATAGAATGAAATATATATATTATATATATATATAAAATGCCTTTTATACTCAAGATAGCCTAACATTCTTTCCAAATAACGCATGTGATACTGGTAATGCAATGACTCAACTGTATAAATAGATGGAATAACTATTATGCAGCCAGTGATTCAGCTAATTTACAGCCCTGGAAATTAGAATTTGTTTTAATGAGAGAGGGAATGCTAAGAAAGAGATAGGATTTATTCCTATCTCTTTTTGGGAAATGCCTTCAGGTCTTTACTTCTTCTCTGAACAGAGATGGCTAAATGAAACCGTGTGATATCTCAGCCAAAGAATTACATCTTGATCAGGGTGCAGAATTCCCTTTGAGCTGTACTGCACTGCAGTGCTAGCATTTGATATGAGCCCAAAGCCTGCTGTGGAACATGATCTTTTAACATTTTTGCCTAGAGGGAATGTTATCAACTGAGTTATATTGTATTCATGGACTTAATATCTACTTAGACTCAGTTAAATCATTAATATTAACATAAATAGATTATTAGTAGTATTAACATGAGTCTTACATCTATTGTACAACGAGTCACAAGTTTTTTTTCCACTACTGTTACTATGCCATGTAAAACTCTAGTAGACTATATGAATGTTCAGCATACATGGACAGACATACAAGGGCTGCTTTTCTGAATGCACTCCAAATAGCCATAGGACATCAAAATGCTTAACATATATCTCTTATTATTTAACTGATTTTTTCCCCATTAGTAACAAAAGAGAGCAGCAGTTGAGCCCTTCCTTTGTTAAAGCTCAGCACTTAAGAAACTGACATCATTGTAATGGAAACCTGTGTGAAACACTATGACAGTGTTATGCCGACCTGATCATTGGAACTGAAGGTTTTATTCAGTATAATGTTATGCACATTAGTGATTGCCACATACACACTAACCCATCCCAACACCACTTTCAAAACATAGCTTTTAATGGTTAAATATCAAAAAGCTTCAAAGTACATAATAAAGACTATTGTCAAATGAAATGTTTCCTTTTTTCTGTTTGAAAATGTTAAGTACAAAACTTACATCAATATACTACGCATACAGTTTTAACAATCAGAACTTAGGAATTGCAAAAGTTAAGGATGTCACAGTAACCTTAACAGGTGTACTGTGTATATACAGGATCCTATTTTGCCCTCAGATACAACTGTACAAGTCCTATTTCAGAAAATTATAGCTGTATGTCTATGTCTGAGAACAGAATTGGGCTTGTTATCTATTAAGGTTACCTTTAATAACTTGAGTCCTGAGCCTGCAAACACTTATGCAGATACCTAACTTTACAACCATGAGCAGTCTCATTAAAATCCTTAGGGTTACTCATGGTAGTAAAATTAAGCATCTGCATAAGTGTTTGCAGGACTGAGGCTTAAGTTATTAAAGGTAGCCTTACTACATAATAAGCCCAATTCTGTTCTCAGAACTACACATACAGTTTGTACTAAATATGTCCGGTGTGAAAAAAAAGTTAAAATTAGTATGAGAACCTTGGTATTTAATTACTTGTAACTGCAAAACTTTAGTATTGCCAGTCATTTTAAGCTTTTTGCAAATTGTAATTGCAAGCATTGAACACTATGACAGCTATGACAATATCCTGGGCAAACCATATTGAATTAAATTAAACCTTATCAAATTAAGCTTAAGTATTTTAACAGTTCATTGGATTAAAAGTGCAAGTTTATGCACTCTTAAGGGATTGTATGTATTTCTGTGGGGGAAGGGGACCACAGCCCCCCAGGAACTAAGAACCAGGGCTGGCTTTAGGCCAGTTCAACTAATTCCCCTGAATCGGGCCCCATCCCTAAGAGGGCCCTGCACCCAAGCCCCAGTATGGCATACCGGCAAGAGCTGGTGTGCTATACCAGGGTGGCCCAGTTTCCCAGGAGCCAATTTAAAGGGTCTGAGGCTCCCAGCAGGGAATGGAGCCCCAGGCCCTTTAAATTGCCACCAGAGCCCCACTGTTGGAGCCCTGAGGTAGGGCTGCGGGGCTCTGGGGGCTAATTAAAAAGTCTGGGGCTCCGTTACTTCTACCGCCCCAACCCTTTAAATAGCTACTGGAGCCCGGCCGCTTCCCCAGGGCTCCCGCAGCTATTTACAAGCCCGAGGCGGTGGAAGCAGGGGCGCCCTTGGCCCTTTAAATAGCCCCCGAGCCCTGGGCTGCTGCTGCTACTCTGGTGGGGGAGGGGGCACTCACTGTACAGGATGGGCTGTACCCCCTGTACCTGCACCTGCAACCCCTGCCTGCAGCCAGCCCCAGTCTCCAGCCAGCCCCACACCAGCCCATCTCCAGCCAGCCCTGCATCCCCTGCCTGACCCGCACCAGCCCCGCACCCCCTGCCCTGCCTGCAGCCAGACCCTACCTCCAGTCAGCCCCTGCCCTGCCTCTAGCCAGCCCCATGTCCACTGGTGCCCTGCAGTTCCCAGGGCAGTAACCCTTCATACCTGCTTCAATGAGGTGAGTAGGGAGCAGCTGGGACCCACACATGTGCACACCCTAGGGTGACCAGACAGCAAGTGTGGGCACCCGCATGGCCCCACAGTATGCCAACATTTTTATGACTGACCTGGAACAACACTTCCTCAGCTCTCGTCCACTCATGCCCCTTGTCTACCTATGCTACATTGATGCCATCTTCATCATCTGGACCCATGGGAAGGAGACTCTGGAAGTATTCCACCACGATTTCAACAGCTTCCACCCCACCATCAGCATCAGCCTGGACCATTCCACATGGTAGGTCCACTTCCTAGACACCATGGTACAAATAAATGACGGTCACGTTACCACCACCCTATACCGAAAACCCACCGACTGGTATTAAGAAAATGTGTCCACGATATATTTTTATTATCTGCCTCCCTGACCGTGGGCAGCTAGGCCCTGGCGAGGGCCTGGCTATGTGGGGGGGCAAGAACCAGGGCCTTGCCTGGCGACAGGGGGGAATAGGGGCAGGAGAGCAACTGGGACACAGGGGATGGCAAAGCCACACACACAAGGGGGTCTGAGGGCACCACACCTGCCAGGGACTGGAGGGAGGGGCCCCCTGGCAGTAGGGGCATTTGGGAGCCTGGGGGCAGCAAAGCAGCGGCAGCAAATGCCAGGCCTCCCTCGCCAGCTCAGGGCGGAACCTTACGGACAGCTGTAGCAGGCCCCGAGGCAGATGCGCTCCCCCCCGCCCCCGCTTCACTTGGTATCTCCGTCCCCCCACTCGCCCGCCCTTGGGAGTTGGTTTCACCTCCCTCTCACCCCGACCACACAGAAGAGGCGGGGAAAGGGGCGTGACAGAGATCGCAATCGCCTCGCCCCGCCCCCTCATGAGTATTCATTGCGGACGTGTGGCGGCGCGCCGGCGTGAGGAGGAGCCGTGCGGCCCGCCCAGCCCACTTGCTCCAGCGAGCGTAGTGGTGGGCGAGCCCTGCGCCGGCGCTCGCCCCGCCTCCTTGGTGAATATTGATGAGGCGTGATGCGCAGCGTGCTGTCGTATAGTGTGGCGCGGACGGCGATTGGCCGGGTGCGTGTGTGCGCGGTGACGCGTGTCGCGGCGGTGCGGGTCCCGATTGCTGCAGCCGCTTGTCAGTGTGACGAAGATTGGCACCCAGGTAAGCGCTGTCACTCAAACCCGCTCCCAGCCAGCCATCCATCACGGCGCGCCCGCCGCCGCTGGGTGGCCGGGCCCAGACACACAAGCAGACCGGGGATAGCGGGGGGAGCGAGAGCCCGCCACACGGAGCAGCGGGGAGGGGGGCACCCGCTCTATAGCCAACCCGGGAGGGGGGGTGGATAGGGGCGGTGGCGGGCAGGCGCGGGGAGGGGGGAGCGAGGAAATTTCTGGAACAGCCGCCGACTAACCGTTGCCTTTGTGGGAGCGCGAGGGAGGCGGCGCGGGCGCGCGCGCCCCGAGGGGCGGGGGAAGGGAGGCGGCGCGAGGGAAGGGACGGGTAACAGCTGTTTGTGCCGCGAGGGCGGCGGGAGAGCGATATTTAAAAGGACCTTTGCGAGGATTCCGATAGCGCGGGGGCCGGGCCGGCGGAGCTGCTGCCGGGCTTCTGGAGGTGGCGGCGGGGGCTGCGGGCTGGGAGGGGGCTGCGGTCGGTGTGGCCTATCCCGGGCCGCGGCAGCCCCTGGGTGAGACCTGGCCCGCGCGGTGCTAAACCTCACGCCACGTCCCCGCCGAGCCCTGACGTGCCACCGCGGCCGCTTGCGAGCCGCCTGCCCGATAGGTCGGGTCACTGCTGGGTGCTGAGAGTCTGAGTTACAGTTTTTCAAGGCAGAAGAGCCCACGAGATCATCTGGTCTGTGGCCCAGGCCGCCATCAGCACCAGGCTGCTTCCTCACTGTAGGAGCTGGAAAAGCTGACTGGGGTTCCTGCCCCAAGGAGCCTACAGTCTAAACACTTGAGCCTGACACCACTAGATCTGGCTTGCAGGAGTGGGTTATTAGGCCCCCACATAAACAACAAAGGTCCCTACTGTATAGTTCACAGCCCTTCTTAAATCTCATCTTGAATTCCACTTTTTCCTTGACACCCACAAGAAATCAGCCAGTTAATGAATTGTGGTCTGGCAGCCTGACTCAGAAATTACAAGTTGTGCTCATAGGTAGGCTGGGCAGTGGCTGATCTTATTAGCTTTATGCTAAACTGACCAGCTACTATAGTTGCAGCTTGTTTCATTTTATATTATAAGCAATTTGAGGCATGGAGCATGACTTCCTACATGTTTGCACAGCACCTAGAACAATTTGGCCCCAAAACTTGACTGAGGCCTCTGGCCACTGTTGTACTACATATACATAGTAATAATATCGGTACCTCATTTTATCCTGAAATATTTCCTCAATTAGCCACACATCCTGAGTCTATGGAAATGTGGAAGTGTGTGTCCTGTGTACCAGTAGATATCACCCAGAGCTCACCAATTAAAACTCCAATGGTTAACATTTATACTATGTGTTTCTCTGCATGTCTTGCTTTATTTTATTAAAGATAATTTTTTCATCTGTCCAATGGTGTCCCAGCAGGTAATATTTCCAACGCTCTTGAAGATGCAATTGCTGTTTTTGGCTTTGTATGCATCTTTCAATTAATGTTCTCCTTTTGTCCCAGTCATCTACAGAAATGTAACTGGTGTGGTTTCAGGAGGGAAAGTGAGGTTCCAGGTTTATGTTGATAGCCTTATGAATTAGGAATGTTGTGCTACATAATAAACTATTTTTCCCACATAGAGCAATCCAGGCAAAACTTTTTTTTTTTTTCCCCCCTTGACCCTACTTGGACTCTAATAATGTCTGTTCCTTTAAATATCTTACTGGAGTAGAGAGTATGAAACACATTTTGGCTTAGTTTGTAGACTTCTTTGGAGAACTTGGGAATCACAGAGGGTTTTTTTTGTTTTTTGTGGGTCAATTTATTATAAAAGGCTCATCTAATTTAAAATGTCCTATTTAAAACTTGATTGATTTATTGTTTTTTTTTTTTTTAAAGCTTTCTTGCACATAGTTATCGCTGCTTGCTTATTCTAAAATCCATGATCTTGCTCTCATTTCCAATATTTGGTCTATACTCAGTTTTTGTACTGGTATACCTAATTCAGTTAGGGGTTTGGTTTTGTTTTTAACTTTGAAGGAGTTATATTAGTTGGTACCCTAATTATATGGGATTGGAAATAAACAATACCTATATGAGAATAGCTATATTTGATATAAAGCACCTTTGTACTGGCATAACTGGGTCCACATAGGGGTCTTGTACCTCTTTAACTATACATGTATAGTTAAAGTGATACAATTTGTGTGTGTGTGTGGACAAGCCCTAAAATGTTTTTCAAGAATATTAATTGTGTATACAGGATACTTTAATCTCTCAGATTATATTGCAGGCCAGAAAACTAATGACTGCTGGAGCATCAGAAATTTCCTGATCCAAACCCATAATCTCCAGGGTAGCAGATAATAAAAATATATTGTGGACACATTTTCTTAATACCTCTGCCAAAAATTGCAGAAATTTTTTATATTTATAAACTAGTAAGTACAAAAAGTTATAATGAACTGTCTTAAATTATTGAAACTATCTGAGAAATGAGACAACAAATCACATTTATTTGGTGAAATAGAACAGTGTGTCTTTTGAGTTTATCTTTGTTTTTACTATAGCTTAGTATTTAGTGCTTCTTTAATTTTTGTTACAAAATTAGTGCAGCTTTATTTTTTGTTACAATGAGAATAATTTCAGTGCTCAGTTTGTGTTCCAAACATATCTTCAGTTTAGTCTGTCACCATGAATACTTTCAATTTTAGATATTCCCCTGCCCCGATTTATAATAAAGGGCACAAATGTCAACATTAAAATGCAAACTTTATGGCAAGTTCTTAATTTAGTAAATCACTTAAGGACATACTTTAAGCATGTGAATAGTTTCATTGACTTCACTGGCAGTGTGGTGTAGAGGATATAGCACTAAAGAGGAACTCAAGAGAGCTGCAGTTCTATTTCTGGTTCTATCACTGACCTGTTGAGTGACCTTGGGCAAGCCACTTCACCTGTTTCTCCATTTCTAAAGGGGGGTTAATTATACCTGCTGCCTTTCATCTGTGAAATAGATATTTATTTATTCATTACTCACTTGCTTTAAGTGCTCTGCTGAACTAGAACAGTATTTAGTTACCATTTGCTGTATGCTTTATAGAAGTTTAAGAACTCTGTGTGGTGTGTTACAATGGAAATTGTGATACACACTTGGAAAGTCCAATTTGGCATACAGGTTGTTGGCTTACATTCATTTTCTTTATAGTAAAAGGCGTAACTTTTAGATTTTTATTGTTTGTATTATTTTCCATGTCAAATATAGTTGTAAAAGCATGGGTACTCCTTTGAGGCATTCTGTTTAAAAATACTATATTTTAAAAACAGACTTTGATCTTGCATTCCCTATAATCCCACTTAAATCGATAAGAGTTTGGGGTATACTAGAAATACATGTTCAATCTCAGATTTTTCAGATTCTTACAAACTGGGTGTCTTGCTAGTTTTAGTTGCTATGTTTTTTTTCCAAAGAGAAAAAACATAACTACTGTGCAAGAACCAATTTTTATATATTATTTTATCCACACTGCAGATGTAATGCTATAATAAAGTGACAAAGGGTCTAATAGCTGACGTATAAATAAACTGGAAATAGTTTCAAAGGCATTACCATACATAATCATTTGATTTATATTGAATGGCATATACTAACAACCAATTATGAATGACACACAGTACCAGTGCATTCATGAAATTGTCTGTTGTAATAGTACTGTTAATATCCTTAGTGCCAAAAAGATGGGGATCAAAAATGTGTGGGATTTGTACTTAGTGGTCTGGCAGTGAAGAGGCACTTATGCAAAATTGTCACATGCACCTGAATTTGCAGAATTGTTTTCCTGCAATAAAGCACATTAATGTCTTTACCTTGTTGGTGTAAGTGAAACAATTAGAACTATTTTAGGTAGTTTTAAAATTCCAGATATATTATTAATCTCTTGCAGTAGCTGGTGCCTTTTACCTCATTTGCTTAAGGGTTGTGTATGGTTAAAAAGAATAATTCTATCAAGGGATTATTTTTCTCCATTTTTACTGTCTTACCATGATCTGGATTGTATGAAATGTACAACTCAACTGCTTTTCTAAGTGTTGTAAGATTCTCAGAACAGTAAGTTAAAGACAGAGCTTCAGATTTAACTCTTTGTTTTGGTTGCACCCAGACAAGTATTACAAAATATTTTATCAAAAGCCATCATATCTTTTCCCATGATTGCTGAATACTAAAATATTTTTATGCGTAAGCAAATTTTTCCTTTTACTCAGTTCATTCGCCGGTACTGTTGTTTGTGATCTCACACTTCACGATCATGGAAGTGATTCTGATGTCACAAGCATGGCACATTGGTAGCCTAGAATGAAAGTGGGGAAGCGGAGAAAATACAAGGAAACCTTCATCTGACAATGTCAAATTTTAGCTAAATAAGCCTCAAAACAAACCTGCGAGGTAAGTAAACAGTAACAACTTAGTTTCTTCCTCTCTAGAATGGGGATACTGAGGCTACATCTGTATTAGAGACCTTACAGCAGCACAGCTGTATCAATGTAGGTGCTCTATGCCGACGGGAGAGAGCTCTTCTGTTGGCATAATTAAATCATCCCCAACAAGTGGCGCTAGCTGTCATTAGGAGAGCATCTCCCGCTGACATAGTGCTGTGCACACTAGTGCTTCTGTCAAGGTAACTTATGTTGGTTGGGATGTTTTTTGCCCCTCCTCCCCCCATCCCTGACTGACAAAAGTGCTAATGTAGACATAACCTGAGGTAAGTGACATGTCCAAGATTGCCCTATGTTAGAACTGGAAATAAAACCTAGATCATCTTTACATACATGTATTCTTCCTCCTTGCATGTACAGAACAAGTTTGTGGACCACTGGTTTGATATGATAGATATGTGATCTAGGATAAAGGAGTAGCTGGTTATTCTAAATATTCATTTCAGTTCCAAGTGGCAAAGTACAATAAAAAAAATCTTAATTTAAATAACTGGACTTTGATGGGTACCGCATGGGAAGGAGGGAGAGAGGGAAGGGTTTTCAAGTTGAGAGTTTAGCTAGGTCTCAGATTGTTGTTTCTTGAGACAGTCTTTCTTGTTCTAACACAGAAATGACACTCTATTACAATCTCTGTATGTCAGCAACTTAGTACATAATTTAAAGTAGTGATACTCAGTGGTTCAGGAGCCAAAGTAGTGATCAACATTACTCAAAGAGCCACAGTAGTATGAATTCATTGTTTCATTTTCTATACATATATAATTATTCTCACAGCAAAAAGACTGACCAGATATTTTATGAACTACAATTGTTCAATAACATAGTAAAAGCATTCTGTTTGGTTAATAATTAAATCATATTGTTTTAATATCATGTGCTGCAAAGAGCCTCAGGAGACGCAATAAGAAGCCCCTTGTGTCTCCCGAGCCTTAATCTCAGTATCACTGATTTAAAGAGTGAATTTTCTAAACAATTTATAAAAACCCCAACTCTTAAAATTCAGTGGTATGCATCAGCAGTAATAAGCCGTGTTTAAATTACTGTATTATTTCATACTGCAGTATTAAAAAAGCAAAAACCCCTTGTTATTCCTCATTTGTCTCTTACTGGTGAAGCTATTAGTAAAGACTCAACCGATAACTCAGAAAAATACTTTATAAAAAATATGTAATAGTTGGGTCTACATTCCAGGCTTTGTAAAGCAGATCTTGACAACAGGGGATAGAAATACCAGTTTAAGTAATAGTCATATGCTGCCCTTAGACTGGCATTCTCTGGCTCTGTCTGGTGGAACTCCCCACCTTCTGCAGTTCCTACTGCTGATAATAAAAGGGTTATGGTGATTTACTTCTAGTGGAATAAAATAAAAATGAATTACACCACCAGCAGATTAAACCTGTGTTTGTGGGCTTTCAGAATAGTTTCTCTGCCATTTTGAGGATATAGTGAGCTTTGGGGGTAGTCACAGTGGGCTAGGCCCTCTCTACTTACTTACTTTAGAGTTAAAAACAATGGACTAAAGCGAAGGGAAAACAGTTACACAGGCTTCGTTTTTGTTCTCTCAAGTATATGTCCTATATAAGAAACATGGGGGATTCTAAAACGGGAGTTGGAACTTAAGTACATAATATGTGTGTGTATAGAACATAGAGGAGTGAGAGGTGTGTGGGTGCATGTATGTACGCACTGCTTACTCTGTACCTGTTTAGCTAACGAACTTATGTTTCCAGGTCAGTCAGTTCATAACCACTAAATTTATATATATTCTAAGTGATGAAGGTAACAGTGCCTATAGTAAGGTTGTCTGATACTCTCCATTATAAAATTCTTTTTTCAGTTGCTTTTAGCTTTGGCAAATGTAAACCGTTTGGGCTGTCTTAGCTGAAACTTTCCAAAATGATTCAGTTTAAAACAGTTCAACCATTTCTGAGAATGAGATGAGGGAAAAATATATTTTGCCAATTAAAAAACCTTATAGTCTTTGTTTTGAGGGACATGGATGCAGAGACTTGAAATTTGATAGAGTGATTGCATTTGTGCCAGGATTATATTTTTTGCTGCCCTTGTGAAAACTTGCCCAAATTTATTTGAGTTATAAGCCTCTGGAAAAAGTTTACAGTGATTAGCAGTTTGTTAGAGTTCGGCAGCTAAATTCCATAAAGATTCCTTCTGCACTGAGCATGCAGCATCCCAGGACTATAGGGGCTGAGCAGGACCTTCCCTGTAATTGTTTCTCCCAGTTACCAATACCACTGTGGTACCAGGCACAGGAACTGAGCGTCTCTCCTACTGGTGCTCAGACTGCAAGAAGAGCAAGGAGGAAGCAACCTAAGTGAAATGCAGAAGGGTAAAGAGCAGAATTGGTAATGAGGATAAGAACCTGGTGGGGAAGGGAACAGGAGTCAGGCAAGGGCAATGGGCAAGATTCTATAGGACAAAAGAGGGGAAAGGGGATGGAGGGATAGGAACTAATGGGGGCAGAGGAAATAAGGGAGAGGGAGAGGAGTTGGGTGTGGAGGCAGCAGGGAAGGGGAGGGGCCAAGATGGGAGCAGAAGGGGATAGGGAGAGGCTAGGGACAAGAGCAGAAGATGCTTTAACCATTACACCACACTGGAATTAAACCCATTATTCTTGACTCAACATTCCTTTGCTAGCTACAAAATAGTTGTGAAAGCCACTGCCAAAATTTGTCTCACCTCCCTCTAGTAGCAGGACCACATAGAACATAGTCTTTTACTACTGCTGGTTACTCCATTATCTCATGCCAGACAACTGTGCTGTGGATATAACCATCCGAACCCTGCTGGACTCTTGACTTATTCAGTCCACACAAAGACTGTGCTCTAGAAAAGCATCTGGGTTTTGTAGTGAATGAGGCTATGGTCCTTAGGACCCTTGCTTCATTTGTTGCAGAAGTTGGAAGGTGTGCTCTGAATAAGGCAGGGGACTGCAGGATGAGCAAAGGGTGGTCTTGTGGTTAAGACAATTGAATGCTTCACTAGAGAACTGGATTCGATCCTTACCTCTGGAACGTAGTTCCTCTGTGATTCTGCACAAGTTACTAAACCCAGAATTTTCACAGTTAGATGCTTATTGGGTGTGCTTTGTTTTCTGGGTGTCCAACAAGAGACATCTTGGGCCAAATTTGCAGAAGTGTGAAGAGCTCATGATTACAAGTGATGTCAATGGTAGCTCCAGTCTGAGTCTATTCATTGCTATAAAATACTAAGTATTTTGAAAAACCAGGCCTTGGGCTTCTCAGGTTGGGCACCCAGAATTAGTAGACACTTTTGACATTTTTGTCATTGGTCTCTGTCCCTTAGTTCACCATGTCTAAAATGAGGATACTATCTCACAGGGATATTGTGAAGATAAATTCATTAGTGTTTGTAAAGAACTAAGGTATTAAATTGAGTGCACTGCAGAAAAACCTTTAAGAGATTAATAATTCTTTATTCTGTGCTGGCTTTGGATGAAGTGAAGTAGATAGTGTATGGGCCACACTGAATTACAAGGCTAAAATAAAATACGGAATAACTACCCATTAAAAAAGCAGCATATGCTAGTCCCATATGAACCTAATTTGGCTAACTGGAGGCCAAGTGAAGCTGCTAAAGCCAGTGGGAATAGAGGACAATGATGAGCATCCCAAGGTTCACTGACAGGAGGTCACAAGCTTTCTAAGGTTCATGATGTAAGGAAGCTGTCATGAGCAGGTGAGGGAAAATTCATTTACCAGGAAACCCTAAAGGGGTCCTGGAGACTAGTGAGGAAAGGCACCTATGGCCGAGATCCCTTTCATGGGGTCTTGAGAGCAAAAGAAAGGATAAGGAGATTTCTCCCCACCCCTGCCCACTGCTGAACTTCAGGTCTCCTTCCAGTCCGCTTTATTCCTCACCACCATTCCTGCAGAATTTAGGAGGACAGCCCAAGTCCTGTGTTCAGTAGGAAGCTGAGAGGAAGGGAACTGTTGTGTTCTGTAGGAGAGGATCCCTGATTCTGAGTACCCTTATAGAGTTACAGGACTTCTCTTCACCAGATGGGTGTGGGGATACTGGTTATTTGGAGACTTTGTAGCCAGCAGCCCCAGGTAGCATTCACTCCAGACCTCCAGGAGACCTTCCAATTTTTGGACCCCCTTCAGTCCATAGGAAAAAGGAGCTTTCCTCCAGCTAGCTTAAGGTTTTTTTTTAAAAACCCAGGACCTTTTAAGGGGAAATGGAGATTGCAGGTATATATATTTGGGTTAAGTGAATGTTACCTCAAGAATGCTAATGTAAAAACAAAGGAAATGTAGAGTTACATTGCGCTTCTTAAATGAAGCATCCTAACTTGTTTAATTCTTCCTTCATAGTGATGCATTTAGAAAATTAAAAGCTTGTACTTCCTTATCCATCCATACTAAAGTTTCATTTTAACAGTGACCATAAAAACAAAGTTAATGTAATCATACAGTGGTTGTGCCACTTAACAACATTGTTAGTCATAAGTAGCACATATAAAATGATTTTACAAATTCCTAATTTGACAGACTGTATATTGAAGGCAGTCTTTACTCACTCATCACTAAGGACCTAATCCCATCAAATGCTGAGGGCACATAACATTTCATGTGAAATGCATAGTACCTTATAGGCTCAGTCTCTCTGATGGCATGTGGCCAAGTGTCACTAGACACAAAATGATCCATATGCAGTTTTAGCATGCCCAGACTATTACATTAGATTATT
This sequence comes from Gopherus evgoodei, assembly GCF_007399415.2. Taxonomy (NCBI): domain Eukaryota; kingdom Metazoa; phylum Chordata; order Testudines; family Testudinidae; genus Gopherus; species Gopherus evgoodei. The sequence continues at coordinate 159,407,663 of NC_044322.1, read as the reverse complement.
TACAAGAAAAAAGCAAAGATTAATATAGTAACAAAGTAACAGTGGAAATGTCTCTATGAAACATAAATCCAGTGTTATGTAATGCATATCTTTTTAGCTCTCCACGTGCAAAGAAATGATGAAGGTAAGCTTTTGTCTCCTTATGGGCAGAGTTTGGGTGCCTTGTTTGAGAAACGTAACATTTCCAACATTGATTTCCAATTTAACATTCTTGAAAGATAAGATGCACTCAAACCTTAACTTTGTCTTATGCTCTTTTTCATGTCTGTGTGGGGTAGTGGCTTGATTGGATCCCAAAGCAGTCAAGGGAAAAGTTAGAGAGAGTCCTGTGGCACCTTATAGACTAACAGACGTACTGGAGCACGAGCTTTTGTGGGTGAATACCCACTTCGTCGGATGCACTCCACACTACATGCATCCGACGAAGTGGGTATTCACTCACAAAAGCTCGTGCTCCAATACGTCTGTTAGTCTATAAGGTGCCACATTACTCTTTGCTGCTTTTACAGGTCCAGACTAACACGGCTACCCCTCTGATAAGGGAAAAGTTATATAACATCAAATTTTCCTCTTACTGTAATGGAAAATCATACCAGTGACTTTTGTCTACATGGGGCAATTGACTAGAATAGCTATAGCGGAATAACTGTTTCACTATAGCAGAATAATTACTCTGCTATAGCTGTGCTGTTATAACTCCCTGGTGTGGGCATACTATTATGGAATAAAAGTGACACTCTGGAATAGAATGGCCATGCTGCAAAGTCACTCCAGCATAGCTATGGTAGAATCGTTATTTGACTCTAGATATGTTAGTCAATTTCCCTGTAGACAAGCTCTTTTTTGCAAGCTCATGCTCTGGGAATCCCATATACATCCTTCAGACAAACAAAGATTACAATATTTTTAGCTATCTTGTAAACAACAGACACAGAACAACTGTAGTATATGCTCAGTAGTGTTTAGGTAAGTCAGAGACAAGTAATCACTTCAACCGCAGTGGAATAAGTGTGTCCCTGTGATACAGTACACCCTTGTACACTATGTTGCTATATTATTGCATTAGTAAGTTCATTGATTTAAACAATATCTTTAATGTATGCATCTGTCAAGGTGTGCACAGGTCTTCGTGTTTTTAAAAGTTGAAGTAGGCACTGAGAGAATGAATGTGCAAAGTAAATTCTTCTGTTAAAATGGTAGGATATTATTTTGTGTGCTTTCTTTTATAGAATTGGGCCTCTGGGCTCAAGTTACCTTGTTTTGGTTTTTCGCAAAACCTCAGTGGTGCTTTGCCTTTTTCAAGTGACAAAAGCAAACTGCCTTTGATTTTGACTTCCTAACCTATAGGGATATGCAGTATTTTACACTTGCCAAGTTACTGTACCCTTTCTGACCGTATCAAGCTAAAATAGTCTCCATTTTGGCTTTCATTGGTTCCGTGGCCATTGTGATCATCTAGTCTGACCTCCTGTAGTATGCGCCTTAGAACTTCCCCAAAATATGTCTGAGAGCAGGGGTTCTCAAGCTTTTTCTTTCTGAGGCCGCCTCCTCCCTCCCAACATGCTGTAAAAGCTCCACTGCTCACCACTGCCTCAACAACTATTATTCTGCATATAAAAAACAGGGCCAGCAAGCAAAATGACTCAAGCTAAGGCTTGAGCTGTGGGTGGCGAGGGTCAGGGCCCCAGGCTTCAGCCCCGCACGATGGGGCTTTGGTTTTCTGCTCTGGGCCCCAGGGAATCTAACATTGACCCTGCTTGGTGAACCTCCTGAAATCTGTTCAGAGCCCCCCAGGGGGCCTCAGACCCCTGGCTGAGAACTGCTGTCTTAGAGCACAGCTTTTAGAAAAAATCCAACCCTGTATTAAAAATTGTCAGTGATAAAGGAGCCACCATGACGCTTGTAAATTGTTCCAATGGTAAATTACTGTCACTGTTTTTAAAAAAAAATGTTCTTATTTCCTGTCTGAATTTGTCTAGCTTCAACTTCTGCTATTGGATTGTTATACTTTTCCCAACTAATTTGAAGAACCCATTATCACATATTTGTTCCCCTTTTAGGTACTTACAGACTAATCAAGTCACCCCTTAGCCTTCTTTGTTAAGCAAAATAAATTGAGCTCCTTGAGTCTCACTATACCACATATAGTATTTTCTAATCCTTTAATAATTCTCATGGCTCTCTGAACACTTTCTAGTATATCAACATCCTTTTTGTCTCCAGTTCTGGTGTCCACAATTCAGTCTCACCAGTGCCATACATGAGGTAAAATAACCTCTCTATTTCTGCTCAAGATTCCCCTGTTCATGCAGCTGAGGATCGCATTAATCCTTTTGGCCACAGTATCTCACTGGAAGCTCATGTTATGGTGATTATCCACCAGGACCCCCAGTTCTTTTTCAGAGTTGCTGCTTCCCAGGATAGAATCCCCCTCGTGTAAGTATGGCCTATATTCTTATGTTCCTAGTTGTATACATTTAGATTTTGCTGTATTAAAATGCACATTGTTTGCTTGCGCCCAGTTTACCAAGCGATCCAGATCACTCTGTATCAGTGACCTGTTTTCTTCATTATTCATCACTCTAATTTTTGTGTCATCTACAAAGTTCATTGGTGGTGATTTTATTTTCTTCCAGATCACTGATAAAAGTGTTAAAAAGCATAGGACCAAAAACCAGTCCCTGCAGGACCCTGTGAGAAACACACCTACTTGTGACCTGTCAGCTAGCCAGCTTTTAATCCATTTAATGTGTGCCATGTTAATTTTAAGTCATTCTAGTTTCTTAATCAAAATGTCATGTAATACCAAGACAAATGCGTTACACAAGTCCAAGTACTTGACTTCAACACACCTTTATCAACCAAACTTGTAGTATCATCAAAAAAAAATACCAAGTTAGTTTGACAGGATCTATTTTCCATAAATCCATGTTGATTTACATTGATTACCCTTCTTTAATTCTTTATTAATCAAGACCCATATCAGCTCATCCATTATTTTGCCCTGGATCAATGTCAGGCTGAGAGGTCTGTAATTACATGGGTAATCCTGTTTACTATTTTAAAATATTGGAACATTAGCTTTCTTATAGTATTCTGGAACTTCCTCAGCATTCCAATACTTAGTGAAAATCAACATTAATGTTCCAGTGAGCTCCTCAGCCAGTTCTTTTAAAACTCCTGGATACAAGTTATGGGGCCTGCTGATTCAAGTGTCCAACTTCAGTAGCTGCTGTTTAACATCCTCCTGAGATACTAGTGGAATGGAAAGAATGTTATCATATGATATAACTATCATCTTTTTTTCCCTATATACAGAACAAAAATATATATTGAACACCTCTGTCTTTTCTGCATTACTACTGATAAATCTATCATTTTCATCTAATACTGGGCCAATACTATTGTTAGGATTCTTGTAGTTACTAATACGCTTTAAAAAACTCCATACTGTTCGTAACTCTTCCAGTCATAGATATCTCCTTGTATCTCTTTGCTTTCCTTATCAATATTCTACCATTCCTAGCTTCTGATTTATATTAACTACTATCAACTTCTCCTTTTTTCCATTTTTATATAGTGTGTGTGTGTGTGTGTGTGTGTGTGTGTGTGTGTGTTTGTGTGCACCTTCACGTCCTCTCTAAATCAGGTAGGGTTTTTTTGTTAACTAATATAGCATTCTTCCTCAGTTGTGAGATTTTGGGCATTTAGTATGGTGTTTTTAATGATTCCCAATTATCATTCACATTTCTCTGATTAAATTCCTCCTTCCACCTGACTTTCCTCATAAGTGTGTTACATTTTGTGAAATTGGCACTTTGAAAGTACCACGTATATATATATTACTGGTCTGGACTTTACATATTTAGTGTGCAAACAGAATAATCAAGTCATGATCACTTGTATCTTAGGCCTGGTCTACACTACGCATTTATACCGAATTTAGCAGAGTTAAACTGATTTAACTCTGCACCCATCCACACAACGAAGTCCTTTATATAGATATAAAGGGCTCTTAAAACCGCTTTCTGTACTTCTCCCCGACGAGGGGAGTGGCGCTGAAATTGGTATTGCCACGTCAGATTAGGGTTAGTGTGGCCGCAATTCGATGGTATTGGCCTCCGGGCGGTATCCCACAGTGCACCATTGTGACCGCTCTGGAAAGCCATCTGAACTCAGATGGACTAGCCAGGTAGACAGGAAAATCCCTGCGAATTTTTGAATTTCATTTCCTGTTTGGCCAGCTTGGAGAGCTCACCAGCACAGGTGACCATGCAGAGCTCATCAGCACAGGTAACAATGCAGTCTCCTGAGAATCGAAAAAGAGCTCCATCATGGACCGCACGGGAGGTACAGGATCTGATCACTGTATGGGGAGAGGATTCCGTGCTAACAGAACTCTGTTCCAAAAGACAAAATGAAAAAACATTTGAAAAAATTTCCAAAGCCATGATGCAGAGAGGCCACACCAGGGACTCAGTACAGTGCCGTGTGAAAGTTAAGGAGCTCAGACAAGCCTACCAGAAAACCAAAGAAGCAAACGGAAGGTCCGGAGCAGGGCTGAAAACATGCCGCTTCTGCGCTGAGCTGCATGCAATTCTCGGGGGGTCCGCCATCACTACCCCACCCCTGTCCGTGGATTCCAAGGTGGGGATGGTAATCTCAGCCATGGCTGAGGATTCTGCGGACGGGGAAGATGAGGAGCAGGAAGAAGAGGACCCACCCTGACGGAATTATCCTCCCAGCCCTCCCAAGCCACTATCCCAGACAATGAAGCCATGGAAGCGACCTCTGGTGAGTGTACCTTTGTAAATATAAAACATGGTTTAAAAGCAAGCGTTTTTTAATGATTAATTTCCCCTGAGGACTTGGGATACATTCGCGGCCAGTAAAGTTACTGGAAAAGTCTGTTAACATGTCTGGGGATGGAGCAGAAATCCTCCAGGGACATCTCCATGTAGGTCTCCTGGAGGTACTCCAAAAGCCTTTGCAGAAGGTTTCTGGGCAAGGCAGCCTTATTCCGTCCACCATGGTAGGACACTTTACCACGCCGTGCACATAGCAAGTAATCGGGTATCATTGCATGACAAAGCCTTAGCTTTGTCCCAGTCCCGGTGATTGCTGGCATTCAAGCAACATCCGTTCTTTATCTTGCTGTGTTATCCTCAGGAGAATGATATCGTTCATGGTAACCTGGTTGAAATTCCGGAATTTCTACTGGGCTGTTTGCCTGTTGCTTAAAAGAAATCCTTCCTTGCAGATAGCCAAGCAGGGGGAAAGGGGACGGGTGATTGGCGCTGAGCTTTTTCACGTTTGGGCAGCAAGGATCTTCCCTGCTACCAGCCACGCGGTGGGGGAGAGAGGGAGATGTTTAGCAGTGATCTTCCATGATACCAGCCACGCGGTGGGAGGAAGGGTAAAGCGATCATCCCAGAGAATTGGATGGGGGGGTAGTTTCTGCTGCTGCATCTTAACAGGAAAGAAGCACCACTGAACAGGCTTTGCTTGCTATTTGGTAAAGGAGGGTGCTGGATATATGAAGGCTGCAGAAGACAATGGCTTACTATGGCCGCATGCAAGCCGAATTCTGCTGCCTGGACCTGCGTCTGTGAGATTTCTAACACCCGAGCCGCAGGCACTAAATATTGAGATGCAAAATGCAACCTTGTAGTGAAATCACATGTGCTATGTAAGGTGAATAGTGTTGTTCACCGTGAAAGAGTATAAGCATTGTTCTGTAAAATGTATCTTTTTAAATACTTCTCTCCCTTTCTTCCTTCCCTCATGCAGCTGCAAATTTTTCAAGCCTCCTTACTCCATCCAGAAGGCTATCTCAGATAAGGTGGCGGAAAAAAAAGACGCGAGACAAAATGTTCTCAGAAAAAATCATGGAAGTGACCCGTAATGAAAGAGCTCATCTGAATGAGTGGAAGGATGTGGTATCAAATTACAGGAAAGATGCCAGTGAACGTGAGGACAGGAGGGACGCTCGAGATGAGAGGTGGCGGCAGGAAGTTCAGACGTGTAGGCAGGAAGATCAGTGGTGGCGGGATGCAACTCTGGGGCTGCTGCGTGATCAAACTGACCTGCTCCAGCATCTGGGGGAGCTTCAGGAACAGCAGCAGGATCACAGAGTGCTGCTGCAGCCCCTGTATAACCACCCTCACCATATTCCACATCCTCCTCACCCAGACGTGTAAGAACGCATGGGGGGAGGCTCTGTGCACCTGCCCACTCCAGCCCCATGGACAGCCCAACCAAAAGGCTGTCATTACTTTGAAATATTTTTAGCGACCTTTTTCTTCCCTCCTATCCTCCTCCCAAACCACACCCGGGCTACCTTGTCAGTTCTCTCCCTCTTTTTATAATGAATTAATAAAGAATACATGATAGTGAATTTATTTCCTTAAGCAAACTGTAATTGAAGGGGGAAGGTGGGTAGTTTACAGGGAATGAGTCAATCAAGGAGAGGGGGGTTCATCAAAGGGAAACAAACACAGCAGTCACCGTACCCTGGCCTGTAATGAAACTCATTTTCAAAGCTTCTCTGATGCGCACCGCTTCCTGGTGTGCTCTTCTAATCGCCCTGGTGTCTGGCTGCGCGTAATCAGTGGCCAAGTGATTTGCCTCAGCCTCCCATCCCGCCATAAAGGTCTCCCCCTTACTCTCACAGAGATTGTGGAGCACACAGCAAGCAGCAATAACAAAGGGGACATTGGTTTGGCTGAGGTCTGAGCAAGTCAGTAATGTGCACCAGCGCGCCTTTAAACGGCCAAATGCACATTCTACCACCATTCTGCACCTGCTCAGCCTGTAGTTGAACAATTCCTAACTACTGTCCAGACTGCCTGTGTATGGTTTCATGAGCCATGGCATCAAGGAGTAGGCTGGGTCCCCCAGGATAACAACAGGCATTTCAGCATCCCCAACTGTTATTTTCTGGTCTGAGAAGTAATTCCCTTGCTGCAGCCGTTTAAACAGAGTAGTGTTCCTGAAGACGCGAGCGTCATGAACCCTTCCTGGCCATTCCATGTGGATGTTGGTGAAACGTCCCTTGTGATCCACCAGTGCTTGCAGCACCATTGGAAAGTACCCCTTGCGGTTTACATATTCGGTGCCCTGGTGCTCCGGTGCCAAGATAGGGATATGGGTTCCATCTATCACCCCCCCCCCCACAGTTAGGGAATCCCATTGCAGCAAAGCCATCCGCTATGACCTGCACGTTTCCCAGAGTCACAACCTTTCGTAGCAGCAGCTTAATGATTGCTTTGGCTACTTGCATCACAGCAGCCCCCACAGTAGATTTTCCCACTCCAAATTGATTCCCGACTCACCGATAGCTGTCTGGCGTTGCAAGCTTCCAGAGGGCTATTGCCACTTGCTTCTCAACTGTGAGGGCTGCTATCATCTTGGTATTCTGGCATTTCAGGGCAGGGGAAAGCAAGTCACACAGTTCCATGAAAGTGCCCTTACGCATGCAAAAGTTTCGCAGCCACTGCGAATCGTCTCAAACCTGCAAAGCTATGCGGTCCCACCAGTCTGTGCTTGTTTCCCGGGCCCAAAATCAGCATTCAATGGCTAGAACCTGCCCCATTACCAGCAGGATCTCCAAAGCGCAGGGGCCCGCGGTTTGAAAGAATTCTGTGTCCATGTTCTCGTCACTCTTGTCGCCGCACTGCTGTAGCCACCGCCTCCTCGCCTGGTTTTGCAGGTCCTGTTCAGCATAGACTGCGCGATAATACGCGAGGTGTTTACAGCATCCATGATTGCTGTCTTGAGCTCAGCAGGGTCCATGCTTGCTGTGCTATGGCGTTTGCACAGTTCACCCAGGAAAAAAGGCGCAAAATGGTTGTCTGCTGCTTTCACGGAGAGAGGAGTGAGGCTGTACCCAGAACCACCCGCAACAATGTTTTTTGCCCCATCAGGCACTGGGATCTCAACCCAGAATTCCAAGGGCAGGGGAGACTGCGGTAGCTATGGGATAACTACCCACAGTGCAACGCTCTGGAAATTGACACCAGCCTCGGTACATGGACGCACACCGCCGAATTAATATGCTTAGTGTGGCCGCATGCACTTGATTTTATACAGTCTGTTTTTAAAAACTGGTTTCTGTAAAATTAGTATAATCCCGTAGTGTAGACATACCTTTAGCTACCATTAATTTTTACTTCTGTGACCAGCTCCTTTTTATGTGTTAAGATGAGGTCTTATATAGAGTTCCCCCATGTTGGATGCAACACTTTTTGAATTAGGAAATTGTCATCTATACTATTTAGAAATCAAGGATATTTTATTGCTGGCAACATGAGACATCCAGAATATGTCACTCAAATTGAAGTCTTCCATGATCATGTAGCATTTTTCCCTATATATTATAGGTAAGTGTGTAAGGAGCTGGTCATCCTGTTCACTAGTGTGTTTTGTTGGTCTGTAGTAGACACCAACTAATACCCCATCTTGTGCTTTATCTGTTAGTACAGTATTTCCCAAAGTTAGGATGCTGCTTGTGTAGGGAAAGCCCCTGGCGGGCCGGGCAGGTTTGTTTACTTGCTGTGTCCACAGGTCCGGCCAATCACATCTCCCAGTGGCTGCGGTTTGCTGCTTCAGGCCAATGGGAGCAACTGGAAGCAGCACGGGCTGAGGGATGTGCTGGCCACCATTTTCAGCAGCCCCCATTGGCCTGGAGCGGCGAACCGCAGCCAGTGGGAACCACAATTGGCCGAACCTGCAGATGCGGCAGGTAAACAAACTGGCTCATCCCATCTCGCCAGGGGCTTTCTCTATACAAGCGGCATCCCAAGTTTGGGAAACACTGTTAGGACATTGATCCATAAATATTTAGGATCATTTTCTTCTAATTTGTCAGTGATTCAGAAACATAATATTATTTTTGACCTAGTGCGCCATTCACTCTCCCCTTTTGCCCACTTTATCCTTTTAAAATAGCGTGTAACCATTGATTTTAACATTTTAATCACCACCAGGTTTCAGTAATACTAACCAGACTGAATGAGCAGAAAAAAAATGAGCAAATCCTTTTGTTACCAGGATCCTAGCATTGGTGTTTAGGCAATTAAAGAATTTCTTCTCTTTATGTCCTTTGGTTCCTTTAATTTTCTTCTCAACAGCTAAATCTGTGCTGTATGAGTGCTCATACCTTCCCTCTTTTTACCCTCTTTAAATCTTGCCTTATTTCTAGGACTACTCGAGGAATAAAATTAGTTTTAAAAAACCTCAGCAAAATTAGACTCAAGCCTAGGCTTCACACTGTCCCAACCTATGGACGCTCAGTGATTTCCAGTGGCACTCCAGTCTTCTCTCTCCCCCGCCCTTTTATCTCTTATCCTTAAAAGGACAGCACATGCAAACCTCGTCCAACCCTCCCTGCATCATTTTCTCATCTTATGTCTTCTGGAGGAAAACATAGTTGTCTGCTAATGCCTCAAGTATCTTCATGGGGAGGACTGCACAACCACAACCCCATGTGATTTCCTCCCATCCATACTAACACAACTTCCTCTCACAGCATCCTTTCCCATCCAGTCTCCACACTTCAGTAGTACCCTTCCACCTAGATTTTGTCCTCCTTAAGCACCTTTCTCTGCTCACACTTGGTGTCTTACATGAGTGAGGGTCAAGGGACTGTTTTTAATTCCTAGAGGAGCAGTGTTAACCCTCTCCCATAGAGTAGAATACACTCTCTAGTCCACAACAATACATATAATATGTACTGATAACATTCATAAAGGTAATATAGTAATCCCCAGACATACTGCATGCAGTTGCAGTACTGAGGCCACAGGATCTCTCTCCACAAAGACAACAGTGAGGAGTTGCAGAAAACAAGGGGTATCTAGCTGCTTGGGGGAGGTGAGGCTTTGGTGGATAAGGGAGAAAGTACTATGAACCACTGTGTCCTCATTATAGTTTATCCCAGGAATAAAAAACTGGCCCTTTGAGGTATTGGTTCTACAGTGAACACAACTGACGTTCTAGATCTCAAATCCAACCATTTCCAGTTCAGTTTCCAAAATTTACTTTTGGGGTTTGTCTTTTTTCATTCTAGCTACATTTTAGAAAAATTGCTATATGATTAGAAATATGGAGTCTTGAATAACTGAGTACATAGTTTTATTTTAAATTACAACTGTGTATTAAAGAATCACTGCTTTTAAGCTGCTGTTTCACTGCTCGACCTCTGTATGGCGTTAGCATCGTGACCATTCCCTTGAGATAGTTTTATTGACCATAAATTTTGCTCCTGGGTTAACTGCCATTTTTCAATAGTGTTTTCAGGAACCATATTTTCTGAGTACATTTTCATAATTTCTGCATCAGTTTTATGATCGTTTTAAAATGTCAAACATAATTCAATATTAAGTGCTAATTTAAAGAAGGCTTTTTAAACTGCTTTGTAAACCTATAATACAACCTACTAGCTCTCTGCATATGGGAAGAATAATTCCTAACATTATATTCTGCGTATTTTTTCATGTAGTATTTTGAGAGAGTACAATTAAGGATATCAAAAAAGCTGATTAATAATTCTTGACTCTGTGTTTTGATTTGATATGGAAGAGCTTTCTTTAAGACAGTACACAGTTGTTCTGATTTGCCATCACTAGATTTATTTTGGATTTATTTTGCCTTGGGTTGCCCAAGCAAACAGATGTTGATCCAGAGAGTAAAATACAAAGGTTCCACATACAGTGGAAAGAAGATCAGCAGTCACAATATTTGCTTTCTTTTGCAAGCACTGGCACAGGGGCAGGCAACCTACGGCATGGGTGCTGAAGGCAGCACGCGAGCTGATTTTCAGTGGCATTCACACTGCCTGGGTCCTGGCCACCGGTCCATGGGGTTCTGCATTTTAATTTAATTTTAAATTAAGCTTCTTAAACATTTTGAAACCTTATTTACTTTACATACAATGGTTTAGTTATATATTATAGACTTACAGAAAGAGACCTTCTAAAAAGGTTAAAATGTATTACTGGCACGTGAAACCTTCAATTAGAGTGAATAAATGAAGATTCAGCACACCACTTCTGAAAGATTGCCGACCCCTGCACTAGCAAAAGCAATGTTGGAGGTTGTAAGATGAGGGCAAGTCAACAATAAAGACTAGGCAGTTTATTCTTTTTTTTAATATGTCCTTTCCCCCCCGCACCCCCAATAGAAATGGTAGAAAAAAACATCTTACCATTACATTTTTTTAATAACCCTTGTTTTTATTACTCTGTTTTCTGGGGGGAAAATTTCATTTCCAGCTGATAAGCTCTTTACCAAATTATTATTTCCATCTGAATTTTTCCTTATTGGTTCCTAGGTGTGTATCTGCTATCTTGTGCAGCAATGAGCCTGGAATTCAATCTGCTGGAATAAGACAATGGCCTCTACATCCAGTTGAAATAAAGGGGTGAGCAGCTTCCTTGCGGCTGGTACCATGTTAACTCCTCTTTTAACAGGCAGATGGAGGCAAATTCCATTATATTTTGCTCGCTAGCCTGCCTCGGGCAGGAGAAATACCTTTTTTTTTAAACTTTGCTGTGTATGAACACAAAAACATGGATGGTTGTATAGAAAGTATTGGTACTACCGGTACTGCTACTAGTCATACTGGATCAGGTCAGTGGTCCACATCTATCTGTCTGTCTAACTGTGACCAGTACTAAATGCTTCAGAGGAAGGTGTAGTTTAATAAACAAAAAATCCTATAAGGAATAATTATGCACTAATAATTCCGTAAGAGAAGTTTCTTCATGACCCCAGACAACTAATGCTTGGTTTATACCCTAAAGAATGAGGTTTTATATCTCTTATAACTATCTGCTGTATTTAGTCTTACTCCAGATGACATTGTTTGTTTATATCTGTTTCTTTATTGAATCCTACAAAACTCTCTTTAAGCCATATCTTGCACCAATGAATCCCACAAGGTAGTTATGCCTTGAGTTAATATCATTGGGTGTCCACTTTCTTAATTTATTATGACAGTAAATAGGAGCACATTACTGACCTGTATACCATTAAGCATTTTATATACCCGATTCAGCTCACCTGTTGATCTCCTGTCTAAACTACATAGATGGTCTTGTTCAAACAAGGAACTCTTTCCATGCCTCTAACCATCATTGTTACTCTTCTGTGAACCTTCTCTATTTCTGCTATCCTTTTTTTAATTGAATTATATTTTTGCTGACTTGAATTGAGTGCAATATTACAGATGAGGAAGTACAGCCAATTTATATAAAGACGCTATATTATGTTTTTCTTATATTATCTCTTTCTTAATAAAACCTAACATAATTTGTTTTTACCACCACTGCATAATGAACAGATATGTTTCTTTAGTTATACACAATGAAGACTCAGTCTTTCCTCATAGACATAGAATCATAGACTTCAAGGTCAGAAGGGACCATTATGATCGTCTAGTCTGACCTCCTGCACAACGCAGGTCACGAATCTCACCCACCCACTCTTGTAATAAACCCTAACCTCTGTCTGAGCTATTGAAGTCCTCAAATCATGATTTAAAGACTTCAAGGTGCAGAGAATCCTCCAGCAAGTGACCTGTGCCCCACGCTGCAGAGGAAGGTGAAAAATCTCCAGGGCCCCTGCCAATCTGCCCTGGAGGAAAATTCCTTCCCCATCCCAAATATGGTGATCATCTAAACCTTGAGCATGTGGGCAAGACTCACCAGTCAGAATCCCAGGGAAGAATTCTCTGTAGTAACTCGGATTCCACCCCATCTAACATCCCGTCACAGGCCATTGGGCATATTTACCGCCAATAGTCAAAAGATCAATTAATTGCCAAAATTAGAATATCCCATCATACCATCCCTTCCATAAACTTATCAAGCTTAGTCTTGAAGCCAGATATGTCTTTTGCCCCCACTGCTCCCCTTGGAAGGCTGTTCCAGAACTTCACTTCTCTGGTTAGAAACCTTGTTCTAATTTCAAGTCTAAACTTCCTAGTGTCCAGTTGATATCCATTTGTTCTTGTGTCCACATTGGTACTGATCTTAAATAATTCCTCTCCTTCCCTAGTATTTATCCCTCTGATATATTTATAGAGAGCAATCATATCTCCCCTCAGCCTTCTTTTGAGGGTGTTTAGGTTAAACAAGCCACGTTCTTTGAATCTCCTTTCATAAGACAGATTTTCCATTCCTCGGATCATCCTAGTCACCCTTCTTTGTACCTGTTCCAGTTTGAATTCATACTTCTTAAACATGGGAGACCAGAACTGCAAACAGTATTCCAGATGAGATCTCACCAGTGCCTTGTATAATGGTGGATTCAGTTAATTTAGAGCCAATCAGTGTGCATGATTAGCTCAAATTGTTCTTTTCAGTTTGCATTACCTCGGAGTTGTCTTTGCTGAATTTTTATCTGTCATTGTCTTGTCCAGTATCGTTCTCATCCACCGAAATCCACAGAAGGAGGCTATGGGGAGGACAGCTCTGATAGGATTCCTTTTAAAAGTCCTCCTCATATGTTCCATTTAGAGGAGATGGTGTTGGAGCCCTTCTCAGTGGAATGGGCTGCAGATCTGCTTCCAAATACCAAATCTCTCTTCCTCCTCCCCTTCCACATAGGTGGGGGAGATGCAAATGTGGGGAGTCCTCTCTGTGTCAGAATCAGGCATGATGGGGTCATCCAGGCTGTTGTTAGGACCTTGTTAAGTTCCTCATGTTCTTCTGTAGTGTTGACTAGTTTACATAACTTATCATATGCAGATTTTGCCACCATACTCTTCACACTCATTTTCAGGTCCTTTAATAATGATATGAAATTACATTAGTCTGAAAAAGATTCCTTTGGACAGACTCCCTAATAACCTCTTTACACATTGAAAATTAATGATTTATTCCTATTTTCTGTTTTCTCTGTCTTGACTAGTTTCTTACTAAGAACAGAACATCATCTCGTTCTGTGACTACATAGTTTCCATAGTAGCCTTCTGTGAGGGACTTAATATGAACTTTCAAAAGGATTTTACCAAATTATATCTTCTGGTTCTCCTTTATTCATTTAATTTGACTTATTCAAATAATTATAGGAGATCAGAGAGGCACAATGTAAATTTATAGAGCCATGTTGATTTGTCTCTCTATCGCCATCAGACATGAAATGCGAGTAGCCTATAACAGTAGGGAAAATGTACAGTTCTTCTTCTCCTCACTGCATTTACAAGTGAAGACATCTACATGGTTTCCCCAAGCATAAACTATCAGATAAAACAGAAAGAGACTCACCTGAAGATATGATGAAACTCTGAGAAAGCTGCTACTTTAGAATGTGGCCCTTCAGAATCATACACCTTTTACTGAAACCTCCACTTTAACTGGTAAGATGAACATTGGTCATTACAAGACTGCTTAGTCCTCACAATCATGTGTCTCAGTACAGTAACAAAATATTCCCTTATAGTGCGGAACCACGCATGGATCCCAAATTGAAGGAATCCATGGTAACACGGTCCCTGCTATAACGTGGTCCCCGCATTAACGAGGAACCACGCATGGATCCAAAACTCCGCGTTCTAGCCGGGGTCCGGTGTACAAGTTTGATTAGTAAGTGCATTTATTCCTTCTATTCCCATCTTCCCCTTTTTTATAACTTCTGTAGTGGAGAAGCCTGTAATATTTTGCCATTCCAAAAAATAGATACTAAATCTATAATTTTATGGAGATGGAATAGCAGTTAACTGATACCCTTCAAGGTAAATATTCTCCTCTAGTAAATATATGGGACAGTGGAATTTAAATAGTAAACCCAAGACAAATGTAGCAAGAACTTTGAAATGTTCCTCATTCTTTCCATTCCGTAATAAAATAGTGGAATGACACTAACCTAGTAGTCATTACTTAGTACATTTGGGTTAGAAAATAGAAGCCTCTAAGTATCTAAGGATTTGAAAAAACATGTTGATCTAATTCCCAAGAAAATAAATGAAAATTTGGCTTATAAAACCCTTATTTAAATACTTTATAATTTCATTATCCTTTTTTATTTTATTTTTTATTGACCTTTCCTAACATGTTATTTATAAAGTAGTATAAAATGTGAACCTTTTATTAGTCCTTGTTACATTAATGAGTGGTGCCTCACAATATTTAGCACCACATTTAAGAAATTAAATAGCAAAAATCTATATTAAAATAAAGTTGTTTCTTAGTGCTATAAACATTTTCCTGAACATAAATACTCTCACGATCCTGAAGAGATTAGTCTTAGTAAGATCAGATAAGCACAAGACATAGGAAAGCTGGATTTATTTTAAGGAGGGCAGAGAGGGAATGTCTCTGAGGAAGCCAAGGAGGTTGTTCCAGGAGTAGTTGGCGGCAGTCTAGAAGGCAGAGATCTAAGAATGGAAGAAGGAGACGAAGGAAGGAGGAAGGCAAGTGTTCAGGGGGAGGAGGAAGAAAGTATGGGAAATTCAGGGTAGAACAAATAATGAGAGCAAAGATGTAAGTGGAAGACATTATGTAAACCTTTCTAGGTGATGAAAAGGAGCTTTAATTTTATACAACAAGAGATTGGAAGGATGGAAGAATTAATAGGCTGCAGGTTTAAAACAAACAAAAGGAAGTACTACTTCACACAATGCAAAGTCAACCAGTGGAACTCATTGCCAGGGTGATATTGTGAAGGCTAAAACTATAACTGGGTTCAAAAGAGAATGAGAAGTTCATGGAGGACAGGTCTGTCAACGGCTATTAACCAGTATGATCAGGGATGCAATCCCATGCTCTGGATCTCGTCAGCCTCTAATTGCCAGAAACTGTGAGTGGATGACAGGGGATGGATCACTTGATATAAATATATTCTGTTCATTCCCTCTGAAGCATCTGTCATTGGCTACTATTGGAAGACATGATACTGGACTCAATGGACCATTGGTCTGACCCAGTATGATCATTCTTATGTTCTTAAGAATAAAATGTGGTATTCAAATGGTATGTGAGAAAACTAACATTAGTAGCATATTGGAATGGTAAAAAATAATTGAAAGTTATAAGAATCAAGATAAGAGGTTGATTGGGTGTAGACATATTTTGAGCAGTGGTCATAATGAGAAAAGGACAGATATGGAAATATTAAAGAGGAAGAAACAACTGGAATTACAAGGAGTGGATACATGAAAAGGAGGAGAGAGAATATAGATTTTGGAAGTATTGTAAAGTTTTCAGAGAAGGGAGAGGTTTTAGTAGAAAATCTTAAACCTGTTTTAATATGTCTTAAATTTGAAATGGCAGTTAAACATGCAAGGATAGATTCTTCTTCGAGTAGCGTCCCTATGGGTGCTTCACCTTCGGTGTGTATGTGTCCCTGTACCGAGGATCTGAGATTTTCAGTAGCAGTGCCTGTTGGACGGCACATGAGATCCTTCTCCTCCATCTCACATTGTGAGCGGCAGCTATATAGCACTGTTTAGATCAACAATCTTCAGTTCCTTTGCAACCGCCCTTGGCCAGAAATGGAGTCCTTGGAGAGCCCTTTCTAGGCAAGTGCCTTTAGTGCCCTTTATAATTTTTTTTTAAATTTAGCTCATTAATAGTTGCTTCCATTTTCTTTCCCTTTATCTCCTTGTTAAAAAATTTTTTTTTTCTTCCTCCTTGTTACCCTTTAGGTCAGATTGGAGTTTCCCTAAATTCTTCCCTTCACAGGAGTTATCCCTACATGGGGTTATGCCAGGATACCCTGGGTTCAAAAGGTGCCTCTCCTGCTGGGAGGCCATCCCCATGAGCAATGGGCACTCCTGGTGCATTCGTTGCTTGGGAGAAATGCACTTCCCACAAAAATGTACCAACTGTCTCAAGCTCAAAACTCGGGCTCAAAAAGCCCGTGAATTGAATCTGAAACTTTTTATGATGGAGAGTTTGCTGCGGCCAACCTCAGACTCCAGCCCTGGCATTTCTCCAGAGTAGCGATCACCGACATCTGCCGCCTCACACTCTCCACTATCCATAAAGAGAAAGGCAGCAGACTCTCACAAAGAGAGTAAGACAAGGGCCACAAGTTTGCCTACCAAAGAACTATCCCAGAGAGTTCCCTGACAAGGTTGGGAGCCTCCACTCCAACTGGTACTAAGCACAGTACCTTTGACTCCCCTGGGATCTCCAGTACCAACACTGCCAATAAGTCCAAGGACCCCAAGAAGGCTGGACTAGACAAGACAGCACTATCAGGTGATAGAGGCAAAGACAGCACAGAGGTACACCACCTAAACGCACAGTACCAAGCACTTTGGCACTGACAAGAACTTTGCCACCACCTATCTATCTCACAATCGACAGAGCGCATAGTCATCTTGGCACCATTAGCGCCAACAGTATTGGCATTGATGCACATGTCTCGGATGGTACCAATGTTGATGCCAGTACTGCAGGAATTTAGATTCCCAAAAGACCTGGTCATCTCTGAGACTCTGGAATCACCCCTGCTTCGCACTGAGCTCCCAGCGGTACACATCTGTCCCTCCAGAGTGCAACTGGTACCACATTGTTCACTATCACCATCTGGGACTGCTTGTTCCTTCTCAAGTGAAGATGATGAAGTTCTGTATTCAGTGATATTGTGTACCCTCCACCCTCATATCATGGGACTACACAGTGTGAACCACACACGCGTACTAGGTACCAGGAGACCAGACGTGATTCAGGGCTTGGTATGGGCACCCCATGGATGCACCCCCATGCCTGTTCCCATGCAATGGCCTTGATGGGATTCATGAGTTGCTTTTACACAACAGTTTCCCAGAGGGAGAGTACTCAGAGGGAAAGACCTAGACACTCCCTATCCTCCTCGGTATCCAGATCTCAGCCTGAAGGACAATCTTTTGAGGAGCAGGAGAGAATAGAGGAAACTACACCTCGGACCAACATCTTGTTATCTTCACCAGACAAGACAATTATGCCACACTCTCTCTCTCCCCACCCACCCCCAACATCAGTAGATGGCTTCAAGCAATTTCAAGAGCTATTCCAAAAAATTTCAGACTCTCCAGATCCCATTGGAGGAAGTGAGAGAATCACAGCACAAGTTGCTGGACATACTGCGAACCTCCACATCTGCCAAGATAGTGCTTCCTATCAATGAAGCCCTTTTAGACCCAGCCAAGATTGTCTGGCAGATTCCAGCCACGATACCCCACACACGTAAGAGGGCCAATAAAAAGTATTATGTCCCCTTCAAGGTTATAGATTTCTTATTCATGTATCCCACACCAAATTATCTGGTGGTCAGTGAAGTGAATGAAAGGGAGAAGCAACATCACTCCAAGATGACCCCCTACCAGTGGCAGATTGTCGCACAGGCCCATGCCCAGGGGCCCCAACCAATTTGGGCACCCCCACAGGAGCTCTAGAACTCTGGCCCTGACCCATGCTCCTCCTCTTCCTTGAGGCCCTGCTGCACTGCTTCTCCTCTTCCTCTTTAGGCCATGCCCCCAGGCCAGGCCAGAAGCCGGAGCCCGGCTATAGTAGAGTGAGCATATTTCTTCCCCGCCCCCCCCCGTCTCTCTCCAGCAGAGCTAGCCTGAGCCCTGCCCCCCTTCCCCAAGTCCATTTTTGGCAAAACTGGACATTTGTCCTGTTTCCTCTTGCCAAGTGATCATCAGTTGGCAAGAGCAAATGGGGCAAATGCCTAGTTTTCCCAAAAAAGTTGGGATGTCTGAGACAGGGCTTAAAAAGAGGACTGTTCCCACTAAAATGGGATGTATGGTCACCTGAGGCTATAGTAAGAGCTGCCCAGGCAGCTATGGGGAGCCCTGGATCCTCCACTTAGGGTGACCAGATGTCCCAATTTTATAGGGACAGTCCTGATTTTGGGGGGCTTTTTCTTATATAGATACCTATTACCCGCCACTTCCTGTCCTGATTTTTTCACATTTGCTATCTGGTCATCCTACCTCCACTTGCCCTGGGCAGGGGCCAAGGTGCCCAAGAGCAGCACCCGGCCCATGTCCCTGCTCCCTCTCCCCCAGGGCATGATGTCCAGGACAGGTGGAGGGTCCTAGGTTTCCCACAGCTGCCTGGGCTCCCTGAGCAGCTCTTACCATGACCCAGGTTCTGGCCAGGCCAGGAGGAGGGGCCAAGAGGGGGAAAGAGAGGAGCAGGATGCAGGGCCTCACTGCAGGGAAGGTGGGTGGGGGAAATGTTCTTTGTGCTCAGGGCCTCAATATATCTTAATCGACCTCTGCCCGCTACTGGAAGAGACTGGATCTCTTTGGACAAAAGACATATGCTCATCAGCGACTCTGTAATTCAGAATTGCTGATTGTGAGGCACTTATGTCAAATTATAGTCATACAAATTACTCGAAGTTAGGGAAGTAATCAGTAAAATCATGTGAGGACAAAAAAGAACCGTTCTAGGCAATCATCACAGAGTGTCAGCTGCTGGCAGGGATAGCACTGCAAGTGTCTTTGGATGCTGCTGACACAGCTGCCCAATCAATAGCAATATCAGTGGTCATGAGACTGGCTTCAATTGTCAGGGTTCCCAAGGGAAGTGCAGGCTATAACAGAGAATCTTCCATTTGAAGGCTCTAACTTATTCGCTGAGTGCACTGATGAATCCCTTTATTCCCTAAAGGATTCAAGATCAACACTGAGATCACTCAGCATTTATAGACCAGCACAGAGGAGAAGACCAGGTAGATGCCACCGTACCCCACAATCAGGATCCCTGACCTCTCTGCCACCTCACTGTCAGGGACCACTTAAATGGAGACCGCCTCCAACATAATCTGCTATGTCTTACCCACCTAGCTCAAAACAAGTTTTTAGAATTTAGTTGAGGCCCTGAGATGCCTCTTTCTGATCCATGTGCTGCAACTATCAACCAGTGTCCATCAGTTTGGCGACCAGTTGTTCTTCGAGTGCTTGCTTATGTCTATACCACAGTAGGTGTGTGTGCTTGCTACGTGCACCAGTGCTGGAAGTTTTTCCCTCAGCAGAACCCATAGGGGGAGCACTGTTGCGACCCCTGGAGTGGCGCCGTAATAGTGCGCTATAAGGGGAGCCGTGTGCTCCCACCCCCCTCAGTTCCTTCTTGCCACCAGTGATAGTGCATTGGAACTACTCACTCCAGCTTTGCTGCAGTTCATTCCAGACCAAAGGTTTGTGGTCAACCGGATTGCTGTCCCTTCACATAAACATCAGGGAATTCAAGGCGATATGCTTAGCCTGTGTGGCATTCAGCTCATAGCTACGCGGCAAGGTGGTCAGAGTACTCACGGACAACACTGCCATGGGGCGAGGTCCTTGGCCCTTTGCCAGGAAGCCCTCAGCCTCTGGGAGTTCTGTATGGCCCACAACATCTCCCTGAGGGCTTTCCACCTGCCAGGTGTCGTCAACACGCAGGCCGATTTGCTTGAGCAAGGTTTTCTTCTGCCAACACGAGTGGTTGCTCCACCCAGAAGTCACTCATCAGCTCTTCCGAGCGTGGGGCACTCCCCAAGTAGACTTGTTTGTGACCCGACAGAACCGCCGTTGCCACAGATTCTGCTCCAGGGCAGGTGTGGGGAGGAACGCGATCTCGGACGCCTTCCTCCTGTCATGGTCAAATCAACTCCTTTACGCTTTTCCTCTGTTTCCCTTCATTGCCAAAGTCCTGGAGAAAGTAAAAACGAACAAGGCATGCGTCCTTTTGATCGCCCCAGCTTGGTCCTGGCAGCATTGGTATGGGACTCTTCTAGGCTTACTCGTGGCCCCTCCCAGGCTGTTGCCACTCCGCCCGAACCTACTCTCCCAGGACTGGGGCTGCCTCCTCCACCCCAATCTGGCCAGCCTTCATCTGACAGCATGACTGATCAGTGGCTAGATGTGGAGGAGAGAATGTGTTCGGAGAAGATCAGGCGTGTCCTCCTCAAAAATAGTAGGCCATCCACGTGCTGAGCCTACCTGGCAAAGTGGTACCGGTTCTCCAGGTGGGTGGGAAAGCGGGATGTTACCCCAATGTCTGCCTCACTCCAACTTATCCTTGAGTACCTGCTTCACCTTAGGACTCAAGGTCTGGCCCCTTCCTCTGTCAGAGTGCACCTGGCGGCTATTTCAGCATTCCATCCGCCAGGGCAGGGCTGCTCAGTTTTCTCCCATGCCATGACCGGGCATTTACTCAAGGGCCTGGACTGGTCCTTCCCTTATGTTAGAACCCCTGTCCCTCAGTGAGACCTAAATTTGGTGCTATCTTGCCTTACGGGGCTCCCGTTCGAACCCCTGGCCACATGCTCGTTGTCTCATCTTTCCTGGAAGCTAGCGTTCCTCATGGCCATCATGTCAGCCCAGCAGGTCTCGGAGTTCGGTGCCTTGACCTGCAACCCCCATTTACACTGTCTTTCACAAAGACAAGGTTCAGTTCCATCCACACCTTGCATTCCTCCCTAAGGTGGTCTCTGTTTTTCACATGAACCAGGACATCTTCCTACCTGTTCTCTGCCCTAAGCCACATACCTCTAACGAGGAACGCCGCCTCCATACACTCGATGTACACAGAGCACTGGCCTTTTATCTGGAGTGGACTAAGCCATTCCACAGGTCTTTGCAACTCTTTGTTGCTTCGGCCGAGTGCATGAGGGGCCAACCGATCTCCACCCAGAGGCTTTCCCGGTGGATTACATCGTGCATCCACACATGCTACGACCTAGTAGGGGTTCCCGCACCACCTATTGTAAGGGCTCACTCGACAGGGGCTCAGGCCTCGTCAGCTGCCTTTGTAGCCCATGTCCCTATCCAGGATATCTGTAGAGCTGCTACCTGGTCCTCAGTACACATGTTCACATCTCACTATGCGATTGTCTCCCACACCAGGGATGACGCTGTAGGGCTGTGCTTCAGCCAGGGAATCTGTGAACTCCTACCCACCTCCATCAGACACAGCTTGTAATCACCTACTGTGGAATACACATGGGCAAGCACTTGAGAAGAAAGGACAGTTACCTGTTTTGTAACTGGCGTTCTCCGAGATGTGTTGCTCCTGTCTGTTCCATGTCCCGCCCTCCTTCTCTGTCGGAGTTGGTCTGGCAAGAGGGAACTGATGGTGCAGGGAGCGCACAGCTCTCCTTATAGTGCACTATAGTGGTGCCACTCCAGGTGTCGCAGCAGCGCTCCCTCTACAGGTACTGCTGAGGGAAAAACTTCCGGCACCAGTGCACGTGGCAAGCAAGCACACCTACTGTGGAATAGACATGAGCAACACATCTCAAAGAATGCTAGTTATGGAACAGGTAACTGTCCTATCCCGTTCTATACAGCATGGCAGACTATCACCTTGGACAAGTGGGTCTTGAAAACTTATCCATGAAGGTTTCTTGATTCCGTTTCTCTCCCTCCTCCTTCCCATCCCCTCCATTTTCAGGGTCCTCTCTCATGAGCACCTTCTACAGGAGGGAATAAACCATCTGCTGCATTTGGGTGCAATAGAACCTGTTACGACCCAGTGCAGAGCGAAAGGATTTTATTCCAGCTACTTCTTAATCCCAAAAAAGAACAGGGGCTGGAGACCCATTCTAGACTTAAGATAAGTCAACAGATTTGTCAAATTACAATTCAGGATGGTCACACTCTCAACAATAATTCCAGTACTGAACCAGGAGGACTGGTTTTTGGCCCCTGAACTCCAAGATGTGTATTTCCACGTTACTACACATCTTTCCCACAGGAAATTCCTAAAATTCATCCTGGGGCCAGATCACTACCAATACAAGGTACTACCCTTTGGCCTGTCTACAGCACCCAGAGTATTCTCCAAAGTCCTGGTGGCACACCTCAGAAAGCACAGAATTATGATAGTCCCATAATTGGATGATTGTCTAATCAAAGCCACCTCTCAAGACAACGCAGTCATGGCTACACAGATGGCTGTGGACCTTTTCTCACAAGTTGGTCTAGAAATAAACGTTCAAAAAATCAACAGTGACACCAGTACAACACCTGGAATTCATGGGGGCCTACCTCAAGACACTGGAGGCCAAAGCCACCTTACCAGCACACAGATTCACTACCCTAGCAAATTTGAATGCTGCAGTACAAGCCAGAATCTGTTTTACAATTCCTAGGGCATGTGGCCATGACCACCTTTGTGGTAAAACATGCCAGACTACATATGCAATGTCTTAAAGGCTGGCTTCAGACAGTATATGCCTTGCACAGGCATAGTCTAAGCAAAACTCTCTCGATTCCAGTTGAAGTCAAGAACTCCTTGTTCCTACAGTCATCTATCAATGAAGATGGCCTTTCTTGTAGCCATCACACCTGCTTGTAGCATGGGGAAAATTGGAACCCCTCTGGCGTACCCATCCTACACAGTCCTCTTCAAAGATAATGTCACATTAAGACCCCACCCAAGGTGCCATCTTCATTCCATCTGAACCAACCTATCCATGTTCCCTCTTTCTTCTCTAAGCCACAAAGAAATAAACAAGAGGCCCTTTCCCACATGCTAGATGTTCGTAGGGCATTAGCCTTCTATTGTAGCTTTCCTGAACAATGTACCAATACCAGAGATTTGTAGAGCAGCATCCTGGCTATCAGTGCACTACACAATTGAGCAGGACTTGGCATCAGAGGCTCTTTTAAGGCTGGCTGACTGTCCTATCATCAGTAACAAAAACAACTCTGAAGCCCCAGCCTTCCAACCAGGGGAACTGCTCTACAGTCACCTAAGGTGGAGCATCTATAGGGACACTCCTCAAAGAATAAGAGAAGGTTAGTCACTCTGCTATAACTGAGGTTCTTTGAGATGTGTGTCCCTATGCGTTCTCCACTACCCACCCTCTGCCCCGTTGCTTTCGAGTTCAAACATGGACTCTGCTGTAGAGAAGAACTGATAGCAGTTGGACTGCACAGTGCTATATAGCCACCACTCATGGTGTGGGATGGGGTGCATATGTGGTCCAATGGGCACTGCTACCAAAAATCTCTGATCCTAGGCACAGGGACACAGACACATCTAAGGTGGAGCACCCATAGGGGGACACATCTCAAAGAACCTCAGTTACTGCACGGCGTGAGTAACCTTCTCTTCTTCTTTGAGTAGTGTCCCTATAGGTGCTCCACCTTAGGTGGACTGGAGAGCAGTGCCTTCTTCCGTATGTTAGCTAGAAATATGAGGCCAGACTGAGTTGGAAGGTCACCAAAACGGCATTATGGCTCAATTTTTCCATCTGTAAAATGGAGATACTTTCTTCTTCAAATGCTGTCCCTGTGGAGGCTCCATTTCAGGGGTCAGTGCATCCCGGTGCCTTTGATCAGACATTTTGAGGAGAAGTTTCCATTTGGGACTCATGTGCAGTAGTCATCTTGCAGCAACGTTGGCGCCTCATCTAGTGTGCACACAACCTGACCTCAGTTCCTTCTCCACCATCCTTGGCCTGAGACAGAGCTCCATGGCAGTGTCCCAGCATCTCTCACAAACCTAGAGAAACATAATTAGAAATAGTTTAGTTTTTTCCTAGTATAGTTAGTGTTTGGTTAGTCTTAGTCAGTTACGAAAAAATCTCTACGGCTGGCCTCTGATCCAGGGCAACAGACTCTTTCCACAGGGAGCTCCCCAGCTATATCCACTTCAACTAAGGGCAGCGCTCATTCCTCCTAAAAGATCAAGGAAAAGAGCCACAACTTCACCACAGAGAGACGAATAAAAAGAAACTGTCTCCTACTAGGTCACTGTCTTTGGTGCCTACCACCCCGCGGGTGAGCACTTTTGAGGAACAGTGCACCTCCAGCAATGTCTGCACTGGGACCTCTGCCTAGCCCCATTGGAAGGACAAGGAGTCAAGGCATGTATCTAAGACTGCCTCATCCTCTAAAGCACCGACCATACTGTTAAGAGACACAGCACCGAGGCCCTCACCAGTGACTATGCCTCCACCACCAGTGCTGGCGACCTCATTGCAGTCACCACTCTTGAGCATCGATGGCTCGCCTGAGCATACAGCATCAGACCAAGCAGTCTCGCTCACTGCCCCACCATTCTCGAGTGATGATGAGATGAACAGGAAAAGCATGCCTTCTCTTTACACCGCTCTTCACCCACAGAACACAGACCACCCTGGGGACCTATTAAATCAAAGCTCCCTATGGACAAAACATGCAACCTTGGTATGGTCAACCATGGATGTACCCACCTATGCCCTTTCCCATGCAATGGCCAGCCTGGGACCCGTGGGTAGCATACAGGACTCATTACGACAGACCTTTAACCCCACCCAGAGGTAAAATAAGATCACCACCACCACTCAATAAAAGATTCCCAGGTGACTCTCCATACTCTCAGGATATATCACCTGCAATGAAATGAAGACGGTACTGGACATACCAACACAGCAGAGACACCTTGTTCCTGCATCAGCAGCAATGACATTACAAACCTAAAAGGCACAGGCAAAGACCACAGAGACGTAAAGCATCTCAAACCCAATTCTTGACATCACAATCAACATCAACCAGATTTTCAAAATTATTGCTTGGTTGAGGGTCTGAACGACCTCCCTCACCAGATGGCGCAACTATCAATCAGGCCTTTGGCCACAGCTTACATCCTCTTTACCATGTCTGGGTGTCAGAGATCCCTTTTACCTTAGATGGAAAATGTTATAGAAGTCTAGTGTTGTAATATCTAGGTACAAAATACCTTTCTTGTTTTGATTTTTATCCCAGTATTAATGTGTGTAAGTTTGTTTATGGCAATATAGCAATATACCTTTTCTCATGAGAAATTTTATGTAAGAAAGATTGTTCTAATGGAAAAGTTTTATGAAGGATATTGTTAATATCTGACCCACCCACAGGGGTGCTGGAACTAGGAGTGTTGGTGGTGTAGCAGCACCCCCTGGCTTGAAGTAGTAATAGCAGCCAAATACATGGTTTCTGCTTTCAGCACTCCCACTATAAAAATTTTGTTCCAGCATCTCTGCCCACCTATATCTATATAGATTAGATTATTGAGAATGCAATGCAATATTAATAGTTCTTGTATCTTTAGTGCTTGCTTTGGGGTTGTGTGGGGTGAGTATAGGGAGGGTTGCATTTTAAATAGAGAGGGCCAAGAATACAAAATCAGGCCTAGGCTTTCAGTTATTAAGTGACAGAATCTTATGATCTGCTCTTGTGAGGTTTTTGACTTGGAATGGTGTACCTTCTGCCAAGATCAGGTGCTCTTATGAGGCTTCTACTATCTTGGACTGAAATATTGTAAATATGCCTGTTCTCATGAGATTTTTGCTGTCTCCAGACCAGAACCAGAAAATAACCTCCTCCTAGTTTTTCATTAATACTGTAAACAAAGGTTTAAAGGATCTAGGAATATGAATCTAATCCCCTTTTCTTCAGAAAATTGAATGTCTTTCTTAAATTATGCTGTAGTTCAACCACAGAATAAAGATTTGATTTAGGAATTGCTGAGTACTGTTCTATGGCCTGCATTATGCAGAAGATCAGATGATCATAATGGACCTTTCTGGCCTTAAAATCAGTGAAAATGTAGAGTAATGCCCAGAGGCCCCAATCAGAATAGGAGCCCAATTAGGTTCCATATAAACACATACGAAGGCTTGTCCCAAAGAGCTAAGACTAATCTTAAGATTTTGTCATGGTTATTTTTAGTAAAAGTCACTGGCAATAAATAAAAATTCACAGGAGCCCGTGACCTGTCTGTGACTTTACTAAAAGTAACCAGGAGACAGGGCTGGGGGAGGGTTCCGTGGGTAAGAAAGAAGAATAACAGCTGGAGCTTCAGTGAGGGGTATGGGCTGACAGCACCAGCCCCACCGCCATGGGTGGGGGGCGTGCACAACCCCGACTCCAGCCCTGGCCTCAGCTGCGGTGCAGGGGCACACAGCCCCAGCTCCAGCCCTGGCCTCAGCTGCGGTGCAGGGGCACACAGCCGCAGCTCCAGCCCTGGCCGTAGCTGTGGTGCACAGCCCCAGCCAAAGCTATGGGGCAGGGTACACAGCCCCAGCGGTGAGAGAGGAGTGGACAACAATGGATGGCTCTGGCCATGGGAGGGCGGCAGCGGCGCATGGCCCAGGTCCCGGCCTGGGGGGCAGGGGTTTGTGCATGACTGCAGCTCAAGCCCTGGCCAAAGGGGTAGGGGATACACAGCCCCAGCTGAAGGCACATAGTCCCAGCTCCAGCCTCAGCTACGGAGCAGGGCACACAGCCCTGGCCAAAGCCACAGTCCCAGCTTCAGTCCCTGACAGCTGAAGCCAAAGAAGTCATGGAGGTCTGATAAAGTCATGGAATCCGTGACTCCCGTGACCTCTGTGACTAACTAGTATTCTTAGCTATGACCTTCCTCTATTCATGATATGAAAACCCTTCAACAAAATGAAAATGGAGAATATTCTTCAAACTATCTGAAATGTTTTCTCAATGAAAAAACTCCACTTGAGACTATTTTTAATAACTAGAAAATAGAATACATCTGGAAAATAATGAATAATTAGTCATCTTAATAGTCAGATATTACAGTGATGTGCAAGAGTAGGAGAAAGATTTGGCAACAACCAAAGCACTCCTGATGACTAGGCACATTACAGAAGGAAAACTTGTAGGGTTCAGAGCCTTAAATTGCCCTAGCTCAATTGACTTAAATGTTTTGTTTGTGAGAGTGGTGGCTGCCTAAAAAATGAATAGAATTGCATTGTCAGTTAAATTACTGATTCGCTTTGCTATTGTACACAGAAATTTTGGTAACATTTTTTGCATTGTGTAGAATCCATTTTAAAAAAGATTATTTTTGTAACTGACATATTTTACTCTTTTCTAGAATGTGTTCTCACTTGTGATGATTTGACATTATTAACTCTTCATTAACCATGATGGCAACACAGACATTAAGTATAGACAACTATCAAGATGGACAAGTGAGAGCATTTTTTCTCCTCTATGTATTGCACTACTATTAGCAAGTGAAAAATGACCTTTTTTGTTTTAGGTTAGGCTCTATGTGATGTGATATGATGTTGCATCTTTGAGCAGTGGTTCCTCAAACTGCATTTAAATTAACATTAGTTAGGGGCCAAGTCATGCCATTGATCCGCACTCTGAAGACCTGTTCTCCGTTATTGCTATATGCCACTCTGAGCAACAGGTACAAATCTTCCTGCCAATAGATTGAGACAGTGTTAACTGTCAGAAGAAAAACTGAGTTGTTGCTTCCCCTACAAAGAGGCCTGATTAGCTGAACAGTCAGTTCTTTTATTTCAAAAGAGGCAATTCTCTAGATTGCTATCTTCTGTTTGGAGTACCTCCTGCTTTTATTTTGGAGAGCTTTTTTTCCCAAAAACTCTTTTCTTTGACAGGTTTACTTAGTTTAGAATACTTGTGTGCATTGGTAAAGAGCTGGTTGCTGGATGAATAAAAATCAGTGATTTGATTTTTTTTAATCGGATTTTTTTTGATAGGTTTTTTCCTCAAAAAGCATTTATCTAAAGATAGTTTTAATTAACATACATTATAGCTCAAAGATATCTCATCATGGAATAGGGATTATACATTCTAATTTTGTAGTATGAGACAGTATATTCATGTAATGTTTAAGAAAAGTTTTGTAAATGAATTCCAATAGTTCATGGATTAGGGACCCAATCTTATAGGGCTCCAGGGGCTTCTGTATAGATTATTTAGGTTAATCTTTCTGTCTACCCAATGGAACTCAATGCTCAGTTTAGAAGATACCATAATGATGCTTAGCTTTGCAGTTATCAAACTGTGGATTTGTGTCTCTGCTCCAGAGATAACATGCTTGTTAACAGCAAAAATGTTTTTAAATAAATACATAATATATAGAAGTAAGACATCAATCCTATTGTCCCTCTGCAAATTTGTGTACACAGAGTCAATCCCTTACATCTCTCTAAAAGTGAAAAGTTTTAAAAAGTTCAATGAATAGAAGATCGTTGGGGGTGGAATAGATCTGGACAAGGAGAAGAAGTCTGAAGATAAATGTGAGAGGGGAGGGACAGGCAGTAGAAACAAAAGTGAAACTGTTTGAGCAGCATATTCCAGAAGTCTTGAGGTCTTTCTGAGTGTAGTCTTCATTGATTTGAGATCTACCATACCATTCTCTCAGTAGAAGGGAAAAACCTATAATGGCAGCAGGTCATAAAAGAGATCCAGTTTGGGAATATTTTAATGAAGTCCCTTTACCTGTGGGTAAGACAGGCATGTGTACAAAATGCAAACAGTGCAACAAAGAAATGCAAGGCCTGGTTGCCTGCATGAAACAACGTCATGAGAAGTGTTCCTTCTCAGGAGGAAGCTGCGTTGAAGATGATGAAAGGAACATGTCTGAACATGCAGGATCTTCAGGTTGGTAAACTTTTTTTATTTCATACTTCTTTCTTAAGGACTGCCTATCTTCCTTCTGGACTATTCTTGAATTCTCATGTTTGAGCAAAAAATATAGTTGTTACTCTCTGCTACTATCATTTTAGATGCAGTTGTGATAAAATAAATAGCTGAAATAGGTAGATCTTCCTTTTACCATTTCACCTTTAAAGTAGTACTGAGTGTCAGTGAATGCAATTAATAATACTAAATGAGCAGTATGGTGGTAGTAATTAAATAACGGCATTGACTTGTTTTGTTTAGGAGAATCTATCCTCAACATACAGGATTCTGAAAACTACCCACCTTCAAGATTACCATCATTTTCTATAGTTTCAGAGTTATCTGCCAATGATAGTGTAGTCACATCATGTGTGTCACCTAGCCACAGTATATCACCTGTAGCAAAAAGGAAAAAAATCTCCATCATCCAGAAACAACCATAGATAAGTTTGTGATAAGAACCAGCAGATTACAAAAAGGCATAATTGATGAAAAAATTGCCTGGTTTGTTCATGCAACAAACTCTCCGTTCCATATAATTGAGAACCCACATTTCATTAACATGGTTCAGTCCTTAAAACCAGGATACAGTCCACCAACAGAGCAGATGTCACAGGCAAATTGCTGGATAAAGTATATGAGAGAGAAATTGAGCAGTGTGCAAAAGGTCTAGAGGGTAAAATTGTTAACCTCAGTCTTGATGGGTGGAGCAATGTCCACAATTATCCTGTTGTATGTGCTTGTGTGACAACAGAAGAAGGGTATGTCTTCCTTGCTGAAACAATTGATACATCAGGAAATGCACACACAGCAGAATATTTACAAGAAGTAGCAGTAAAAACTATAACAAATTATGAAAAAAATTCAAATGTCTAGTATGCAGCTTGATCACAGACAATGCTGCAAATGTATCCAAGATGAGAAGAAATTATTTAGAAGAGAGTGAAGAGAGTCCCAAGCTAATAACATACAGTTGCAGTGCTCATTTGATGCACCTCCTAGCCAAAGACTTCAGTGTTCCAGAAATAAAGGCTAATGTTGTTGAAATTGCAAAATACTTCCGTAACAACCACTTTGCAGCAGCTGCTCTGAAAAATGTGGGAGGAACTACACTAACTACGACAAGACATGCGATGGAACTCAGTAGTGGTCTGTTTTGAGCACTGTATCAAGAACTGGCCTAATCTGATGGCAGTTTGTGAACAAAATTGTGAAAAAATAGATGGCACTGTCACAGCCAAAGTTCTCAACATTGGACTTAAGAGAAATGTTGAACATATACTGAGTACCCTGAAGTCTATTTCTGTAGCCTTGAACAAAATGCAGGGAAATAGCTGTTTTATTGCTGATGCTGTTAAAATTTGGAAGGAACTGAGTGAGATCTGTAAAAGAAAAATATGCAATAACAGAGTTAAATTATAAGCATTAAAAAACGAATGAGACAAGCACTATTTACAGCTCATTTTCTTGCAAATATTCTCAATACTCAGTACCAGGGTCAAACCTTAACTGCTGAAGAAGAGGAGTTGGCTACGACATGGACATCCAGCAATCATTCCTCCATAATGCCAACTATAATATCCTTCAGAGCTAAAGGTGAACCATTCAAGAAATATGTTTGCTGATGATGTTTTAAAGAAAGTCACACCAGTGAAGTGGTGGAAGTCAATTAAGCACTTCGATTCAGAGACAGTTGAAGTGAATATCTCACTTTTAACAGCAGTAGCTTCTTCTGCCAGCGTAGAAAGAATATTTTCTTCCTCTGGACTAATTCATTCCAAATTGAGAAATTGTTCGGGACCTGAAAAAGCAGAAAAGCTTGTTTGTTTGTTTTTTTTTTCTTTTCCAGATAACGAACAAATAGGAAAATGAAGGTGAAGACAACTGAGTTAGCTGCAGAAGCCAGTGTTTTAAATTTCTCATGTTGACCTGGCTGACATAGTCAATTTAATTTTTGTTTTTTTTTTTTCAGTAAAACAATTTTAACAAAAACAAAACTGATTTTAAAAAACTTGAATGTTTAAATTCAAAAATGCATATGCTTGTTTTGTTAAAACATGATGTTTCCTGTTGAAGAAAAAAATCCAGAATACAGAACATTGTTGTTTTAGTTAAATAAAAACATTTAGATGTCTGTTTGGTGATGTTCTCCTCCTAGTACAGCAGGGCAAGAAAATCCTCCAAATATTAACGATTAACCTGTTCACCTCCCAATGACTTTGTAAATAGAATTGGAGATGGTTCACCTCCCGATGACTTCATAAATATCTGCTTCAATTACCTTTTGGTAAATGAAATAACCAATCATTACTTTTCTGATATAGCTGTAAAACTAATCTGAAAATTTTTCAAAATAAATCACTTTAAAAATGTATAGTGTGTACGTTCTAAAAATGAAACCTACATCTATCTCTGAGTTGTGAAGAATATGTATTACGGTTATAACAACCAACAAGAATGCACTTTTATGTAGAAATCCATGATTAAATCAAGTCTTCCTAACTAATGTTTAAATCAAATCCACCCTGGCTGGTGGCAGTTTACTCCTGGGGGAATTCTGCGGCCAAAAAATTAAAAATTCTACTCCATAAATTAAAAATTCTATATACAATAGTTTAAAATTTGGCAAAAGTCTGCGTATTTTGTCAAAATAACACAATATAATCATGCCAGTTTAAATTGTTTTGGTAATTTAGTTCAAAAAACCTGTCAGCAAATACATAATATAAGTAATAATTTATTTAAACGACAATACAGAAATGTATTTCTTGCACCCCTCAGAAGCAGTGCAAAGACTTGGGGAAGTCAAGGGTAATGGAGGAGTTGAATGAGAGGAAAGTAATTGCTGGGCGGGAGCCTGGGTGTGAACTTGGAGGGTTGTTGGGTGTAGGTGGGAGAAGTATGGAACAGTTTTTTGGGGGTGGGGTGGGAGGGTTATTAGAGAGTCTCTGCCGTGCAGATCCCTAGCCTCTTTAATTCAATTAGGCACATCTGCCCCTGTCCCCATATGTCCCTGAACTCCCACTCAGCCAGCCATCTCTCCCACTGTGAGACTGCACCCTTCTGTCCCCATGTGTCCCCATTCAGCCACCCCCCATCCCCTTGTGTCCCCGTGCCCATGCTCCCAGTCAGCTCTCACCCTAGTCTGTCCCCCCACTAGCCCTTCTGAACCCCACTCTGTAACTCCCTAGCAGCTCCAAATGTTCGACCCTGTCCACCCCCCACATATCCCATGCCTCCTGACCTAGCCCCACAGGCAGGGCGTTGTGAGGACCAGAGCCTTTTCTCTTCCCTTCCTGCAGCTGGGGCTGCTCCCACCCAGGAGCATCTGCTCTCTGTTCTGGTGCCACAGCACCCCCTGGTGGGCAAAAGGCATAACTGCAGCACTTCTCAGCCAAATGTATTTTGTGCTGAGAAAAGAAAATTCTGCACTGCACATGATTTCTGTGCATGTGCATGTGCAGTAGTGCAGAATTTCCTCAGGAGCAGAGCAGTGGTTCTTTTTTTTGTTTTGCACCTCAGGAGTAGTCTGCCACAAGGTAATCTTCTGGTTTTGATGTGTCTTGTCTTCTGTCATCAGCAGGAAACAGCTGAAAGAATGTATCCCCCAGTTTTAGGTAACTTGTTTTTTCTTTCCAGTGACTCAAGGTGAAAGTCGGGGGGGAGGGATAGCTCAGTGGTTTAAGCATTGGCCTGCTTAAAACCAGGGCTGTGAGTTCAGTCCTTGAGGGGGCCATTTAGGGATCTGGGGCAAAAATCTGTCTGGGGATTGGTCCTGCTTTGAGCAGGGGGTTAAACTAGATGACCTCCTGAGATCCCTTCCAATCCTGATATTCTATGATTCTAAGACCCCTTCACCTACAGACTCTGCAAAAATATGGCCCGACCTTTATGATTATATGCATGAGTCTGTTTTCCCATTGCCCAGCCTTCTTTTTGTTAGCCAAAAAATAAGTCCATCGGTTATGTCTTTCTTCAGGCATAATGGCTTCCAAATCAGCTAAGCCTTCCAGGAGAACTTCTGAAGGGTCAGGAAGTTCTGCCATTTTCTCAAAATTTCCTGTTGAGCTAGAAGAGGGCTCAGGCATGTCAGACAACAAAGTACAAATAACCTATGCAAGATTTATTCCAGGATAGTGTCTTAAATTCCTTTTTGTTCATTGTGTGTGGAATTAGGTGCAGCTTTGTCTCTAGGATGATGTCTATATTGGTTACTCTAATAATTACTAAGGGCCTGACTCTTCCTTCAAAGGATTGCTCCTTTGATGACAACTCTTGTGAGGGTGGGTCCTTCTGTGCTTTTTCATTTTCTTTCTGAGGCCTTGATCCTAGTGTGATAGTGGTGCTTAAGACACAAACTGCCATGGTCAAGCAGAAAAAGAATCTTCCTATGTCACTGGTTCAGTGCCCCCAGGGGGATGTGACTAATGCTGAAGCGGGAAGAAAAATGCAATCCTTTTTGAAGGGAAGATTGGATTCCATGGTGGATAAGTTCAAGTGGGATGATCTTTCTGTCCCCGCTAAGCGGACTATTAGTCTAAAGATACTTTGCTGTAGGTGAAGAAGAATGGAAGTCTCATTTTAGAAAGCCATCAGAAAGTCTCGAAGACATTCCCAGTCCATTGATGCCATTCAGGATGTGCTGTATGTGCAGATTGAATTGCCGTACTGTAACTCTAACAATGTTCTTGAGGAGCTATAATATACCCAATATGATCATGGAATAACATAAAACTACCCAAAGATTACAGGACTCTCTATCTTGTTACTAATGTTTAAATCATGACTCTTTAGGTTTATCTTTTAAGGTGCATAACAGAAAGCACCAAAGCATCTTTTTCTTGCGTCTTAATATTGCAGCTTTTACTTGTGCCCTGCACTCCCACATAAACTGCTGAGTAACTGTTCAGACTGATAGTCTCTCTCTAACACACACTATTGGATGCCTTTTTAGGCTGGTATCTTTCACTTAACTAGATTTTTAATTATTTGTTGTTCTGTTATAAGCTGATTAAGTTGGTTCTGCATGGGTGTGAAGATGAGTTCATTGAACTGGCAAACAAATACCTTGTTAAAATATTTTTAATGGCAATTACTTTGCTCCATTCTGCTGAAAAACTAGTCAATATTGCTCTTTAACTACAACTACTGTTATTTTCTGTTGCTTTTTACATTGAGTAGGTATTCCTATATTGTTTAATATCATCTGTATATGTAAAAGTTTAAAGGTAAATTTGTAAGGTGAAATTGCATTCCTGATTAGTGAAAGACTGCAACAAATGCTATATTTCAATTCTGTATAACAAAGTGTGAATTTTAATAGATGAGGAAACTAGCTCCAGGGTCCCCATTTGCATCAGTGTCTCTGTGGAAAGGGAGAAGGAAATCAATAGAAGGGTAAAGTTTTTATTGTGGTTTCACCACAAAGGCTGTTAATCCAGCCGTTTCATAAACTAATTTTTGGAGCAATATATGTCTAACCTATTCCAAAAATAGCTGTTTGTGAGACACAAAATGCTTTAGCAGTTCACTAATATCAATCATTCCGATTTTAAAGCTGAGTGCTGAAACTTGAAATGACCTTTACACTATCCAACAAAAAGTGTCAAGGATTAAATGAGTTTCTTGTTACTGCTTATGCTTTTTGTATAATTGCCAAATCATACCAACCTTCTGGCAATTTACTAGCTTTTTGCATTGCTATTTACTTAGAAAACAGTGTACTAACTAATAAATCTTTGTGCTTGGTGACGTAAAATAACTTATCCTCCTTTTTCTACAGATGCAAGTAGTAACCGAGTTAAAAACTGAACAAGACCCAAACTGCTCTGAAACTGATGCAGAAGGAGTGAGTCCTGCCCCTGTAGAATCTCAGACGCCAATGGATGCAGACAAGCAGGCCATTTACAGGTAGTATTATGGACTTTGGTTGTGTCTTTGAAGGGTAAAAAATATTGTTTTGGTGTGTTTTTTTTTTTCTTTTTTTTTCTTTTAACTAGGCAGATTAAAACCAGATGAGCTGTAGTTTGCATGTAAATAATGATTAAGTTCAAATAAAATAGTTTCATTTTCAGATTCTTTACTTAAGGCAAAAAATTTCCCCAAATTTAGAATTCCGTTGCATGATCTTGAAGACTATTATGAAGTGGAGATATGTCAGTTATTAAAACCAGATATTGCTGTAGCTGTAATGAGCTTCGAGCTTTAAGTTAGCAATAGTATTTTGTTTAGGTTATTGAAGAATAGTGACTTCAACTCATACTGTCCCGTTATGTTTTATATGTTAGAATTAGCTTCAATAGTATCTGAGGCCTTTCCTCATTTATTTTATTTTATTTTATTTTTGTGATCAATCCAACCTGTACCACTTTTTCTTTAGGTTAAAAATAAATAAATAAAACGTGCCTTTTCTCACAACTCTGTAATACAAAAATACTTATCTTAGCACTTTTTTGAAGATACTAATCAGTATGTATAAACTGCAAAGTGAGGGTGTAATTGTAGCACAGATCGGCATATCTGTGTTAGCTTTAATCTAGCTACTGTGGGTAACAATAACAGTGCACACATAGTGGCAAGGACTTTAGTATGAGCTATCAACCAGAGTACAAGCCCTCCATGGACCCTAGGCGTGTGCTGTACTTTGGTTGGTACCCCATTCTGAAACCTGTGCTGCTATGAGTACATTGCTATTGTGACACATGCTAGCTAAATTAAAACTATCCCATGTATGCCTACCTACAATCACATCTTCTCTTTGCAGTGTAGACATGCCAAAAGTGCTTCACAAAGGCTCTGTTATTGCCAGTTTACACATGGGGAAATGACACATAAGGAGGGTAAGTGACTTGGCCAAGATCACAAAATGAGTTAATGATAGAATCATCTTAGTCCTGACCTGAGCCAAGTTAGCTAATTTCACAATGAGTCTCTCAAAATATAGGCCATTCTCAATTGTATCAAACTGTAAGGTGATTTTGTTATATTGAAATGGGGCACATATTGGAGACCAGATGGTTGCTCTCAGGCTTATTTTTTTGTAATTTAAATCTGGTTTCATTCTTTGCGTCAGTGCTAATTGTGGCAAAGTACCCGCTTCTCCTCTGCTGGCTCAGTCCCTTGCCACCTTGGAGCCACAGGCTTGGGCAAAGCAAAAGCCCTTCCCGGTCGCACAGGGTCTGGCCGATCCCTTCTCAGTCAGTCCCTTGCTCAGTTTTTCTCTCCTTCTGGGGAGAGTGCAATCTGCCTTGCAGGAAGAGTTTGAGTCCTGCTACACCTACTCGCTGGCAGCTACTCTACTTCTCTCCTCCCCCCCCCTCCCCCCACACTTCCCTGCCAGGGAGGGTTTAAAAAGTCCCCAGCCAGCTGAAGCCAATTAGTTCCCTGGTAATCCCTGTTCCAGCTGAACCTTGTTTCTCTGTGGCTATCTCCCCTCAATGGATAGGGAGAGGCCTTTTAACCCCTCTGGGACTAATTACTACCCTCTCCTGGTAGCTAGTTGTCCTGAGTTTGCCACATATCCTCCCCCCACCCCCGCTCAACACTACGGGGTTAGGCTACTTGGGTCGGAAAGCAGTGCACCCTCGACAGGCCATCCGCATTACCATGTTGGGTTCCCAACCTGTGTCGGACTGTGAAGTGGAAGGGTTGAAGCGATAGAAACCATCTTGTTACCCTGGCATTTTTGTCCTTGTTTTCGTGCATCCACTGCAAAGGGGCATGGTCCGTGACCAGGGTAAAACTCCGTCCCAGTAGATAGTAGCGGGGGCTTTCTATGGCCCATTTTACTGCCAGGCATTCCTTCTCCACTATGGCGTACTTCTGTTACCTAGGTAGGAGCTTCCTACTGAGGAAGAGGACGGGGTGTTCGTTATCTCCGACCATTTGTGAAAGCACCGCCCCCAGCCCTACTTCAGAGGCGTCTGTTTGTAGGATAAACTCCTCCCCCCCCGGGGCTACTAGTACGGGTTCTGTGCAGAGGGCTGTCCGCAGATCTGCAAAAGCAGCTTCAGCCGCAGCAGACCATTTTACTATGTCTGGGCCCCGAGCTCTGGTCAGGTCCATTAACAGGCATGCCCTGGTGGCGAAGTGGGGAATGAACAGTCTATAGTACCCCACTAGTCCCAGGAATGCTCTGACCTGTTTTTTCCGGAGTGGTCGGGGCCACTTCTGTATAGCTTCTAACTTGTTGAGTTGGGGCTTCACCGCACCCCTCCCCACTATATACCCAAGGTACTTGGCCTCAACTAACCCGATCAAACATTTGGAGGGATTTGCAGTCAGTCCTGCCCTTCGCAGGGTGTCTAGGACGGCTTCTACCTTCTCTAGATGCGTCTCCCAGTTGGGGCTATATACGATGACGTCATCAAGATAGGCAGCCGCGTACTCCCCATGGGATCATAACAGTTTCTCCATTAGCCGTTGGAAGGTAGCGGGGGCCCCATGCAACCCAAAGGGAAGAACAGTGTACTGATATAGTCCTGGGGTCGCAAAGGCCGTCTTCTCCTTGTCGACCTTAGCCAGGGGGATCTGCCAATAGCCCTTGGTAAGATCAAGGGTAGACATAAATCGCGCCTTTCCCAGTCTGTCAATCAGCTCATCTATCCTAGGTATAGGGTATGCGTCAAATTGGGACACCTCGTTCAGCTTGCGGAAGTCGTTGCAGAGCCTCATACTGCTGTCTGGCTTGGGCACTAAAACCATGGGACTGGACCATTGACTATGAGATTCTTCGATGATTCCTAAGGCCAGCATCTTCCTGACCTCTTTCCTAATCTCCTCTCTCTTGGCCTCCGGGATCCGGTATGGCTTGATGTTCACCCTCACTCCGGGCTCTGTGAAGATGTGATGGTGAACCTCAGTAGTCCTGCCTGGCTTTTCCAAGAACACATCTTGGTTGCGCTTAATCAGGCTGATCACTTCTGATCGTTGTTCTGGAGTCAGCTCCGGGGATATTCCCACCAGGTTGGGCTGATTGCCTTTAGGGGATGGTGCCCCCAGGGCCATTACCGGAGCTTCTCTATCCTGCCAAGGTTTCAGCAGATTTATATGGTAGATCTGCTCCAGCTTCCGGCGACCTGGTGCTGGACCTTATAGTCTCCTACAGCTTCTATTATCTCGTATGGCCCCTGCCATTTGGCCAGGAGCTTGCTCTCCGCTGTGGGTATGAGCACCATCACCCGGTCCCTCACCTGGAACTTCCGGGACCTTGCTTGACGATTATAGTACGTCCGTTGTGCCCCTTGGGCCTTCTCCATGTGTTCACGCACAAGGGGGGTGACTTGGGCTATTCGGTCTTTCATCTGCAGCACATGTTCCACAATGTTTCTCCCCGGGTTCGGCCTTTCTTCCCAGTCTTCCTTAGCCAGGTCTAGTATGCCTCTGGGGTGTCGACTATATAACAGCTCGAAGAGGGAGAATCCAGTGGAAGCCTGAGGAACTTCCCGTACGGCAAACAGTACATAAGGCAGCAGGACATCCCAGTCTTTTCCGTCACAGCTAATCACCTTCCGTAACATGTTTTTCAATGTCCTATTAAAACATTCAACGAGGCCATCGGTCTGGGAATGGTAGACCGATGTTCTAAGGGTCCGTATGTGGAGCATGGTACACAAATCTTTCATCAGTTTAGAAACAAAGGGGGTCCCTTGGTCCATCAGGATCTCCTTAGGTATCCCTACTCTGGAAAAGATCTGGACTAATTCTTTGGCTATGGTCTTGGACATGGTATTCCGTAGGGGAATGGCCTTGGGATATCGGGTGGCATAATCTAGCACTACCAGAATGTACTGATGGCGCCGGGCTGACTTCTCCAATGGCCCTACTATGTCCATCGCTATTTGCTCAAATGAAACAGTATCGCCGGACGGCCGCATAAATACCAGGCCAAAAAAACCTCTGTAGAATCCGATCGAGAGTCTTATCTATCCCTAGATGGGCCCCAAACAGATGACTGTGGGCCAGATCCATTACCGCTTTCTGATGCTTCCGGGGGACCAAGAGTTGTTCTATGACTTGCTCTTGGACACGAACTACTCTATATAGCAGATCTCTTTTAATCATATAATAGGGACCTGGGCCCTTAGCTCTCCCCTCTACTGGGACCCCATTTACCTCGATTACTTCCTTAAAAATGTTGTTGTTTATGGGATCATTGGCCTGATCCTGACCAAAATTCCCATGTGCAGTCCCTATTTGCCCCAATTTGGGGGGGGTCCACCTCCGTCTCCCTCTCGGGGACAGCCCCTGGGGAACCAGGTCCAACAATTGGGTTGTAGTTGGCCGACCCAGTCCTGCTGTCAGCTGAGTCCCTTCTTTCCCCTGCCAGTGTAGACTTCAAGTACCAGGTCAAGATCCTTGTCCCCCTCCTTTTATCTGCCCTCCGAGTCTTCTGGGACTTCCCCAGTGGGAAGAATACATCCTGGCTAAACTCATAGAAGGCGGGGGGAGAGTCCCCTATCTGGGCCACCTGTTGGGTCCCAGGGTCCACCTTTTCTTCCTCCTCGTCCCAGGGGAGTAGGCCACCAAACCCCGGGAAGTCTCGTCCGATAAGGACAGGGTAAAGGAGTTTCGGAACGACTCCCACCGTCAACTTAGTGGGGTTTCCAAGAACTTCTGTGCGTACGGGGATGGTCGGGTAATAGCTGACATCCCCATGAACGCAGGATATTCCCGAGCGTTTGGCCTGGGATAATTGGCCCGGCCTGACCAGCTTCCCTGAGACCAATGTGACTGCACTTCCTGAGTCTATTAAGGCGTTGGTCTCTACGCCATTCATCTTAACGGGCCAAGTGTGTATCTATGAGGGACCATCGCAACCCCGACTAGACTTATTAGCTCGCATGGTCCCCCTATATCTCCCAGTTCACACTGCATAGGCTCTCCTAGATCAGGGCATTGGGCAGCAATATGCCCTAGTTCACCACAAGCATAACATTGGTACCTCCCCCCCGGGGCAGCCCCCTATTTTTTGGGCTGCTGGGATTTATCCCCCCCCAGTCTTCCTTCCCCAGTCCTCCAGTCTCTCCAGGACGGCCGGCTGCTCTTCCGCCTGCTGCCTCCCCTCCATTTTCCGGCCTGGAGCTAGGGCAAACCGGGGCCTCGGCGCAGAGGCTGGTCTCTGATTCTGGCTCCTTCCTTCCCCGGTGGTTCGAGAAAGTTCCTGGGCTGCTAAGTGTCTCTCCACGAGAGCAACTAGTTTGTCATAAGAGGAGGGATCATTTTGGCGGACCCACCCCCGTATGTCCGGCGGCAACCCCCTCATGTACCTGTCCAATACCAGGATTTCCACCACCTTCTCCGGCCCATGGGTCTCGGGGCGGAGCCACTTCCGAGCAAGGTGTATCAAGTCAAATAGCTGGGACCTCGGTGCTTTGTCATCCCGGTACTTCCACTTGTGGAAGCCCTGGGCCCTTAGGGCCAGCGTCACGCCTGCCCTCGCCAGGATTTCCACCTTCAGCTGAGGGTAATCCATAGCTGCTTCTGTGGTCATGTCAAAGTAGGCTTTCTGGGCCTCCCCACACTGGAATGGAGCCAGGAGACCTGCCCACTGGTCTTGGGGCCAGGCCTCCCGCAGTGCCATCCTCTCGAATGCAAGGAGATATGCCTCTGTATCGTCGTCTGTTGTCATCTTCTGTAAATAGTTGCTCGCCTGTAGCAGCCGGGTCCCCTGGGCCCCGTGCATCATCGTGGTCAGGGCTTTCAATTGGTTCACTACTTCGTTCAGGGTGGCTCGATCTTGGGCCTCCTGGCTCATCAGCAGCTGGTTTGTCTCCTGTTGGACCCATACTGATTCACGCTGGGCCGCCACCTGTACTCTGGTAGCCTCTTGTTGAGCCGCGGTGGCCTGCATCAACGCCTTCACTACGTCCTCCATTTTATTTTGGGCGGGGGGGGGTTACCTTGCCCTGTGATGGCTTGCCACAGAGCCTCCCTCCTAATGCATCCCACTCCTGACACCACGTGTGACAAAGTACCCGCTTCTCCTCTGCTGGCTCAGTCCCTTGCCACCTTGGAGCCACAGGCTTGGGCAAAGCAAAAGCCCTTCCCGGTCGCACAGGGTCTGGCCGATCCCTTCTCAGTCAGTCCCTTGCTCAGTTTTTCTCTCCTTCTGGGGAGAGTGCAATCTGCCTTGCAGGAAGAGTTTCAGAGTCCTGCTGCACCTACTCGCTGGCAGCTACTCTACTTCTCTCCTCCCCCCCGGCTTCCCTGCCGGGGAGGGTTTAAAAAGTCCCCAGCAATTGGGGCCAGCTGAAGCCAATTAGTTCCCTAGTAATCCCTGTTCCAGCTGAACCTTGTTTCTCCATGGCTATCTCCCCTCAATGGATAGGGAGAGGCCTTTTAACCCCTCTGGGACTAATTACTACCCCTCTCCTGGTAGCTAGTTGTCCTGAGTTTGCCACATAATCCATTATACATTGTACTAATACATCACCTTCTACTAACTTACAATTAATAAAAT
This sequence comes from Gopherus evgoodei, assembly GCF_007399415.2. Lineage (NCBI taxonomy): Eukaryota > Metazoa > Chordata > Testudines > Testudinidae > Gopherus > Gopherus evgoodei. The sequence continues at coordinate 159,365,850 of NC_044322.1, read as the reverse complement.
GGCATTTCATAGCTTCATAATTACAATTATGATATCTTCTTATCAATGTCCAATTAAATAGTCATGCTTTATTATACAGTTTTAGTTGTGTCTAAATCTTATACAGTTTTACTTTTTTTTTTTTTTTTTAATAACATGGATTTTTGGCTAATATTGTCCGTTGTGTTGTAGATAATCTTTTCATAAAACTTATGGAATTGCTTTTCTGGATGAATGGTGGTTAGGTTTTTACTTTTTGGATACCTAACATTATAAAGTAGGAAATATAAAGTAAAAAAATATTTATTCAGACCTGATTTTATTATTTGTTTATTCCTAGGCACCCACTGTTTCCATTATTAGCACTATTATTTGAAAAATGTGAACAATCTACACAGGGCTCAGAAGGCACTACCTCTGCTAGTTTTGATGTAGATATTGAAAATTTTGTAAGGAAGCAGGAGAAAGAAGGAAAACCCTTTTTTTGTGAAGATCCAGAAACTGATAATTTAGTAAGTATAAAGTATTTTTATGAAGCAAGTGACACTTCTCCCTTTTATTCCCAATTACTTCTCTCAACTGTTGCTCTCGGTAGATTCCCAAATCTTTTGACCCTACAATGGTGTATTGTTAATATTGCAAGTACTGAATTCTGAAACTAAAGATCAGAAAAAATCTGTAAACTTAGTTTGTCTTTTTATCCTTTTTTTCTTATCTACAAACATCTATTGCATCCTTCATTTTGACCACCTGCCTCACATTTTTCAGTACTTGTTTCCAATATGTGCTCCTAAAACGGCTGAGGTTGACATTATATTTAGAGATGAGTTAAGACACATACCCACTACAATCCAGTTGACTGTGCAGAGTAGTTTCTCAGAAGACAATCAGATAATTTTTGTTCACTGTTCTATATATCTTATCTAGTCAGATTTTCCTGTTGTGTGTTCTTTGCCCTGATGCATCTGCATAGTCTGAGGGAGGAAAGGTTAGAAAATTTGCCCACTAACTTTTATAGATAAAAAGAAGTCTGAGGCCCCATATGCAATAGGAATATAAGGAAATCTTTTTTTAAAAAAATTCAAGTAGAACAGTTTGTGTTGAATGATAAATCAGTTTGAGAAGCATTTCTAAATGATACTCACTTTGGTATTTTGGGCCTATGTAAAAAGCTGTTCAAATCGAGAGTCCTATAAGGTTGTGTCTGTTTTATAGCAATAAATGGAATTCTGCCATTTCAGACAAGGCAGAGAGAAGGAACTTCAAATTAGGCAGCTGATGAGTACTTGCAGGTAGAGAGGATCAGAGATTCAGTACCTCTGAAGTCCCAGTTGCTCAGAGGAAGCCTACCAAAAGAGCATTCCAACTTACACAGAAAGAACTCACTGTCTGGTCCAAAAAGGCCAGTGTGACTCTTTTTTGGCATGCATCACACAAAAATTGTTTGACTACTTTATGTTAGAGTGAGATACCTTTTCTCTGTATTCTACCTAGGTCAGTGAGTCCTGCTAGCTTCTCACGTACACATGTCAAGCCCAGTTGTCATGGTACAATTCCCCACTCTGAACCTTAGCGTCCAAAAGATGGGGTACCAGCATGAATTCCTCTAAGCTCAATTACCAGCTTAGAACCTGTAGCGCTGCCACCCACCAGGAATTCCAGTGCCTGGTACACTCTGGTCCCCACAAAACCTTGCCCGGGGACCCCCAAGACCCAGACCCTCTGGATCTTAACACAAGGAAAGAAAACCCTTTCCCTCACCGTTGTCTCTCCCAGGCTTCCCCTCCCTGGGTTACCCTGGAAGATTACTGTGATTCAAACTCCTTGAATCACAAAACAGAGAGGACAATTCACCTTCCTCCCTCCTTCTCTTTCCCCCTCCCAGACTCTTCCTGAGAGAAAGTAATCCTGGCACAGAGAGAAATCAGCCTCTCTCTCCCTCTTCCCTCCTTTCTCCCCACCAATTCCCCGGTGAATCCAGACCCAGTCCCCTGGGGTCTCACCAGAATAAAAAAACAATCAGGTTCTTAAACAAGAAAAGCTTTTAATTAAAGAAAGAAAAAACAGTAAAAATATCTTTGTAAATTAAAAAAAAAATGGAATAGGTGCAGGGTCTTTCAGCTATAGACACTGGGAACACCCTCCCAGCCTAAGTATACAAGTACAAATTAAAATCTTTTCAGCAAAATACCAATTTGAACTCCTTTCAGCCAAATACACATTTGAACTCCTCCCAGCCAAATACACATTTGCAAATAAAGAAAACAACCATAAGCCGAACTCGCTTTATCTACCTAGTACTCACTAGTTTGAACTTATAAGAGCCTGTATTGGAGAGATTGGAGAGAAACCTGGTTGCACATCTGCTCCCTCTGAGCCCCCAGAGTGAACAACAACCAAAACTAACAGCACAGCACAAAAACTTCCCTCCCTCAAGATTTGAAAGTATCCTGTCCTCTGATTGGTCCTTAGGTCAGGTGACAGCCAGGCTCACTGTTCTTGTTAATCCTTTCCAGGCAAAAGAGATATGAAGCAGTTTTGTTCTATTAACTCTTACTTATCTGTTTATGACACCAGTAAAGACCCTTCTCCGTAAATTCATCCTCAGAAGTCTGTCGTAGTACAGCTTGCATTGCTATTTCTTGGTAGGGCTATGATTTCAGTGTTTTTAACGATGAGTGTCAGAAGAATGTTGGCTTGTGATCTATGGCATCCACACAGAGTTCCAGACATATTTTTACAAGGTATTATTGCTTGAAGTCCGCCTCATTGAACCTGTTGAAAGCAGGCAAAAAAGATTATTATATTACCTTTTGATCAAGATCTATTTTACTTTGTTTTTGTTTTTTTCGCTTTGATACAGTATATTTATATTCTTCCTACATTGTTGCAAGTTCTGTATTTTTACAAACATGGCCTTGGAACTTTAGAGACTCAAAGTAGGGATGTATTATATATCTTTGGAGAAAAGATAGTTTCCTATCCTTTGTTTTCTAAAAGTGTGTGCATAAGTATATTTTAAAGTTTAAAAGACTATAAACAAAGATTAATGATAAATGGCAATAGATTGAATTGGGGAAGGTGTCTATTGGGATGCCCACAAAAGCAAGTGGTAACATTTTTAGCGGTCTTGAAGAGTCAGTAAACATGTTTCATTTATTAATGTAAAGAAATTAGGAAACAAGTCAGGACAGAAGAATGTTGTAATAGAAAGGGACTTAGATTAAAAACATGCAGTTAATAACTTGGGGGAAGGAAAAGGTGGGAGACACAAGTCAATACATCTGGGGAAAACGTAAATTCTTATTTTGGGGTTAAACAGATGGGAGAAACCTAAGTTGTTTGGAAGTGACACAGAGGTGATATCAAGGTGATAGAGTGACAGAGAGGTGACAGCAAATTAGACATGAGTGTACCTGGCTGCCAAAAGTCAATTTTGGCTACATATAGAAAGACATGATATCGTGGAGCAGGGAGGTAGGTAATAGTTCTTATTTATATGGCATTTGTGTGACTGTGGTTGAAATACTGGGTTTCTTTCTGGGTACAAGACCAGAAAGGTATTGACAAACTGGAAGGAATTCAGAAAGGATCATCAGAAACTATCAGGGAGTGAAGTATGAGGCAACATTGAAAGGGTTTAATACATATTTAAATTAAGTTACTTGTGGGGAGAGGAGAGAATGTGCTGTACTGGAAAGGTTATGGTAGGCTTACTTGGCGATTATATACGTTTGAGGTGCAGAGAAGAGCTCATGGTGGAGGGCAACTCCGTGACTAGACTTGAATGAAAGGGAGATAGATAGCTGAGGATATTTCCATTGTCAAGTAGAAAGTTTGTTTTGGTGACTTGTAACTGAACAGAGTTAGATTGGAAGACCCAGTTTGTGTTCAAAAAAGATGGAGAAGCAGTTAAGGAGTTAGTAAAATATTTACATTATATTCATTTATAGGCCTTTCAGTGGCACTCCTCTGTAGTCTGAATACCCCAGAGGCTTTAATGCATAATCAACACCTATGTGAGGTGGAGAGATCTTACTATCCCCATTTTGCAGATGAAGAACTGAAGCACAGCGATTCAGTGGTTTGTCCAAGGTCCCAGCTAGGAATAGAATTCAGAACTCCTGAGCCCCAGTCTAGTGTTTCAACCATGAGATCTTTGTATCTCTCTAACAGAGAGGCAAAGTTTGGGGTAATTTACATAAGAAAAGGTCATTGATATTGTGAAATAATTTGCCCAAGCAAAAAAAGACGAAATGTGTTTGTATCCTATAATGGTTCTGTGGTTAAATCCAGTAGTAGAGTGGCTGTTGCCACCATAGACAAAAATAATGGACAGAATGTGGAAGAGAGAAAATAAACCAGGTCCTTCTAGAGGCTTTTTGAAAGCCGCAAGCAGCAGGGGCACATGGTGTTTGTTCATTTTAACTGGAATGTTAATGACCCAGTGAAGTCCTTGTGAAGTACTCATACCACTATATTATCATAAGTGTTAATAATAATAATAATAATAACTGCTTCATTAAGAGCTATAATGATATATTCTCTCCCATCATATGAAAAGTATAGCTGAACCAATGAAAAACTGCAGGTTTACTGACATTCTGTAAGACCCACCACATTGTTACCACCATTTTAGATTCCTCTTGAAAAGGAAAGAGCCCCGCTGGAGACATTTCACACCTTCAAATTGTTTTCAATTAAAATATCTTGTTTAAATATGAGGTTCATTGTCAAGGGGGGAAACTCATTTAATGGTTTTAAATAGCCAGAAAGATTTCTTTCTGAGAAAGATTGCAGCTATTATTTCAGATTCAGTCGTCTTTGATGTCATGAGTCACATGGTACATGATCTTGTGAGTCTGTCACTTGATAACATGACAGAACTGTAAGCAGAATTCCCTAAACAGACCATTGGTGTTAGTGTCATTTTTAAGTCCATGATCCTAGTATATTGACTGGCAGGAATTCTTATAGTATTAGAATTGAGGGACAGCTCTTTTCTTTCCTCACTTCTGCCAGTTTATTAGCCTGTAATGCCTCTGTTAGTTCTTTCAGGACTGACAGCAAAGGAGTGCCTGACTGCTGCTGCTCCTATATCAGCCACAGCTTTTGGCTGGTATCTTAGCATTTCTTGTGGGGTATTTTTTTTTTCAGACTTCTATTAATCTGTTTTAGATTCTGTCATCAAAATAAGTAAAAATGAAAGTCATTTTATTCTGCATGAAGTAAATCAGATGATACTGCCTCAAGGTATTTTTAACTTTTTTAATATTAACAAAGACACTGTTTGTTTTCCTTTGCCCTCTGCTCCTGGTTTCTTTTGAGAGGAATAATCAAAATCTTTAAAGCTTATTTGCCCATAGATCATGTGGACTTGTTTATGTCTTACTCCAAATACCTTAGATAGGTTCTCTATGGTATGTCTGTTAGCCATACTCCTCCCCTATTTGGGAGCTTTCCACTATGAGATAATTAAGAAGTGACACCTTTGACCAGTGTAACCTCTTCCCCCACCTGTTGGTATTATTGGACATTCTGTATTGGTCGCACGTCAATATACAGTCCAGTCAGTCAAGGGTACCAAAGAAATGAGCAGCAGAGTTAGTCCCCAAGAACCAACCAGACACAGGGTCTTACGTCAACTCTCCTTGAATTATTGGTGTTCCCACAAGTGAGGTTTGCAACTGGTTGCAATGGCAGCCTTTCCTCCCTTATAACCTTTAAAAATATATATTTATATATCCCAGGTGGAGTGGGCAGGATCCTTAATTACAAGGTTGATTTCTCCTCCTCCTTCCACCCACCCCCAGCTTCTCTTCTTCTGTCTTTTGCCTCAGCTCATCCAGGCAAAGAAAGCAGGCACCAACAGGGGCTGTTATCAGGATAGCCCAGAGAGACTCAGACTGGGCCACACAACTGCAAGGCTCCTTTCCCTCCAGTCCAGGCCCGTTCCATTTTCTGTGGACACGTAAACATGTTGGGGGTAAATACCAGCTCAATAGTACAGTGTCATCTTGGAATAAGAGCTGAATTAGAGAGAGCCATGCATTTCAGTATTGATTTAAAAGAAGCCACATATTTCAGTACCAACAGACGAAGAGCCATGAGCTTGGCCAAGGTGAAAGAGCTTTCTTTTTACTTTGGGGGCTGGGGGAGAACAGCTTTCAGAATTTAGACTTAATGGACAGCAGGTTAAAACAAACTAAAGGAAGTATTTCTTCACACAATGCACAGTCAACCTGTGGAACTCCTTGCCAGAGGATGTTGTGAAGGCCAAGACTATATAACAGGGTTAAAAAAAGAATTAGATAAATTCATGGAGGATAGGTCCATCAATGGTTATTAGCCAGGATGGGCAGGAATGGTGTCCCTAGCCTCGGTTTGACAGAAGCTGGGAATGAGCGACAGGGGATGGATCACTTGATGATTACCTGTTTTGTTCATTCCCTCTGGGGCACCTGGCATTGGCCACTGTTGGAAAACAGGATACTGGGCTAGGTGGACCTTTGGTCTGACCCAGTATGGCCACTCTTATGTTCTTATGACTTACTCAGTGTTGCTTCAAGGACTGTTCTGAGGTCACAGTAGCTCCCCAATAATTGGGATACTGTGACCATGGTCCTCAGCAAACCCATATGGCTCAAGGGCAGCACAGAGGCTAATCCACTAATTGCAGGACACTCTGAGCAATCATAAAGGATGGTCTGGGAGTCTCCCATGGATCAGTAACAGAACCCTACAGGTGATTCATACACCTAAACTGGCTGAGATACTCCCAAGGAAGGGGTTGATCAAGTGTACATGGCCTCTAAAGAGCGGTTTGCCAACATGGCAAAGATCTTTTGGGAATGAAGCCGTTTGGCTAAAATGGGAGTGGATTGTGAGCTTTATTGGGTTGCAGAATCTTAAAGCACAGTGATTCAGCAGTTTTTAGTAAATTTTAGTCATTTTGATGACTTCCTAATACTTTGATCCTATGAGGGTTACTCACTTCTTAAGTGAGCGGATGGATTCCTGCATTAATGCTATGCAAAAGATTTCAGCATGCGAAAGTTTAGCAGAATTTACTTGGAATATTTCCAAGAACCACCTTGGTGCACCTATAGTTGAGAGTGACATCTAAATTAAATTTCAGCACTGTCTGATTATTTGAATTGAGAGGATTCACGCAATTGAATCAATTGGCATAGTATCCTAAAGGGTGCCACTCTGAACATCCTCTCATACAAAGACCCTTGAAATCAGTGGAAAGACTCCCATTGACTTCAGTGGAGTTTGGATCAGGTCCCAGTGAACAACTCTGAAGTAATCTATCCTAGGGAAGATACACATTAGTACTTGTATTCTTTTCATCCTAGATGCAGTGTAATGGTACAACCATTGTTTGCACTGGGTAATGAGATTTCTTTATTGGGTCACGACTAAGAAAGCCACAGGGGCTTACTAATGAGACTTGTTAGCAGTATGTTTTGTGAGTTCTTTTGTTACAGATATTACCAAGCAGAGTATTTAGAGTAGCTCAGATCACCCAGAGTAGTGAACAGGCTATCTGGCAACATTTAAAAAGAAGACTTAACAAATTAGCAGTTTAACATTATCCACTTATTTTTACACCTATTTGAACTGATCCGGAGAATTAAAGATTAGTTAGAATCATCAGTTGGTTGCATTACTCAGAAGCGCACGCTAACACTTTTCAAAGACAACACTGAGGCGTACGTGTGTTCTTTTGTAACATAATCTTTGATGTGTCTGCTGACTCCAAGGTACTGAGGTGGCCTCTTGCGAGTAGTGTGTCTGACTATATTTCTCAACATATCCCTGTTGGGGACATATGGAGGTGGTGTTGCTAATCCAGGCAGTTATTTATCATATGAGAAGTAGCATAGAAACTCAGAGCAGTCCATGTTTCCTTCATCAGATTTATGGTATTATTTAGAGGCAAGGAGAAACTTTCCATAGAAAGAGTGATCTTGAGACAAATAAAAGGGTTATGGCAAAGGTGGACAAAATAATGAATAATATATAGAAAATGAATCTGCACACTCCTGTTTACTCTTTCTCATAATACAAGAGCAAGGGATTTTCAGTGCAATTCAAATGCAACACATTTAAGGCTCATTTTTAAAAACAATTTTCACACAACATGTGGAATTCATTGTCATTGAAGCCAAACTTAATAGACATCAAAGGATTAGACATTTTGTAGTGATAATATGCCTGATATGACTCTCATTGAAGTCAATGGGAGTCTTTCCATTGACTTTAATTGACTTTGGTTTAGATTCAGTACAGTTGCAATAGATACGATACAATTTTTTAGAAGAACAATAAACCCTCATCTTTTAGAGCATAAGCTAATCTGATAGGATATCTGAGATGGTGGAGAGTCAGAAGGAAACTTCTTCCATGGGCAGTTTATTTTATAACTGTCCTGCTACAAGGTTTCTTTCAACTTCCTCTGAAGTATCTGGTGCTGGCCAGTTTCACTGAAAGGATATTGAAGTCCTATTCCCTGTTTTGTAGTATATGCCTGGGTTTGCTTAAAACAATATCGATGTACTTTTTACTGTCTGGTACCTATGGAGAAATTATTCTGCTTACTGGATTTAACCATTAGTGGATGTTCCAGATTTGTTTCTGCAACTGGAAAGACAATATCAGATGGCTATTGACACCCATAGTTAGGTGACATGTAATAGTCAGTCATGCTGGGGGAAAATAATTCTAATGCTTTGTCCACAGGAAGTTAAGACTGCAGATGTACTTGTTCCATGCGAAAACATGCACATCCCAATTTTCAGGCTGTCGTCTCTTTTTCTCTCAAGCGAATTAAAATGAAATATTATTTTTGCTGTGATTGTATGTAAGCGTTTCTCTATAGTCTGTTTGTTCTCTTTTGGACTATTGTGCTAGAATTTTATTTTTATTCTCTTGTTTTTAGTGTGTCTAGCTCTCACTTTATCTTACATTAGTTTTGTCCTTGCTTTAATGTTAATTACAGTATCACCACTAATCTGAGACAGAGGGTCAGAACTGAGGCAAGGTAACTTATTTCAAACAAGTAAAAGTTTTGATACCTAGGTAATACTATGGGTACTGTCCATCTGGTCCTATAGATTAGCATTAGTCAAGCCCTCCAGTGAATGCTACCTACTGTTGTATGCTCATTGTGACTTTGTCCATGAATGTGTTTTGTTCCTGGTCTGCCTTCAAGCCAGTAGAGAATAGTTTGGTGAGGCTAAAAAAAGTTTATATTTAGGCTGTTTACTTGTAGTTACATCAAGTCTTGCTTTGCCACTGGTTGTTTTGTTTTTAAGTTCTTTGTGCAAAATCCATATTCTACCATTGTGGCATTACAGGACAATTATTTAATAATTCTTCCACCAAGAATAATATACCCTTAAAAGCAGGTGACCTGCTGGTTAAACATGTTCAATATGCATGTTCATGATCATTTATATGGGTTTTGGTGGTATTTAAACACAATTTTAAAGGCAACCGCTGGAAGAGGGCATTGATCTAGAAGATTGTCTGTTGTATACTTTCATAATGGCTCAGTGCTTTTTTTTTTTTTTTTTTTTTTTAATCACTAGGACTCTGTGTAGTCAAAATATTGAAATCTGGTGAATGTGCATAAATATTTTAAATAACACTTTGAGCACATGGATCTGATTTTTCTGCACCTTTTCTTTTAAAAACTCAGAAGCATTTGCCATCCCTACAGATAAGGTTTTGGACTGAAGGGCTAGGATTGCCTTTCATTGCTGTGAGTTTTGACATACCACTTTCTAGATTTACTAAAACTTCGTACAAGAAAGAGATCCTCTCCTTGAAGAGTAAGAAAAACTTCAGGCACAATGTAGGTTCCATCCATCATGGAAAACATTGTACACACAAATTTGCCTGTCTTAAGATGCCCTTAACTAAGGTTACTTCAGCCCCTTAGCTTAATTTCTGCCATATGTAGCAAAATAGGTGACTGTTAAATGATCATTTTTGATCACTGGCTTCAGTGCTCTGGCCAGGCAAGCAAATCAATGTACATGGTGAATACGTCCAAAATAGTGCACAAAAGAAATCCAAACTTTATAGAATAAGGCGAATCTTTTGTGAGATCCAGAATAGCAAGTCAGTGTTGTAGATGATGCACTGTACAACAGCCAGCCAAGGAGTATTGTGTCTGAATTTGGCCTGCACACTACTTCAGCATCCTGTATTCACTACTGTACAATCAGTCTTGAAAGACCATTTGGTTTTGGTTGTAGCTTTTCTTCCATGATATTTACAATTCCTGACGCTGTTTTTATTCCCTGAGTAGTACCACTAGTTATCCCGGATTGCAAGTCTTCTGTATCAGCAAAGAGTACAAGATTTGTTATCGTGCGCAAATCAGATTTCACCATCTCTTGCTCAGTTACTTACCTGTCTGTTGATTCATCAGCAAGCACAGTAACAAAGCTATCTATTTGTATATATTTCTGAGGCACTTCCTGAAGAGACTTTGCCTTTGTAAAGTCTTCCATGCTATAGTTATTAATATGATTTGATCTAGGACAAGGGTGGGCAAACTTTTTGGCCTGGGTATGGAAATTGTATGGCGGGCCATGAATGCTCATGAAATTCGGGATTGGGGTGCGGGAGAGGGTGTGAGGGCTCTAACCTGGGGTGCGGGTTCTAGGGTGCAGGAGCAGTTCAGAGGGTGGGAGGGGGATCAGGGCTGAGACGGGGTTGGGGCGCTGGAGGGGTTCAGGGACGCAGGCTCCAGATGGTGGTTACCTCAAGCAGCTCCCGGCAGCAGTGGCATATTCCCCTCAAACTCCTACACAGAGGTGTGGCCAGGTGGCTCTGTGCGCTGCCCTGTCCACCAGCACCGCCCCTACAGCTCCCATCAACTGCTGTTCCCAACTGATGGGAGCTGCGGGGGCAGTGCTTGGGGTGAGAGCAGCATGTGGAGCCCCCTGGCTGTTCCTACGTGTAGGAGCCGGAGTGGAGACATGCTGCTGCTGCTGCTTCTGGGAGCCGCATGTAGCAGGGCAAGCCCTGGACCCTGTTCCCCAGCTGGAGCGCAAGGGCTGGGTTAAAACATCTGAAGGGCCGGATGCAGCCCCCAGGCCATAGTCTGCTCACCCCAATCTAGGATTAAGGACACTTTTGGCCTTCAAATAGCAAAATCTCAGAATCCATAGAACTAAAATCTTGTTTAGTGACTGTAAAGAATGTTAAACAAGGTGACAAACTGTTGGATCTCCTTATTTAACACTTTACAGAAAATTATATAGTAACAGGTTCTCACTGGGGGCAAAACAACTTGTTTTCTGCATCAGTGTATTTTGCATGAGCAGCAGAGAAATCATGTATGTGTAGCAAATCAATTCTAAAGGTTTTTCACCCACTTACAAGAAGAGTTCTCTTATCAGAGAGATACATGTTTTCTGCAAATTACACAGAACATTTCATCTTTCTGACATGAAATACATCAGTAGTAGCTTTTAATTAATTCTGGAAATTGCATTTAACTCTAAGTATCTCATTCTTCTTGTGTGTCATGTGCTTTATTCTTACTTGGCCCAGGGCCTTCTATATTGCGCTCTGCTGATGCTGGTTTTTTACCCCAAAACCATTGTGTTCAATGTCTTCCAGACACTTTTCAGATTTGTTTAAAATTAGGTGCGTAGATAGTCTTTACACTAATGTTTCTTAAGTAAATCAAGGATTGCTGTGAAAAATCAGACTACCTGTCCTTAGTAGCAGTAAATTTGCAGTTTGAAGGCTGCAACAGAGTATTAGAGAGAGATCATCTCCATTCTAAATAAAATCAAATTGTGTTTAGCAGCAGCAAGTAATGAAAATTTTAGTTAGCTTGAGTAAACTGTAAGCTCTATGGGGACAGGGGCAGACTTTGTTAGGTACATCTAGTGCTTAGCACAATGGTGTCGATCTCTGACTGAGGACTCTAATGCTGCTACAATATAAATAATAATACACAGACTACATTGGCTCAGCTGAAAAATTAAACTATTGCTTCCCTTTTTGGCAAAGATTCCTGACTGCCTTTGAACTACCTGACTGCAGCACAGACCTCTGATCAGAGCAATTATATCCAACACATTATCCTCAGATATGCTCGGTAGTGTGCTTTTTCCCTTGTATCAGCCCCTTTTCCCAAAGCATTGCATATCTGGCTGACAGCAGCTAGGCCCTTCCCTCTGCCCAGCATCTTCTCCCCTCCACTCTCACTGGTAGTGGTGTTACTGCTCCCCTCTGTCCCTGCTCTTGAGGCAACTTAGTTCTTTCTGTTCCCCTTTCCCATCCATCTGTCCTCTGATTAGGGAGTATGCTGCTGTGTCTGATGTCATTCTGGCTCTCCTCATGTCCTTGTTTGGTGAACAGGAAGTCTGATGCTTTTACTTGCCCAAATAACAATTCAGCCTGTCTAAGGCTTCTGGGTGATAGGTTTTACCCTGCCTGCCACAGGATTTTTTTTATATTTTGTACATTATAAGTAATACAGTTCTGTAGGCCGGATAAGTTTACACATGCATTCCCATTGTCTTCAAATTATCCCCTGAGTGTCACCAGTGCAACCTTCTTACCTTCAGTGAGTTTGTACTGGGATAACAGATTGGAGCTTTGTGAGCAATCCTGTTGATGCACAAGGTGAAATAGGGTGAGCTGAGGATTCTTTCTTAGATGTGTTAGCTCTGCAAACTGGCATAAAAAGCAGAAAAACAATGCGTTTTTGTTACTAAAGTCAGCAGATATGGCTGAATACACATAGGAGCAGATCTGTTGAGTAAGATGTCAGTTTTCTGTAGTCTTGCTTTGAAATAGAACTGCATTTTAAAGCATATGATTACAAATATGTTTATATCCAAAGGATGGCATGAATGGTTATTTCTATTTATTTATTTGTTTGCTTGCTTGCTTGCTTGCTGACAGGCTCTGTTCTTGTCTAAGAACTGAAAGTTCCTCTCCCACTTTTTCACTTTCACAGCTCTGTTCTTGAGGCCTTATGTTGCTGCCAATGTCCTTTTAGGTAATAGGACAGCATTAATTGGCCACCTGAGTTGCCGAGTAATAGGCAGCACTCCTCCTCAGCAAGGCTTCCATAGCACTTATGGTTTCTTCTGATCCAGGGAGGAAGGGAACGGAACTGAAGAATTGAACCCATTCTTCTGGGTATAGTTCAGAGTACTATTGTTCACCACACCGGCCTGAACCATTTTTTTTTTTTTTAAATTGTACAGTAATATAGACTGTGGCCAAGACAAGAAAAATCCTATGCTGTATTTGTGTTTGTTCTGTCTTGTTTGACAGTTTACCTAAGCAGTGGATCAACACAGGATTTTGTTCTAAACACATGCCTTTCACACTCCAGTAAAATACAGCCTGGGAAAGAGTATTGTGAGCAGCCTTCTGCATCAGTAATTCTGTGTTCTGGTAATTGAAATAGTATATTCTTACACGTTTTTAAAGTTTGCCCTTTATTAATTATTCATGCAGGTAATAGTATTTTCTTGCCTTGTTTCTAAGTCTTTTTTTCATCTTTCTCTCTAGATGGTAAAGGCAATCCAGGTTCTACGTATTCATCTGCTTGAGCTAGAAAAGGTTAATGAACTCTGCAAGGATTTCTGTAGTCGTTACATTGCCTGTCTGAAAACTAAAATGAACAGTGAAACTCTACTAAGTGGAGAACCTGGAAGTCCTTATTCACCTGTACCATCGCAGGTACATTTCAAGTTAATTTAAATGAGCTTTTGCTTAGAAATACCACAAAATTTATAAATACCTTTTTGCTGCACTTTGTAAGAATTTCACTTATACACTGCTTACCTTGTTCTTTGTGATTGTGTTTTTATTAAGGTTAGCAACCCTCTCTTTTGAGGAGCTGAACAGTGGACAAGTTTATCGAAAAGTGTCAATACTTAGAGACATGCCATAATTACTGTTTGCCTGCATTCCTTGTAGTTCTCACCTCAGTCCAACAACTTCAAAATAAAATTAAAAAAAAACTTGGATTTGCTGGATGTGCCGCCTTAATGAGAACAGATGTTAAAAAAGAGAATGGACACAAGTTGTCATAATATACATTGCATCTCTTTGGCAATGTCACCTTAGCTTTGACCGAGCTGTCAGGTTTATCTGCCTCACTGAAGGTGAAAAGTGGGGAGGGATAGCTCAGTGGTTTGAGCATTGGCCTGCTAAACCCAGGGTTGTGAGTTCAATCCTTGAGGGGGGCACTTAGGGATATGGGGCAAAATCAGTACTTGGTCCTGCTAGTGAAGGCAAGGGGCTGGACTCAATGACCTTTCAGGGTCCCTTCCAGTTCTATGAGATAGGTATAGCTCCATTATATTATTAAAAGATGGTTTGGCTCCATGTGTATATATAAACTGAACATATAAATTGATCCAAACATTTTAGAGTGGACAAAGGTTAACTGTTGGTTTTTAGTCAAAGTATTTTAGAGATGTCACGTGTCTGTTCTATCTACCTTATAATATCAACAGCTGCACATATTCTTATACACGTGCACTGTATTTGCTAGATTGTTGAATTATCTGATTACAATACCTAATCTATTGTATAAAATAATCTGAGAGATAATGATTGCTTTATTACTCTTTTTGGTACACCTACTATTCTTTCACTGTAGAGTGACCAGGTGTCCAGTTTTCAACTGGAAAACCCAGTCAAAAAGGAACCCTGGTGGCTCCAGTCAGCACCACTGACTGGGCTGTTAAAAGTCCAGTCAGGGGTGCTGCGGGGCTAAGGCAGGCTAGTCCCTACCCGTCCTGGCACTGCACTGTGCCCCAGAAGCGGCCAGGAGGTCCGGCTCATTGGCAGGAGGGCCACAAGGCTCCACGCATTTCCCTCATCACAAGAACCTGCTTTGTACTCTCATTGGCCTGTTCCCTGCCAATGGGAGCTGGGGGGGTGATGCCTGCGAGCAAGTGCAGCGCTTGGAGGCTTCTGGTCCCCCCATCTAGTAGGCACCGGACCTGCTGGCCACTTCTGGGGCGCAGCATGGTGCCAGGGTGAGCAGGCAGGCAAGAAGCCTGTCTTAGCCCTGCTGAGCTGCTGACCAGAAGTTGCCTGAGGTAAGCCCGAGCCCTAACCCCCTGCCCTGGCCCTGAACCCCCCCCCCCAAACCTGGAGTCCCCACCTGCACCCTAAACCCCTCATCCCCAGCCCCAGCTCAGAGCCTGTTCCCCCTCCTGCATCCCAGCCCCCTGCCTCAACCCAGAGCCCCATTCTACACCCCAAAGCCCACACCCCCAACCAGGGCCCTCACCCCCCAACCCCAACCCCCTGCCCCAGCCTAGAGCCCCTGCTCACACTCTGAACCCCTCATTCCCAGACCCACCTCAGAGCCCGCGCCCAGAGCCCTCACCCCCTCCTGCATCCCAACCCCCTTCCTCAACCCACAGCCCCATCCCACATTCCAAATCTCTCCGCTCCAGCCTGGAGCCCCCTCCTGCACCCCAAACCCCTCATCTCCAGCCCAGAGCCCACACTCCCAGCCGGAGCCCTTACCCTCTCCCACACCCCAACTCCTTGCCCTAGCCTAGAGCCCCCTCCTGTGCCCTGAACCCCTCATTTCTGGCCCCACCCTGGAGCCCGCCCACACTTAGAGCCCTCATCTCCTCCCACATCCCAACCCCCTGCCCCAGCCCAGTGAAAGTGAGGGTGGGGGAGAGCAAGCCACCAAGGAAGGGGGACTGTAGTGGGCAGGGGTATGGTGTTCGCTTTTGTGTGATTAGAAAGTTGGCAACCCTATTCCCTGAGTGTGGACAATGATGTCATACTATCTAGTAGTGCTTCAGTCTAGGGTGCGTGTTTAACTTTATGTACTATGAATTTTCCTGATGGTTTAAATTTCAGTTTTTAAAACCCACTTTTTGCTTTTGGTACTTTGAAGCGTGGCGAGGAAGATTTGAAATTAGATAGAGATTACTTAAAACAATTTTTGGTGGCATGGCTACTAGCTCTTAATCCTGCAGAGACACATTTGCTTAACTTTACACATGTACTTCCTTTGAAGACAATGGGACTGTTCATAGGAAAAGTTAAGGATATGTACAAATATTTGCAGGATCAGGGTTTACACACATAATTTAAATTACATAACTATAGTACACAGTTTAATTAGATTAAAATAATATTAAGGTATCATGTACATATTGCATTTTTAAGTCAGAAAGCTACAGAAGGAATTAAGTTATTTATTAAACCTCCAAATTCACTTGTAATTTTACCTCCTGAGACCAATTGTATCTATTCTTTATCTTCTGTGTCTTTGAAAATTGTTGTTTCACTTCTGGTTTAGTTCTGTATCCAAAATCTTCTTTTTTATCCCCAAATATATTTGGGTATTTCATGTCTGCATTATGTATTTATTATTTAATGACTAATGTTTTCAAGCTGATCAGTTTGCAGTAATGACCTTTGAGTAGAGTCTTTCTCTTGGAGATGATCCTCTTTTTAAAGCCCCAGATTTGTTGCAACTAAAAATTACATGAGCATACTTAATTTAAAAAAACTAATTATTTTATTTTTATAGCAAATTCAAAGTGCCATTGCGGGCACACTGAGTCCCCAAGGGATTATGGTGCCTGCATCAGCATTGCAGCAGGGAAATGTAACTATGGCAACAGTAGCAGGTATGACAGAGAAAAGAAAAACTGACATTGTTTTTTGTTTTGCTTTCTTTCACAGTTGTTAAATGTACAAAGACAGGAATATTTTATTATTAATAACTCATATAATAGTAACTTTCCAAATGTTATACAACCAAGTGTCCCAATTGTTCTTTTGAATACTGGTTTCATGTGTTTTGTGTAAATTAAGTATAGTATATACCAGGGTTCTCAACCTTTTTCTTTTTGAGCCCCCCCAACATGCTATAAAAACACCTGTTCCAAAATTATTGGTTTTCTGCATATGAATGCCAGGACTGGCATTAAAGGGGTAGCAAGCAGGGTGCTTGCCTGGGGCCCCACGCCACAGGAGGTCCTGTGAAGCTAAGTTGCTCAGGCTTTGGCTTCAGCCCTGGGTGGCATGGCTCAGGACCCCAGGTTTCAGCCCCATGTGGTGGGGCTTTGACTTTGTGCCCCAGACCCCAGCGAGTCTAATGCTGGCCCTGCTTGGAGACCCCCTGAAGCCTGCTCATGGCCCTCCAGGAGGCCCCAGACCCCTGGTTGAGAACCACTGGTATATGTATGCAACGAAAAAAAGGACATTGCACAGAAATATATCTAAAGGATTTAGTGGGAAGTGGGGGTGAAGGGTGTGATACATTTCTGTGCAATGTCCTTTTATAAATGAAAACATTATTTGATCTCTTATTGAAAAGAATATATATTTTCTATTGTTTTTCAAAATACTATTAGGCAAAAAATATGTATTATTGAAATGCTATGCTTTAAAGTCTTTCATCGCATTATGTAGATTGGTAACAGGATCTGGAAGTCAGTGAAATCCTGACAACTTCAAACTGCACCATTGTGCTGGGCTGGCATTCAAGATGAAATACACTTGAAATGACTTATCACTAAGGTCACTATGAACATCTGATGTGGCATGTCTAAATTGGATGGAAATTGAGTCAAACTTGTTATGGTTTTGTATGAATGAAACTTGAATGTTAAAGAGTGCATCTTAATGTGTTGGAGAAGTTGTAATAAAATATAGTTAATATCAATTATCTAAAAAACGCATTTCTGTTTGTCAGCAATAATAATATTAAAATAATTAAATAGAATGTTATTTGTCCCTCTTTAAATTAGACATGGTACAAGAATGATGTTTGTCAGTAAAATAACTCCCATCAAGATGTTCACTTAATATTGATCTTAGTGTTGAAATGCATGTTTTTCAAATATTCACTTTCATATACTTTATAATCATAATTTTGTTTTTGTTTTTAAAGGGGGTGCAGTGTATCAGCCAGTCACTGTGGTCACTCCACAAGGTCAAGTAGTGACACAAGCACTGTCACCTGGGACAATTAGGATCCAGAATTCACAGGTTTGTTTCATGGTCTTCATGGAATAGTTTCTTGGAGTAAAAAACCTATTTTTGTAAAGTAGTAGTAATGTATTCAGTATGATAAAGTGACAGACTGAGCATTACACAAATAAACATTAATTAATGTAGAATTAATTACTTTAATACAGAAAAAAAATTTTAAGCATTGCTGCAAAGATCCCCACATTTGTAATATGGCATAGGATCTCAAAGATTTCCAAAAATCTCCCTTGGTAGGACAAAGCATTATGACATCAACTATCAATTTCTTTCTTCATGGTGATAGCAGAGAAGTATTTGTATAGACGAAAAACATTTTACTGAGTAAATATTAAGCATTTTTAAACTCTTTCTAACTGAACTAGTATTATGGCAGGAAGGATGTACACGGTATGTTATGATGCCATACTGCTAGTGTCAGAAGTGTCACTTTGCAAAAAGGCTACCAGCACCAGTAATTTAAAACTTTTTATTTTTACATATTTCAGAGTTTACACTTGTTAAGAGGTGTTTCTCACTACACAAATTTTCAGAGTACTGTGTTGAACTAAATGGGTGACAGCCAAATAATGTGCATTACATCACACTCAAGAAAGAGAGAGGTCAGCCTTCTTTTGCTCAGAAGCCCATTTACAGTTTAGAATAGGACAGTCCAATGAAATCTGGTTATAGGAAAGTAAAATATATGATAACAGATTGACAGTCTCAGATCAGAACATCAAGATAGTGGTCCATGTATCAGAAAGTAGTAAA
This sequence comes from Gopherus evgoodei, assembly GCF_007399415.2. Lineage (NCBI taxonomy): Eukaryota > Metazoa > Chordata > Testudines > Testudinidae > Gopherus > Gopherus evgoodei. The sequence goes on along the minus strand of NC_044322.1, from coordinate 159,347,082 downwards.
TCAGATCATCCGGGAATAAGAAGACCCTAGAATGGATTAATTTGTTAAACATTTGAACAGGAATATTCATCTGCACAATATGAAGTCCATTAACAATCACTGATTTTCTTTCATGAAAGAGTATATTTAAAATTCACTTATTCTTTGTAACAGCATGTACCTGGCCAAAGTCTGCCCTCAGATACATATACCTCTGAGTTAATAGGAATTGTATCCATGCCCCTGACTTGTAAAATTGCTTGCATAAACTGGATTGTTGGGAGGGAAAATTATTGCTTCTTTGAATGGGAAAAGTGTGGCATCCAATGGGAAATAATACCTCAACTTATTCACAAATATGCCTGTAGCTTCCTTTGACTTCAGTTGGAACTCCAAAGTCCATCTGTGGGTTGACTTTGACCCTGTATTCCACTGTAACCCCTGGGCTTGAAATAGAACTTCCTAAATTCCTATTTCCAGTGTTCCATAACTTTCTGAGGGAGTGGGGAAGAAATTATCTTGTGGGAGTTGAAAAATGCAATGATGGGTCTCTGCAGAGAAGCCAATTGCTGTGAATTTAAAGAAATTGGCTGTGTGTGTTGTCAGTTCTGAATGTTTGGGGGCTAGGAGAAATTTTTTTTCATATGATACTTTACACTTAGCTCAAGAACAGCCTTTTAAAAATAGATTCACACTCAGCATATACACAATGCTTGGCGATGAACCAGTGTTCTGTCTTGTTTGAAGAAACTTGGTTTAGAAATAATGAAGCTGTAACACAGTTGTTCGAAATGTTATAACATATGTGAGCTCTATGCTATTTCCTACTATGTTTGGATAAACAGTGAAGAGCATCTCTCCAACTGTTCATAGATGCAGATTTTTTCAATGTGGGAACATCTAGATGCATCAGTTGAGAGTGAAAAAAGGAGACAAAAGAGGGAAAGTTTGATAACCTATGAAAGATTCATACATCTATGTTAAAAATCATTAAGGTCTAGCTTTTACTTGCTGTTACAGATCTACAATAGCCTGAACTCTTCCCCGTGTAGGCATTACATTAGGGTCTTCCATTAAATGATCCTACAGTATAGATACAGTACAATACAACATTATTTTTTTTCAGATGTCTTGGGGGTTGTGGGGAGACGTGGCCAGCAGGCTTTGAAATCTGTTTCATGTTCTCTATCCCAAGTGCAGACTTTTCAAATCCTGCTAACTTCGGTTTCAGAGGATTCCAGCTGACTGAGAGGACTGTCTCGTTTCAAGTCTGTATGCTGTGCTCCTTTTAATCATGCAGTGGCCAGCCAGGTTTGGGGGACCAAGAACATTTATGGGTGAAGCCAGTCAGCCCTTTCTAAAACAGCTGGTGCAACTTGGTTATGCTCTGTAGCTGAGGAACATGGAGAATATAATACCGCCTCAGAGGCTATAACCCAGAGTTGGTAAAACAAAACACTAAATATGTGCCTCTGAAGCTGTAGAAAAGGTACAGCATAAATATAAATCAAGTGCGTGCAGCATTGGTTACTGACTGAGTAGAGTTAGAATTTGTGTGGAAACTCTAATTCAGAATCTCCTGATTTTTGTGCGTTTAAACTTTAAAACTTAATTTTGCTTTAGTGTAGTTTTTAAAAATGTGTGTGCACATATAGATAGAAATATGAGGAAAACCTCATTAATTGGTATTTTAAGCATGTAAATTTAAGCAATAGATTCTCCCTATACAGTGGCTTTGCATACAGTTATATACTTTCTAAAGGAGCTACTGAATTTCCACTACAATCGGTTAAACTTCATCATTTATTTTACTCGGTTCTCATGCTCTTTTGAACTTATTGTTGCAATAATCTAAATTCATCAGGCCAAACTCAACTTGAACATGCATGCATGCACTTCCCAAGAAACTGCATACATATGTCAAGGACAGAGTTTAGTCAATTTTTCTCTTAAGAGTGGAGCTGGTGACAGCTGTTCATTTTACAAAGTTAGTTGTCATACATATATTCTTTGTATCTGTTATATAGCTTTCTTTAAGGAGTTGGTGTGTGCACCTCTCACCAGTTCAGCTTTGTAGTTTTTAGAGGCTGGAGGTGGGGATGGGGGAAACATTAAGTAGTGAGAGCTGTCATTATTGTCTTCTTAGATGATGACGTATTGAGGCACATTCAAAGCACAATAGGTCTGTGCGAGTTTTGATGTATTTTTTTAGGCTGGGGAAGTAAGAGTCTTAGAGTTAAATTCACCTCAGTGCAGAAGACCCGCACAAGGTGTCTTACGCTACTTATGCTCCATGCTAAGCCCCTAAGGCCTGATTCTTCACAACCTTGCATCTTGTGTAGTCACACCTGTGTGAAAAACTACCAAATAAGCATAGCATATTGCACTCTCTGTGCACTACGCATAAATGGCTACATGAATTTGCAAGTCAGTAGAGAATCAGATTCTCAATATGGTGTTTACAGGATAAGGAGGATCTTAGGCCTGGCCCCCTGCACTGGAATGAATTTTATTGTAAGTGAAAATAAATTGGCACTTGGTAGCTGTGATGCGGTGAATACAGCCTCCTGGCAACTACAGCAATTCTTGAAAGAGGTTCTAGAAAATGCTAAAACATCAGAAACCTGATAATATGTAACCCAGAGTATGGATCTCTTTAGGATAATACTGCAAGAGAACTTCCACCACTACCGCTGCAGGTAAATAAAGTACCCTTTTTTGACACAGATTATAGAGCTAATTTATTTCATTGCTTTCACATGATAAAAACAATTTTTGTGCAATATCTTTATTCATTAAAGTAACTTTATAACTGTCTACATTTTTCTCAAATTATTTGTGCAGCTTCAGTTACAGTTAAACCAAGATCTAAATATCTTGCATCAAGATGATGGCTCGTCAAAAAATAAGAGAGGGGTTCTTCCAAAGCACGCTACTAATGTGATGAGATCGTGGCTCTTTCAGCACATAGGGGTAAGGATTAAACATCATCAGCAGTCATAAGTATTCAGAGAAGACTTCCTGAGGAAGATAAAACTTTTTGGCCTTACTTTATATGCATTAAGGGCCCAATTCAGCTTCCACTGAAGTCTGTTAGAGTTTTTCATTGACTCTAATCTGAGTTGGATACAGCCCTAATTTTGAATATATTTAACATTTGAACTGCAAGATCTTATTAAATTTCCTAGAAGAAGTTGTTCTTTCAGTGATGCCCAGGATTTAGTGCCAGGTACTCCTCCAATGCATGGTTTACTTAGGAGCAATCACGTATAAATTATATGTGATGGGGAATTGAATTTTCACCAATCCTTCCAACAACTGCTTTGTGCCAACTTCTCTGTGTTATTCTACAGTGTCTTCCCTGTGCACATATACTTGCGCTGGAAGGGGAAGATAGGTCTCTATTAGTAATAAATACTCCATTAATTTATAGTGCTCTATCTTCTGTTTTAGCTAACCAATGTTACAACTGATAAATTATGCCTGAAAATCACACATGCATTTCTTATGTTACATACAGTTTCCTTGCCCTGTTTAATTTGGGGGAGGGGAGGGAGGGAAGTTGTTGTTTAATCGCATAAGGCTCATCAGCACTCTCATGTGACATGGCCGTCAGACAGTGTAACTAATCAAATCTTACCACATGCTGTGCTGGTGAAGGATCACACTGTCTAACAAGGGGTCTGGCAGCTGTGAGAAGCATTTTTTTTTCTGAATTTGACATTGGCAATTAAATGATGGCATATACACTTTATAAAGATAAAATCAGTTTTTGTTTAGTAAAGTTTTGCTTGTTAAGTGACTGTATCAGTAAAAATTTGTTTTAAAAATTTTGTTAATGAAACAGGTGTGTTTTTTTTATTCTAGCAATTTTTAATCAATAGTAATGAAGAAAGTTTTATTTTCTTTTAAAGAAAGCAAAAAGTTTACATACCTTTTTTTTTTTTGTCCTTAGCATCCATATCCAACAGAAGATGAGAAAAAGCAGATTGCAGCCCAGACAAATCTGACACTACTGCAGGTTAACAATTGGTAAGATCCAAAACTTTGGCGTAACGTCCATAATTGGAGTGTGGGTATGGAGGTACACTCTGTGTATGTGAGTGCCATTCACATGTGTACAATACATAGAAATAAAATTCAGAGTCTAACTTAAACTAAAAAATCATGAACATCTAGAGTCAAATCTATAGTTCTACACTAAACTTGCCTGGAAACAATGGATGTCTTCCCTATAATAGTACTCCTGCAAACTTAAAGCACCTAAAGACCTCAAAACACTCTACAGGCACTAAGGAGTTTCACCTCATAACATCCCGAGAGATATGGAAGTAGTAATATGCTTATTTTGCTGATAAAGGAATTGAGGCTAGAGAGCTTTAATGACCCGTCCAACAAACCAGGACTCTTTGTCATATCTGGCACAGAGCTCTGGTCTCATTCACAGCCCTATGCTTTGTCATGAGAAAATCCTTCCTTACCTAACTACAGTGAAATTAATTACTGATGACTTGTCAGGCTTTTGAATTTATGTTCAGGAGCAGAAAGAGAGGGAAAGATGGTTCCTGTGCAGCAATTGGAGGGGCCTGAAGTAAACGGGAGGAGAGCAGGTAGTTACAGGGAATTGGGAAGAAGGTGGAGAATCTGTTTGGTAGAGACCGTTGACAAGAGAGTGGATTGACTGGAGCAAGAGCCAGGCATGAGAGATTTAGTGGGATCATCAAAGGATGTCAGGCAAGAGCTAAGGACAAACCAGAGATAAACAGGAAAGAGCCAGGTAAGCAGGGAACCTGAGCAAATGACCTAAGTAGGAGCCCTATCTGGGAGGACCCTAATTAGAGGAACGTCCATTACCTGGGCCGTGTTGCAACGATTCACAGCTTATATTGGGTGGGTGGACCTTGGAATGCACCTGGCTAGAAGAAGAACTGTACCAGTTGGTAGTAGAGGAGGGAGGAAGAAGAGCCTGCCAACCAGGGAGAAGTAGAGAGCTGCTTCCTTAGTTAAATTTGCAATATCAAAAGACTTCAGTGCTCCAGGAGCAGGTGGTGTGGTTCAGTGGTTCTTGTGCATCCCTAACATGGAGAGTGAAATCAAGCTGCTAAGAAATAGCATTTTTCATTTTAAATATTAATTTCTATTTAATTTTTATTTTTTGCATAAAACATTGGTTGAGACAGTCTCAGTGTGTACGTGCATGTGCATGCATTCACCATTTTTTGGTCATTAGCTGTGAGGGTTTTTTGTTGGTCATGTTTAGGTTTATCAATGCTAGAAGACGAATTCTTCAGCCGATGCTAGATTCCAGCTGTTCTGAAACTCCAAAAACAAAGAAGAAAACAGCTCAAAACAGACCAGTTCAGAGGTTCTGGCCTGATTCCATTGCATCAGGAGTTGCTCAGCAGCAATCTAATGAACTTACAATATCAGATGGTAAGAAAAATTAGCTGGAACATGTATAGTAAAATGAATTCCTTATTTAAATGTCTTTATTGCGTAGAACTAAAGTGGCTTTTGTTGTTATGTTTTGGGGCATTTCCTGATGTAGCTAAACCACAGTGTTGATAGTCTGGAAAAAATTGACAGAAATTTCTCTCAGAATTTTAGCTAAATACTTGGATTTTGGGTATATAATATAATATAATTAGAAAAAATGTGTTTCAAGAATGTTGTTTAGGTTTCTCAAAGGCAAACACTCGGAAGTTAGGAAATGGCAGAATTAAAGTTGTCCATGCAACCTTAATTCTTCACTCTGGTGCATATATATTATGATATAGTTTTTAGTTACATGATCATGTATTATTTTTCCCAGAGTGGAAGAGCCAAACTTGTTACATGGGGCCTCCTGACTCTCCACGCTGTTCTCATTCCTGCAGACCACCCTGCCTTACTGCCCAAGGTACTACAGCTCCCATTGAATTATCTTGTAGTGTTGTGTGCTCAGTGCTGCAAATCAGGTCCCAAGAGTCTCTCATTGGGCACTGAGAAATGAGGACTATATCACTGAACTTTTGGTTTAAATGACTTGGCTAGCATCACATAGGAACTTTGTGGCAGAGGCAGGAATAGACCCAGTTGTCGCTCCTGGGTGGCATCCAACTGCCTTAACCACAGGACCAGCCTTTCCCTTCCTGCAGTCCCCTGCCTCAGGTCCCTACTCACCTTGCAGTGTCTGCATCAAGGGCCTGATCTGACTCCCACTGAAGTCAATAGGAAAGCTGCCAGTAACTGTTGACAGGGTGGGTGAGGTAATATCTTTTACTGGACTCACTAATATCTTGGGAGCAACACTGCTACAACAATGCTGCGATTAATTGGTGACATCAATGGGAGTTAAATAAGGCAGGAGTTTCATCCGTTTAAGTAACCCTGATTCATTCCCTGAGCACCTTCCAGCCTGTACACTGAATGAGGTAGGGGTACAGTGGGAAATATTAGTTTGTGGTCATGTAATTAAAGACTGTATCATGCATGCACACAGAGGGACCAAACAGAGTCTTGCAATCTCAATTCTGACATTTCCTAACTTTTTTGAGTGCTTGACTTTGCAACCTAAATAACATAGTTAGTTGTTATATGTAATTTCCAAGGTATCCTATTAAAAACATTTTTTTTCTTGTGTAATGTTAAATCTAAATTCTGATTTGATCATTGTTTTCAGTTTACTAATTGTATACATGTTTTCACCTCTCCAGGAGCTGTTGTAACAATTACAGCTCCAGTCAACATGAATGTAGACAGTCTCCAGTCTCTGTCATCTGATGGTGCTACTTTGGCTGTTCAGCAAGTTATGATGGCAGGACAAAGTGAGGATGAATCTGTGGATAGTGGTGAAGATGATGGAGCAGACCTCTCAACAACAAACATCAGCGGGCTTGTTTTGGATAACAGTGATTCTCTGCAGTAGGAAGCAAGAGAATGTGACAAAATATGTAGGAAAATGAATGGACTGACTGTTTTTATAGTTTGCATAGCAAACATTTTACACAAGTTTTATTTCTAATATGTTTTATATGTAGATATAGAAGGGTGCACTTTTTTGTATTTCATAGTAAGCTTAAAGAGTGTCTTTGCAGGTGCAGCAACTTCTTTCAAATGTGTTTTTGAATTTGAAGAGGGGTTGGGTTTGTTTGGTTTTTTTTAATTACAAAAAATTGTGTCTAGTAATATAATGACCACATAAATGCCCCTTTTGTTTTCTCATTAAATTGAAAATGCTACAATTTGTAAAGAATTATGCAGTTTCAATTAGACCTGTTGTTTAACACAGCTCTTGGTTGACTAACGATGTAAATTCAAAGCATATGGCACTTGATCATTAAGTTAGACACACATTTGAAAGATGCATCTGCACCTTAAAAACTGCCAGTCTGAAGTGGGCAACAACACACACCCACAAAGAAAATGGAGATGTGTGATTCAGTAGCGAATGTATGACAGTTTAAATAAGTTTAATTTCTCTCATAGTCAGTGAGCTTGTTTATCATTTGCTATAAAAACTCCTATTTTTACCTTGGTGGGATTATTGGATAAAAAAAATATTTTTATAAATTCAGTAGGAATTGGAATGACAACTGTATTGAGCATGAGAGAAAAATTTCCAGAAGGGGAAAATAAATGTTTAGTATTCCTATTTGGAAGGTTCTGAAAATTTGACCAAATTTAATAAACATGCCTAATGCTAGTGTTCCATGGTTCTCTGCTATCCCATAGTGGTATAGTATATTTGATAATAGCATAAGAAGGGGCCACAGTTTGATGGGATTTTGATATTGTCAAACTTTGGTTTATATATGTGTAAACTAATGCTCAAATTACATTTAACTCTGTATCTGAAGATATTTGCTAAATAAGTATTCAGGTAAGTAAGTACAATTATCCACAAAATTTCTAGTAATCAACAGAGAAACTTAATAGTTTGTTTTTTCAGTCTGATTGATTTTTAAAAATGAAAAACTGACTGGCCAGTTTTTCCACCCCAGTTATATTATTGAATTTGAAATTTTTTTCCACATACAAAAAATATAATTTATGGATTATATAAAGAATCTTTTCAAATACATACATCACTACCAGAATTTACAACAGGCTTGTAAAAAAAAATCCTTGTGTGTCTTTTAACAAACTCAGAACTAGTGATAAAAATAGATTTTTTGTGATAATGGTTCATTTCAGTTTATCCACAGATCTTGAGTTGTGTATTGTTATTTCTGAACACCTGTTATTGACACTTCATGCTGAAAAAGTTGGTCTTTCCCCATTGTTAAGTGCAAGTAACAGTAGACTCAAGAAGTCTTGTAGCAGGACAGTGTGAAGAAAAGAAGGGTGCGACCTTCAAATCTGAAGCACCGATTGAGCAAAGCACTTAGTTATGTGCTTAACTGTAAGCACTTACTTAAAGCCATTCCTGTTCCACAAAATATCCAAGCATGTGCTTAGGGTACGTCTACACTACGGGATTATTCCGATTTTACATAAACCGGTTTTATAAAACAGATTGTATAAAGTCAAGTGCACGCGGCCACACTAAGCACATTAATTCGATGGTGTGCGTCCATGGTCCGAGGCTAATGTTGATTTCTGGAGCATTGCGCTGTGGGTAGCTATCCCGTAGCTATCCCATAGTTCCCGCAGTCTCCCCTACCCCTTGGAATTCTGGGTTGAGAGCCCAGCGCCTGATGGGACAAAAATCATTGTCGTGGGTGGTTCTGGGTACAGCCTCACCCCTCTCTTCGTGAAAGCAGCAAACAATCATTTCGCGCCTTTTTTCCTGGGTGAACTGTGCAAACGCCATAGCACAGCAAGCATGGACCCTGCTCAGATCAATACCGCAATAGTGGACGTTGTAAACACCTCGCCCATTCTCGTGCAGTCTGTGCTGAACCGGGACCTGCAAAGCCAGGTGAGGAGGAGGCGGCGGCTATGGCAGCGCGGCGACGAGAGTGATGAGGACATGGACACAGAGTTATCTCAAACCGCGGGCCCCTGCGCTTTGGAGATCCTGCTGGCAATGCGGAAGGTTCTAGCCCCTGAATGCCGATTTTGGGCCTGGGAAACAAGCACAGACTGGTGGGACCACATAGTTCTGCAGGTGTGGGACGATTCCCAGTGGCTGCGAAACTTTCGCATGCGTAAGGGCACTTCCATGGAACTTTGTGACTTGCTTTCCCCTGCCCTGAAGCGCCATAATACCAAGATGAGAGCAGCCCTCACAGTGGAGAAGCAAGTGGCAATAGCCCTCCGGAAGCTTGCAACGCCAGACAGCTACCAGTCAGTCGGGAATCAATTTGAAGTGGGGAAAATCTACTGTGGGGGCTGCTGTGATGCAAGTAGCCAAAGCAATCATTAAACTGCTGCTACGAAAGGTTGTGACTCTGGGAAACGTGCAGGTCATAGTGGATGGCTTTGCTGCAATGGGATTCCCTAACTGTGGTGGGGCGATAGATGGAACCCATATCCCTATCTTGGCACCGGAGCACCAGGGCACCCAGTACGTAAACCGCAAGGGGTACTTTTCAGTGGTGCTGCAAGCACTGGTTGATCACAAGGGACGTTTCACCAACATCCACGTGGATGGCCAGGAAGGGTTCATGACGCTCGTGTCTTCAGAAGCACTGCTCTGTTTAAACTGCTGCAGCAAGGGAATTACTTCCCAGACCAGAAAATAACAGTTGGGGATGTTGAAACGCCTATAGTTATCCTGGGGAACGCAGCCTACCCCTTGATGCCATAGCTCATGAAGCCATACACAGGCAGCCTGGACAGTGGTCAGGAGCTGTTCAACTACAGGCTGAGCAAGTGCAGGATGGTGGTAGAATGTGCATTTGGCTGTTTAAAGGCTCGCTGGCGCACATTACTCACTCGCTCAGACCTCAGCCAAACCAATGTCCCCTTTGTTATTGCTGCTTGCTGTGTGCTCCACAATCTCTGTGAGAGTAAGGGGGAGACCTTTATGCTGGGGTGGGAGGCTGAGGCATATCACCTGGCCACTGATTATGCGCAGCCAGACACCAGGGCGATTAGAAGAGCACACCAGGAAGCGGTGCACATCAGAGAAGCTTTGAAAACGAGTTTCATCACGGGCCAAGGTACGGTGTGACTGCTGTGTTTTGTTTCCCCTTCAAGAACCTCCCCCCCCTTTATTGACTCCTTCCCTGTAAGCAACCCACCCTCCCCCTTCGATTACAGCTTGCTTAAGGAAATAAAGTCACTATAGTTTAAAAATCATGTATTCATTATTAAAAAGTAATTATAAAAAGAGGCAGAGAACTGACAAGGTATCCCGGGTGTGGTTTGGGAGGAGGATAGGAGGGAAGGAAAAGGCCATTAAACACATTTCAAAGTAATGACAGCCTTTTGGTTGGACTGTCCACAGGGGTGGAGTGGGCGGGTGCACAAAGCCTTCCCCCACACGTTCTTACACCTCTGGGTGAGGAAGATATGGAACATGGTGAGTGGTGAGGGTGGTTACACAGGGCCTGCAACGGCACTCTGTGACCCCGCTGCTCTTCCTGAAGATCCACCAGACGTCAGAGGATATCAGTGTGATTACGCAGCAGCTCCAGCTTTGCATCCCGCCACCGCTGATCTTCCTGCCGCCACCTCTGATCTTCCTGCCGCCACCTCTCATCTTGAGTGTCTCTCCTGTCCTCACGTTCATCCCTCCTATCCTCACGTTGGTCCGTCCTGCCCTCACGTTCATTGGCATCTTTCCTGTACTTTGCTACCACGTCCTTCCACTCATTCAAATGAGCTCTTTCATTGCGGGTTACTTCCATCATTTCCGAGAACATTTCGTCTCACGTCTTCTTTTTCCTCCGTCTTATCTGAGATAGCCTTCGGGATGGAGTAGGGAGGCTTGAAAAATGTGCAGCTGCATGAGGGAGGGAAAAAAGGGAGAGAAGTATTTAGAAAGATACATTTTACAGAACAATGGTTATACGCTTTCACAGTGAACAACACTATTCACCTTACATAGCACATGTGATTTCACTACAAGGTCACATTTTGCACCTTAATATTGAGTGCCTGCGACTCTGGTGTTACAGATCTCACAGATGCAGGTCCGGGCATCAGAATTCAGCTTGCATGCGGACATGGTAAACCATTGTCTTTCGGCTTCTCCAGCCTTCATATACACAGTGCCCTCTGATGCTTCTTTCCTGTTAACATGCAGCAGCAGAAGCCAACCCCCTGCCCATCCAATTCTCTAGGATGATTGCTTTACCCCTCCCCCCACCGCATGGCTGGTATCATGGAAGATCGCTGCTAATCACCTCCCTTTCTGCCCCCCAGTGCGTGGCTGGTAGCTGGGAAGATTCCTGCTAGCCAAACGCAAAAAAGCTCAGTGCTATCCTTCCTCCCCTCCCCCCACTTGGCTATGTGCAAGGAAGGATTTCTTTTAAGCAACAGCCCAGTAGGAAAATGGCCATCTCTGTCCCCTTACTTAAATTCCTGAATTTCAACCAGGTTACCATGAACGATATCACTCTCCTGAGGATAACACAGCGAGATAAAGAATGGATGTTTCTTGAATGCCAGCAATCACCAGGACCATACGCAGCTATACTTTGTCATGCAATGATACCCGATTACTTGCTACATGCATGGCGTGGTAAAGTGTCCTACCATGGTGGACGGAACAAGGCTGTCTTGCCCAGAAACCTTCTGCAAAGGCTTTTGGAGTACCTCCAGGAGCGCTTCATGGAGATGTCCCTGGAGGATTTCCGCTCCATCCTCAGACATGTTAACAAACTTGTCCAGTAACTTTACTGGCCACGAACGCATCCCAAGCCCTCGTGGCAAATCAATCATTAAAAAACGCTTGCTTTTAAACCATGTTTTATATTTACAAAGGTACACTCACCAGAGGTCGCTTCCATGGCTTCACTGTCTGGGCTAGTGGCTTGGGAGGGCTGGGAGGGTAATTCCATCTGGGTCACAAAAAGCTCCTGGCTGTTGGGGCTAACGGAGTGCTGTGTGCTCGCTGCAAGGTCAGTCCTCCTCTTCCTCCTCCTCCTCCTCATCTCCCCCCTCTGCAGAATCCTCAGCCATGGTTGAGATTACAACCCCCACCTCGGAATCCACGGACAGGGGTGGAGATAGTGGTGGCAAGCCCCCTAAAATTGCATGCAGCTCAGCGTAGAAGCGGCATGTTTTCGGCCCTGACCCGGACCTTCCGTTTGCTGCTTTGGTTTTCTGGTAGGCTTGTCTGAGCTCCTTAACTTTCACTCTGCACTGCACTGAGTCCCTGGTGTGGCCTTTTTCCATCATAGCCTTGGAAATTTTTTCAAATATTTTTTCATTTCGTCTTTTGGAACGGAGTTCTGTTAGCACGGAATCCTCTCCCCATAGAGTGATCAGATCCAGTACCTCCCGTGCAGTCCATGCTGGAGCTCTTTTTCTATTCTCAGGAGACTGCATTGCTAACTGTGCTGATGAGCTCTGTGTGGTCACCTGTGCTGATCAGAGCTCCTTGCTGGCCAAACAGGAAATGCAATTCAAAAGTTTCCGGGGCTTTTCCTATATACCTGGCCAGTGTATCCGAGTTCAGATTGCTGTCCAGAGCTGTCACAGTGGTGCACTGTGGGATACCGCCCGGAGGCCAATACCGTTGATTTGTGGCCACACTAACCCTAATCCGATACGGTAATATCGATTTTAGCGCTACTCCTTTTGTCGGGGAGGAGTACAGAAACCGATGTAAAGAGCCCTTTATATCGATATAAAGGGCCTCATAGTGTGGACGGGTGCGGCGTTAAATCGGTTTAACGCTGCTAAAATCAGTTTAAACGCGTAGTATAGACCAGGCCTTTTTAGATCCCGTTGACTTCAGTGGGGTTAAACCATGGACTTGAAATTAAACACATGCTTAGGTGCTTTGTTGAACTGGGGCTTTAAAGTCTGCTTTACTGAGCAATTTATAGGCAGCATGAAGAGAGACCTTGACAGGAGATGCTAAAAAATTGTTTTGTGTACACAGAAGGCAAATTTATTTTTCAGAGGTTACCGTTTTTAAAAAAACTTTGTTTTACTGGCACTGGGCTACACTCACCACTAGCATAAGCAGCTGACTTCGCTCCTGTAGCACCTACTTATGCCTGTGATGAATTGGGCCTGTTGACTCAACTGCAGTAATGAGGTATTATTATGGTTAGAATTATTAAAGTTTTTAAAGTATTTGTTTTAATCTATTTTCTCTGTTTTTGCCTCTAATACACTTTCCATATGTACTGAGCAATTTAAAGAAAATACTAAGATGTATAATGAAAGATTTAATTATGAAAACTGGTATAATGTAATTGATTTAAGGCATACCGACAAGTCCAATTTGACCCAAAAATTAAAAGGGCACAGTCAACTTTAAAAATCAAACTCCTGTATGAAAACATTTTGCCTACTATTGTTACAAGCAATACCTAAGATGAATATAACTGACAGAAATTGGAAGCAAAAATATTTTTCTCTATCTTTTCACTTTGTTTACCGTTTGCTTCTGCCAGCACTTTATTTTCAGTGTTTCCATGGTAGAGCCATTTTTTCCTATTGTACTGTGTATGTTTTTCATACGACAGAAGGTGAGAGGAAAAATATTTTTAGGGCTAGATTCAGCAAACTTTGTTCATGTTTAGTAGCAGTTGAAGCCACAGAGCTGTAAATACTTACATACATGAGTAGAATAATGTATTGACAATACGAGTAAAGCTGGCAGAACTGAGTCCTCAGAAAATAGGAAAATGTGATTTTTTGGCAGGGGGACTTCGGTGGGTATAGTACCTGAAACCTTTAACTCAGTTGAAAATAAGTAGATTTCAAGTTGATAATGTCCCTTTTGATTTTATGAAAGCAAGCCAATTAAAAGTGTTTCCTTGGATTTTTTCCTTAGTTCTAGCGGAAATTTATATATTTATATTCAGTAGAATAAGAAAGTGTTCTTGCTGGTGGTTGCAGCATTTATCCAGTGCATAAGTACCTGGAATGTGAAATTGACTGGAAAGTTACTAGTGACAAAAGAAAATGGAGTAATCCATTTTTAATGTCAGTCTCAAGAAAACTGCAAAAAGTAAACAGTATAGTGAAAAGTAAACTATATTTATAAAATTACTTCGGTTTTAATAATCAAAGGTACTATTTAACAAACTATGGGGCCCAAATTTTTTCAGGAACTGACGTCTAATAACTAAAACTGCAATATTTAAAAAGAAATCATGGAAACTATGGAAAACTAAAACAGATGCACTTGATTATAATTAAGTTAATTTAAGTTACTAGTGATTCAATTTTTGATACCAAACCTGCTTGGGAGCAATTAATGAATAATTATTCAGTCTATGCAAGATTAAATCACCCCTCCAGCCATAACTGTGGGATTTATAGGTACACTATTGTTGTATTTTTGGTCTTTTTATTTTTGATAATCATTGAGACAAAACATTCACCAAAAATTCAGCTGGGTTTAAAGTTGACTAGGCAAAATATAATTCAGAAAGCATGTTGGAAATATAAATAACCTTCATTCCCTTGTGAAAATCTAAGATGTTAACACTAGTGAAACATATTTCTATTTCTAAACAGTTTCCGCCTCTGCCATAGTAAATATAATGCATTCAGATTGTAATCATCTCCCCCCAAAAGTAAAGCTAGCCAAGAAAAATCAATGAGAATGCAAGTTTAGCTGTAGTATTCAAATGAACAAAGTAAAACCTAAGCAGGTATTACTTCTGAATTGTTAAATGTATTGCTGAAGAGTACTCCTGGAAACATTTAGGACGACTGAACTTTGTTGTTGTTTCATTGTAGATTGAATAGCTAGGTTGGCTTTGCCAAGCCAATATGATTTTCTAGGCTTGCTAAAGTCTTTCAAGTATTTTATTTTTCACATTATAAAATAATTTTACTTAATTATCCAACATGAAATCGAATAAAAGATGGCACAAGTATGCTGTTAAAAGATCACCCTAACCATGTCATTTGGCTGCCTGTGCAACATGGAAATATAAATGTTGTTCTGCTCTGTAGTTCTGCAGGATCTACTGAATAATCACACCTTTTTTTTTTTTTTTGACTGTGTGAGAGAGCACGCCTTTTTACAAACGTACTAACCTTGTAGTCTACTGTCAAAATATTTACCTAATGTTATTAGATACCCATGTTTTCAGATAGTGACAGAAATAACCCTCAATCTTCCACTGTTTTAGCAACATTTGTTCTATAAAACTGACAATCTTTAAAATGTGAACACTGTAAATTTAGCTTTTCTTGGACAGTTGTCTTTAAAGGGATATTGTGAAGCAACTGATCTATCAAAGCAAAGAAAAATAAAAATCAGAACATGCTTCATGGATGATGGATTTTTACATGAACAATCTCTGTGAATGGAAAAAGCATGCCTTGTCTTTAAACTTGAAGCATTCACATTGCTTTTATTATATTAGCATTATTTAGTTCAACATCAGTCATATTTTCAGGAATCTGTAACGTAGCTGGAAAATATCATATCAGTCTAGTTACCCAAGATTTTTGTCTGGGATAGTTTTTTGGCCTGTTTTGTTTTATTTACCCAAATGCAGAAAAAATGGTTTACTAGTTCTTAATGTTTTGGGTGGGAGAGGGGGACTGTGATTTTGCAGTGCAAAAGCCGTTTTGAGGAATGAAAGACTTAGCAGGTAGTTAGTCTATGATATGTGTTCTTTGTTTTTGTGGCTCTGAAATTAATTAAAATGGCATGGACATTGAACTTCCAAAAAGTGGCTTCCAGGTATGTACAGAACCTGCTTTTTTCAAAATATTTTCAGAAGGATTTTTCCTGTGCAATGCAGTACAAGTCCTATGTGCCAATTTGTCTTTTCAAAGGCAGATAGACTGTAATGGATTTGTGGCTCTGAAATTAATTAAAATGGCATGGACATTGAACTTCCAAAAAGTGGCTTCCAGGCATGTACAGAACCTGCTTTTTTCAAAACATTTTCAGAAGGATTTTTCCTGTGCAATGCAGTACAAGTTCTATGTGCCAATTTGTCTTTTCAAAGGCAGATAGACTGTAATGGATTTCTAGAACTATCATGCTCTATTAGATCAGAAATCCTCACTTTAAAAAGCAGATAAGCTTTTTATGTGATTACAGTTGCATTTTCTCCAAAGTCATTACTTGGCCGGATATGTAATTATAAGTTCATAAAAATATTTTCAAGGACAGCGAAGATTTTATGATTATTCTGCAACTCTGGTATGAGTCCATGAGAGAGAGAGATTGTGTTGGTTACACTTCATACTAGGAATACATTTATAAATGGTTAATAAAGGGTTAATGATTATAATAGATGTTATAGACATAAATAGTATGTTATAGCAGTTGGTCTTAGACACATCAGTATTTTATTATGTCTTTAATGTGACATTGAAACCACAGATTTAAAGCTGTCCTGACAATAATTAAACTTATAATAACCACCTAGCAGCACAGCATAATTACAAATCAATTAACTCCACCAGCCTTCCCTAATGAAGGGCAGGTAACAGTGTACATCAGATAAAGACTACAAATTAAAAAAAAAAATCTGGAAAAAAAATCTTTCAACCACAGATCATGGACATACATCCTCATCCTTCCCTCAAAAAACTTATGAATGGCTTTACTAGAAGGTGATAGAAATGGCTCTAAGCAATCTATTTCTTTCTTGATACCAAAACAATTGATTAACCACTTATTAAGTATATAATAAGCCTTTATTAACCCTTTTGTAAACAGTTTTTATAAATGCACCTTTTAATATAAAGTTAGATTTTTACAAAAAAACGACACTTAATAAAAGGAAACATGCAAACTAAAAGGTTAAAATAACCCTCTCACTTGAACTGACACAAGTCATAAAATCAGAGTTCTGCCAAATGCCTGGTCCATCCCCCATTTAATAATGCCAAGAATATTGCGGGACAATGCAAGTGCTCAGTACTGCATTCCTGGCATACTCAAAATCCTACTGAAGTCAGTGGGAGTTTTAAGTGTGCAAGCCATTCAGGATCCGGCCTGTCGGCTGTTAAATTGCCTACTGTTGGGAAACCCCTGCAAAATCTAGAGCTGGGACAATAGGCCAGATCCCAACTTTACTTCTTAAAAGATTAATAACGCAAATGAAGCATGATCCAAAGCCTACTGAACTCACTAAAAAAATCTCCCATTGAATTAAATGGACTTTGATTCAAGCCTATTGTTCCCTTGACTTCAGCTGGGCTATTCACACAAGACACAGGATATTAGAATACTTTCCAGCCTTCTTTCTCTATATATTGGTTTGAGTTAGTTTCTGGCAGACCCTGAATGCTGCTGAAAGTAGATTTTGTGTGACATTAGTATTAAAATAAAAACGTCACATTGGAGATGAGAGGAGATTTTTGTCTCGATCCAAATGTCTTTCTGCTTTATGGAGTTTTTTACTCGTGAAAGGTGTGCAGATTATACTGATGGTCCCTGGTGAAATTGGGTATTTCTTGCATATAGTACTTAATCTGCAAAAGAAAATGAACAGCATTTAATCATAGGGAAAAAATCAACCGGATGCTGCATTTTGTTTTGATGTTTATATAATATATATACTTCTAATGTGGAATACAATTCTGTTACAAACCTTCGCTGGTCTTGCAGTCCTTGACCTCTATTAATTTGTGTGTGGGTAAACATGTATCAATACATCTCTGTCAACTAATTCAGCCAACGGTCTGGAGCAGGTATGGTGTCTTGGAGATCTTTTATACTTAGATTAATCTGTTTTAAGCATTTTTGACATAAAACAGTGTGCATGTTTTCTTCCAAATATTAAGGAAAAAAGATTTTCAAAGATGACAAGGGGATTTATCTGCATCACTTCTATTAATTTCAGTGGGTGTGTTATAGCTAAATTGCCTAGTCAGCTTTGAAAATCTTAATCAAATGGACTATAATACTATAGTTCTGATCTTCAGATGTGTTCACCTGAATAGAAGTTGTGGATGCAGAGCACATCTCAGGATCAGGTCCTTTCATCAGAGAATATAATATCTGGAAAAGACTGACAGCAGTCACAGCTATAAGTATATTCATGTAAAGGTTTAACAGGTGTTCAGGTAGAAAAATATGGCCCAAAGATGCCAGACCTTTGGAGAGAGAAGCTAATTTAGATAAGCTGCCTGGAAATCTTGTGGTTTTTTTGAGATGTTGTGGATGTACACATTCCATGACCCTCCCACCTTCCCCACTACTTCAGACATTACATACAGCAGTGGGAAGAAACAGAGAGGGAGGCGGAAGACACACCTCTTTTATGTCCTTGCCTGAGAGCATCAGGAGAGCAGGAGCACATGCACCACCTTCTGGTACTGCTGGCAAAAGTCTCTGACTTGAGTGTATTGGGAACACATACACCTGCAGTGGAATGTATATGTGCACAACACATTTCAAAGAACAACATTTACTGTTCGTAAGTAACTGGTTTTGCAGGTAGCTTTGATTTGTCCATTGACATGCTGAAAGAACACACGATAAGTTTCCACTCCTTAGTAGTTCACTTTAATGTTTCATAGTTTTATGTAACAGGAATTTAGGGGGTTCATGTTAAAAGGAGAGTGACAAGTAGTATAGGTTCAAAACTTGACATACCTTAATATTGTTGCACTCTGGTGAAGAAAACCCCATCAATTCTATATATGGCTACAGAAAATAATACCTGAGAATGCTTGGCAGAATTATCACACAGCTCAAGCAAAAGCCAAAATTTGATTTGTAATATATAAAAAATCAATTTATTTTTAAAAGTAGAAAAAATGTTTTTGTGTTTTCATTAAATATTTTGCAACATTTTCAGTATATTTTCAGGGCAGAGGGTGTGTGTGTGCACACATACATGTGCAGTTTTGCAGGTGTGCAAACTAATGATCACATGTAAATCCTGACTTGCATATAGACATACTTGTATGTGCTGCAAAATGACCTTAGTGCATATGCAAAATGAGTACCTACAGAAGTGTCTGCACAGCTTTGTGCAATCACGGTTGAAAATCTGAGCCTCAAAGTAAATTTATACACAAACACAAGCAATACTGTATTCTAAATACAGACAACAATAAACGAAACAGGACAGCACCACTAGAACTAAAATACATTCCTTCCCGCATGAAGTTGTGAATCAGGCATGTTTAGGATATGTCTTTTTTTATTTTTTTCTCCCCCTCTCTTTCAATTATGTGAATACATTCTGGCAACAATTTAATTTAAACTTTATCACAAAATCTTTTTTTATACAGAGTTTTTTCTCCTTTAATATGTTAATGTAGTTGATCTAAGAAGGAGTAACATGAACTGACTATTTCATTCTAATACTGTGAAATATATACACAGATCAAAAGAGAGTGGCTGTTTCTTGTACTCATACAAGTATTGGTATTTGTACAAAACAAGATTATTGTTTATTTGCTATTTGTCAGTTCTTTCTATTTAAAAAGTTTATTATACAATCAAAGGGCAGAAACAATACCATGTGACATGACCAATCTCACAACAAATAGTGAATAGTCAAAAATGAACAGTTCTCATATACCTCATTGTCTTAAATTTGTTTGCACAACATATTCATTGTACACCTGTAGATAATGTATTTGCAACCTGATCCTGATTTCCTCAAATAATCTGCAAACAAGAAAGACAACTAAATTCATTGGCTAATATATTCAAACTTGAAAGAATGCACGGAATATTAGTTCCATTTGTATAATTGTAAATACCTGCACAGCAGGTAATTAAGACTTGTAATGTGGTGATGGTTCTGCTGCTTCAGTGTTAAATGCTAACAAAGGAGGTCTTGCAAAGTTTGAGTATTGTAATGGATTGTGTGTGCATCACAGTTCTCTCTCTGGAATGGATCAGGTCTGTGTTTCGGGGGTGACTTCCTCCTCTAGACTTGGTTTACACTACGGGTTTATATCGAATTTAGCAGCATTAAACCGAATTAACTCTGCATCCGTCCACACAACGAAGCCCTTTATTTCGATATAAAGGGCTCTTAATATCAATATCTGTACTCCTCCCCGACGAGAGGAGTAGCGCTGAAATCAGTATTGCCATTTCGAATTAGTGTTAGTGTGGCTGCAATTCAACAGTATTGGCCTCCGGGAGCTATCCCACAGTGTACCATTGTGACTGCTCTGGCCAGCAATCTGGAGTCAGATGCACTGGCCAGGTAGACAGGAAAGCCCCGCGAACTTTTGAATTTCATTTCCTGTTTTCCCAGCGTGGAGCCCTGATCAGCATGAACTGTATGGGAGATACCGGATCTGATCGCTTTATGAGGAGACAAATCTGTTCTATTAGAGCTCCATTCAAGAAGTCAAAATGCCAAAGCATTTGAAAAAATCTCCAGACAGAGGCCACAGCAGGGACTCAACACAGTGCTGCATGACAAGCGTAACGGAAAGCCAAAGAATCAAATGGACACTAATGGAGAGAGGGAGGGGAGACTGAGGACTCCAGCTATCCCACAGTTCCTGCAGTCTCCCAAAAGCATTTGCATTCTTGGCTGAGCTCCCAATGCCTGAAGGGTCAAAAACATTGTCCCGGGTGGTTCAGGGTATATATCGTCAATTTACCCCCCATGAAAGAAAAGGGAAACAAATAGTTTCTTGCTTTTTTTCAATGTCACCGTATGTCTACTGCATGCTGCTGGTAGACGCAGTGCTGCAGCGCTGAACAGCAGCATCCGCTCCCCTTCCGTTCCTGATGGTAGACAGTACAAAAGGCTTGGAAACCATCATCATCCCGTGAGGGCTCCTAGCTGGCCTCGGTGAGTTCAGCCGAAGGCACCTGGGCAAAAATGGGAATGACTCCTGGTCATTCCCGGCAGCCGGTACAAAAAGATTGAAAACCATCCTCCTCATAGCAACTGGGGGCTGAGCTTTTCATCCCCACCCCTTTCATGTCTAATGAAGAATCTGTACTGCCTGGACTATCCTAGCAGCAGGAGGCTGCCTCCTCCTCATGTTATCTCACTAAAAAGTCAGTGTGTCTTATTCCTGCATTCTTTATTACTTCATCACACAAATGGGGGGGACATTGCCATGGTAGCCCAGGAGGGTTGGGGAAGGAGGGAAGCAATGGGTGGAGTTGTTGCAAGGGCACCCCCTAGAATGGCATCATCATTTCTGCGGGATCTCTGGGGCTTTGACGCGGAGCGGCTGTGCTCTTTGGTTCTCTAATACACTTGCCCCATATTGTAGGCAGGACTGACTCTATTTTTTGATAAAACATAAAGAAGGGAATGACCCAGGGAGTCATTCCTATTTTTGTCCATGCACCCCCGGCAGACCGCAGCAAGGCCAGTCAGGTGCACCCATGACAGCAGCAGATGGTACAAAAGGATTGATAACCGTCATTGCCAATTTCCAATTGCAGACAGTGATATAGGGCTGGTAACTGTCTCTGCTACCCTGCAAAGACGAATGGTGCTGTGTAACACTGCAGTACTGTCTGTCAGCAGCATCCAGTACACATATGGTGACAGTGACAAAAGGCTAAACAGGCTCCATGGTTGCCGTGCTATGGCGTCTGCCAGGGCAATCCAGGGGAAAAGGGTGTGAAATGATTGTCTGCCGTTGCTTTCACGGAGGAAGGATTGAGTGACGACATTTACCCAGAATCACCCGTGACACTTTTGGCCCCATCATGCATTCGGATCTCAACCCAGAATTGCAATGGGTAGGGGAGACTGCGGAAACTATGGGATAGCTACCCACAGTGCAATGCTCCGGAAATCAATGCTAGCCTCGGCACATGGACGCACACCGCCGAATTAATGTGCTTAGTGTGGCCGCGTGCACTCAACTTTATACAATCCGTTTAAAAAAACTGGTTTCTGTAAAATTGGAATAATCCCGTAGTGTATACATACCCCTAATGTTTGATCTAAAAGAAGGATAAAAGCCTTAGTGCCACTGTGATCTAAGGGACTTTCACCTTCAGCTCAAATGCAAAAGAACTAGTGGTGGAGGTGCTTGAGCTGAAATTACAAGTTCTATTTCCTGTGCCAGAGATATGCACTCTGTAAACACCTGTAATATTTTTATACAGCCACAGATTGTTATTGATTGGCTCCTGGCTTAAGTTTTGAATGGACCTCCAGACACTTTGGTTTGTGCTGCCTTAGCTGGGTTAGTGTGTACATTTAATGTTTTCTGGTTCCTGTGTTGACATCTGCTGGATGGAATCAGATCTGATAAAGTGTTTTTGTTTTGTGCTCTAGTCCACTGATTGGTTGTGACCATCTGCTGCGGTTCCCAGAATTGCGAGTTACTGTGTTAGCAAGTGAAAGTTTTGCTACTGCTAAACTGTGTAACAAATCCCTGACACACCAGCTTGTCTTTCTTGCCAGGAAACTCTTCAGGACTCAGTCCAAACCTTGACTGACCAGTAATAAAACAATGAATCCCAACTCCTGAGTTCCCCGGAGATGTCTCCGTGCAGTTATGTTTGTTGCTCCTTGAAAGAGGCAGTACACTGCAGCCTGTTAGCTTAACTGGGGTTCACACACCCTTCCTTTCTATCTGCAGACTGAATTGTTGTATAGTAAAGGTAAAACAAGTTTATTAAACAAAAATTCCTAGGTTTAAGGATCAAGTATAAGGAGTAAAGATAGAAAGGGTTACAAACAAAAGAAAAATATGCTTCTATGACATAAAAAACTTAATTTCAATAAGTTACAATCTTTGCCTAAGCAGTTTTCACACCGAAACTCAATTCGCAGAGCCTTCAACCCCTTTGCTTGAAGGATCCAACATTTTGTGATTTTCAAGAGCTATGGTCCCTTTAATCCCCCAATTAATTGGTACCAAAATGGCACTCCATTTTTGCTTATGTCTCCCAAAGTTCATTGACCCTGTTACAAGAGGCAGGAAGGCTCCCTGCTGTTCTTCCCTTCTTGTTGACTTCAAGCCCTCTGCTGATAGGTATGTAAATGGAAGATGCCATTGTTTTGATTCCATAATGCTTAATTTACACTGGAGATAGCTACTTTCCCTCCTGTCTGGGGGAGAACCTGTGTTTAGTTGGATTTTAAAGCATAATATCAGTGAGTGCCTATAAGTCTGCATATAGTGTCAATACATACATTTCACAATGGATTAAAGCCTCTGACACACCGGTGAGTCATAAAGACCTTACTCAGTACACTTCTATCATACAGTAATATTCTGTATAATCAGTTTGATTCAATAGCTTATCACTTGAGGTTCTTCACCTGTCTTCTATAGTCCACTAAATCTTTGCAATGTATACTTTGAAAAGTAAGCCCAAACCACATTTTTCTCTCCTGTTGGGGTGTAGACACCATGCTGTCTTCCCAAAGTTCACTGACTGTGATTCAAGAGGCAGAAGGCCTCCCTGAGGATGCAATCTCCATATCCCCCTCATCCCTTCCCCCACATCAAGACTGTTAAGTATTCATCTTTCTCCACTTGCTCTCCAGATGGCTTTGTTTGCCTTGCATGTGAATGTGCTTTTCTTTGTCTTTGGTCACACTCTGCCTAATTTACATTGGAGATGCATTCAAGGAGGTGGAACCATAGTCCTTTGTCTGGAACAGACATGGCTTTCTTAAGCCTTGTTTGCCAAAAACATTGTAAGAATGAACATGTTTGCAGCACACAGCCATAAAATCCTTTCTGGGTTTACCATACATACATCACACAATGATTTTCAGGACCAGCACGTTACCAGTATATGATCCCTTACATGATACCTTTTAGATACAGATTATGACAACAGTATTTTAAGTGTGAGTATGTCAGGCCTGACAAGAGTTGCTGGCACAGTGTAGTAAACCAACAATGAGCCTCTGTGTCACACTGGTTTACAAAGATGAGAGTAAGCTCTTAATTCAAGCGCGAAGGAAAGCACTCTTTAGCACAAGTTTCCTCTCCATATTTGTACTACTGGGATGAACCTCCATTGCAGGAACCCTCTAGAGAGCAAGGCTTATGGGGTGGGCTTCATGCGTACGCTCTTGCAGCCTTGAAAATTTGGAGTATAGCTTATATAAAAGGAATGCAGTTCCAAAAGCCTCAGTCCTTTTAGCTGCAGGTGTAAGGACATTCTCTCCGGGTCTAGAAAGGTGTCTTTTTAATTCAGAACTCCACTAGAATTGTTAAATGTCAGTATAATTAGTAAATGTTAGGAGCTTGCACTGTTGCACACTTAGTTTTTTACCTGAACCAGAGTCCTTAGAACTCTTTTGAGTAGTGACCAGGCTTATCCAAACACCTGGATAAGAAGGTATGGATTTTGAACAGTGTGTGTCACCCCCCCTTCATGTTCATAGAGCTGGAAGTGCATTCTCATTGTCTGCTCTGCATGAGAGGAGCCCATTCCTCAGAACACCACTAGGCATGTAGGAGCTTCACACCTCAGCTTACACTGATAAGAAGCAAAGTCTCTTTGCCTTATTCATGGAGGAAACCTTACAAGTCCAGTTCCTGGATTAAACTGCCACGTCAGTGGCCTACACTGTCAACATCAGAAAACTGAAAGAGGTATTCATTCTGTTGGTGTCACTAGGCATAACCCTAGGTAACTCGGGAGGGTGGTAGACCACAAGTGTCAATGAAGCCCTCCTGTTGTAGGCCTCAATTAACCAATGTTCCTCCATGTTAAACACTTTGTGTAACCTAGTGTAACCTAATATGTTAAGAGCTGTAAAAGGTAATGTCAGCAGTTAGTTTTCTGATTGTAACAGCCAGTTCCCTGCTGTAACACACTGGAGCTAAATTGAAGCAAGTTTCAAGGCCGCTGTTAGATACAGCGTACATGTCTCTGTAGCAGAAAGGGGGAGAGGAAGGGGGAAGACAAAGGAGTGTGTGAGAAGAGAATGCTGCAGCCAGACAGAAGAGGGAGAGGAAACGGGGGATTGTTAGTCAGCAAGAAGAGTTCTCATGGGATATAAAGGAACAGACTGCTTGTTTTAGCTGTGCTTGATTTGACGCATCAGCCTCCCTGCACTGCTTTGAGATCTCAAATAAACTTTGCTTGCTTCTCCACCCTGGTGTGTTTATTAGCGCTACGCACTCTGGGCAATGAACCACTGTTGCTTGCCTCTGGCACTTCTGTGTCAGCAACAATTCCAAACCTCATTAAGTGTTACTTGCTTGGTTCTTTCTTAAGTTTGAACTGCTCAATACTTACTGCTTTAAAAAAGGTGGTGTGGGGGGAGGGAGGGGGGCGTAGATTAAGCAGTGCAAAAATTGCTGACTTCAGTATGCCCAAGTTTGTATTCCTTTTGTATTTCTACTTCATGTGGTTTCCATTCCTTTAGTTTTATTGCATGTTTCTGTGAATCCAACCTGGTGAAGGCAAAATTCTAAAAATGAAATTGTTGGACGTGTCTGGCTTTACAAGGATTCCCTTGTGCTCATTTTCCTCCAGAAGACCTACCATGTGATTCATGGTCCCACATTTCATTTTGGAGGTGGGGCTGGGGCTAGGAAAGGTTGGAGTCAGATGAGATTCCAGATACAAATTTTGCGATTCAGACAGGACTGTCACTTAATGTAACTCTGAAACTTAGTTTAGAACAATCTGGAGAGGGCCAAAAGATTTCCTGGGACTTGCAATGAAATCAAATAGCAGGCTCCAAAAATTTCCAGCTACAACTTGCTTTTCATTCCCACGTCCAAACTCAGAGAGCTCACAATATCTTATTGATACTGTGAAAATGTGCACTGTTGGATTCCCCTGTATTACTCTAAATGTTTGCTGTTCTCTGGTGTTTGAAGACTAAAATAGTTTTGTTTTTCAGATAAGACTTCTTTTAAACTGTTACTAAAGAACACGGAAGTCACTGGAGGTTGTAGGAGCTCAGGTCCCAAGATGCAGCAAATCTGACTTAGGGTCTGCTCCTGGAGTACTTCTCCCTGGGACTTCAGTAAGAATTGAGGATGTGTTCTGCATTTTGCAGGATTGGACCTAACATTATTGCCCAGTAATCTCAGTGTCTGTGGGAAAGAGAGGGAGGTTTCCTAAAGCATTCGAGCTTGTCTACAGTTCAAAACTGTGTTGCATTCATTGGCACCAGCTCCATGGAAAAATAGGTGCTGAGCACCCACCGGAAGCCCCTCTCTTCCCCCCTCTCCCCCCGCGGCTCCTGCCTGCCAGCAGGCCCCACCAATCAGCGCCTCCCCTTCCCACACCTCCCATCTCTGTTTTGCAGCATGTGGGAGGCTCTGAGGGGAAGAGGGTGGATATAGTACATTCAGGAGAGGAGGCGGAACTGGGCGGGAAGAGGGTGGAGCGGGAAGGGGTGGAGTGGGGGCAGGGCCTGGAGTACTTTGGAAAGTAGGCACCTATGGTTGCATTCAAACATCATTGTGAAGTGTCAAGTTAGCTGACATAATAGTGTCCACAAAAAACCAGTCAGAGCCATGCAAATCATGTCAGCTTGTGATGATGATCAAATTAGCTGAAACCATGGTAAGAATGATTTGCCATGATCTGCACTAGCCACTCAGGCATGGTAAGCAGCGTGCCAGCTAACTCTTCGCAATTGAGTTTGAATACTACAGTTTATAATGTAGACCAGTCCCCACCCCCATTTAGATTAATGCACAGCCATATCTGGCAGCTTGCTCTCATTTCTGCCTGGTTAAGTTCTTCCAACCCTTCTGTTCCTTGCTCCCTTTCTTTCCTCGTCTCTGGCCACTGCGACTTGTGGAATCAAACAAGATTCTTCCAAGCTCTGTAACTGGGTTTAGCTCCTAGAGACTGAAATTCAATATTTAATCACTGTGCAGCAAAACAAACACTTTTGCTTCAGACCGAGTTTAAACTCAATACCTTGGGTATTAAACAAACATCATGCTGATCGTTTGTGAAGGCCCCACAGGCTCAAAGTCATCAGTGCTAAACAAATGGGAATTACTGTCATGCTGGGAGAGAGAGAAAGCTCACATCTAGCATCCAAAAATAGAACAGCTGGTTAAAGAGAGATTAGACACAAACCGTCCAATTAAGAAAAATAGAGCAAAATACCTGAGCAATTTACATTTCTCGAGAAAGGGCATAAAGTGCCCTCAAGTTGCACATATGACACCCCCCTCCCCCCAGCCCCATGGCATTAATGGGCATTCCATGTACAAAGTTCACAATCTGGCACTAATTCTAATGTTGTTTTTCCCCCACAGGCGTAAGGGATAGTTGCAAGAATGTTTTAAAATGCACACATCAGTTGCTGTGATTTAATTTTGCCTCAGTGAATCAGTTTCCGGTCAGGCATTATTACACCGTGTCTACACTAGTCAATGCAAGATGCGTTGGCATACATACAGCTTCCAAAGTTTGTCTATAACTTGGCTGCTTCCACTGGTACTGGGTGTACTCACCAGGAGTGCTTGGGTCAATGCAAAGCGCAATGCACTGTGGGTAGGTATCCCAGTGTGCCACATGCCACTCTCTGGCATAAAGCTTTTGGGGAAATTTTCACCATGTGTTGTGAGACGGAAATGACTCTCCAAGGGATCTCTCGGAGGTAGGGCTCAAGTTCCCAGCATGCAACTTTCTCCATCCCATAATGCCATCCCTGTCCCATAACTTTCATGCTTTTTGAAAAATCCCACAAACCCATGCAGCACTCTTTTGTGTCTGCTGTCTCTGACAAGAAGCATGGAGCTCATAGAGCTTTGCATTGTTCTCACGGATTTTACAAATACAGGCCCCATGAGTCTCCTGTATTTGCAGACCCATAACAACAGAGGACATAATGATTTCTTTGAGGACAGTTCACCAAGGAACATAGCAAAAAACAATAAGGTTGTTGGTGGCATTCAGAGAGCAGCTGCAGACGATGGAACGCTGCTTCTGGGCCTGAGAAATTAGCACTGACTAGTGCAATTTCATTGTAATGTAGGTTTGGGGAATGAGCTGTGGCTGCATAACGTCTGGGTGTGCAAGGTCACACTGCTGGATCTGCATGCTGAGCTTACTTCTGCACTGGGGCACCAAAATGAGAGCTGTACTGACAATGGAGAAGTGAGTAATGATTACACTATGAAAGCTTGCAACACCACGAGACTGGTACCAGTCCATGAGCAATCATGTTAGACTTGCAAAAACCACAGTAGGTGCCACTACCATGCAAGTGGGCAGGACTAAACAGGACTGTGATTCTGGGTAGTGTGCAGGACATAGTGGATGGATTTGCAGCAATGGGGTTCCCAAACTGCAATGGAGCAAGAGAGGGCATGCATATGCCTATTTGGCACCAGTGCCCTTGCCACAGAGTACTTCAAAAGAAAGGGCTACTTTTCTACGGTTAGGTAAGCACTGGAGGATCACCATGGATGCTTCACCAAGATCAGTGTGAGCCAGTTCGCAAGAACCAGTTGTTAAATTTAGAAGCCGGTGTAAAACCGGTTATTAAAGGGGCAGGCAGATGGGCAAACTCCGGTCTGCGGGCCACATCTGGCCCACATGACCATCCTGTTCTGCCTGCCTGAGCTCCCAGCTGGGGAGGCTGCCCCCGGCCCCTCTCCAGTCTTCTCCCTCGCAGAGCCCCAGCGCTCTGGGCAGCTCGGCAGCTCCTGCCGCTTTGAGTGGCAAGGTGGGGTGACTATACTTCACTATTTCATTTTATAGGAGAGTTTGAAACACCAATAGCAAGATAATTATTTTCTTATACATTCTATAGGATTTTCTATCAGGATGCCCAAAGATACAATGGGAGTTCTCTTATAGTCTAATAACAAAACGCTTTGCCCTCCTGCAATACTTAGCTTACTTGGAGAACAGAGTCTATTCATTGGTAGATTGTAGTGGACTGAGGGGTGGTTGAGGTGCAGAATAGTTTGCCTCCGTCAGGGGGACATACACAAATCTCACTGTCCCTGGGGATGGTGCTACCAGCAATTACGATTCTGTCATTGGCAATGGGACATACACACTGGGGACAGCCATCAGGAGGGCTTCCGGTCTCCTTGCACGTAGGTGAAACCGTGGGGCAAACTGAAGTGCAGGAGATATTCCCTGTAGAAACACAGGTGCAGAGTTGAGTGGCAAAGTCTATGTGGAAAGACTTCCCCACGGGGACGTTTCCATCCTCATAGCCTTGCATGGCGCATTCAAATTGCTGGTAATCTGGACAGGAACATGGAGGGGCACATGTAGCACAGCAGTTATTCTCCGAAGTCACCGCTGTGTGTTGCTCAGGGCATGGGCTACATTTGACAAGAGTGCAGTCTGCTTTCAAGGGTTTACAGGCAACTTTGGGTAGCGGAAAGCAGCTCAGCAACAGGCAAAGCACGTGTTCAGGCTTCATGTTTTCTATTTAAAAAAAAAGAGAGGGAGAGAGAGAAGCAAAGAGAAATAGTAGAAATGGCTGGTTCAGGCACTTGAGTCAATTATACAATTGTAAATGTGAGCATTCTGTGTGAAACTGTGCTACTGAAATCAAATGGTCACACTCCCGTGAAATAGTTATTCACTGGCCAACTGTACTGTTATAATCGGTGTAGCACTAGCACCTCAGGTCCCCAGGCCAACCATGCTAACTGCTGTACAAAACACAACTCAAAACAAAAACCCCTGCCCCAGAGAGCTGAAATTAGTTCTTCCTTTGTTTACTCAGCAAGACCAGTGTTCCAGTTCTGGGTTTCTCCTCAAGTAGACTCAAACGGAGATAGTATGTTGTAATGGACTGATCATTGTACTGGGAGCCAGGGACCGTGAGAACTAATGCTGGCTTTGCCACTTACACGCTAACCTTGGGCAAATTATTTAATCCCCCTGCCTCAGTTTCCCCATTTATAAAATGGAGATAAAATTTACTTTCCTACTTCAGAGGAGTGATGTAATTCACAAAGTGCTTTAAGGATGAGAATAGCTAAATATTAAACTTTTAAGTCTATTTATAAAAGCTGGTTTGGTCATTTTTAATTTGCATGCCACTGCCTGCTTCAATAAAGTGTCAATTTACAAGACTCGTAGATTTTTTCAGACCAGGCGGGACCGTTAGATCACCTACTCTGACCCTAGGTATGGCACAGGCCATATAATTTCATCTAGTTATCCCGGTATTGAGCCCAATCACTCTGTTTTGGCTAAAGCAGATCTTCTAGAAAGGCATCCAGTCTTGATCTGAAATTTGTTCCCAGAGCCGGTGCTAGCCCATTGGGGTCCATAAACAGGAATATCCTCCCCTCTCCCCTCCCTGATACTAAAGCAGGCAAATTCTTGTAACAAAAAGCAAATAGGGGGCCCTCTTGAGCTTTCAGACCCATAAGATATTGCTTAATCTGCTTATGCCTAACGCTGGCTCTGTTTGTTTCAATGGTTGATGACCATCACTGTTATTCCGATTAGAAAGGCACAATTTTTTGGTCTGGCTTCAGCTTCCAGCCATGGGTCCTTGTTCTGCCTTTATCTACTAGAATTAAAGAGCCCTGTAGTACCTAACATTTTCTCTCTGTGAAAGTACTTATACGCTGTAATCAAGTCACCTCCTGATCTTCTTTACGATAAACTAAACATACTGAGTTCTGAGTCTCCTGCTGTAAGGCATGTTTTCCAGCTCTCAAATAATGTTGTGGCTCTTCTCCTCTCCAAGTTTTCACCATCCTTTTTAAAATATAGACACCAGAACTATACACAATATTCTAGCAGCCAAGGCCATATACAGAGGTCAAATCACCTCTCTGCTCTTACACACTCTGCCAGTGTTTGTATTGCATTACCCCTTTTAGCCACAGCATCACACTGGATGTTCATGTTCAGTTGTTTGTCTTTCTGACACTCAGGGCTTGGCTACACTGGAGAGTTGCAACGCTGGTGGTGGCTTTACAGCGCTGCAACTTACTCACCGTCCACACCTGCAAGGCACATATTGCGCTGTATCTCCCTGGCTGCAGCACTGGCTGTACTCCTGCTCTGCCTGGGGTATAACGATTGCAGCGCTGGTGATGCAGCGCTGCTCCGCCAGTGTGGCCACCAAAAGAGCTGTAATTGGCCTCCAGAGGTATTTGGAGGTATCCCAGAATGCCTGTTCAGCCACTCCCAACAGCGATGCAAATGTGGCCACACTGCAGCGCTTTCCCTACACAGCTGTACGAAGACAGCTGTAACTCCCAGCGCTGTACAGCTGCAAGTGTAGCCAAACCCTAAATCCTTTTCAGAGTGACTGCTTGCCAGGATAGTGTCCCTCATTCTGTAGGTATGGCCTGCATTTGGCTGTATTAAAGGCCTTTTGGCTGAATAGGCCCAGCTTACCAACCACTCTCCTGATTTAGCATGAGTCTTTTGATATTTGGTGTGTTTCTTAAAGCCCCAGCTCCTGGAGTTATGTCAATGCACAAGAATCTCAGTTTATTTTTGTTAAATGAAATTCTCTAGGCTTCATGGTTGCAGAGAGAAGCTTGAAAACATTACCAAAATGCACCTTTAAAGGCTCTGAAACCAAAAGGCAAATAACAAGAACTCAAAAGGAATTCTTTTAAAATGTTTTCATTATTGTTAAGCCAATCTTCCAATTTTTGAATGCTTACCAGTGACAATATTGCTTCCTTGTCCTCATCATTATTTACCATTCAGCCAATCTTTGATTCATCCACGAATTTTCTCTGCAGTGATTTTACATTTGCTCCCAGATCACTGATAAAAATGGTACCAGACTTAAGAACTGATCCTTAGAAAACACTTCCATTAGATGGTGATTTCCCATTGAAAACGACTTTTTGAGATCTGTCAGCTAGCCTGTTCTTAATCCTTTTAACATGTGCTTTATTACCATTGTCTATTGCTAAACTTTTAATCAGAATGCTGTGCAGTACTAACTCAAAAAAATCTAAGCATATTATATCAAGGCCATCCCCTTTGTCATCTTATCAAAAAATAAAATTGGGTTTGGTTGACAAGACCAATTTTCCCTAAAGATACAACATTCAAGAAATTTGTTACTTAATAGTTACGTAGGGATGAATTTTCTGCTCATTTCAGTCCAGTTTTCTTTAAAATACCCCATGTCTCCTGATCTGATCTCCAGAGCCATTCCCCAGCTACCACACACTCCTGGGAAATGGTTGCTCTAATTGAATTAACTGCTTGTAATTTATATTTCAGAATAATAGAAGGCATCCTTTTTTAAATCAAATACGTGCTTGTGCTCTAAAATATTAAAGTTTTAATTACCTGGATAGTCTTGATGCCAAATGTGACAGATGGTTTGGCCCAGGAATGATGATCAGCCTTTTGATTTTTCTCCCAGCATAACCATACCAGTTCAGCTGCAAAGTCATCTATTTATATGCAATGGCTCAGTCAGCCTTGATGCAATATAAACAGGTAGAGAAAGCCTTTGTAACACAAAATGCATGGCTGGGAGTGGTCAAAAAGATTTTTATCTTGCTAATGATTTCAGTTGAGTCTCTCTCTCTCTCGGTGATCTGTAGATTTGTGAAGTCTGTTCCAGATTGTGGTGCAATCCTACCCTTCCCCACCCCGCTTTAAACTTTGACGAGAGTACTGAAAAGACCATTAGACTGATAGCCTGCTAAGCACAGCAAATATAGTGTATATTTGTATATGGTTTTCCATCCACAAGCATACAGAAATGATTCGATAGCTATGAATGTACAACAACACTACTGAAATGCATCCAGCGCTGGAGAATAATGAACTCAGGAGTCGCATAGCTGGTAGCTTCTGTAGGCCAAGCGCATTGCCCATTCCAGGGGCTCCTGACATCCCTTCATTCCCCACCCCCACCCCAAGCTCCCTGTGTGCCACCCTCCCATCCTCCTCTAACTGGGAGTCCCTGCAACTCCCCCACACCCACCTCCACCAGGCTGCCATATTGTTTCCCCCCATTCTAGAGGCTGTGAACACTCCACGTGCTCCGCTAACAGATTTCCTGCCTTATTGTCCCCATGGCAGGGGATATGTTTGCTCCCTTTCCCTCCATGCTCCTCATTCACTCCCAATCTCTTTCCTGCAAGGGATTATGTGAGACCCCCATTTGCCCCCACCCCCAGAGCAAGGCCTCCCAACCCTATCAATTTTATTCCCATCCTAATCTCCTTGAAGTGTCCCCCTCCTTGTAGGATTTCTGTTCAGCCTACCACTTTCGACGGGCTCCTGACAAATGACTATTGTTTCTGTGGAGTCTATTAGCTGGGACAAGCTTTGCTCATTCTTTTCTAATTCATTAGTGCCACAACTCTTCCAGCCTCAACTTCCACAGCTACTGTTCCAGTTTCTGGGGGCAGCCCAGCTAAGCTTCTGTCTCCTGTCTTACCCTCTCAGGTGCACCCCTTAAACCTGAAAAGCACTTTGCCCTTCACAAGTCAGATAACACCCAATACTTGGCTTAAATGAACAAGGAAGCATGTGATCCTCATGGTAAATGCAGGTGGGTTTGAGTCATGCCAGCCATGCCCCAGATGGCATTTGCAAGCAGGGGTATTTGGAGGAGTATTTGGGCCCATTGAAGGAGTGAATTTAGGGCCTGATGTTGCAAACAGTTATACATGTTCTTCCTATAACTTCACTGTGATTCCTCCTAGTGAAATGACACAAATGCTGAAGTGTTTGTTTGCAAGATTGGGCTCTCCCAGTCATTGTGAAAATAAATGTCCTGGTTAGTTCTTTAGCCACAAGGCTGCCACGGTCTCCAAATTTAGCCTAATAGGGGAAGAAAGAAAAGAAAAATACACCTCATCTCCCCACCCACCCCTTAAGCTTAAAATTCCACTTCACATTGTTCCTGTCTGACACCATCCCTGTGGCATTATAAATATGCTCCCACCTATGCTCTAGTTCAAAGGTTAAAAACTTTAAAATTCCTGTGTTGGCCAAAGGAAAAAAAGGCAAAAGTCACACACAAATAGGAGCAATTGCAGTGATAACTCATCCCTGAGTGGCTAAGAGCTTTCAAGTGGCACCTCAGTTGTGTTAGCACAGGCAGCTTGTGCTAGGCAACATTACTAACAAAATCCCCTTTCAGCTGTCACACTTGTTCATAGACCTCCTGACTTGAGCACCAGTCCCTTCCCCCAGCTGCCACACACTCCTGAAATCATCCAGTAACCACTCAGACCCACTCCCATTCCCAGCTCACCTGCAAACCCCTCCCATGCTCCACTGTATGCAACGTTCTTCATCTTCTCAAAAGATTGGAAAGTAAAGGGTGGCAGAGTGAGGAGGGTTATAGACTCATAGACTCATAGGTCAGAAGGGACCAATATGATCATCTAGTCTGATCTCCTGCACAAGGCAGGCCACAGAACCCTACCCATCCACTTTTATACAACCCCTAATCCAGGACTGAGTTATTGAAATCCTCAAAACTGGTTTGAAGACCTCAAACTGCAGAGAATCCACCAGCAAGCGACCCATGCCCCACGCTGCAGAGGAAGGCGAAAAACCTCCAGGGCCCCTGCCAATCCGCCCTGGAGGAAAATTCCTTCCCGACCCCAAATATGGCGATCAGCTAAACCCTGAGCATGTGGGCAAGAGTCACCAGCCAGCAACCAAGAAGGAATTCTCTGCAGTAACTCAGTTCCCATTCCATCCAGCATCTCCCCAGACAAGGTGGGTGAGATAATGTCTTTTATTGGACCAACTTCTGTTGGTGGGAGAGACAAGCTGAGCGGCTACACAGAAGAAGAGCTCTGTGTAGCTGGAAAGCTCATCGCTTTCAGCAGCAGAACTTGGTCCAGTAAAATATGTTACCTCACCCACCTCGTCTCTCTAATATCCTGGGACCAACAAAGCTACAACACCACTGCAAACAAGGATTATACAAAGCACTTGTGGCTACAAACAGTGGGAGAAAGAGAGACTTTACTGTAATAAAGGGGGGGGGGGAGAGAAAATAGATAGAAAGACCTGTTAGATCACAGGTTTTGTTGTTTAGCTACATAATTGCAGTATATTGGCCCCAAGTGTGTGGGAAGGGTAGCTGAGGGAAAGGCTGAAATAGCTAATTGCTGTTTTTTGTTTGCTCTACCCACTGGGTTTGTTTAATCCTTCAGTCTTTTTGCAATGATATTTCATCTCCTTTGTGTAGCCCTTGGAGAGCTACAGAAAAGCTATACTGTATAAGAGCTAAGTATTGTCATTATAGTTCTATCACACAGTCTCAAATTCCTCACATACTGTCCCATCAAATAAAATCCCCACCCAGCTGCCTGATTTAAGCCACCTTCTTCCACACTCATAACGTCTACAAAACAGTTTTGCTTTGTCACTACAAAAATCTGCACCAAAGTGAAAATGTACAGAGTAAAGTAAATGTAATATAAAAACAAACAGCATGAGGAATTTAGTTCAGGGTGTATTTGTTCATTTTCACATTGCATACAATCCTTTATTTTAAACTTACCTGTGTCTACCCCAGAATTTGTACTCTGCCTTAGAAAATGTATTGCGATTCTGATTATTCATGATTGTATGATCAAGGTCAAGGCTCTCATCCTGGCCTTAGGGTTTTACAGTCTAAAACCAAACAAGATGTGGTTGTAACAGACAGGAGGGAGGAGGGCATGGAGGACAAGAGTAACGGTAATAAAGACGCCAGCTTTCACAGGTTAACAATCTCATGGCTCTGAATCATTTGAGAGAATATTCCTTTTGTAAATAAATGAAACCAGCTAGTCAGAAACCAAGGTGCCTTGCTACTGATTGTAGGTAGTTTGCTTCAGGCAGCACACACTTGGCCTTGAGTTAGGCATGAATGAGAATGACTTTTATAAAGAATCTTTCTCAGATCCTACTCAGAAGGATCCCAAAATATTTTACAAAACTATGAACCCAACCCTGCATCAACTGAAGCTGCATGACTTGGCCTTCTATGCCCTATGGTAATACAAATACTAAAAATAATAATAATCTTAACTTTAACTATTGATCCCACGCTTAAAGTTCATGCTTAAGTCACTGCAGAAATATGGTTAAGCTACAGGTATCATTACCCTCTATGCTGGAATGCAGCTTTCTCTAGGGTGGAATGTGACATATGTCAAATAGTGCACAGCATCACTACAACAGTTTAGGACAGAACAGAAAGACTACTGTGTGCTCTACAGGGAGAAATTTAATTACACACATTGGAATATGGCCAACACACTGAGTTAACAATCCCCCCCTTACTCCTGCAAAACATTTCATGGATTCTTTAATGACCACAAATGACTCAAGCGTCTGAGCTCTGTTTCAGATCTTGTCCTAAAGGGGCAAAACCCTCTCAAATAATTAACTATATTTTTGTTTCAAATATTGTATTAGTTTTTATTTGAGTACGTAGTCATATAAAGTACAATGATTTTTCTTCATATACATAACAAAGAATTTCTTGCAGCTTTCGGAACTTGGGTGCTGCTGGACAAACAGCAAATGGAAAATGTCATCACACACACACACACACACACACACACACACACACACACACACACACACACACACACACACACAGCTGCACTCTTTCCTACTGAAAAGTTCTTGTGATTAATTTGGTGATTTTTTTCCCTCTCAATTTATGAAACCACTCTCTAGCTGAATTTGAGTGGGAAAAAATCCACCAGCAAGGGCCTGATTCTGTCTTCTCTGAAATCAAAGGTGAGGTTCCTTCAGTTCAGTAAGGGTAGGATCTGACCCTCAGGCTTGGTCTACGCTATCAACTTATGTCAGCATAACTACGTCACTCAAGAGTATGGAAAATCTGCAACCCTGAGTGATGTAGTTATACCAGCCTAACTCCCAGTGTAGACAGAGTTTTTCCCATCGCCATAACAACCGCCTCTCGGGGAGCTGCATTAACTATGCCAATGGGAGAAGTTCTCCTGTCAGCATAGGTAGCATCTTCAGTAAGCGCTGCAGTGGTGCAGTGCTATAAGAATAGACAAGCCCTAAAGCCAGGGCTACACTACAGTTATACAGATGTAACCCCCTGCGTAAACAGCATTGTGCTGATGGGGGAGCTTCTCCCATCAATATGGCCTCTCGGGGAGGTAGATTAACTACACCACTGTAGTGCTATACATGAAGACAAGCCCTAAAGTCTCCATCCAGGTAACAAACACTGTTCGTCAGGATGCCCTCTCTGGTTTTGGAAGAGAGACTTTATCACATTTTGTTATTCCCTCTCCTCTCCGCTCTCACCCTCCCCCACCATGGTTTTTGGGTTTAGTGTGGAGGCCATCCCAAACTGTTTGAACTTCCTGAGTCTGCAAAGGCTCTCCCGAGATTTCCAGTTCTAGCTCTAGTGGGAAATACTAAGAGGACAGTTTCTTGGGGTGCTTTTCTGGCCATAAACCAGATGTGAACAAACACTTACCCAACTACTTGCAAAAGATTTGCTGTATTGTGTATAACTCAGCAAACAAAAAGCAGCAGACACCATTCCTAACCATAAATACTTCTTCATTTATCAAAAATCTTGTATATACTAGGTTAGATTAAAAACACAGACTTGTTGCTTAGGAAAAGTTAAAACTGAAAGTAGTTGCTCCTCTCTCATTCTGCCCACAGCACATGCCTGAAGCAATTGTGCCTATTCCCCTAAACTGGGCTGCAAAAGTGATTTCGTTTGTTTACTCTTCTCTTGCTGTGCACTTAATTCCTTCTATGTTTTTGCAGCTCTAACACGTGGCTCTTCTGAGCTCTGCAAACAGCTCCTGGAACGGACTCCAAAGCTTCAAAAATCACATCAGCCCCCAAAAATAATTAATTGGCCCCAAAATCATGATTTTTTTTTAAAGAAAAGATTACATTGTGTTTTGGGGCTGTCTTTTGAGTTTGGGGCTCCCCCGTGCATCCCCAGTGTGTCTAGGTGACAATTAGAGCTGGCCACTCTCCCAGAGATCCTGGGTAAGGGGATTTTGGCCTTTGCTGGAGGAGCTCTCCCCTTCCCATCTCACAACCCTTGTCCAGGAAATAATCCTGCCCTTCAACTCCCATATCAATCCTGTCCCCTTGGTAGCTCCTGCATCGGTTCTGCCCATTCTCTCAATCCCCACATCAATTCAGCCCTACTAGCCTCACCTCTGCTCCTCCTACAGCTTCCGAGAGTCTTCACCCCTTTCTCCTTGGCCCTGGTGTGAAGCCGGTGTGGCAGGGATGGAGGGCAGATGGGGGAGGAGCAGAGGAGCCATCCCATTGTTCTCTGAAGTGAAAGGAAGCAGAGCTGCCCTAACTTGCTGGGTCCTACATGCTCCCTTCTCCCCTCCTGTAAGAAAGGGTCAGCCCCTGAGGGGAGGGGAGAGAAATTCTGCCTCCAGTAGTTCTGGGTTGGCTACCCTTCCCCAGAAGGGTGGTGAGTGGGGAAGGCAGCCAATCAACAGGGGTTTCCCCCAGTCAGGGATGAAATCTGGGAGAGGACTAGAGCTTCTCCCATCATGGCTCCAGCCCCAGCCATAATCATGTATCACTTGAAGTGGGAGAAGGCGTTAATTAACCATGAAAGCAGCAAGAGACAAGTCTTACAAAATCTGTGCAATAAGACCCATATATCATCCCCCCAATGTTGTGTTGTAATGTTATCTCAGTATAACTGCTTATTTTAATTAAACTTTGTTCTTTAGTCAGATCATCCTGATCCACAGATTTCTTTGATGTCATTTCAGATGTGGTCAAATGTATGGGACGAAGGATTAGTCAGTTAAAATCTGAGCCTCGTCAGTTTGAAAAATCTTCAGTGGCTTATTTCAGATTCATCTGAGGCAACAGAGACTCTTGGTGAAGCAACTTTTTGTAGCTGACTCTTGTCCTTTCGGGTAATGAAGTTCAGGAGATCCAGGGCCGTCACCACTCCAAACACCATCTGTTTCTTGGCGTAACTGCCATCTCCAATGACTGTAAGCACACAGCGAAGTACATTACTGAGTTATCCGACAAAGCAGTCCAGAAATGGCTGTGATTTTATAAAGATAAGACCTCAAACCGGCCAGCGTCATCCCTACTATGATTCTACTGAAAAGGATTCCAGGCGCTACCCCACAGCAGTCAATCAGGTTACATCAGGGATGTATTGGGCAACAGTGCATTCTTTACCACTACAAGGAGTCCAATTTGTCACTTGACCTTATGAGACTTTTGTTCCAAAGACTCCTGCCCTCCCCATCCCAAATCAACAATAATCTTTAACAGTAGCAGCGATAACTGTATTTACAAACAACCCTTGGCCCCCACTGCAGCTGACATAGTGCTGTACAACACCACTACCAAACAATATAAAGTGCAATAAAGTATAACTTTTTAAAACACACGCCCTCTTAAAAGCAAACAAATAAAAATCAGGTGAGGGTGTCTAAATCAAAGAATGAAATACGTGTTGGGAGGGATGGGAGGAAAGTAATAAAAATGGGGTGAACTGTGGTCAGACTAAAATAGCACCTGTTGACTAAGAAAAGTGTTCAAGAAGTGAGGTGAGTCTAGCTGGCTGAGTTTTTCTACCACAACCATTTTTTTCGGTAATTTTTTTTTGTCAAAATTAAAATGTTTAATAACAAATTTGGTTTAGAAGACATTTTTGATTTTTTGACAAAAATTTTAAGTTTTTTTTTTGGTGGAAAAAACTCCCAAATCTTCCACAAACATTTTAAAATCAAATTGTTCTGGTCTTAATATTTTGCAGAAATATACCTGTTGTTTCCAACCCTCCACAGCTGAGATTGATGGCCAGCCTCCCCTTCCCACTGAAGAGGTATAATCACAGAGGGATTCACAGAGCCATTGCTTGATTTTCTTGTGTTGGGAGATGCATATGGATTTGCAGGGTCTGAGTTC
Source organism: Gopherus evgoodei (assembly GCF_007399415.2). Taxonomy (NCBI): domain Eukaryota; kingdom Metazoa; phylum Chordata; order Testudines; family Testudinidae; genus Gopherus; species Gopherus evgoodei. The sequence continues at coordinate 159,307,328 of NC_044322.1, read as the reverse complement.
AGCATGCCAGTCTGACCCTCAAACTGCAGCCCCTTGCAGGCGAACAAACCAACATGGCGTGCTATTTCACTAGCTCGTGCATGAGCGGGCTGTACATTTAACGTTGTTCTCCCATAAAATCAGCCTAATTACGCCCTGAAGTTCTAATGTTATCCAGTGTGCAGTTATCTTGACTGCTTTGTTGTGGCAGTGAAATCTTAAACAAAGCACTTCCCATAAGAGAAGGCATCATCTACACTTACAATTTTTTACCACATAACTATGTGGTAAGGGGTGTTATTTTTGCCAACATAGGTATATCTCTAAAAACCCTTGTGTGGATGCAGTTATACTAGCATAAGGGACTATATACTGGTTTAAGTTATTTTATTTCCCTGAGCCAGAAGAAGTTACTCCAGTATCGGCACTTTTAGCTCAGTATAACTGTGTCCACACTAGGAAGGTTTCGCTGCTCTATGGCAGCATATGTAAAGTGGCAAAACTTGTTAAATGTGAGCAAAGCCTAAGAAATTATCTCCTTTCTGAAAACAGTTTGCTGAGGCTCTGGCTACAGTACAGATGGTGCAGCTGTGCTGCCATAAGCTCTCTAATGTAGCTGCTCTAAACGGACGAGAGAGAGCGCGCCTGTCGGCTTAATTACTCCAGCTCCCATGAGTGGTGGCAGCTACGCTGGCAAGAGATGCTCTCCCACCTGCATAGTGCTGTCTACACTGACACTTAAGTTGGTGTAACTTACCTCGCTTAGGGGGGTGGCTTATTCACACCTCTGAGTGACATAACGTATACCGACCTAAGCTGTAGTGTGTACATAGCCTGAGAACCAAACTCTTTCATTTACAGAGGCTCTCCAGGGCAGGCTTTGTCATTTACTTTATATCTGTACAGCACCCAGCCCAATGGGGATCTAGACTGATTGGAGCCAGACTGCCCTGGAGAACGCTAATCGGGGTAGAGGAGAGGGCCAGGTTCTGCTGCAACTCCGCCAGGAGGAACTGCCCATCGGGTCTCATCTCCAAATGGGAAAATTCAGCCCAGACCTGAGCACGCTTGCTGCCATGATTCTGGGCAGAGCCGTGGAGTGCTGGCTCAGTTCCTGGTGAGCAGAGGGGATATTGAGATGGTAGTGAGCAAATGGGGCACAGAAAACCAAAGTGCTGCCTGAGTGTGAATACAGAGCAGAGCCGGGCAAAGCACGCCATGTGCTTGGGGGGCATGAGGGAGGGCAGAAGAGCAATGAGCCCCCTAGTGGCCAATATGGCTAAGAAGGCTTAGAGAGGCTGGCAAGTCTGACTGAAGCCTCTAGCACAGGGCCGGCTCCAGACACCAACCCAGCAAGCAGGTGCTTGGGGCGGCCAATGGAGAGGGGCAGCACATCCAGCTCTTTGGTGGCAATTCGGCAACAGGTCCCTCGGTCCCTCTTGGAGTGAAAGACCAGCTGCCGAATTGCCACTGAAGACTGAAGCGGCAGCAGTAGAGCTGATCGTGGCTATTTTTTTTTTTTTTTTTTTTTTGCTGCTTGGGGCGGCAGAAACCCTGGAGCTGGCCCTGCTCTGGCAAGAAATTGCAATACTCCTAAAGAATAACAAAATGAACTTTTCCCCACCTTAATCACCTAACTTCACCCCACCCTTCTGAGTCCAGGTCTCAGCTGAGGAGAAGTGAATGGGCTCTCTGAGTATGTCTACAAAACGACTAGGCACCCCGCAGCTGGCCTGTGCTGGCTGACTCAGACTCAGGGCTCAGGCTGCGGGGCTGTTTCACTGCTGTGTAGACGTCTGGGCTCATGCTGGAGCCTGGGCTCTAGGATCCTGTGAGCTGGATGCTCCCAGAGCTCAGGGCACAGCCTGTGTCCAGATGTCTACACAGCAATGAAACAGCCCTAGCCCCGTGAGCCTGAGTTGAGCAGCATGGGCCAGCCATAGGGTTTTCTTTGCTGTGTAGACATACCAATCAGTGTCATTCTTTCATTGGCCTAATGGCTCACTCTCAAGTCCCACACAGGATTCCCTCCTTCTCACAGCTAAGCAAGCTGCCTCACCCAACCCCTGCTATCTTAAAGAGGAAGTGACAAGACAGAGCATTCTCCTTTCCATCTGCACAAACATATGGGAGCTCTTGGGTCCAAGCCCAGGGACAGGGAAGTGGAGAGCGCGGTCCCCTTAGCAACTGCCTCTTCTCTGGCACTCTGGCAGCTCCTCTGTTCTCAGTGGTACGGTTCTCCTCAGGTCTCCTATTAGGAATTCACTGGGGTATTAACACTGCTCTCAACAGCATTACTGCACAAACTCCCTTCTGCAGCTGGTGCTGCACAGAGATGGGGGACTCAGCCATGGCGGCCGTGTTACTACAGTCCTGGCCAAAGGTTCCAGCTGAGGTCAGGACACTGTTATGTTGGGTGCTGTACATGAACATAGTAAAGAACAGACACTCCCCTGAAGAGCCTACGATGCCAACAGACAACAGGAGAGAAGAAGGCAGTATTGTTATCCCTGGTTGAGAGATAGGAAACAGAGGCACAGAGACTGCATGACTTGCCCACAGTCGTGCACACAGTCCATAGCAGAGCTGGGACTTGAACTCTGACTTCCTGAGTCTCAGTCTGGTTCCTTTTTACCGTAGACCAGACTTCCTCTTTTGATCATCTGGCCAAGAAATGACACACTTTACAATAGCCGTAAGGGCACCACTAAAATAAATCTGTTTGTGTCCAGCTGTAGAGCTAGTTAAATAATCAGAGTAAGAACCTTAGTGTTTCAGGCTCCCCCTGCCTCTCTTCAGGCTACCACACATGGGGCTTTGGAGAGGGGTGAATGTCTGGTGGATCCATGACTCTGCTGAGTGATGGGGAAAAATCCCTCATGCAGGAGGAACATAGAGTTGCAGGTGCTACTGCCCAGCTGCTCTGCTGGTACCTTCATGGCCCTATTGGGAGGATTCCATTTCCCCACCCTTCCCCCAGAGAATGCCTGTACAAAGCCCATATAATCTGGTTGGTGCAGAAGTCAGAGTCTGGCTTTTAAAGAGGTTCTTTCCTTTTCCTCATTAAAAGATACTTACATTGCATCTGATCATGTACAACTATAGCAAAATGATCATTCTCCAGGATATTAGAGAGGTTTCCAAGATTGTCATCCAGGCTAATCTAAAGAGAGGAGACCAAAAAAAGAAAAAGGTCATTTAAATGCTTCACTTTGTGACAACATTAGAGACTCAATTCTTACTTTTAAAGCACAAGCCTGTGCGGGGGACAATATAGAGGTGTAGGAAGGGAGTATCAGAAGGCACAGGTGTGCTGATGCAGATGCAGCACTTCCTGGAGCTTTGGGGAGTGTGGGAGAAACACAAAAACAAGCACAAAGGACCACGTCCTCATCAGGTATAGTTTGGAGTAGCTCCATTAACCCCACTGGAGCTACGTCAGTGTATTCCACCTGAGGAGTTGGCCCAGTGACAGTAGTCATCCCCAGACCTCGCATGGGAGCAGAGAAATTGGGGAATACCCCTTTTGCTCTCCCTCCTTTGCACATCTGCAGAAAACCCGGCATAAACTAACTTGTAATTAGACAAGTCATACAGTGGAATGCTTCAGAAACACAGACTATATATAGGATCAGCTCTGCCAAGTGTAGAATTCTACTATTTCAGCAGCAGCTGTTTGCCATGGTATGAGTGGGAGCAGGAGCAGGTCACCGAATTGGCACAAATGCACTGATCATAAATCTGTGATATGAGGATTACTCATGGAGTATTCAAGTTTCTCCAGCTAGACACTATCCTTGCATTTTTCCTTGCCTAAAAACCTCAGATGACAGATCATGGCAGGCTGTGTGTCATTTCGGTAAGATTATTTTCTCATTATCTCTCTATCCCACTTCAATTCCCTGTCCCCACTCCTCTTTCCCCTCTCATTTCTACTGTCCCTTCTTCTTCTCCACACTCCCTTCCCATCACCTCTCATCTTCTGTCTCTCCCTCTTGCTCATCCCATCCACTCTCTCCCCTCCCACTCCTTGGAGTGCGGATCATGCCTTCTTTCTGCTTTGAGGGGTGCCTAGCTCACCTCTGGGCTCTATTTGAAACAAATCAGTAATAACTGTAATACCTTTGAAAACTGGTCATTGATGACCTTGATGACTGGGTCTGAGAACTGAGCATTTCCAGCCAGCACAGAGGAGAGGATGTTACTGGGAGTCACCAGTCCCAAAATGTGACTGTAAGAGAACAGCGAGATTTGCAAAGGGTCAGGCTTGAGGTGGTCAAATGGCTAAACAGTGTTTAGGGACCAATCCTGCTCCCTTTGAAATTAATAACAAAATTTCCTGCCTTCAATGGGAGAAGGAGGTGGCCCTTAGTTCATCTGAGCATCTTTTAGTGGGTGCATGTCTTCCGGACTGTCATTTCTTGGAGTGTCACAGTAAAAACAAGACTGAGAAAACCAGCGCACTGTTGGGTCATCTCTTTCTTTCCTCCTTCCTGGGCTATGGGGTGAGCCTATCCTCCTGTACTAGAATCAGTTTCCACCACAGGAGAACATAGTTCTGACTCGTGTACCATCTGGTAGGGGAGGAAGCTGCCAAGCAAAGTGCATAGCAAGGAAATAACAACGGCACAACATTTAGATGCTAATACAGAGAGATGGGGTTACAATTTCAGACTGGGAACATTCCATCTCCAAACCAGAGCCTGGGGCCAGATCATTATTAGCTGAGATACACTGTGCTGCAGGAAAAGCTCAACTTGTTTAGCCAGTGAGGGACTCTATTGTATACCCCCAGCTGCTATTGTAACTGTTTCATTAAAACATGCATCCTCAGGAGGGAGATCTGCTTCCTAATAAAGTGTTTTTAATAGCAATTATTGTCTGAAATTTACAGCTCGGGATTTAATATTTGAAGAAAAGTCAGCTAATGGGCACTTGCTGTCATTTGCTAGTGTGTTTCATATCCATTCCTGACCTTTGCTGTACACTTCATTGGTTAGGAGCCTGGTCCAATACCCATTGACTTCAGTGGGTGTTGGATCTGGCCAGTTCTTCTCTTTGCTAATTTATGTAATGTTTCCTTGATGGGCCACATCTATTATTATTGACTGTAGCAAAAATGAGAATTTGAAACAATATAGTTTAGCTGATCCCAAGAGGTGCTGAGTATGTGCAATGCCCATGCCACTCAGTGGGGCTCAGCATCTCTCAGGATTAGGCCTGTGTCATTATTTTTATCTTTACCACACAGGTTTTTAAATGGTACATTAAAAAGTGTATTGAAGGGACTGAATGAATCAGGTTTATTGTACAACTACAAAGTATTTCATCATCGGTTTCCTCATTGCTGTTACTCATTCACATAAGCATCCACCCAACCAGTAAAAGAGATACCCAGATTCAGCAACCACTGGTGCCTGGGCATAGCCCTTCTCCTTGAGGATTTCGATTGCCTTTTGACAGTTGACCTCTGGGACAAGAAGCAGAGGGGCCGAGAGTTTCAGCTTTTGCACCTTGACATTCCACCACCTATAGGAAAACGACAGCAGTTTATGGTTATTCACAAGCATGAGGCATGTGGGGGGCTGAGTCTGAGCTGCTCCTTGTCTTGTTTAGACAGAGCTCTCTCAGATACAAACTACAGTACAGTATAGGCAGATTTAGACTGAGGTTACCACACTTGAGCTCAGCTGTGTACTCAGGCAAGTGTCACTCCTGACTCAGGGCTTGAGCCTGCAGTGCTGAGCACACTGTCCCTGATTCACCAAAGCCCTTAAGCAAGTGCTTATCTGTAAGAATGGGCGTATTCTCACTTGACTTCACTTCGTTCATTTGTACCCTGGTTTTTTAAGGCCTGGAGCATGTAACCCCAGCACAAAAAGAGAGTCCTACAGCGCAGCAGATATGGCTTCTGGAAGATTCTTGTTCTCTCTGAATGGAAGGAAAACTGCAAGTCGGAAGTCATCTGACGTTAAAGGGCCCTTCAAGCTAGCAGACAAAGGCAAAGCAAGATCTGATAGCTGTAAGCCAAAATTGAAAAAACTCAAATTGGAAACATAGGCGGTGCATGAATCGCTGGCTTGGGAAGGCTCGTCCCCAGCCCCGCCCCTTCCACCCTAGGCCCCACCCCTTCCACACACCCCTGGAACCCAGAGCCCCCCCACTGCAGCCACTGGCCCCTGCCTCAGGCTAGTGCCCCAGCCCTGGAGGGCCACCCCGCTGTTCCCATAGCCCCAGGAGGGTGGGCAGTGCGGCCCCAGCCGAAGCCTGGGCCATGGCACTGGGGAAGAGCCTCAGAGCCCAGAAGCAGGAGGTGGACTGGGGGCAGAGCATAGGCGGGGCCATGCCTGGTTGTTTGGGGAGGCTCAGCCTCCCCCAGCCTATGATACTCACCACCCATGACTGGAAATAAGATACAATTCTTTTTCAACAATGAGGTTAATTAACCTTTGGAGCAACATCCCAAAGGATGTTTTAAACTGAGATTAACTGTCTTTCTAAAAACTATGCTGTAGTACCACCATGAGTCATTGGGCTCAAAAGTATTCACTTATGTAGTAGAAAAGACTAAATTCCCTCCACCGCAAGAATCACTTGGCGAAATTCTATGGCCTGGGTTTGCAGGAGTTCAGACTACATTATCATAATGATGCCTTGTGCCCTTAGAATCCATTAATCTAAAATGGAAACTTTATATTTCCTGCCTGAATAGAAAATGGAGATATTTAAAAGGGCCCTTCATCTCTATCATCTATGACAATTGTCACCACAGATCTGCTGAGAGCAGCCTTGTTGGGGAGGACATTTGACACTGACCTACAAATTCATTCCAAATTGTTCTTCACTGTAGACAGACACAAGCACTTGGTCTATATGAAAGAATTAATTTCTGCAGAAAATATCCTCCTCCTTTATGGACTAGACCAATAAACAGGGAAACCAACATTTGAAAGAGAGTCACACTTTAAATGGATTGGACTAATCCGCGGTTCTCAAACTGTGGGTCATGACCCAATTTTAATGGGGTCACTGTGGCTGGCTTAGACTTGCTGGGGCCAGAGGCCAAAGCCAAAGCCCAAGACCCACTGTCTGGGGCCAAAGCCTGAGGTCTTCAGCCTTGGGCAGTGGGGCTCAGATTACAGGCTGGTCTTGGGCTTCCCCCCATCCTTGGGGCAGTGGGGCTTTGGCTTTGCCTCCATCTCCCCCTGTCCAGGGTGGCAGGACAGGCTCAGGCTGCAGTCCTCCCTCTTGGGGTCATGTAGCAATTTTTGTTGTCAGAAGAGGGATGTGGTGCAATGAAGTCTGAAAACCCCCGGACTAGATTAACTTTTCAAAGGGACTGAATTATTCAAAGAAAATTAAAAATAGATGATCGTTTCCAAATACAGAGTGATTATTTCCTTATCAATGAGGGCAGTTAATGTAGAAGGGAGTAGAACCTTACCAAGGCTTGTGTTCCTGGACATTTTTTAGAAATCCATTCTTGCCCATCCACCTATCATTCAAGAACTTGGACCTAGAAATCATCAGCAAAGAACAAGGAAGAAGTTTGTAATGCACCTAGCAAGAAATTGGTGGGGAGGAGGGGAGGGAGGGAGGGATTTAAATGCATTAGGCTTTAGTGTTTCACCATGGCTCCCATAATTTGATCAATCAGCTGATGTTGGCCCCTTTTGAGGTGAATGGGAGGAGCATGTGAAATTACACCAGTTATTTAGGTGCCTAAGTTTAGTTTAAGCACCCAAGTTTGAAAATTTCAGCCTAAGTGATTTTTCCTGGAGCGTAATAGAGTATGTCAGTGACGAGTGAAATAAAATCCAAGCGTTCTGACTCCCAGCCCTTTGCTCTTACCATTACATCATAATGTTTAGCACTGTGACGAACTGGGAAAGTTCTTAAATATCTGGCAGAGCAAAGGGCCAGCGCACCTAAATGCCTGACACTCTGTCTCCTAGCAACTGATGGCCTGGGCCCCTCCCCTGCAAAGGTGCCAGCTGAAGGTGTTGGAGACAAAGGGATCAGGTGACCTCCTGGCCCAGGAAAGGGGCTGAGCAGAGAGGAGGGGCTGGGAGGGGCTGTTAGTCTGGAGCTGGCTGGGGTCAAGGGTGGAGGGCAGACCTGGGGGTCTAGCTCTCTGCCCCCCAGAATGGACCCAGCTGAGGGGTCCGGTTTGCTGTATCTACAAGCTCTGTTTTAGACCCTGTTCCTGTCATCGAATAAACCTCTGTTTTACTGGCTGGCTGAGAGTCACGTCTGACTGCAAAGTGGGGGTGCAGAACCCGGTGGCTTCCCCAGGACCCCGCTGGGGTGGACTCGCTGTGGGAAGCGCACGGAGGGGCAGAGGATGCTGAATGCTCCAAGGAGAGACCCAGGAGGTGAAGCTGTGTGAGCTTCTTGCCCTGAACAAGTCTGCTCCAAGGGAGAGGAGGCTCCCTAAAGTCCTGACAGGCTTGGTGGGGAGCAGTTCCAGAGCATCGCCTGGTGACTCCGTGACAAGCACTCTTATGTTAATGCCCATATGAGGACTGCAAAGGCCCTCCCCGTGAGGAAGGTAAATTGACTCCTTATTTATGGTCTCATTCAGCACTCCAGTTTTATGCTGGTGTAACTCTGTTGATTTACATGTGCCTGCTTTCAGTGGTGTTACACTGGCAAAACAGAGTAGTGAAGTGGGTCCATAGTGTTTCCTCCTCTGACTGACTGACTGAGGTAATTTTCCCCTCTGCCACAGACAATAACTGTCCATGTGACAGCAAAGCTTTTGTATGGCCACGTTGCTCATTTGGTCCGTGAATGTCATTTCCATTGATATGGCTGAACTCTGCAACGCTGTCACGTCGGTGAAAGAAACAGGTCGGAAGCACTACAGAAGAGGAATCTTACATGTAGTTCCTGACAGAGTCGGGCAAGATGACAACACAGCGCTGACCCTCCGTCAGAGTCCTGGCAGCCTTCACAGCAATGGACATTGCACTGCCGGAGCTGCCACCTGATGAATGAACAAGAAAATAGACACACCCAAGAGCTAACAGTACATGAGCCAATAACATATCATCACAGAGTGGCCTAGGGTGATGCCCTGGAGTGACAGGCAGGGGACAGTTGGGTCCGGGTTCGGTAATGGGACATTGAACCCTTAGGGCATGATCCTCCTCTCACCGGCACCAGTGTGTATCAGGCATAACTCCAATAAAGCCAGTTCAGTGACACTGGTGTACGGGACAGGAGAATCTGGCCTATAATCTTGTAAGCCCCTAACCCCAACAGAGATCAGGTAGTGACCAAAGGAGAATGTGCAGGCGAGGGCTGTTGAAGGATTATGGGAGTGGTGATTCTAGTCCCATTTGTGGCCCTATCGCAAATGGCACCATCATCGCTCTGTGAGCAGTGTCTGCAGGGAGGACAAGGATTGAAAGGGCATGGCCCCAGTTCCTCAAAACTGTGTAGGCATCTAACTTCCATTGATTTCACATCTTTGAGGGTCTAGCCAGAGAGACCAAATTCCCTACCAGTCTTTGAGATGGCCCTTTCAGGTGAGGGGCGAGGGGCTGGGAGCAACTTGCCCGTGCTGTCCCTGTTTTATTGGCACAGAGAACATTTCACTGGCCAGAGCTGTTGAGCTAACACATTTTACAAGTGCTTAGTGCACTTTAAATAAATGGTCGAAAGGAAAGAAAATTAAAATTGCAATTACACATGGGATACCAGCCAGTGATGGCGTTTGGGGCAGTGAAAGTGTGTGCGCGTGCATGTGCATCTGTGTGTTATTATTTTCCTACGTGTAACTGAAAAAAAGGTCCTTGGCTTCTCACCTGCCAATATTTCAGCATAGAAAAGACTAAGGGTCATCATAGTCCTCAGTCCATGTGCACTTTGGATTTCTGAACCAAATTTGGTCTTGGTGTGACACCATTGACCGCAAAAGGAATTACAGTATGAATGTAACGCTTCTGAATGCAAGTGATATTTTGTAAGTGTAAGTTGCAGTAGTTTAGTTTTGTAAACTAGCAGTACTCTAGCAAATGTAGAAAAAATGCTTATTTCATTGTCTATCATCTGAAAACTCAGACACTAGGAGTTAAGTTTAGTCATAGGTTGTTATTTTATAATTTATATGGCAATTTTCTTTAGACTTGCAGATGCTATCCTTTGAAATGTGGAAACATATCTCTTGAGATAACCTTGAGTGTCAGAAAACACTTAAGGCCAATTTTTAAAGGTACTTATGTGCCTAACACCCACTGGTATCAATGGGAGTCAGGAGCCAAAATACCTTTAAAAATGTGCTTCTTATATATTCGTGTTACATATATACCAAGGTAACATTTTCAGACTTAGGTGCCTAAAATTAGGCACCTAAATCCAAACGAAGGCATCTAAATAAAAGAGGCCTGATTTTTCAATGGTGCTGAGCACCTAGAGCTCCCTTGACTTCAATGGAAGTTGTGGTTTCTCACTACTTCTTTAGCTATCAGCATGAGCCTATGTACTTGTTGGTATTGGATTTGAACCTGTGAGCATCTGGCCCAGGGCTGAGAGTGCAGCCAGCTGAATTGCACCAATGCTTTGTGGAGTGGCACTGATGTCCATCTGTAAACAGCATTTGCACAAGTGTGATGTTATTGACTGTACAGATCATGGTTGCAACCAAAGTCCTATAGTGGCACTAAATCTTGTAGAAAGGGGATCAAATAAAGTGTTACACACATTGAATCTATTTCCCTGTGTTAAGTATCCTCACATCTTCTTGTCAACTGTCTAAAATGAGCCATCTTGATTATCACTACAAAAGTTTTTTTCTCCTGCTGCTAATACCTCATCTTAATTAATTAGTCTCTTACAGTTGGTATGGCTACTTCCGCCTTTTCATGTTCTATGTATGTATATATATTTCTTACTATATGTTCCATTCTATGCATTTGATGAAGTGGGTTGTAGCCTACAAAAGCATATGCTCAAATAAATGTGTTAGTCTCTAAGGTGCCACAAGTACTCCTGTTCTTTTTGCAGATACAGACTAACAGGACTGCTACTTTGAAATAAGACAAGATTATGGTTGGCTGGTTATGATTATGATATCTGTATGCATGTACCATTTTTGTATTTAAAGTTATAAGTACTAGCTTTATACTATCTGTATTTCAAATGTATGCTGTGCTACGGGGTGACACCCCAGACAAGTTGGTGTCAGCTCTGCTTAGCCTGCTTGATGGCCCATTAAGGACCATTAGCTATACAGTTGACCCATTGAGAGAAGGCAGATACACCTTGTAACTCAGCAAGGTATGCACGAGACATGCCTATGGACAGAACTCTGAGATTTGTTCTTGCCATGTGCCTAAATGCTTGCCTTTGAAACAAAGAAAGAGAGGCCACATGACAAGAGACTATAAAAAGCTGCTGCAGCTCCTCCATCTTGTCTTCAATCCTGCTTCATACCTCTGGAGGAACTTTACTACACAGAAGCTTTGAACCAAGGACTGAAAGACCCATCCCAGCTGTGGATGTACTCCAGGGACTTGATTTGAATTTTCAGTTTATTCCATCACTGCTGCAAGCCTGAACCAAGACCTTTGCCATTAAATGGAATCAATTACATACAGTAACCAATTCTAGCTCTCATCTATATCTTTTTCCTTTTATGAATAAACCTTTAGATTTTAGATTCTAAAGGATGGCAATAGCGTGATTTGTGGGTAAGATCTGATTTGCATATTGACCCGGGTGTGGGGCTTGGTCCTTTGGGATTGAGAGAACCTTTTTTCTTTTACTGGAGTATTGGTTTTCATAACCATTTGTCCTCATAATGAGTGGCACTGGTGGTGATACAGGGAAACTGGAGTGTCTAGGGAATTGCTTGTGTGACTTGTGGTTAGCCAGTGGGGCAAAACCCAAGTCTTCTCTGTTTGACTGGTTTGGTTTGCCTTGGTGTGCAAAGGAACCCCAGCCTTGGGCTGTGACTGCCCTGCTTTAAGCAATTTGTCCTGAATTGGTACTGTCAGTTGGGTTTCACCAGAACCAGCATCATTACAAGAAAGACAACTGTTCATTTTGAAAAGCTGTTGGGTTTCTCTTACAAAGTATTTCTCCTTGCACCAGGTACTGGGAGCTGTAAGAACGCCTTACTTTAACAGGACATCTCAAAACTTTCTGCTTCAATCCTTGCACCTTCCAGTATCATATGGCAACAGCTCAAAGACAGCAAATATAACCTCCTATGGCTGACGTAGTGGAGCTGCAGTTTTTGTCCGTTTGCCCTGTTCTGAATACCACTAATCTTTCCACTCATCTCATGTGACACTGCACCCAAAAAAAGGTAGCCCCAGAAGTTCCCCTTATGCAGAAGTGTGAACATGAGATGAGATTACTATTATTTAGCTTGAGTCAGATCCAGGGCTGCTATAAATCATTGTAGCTCCATGAAATCAATTCACGCCAGCTCAGGATCTGGTCCCATCAGTATAGCACAGAGAATGTGCTCGGAACTGTATAAGACACAAAACCACAGACACTGCCTGCCCTGAAGAGCTTTCTAGTCTAAAATGATTAAAAGATGGAATTAAAATGGAAAATGTTTATGAACAGATATAACATTCTTCAGTAACTTACCACACAATAATCCTTCCTCTCTAATCAGCCTGCGAGCCATGAGAAAGGAGTCCGTGTCATTGGACTTGCCCCACAGATCCACCACCTGAAAGGAAGAAGAGAAAGATTTTAGGGTCCTAGACATGTTATTTTGGGCTCCATGCCTCTGGTGCATTCTGCTGTGTACAGGAGGCCGGGTTTTCAGAGGTGCTGAGCACCTGCAGCTTCCATCAGCGTCAAATCACTTTCCGCTGCACTTAAAAATGAACATATATGGCAAAGCACGTGTAGGCTTCATCCTCAGCTTCCACTGGAGTGAATTTTAATTAATTAATTAATTCATTCATTCCTCATATGCTCCTGCCAACACTGCAGAAGTAAAAGTGTTAGTATCTAATATGTTTTGAGTAGTGGTGGGCTGAGGAAGTGGTGTTCAGATCCCAGTTGGGGTCAAGCTAGGGTTCAGGGTTTTGCTGAACCAGGGTTAAGATTCAGGGAGAGATTCAGTGGTGCTGATGGCTTGCAAAGTGCTCTGGCAGAGACTTCAGGCCAAAACCGTGGGAATGGGCTCAAATTCAAGCGCTGTTATTCAACCAGCCAGATCTAAAATGTGAAGGGGCTCACACCCGAGGTTCTGGTTTTGTGTGCGACTCCGAGAACCTGGGTGAGTGTTTTCCTGTGGAGGTGGGGAGTGGGGAAGGAGGCTAAGCTAGGGCTGTGAAGAACTCTGACTGGCAATGGGGTATGGGTCAGACTGGTGGGCAAGGGAGTTGCTGTGTGAAGGAGAAAGTGAGACGATGTTGTGGTGCATTTCTGGCAATTTTTGTTCGTTTATAACTGTCTCTCTGTTTGCCTGCTGTGTCTTTTAGATTGTAAGCTCTTCAGGGCAAGGTCTCTGACTCTTCCATAGGTGCGTCTACACTGCAATCACAGCTGTGAGTGCAGCTTGTGAAGACATACCCACAATAACTTTAATCTAACTAACTGAGGCACCAGTAGCAGGGAAGCTGCAGCAGCATGAGCTTCAGTGCTGGCTGTCCAAGCCCACCCAGAACCCTTGGTAATTACTCCAGCAGACAGCCAGTACCACAGCCCATGCTGCTGAGCTAGCTACACTACAGCTAGGGCGTGATATGTCTAGAACTAACCTCTGTGTACATAGCATCTAGCACTGTCGGGTCCTGTTCCTGGTCAGGGCCTTCAGGCTCTACTAGAATTCATACAGTAAATAACAATAATAATGAAAAGCACTGGGACCTATTATTAACAAGGCTATAAGAACTGCCTGAAAGTTTGTAAAGAAAGACAGAATGATGGAGTGCAGTGTTGCAGCATATTTCTGGTTGTCTCTTAAATTTGGCCTCTCCCTGCGGCTCATGTAGGTCAGACATATGGAGAAATGTGCCAGGGGTTTGGCAGGATCTAAGCCACCAGCGATAGCTTCTTTTGTGTTGGTAACTAATTCAGCTAACTTTCAACAATTAGTGATGGGCCAGAACTGGACTCTGGATCTGAACATTTCTGAACGTGAGGACAGTTTGGTTCGAGAGCCAAACTTCATGGCTGGGCCCTAACCACCTGTCCCCCCGCTTCCTCATTGCTTGTCACAATGCTACATACTGATCTGTCAAGGACAGTTGGGATAAAGTCATGTCCAATCCCTTCTACTTCCATGGTTGCGTCCTCTGCCGTGTTCAGCTCACTGGGCAGAGCGACAATGGAGCCTTCGGGATCTACACCAACAATCTGAAAGGGAAGAATCACTTGTTAGCCACACTAAGAACCTAGGGAAAATGAAGCAGAAACATCTCCAATGAAAAAATTACCGGTGTTCATGTAACCATATTTGGCTGCAACACGTTTTCCTTCCCAAGGTATGCATGAACATTCCTGTCCATTGGCATGGACCGACAGGACCTTTTTGCCCAGAAGTTTTCCTTCTCATCAGCTTTACAATTTAATCTTAGAAGCATGGGGAAATGAAAGTTTCAAGGATTAGTGATGGGGCCATGGATCCTTTTACCTGTAAGTCACTAGTCTGAATCCAGCTCACGTTGAGAGTAACTAAAAATTGTTACTATCAAAAGTGAGCTGCATCTGTATACTTCCTGGTTCAGAAAAAGTGGAAAACAGATGCTTTAATAATAAGGCCCAACCCAGCTACAGGTGACCGAGCAGACAGCCAATGGCATTGTCCCAGAGGTGACATCAAAGGCATTTCTCTAGTCAAAGAAAAGGGCAGGAAAACACCAGGTAGCCACTAATGCTCAATGCGCAGGTCAATCTTTCTACCTACTTTGCATTCCGGGCACTTCTCCTTCAGCTTTCTGCCAATGCCAGTGATGGTACCTCCCGTCCCAGCTCCACCCACAACCATGTGGACCTTGCCTGTAGTTAAAAGAGGTGAGAAGCATTTAGAGAGGATGGAAATGTTCTCCACAATTGGTTTATTCTGGCATGTCACATCAGTAGGTATTTTACACATGTTCTGGTGCACAGAAAACCTGTGCATATCGAAAACTGGACAGAATTCATGCCAGTGAGCAGAAGCATTGTAGTGCTGTGATGCGCCAATAAGCTTCATCCCATTGTACTTTGATAGATTGCTAGCTTGGTAACTCCATCCTTTTGGACTACACTGTGTTGAAATGCTGCAGATACATTAGTGATAGCACGCATTGGTTTGGCTGGCCTTAGCATCCAGCTAAGAGAGAGCCTAATTCTGTTCTGACATCAGTATAAACCAGGAACAGCTCAACTGAAGTCATTGTATTTACACTGATGTAAAAGTGGTGGAGGTGAGAGTAGACTCAGGCCCTGAGAGTTTTAGGCTGTAACTACACTGGCAAAATGAGACATAATTCATTACTGGCTGCTGCCAGGGCTAGCGATGGTGCATGTTATAGTATAGGTAGGGCTCAGGCTTTCTTGCCACCGGTGTCAACTGACCTTGTTAAAGCATCTGAAATCTGTTTTCACTACACCTTTCACTCTTTCTACCACTAGGGATAGGTTCCATTTTTGCCCATCTAGACAAGGACTGAAATTCTTTTATTGCCTATTCCAGCCACCAAATGAAGCTGGATTAGTCTCTGCAGTGCTCACAAAGTTTTGATCCATTTTAATTTACTAATGACTTTGCCAGATCAGCTACAGTGTTCCAATTACTCATATAGATATTCCCAAGGAGGCCTCTTGAGCCATTTAGTCCACTTAACTAACCCATTACATTGATGCCACAACTGCAGATAGATGGCCACCTCCACTGTGCATCCAGCACTTTGTCATGTCCATGCGTTCCCCAGGCCATACTGTCACAATTTACAGCAGCAGAGGCAGCTGAGCCGAAGCCCCATTGGGTACAAGAGAGAGGAGACTGCTGGTTAGCCGTTCTTTATGAGGGACCCACTACTTTGCAATTTGCTTCCTCCCAGGGTCCAAATGAGCCCAACTGTGTTGCAAGTCTCAACTCTTTCCTCAGGCTTTTGAAAATGGAGGGGAATTGTAATTACAAGGGTGGGGAATTGTTCAAGGAGGAGGTGGGTCATCTCAAATTGCTGCACTCAGGGTTTATTTAAAGTTATGTCACGGGTGCCAGGTCTCTTTTTTGCTTTTCTATACATTTAAATAAATAAGTCCATAAAGTAACAGAACTCTCCCTCAGAAGGACATGGCATGTGCAATCCACGGCCAAGATAGAACAAACAGTACCTTCACACTGCTCCAGGATCTCCTCAGCGGTGGTATCATAATGAGCCATTGGGTTGCCGGGATTTCTGTACTGTTTATTACAACAGAGAACAGTGTATGTTACAGTTAACAGGGTGGGTCAGACACTGAACCAAGAACAGCTACAGAGGTGTTTTACTCAAGGCATAAAAAGCCCCCTCCTTGTCCTGTGCAACACGGCAGCACAATCCAAGCAGGCCCAGGGAGGGAGTCCTAGTAGTCTAGTAACTCGGTGTCTTGGGCTTTAGGGAGGTACTGCAGTGTGCGGTATGTTTTCCAGTGAGGAGCTAAACAGAAGGACAGGAATGTTGTCCCCAGCTACGCCCCTAAACCCAACCCAGTGCCCCCATGGAAGACACAGGCTGATAGAAAACCAGGTGTTGGCAATGCTGTTGGATGGCACATTCCTTCATGACTGAAAACAAAACAGACAGAGCCTGATGAAGACTGGCAAGAGGGGGAGCTGCCTGAGGGTATGGGAGGGGGGTGTAGGGTCTGAGCAAGGGAATTCTGGGGGCAAAATGCTGCCAGAGATCAGAAGTGGGCATGAAGAGGAAATTATGCTCACAGGAGTGCTGTGACACTATCGAACAGATGTGGTTTGTGCCTCCCCTCAGTGCTGATCCCTTGCCACTGTCGGGTGCTCATGGAGGTGAAGGGGCATGACCATTGTGCCCTGCTTAGACATATTCCTTCTGGGACAGAGTATGCTGGCCACCTTGTCTTGTGCTTCCAGATGACAAGCACTCCTAGCTTCCTCCTGGCCTGCAGGGCAAGGGGGTGAGGGGATTGAAGGAGCTCCCAGAACTCTGAGCCCTGCAGTTGGTGCAGGGCTGCTGGCATGGGTGTTTCTAGTTATGCTGTTTGGTGCTTTTCTTAAAGCTCCAGCTCCTGGAGGCCAGCAATTTCCTGAGAAACTCAGCTTTCATTTTTTTTTAAAAAGTGAGTTTTGAATCCACGTGGTTTCAGAGAAAAAACTGCAAATGTGACCAGAATGTACCCAAAAAGCACATAACTCCCCCCCCCCCATGTATTTGTTGTTGCTGTTTTAAAAAATCTTGCATCCGACGAAGTGGGTTTCACTCACGAAAGCTCATGCTCCAAAACATCTGTTAGTCTATAAGGTGCCACAGGATTCTTTGCTGCTTTTACAGATCCAGACTAACACGGCTACCCCTCTGATAAAAAAATCTTCTGATTTTTCAGCACAGTGAGTCATCAGGAACCCAAGAGCAGAACTCAGAAGTGCCTAACTTCCAGCCCCAAGCTCAGTCCTCGACAAGCCCATGCTGCTGCCTCTAGGAAGCTCATTCACAGAATCTGTAGAGAGGTCAATGATTATCTAGGCAAGAAGACTAAACTAACCTCTCCCTCCCTGCAGTGAGCCCTGTGGCAGAACATACCATCCCTGAGAAGGTGATCTTTCAGTGTGTGTGGCTCAGATTACCACTGTCCATTCTGTAGCATGGGTTACTACAAGCGGTTTGTTTGACCTTCACTATAAGCCTATTTATATATACAACATATTTTTTTTCCAGTGCTGCCAGTCAGGAACCTTTCTCAAGCATAAAAATTTACTTTAAACTGGTAGTAAAACATTCTCCAAATAGAACAGGATCAAAAAGTGCTCAAACCCCCAAAACTTTGTCACAGGTTCCACAGTCTCTGAATATGCCTCTTATTTTGTTTTTGCAGCCCAATGCTTCAAGGAAGAAAAGTCAAGTCACATGTGCCATAAAAATGAGCATCGGTGTCTGGGAGAAGAAATGCAGTGGCAAGAAGTGCCACAATGGTACTGAGTATCTTACAGATGTGTAGCAGAATGAAAGAGATGAGCAGACCTAGGCAATCCTGTACAATCCAGATTTAAAGAGAGAACCCAAAAAGTAATTGAATTTACCTGATCCAGAATGTGGGAGTTCGGGATTTCATATCTCAGCCTCCGAGCAACAGAAACATTAGACTCAGGGGAATCAAACTTGGTGGCTGGAGTCCTAACAATCTCACAACCAAGAGCCCTTAGTATATCAACCTGTAAATCATAAAGCAGACACAATAAAGCTGATTTCCTGTACTGCCAGTAATCTGAACCTGTATATTCATGTTAATGTCAGAAGCCAGACTGGGCTTTGCATTCGTAAGACATTTAACATTTAGAATGGCTTAGAGATACAATGTCTGATTCTCAGTCACACTCACTAATGCTCTTTTACATCATTCTGGCAGCATAATGGACCTTTAAATTGGTTAGAAATGCCACCTGAAAATGCTCCTAAATACAGACGGCCTTCCCAGCCTGGCATAAGGATTCTAACCTGGCCATGCTCCTGGCCTCTACAATGAAGGGATAGCTGAGGGGCATGACCAGAATCCACTGCACTACTACTAGTTGCTAGTTTCCAAGGGACATATGAAGCAAAGCACATGTTAGAGCACTCCCAAAGCTGCTCTAATGTACACCATGGGCTGGGCAGCCCCAGCAAAGTCCCAGAATACAGGTAGAGCAAACTGGCCATAAGCACAGGAATGGAGTACCTGAGAATGAGTATTTATCAACAGAGAGACACTGTTGTCTAGTGGTGAGAACAGGAGTGCTAGGTATTAGAGCTCTTCGGTTTCTGATCATTTGTTGGGTGGGTTATTACAGTTGGGCTGAGGAGGTGGTGTTTGATCCAGATGAGGTTGAGGTTAGGGTTGAGGTTTGAGGTTGGGATTCAGGTCTGAATTCAAAGGCGCCAAAGTCTTGAAAACTGTTATTGTGAGATTTTTGCCCCAAATGGAGGAAATCTTACAAGATCATGTGAAATTTCTGCCATCTTGATGGGGTTTCTTGAGAAATCTGGTTAATACTCCTATGAAGTTAGTATAAATATCTTCAGTTTACACAGAGGGAAATGGACGGAGAGGTCAAGTGACTTGCCAAAAGTCACACAAGAAATTGGCAGCAGAACTGAAAACAGAACCAAGGAGCTCTGCGTACCTGTCCTTTGCTCTAACCATCACGCACACCCAGAGACATACAATTGCATCATCTCTGTGCAAAAATGTACCATATTTGGCTAATATACTGCACCAGCTGCATAGCTGACACCAGATAATCAGTCAGATTATCATTGCCTGCTTCATTGTCCAATGAACTCTTTTGAATAACTACTGAAATATGCCATTACTTGTAACTAGGATTGTTACCCTATATAGGAAAGAGTTCACTAGTTCTCCAGAAAGAGAACTTTCCCCATTCCCAGGATTTCAGTGTAATACCATAAAGGACTCTGACCTTCTCAATGCTCATTTTCTCTGGCAACACAATGATGCAGCGATAGCCTTTCACTGCAGCAACCAGGGCCAGCCCGATTCCTAGGCAGCGGGGGAGGAAAGGGAATTATTCAATGACAGCATTTGGCAAGGTCAACTGACAGTCACAGTCTCCTGCACATTCTGTGCTAATCTGGTAAATGTAGCTCATGGATTTGCACTTAAAAGCTAAACAGCAATGTACCACCTTAGACTTTTTGCATGCTCTCTGACAGTCTAGTGTAGGAGGATGTTCTAACTTGAGAGCTTACTTGTAATTAAGTCTCTGTGTCCCTGAGAACCGGGGAAGAGCAGTGTATTTTAACAGCATACAAAGTGAAGGGACTGGAAAGGCTCAGAAGCATTTTTCTACACTTAGCAAAGCGCCAGTCTCTTGTTTTCCCACATCTGTTGTTTCACACAGAAAAGATATAATTATGATTAGACAGCTCTCTGTTCTCCTCTGGTCTGCTTAATGCCCCCCGCCCCCAGCAGTCTAACTTGTGGGATAACGCTGCACATGCACTGATCTCAATCCATGGCTAGGTTGGCAAAGTGTATCAGTGCTCTAATTTCACTCTGAATGACTGACCGAGCCAGCTGTTCCCATGCTGGCTGGGGAAGGCAAATGAGGCTTTAGATTCTGAAATGATACAAGAGGATGCGCAGGGCAGGCATGAAACATTGCTTCCATACTAGGACGCACTGTCCAAAAAGTCTGCGATACACGCAGGAGGTTAAATCCAGGCTGCAGCCTGTCAGAGGATTGGTAGAAATAGCTTTAGTATTAGAGCTAGATCAAATGGTCAGATAAGAGAAAAACAAAGAAATTCCACTGTAAGGCCCTGACTCTGAGCTCAATCACACCATTCAGGCATAGCCCAATGTCGGAGACGGTGTGGAGTCACACGACCCCTAGGCAAGTACAAGGAGGAATGCTGCCTCAGGGATGCAGAATTCCTTCCTGAGCTCTGCGGCATCTACATCTTTCTATAGGGTGCAGTTTAATCCCCCTCAACTATGCTGGTCTTGTTTGGCCTGCTAGTAGGAGGGGTTGGGGGAACACAGACCCATAGCCCTAGCTGCTTGGGGGTGCTGTACTCCACCAGGAAAATAGGAAGGGTGCAACCCGGCCAGTTATGTCATCTTCTTGTGCAAGCCAAAGAATGGGGAAAAGCTCCTGCACCTTCTCTCCCAATCATGAACTGGTCCTAGCTTGTTCCTGGCCAGCTGAGGCTAAATAAGACAGATATGGAAGAAGCGATGATATATTTGTAAGCTTGGCAAAATTCAATTTTTATTTGTGCTATCATTGTGATGGATCATACTGATATTTATTTTTAAGCATTTTAATAGATTTATAGCCATTTAAATGACCAAAGTTGTGGAACGTTAGGGGTGCAAGGTAAGAGAATGACTTAATGACAGTAGAGACCAAGGTTCAAAAAGTTAAAGCTTTACAGCTGCTAAAACACAAACTGTCCTCATCACCTGTCAAAATATACAATGTAAAGAGCTTTCTTCCATCAAATCCCATCTGCTTTTACTCTTCAGTCACTTGTCCATTTGTAACAGATCACTAGATTTTGCCTAAAATAAGGTCTCAAGCAGCATTTCTCCTACTTTGCCTATCTGTAAATTTGGATTGTTAGTGATGGAAATATTTTTCCATTGGTTTGTGTGTGTGTACAGTGAAATCAATATTTACTGACATTTCTAATCCTTCCAAGCCTATTTCTTTGCTGGGGGAATTCAAGGAAATTCCCCTGTGAAAACTAGCTCTAACTATTCAATAACCTCGCAGCCAGGAAATGTGCTTTACGTGCGTCAGCTCCTCTAGAGCTTTTTGTTAGATGCATCGTTGTTAGCGAACTGCCCACTATTACCACACACTGGTTCTACAGTTTTTACACCTTGGTGCAGTTTTAACCCATCTAGGAATTTCAGCACTAAATCACCCCTGAGATCTCACTTCCTCAGTGTGTTGCAACACGTAGGCACAGTTTGGGATGGGGTGGGTGAGTTGAGGACAGAGACAGAATTATAAGGACAGAGGCTAATTTCCAGACTAAAGCACGTAAAACAATGTAACACACATATCTGCAACTGCACCTCAGGCAAGGGGGCAAATTTTCTTAATCAAACTTTCCCTGCAAACATGAATACATCAGCAACAGATGGGGCCAATGGGCACTGGAAAAGGGAAAACTGTATTTAACAGAAAAGGTTTAACAAGCCTCATTTCCCCTCTTCATTATAGTAGGAGCTGAAAGGTTCCAAAAACTTCCATTCCATCCCCTCCCACCCCTTCATAAATATCAGGCCATCATTCTATTCCATTACCATGCTGTCTAAATGTAGGGCCACAAAACCAGTTCCTACCTGTGTTTCCTGATGTTGGTTCAATGAGTGTGTCTCCAGGTTTTATGAGCCCAGCGCTTTCTGCATCCTCCACCATCCTCAGGGCGATTCGATCCTTCACGCTCCCCCCAGCATTGAAGTACTCGCACTTTGCCACTAGAATTTGAAGGGGAGCCCAAATCACAAATGAGCCCAAATCCAACTTGCCTGCATATCGTTTAATCCCTGCTATCAAATACGCTAAAACCATCACTACAGAATGGGCTTGTACACAGAGACACACATCAGTTCTTCTCTGATTCTCACCACTTATCCCCCTCTAGGAACACAAAAAGTATGGTATGTCATAGTAATTAACCACCAGCAACCCCCCAAACAAATCATTATCTGCAGCATTAATCTATAGCATAAGGGCCAGGTACATAAGAGATGGAATGAAGAGATATTGTTTGTTTTATATTTTAAGAGCATTTGTTATTCAGTAAAATTCAAGTCAATAAATAATAACAAGTTCTACTCCTAAGTGCCAGATTTCTAAGTCTGTTTCATGAGCTACCAGTCCTCCCATTTCTGGACACAATAGGATTGCCAGCTTGGGTCACGCAGTCATAAAGTGGGTGTTTCTCCTTCCTCTGAGGCATCCAACAGCAGCCAGTGTCAGAGATGGAAGAAGTGAGTGCACAGCTCATGGTTAAGGCTACGATTTAGTCATGGGTATTTTTAGTAAAAGTCATGGACAGGTCATGGGCAATAAACAAAAACTCATGGCCTGTGACTTTTACTATAAACACCCCTGATTAAATCTTAGCTGCCCTGGCCCCGCAGCCACTGTTGCTCTGGAGGAGCCTGGGTCCAGCCCCACCGACCACTGCTCTAGGGGGCCCCGGGGCCAGATGCCTGAGGCCGCTGAGCACTGGCAGCTCTGGCCACCCCTGGGGCCACACTCTGGCTGCTGCTCTGCTGCCCCAGGACAGCTGCTCAGGCAGTCCCCAGGGCCAGCCATACCAACTGCTGCTAGGGTGGTCTCTGGGGCCAGCTGCCCGGGGCCGCCAAGCAGCAGCTGGTGCAACTATCCCTGGGGCTGCTCAAACATCAGCCAGTCTGACTGGCTGTGGGGCCACCTGAGCAGCTGACACTGGCACTGGCTGGCCCTGGGGCTGCCTAAGCAGCTGGCTCCAGGGCCAGTTGCTCTGGCGGCCCTGGGGTCAGCCACACTGTCCACTGAAGCTACAGAATGTCATGGAGGTCACGGAACGTCACAGAATCCATGACTTCTGCGACCTCCGTTGCAAACTCACAGCCTTAATCATTGGCCTTTTCTGATGCAGCAGCTCCTGTGTTGTTGTAGATTTATAAAGATGTAGAGCTTTGAAAGTAACTTTTTGTGCTGTTTTTCCACACTACCTAATGAAATAAATAATTATCACTGGGCCAGATTCTCATGCTCTTACTCCTCTTGAGTAGTACCTCAGAGCCAGTTCATGCTCCCTTTGAAGCCAAGGGAGTTTTGATACTGGCTTCAATCGGAGCAGGATTGGGACCTTACCCCACAAGAAGTTCATGGGGCCAGGACAACTTTTGGAGTAAATTACTACTCAGGGAGAGGAGGGGTAAGAGAACCTGGCCCTGTTTGTTGAAGGCCAACAGCTGAACTCATGCTGAACAGAACAGGGAGGAGACAGGGAGGAATTTACAATCTAAGAGTCAGTTTGTGTCACCCTAACCCAGGCTGAGTTGTTAGGCCCGTACTCTGCAAGGAACGCCCTTATGAAAACAAATCAGTATACAATGTACTTTCAGGGTTTAAATTTTATGAGGTAAATTGCCAAAATCAGGCTACAGGGACATTCCAAAAGGCAAACATGACTATTTTTACTCATTCCCACAGCACTGTTAACTCCTTGTTTGCACCAGTTACCGCAAAAGTTTACTTTGCAGTGTACTTTGTGATAGGTGTAATAAAAGAGAACGTAAGGCCACTCATATAACTTATGTTTCCCTTCCAGTCATGCACCAGCTGGGGAGACAACATCCTGGTAAATAGCAGCACTGCATATCTTCCTGGTTTGCCCACTGACTCTTTGAACAAGCCCCTTCTGTGTCTCCTGGGGACTTGCCTTCTAGTAACAATCTCCAATGTATGGCCAGCCTGCAGAGGTGCACAAGCAATTAATAATCTGCCTGTTGCTTGCCCTTCCTCTGTCCCCGCTACACCAGCTCACCTGGCTTTTGATACAGGGGCCCTATATCAGGGGAAAGGTACACTGGAAAATGTTTTATCTTGAAATGAACCTCAGAGTGAGAAGAGCAGATGGGAATGGGACCCCCAAACTGGGAGAAAACAAACTTTTAATCATTGTTAGCATGGAGACAAGCCACAGGACAATAACTACCTGTGCTTTTTCTGATTTCCCTTAGCACCAGCAATGCTACAGCCTGCACATGCAGGGGCTTTATCACCTGCTGAAAGACTAGCAATCCTCCAAGCGAAGCAAAAGATGCTGCCGAGGGACTGTAGTGACTGTATCCCAGTAAAGAGTTATGAAGGCAGAGGAGTGAAGGGATGGGTTCCTGAAGAATTCGTAAAGAATCAGAATGGAATGCATGGTTCTGGAGAGGGACCTGATGCACATGACGCATGCACTATGTTCTTTTTTTATTCAAGGCATGTTATTTATTAACTATGTCATTTGCTGGATCATCTGAGACAATGAGACATGGGATATGTTGGCCAGAGAGTACAAGAGCTAGTAATCCCAGGACAAAGATGAGGAAGACCTAGAAAAAGGTGGTTTGAGACATTGAAGGAGGACATGAAGAAAGTTTGTGTCAGCTTGGGAAATGCACTTGATAAAAATATTTGGGATGACAGACAAATACCACCAACACTAAAAAATTTCATTGAGGAACAACTGTCTTGCATCATTAGAATATCCATCCCATAGCATTAATCTATATAATACGATTCCAGGGTTATCATTCTGTGCATGTGTCATTCTGAAGCCTAGAACGTCTGAGTCAGTGTGAAGCAATAGAAGCAGCTGCAAGCATAGTTGAGAGCTCTTTTTGTCCAGGATTTCACCAGGTTCAATCATCACTGGGATTTGCAGTCTGCTACTATCCAATTGTTAAGTTGTCAGCTGATTTTCAGCATTTTTACACATGACTATGAATAACATCCATGCAACAGCATGGGCTTTCAGCTAGTTCCTCCTGAAATCAATACACACACTTTTCAGTCATTTCCTTGGGTACAAAACATTCATTATCCACAAATACCCCTGGCCTCAAAGTAGGAGCAACACACATCCCTGATTCTATTTCCCTAACCAGTTGGGACATTTTGCAGGGGCGCTCCCTCCCTTCAGCTGTCCATAACATTTAGAAAGTCTCTCCACCTCCTCCTCCCTTCCCTCAGTGAGGCTCCCTCCCTTGCTCTCACAGATGTGCAAGCAGCTATCACAGGAGGCATGTTATCCGGCCTTGCCATGAGACACCTCCACCTTCCCTTCAGTCTGTTTGAATGCACACTCTACTCTCATTCAGCAATCACACACGATATAGTTACAAGTCAACTTTTTTCTTCCCAAAGTGTCCAGTAAAAGGCTTCATAAGCCAGGGAGGCAGAAGGGAAAGCTGGGTCTCCCAGAATGGCAGGAGGAATCAACTTCACTAATGTCTATGGTATCCTGAGAGCAAAAGTTCCCTTTGCTCATTCCAGCAAAAACAGGCCTGAGGCCATGGCTACACTCACACTTTACAGTGCTGCAACTTTCGCGCTCAGGGGTGTGAAAAAACATCCCCCTGAGCGCTGCAAGATACAGCGCTGTAAAGTGTCAGTGTAATCAGGGCTGCAGCTCTGGGAGCGCGGCTCCCAGCGCTGCACGCTACACCCGTAAAGGATGTGGTTTACATGCAGCGCTGGGAGAGCTCTCTCCCAGCGCTGCCGCTTCGACTACACTCACACTTCAAAGCGCTGCTGCGGCAGCGCTCCCGCAGGGCTGCCGGGTCAGCGCTTTGAAATTCCAAATGTAGCCATACCCTGAGTTTCTAAAGATCCTGGCATCATGGACCTTTCCAGACCACCTGGCATTAATAGCTGTGAACCTTCCACAGTGATCAGCCAGCCCTTGCAGCAATAAGACATAGCCTTCCTGTTGATAAAATCTTTGATGTGGTGTGGGGGGCAAAGAATAGTCCCTATATATTCAGGAACCCCATCTGTGCAAAGCCATCAATAACTTCCCGTGCATTGCCACGCTTTGTGACACAGTACAGCAGCGCCCTCTGAACAGCACTGCAAACCTCAATGACAACAGGCCTGACAGTTGATCTACCAACAAACTGGCTAGCCACCTACCAATGGCAATCAGAGCCGACGAGCTCCCAGAGGGTATGGGCCAACTACTTCTCCATGCTGAGGGGACCTCTCCTGTTGGTGTTCTGCTGCAGCAGCTCCGGGGTGGGCTCTGCAAGGGTCTCTACAGGAAAGTAGCTGTCTGCCTCCCGAAGTTCTGCTGCTGCTACTAGTCATCCCAGTTCTGAGTCACCCTCTCGTCCCACCAGTCACTGCTAATTCTTTGAGACCATAAAGGGCTCTTATCAATGTGAACCTGCTCCAGGAAAATGCCCTTCAGAAATAACGACTTGAATTCATCCTTCTGCTCCTCCTTCACCTGTAGCCATATAGGCCAGCCATCCAAAGCCACCAGGCCAAACCCATCTGGCTGCACAACTGTCAAAGCACATACTTCATCCTGTTTGTATTAATGGCTGTCATGATTGTGGCGCTCAGGAGAGTGACCACCCTCCCGAATTGGGTGGGACAGTACCAAAATGCAGAGTTCAAGTCCCGTTCCAGGGCTGAATGACTCCCTGCGATGCCGCTCTGCACCTGCCTGAGACTCCAGGGCAGTGCCAACCTCTTCCTGGTGTTGGGGGGGGGGGGGCGGTGGAAGGCCTTAGCCTCACGAGGCCCCACCCCCTGCTCCTCCTATCTCACCCCGAAGCACACTCCCCCTTTTTGTGCCAAGACCAATAATAAAAACTTTAAATAAGGTTGGTCCCAAGAGTGATGCCCAAGGAACTTCACTAGTAACCTCCTTCTAGCCTGACAGCTCACCTTTTAGTATGACCGATTGTAGTGCCCCCTTCAACCAGTTCCTTATCCACCTTTCAGTTCTCAGATTGAAGAAGATCGGGGTTAATATAACTAATAATTTCTCATGTGAAACTGTATCAAATGCCTTACTGAAATCCAGCTAGATCAGATCCACTGCATTTCCTTTGTCTAAAAAACCAGTTATCTTCTCAAAAAAAGATATTAGTATCTTTGTTACCACTTCTTGAATATAACAGTTGAAACAATTGCAGAAAAATCAACAATTACTTTCTATCATTTAGTCTACTTTACTTTTTTCAGTTCACCAAACTTGGAACAGATCATTTACCTTGAGGAAACATCCTAACAGCCCTTTCTTATCTTAAATCACCTGTTAATCTGTTAGTCTATAAGGTGCCACAGGATTCTTTGCTGCTTTTACAGATCCAGACTAACACGGCTACCCTCTGATACTGTTAATCACTCTGTTTATAAACAAAATTCTGACTCCTGCCTCAGGGGCGCAAACTGGGAGCAGTTGCCTGTCTCTGCAGAACTCATTGAATTTCACAATCAGGCTGCCTGCCTGCCCCAAGCGGGGGGAACACCCTCTGTTGCCCCCACAAACTCCACCTATGATTTCCCCTTGTAATTAGCTATGACACTCTGGGGCTATGTTGTCTGCACTTAGAACGCTACAGCATTTCAGTGTAAACACTAGTCTAGCAATGGGAGAGGTTTTCCTGTTGGTGTAGTTCATCCACCTCTCCAAGGGGCAGTAGCTAGGTCAATAAAAGAATTCTTCCATCGACCTGTCTACACGTGAGAGGCGTAGCTATGCTGATGTAAATTTTCAGTGTAGACCAGCCCTGAGTATCTTTCCCAGACCTGAAGAAGAGCTCTGTGTAGCTGAAAAGTTTCTCTCTCACCAGAAGTTGGTCCTGTAAAAGATATTACCTCACCCACCTTGTCTCATGTGATGCAATAGAATGACACCCGCTGGCACAGCTGCAGAGAGCCAGGTAGTGTATCAAGAGGATTTCAAAAGGCTATTAAGAAGAACTGTTAAAAAGTTATACATCCCCAGTGTAGATACAGACAGGACTGCTAGGCCTTAACAGGGCCACCCAGAGGATTCAGAAGGCCTGGGGCAAAGCAATTTCGGGGGCCCCTTCCATAAAAAAAAGTTGCAAAACTATAGAATATTATATTCTCATGGGAGCCCCTGCAGGGCCCCGGGGCCTGGGGCAAATTGCCCCATTTGCCCCCACTTCTGGGCGGCCCTGGGCCTTAAGCATCTTATGTGACACAACCCTGCTGGAATTCTGAATCCTCGACAGTGGCTCTGGCTGTGGCATCTGCTCTGCAGGCAGCATCACTGCTCCCTCTGCTGGATTTGAATTGGGAGGAAACAGTAAGGAAGAGGAGCAGAACGCATACAGCAGCTGATTGGGATAGATGGTGAGGGGCCCTCCACACTGCTACCTCCTACCCAGGTCTCACTCCCACCCTTCAGCACTCCCCCCAACCACTGACCCAAGCACCCTTCAGTACTCATATGCTCCTGCTTCAGCTGCCAAGATTTGTGTTGCTCCATTTCCCATCCCTACCAGGGCTTAGGGCAGGATGTATGCAGGAAACCAGCTACTCTCATCTGTGAGAAATGCCACATGTGGAGCTGGATAAAGCCTGGCAGCTGTGTAGTTAGTGCAGACATTCAGCACACAAATTCAATTTGAACCTTTGCTTTCCAATTCATCTTTAACATTTCCTAGCTGTACTCATGTGGATTGGTGTGGCACATTTGAAATATGCCATGAAACATCACAATAAATAACTTGAACAATCACCAATTCTGTTTATCTTGGCGAAAGTGTTAGTAACCGAGGGAAGCCTTGCTTCCCTCCATCATGGGGGGAGGGAGGGAAGAGAGGAGGTTATTATCAAGGCTCGCATCTTGTCACAGAAAATTATATAAGGAATTGTGTTTGGTCATGGTGGGAAAATGGAAAAAAATAATGAATTTATATGGGAAATAAATGCCAAAAGTCATATTACTTTTAATCAATCAATCTCCTTTATTTTGAAAGGAACTGTTTTAAAGTCTTTAAAAATATTCAGTACCACTATCTGAGGGCCGCCTAGTTCAGCCCTGCAAGAGAAGCTATGCAGGAAGATTAGGGTTGCCAACTTTCTAATTGCACAAAACGAACACCTGGGGCCAGCACCTGCCCCTTCTCTGTGGCCATGCCCCCATCCACTCCATCACCGCCCTCCCCCCCTTTGCTCACTCTCCCCCATCCTCACTCATTCACTCATTTTTACTGGGCTGGGCCGGGGTACAGGAGGGGGGCTGGGAGTGTGGGCTCTGAGGTGGGCCAGAAATGAGGAGTTCAGGGTGTGGGAAGGGGCTCCGGGCAGGGGGTTGGGGTGCAGGGGTGGATGAGGGCTTATGCTGGGGGTTCAGGCTCTGTGGTGGGGCTAAGGATGAGGGGCTTGGGGTGCAGGAGTGGGTTCCAGACTGGGTGGCGGAGCTGAGGGGTTCAGAGTGTGAGAGGGGTTTCCAGGCTGAGATAGGGGGTAGGAGTGTGGGAAGGAGTAGGGGCTCTGGGTTGGGGGTGCAGGTTCCTGGATGGGACAAAAAATGAAGGTTTCAGGGCATGGGAGGGGGCTCCAGGCTGGGGCAGGGAGTTTGGGTGCAGGAGGGGCTCCAGGATGGGGCAGGGGGTTAGGATGCAGGAGGGGATGCGGGCACCAGGCAGCGCCATTTCCCTCAGCTCCTATGCATAAGGGCTGCCAGGTGGCTCTGCACAGTGCACACAGGCACCACCCGTGCAGCTCCCACTGGCCACAGTTCCCGGCCAATGGGAGCTGTGGAGACAGCACTCAGGGCGAAGGAGAAGCAGCGCATGGAGCCTTCCAAGCAGTCCCTCACCTTAGGAGCTGAGGAACATGGCCTGCCAGCCCCGCCAACTGGGCTTTTAATTGCCCGGTCAGCAATGCTCACCGGAGCCAACAGGTCTCTTTTCAACCGGGGGTTCTGATCGAAAACTGGACACTTGGCCATCCTACAGAAGATGTATGAAGTGTAGCTTTGGCCATGTCTGTCCCAGAATATTAGTGAGACAAGGTGGGTGAGGCGATATCCATTATTGCACCAGCTTCTGTTGGTGAGAGAGATGAGCTAAAGCGAAACAATCTGTTCCACCTTGTGAAAGCAGCAAAGAGTCTTGTGGCACCTTATAGACTAACAGATGTATAGGAGCATGAGCTTTCGTGGGTGAATATCCACTTCATCGGATGCATGCACCCGTGAAAGCTCATGCTCCAATACGTCTGTTAGTCTATAAGGTGCCACGGGACTCTTTTCTGCTTTTACAGAGCCAGACTAACACAGCTACCCCTCTGATACTTTCCACCTAGTGGTTCGCTGTGATGCTCCAAGTGACCTTCCCAGCCCTGAAGAAGAGCTCTGTGTGGCTCAAAAGCTCGTCTCTCTCACTAACAGAAGTTGGTCCAATAAGAGATATTATCTCACCCAGCTTGTCTCTCTCTAATGTAGGAAGATGGGCAGGCAGGAGAGAGATGCTGCCATCTTTAAAGGAGAAGGATGGTCCAGTGGTTAGAGCACTAGCCTAAGACCTCAGCGATCTGCATTCCAGTCCCCTTTCTTTCTGTGTGATTTGGGGCAAGTCCCTCAGCCTCTCTGTGCCTCAGTTCTCCATCCCTAAAATGGGGATAACAACACAGAGGTGTTGCGAGGATAAATACATTAGAGATTGTGCAGCGTTCAGGTACTACAGTAACGTGGGCCATACAGAATAGGTTGTTTTGTACTGTTTTGCTGTTCCCCCAGGCTCTGCCAAAGAACAGGAGCAGCAGCTACATCAGCTCTGAGATTTTCTCCCTCCAAAACTGCTGACCCTGTGATCCCGATACGCCTCGATTGCACTCGGTATTGCAAGTAGCTGAGTAGCTCCACAACACACGTCCTATTTTTAAAAAATGGAGATTAAAATCACAGACTACGTACGTTCCAGCAGTAACAAAAATGCAGCTGAGCAGTGGGGCTAGTAATATGTAGTGAAGACCATCTTGCTGGATCAAGGCCTGGGTTACTGTCAGTCAGGTGCTTGTTATACTGCAGTTTGAAAGGCAGACCACTGTTTTAGCTCTGATAAATAACTGTAATGGAAAGGTCTAGAAGTATCCCAGATATGCCATATTTCTCCACCTTCTTTTCACACTTTGTCAACCTTAGTTAGTTACTCCAGAATCTCTTATAAAAGAGGCCTTGTCCCCCACTAGCTTTTGAGCTTGCCACTCAGTTCAGAAAACCTGACAGAAGAGCAGTGGACGTTGGATACTCACAGAGCTCACACTTCAGTCCATAGGTTTTCCCAATCTTGTTGATTCGAACCAGAGGGGTGCGGCCAACTTTCTTCAGAATATTCGGCAGGATGTTGGTTTCTTCCGGCCTATGTTAGTGGAGGCAGAAAAAAATGTACAGAGGGTAACTGTGACTGTCATTCAAATCCATATAAAAAGGAAACCAGAGCAACACTTGAGAGAAATAGAGGCTTCAACATCTGCAGGAGAGGGAGGCTGAGGGAAATTTTCATTCCAGGACACGACTATACTAATTGCCTAGATTACTAATGATGACAGGCATCAGTGATGGAAAAGAGCTACAGTCTCTGTCAACTGGACTACAAGAGGGTGTGGTAGGAAATACTGCCATCCCCTACATCAGCAACACCCCCTCATGAATAACTTCATTTTAGCTGCCTTTGCGATGCGACTCACAGGACACTGTTGCCTATTCAAAAACCAAACATGTCCCTTACTGCTTCCACCCTCTTATGTCCCTTGCCCTGTGGCTGCACATGCACTGATCAGCTGGAGGGGGGCTTCGAAGAGCCACCTGTTACCAGAGTTGGCCTTTTAGCCCCCCATGAAGGAAAAGCTCACACACACACAAAGCCAGTTAAGGTTGTATAGCCCATCCCACAGCACCCTTATACGGGATCCACACAGTGAATGTAAGCAAGAAAAGTTGAGGCCAGCAGTGCTTGTTAAAATTTTCAGTTGTCTTTTAGCCAGCTGGTGCTTGCCCAGCCATACTAGCTAGCTAGGACCTACTCCCAGACATGCAAGGGAAAGCTGTAAGCAGTCAGGTAAGTCCCACCCATCTCAAGAACCTAAGGAGACTCATTCCCCAGCTGATCAACTAGACCTCTGTCAGAAGGGAGCTGCTCATCCAGCCAGCCACTGCTGAGAGGAGAGGCTGCAATACAGCTCCTGCCATCACTGCTGCTGCTTTGAGGAAAAGCTTCCAGATAAGGGAGTTAACTAGAAATGCCTCCATTTGAGGGCTAAGCACAGTGCATCGTGAAATACTGGGCCAGGATGGTGGCAGAAACATAGATTGATATGTTTTTTGTAGGGGAATGTATTTTACACAAGGTGTGGCCCATGCACCATCTGCAGAGGCTGAAAACTTCTACAGGAGCCCTTGTAAAAGTTTGCCAGCACATCACTGTGTGTGGGCAGGAGGTATGTGAATCTGAACTTTTGGGCCTGCCTGTCATCTATTCTTCTTGTGCTCTTTTCCGCAGATACGAAGTGAACTGTGGCTACAGAGGTGGGTCAAAGTTCCTAGCATCATTGATTGGAATGATGCTACCCATGCTGACTTGCATAGTGCATGACTTTTTCCCCCCTTGATGAAACAGCAGATGTACCCATCTGTATATAGTAATGCATTTCCCTTCCCCAGCTCCTTCACTGGGTTGCAAGTGGGTGGAGTTAGAGAGAGGCCAGGAAATGGAAAGTAAAAAAAAAACCTGTTCAGATGGTGTGAGGCCACCTGTAGCGTGATCTAGAGGAGGCGTGCATTCCCCAGGAGGGCTCTGATGGTATGGGGAGGAGGTGACCAGCCCTCTGTGAAGAGAGAAGTGGTTCAGGACCATTAAGAAAAGCTGGACAAGCACAAATCCATTGGGCCAGATGCACTGCATCCGAGGGTGCTAAAGGAGCTGGCGGATGTGATTGCAGAGCCATTGGCCATTATCTTTGAAAACTCATGGTGATCGAGATGGGGGAGGTCTCAGATGGCTGGAAAAAGGTTAATGTAGTTCCCGTCTTTAAAAAAGGGAAAGAGGAGGATCCAGGGAACTACAGGCCAGTCAGCCTCACCTCAGTCCTGGAAAAATCATGAAGCAGGTCCTCAAGGAATCAATTTTGAAGCACTTAGAGGAGAGGAAAGTGATCAGGAACAGACAGCATGGATTCACCACGGGCAAGTCATGCCTGACTAACCTGATTGCCTTCTATGACGTGATAACTGGCTCTGTGGATGAGGGGAAAGCAGTGGACATGTTATTCCTTGACTTTAGCAAAGCTTTTGATACGGTCTCCCACAGTATACTTGCAAGCAAGTTGAAGTATGGACTGGATGAATGGACTATAAGGTGGATAGAAAGCTGGCTAGATTGTCGGGCTCAATGGGTAGTGATCAATAGCTCCATGTCTAGTTGGCAGCCAGTATCAAGCGGAGTGCCCCAAGGGTCGGTCCTGGGGCCAGTTTTGTTCAATATCTTCATTAATGATCCGGAGGATGGCTTGGACTGCACACTCAGCAAGTTTGCAGATGACACTAAACTGGGAGGAGGGGTAGATATGCTGGAGGGTAGGGATAGGGTCCAGAGTGACCTAGACAAATTAGAGGATTGGGCCAAAAAAAATTTGATGAGGTTCAACAAGAACAAGTGCAGAGTCCTGTACTTAGGACAGAAGAATCCCATGAACTGCTACAGATTAAGGACTGAGAGGCTAGGCAACAGTTCTGCAGAAAAGGACCTAGGGGTTACAGTGGATGAGAAGCTGGACATGAGTTAACAGAGTGCTCTTGTTGCCAAGAAGGCTAACGACATTTTGGGCTGTATAAGTAGGAGCATTGCCAGCAGATTGAGGGATGTGATTGTTCCCCTCTATTTGGCATCGGTGAGGCCTCATCTGGAGTACCGTGTCCAGTTTTGGGCCCCACACTACAAGAAGGATGTGGAAAAATTAGAAAGAGTCCAGTGGAGGGCAATAAAAATAATTGGGGACTGGAGCACATGACTTATGAGGAGAGGCCAAGGGAACTGGGGTTGTTTAGTCTGCAGATGAGAAGAATGAGGGGGGATTTGGTAGCTGCTTTCAACTACATGAAAGGGGGTTCCAAAGAGGATGGATCGAAATTGTTCTCACTGGTAGCAGAAGACAGAATGAAGAGTAATGGTTTCAAGTTGCAGCGGGGGAGGTATAGTTAGGATATTAGGAAAAACTTTTTCACTCGGAGGTTGGAGAAGCACTGGACTGGGTTACCTAGGGAGGTGGTGGAATCCTTAGTCAGGCTTGACAAAGCCCCAGCTGAGATGATTTAGTTGGAGATTAGTCCTGCTTTGAGCAGGGGGCTGGACTAGATGATCTCCTGTGGTGCCTTTCAACCCTGATATTCTATGATTCTGTGACTGCATTAAAGGATTGTAGGGTTTAAAGACAATGCTGTCGCATTTTGTTAATTCAGATACCCAATACTTCAAATACATCCCCAAAGAGGAATTATTTTAAATTCTCATGCCACAAGGGTGTGCAAGTAAAATCCCAACAATGGATTGCTGCTCACAGGTAACAAGATTTTAAATAGATACTCCGGACCAGAATTAGTCTCTCATTCACACAAATCCAGAGCATTAGCTAGAGAATCATGTGTTCATTAGCATCAGACTCACTCTGATAACTCACTTGGAATAAGACTGCACAGGTAAATAAACCAGATCTGGAGTTCAGTGCCCTTTAAATGACTGGTTGTTCCTTTATTTGCTGGTCCCACAAAAAACATCAGTCTTGTCAGCTTTTTCTGCCAAGAGCCTATGGCTGCAAACTCTTTGGAGTATGTCTGTACTTTGAGTAGGGAGTATAATGCCTAGCTGGAGAAGACATACTCGCACTAGCTCTGATTGAGCTATTGTGCTAATAATAGAATGTAGCCATCAGGGCCGTCCTTAGCTATTCTGGGGCCGTACGCAGCGCCCCCCACAGGGAAGAGGGGATGTCTGGGCCCCAGGCCTCCATGGAGGGGCGCAGGGCTAGCTTGGAGAACAGGGGGGAACCACCTCCCAGCACTTACCGGCAGTGCATCTGGGGCCAGGCCGCTGCACTTCCCACCGCCAGTAAGTGTAGGGTCAGCCCTGCCTGCATTCCTCAGGGAAGTGGGGCTGGGGCGGAGCCAGGGTGGGAAGAGGAGGCATGGGGTGGAGCAGGGGCAGGGGGCCATGGGGAAGAGGCAGAGCAGGGGCTGGAGCAGCACGCAGCTGTGCAGGGCATCAGGAAATTTGTGGTGCCCTACGCAGCTGCGTACTTTGCATATGGGTAAGGACAGCCCTGGTAGCCATGGTGGTGTGAGCAGTGGGAGGGGCTAGCTGCTCTGAATATGTACTCATCTTGAGACTATAGGCATGTACTTGGTGCAGTTAACCCCTTCTGCTGCTCGCAACCCTGTGGCTACACTATTTTTAGCACAATGGCTTGATCAGAGCTGGTGTAGATATGTCTTCTCAAGCTGTGAATCACACCCCCAGCTCCAAATGTAGATGTACCCAAATCTATGCCTTTAGCAGATTAAGGAGGTAGTACGCCTGTACTGAAAAGTTAAGTAGCAAACCCAAAAAACTCG
This sequence comes from Gopherus evgoodei, assembly GCF_007399415.2. Lineage (NCBI taxonomy): Eukaryota > Metazoa > Chordata > Testudines > Testudinidae > Gopherus > Gopherus evgoodei. The sequence continues at coordinate 159,271,554 of NC_044322.1, read as the reverse complement.
TGTCAAGTATTTTTTTTTTAAAATATGTGTGTCAGTCCACATGTCTGTAACACAAACAGAGCCAGAGTTTTAGCTGCTGGTCAAATCAATTTCAATAGAATGTTGCCAGTTTACAGCAGTTTACAACCTGACCTCCCTTTGTTTAGAGAGAAATATTTATCCTGTCACGTGGCAGAGAACTCTGATATTCCCACAAAGGACTAAATTCTGCTCTCAGTTAGACTGGTAGCAATATAGCCTTCCACCTCGGGTTTATCTGGGAGCAGTGGAACTAGACCTGGCTACTGGGCAAATGACACACATTTAAATGGCCTTTGGCCAAGTAGATTGGAAGTTTATGTCCTTGGACCTTTTACTCTTAACAGAAGAAAAGATTACTCAAGGGGTGTGTTTATTGAATCCATATCTTAAGGCAGAGCTGAGCCATTTCCTCAAGTTGGTCTTCTCAATACTTTTCTGCTGAAAAGGGTAAAAACCCAGAGTTGTTCGCCTCCCATTCAATTTCAGGTATACAAACACACTCCTTGTGCAATCATGATTTGAACTCTGAACCTACCTCATCCTTGAAATACCCAAGTTGTATATGGCCTACTGGTGATAAAGGTAGTAAATACAGATTTACTTCTCCTTCAAAACTGACAAATTTTGTTGCCCTTTTTCTTTTGTTTGCACTCTATGGATTGATCACAACTCCGTGCACTCAGGACTTGATATTTGAAATTTGAGTTGTCTTGGTTAGTCATGATTGGTCCCAAAAGCCACATGGCTTTGTTTCTGTAGTGGGTGTGCATAACTCCTCTTACCAGGACAAGGGCTTGAAGATGCTCTGAGGGCTTTGAATCTCAGGGAATGGTGACCATATAGTGGAAAAGAGCAGATAAGGAGGGTTAGGAGATCCTATCCAGGCCCCAGAGACCTTACCCAATGCATCATTCTTAGAAAAGAAAAGCCTACAGTAAGTTTATTGGTGAGTGCAGAGTTAAAATTTAACTTTGTTTGTCACATACACAAAGTAACTCTGTATGATGCGTGAATAGTGTGGTCAAATCCTTGTTTGGCTTATTTGGTTGCCTCTGTGCCCTGGCTGATGTTTTGTAGAATTAAACAGCATCCTTTATAAAATATACTGACTGCCTTTATGAGTGACCAGCAGACAGTGAAGAGAAACAGTCATAGCAGAAGAGAAGGGGAAATTTGTTAGCTAAAAAGACATATTTTAGGCCCCAGACAGACATAAGGAATCATTCACAGGCCTAGCCCCGGGCTTCTCTCAATGAGTTCATTGTACAGCTGGGTTCATCGTACATCAGCATCAACATGGATTTGTCATGGCACTTCTGCTACCTATAATTCTTCAAGCATGGGAGCTCAAAATTCATATTCCAAGAGTAAAACAACTGCTCAAATGCTCACGTCACATGAACAGCCTTCATACCAGGGACTGAACTAAGGCCCTCCAGAGCTACAAGCACGAGTTCCTACAGTTTAAGTTAAAGAGCTTTCACCATAAGAGCTGGGTCCCAGACTGGGACACGTAACCCGTGCTGATTAGTGGGTTATGTTTGCAGAAAGCAATACAGGAGAGGTGCAAGCAAGGCCAAAGTGAATCCATTTTTAAATTCAAACCAATACTTCTGGATAATATCTATCTATCTATCTATATAGATAGATATAGATATATATATACACACACACACATATACACACACACAGTACACTATTTTCACCCTGCTCCAGAAATCAGTGACAAGCATCAGAGGGGAGCTGGTCTGGTCAGAAGACTTTACTAGCAGTCAGAAACTGTCAGTGTGGCAAGGAAGTGGACACTCCTTACTAGGGTGACCAGATAGCAAATGTAAAAACGCAGGACAGAAAGTTGGGAGTAATAGGCACCTATATAAGACAAAGCCCTGACCCATGGATAGTGGGTATAATAGGCCAAGGGAAGCTATAATAGGACAGGCGGTGCCGTGGCTGCTGGAGCTCTGGTTGTGGGGTTTGCCTTGAAATTTTTGCTTTATTATGCCCCATGCAGGATCTGGGGTGGCTAAGAGGCCAGCCCCAGGCTCCCCAAGGGGCGGTTAGGCTCAGGGCTTCCAAGCTCTATGAGAAATGCGTGAGACTAAAGGATCTCTGAGAAAGACCTTTGGTTCACTGGAATGGCTGTTGGGGATACTGCAGTATCACTGCATTTGGTTCCAGTTGGGAGCGAGAGGGTTCCACTTCAGAAACCCTGCTGTTACTTTGTGAGGCGTGCTACTGTATAAAATGCCCAGAGGAAAACCTCGTCATATCAGGATGTGAGACTTGACTAGCCATTACCTGGATCATATGAGGCAGCATAACTAGCTCAGATAATGTAAGAACCAGCTCAAACCTGTACCTTTCTGAAGCTTTAGGTAATTATCCCCTTCACCTGATCCAAGATCTACTCTTCTTTTTCTAATCTCCAGCACAATCTTTATTGGACTCTCAGCAGGTCTGGAGATTTTCTACACTAGCTGCTAGCTGCAGTTCTTGAGATTGCCCAAGGATCAGAACTGCACAATGTATTCTTGGGTATAGAAATCTAGAATACAGTCTGTATTTAGACATTTAAGCAAGGTTAAAAGAACATAAGAATGACTACACTGGGTCAGACCACAGGTCCATCTAGCCCAGTATCCTGTCTTCCGACAGTGGCCAGTGCCAGGTGCCCCAAAGGGAATGAACAGAACAGGTAATCATCGAGTGATCCATCCCTTGTGGCCCATTCCCAGCTTCTGGCAAACAGAGGCTAGGAACACCATCCCTGCCCATCCTGGCTAATAGCCATTGATGAACCTATCCTCCATGAATTTATCTGGTTCCCTTTTTAACCCTGTTATAGCAATATCCAATATCCCTAGAGAGCGTGCTACACAAAGGTGTATATTAGTGCAGTCTGAGTGGTACATATTTTCTTTAACTTTATAAAGAGTGCATGTTTCTGGAGGAATCAGAGCAAGCTGGCATCTGGATAGAGACACGGGAATACACTTGGATAGAAGGGATCCAGAATAGTTTCGCAAGATGATCATTTGCACATGTGCTTCATTTTCTCACTCAGATTTCCCCAGAGGTAGCATATGTTGCCAAAGAATAAGTCATTCCCAGTCAGCATGCATATTGAAAAGAAAATTGATTTGACTGAAAGAGCTGCTCCTTTAGTCACTAGACATTCAGCAAATAAATAAGATAATTTAGGGACTATATTTCCAAAGCATAGTTTAATCAGGTGGCTAAATACATAACAGTTACGAAAAAGAGTGGAACGATCTCCTTTGTTAGTCATTCGGAGTTTCTCACTGGTATTGCATGTTTTCAGTTTAAAGATGGAGGGAGAATTTTGACACCATATTGCATTGTCACTGGCAAGAAAGGCAGGAACAATTGCAAAGTTTCAGAAGCAGTGTAAGAAGCGTGAGACTTTCACTATCTCTGAGCAACATGTTTTAACAACATGCCGCTCTGATGCTCCCTGTACTCTGTAAAATTAATTGATCTTGCTTAATAAGTCATGTAGACACTCTAAGGCCTGGGCTACACTAGCGGGAGGTTTGAACTATAGCTGAAGCATAGCTGAAGTCGAAGTAGCTTAATTTGACTTACCTGACCGTCCTCATGGCGGTGAGTTGACTGCCAGGGCTCCCCCAACAACCCCCTTTTACTCCTCCTGCCGAGGTGGAGTACGGGCGTCAATTAGCGAATCGATTTATTGCGTCCAGACAAGACGTGATAAATCGATCCCCAATACATCGAACACTACCTACTGATCCAGCGGGTAGCATAGATGTACCCTCAAGGAGGTAGCTGTTGGCTGGGAAATAGACTTTGGATACTACAGTCACAAAACGCACACATTAAAAATTGTTTTGCATCACTAATTTTAAGAAACCCAAGTAACAACGGTTTACAGGGTCTTTCTTTGTTCAAACTGTACTAGTAGAGATAATTGCCTCAGTGTCAATCAAACAGAAACAAGTAATTGCTTTCCATATGGAACAGCCTTATATCAGATTGCCATTTGAAGGACACATGATCCATCATGGTACTTTACATTAGGATGAGAGACTGCCTCAAACTGCAAAATTCAGATACAGATGTCCCCAAAGTTTAGAAGTGTTTGGATGAGGGGTTTCAGATTGGGCCCATCATAGACACAGGCCCAAGACATTAGCTTCTGATCCAAGTAACAGTGGGCTACGTGATAGTTGCTAGAATACCTTCAATAATTCATTGAATCCATCTATCCTGTGCCTTGTCATCTGGTCCCAAAGGTTGGGTTTGGGTTCGTGGTTGGGTCAGATCATCAGGAATCATATGATGGTAGGCCAGGATGGAGCCTACTCCAGCAAAGAGTGGGAAACTGGGGCTAGTGAAGACTTAGGGGAGGTGTCTCCAGAGAATCTGAGTAGGCCTGACAGAGTTCCCCTGGTTAGAGGGAGCTTTGAGAGACCCTGGGGCCTGAAGTCCCAATACAAGGGCAATGAAGGTGAAAGACATTCAGAGAGGCTTCTGCAAGGGATCAAGAGGGGATCTGGGCTCTGAAAGGATGGAGCTCCCAGCTCCAGGCAGGTGAAAGGGGCTGATTAGAGCTACCTGCCACAAAGGGCCGGAGTAGAAGCATGATGAGGGAGGAGGCTGAGGAAACATCAGGCAGCAGGATCTGGGATTTGGAAAGAACTTGTGAGCCCAACAAAGGACTGAACAAACCATGGAGTGGGAGAAACCTTGTTTGGATTTGAGATATTTGAACTGCGATACTTTAATAAACAAGGCCCAAGAAGGGGTGTTATTCTTCCCACATGAGAGTCTGGGAGCAGTTATTGGGAAGCCCCAAAAGGGGAAAATAAGGCAGTGACAAGGTCCAACACTGGATGGTAAGACACTGACACCCTTCTCCATGGCAAAGGAATGCTAGGGCTGTGGAGTAGCTGCCATGAAGTAGGCCCTGCTCCCATGATGCAGCCTTTGGGGTTGGGAGAATAGATGCTCCCTTCCTTCCTGCCAAGTTACTTGGTCTGGGCACTGGCAGAAGGACTGTGGCCTTGATACTGATCAGAGGAAACTGAATATTCCTTTACCACCTGATGGTAGCTTACTCCATGAGTAGTCACTGGACTGCTCCTAGAATAAGGTACCACTCAATGTGAGTAAAGGTGATAGAACTGGGCACTTAGTTAACATGTTAAGAAATCTATAGAGAGAGGGTGGGAGCAATAGGTTAGAAGGCTCTATATTCATTATGGCTGCAGTCTCCAAAAGTGCCCACTAATATTGGGTGCCTTGTTTTCTGTGCCTAACTTCAGATCCCTAAGGGTCTGGTTTGCAGGAGAGCTGCTGAGCATCCACAGTTCCAGTTTCAGTCAATGCTCTTCTGGTGAAAGAGAGGGGGCAGTCGTGAGTGGACTGGAAATATTAGCAGATTAGAGGACCCCCTTTTGGGAAAAATAATAGCAGTTTTTATACATAAAATCATTGTTTTAAATGCTGAATTCTGACTATGAACATTCTAGTGCAACCTTGAGGCACAGAGGAAGACCCGGAATTTCCTGCAGTAGGGAGGATGTAAAACAGTCTGAACATAACTAGCACAAGAGAGTTACTTACAAGGGCACATGAGAATGAGGTGAGTCGGAGACGGGTTTCCCTGGCTTCCAGGTGCACTTGCTGGGCAAGTTGGGAGGAAGCCATATATAATCGGTTTTGGTTTCCTGATTTTCTGTATCAATGCCATTCTGCAAATGAGAGCTCTTGATCTTCCTGTTCAGTGTGGACACAAAAGCCATCTTGAGCTGAGAGGAAAAGAGTGGAAAAAGCAACCGTTAGAATCAGAGAGCTTGATTTTCAACCTTGTGCATGTATGCTGGGTAACCAGTTTGCACGGAGGCGCTCGAGCTGATACACAGTGACCTCAGTGCCAAATTGGGTGCCGTAATTGGAGCATCCAAGTTTGGAAATAGGCCCTCAATTCTTCAGTGCTATCTAATCTAGAAGAAAATTTTTCCATCACAGTTAAGGAACTGGAACCTCAGTTGTAATCAATGATGGTACAGCTGGCAATTTAAGTATGAAAAAAAACAAAAACAAAGCATGAATAAAAAAATAACTACAGAAAAGCCCAGTGACTTTTACAGTCTGGAAACCAATATTCCAAGACTTTTAGTAAGTAAGCCACCTAAGGATGATTTCTGTAGAAACTTGATTGTCTGCTCTCTATGCCTCCAAAATTAACAAATCTTTTCCCCTCCCTTGTACCTATTTGCAGAGATCTGACATTAATTATAGGACCCACTGCCATTCCCACTGAAGTCAATGGGAGTTTGATCATTGACTTGAATGGATGCTGGAGCAGGTCCATAATGTATGTTACAATGTTTGTTGTTCTTAAAGCATCATAAACTTGCATTGCACTTAAAGGTGATCTTCAAAAGGGTAAAACAAGGTTAGTCTTTCCTTAATACTTTATGATACACAGATGGGCCCATAGAAAGTGCTTTGGTGTTTAAAGATTTTTGATTATTACATTAGGAATTCAGATCTTGTCCAGACTGAAAAATATGATGACTGGAGAACTTGTGAAATGATAGCAGCAAGGTAAGCAAAAGAGAGGGTCAAATTCCATCTCCTGCTGTGGCATCTGCACACTCTGACAACAGTTCTAGGTATCTCAGATTGAGCTGATTGGCGGCCTCAAAGGGACAGAGGGATACATTGTAGGTTTCAGGAGCCAACTGACAACAGTTTGAAAGAAGAAGGATGAACAGTTATGGCCTATATACACTTCAAAGACAGCTAAGTCAGTGGCACGAATAAGATTCTGCCTAGACCAGTGGTTCTTAAAGCCAGTCCACTGCTTGTTCAGGAAAGGCCCCTGGCGGGCCGGGCCAGTTTGTTTACCTGCTGCGTTCGCAGGTTCGGCCGATCACGGGTCCCACTGGCCATGGTTCACCACTGCAGGCCAAAGGGGGCTGGGGGAAGCATCGCGGGCCGAGGGATGTGCTGGCCACCACTTCCCGCCGCCCACATTGGCTTGGAGCGACCAACCACGGCCAGTGGGAGTTACAATAAGCTGAGCATGTGGACGCAGCAGGTAAACAAACTGGCCTGGCCCACCAGGGGCTTTTCCTGAACAAGCAGCGGACCAGCTTTGAGAACCACTCATCTAGACTACAAATAATGGCAACTGTGTTATAACCAGAGCAGGGGACAAATGTATTGTAACTAGATTCCATGATTTGGCTGTCTTTGTAGAGAGATAAGCAAAGAAGTTTAGATTACTGCCAAGACTTAAACAATACTTATGTGAGATAAAAAATAAAACTAATTGTAAGAAACAAAAGAAAAAGTGCATTTAGTAACTAAAAGCCTCTTTTCTGCAGTGATACTCCCCGAGAAGCATTGTAATCCAGCCAAATCCTGTTTCAGTCTGTGTTAAATGAACCAATTTTGCAGCTCAGTCTCAGGTCACAGACATGCATCTTGGATAATTTATGAGGTTTGACGTTACATTCACAGCACAGATTATTCTAGCCATATCTTATTGCATTATTGTGGTGCTTGATTATGCAATTACTGCAGGTAGAAATGTCATCACTTGTCTTGAGGGTTTGCAACTCCAGCACTTTCTGTCTGAGTCCAAAGGTTCAATTCTGACATCTCTGAAAGGGCCAAATCAAAGTGCCAGGAAAGGCAAAAAGAGTTTTGTCATTGACTTCAATGGGACCTGGGTTTGGCCAAAAAGTAGAGATAGGATCAAAGTATGATCCAGACCCAAATTTTAGAAATGGCCTGTCTGCTAATAATAGGCCAGATCAAAGCATTTGATCCAAGCATCCCCGAACGTCAGAGATGTTCACACTCCAAACCTGCAGCCAGATAAGACCTTTGCAAATGGTCTCTAGCTTTATTATAGGCTTAACCAAAACCTCAGATTTAAACACCCACTGAAATGGGGCTGTTCAAAATACAGAGCCATATCCAAATTTTACTGCTTGATACCATCTTAGTTTAAAGGGGCACTGTTACAAATTGTGAACGGCCTAAAACTTGATCTGCTTTTGGACACTAATTCTCTGGGTGCTTTTATTTTCAAGTTTTCTTATGCTCTTCAGGATAACTGTCACCAGTTTAGATTTACAAACAGCCGTGCCAAACACAGCAGCCATGATTCCATTGGGATTACAGGTTTGCAGCCCATGAGTTCTGCTTTGAAATTCAGGTGCAAAACCTACCACAAATATTCACAACAAAACTCATTCAAGAAAATCACCAAGCTTCATGTGGTTTTGTCATTAAACTGTCAGCCAAGGGCTGCTCAAAACTGCTTGTTTCCTTGAAAGGCCTGTGAAACTCAACCAACTTGGGCTGAGTGGGGTGTTTGCAACAAAATCCAAGTTCAACCCAGCTGGAAGAACACCAACAAATCATTGTGCAGATCAATACTCATCTTGGTGAGGGACCAGAGTGTGACAGCTATCTATCTGAGGTACTTATACAGCCCTGTAAGGTAGAGAAATGCCTACGAATGGGAGATTGAAGCACAGACACACTAAGGTCCAAATCCGCAAAGGTATTTAGGCTTCTAACGCCCACTGACATCAATGGAAGTTAACAGGAAGAGAGCAGCCTGGGTCTGTAAATTCACTGAGGCTCAGGAAGAAAATACCCTGAGTGGCCAAATCTGAAGAGAATGAAGAGACTGGTTCCTCATTATCAGACGTTGCTGAACATTCCTAATACATTTTGTTTTGCACATGCTGAGCTGTGAACAGAATGCAGACCCCAAGAGCTATATCAGCTCCTTCCACCCAAAGCACACAGAAGAGGGAAAGTTATATTTAAAGCTGTAGGATGGAAGGGATAGAAGTGTGGCCTGATAACCATGTGGAGTCCAAAGTTCTGTGGGAAATCTCAATCTCAGTTATATCGCCAGCACGAGTTTTCATTCTCCCTTTTCCCAGCAGCATGGTTGGACTGTGGCCTTTTGCCCTGTTGGCTCCCTTGCCATAGCTTCTCCTCCATCAAGAGCAGAGCAAGGTGCAGAGAGGGAGTTCATGCTGAAACCAGCATTTGTCACATGAGTTACAGAGGGTCATCGACACACATGTCAATCATCATCCTCAAGGCCAGATTAAGGTAGGGATTTTAGGGGCTGCAGCCCAGAGCCCCAGCTCAAGGGGGGCCCCACAAAAAAAAATCACAGGCAGCAATCTCCAGCTCCGGGCTGCTAAAAGTCCCTTGGCATAGTAGGATGCTCAGGCAGGCTGCCTGCAAGCCGTGGCCTCACACTGCTCCCTGAAGCAGTCGGCTGTTAGCACATCTCTGTGGCCTCTGTTACGGAGTGAGGGGGTGGGTAGAAGGGGGAGGCTCTGCATGCTGCCCCCAACACTGTCCCTGCAGCTCCCATTGGCCAGGAACCCCAGAGGCTGCAGAGACATGCTAGCAGCCAGCCACTTCTGGGAGCAGCTTGGGGCTATGGCAGGCAGGCAGCCTGCCTGAGCCCTGCTGCACCACCGACCTGGAGCCACCTGCAGTAAGTGCCTCCGGCTGGAGCCTGCATCTCACAGCCCCTCCTCCACCCCAAACTCCTGCCCCAGATCAGAATTCTCCTCTTGCACCCCAATCTCCTGCACCAAACTCCCTCCTAGGAAAAAGACATATACAGGGACCCCACAAAATCAAATAGCCCCGGACCCACAGGAGAGTTAATCCGGGCCTGTCATCCTTGCACTAATCTATGAAACCACTCCCTCTTCTAATTCCGCCAAGAGACCTACTTTTATTATAATGTCTACAAAATGTTGCAAACTGATAGTGACTGGGCAAGTGGCCAGATGTGAGAACTCTACTCTCATGTTTTATTGATGTAAAAATAAAACATGACATCATACCTACATAGCATGGCTGTGTTTTGCTGTTACCCCCATCCTCTTGTTACACCCACTCGTTGCATCTGTTCTTAAATTTAAAACTGTGGGCTCTTTGGGGTAGGGACTGTCATTTGCTGTGTGTGTGTGTGTGTGTGTGTGTGTGTGTGTGTGTGTGTGTGTGTGTGTGTGTGTGTGTGTGTGTGTGTGTGTGTACATGCATACACACACACGGTACAATGAGCCTCCAATCAGTTTGGGCCCTTTTGGTGCTACTGTTTCTAAATGGTTATAATCTATTTAGGATAGATTGAACGGGAAACAAGAGAAGGGGCATGGACAGTGGGTCGCATAGGCTGAAGGAGGCCCCCTGCTTACCACCACCCCCTGTGTGCGCTCCAGAGGTCCAGCCCCCAGTGCTCCAGCTGGAGGGGGGGAGGGCGCTGCAGCTGCACGCCGACTGCCCTCCCAGTGCTCCTTTGGGGCTGGGGCCACATACCGCCCACCCTCGTGGTGCTCCTTTGGGGTTGGGGGGCTATTCTGGGGCAGGACTGTGCTGGTGACCAAGGTGGGAGGGGCTCTGGGTTCCAGCAGGGAGGGGGAAAGGGCGGGGCCTCAGACAGAAGGGGTGGGGCTGGGGGCTAGCCTCCCTCCGCTGGCGGTTCATGTGCCACCCAGGGGGAGGGGGAATGGCACTCTATGTCAAAATGATATTACCTGTTTCCAAGCCACTGATAACTCAGAAGAAAATGATCCTGAATGCTTATGGATCAATGTCCTAACGGATAAAGCACAAGATGAGGTACTAGTTGGAGCCTCCGTCAACTCACAGTAGGGAACAGGATGACCAGTTCCTTACACCACTATCTACAGTATGTGATAATAGGGGACTTCAGTTTGAGTGGCATATGCTGGAGCTCTCACTGTGCCAGCACTAAAACATCCTTGAACTTTATAGATGACAATTTTCTAACTCAGAAAGCGTTGCAGCCAGTGTGGGGGAATTCTATATTTGATCATCTCCTAACAGATAGAAAGGAACTGATCACAGAAATAAAAGTTAATGGGAGCTTAGGTACAAGTGATCATGACTTGATCACATCTATATTGTATAAGCTAGTCCAGGCTAGTAATATACATATTTGGTGCTTTAATAGGGCTAATTTCACAAAGCTTAAAAACAATTATGATCCAAATCAGCTGAAAGGAAAAATCTAATCAGAAAAATGTGAATGATAATTGGGAATCATTTAAGAACACTTCACTAGTTGCCCAAAAAGCCACAATCCCACAACTGAGGATGAAGGCTGTCCTGGTTAAAACACAAAACTGGTTGAGGAGAAGTAAAGGCAGCTGTAAACTATATAAGAAATAGAAGAAAGGGGAAGTTGATAGTAATTAATATAAAATCAGAAAAAGTTAGGAATTGTAGAAAATTGACAAGAGGAGCCAAGTGACACAAGAAGAAATCTATGGTCAGCAGTGTTAAGGACAATAATTAATTTTTAAAAAATACTAGGAACAAAAAGAATCCTTACAAGAGTATTGGTCCCTTACTAGTGAAATGGTAGAATTATCAATAATAATGCAAAAAACATAGATGATGCAATTTCATCATATGGTGATGATAATACTCTTCGTATGCCACTATTATCGCTGTGGCTACTAAACTCAGACTTTTTTAAATCAGCAGATCCAGATAACTTGCATCCAAGAGTTTTAAAATTGCTGACTGTTCACAGGACCATTCATGTTGATTTTCAATAAGTCTAGGAGAACTCGGGAAGTTCTGAAAGACTGGTAGAAAGCTAAAGTTTTGCCAATTTTTAAAAGAGAGAAAGGGATGACCCAGGTAATTATCAGCCAGTCAGCCTGACACCAGTCCTGGGCAAGACAATGTAGCAACTGATATGTGACTTGAATAATAAAGAAATAAAAGAAGGTAGCGTAATTAATGCAAATCAACAGGATTTATGGAAAATACAGCCTGCCAAACATACATTTTGATGAGATTATAAGTTTGGATGATAAATGTAATAGTGTTGATGTAAAATACTTAGGCTTTTGTAAAGCATTTGACTTGGTGTTGCATGAGACTTTGATTAAAAAACTAGAATGATATACACTTAGCATGACCCACATTACATGGATTAAAAATGACTAACTCCTAGGTCTCAAAATGTAACTGTAAATGGGGAAACATCACTGTGACATTTCCCAGGGTACAATCTGGATTGTGGAATCTTTTATAACGTTATATATAATACTGCCGTACATATTTTATCAGGACAATAATGTTCAGCAGACTGAGAGTTACCAAATGATACCTCACAAGGCCTACTTTGTACAAAATTTATCATAGTATTGTAAAAAGGATGAACATAGGGTATGTTTGAGTGTGTGTGTTTACTGTGGGACATTTCAGGGATTGGTTCTTGGCCCTATGTTATTTAACATATTTATCAATTACCTAAAAGAAAACATAAATGATGATGCAGACAACACAAATTGGGGGAGCGGTAAATAATGAAAAGGACAGGCCACTAATTCAGAATGACCTAGATTGCTTGGTAAACGGGGCACAAGCAAGCATTATACATTATACATGTATAGGTATATACATCTGGGGACAAAGAGTACTGGCCATACTGACAGGATGAGGGGCTCTATCCTGGGAAGAAGTGCTCTGAAAAAAAAATTGGGGGCGGGGGTGGATAATCAGCTGATAATGAGCTCCCAGTGTGATGCTGTGTGCAATCCTGTGATGAAGAAACAGGGACATTTCGAGTAGGAGTAGAGAGGTTCTTTTACCTCTGCATTTGGCACTAGTGTGATTGTTGCTGGAATACTGGGTCCAGTTCTGCTGTCAACAGTTCCAGAAGGAGGTTGATAAATTGGAGAGGTGTCAGAGATGAGCCATGAGAATGTTTAAAGGATTAGAAAACTTGCCACATAGTGATTGAGTTCCTTCAGTCTTTCTATTTAGCTTAACAAAGAAAAGGTTCAGGGGTGCCTTGATTACAATATGTAGGTACCAACATGGGCTCTTCAGTCTAGCAGAGAAAGGTATAACGTGATCCATTGACTGGAAGTTGAAGCTAGACAAATCCAGGCTGGAAATAAGGTGTAGATTTTTCACAGTGAGTATTAATCTTTGGAACAATTTACCAAGATTTGTGGGGGATTCTCCATCACTGCCAATTTTTAAATCAAGACTGGATGATTTTCTAAAAGAGCTGCTCCAGGAATTATCTTGGGGAAATTTTGTGGCCTGTATTATACAGAAGATTAAACTAGGTGATCACAATGGCATTAGAATCTATTAATCTGATACAATCCTCCTACTCCCAAATTAGCCATATTGAAGCATTCAAAATTATGAATGGAGATTAATTTTAAAGTCTCATTATTTTCAAGCCAATGATCTTGGGGTTCTTTTAGTTTGTCTTTTGGTCTTTGAGATTCACATTTTCAAATTTTTCTCCACAACTTTGAAAGCTAAAAAACAGATCTTAAGAAAGAAAGAAAGAAAACTGAGAGTCTCACATCATCAACTGGTTCCAGGTGCTGGGACTTAAAGGAAAATATAAGACATTGTGAGACTAATAAGAAGACTCATATAGGTTGGCAATGTTACTGGTGCTTTTGTTCTTATAAAACGTTCCATGGAAGAACGTGCATTGATCCTTTAGACTGGTAAGTGCCTGCAGCACTCATTCCGGCCAACAGTTTACAGACTGGGAGCACTGGCAGGAAATGGGTGACTAAGTACTAGTTATGACTAAGAACATGTGAATCAATCTGGCTAAAAAATGGATGTTCTGAACTCCTTCCCAATGCTTGCACCGAACCTGCAGTCAGTTTGGAGATTTTAAAAAAAGTTTTTAAAATGCTAGTGTTTTTACAATTTGGGTTTGCCAGCCTTGGGAGTGTCTCACTAAGCAAATCCTTATTTGCCTTGTGAATTAAGGGACAAGGAGCACAAGTCACTTGTCTATAAAGAAGAGATTAACTGAAGAAGTATGAAAGGAGATTAACACACTTCCCAACAAGCAGCTCTCGTAACAAGGGTCACTGGACACAAGCTTGGCACTAGGAAGGAGGTATAACTTTTCTTTGTCACTTAAAATTTTGGGCGAAAGTGTTTGATTTCGTCATTCGTAATGCTAACCATTCTTGACTGCAGTTAGTTGCTCCATTGCTCCTCCACCTCTACTCCCTGCCCCAGTACCTGTCCCTACATCCAGCAAGGGGCACATTTGCTGGATATTATTGCTAAAGCAGTCAGTACTAGAATAATACACTCTTGTTATGATTAGGCTTCATAAGAAGTAGGGGAGTTCACATTTCTATCAGAGGCATTGTCTCAGTCTGTCTGTCTGCAGACATTATGGTATTGGTTACACTTGAGTCCTGTTTTTGAAAGCTATCTTCCCAGCCATAAAGGCTAGAAACTTATTTTGTTTTAAATGTAAACTTAAATTCTGGGACACAATTATGCAGTACTTTGAACATAATCAGAAATCAGGATGTTACTTACCTGGCTAAATAATCACATTCCATACTGGCCTTTGACATTAACTAATCCAACATTTAAAGAGGTGGCTGAGAAATCTTATTTTTCCTGCTGCCAAAAGCCCAAACCCACATCCTGCATGTGGCAAAAGCTCCACTTGGTCTCCTCTCAACTAGTAAAAAAAATCCAGGTCTGCTCCCTCCCCGTCAGCCTCTGGGATGCAGTTACTTGTTTTCAACACAAAAAGTCTGCAGCACATTGAAAATTGAAGCATTTGTGCAAGCACAAAATGTACTGAATTTAATATCTAAATTAATAACACAAGACATACTGGAGGGAGAGGCAACAAGGGAGGAAAAGGTCTTGGAGCGCATGTGATTGTGGTGCTGCAGGTATGTAATTTGTGTCTAGCATGCTGCACAGGACACGTCACCTTAGCTGATGCGTATGAAGTGCTTTGCAGATTTTAGTTTATGGCTATTTAATCACATTGCACTGATAACTCTTCAAATGGAAGAAAATGTCCCTGCTCTGTGAAGAAACTTTCATACATTAGACTGAATGAAGAGATAAAGAAAGGTTTGGCACAGTAGAAAGATTTTCATACTAATTTGCCCTTTCAATCTTTTGCAGCACTCAAAGAAAATTCAAATCTTTTGTGTAATTTAGAAGTGTGTTTCTCTTAAAAATCTCACCAAGCTAGACAAATAGAAGGTTAGTTTTCCAATGAAATAGGACTACCCAGAAATTGTTAACATAGACTCTCAATGAACCCTAATCAAATCTTGGAACGTGGCCCACAAGTCACAGGCTACAGTAAAATCATAGTATTAGATAAGATCTACTTACCTGCCCTCAAGGTAGTTGCTGAGTGACTTCCCTAATGCTTTAGCTCTCCTGTTTATATCTGCAGCAGCGAGAGAGAAAGCCAATCAGCTGAGTTAGAACACTTCATGAAAGATACCAATTGGGTGATCTCATAGCATGTATACCTGCTCAAGTTTAGTATGTGATTCCTCTCAAAATCTTAATAGTCAGGATGTAAATAGAATGTGCAATTTATTTATTGATTCAGTTTTTATTTACTTAGCTTTAGTTTTAAAAATTCACTAGGCACATGTACATTAAGGCCTCTGTTCAGCAAGCTCTTAAGCACATGCTTAAACCCATCCCAGTTCAATAGAGGACTTCAGCATGTGCTTAGCTTTAAAGATTAGCATGTGCTTAGGGGCCTTGCTGAGTCAGAAACTAAGACCATAACAGAAGGATAAGAAACACTTTGGTGCACCACATTGTATGACTATCCTTCATGCCTTTAGGGCACCCTACAATTAAACACACTTTCAGGGCTTGATTCTGCAGCACTTACTCACATTGAGTAGCACCAACTCCCATGAGGGTGACAGAATCACAACCTTAGGTACAATACAAAGTCATGGTATCATGGGAGAACAGTTCCAGTATTACGTGACTAGCTGCCTAGCATATCTGATACACTTTAAGATTGATGGGCGGGTGCTGAAAGAGGTTAGTTTGGATTTTTTCCCCAGATTCCTATTGCTAGCAGCTTTACTACTAAATCGGAGTTTAGCACCTAAGGATCCTTTGCACTCCTAGCTAAAGGACTCCATAAAAGATTCCCAAGCTATTGCCTGCTGGCTGAGATGAACAACTATTAAAAAGCAGGTGTGTGTGAAACTTTGCTGTTGTACATGAACGCAGGTTATAAAAAGCAGCAATGACTATTTGTTTTGGACCCAAACCTTTCCTAGGCAATAAACATAACAGACACAGGCCCCAGCAGAGGAATGACATTATCTTTGGCCTTTTTTGTGATATGTGAAATTTCTGGAAAACATTGCCAGGGATAATCCATAGTGGAACAATCTTGTGAGTTATCTGATGTGACCCAGCCTTCCAGATCACACAAAAAGGTGCTCCAAATATGTTAGTCCCAGTAAGAATGATGTTCTGTGTACATTCCAGTTAAAGAACAACCCAAGGGGTCCATTCTGGCCTTGATATCTTCCTTCACAAATATACCTTGAACCAATACATGCTTAAATCTAGTCTAGATATGGGATTGGCTGTGCGCTGAACATCAACAGTGTGTTTGAGCAGCGTGGATCTGCAACCTCCTCACACAGCCAGATCTGCCCTGCTCACTCTTTACTGAAGACACAAGAATTTTGTATTGGTTTGATACTGCCTTGCCAATGTGTGCACTCAGCTGATGGGGCTGTTCAGCCCATACACCTTGTGGGGAACAGAATTTAGCTCTGACATCCCATCATATCTTCATTCCATGCAAACAACTCCCATTAATTTCACCACGAGTATATAACAATAAAAATATAAAGTGGTACATGGTTATATAATTCTTATCTTTCTACTGTGCAATGTTCAAGTTCCATTTGCAAATGTTATTGACAGTGGAAAAAAACCAGATCATAAGTAAATGGAAGTTATTACATTTAAATTTTGCATGACTGTTCTCTTCAGAGGTGGGGTGCATTCAGATTTTACATTTACATACCAGCTTTTACCCTCAGAGCTCTTCCCATTGAAATGAGCCACCTCGGGCAGGAAAGTTGCAGCAAGGTAGACAACCAGACTACAACATGTCACAGGACAGTAGCAGAAATAAGATGGCACATTTTGGGCAAAGACTTCTGGGAAAATTCCTTGCTCTCACAAAAGACATCACAGAATAAGTCATGTCCATGAACAGCAGATAGGGCTTCTTTTTTTAAAGCATCATCTGAAAGATTCCACATTGATTAATTGAGTACTATGCGATTCAGCCTTTGAAAAGATGAAGCGCTGATCTGACTTCACTAGTTTGTACCGCTGGGTGCCCAGCTGCTTTGGAATTTCGTGACCACAAGGCCAACCTCTCAGCTTGATTCTCTCTTCGATGGGAATCTGCAATTCTCATTAGGAAGGATGGGTGCAGCACAAAGGTGAATTCAGGGGAAAATTTGGAGGCAGATTGGTTTAGTGCTTTTTTTTTTTTTAAATTGATTCCATTGTGGAAGGAGAAAACTACATACATTTCCCTGTGGCTTTTTAAAAAGCAACTGAAGCTATGTGAAGCTTGGTGTGTGTGCAGCCTTCCTACGGGAGGAGGGAAATCTACCTACACGTGAAGAAAAACAGTCTAGCAAAGCTGAAAATGGCCGGTCTGAACATTCAAAGCAGAACATTTTTCACTGAGTTTTAAAGGGTGTCTTAAGGTAAAGTTGTTTTGATGTAAGAGCCTAGTGACAAATTCTTTACTGGTTAACATGACTCCATTGAAGTCAATGGAATTATGCCAGCCAATAGAGGACTTGATCCTTTCACATTGAAACAGGTTGAAACAGCGGTTGGCTATATCAGTGATTTGTATGCTATACAATCCTTACATGAACATAAAGCATCACTCCATGGCTGAAACCTGAAAAACAACATCTATCAACAATTATTTTTTCTCATTCAGAAAAGAAATCTTTTGAAGTCTTTTTTAAAAACAATAAAATGTTCTTCTCACTAAGGGTCAGATTCTAAAACCTCGGCTCACACTGAGGATATCTTTGTTTATTTTAAACTATTTTATGTTTAATTCAACTGAAGTCAGTGGTATCACTTACAAAGTAAGCTACTGCTCAACATGAGTGAGGATATCTAAGTCGAGTCCTAATCTTTGTGGTCTTACTGACTGCAACAATCATGTTTTAGGAAATTCAAAACTTCTCTTCGTTACCACATTGTGGGGCTCAATAGGGCCCACATTTTTCAAAAGATTTTAATATTTGTTTGTATCACCTGCACATTAATGTTAAAGTACAATACCTCTTCCCATCTGTTCCTTCATTGCTGGTGCCCTCAGAGATGTCCAGTTTTGCGTTACCTCAGAGTTTGGCAGAGGAAAGAAGAATATGGCTCAGTGTGGTCAAGGAGCTGTGGTATCTTGTTATCTAGCAAAATTATAATACAAGCCATGGGATAAACTGTGCTTCTTTATATTTTTCCCAGTAAATTGTTCGTGTCTTCTATGAGAACGATCCAGTGCTGCGCAGTTCTAAAACAAGGAGGATGTCTCTGTTTTCCTTGAGCCATTACCCACAGGTAAAACTCCTTCTTCACCAAACCCCCCACTGCAACTGGTAAATACTTCATCTTGGTCATGGCACAGGGCATTGCACACTCTTTACTTTCAACAGACATTCCTAAGGGGGTTGCCCAAAAGGAGGTGGGGAAGGGGAACTCAATCCTTTTTGTTCCAGATCCCCTGCGCTCCTTGATTTGAAACAGGACGTGAACATGGGGGTCCCATAGCCCACCTGAGTGCCCTAACAATTGGGCACTCTCTGGAGTGGTTCCGTTTTTGTGAACTAAATATTCATTGGTCCACGGACCAGAACCCACATCCCCAACCTCCCAGGTGAGTGCCCAAATCACTGAGCTACAAAGTCAATTTCTCTTGCTCTGGCCCAATGAATTAGGACACTCATCTGGGATATGAAAACTCCACATTCAAGTCCATGCTCTAAATAAGGCAGAGCAAAGATCTGAAACCAGATCTCCCACATCCCACAAGTGCCCTGATCACCAGGCGGTTAAGCGCAGGCACATACACAAGTTGCCCTCGGCTGTCTGTTGTGCCAGACCTGATCAGTCAGCGTGCTCTGAGCACAGCTACCAGATCAGGCCTGCAGGCAAGACAGGTGGGTGGACATCTAGGGGCTTAAGCGTGAGCTAAGGCACCTAGCAGCTTGGCAGAGTCTAGACTTAAGCAGTTTTGCACATGCTCACCTGTGTGAGCTAAAGTGCTATGGGGACTTTACTGGCAGAGATCTAGGCAACTAAGGAATTTAGGCACCTACAAGTTTAGATAGTAACTGAGGAGGAGCTGTGAAGATCTCAGTGGTGCCTAAATGTTGAACTTTGGCACTCAAGTCCCTCTATAGATCTAGCTCTTGGTGCTGCCTGTATTTAAGCAATTAGCTTGTCCGTCTCTGCATTACTAAAGCTAAACAATTCTATCCTAGTGTCCTCAGGGGATTTTAGTGTTATGGATGTAAGCAGTCTGAATGAGCTCTCCCCTGACATCTAGTGGTGAGCTGTGGAAAAGGACTTCAGGAGTTGATCTCGTTTGCATGGGCACACTCACACTGCTTAGGTACTCAGCATGATGGGACTGCTTGCCCAAATGATCACATGTGGCTGGGGCTGGATTCTCAGTCTCTTTGTTATCGAGGTAGGAGTAATAAAGGGCTGTTATCCTTGTTGTGTGAACTGAGGGCAGCAGAACTGTACCTGTTATACCCCAATGGAGGGACTTACCCTCAACTGAATGACACTCGCTAGGCAGGGGACATGGGTTCCAAAGCCCAATGAGTTGAGAGGGAGGTTATTTATGGTCCTTGACATCATTTGACCCTATCTCTATCCACAGTATAATAAAAGAGCCAATTTAGATTCAATTGAGAGTACTGTTATGTGCTGTGGAGCTGAAATCTCTGATAGGTCTAATACTTAGACCTAGCTATTTTGGGATAGTGCACACTGGGCACTTTCTTGCACCAGAAACACCAGCAGCGAGGTGCTCACCCTGCCACCCACTAACAGCTGAGAGCTATGTTAAATGGTGGGCCCCGAAGATGTCTTGGTGAGTGGGTGGCTAGTGGAGCAGCAAGGCAGCTGGTGGAACAGCATGGCAAGTGGCCAGCAGGGCAGCTAGTGGAGAGGTGTGGCAAGTGAGCAAGTGTCCAAGCAGCAGAGCATGTAAGGTGCCTCCTTACTTCTCCCCCCTCTTCCACCCAGGGTGGGAGGTGAACTTTATGGATGAGCCTCTGAACTCTGGGGCTGTACTGACCAAGGACAGCAACCATGAGTGCAGCGAAGGGACAGACATGTTAAAGGGACTTTTGGGTTGCTGGACTTAAGAACCTGAGGGGAAAAGGACACTGCCCAATTTACTTGGGAGTGGGTCTTTTGCTCAGGGTTTATGTTTATGAACCTAGTTGCAGTGTTTTCTCAAATTAATGCTGAGTTACTCCCCTCATTTAAGTTTTTGCTACACTCGGACTCTGAGCTTGCAAGAAGGGAAGTATTGCCTGTTAAAGGCACTCAGGGGTGGTGTGTAATTGTCCCAGGTCACTGGCTGGGGGCTTGAGCTGGTTTTGCATTATATTGTTGAAGAGGAACCCCCTACATACTGAATCTGGCCCTCATTGCTGCCAACTCTGAATGGCAGAAGGGTTACATGTTGTTTATTCACAAACAGGAGTGCGTGCCTTATGTAATTATTCCCTTTAAAACTAGCCCTCAGGCTACTGAATGTACAGCTAAGACACTAACCGGGGGCAGAAAGAACAGTCACTTACCTCAGCTGGTGACTCTTCAAGATGTTCTGTCCAGGTGGCGCATGCCTGCGAGATCAGAATCTATGACCATTGGGCTGCGCCTGTGTCCTGTATGTCCTTGTGTCCCCCAAATTGAGGGCATGTAGGGCAGAGCAGCGCCAACTGCCTCGTTTTCCTTGCTAATTTCATCATTGCCAAACCCACAGGTTCGAAGATCCCTAGCCAGACCCCCAAAATCCCGAGTTGTTTTAAAAATACAATATTGTAGATTTTTTTTTTGGTCTGCCTCTATTTTTGAGCTCCCCCACCCATCCCCCGAGTGTGTATGTGTGACTTTCAGCTTTTGCCACCTAGGGGTGATAGAAACTGGCATCGCCACCAGCAACAGGACTTTTTTCTAAAAGGGAACGTATTGCTTATGAAAGGTCGTTTTGTGGACTGAAGTCCTCTATTCACAGAAGGGGTTCAGCAGAGATTGTACCATGCAAGTTTCTTCAGGGGGAGCACCTCTAGGGATGAGGAGGGTTCAATCATGTATCAACCCCAGATGTACCTGCCTGTTTTGCAAAGACAGGGGATTCCTCCCTTCCACCATGTCTCCCATTGGTGTCACTTCCTCTTACCAAAAGAAGTCCCTTTTTCTGACCAGTCACCCACAGCAGCTGCCTTTAGAACCAAAGGGTACCCTTGATTCCTTTGCTCTAGCTGCATAGTGCTTCAAGAAGCAAACATACAAAAGGATTTGGGGGCATGTTTGGAACTGCTGCACACGAGTGAACAGAAATAGGAAACCTTTTAAGGAGTGGGGTGAGGAAGCAAGTGGATAGAAACTGCAAGCTGAACAAGAATTTGGGGAATGATCAGACACACTCTTTTGCTGCTCCACTGAAAGTGGCACCATAGGCAGACAGCTTTAGCCTATGGCTAAGACTGCCCTGTTCCCCATGCCCAGTTAGCCATTGGCCTCTCTGCTGTGGCCACCACTAACGCTGCATCATTGCAATAGTGAGCTTGCAAGCAACACCTGTCCACTAGATATTGGACTGAAATGATCAGAATTCATTTTCTATATGCTACCAAACATATTTGATGGAAGTCATTTGCAGTCACTACCTAGGTGGGCTATATTTCAGCCAGTAATCTAGGAGGTATGCAGGGGGTCTTCTGCTTTATTACCCATCCACTGAGCAATCCAGGGCCTCCTGTCCAAAAATGACTTTTAGACTGGGTCACTGATCAACACCTCAAATGACAAACTTAAAAAAACACTAAGTCACAAAATGTTAGAGCAGATGTTACACTGTGACTTCTATTGTAAGTGGGCTATAGTCACTCCTTTCCTGCAAAATTCTCCCATTGGGCTGAAACATTCCAAAAAGAATGGGAAAAAAAGAACACAATCTAATCTTCTGATTGATACCAAAAATGGAGTTTTGGAGGAAAAATCTGTCCAGCTTTACTGATGGAGGCTGGGGGGGCATTCCGTATATAATTTCTCTGCTTTAAAAAAAAATCAAGATCTTCATACACATAGATCTAAAAGACTTGAGCTTTCAAACTTCACAGGTAGCTAGTTCGCAGTGAAGAGCTGTTGCCGTGCAAATTATAACTTATTTTTTCTAGGAGATTAAATATTTACTTTTGTGCATGGCAAATAAACCATTTCTACTCTGGTTTAAGATGAGCAATTAAGTGAGACGCTATGTAACTGTGCAAAACACACAAACAAGTAATTTCATAACAATGCAGATCGCATTTTCCCTCTTTCCTGGCAGCTTATTTTTTAAAAAAGAATGAAAATTAAAAACTAAAGTTTTGTTAATGCACCATTAACATTGTGAGTTTACTGTACAACCAAAAAAGACACCAAGTTCTCACAGCAATGCTAACTGATCCATACTGTTCCTATTTATTCATGAATGCAAATATCAGTCCAATTAGTAATCAATACTGGCTTGCAATGTGGGTAAGTAAACATTGCAGTAAACACTTCAGCATTCGCCTTTTATGTTCTGTTATGAAACATAGGGCAGATAAAACATGGCTCCCTGCCAGGATCCTCACATATGCCCAGCTCCTTCCAGAGAGATGAAAAACGGTAGATAACGTTACAGCCAACCAGTTGGAATTGGGTGGTGCCTTGTAACTGATGGAAATTTCCACAACAGATCTATAGTCAAAGGTACTTTCAATTTGGACTGCAAACAGCAAAATTAAAAATAAACCCAACCATTTAAAGTCACTCAAGTAGCTTTTATTGAACTCTTTATAACGTACATTGAACTTTTGTGCAATAAATACAGCACATTGTATTGAATGATTTTTTCCCTTTAAAACATAAAAGACTTCCCTTAATCACTGTAGAGTGGCTTACACGTTGACATTAAACAGTAAGAAAGAGCTGAATGAAGTCTGCAATGGCTACTGTCATTTAAACCAGCGTGTATTACTTGCTGCATGAAGCTCAGTATTGCAATCTATAGGTTACGACAGCATGCAGTGATGAACTGTGTGAATTAGATTAAGTTTGTTAATTGGGAGCAACAGAATTACCTGGAATTCTAGAGAGACAAGGTGAGAGAGAGAGAGTGTCTTTTATTGGACCAGAAGCTTTCAAGTTACATGAAGGTCTGTGTGGCTCAAATGCTTCTCTCTCTCATCAGCAGAAGTCAGTCCATACAGGATATTACCTCACCACCTTGTCTATCTAATATCCTGGGACCAACATGGCTGCAACTGTACTACATACATGGAGTTCTGGAGTCAGCCACAGATATGGCATGGGTGGAAAGAAGGACTTTAAAGTTCTCTCTAAATCCTTATCTGACATGGGTGAAGTTACAAGGAAACCTTGCAAAGATGAATTACACAGATTTAGTTGAAAAATTCCCTTCATATAAGAAAACGCTAATGTTTTTACAGAGTCACTAGTAAACCAAAAGGGATGAAATTTAAAGAGAAAGACATACAAATGCAATGCAACATTTAAACAAATATCCCTGTGCAAAGTAGTTTTAAGTAAGGTGGCCAGCATCTGTTTACAATAAGCTAAATTATATGGAGGGCACAGACATACACCAGTAAAAATATTTCCAAAGCTTGAATAGAACTAAGACTTGAGTTTAACACACACAAACGCACTTCCCTGCCAGCCTTATTTGGTCTTCACAGCACAGTAAATAGAAAGATTTTTAGGCAATCCCAACCTCCAGTTTGAGAACTGCTGCCATAGAGTACACAGAGAGCTTTGAACAAACCACTGCATTTGATGGTTTTTTGTCCAAGTCATTTCAGCACTGGGACGATTCTGTCAGATGCAACTGTCTATTAGATTCCCTTCCACTGGTATTGTTGGTGGGGAAGGGGGCAGCGTGTCTATTTCATTGCTGCACTGTATTAATTACTTTTGTCTACATTTCTCTTTCTAGCTCTGTTCTGCCTCTTTCTTGGCATTCTCCGAGTTCCTGACAGTGACAGTTCCATCGATTTATTTAGTTAGAGAATTACTTAAATCAGTCCAGGACCAAGAGGAAGGGAGCATTTCTTTAATGCTATCTAAGCTATGGCTTGCAGCTGCTCACTGGCTCCAAGCAACAGGAAGAGTTTTTAAGTCTTTCAGACACTTGGTGTAACTTCTGTTATAAAACAGTAACTTGAGGGAACTCCTGGTGTTGAGGTAATCATACCCTGGGTTGAACAAGCTTAGAGGCCAAAAGCAGAAGCATTTAGTAGCCATGGACATGGCATTAAAAAGTTAACATGAGCCGCCTAAAGTTATGATGAAAATTTTTAATCAACTTAAGAGTAAAGAGAAAAAGCCACAAAACAAAATAGAGAGACTGTCACAATACAGAAGGTAAAGAAACCTCCAAAGCCAGCCTTAACTCTCACCTCCCATCAACATTCATTTCTCTCCTCTCCACACCAGCCAGGCTGCTGTCCCCAGAAAACAGTGTGTTCAAAACTGAATTGGGAGGGAGGGGCTGCAGATTTTCAAACTGTAAAGCAAATGTGACAGCATTTGTGGGGCTAAGAGACCCGCTCACCTGCAGAGATTGAAGGAAGGAGGGAAATGAAAATGAAAATGAAGATGGGGATGGGTGGGTGGGTGGGTGGGTGTGTGTGTGTGTGAGAAAAAATCCTCTTTTAGTTGATTGACAGCTGCAGATTCTTTGGGAGTTTTTGTCTGGCTTTTTGTGTTAAACTGGAATTTTTCTGCTTCAGCTAAAGGGAGTGAGAAGCCGAGACAGTCTCTCTGTGCTGGCAGAGAGCTTTATTGTGGCAAATAACCTATCAGAGGAGGATCACAGCAGTCATAATAGATATAGGAAATCGATTCCCCCCATCCCCCATCACTGTAGAGTTATTAGATAAACCACTGCAGAGTGGCTGAGAGCTGCTATTAGCCAGTGTACATGGTTAGGTGAACTGAACAGTTTGAGAAAGGGCCACACTAAACTAATGCAAGTCAGACACAAATGAGACTCCAGAAACCTCTGTAGCTAAAAGAAATCCAGAGTTACATGTAGCTAACTGCACAGCATCCCCTCTGACTGGCTCATCCAATGCCATTGCAGTGGGTCACTGGTAAGTTTGGTCACAGTGTGTTCAGTACACTCGTTAATTATGGGCCAAATTCTGCCCTCTCATACCTATGCAGCCCTATTGCCTGTAGTCCAGTTATATATTTCTAATGCAGGGCAGGATTTTGTCCTATATGTGTTTATGTTTTGTTATACATCACAGAAGCTCGTGTTTCTTCCCTGCAGTGACATCTAGAGTTCAGAAGCACTTGAGGAGCCAGGGGGCTGCAATGAAAGGATCTTACAGGGCCTCCCCTTGCTCCTGACTGGAGAGAATTACATTATATGACCTACGTGTAGGCAAAAGAACTTCAGTTTGAGGTAGAAGGTCAATCTTAGATAAAAGTTTTCAGGGAAATGCGCTGCCTTCTTGTTGTGCATGAAACACACCATAACCAGAAAGAATTCGCTCTTTAGAGAGCTTGATCTGATTTTGATTTGTTGTTGTTTATGCCTGTGCTTATTCATCCAGGTAAAAATAAATGATATAAGCTGTCTCTTCGCTAATAAAAAGGTGTGTCTTTTACAGTAAGATGACTCTCTTGTGTTAGCTACCTTACTGCAATACTTCAGTTAAGACAAGGCAAGTGATAACTCTGACTCAAAACAACTGCTGGAGGTAAACCCCTGTAGCTGGAGTCCAGCATTTACCTCAACCCTGTTTCAAGTTAACGATCTCATTGTGAAAAGATACACAAATGTTTTACAAGGGAAGGCATACCCATATTGTCACCAAATCCAGTGTCTTGGACTCATTCTATGTCAATGAGCAACACTCAGTCTCACAGACAATCTTCCTAGATTGTTCTTGCCTCAGCTGCCAACACAATGGCTTGGCTGTGGCTGTTCAGTTTATTACCTTCAGTTACGTGTTAACAGTGTTTTAGACTTTAAGCACAATCAGTAAGGTCTAACATTTGTTTTTTATATGAATTCTATGCAGATCAACCAATTTCAGGAGGCTGAGAACTAACAATCCCGAAAAGCTCTGCAACGTTTAGATGTGCTGTTACATCACAGCAGTCAGGATGATCCCACTGTGTTTATTTTTAGAATGTTAAAAACAAAAAACAGGAGATAGAAAATTCTAACGGAGAGAGAGAGAGACAGAGAGAGACACACACACACATAGACACCCGATTCTTTCTAGAGACTGCAAAATGCCACAGAAGATGTTGCAAACAGAGTGATCCTTGAACTTAAGTGGCCCTTCTTTCCCGCTCCCGCGCAGTCACAAAGTTAAGCAAGTCAATGGCTGTAACAACGCCAAACACCATCTGTCTCTTACTGGAGGAGCCGTCACTGTGATCTACAGAAAAAACACAAGAAGATTTTTTCTACCTTTGCCGGCTCAAACCAAATACACACTCAATTTTTATACTACTGCTTTCTAAAACTAGAAGCCAACTATGACTCCAAAATACCAGAGGCCTGCAGGTATGGTTAGGAAGCCAACCTACCCAACTGATTATACATTCAGATGAAGGTAAGCTGCCACTCTTATTGACAGTACTCCAGGAATTACTGAAATGAAAATCTTTGCTAAATTTACTCAGAAGGTTGCAAAGGAAGCTAAATAGTCATGGGAAGAGAGGTAAAATTTCTGTCACGGATCAGGAACTAGTTGCGTTTTCAACATGGAAGACGTTAGCCATGTAAGTGCCTCACAGTGCTGTACTAGGAGACTTAGTACTTAGTATTATTTGAATGATCTAGAAATGGGGTGAGCAGTGAAGAGGCAACATTTGCAAAAGACAACTGTTTAGGTTAGTGAAGTCTAGAGGGGCTTGTGAGTCACTTCAGAGGGACCTAACAAAGCAAACAAATGGGTAACACACGAACAGGTGAAATTCTGTATAGAAAAATGCAAGGTAATGCACAATGGAGAGAACAAATTTGAATGACTCTGATGCTATGATGTGTTCTACACAACTGTAAGCACCCACAAAAAAAGCTAGTTGTCAATCATTTTCTCAATGCAAAATGGTGCATTGTCACAATGCTCATAGATTCTTAGACTAGAAAGCCAGATGGGACTATTGTGATCATGTAGTCTAACCTCCTGAATAACACAGGCCACAGGACTTCCTTGAATTAATTCCTGTTTGAACTAGAGCAATGTTCTAGGAAAACATCCACTCTTGATTTAAGAACTTCCAGTGATGTGAATTCTACCACAACTCTTGGTAAGTTTGTTATAAATGTGCACTTTTTTCCTGGTCTGAATTTGTCTAGCTTCAACTTCCAACTACTGGAACTTGTTATAAAACTTTGTCTACTAGCTGGAAGAACCCTCTTATCTAATTTCCGTTCCCCACGTGGATACTTATAGATTGTGATCGAGTCACCCCTTAACTTACTCTTTGTTAAGCTAAGCAGACTGAGCTTCTTGAATCTCACTATAAAGAATGTTTCTAATCATTTCATCGTTCGCGTGGTCCAGTGTTGGTAATGGTCTTATACAGGAATACCTACATGGGGAAGGTGGGTAAACCAGAGGCCTCAACCAACTCTTGCCACACAATATCTAATGCCTTAAATATAACAGCTCACAGTGTCATTTGGTACTATTTATATATACACCCCCCCATACACTACCTTTTACAAGGTGTGTTATGTTATACTCACACTGAATCTGTTCATGTACAACTAGAGCAAAGTGGTCTATTTCCAGGATATGCGAAAGTTTCCCCAAGCTGTCTTTCAGATGAATCTAAAGAGAGAGAGAGAGAGTTACCAAACTTAAAAGCAAAGTGTCCTGTAATAACAAAAGTTCAACAACCCCTGCCCCCCACCATCTTAGAGACCGTTAAAATTACAATAAATTAGCACTTGCATAGCATTGTTTGTGTTCCAAGTGCTGTACAGTACAACTACTACTTAATGAATCCACATCCCACTGAGTTCTTGGGGTTTGTTAAATGCTGTGGTTTTTGGAAAAAAAGCTGGACAAAAAGAAAAAAAGAAAAAATATTAAGGGGAAATAGCACCTGAAATTTTCATTTTGACACACGTACACAAAAAAATAAAAGATAGGAGATAGTTTTTTTAAAAAAACTAAGATAAAAATCGGTGTTCCATATGTCTAATGAAAGACTGTTGCTATGTAAACATGAGAATATACTCACCTGTACAACCCCAGAGGGAATGGATATGAGGGGGTAGGAAATCAGGCAAGTTGATTTGGAAAAAGGATGTTTTGGGGAGGGTAGCAGTGAGAA
The DNA here is from genome assembly GCF_007399415.2 of Gopherus evgoodei. Lineage (NCBI taxonomy): Eukaryota > Metazoa > Chordata > Testudines > Testudinidae > Gopherus > Gopherus evgoodei. The sequence continues at coordinate 159,242,994 of NC_044322.1, read as the reverse complement.
AAGCCAACCAAAAAAACCCCAAACCAAACTCAAGCTAACATACTACTCAGAAGCAACAAAGAACTCAGAATCAAGAATTTAATGAACCTGCTTAAATGATTATAAGGCTTTTCTTTTGCAACACAGAACATTTAAGCGCTAAAGACCAGACTTTTGAAAGGTATTTAGCCACCTAATTCCCATGGGAGTTACGTGACTAATACGTTTAAAAATTTGGCCCTTCAGGCTGATCTCATTTGCTGGGTATTTAAAAGAAAGTACAAAATTGCATTCCATGCACAATCATGTTTTGGTATCATCTATGTGCTCCCATCAATTTGAAGACAAATCTGGCATATTAGCTGGGTGATTTTCCACCTGAAAAGTAATACGGGGTATCAGCTGTACCTTTTATAAGGACACTTCTGTGAAGTTACACCACAGATGAAGGACAGAGGCTGTACTCTATACAAGGCAAGTTCAAGGACCTCAGTGCTGGACTGGGATATAAATCCTCTCCTGTAAGTAATATGGCCAGAACTGGAAAATGGAGCTTGGGCTCCTATACTGTGAACTAGAGGAGACTTACACCATGTTTGTTTGTTTTTTTAAAAGGGGTGTTTGTGTGTGTGGGAGAAACAGGACAGACTGACTGTACAAAGTCTTTATTTACTGTACTGTACTGTGTGTGTGTGTGTGTGTGTGTGTGTGTGTGTGTGTGTGTGTGTGTGTGTGTGTGTGTGTGTGTGTGTGTGTGTGTGTGTGAGAGAGAGAGAGAGAGAGAGAGAATTGACAACAGCCCAGTTCCTCAAAGATATTTAGGCTTCTAAATTCGCACTGAAAATCAATAGCAGTTAGTCTGGATCCTCAAAGATATTTGGGCACCTATCATTTACATTTAAAAAAATGGGGAGACCAATAAACCCCACCCAAGCTATTATGGGAGAGGATAACTGAATTAAGACCTGGAAAAGGTTGGTCAGATCTTTGAGTCTCTTCTTCTGCAACCAGTGTGGGACTTTTGGATGTGGATCAAGAGCAGGATATGACTCTAAGGGATTATCTACATGGAAAGTTACTGTGCCACAAGCCAGGACTTGACTCAGTAAGGCTCCAGGCAGACTGTGTGTCTTCCATCTTCATGCAGGTTCGAGTTTTCCTTTCTTTATGACAGATATTTTATCTGCAGCACACTGACTTTAAACATTGCAGTTTAACACAAGTCTCAAGTCTAACTGCAATCATTTTAAGCTAAATCTATATAAATCACCTACTTTTCTTAGTCCCTGGCTTTGCACATAGATTGGCAAACACTAATGTGTGTCACAAATACATATACATGCAATGACTGTTAAAGTAAAGGTAAGTTAGGACAAGCCACGACTAGAGTGTACGATTTGCAACTACAATGCAAGCTTCAATTTAAAGTATTTGTTATTCATAATGGAAATCCTGGGAAACTTTCAGAATTTGATTTTGTTTATTCCCCACCATAACCTTTTAAAATATACCTTCAAGACTCCCTAAGACTGGAAGGGTTAGATATGATGGCATGCATTTTGCATATAAGGCCCAATTCAGTACAGAGGCAAAACTCCTTCTGATGTCAATGAAACTACCATAGGATCAGGCTCAAAAGTTTTCTTACCAACTGGCAGAAACTCTATCCTCTGGCTAACAGAGGCAAGATGCAGCTGATGTGTTCACTGGTAAATGGAATGTTGAGACATGTTTCATATCATCTGATTAGCTAACATACGGGGAAGGGTACTGTTTTCTAAACATGAGCTGCAGAGGTGGTTGAAAAAATGGCCCATCAGAACATTTTCATCAGAAAATGCCAATTTGACAAGGTAGGTGAGGTAATATATTTTATTGGACCAAATTCTGTTGGTGAGAGAGACAAGCTTTCAAGCTTACACCAAAACTCTTCTTCAGGTCTGGGAAACATGCAAAGACTGTCACAGCTAAATAGAAGGTGGGACAGGGAGAACATGTCAATTTTGACAAAGTTTCATTTGGAAAAAAAATCTAAGCAAAACATTTTGATTTCTTTATTTCTCAATGACTTTGTTTTGACATATTGCAAAATGTCAGTGATAAGGTGATAAAAAATTAAATTAAAGATATAAAAATTTTAAAGTTAAAATCCAAAACAAAATGTTCGAATTGACCTCTAACTAAATCTTTTCAAAATATTTGTTCTGTGGGAATTTTTAACACTTCGGTTTCACTTTGAATTGGAATGAAAACAAAGTTAGAAATTGTGGAATTCCCTGTCAAATGGAAATTCCAGTTCCCAATCAGATCTAATGAAGTGTCTATACAAACAGAAAATGCATCTCCCACTAAAAATTCTATTTCTCCCCTTCTCAGTTGACATAGCAACAACTATCTCAATGTGGGAAATTTCTCACGGATTAATGACCTGTCGGTATTAGTGACACAAGGCAATGCATAAGGATGCCAACTAATGCCTCAGGCCAGTTATTATTCCCCAGGATACAGCTCCTGAGCCATGATAATTACAGACACATTGTTACTTCATATCAGTTAGGAAAGTTTTATTTATGGAAAAGATTAGCTTACAGCAAAATAAGAGCTTGTTCCAGTAAAGATTCTCAGGTTAAAACAAATTGTGTATGTTGAATATGAGCCACACAAATCAAATAAGGTGGAGCAGCCAGATTTGTGCAAGCAGAAATGAGCCTGAGAACATACAAACCCTTAGGCACCCAGAATTATTGGTGCAAAAAGCTTGGGTGCAAGAATAGAGGCTGATTTTCAAAATAAAATAAAAAGGAAATTTGAGGTATAGTATCTCTTTTCTATTTCCCGTTCATATTAATTTTAATACTCTGGGGTACTAGCACCTTGAAGTTTTCCAAACACTTTATAGACATTCAGGAATTTAAGATGGACACCATTCCTCTGAGGAAGGATCATTATTCACGGATGGGGAAACTAATGCTCAGGAGAGGCTAAGCAACTTGCCCAAGGTCATGCAGGAAGCTGGTTACTGCTCTGGTCTCTTTTCTCCATCATACTCCCTCCGCTGGCACCTTCACTCATGTGGAGTGGTATATCCACCTCCTATAACATTTTTACTGCTCCTGCTAACATCTGATCCTGATATTTCCCCATAGTCTACTTCTACTCCAAAAAAGAGTTTTAAAAAACTACAGAAAAACTAGCAACACACAGCCAATCACAATGACTGCTTTGACTGTCAATTCTCACTTTCTCCACTGTGTCTGTTTTGGTCTGTTTAGTTTGGTAACTCCTCAAGGCAGCTGTTTTTTCCTATACACCTGCATAATGCCCAGCATACTTTGGGACCTGCTGTTAATCCCAACACCACCACTCAGATTCCATGACTCTCAGTCTCGTGCCTTTCTCACAAGGATGGCCCATCCTCTCTATTTGGTAATCTGCAGTACCTGTTTTTGAATAGGTTATTTTATGACTGTAATGTTTCATGGTTTCAAGAGGGTAAATGCATATCTCATTATTTTAAATCAAAAGAGTAATTCTTCTTCAAATGTACGGTGACCAGTTGGTAAGAAAATTATTGTGACTGCCATACTTGAGAAGGGTTTCTTTATTTCACTAGGATCACTTTACCTTCCAGTCATACCAACCATATCCATTTTATTTGAAGCGTGCCTTAACAAAGATCTGTTCCTTCAAACAATACTTGACATCATCTTTGGGACAATGAGGACTCTTAAATGTTTCCCAATTTCACTGGCACAGATTCCAAATTAGTTTGAAAATAAAAAAGCAAACATCTAGGATTTTTTTGTTTTTCTTTTATATACTTAGATTGCCAGCACCTTGGGGCAGAAACTATTTTTGTTCTGTGTCTATAGAGCACCTAGCACAATGGGGTTCTGGTTCCCAACTTGGGCTCCTAGGTACTACAGTAAGACAAAATAATAATAGCAGCAATTCAGATTTTTTTAAAAAACAGAACTGTATTTTTGCCAGCACATTAGCAGTGGCAGATACTAGGGGACGGAGCTGGGGAAAAGAGGGATGCTCAGAGTATTTCAGGAGAAAACGGGAGGAGAGGCACAAAGAACTGACTATTACAGATACAGGCACAAGCAACAAAGGGACCAGCAAAGTGAGGGACAACAGGAACTAAACAGTTTTGTTACACACCAGAGTTTCACCTGATGCTTGATTTGACGTCTAGGGAGAAAAAAATATTTTTCTTTAATTTTGTCTATAAAGCGCTAGCGGCTCCTCCTTTTCCCAAGCTATAAAACAAGCAGCCAGTAGATTATACATGAGAATATAATAATTAGATACAGCTGAATACAGTTCCCTCCCTAGAATTTTAAATATTAATAATTAAAATCCATTATGGACTTAATTTACTACTAAATGTAATATTGAATCTAAAGCCTGAAGAAAGCTATATCACAATCCTTCCACACGAAGGAGGGCCTTTCACCAAAACATAATAGCCTACTATTTATTTTGAGTGCTATAAACTTCCTAGTTAATGATAACATCACCTAGCTCTTGTAGTGCTTATCATCAGTAGATCTCCAAATGCTTTACACAGAAGCTCAGTACCATTATACCCATTTACTATATAATAAATATGGCACGGCTGACTGCTAGGTAGACTTGCCTGGCATAATGCTTCATGCACTTTGATGGCAGTCAGAACTAATCAGTCACCAGCTTGTGACAATTCCAGTCTTTGTTGCAAAGCGAGCACTTGCTGGTTTCAACTGCCACTGGAATTTACACAAAAGAGCTGTTGGAAGTTCAATTATTTCATCCCACGGAGGCTCACACCACTCAGTTTTACATTCAGGTGTGTGCGGGGGGGACATGAAAAGAAACCCCAATGACAAGAAAAAAAGTCCCTATCAAACCCACAAACGTTCAATGGTCTGATGCAGCACCATAAACAAACTCAAGTCTGGGAGCCTGTCAACGACCCCAGGCTGAGTTTAGAGACTGAAATGAGATCCAAGCCCAGGTCTGCATGCATAGTGGCACACTCTCAAAGAGAAGTTTGTGTATGGCCTCACTTCAAACCTTACTCCAGCCTATGCCACTGTAATGCTCGGACACCTACAATAATAATTGAAAAGTAAAGAAGTAAACAGAGAGCAGGTTTACCTGTCTGAATTGCTTGTAGATTACTTTGCTGACATGATCTGATGGCTGAACTTTCCCAGCAAGTAATGATGAAAGCATGTTCCCAAGGGTAACCATTCCCAGAATCACACTGGAAAGAGGAGGTATGGTCAAACAATGTCAGACACTCCGGGTTTTCTAGAGACAAGTGAACTGCACTCTCAGCAGGTTTTCCTCAGAGGGATGCCCAAAAGTCAGTTTAATGGTGTAGATCACCATTTTCAGAGGTGGTGATCTCAGATTCTGAGGGTATGTCTATACAGCAAAGAAAAACCAACAGCTCTGAGGCTCAGAGCCTGGATCAATCGACTCAGGCTTGCGGGGCTAGGAACAGCAGCGCAGATGTTCCTGCTGGGGCTACAGCCTGGGTTCCGAAACCCCTATCCCCCTCACTGGGGGGAGGTGGACAGTGCACCTCTCCCTCATCTCTGCACTGTCACTGCAGACAGAGCCACCAAGCGTGTGTCTACGCAGTGAGTGGCAGCCCGCTCCGAGTCCAGGTCGACAGACTCAGGCTTATGCTTCTGCAGTAAAAAATAGCTGTGTAGATGCTGCAGCTTGAGCTCTGTGGTTTAGGGAAGAGGGTGGGCTTCAGAGCCTAAGCTCCAGCGTCTACACAGCTATTTGTAGCGTGGTAACACAAGACCAAGCCTGTCGACCTGGGCTGGGAAGCTCTCTGCTGTGGAGATAACTAGCTTGGGGGGTAACTGCTCTGCAAGGAGACTCAAAACTTGGGTGATCAGACATGGTAGTTTTCTGGGAAAGCCTTGGGTTTGGATGGGAATGTCCTGGCTGGATCACATTTAAAATGAGAGTTTTCCCTAGTTTTGCTATAATTAGCCATTTTACTGACCTCCCTTCTACCTGGCTGTGCTCAACTCCCAGAGCCAAAATGAACTTAACTATGGAGTGTGCTGGCACATGCTAAATTCAGAGGGATTTCAAATGACAAGGCTGATGGACACTGTGGCAAGGACTCAGAGCTCCTACCTAGTAATAGTAGGATAGCCGTGTTAGTCTGGATCTGTAAAAGCAGCAAAGAATCCTGTGGCACCTTATAGACTAACAGACGTTTTGGAGCATGAGCATCTGAGGAAGTGGGTATTCACCCACGAAAGCTCATGCTCCAAAACGTCTGTTAGTCTATAAGGTGCCACAGGATTCTTTGCTGCTACCTAGTAATAGAAGATTTTGATGAACTAGTGGTTTTCCCTGTCTATCCAATCACTCAGTTGTCTGACCACGACTGCGTGTGGTTTAAATGAACTTGCAGATCTAAATAGTCTCTGCTGGCCTCCATAGGAAACCTGATACAAGGCTAAGGTCACTAGCCCACTAAAGATCAGTATTCAGCTTTCTGCCATTCGGCACGCTCACCAATGGAGGCTGAAGGAAAGAAGATGCTGGACATGGCTACAAGGTTTGAGATTTAAAACATATCTTTAGGCCCAGGTTAGTGACCACTTTCCAGCTTCCATTGCAGCGAAATGCCACGAAGAATCTGGGGAGAACACCCAACCCTGCAGAGGTGATGGTTCACCCTCAGTTTTATTAAATGAGAAGTTTCACTTTGATCTATTCCTTACCAGGAGTTCACAAAGATCCCCCAGACAAAAATGGGGGACTTCTTCATTGTAGACAGACATTTCAAATAGAAGGTCCTGGTAGCTAGAGACCTACTAAACCAAGAGCGGAGTAGTCCTGACAGGACAGCATTTTAAATCTGAAAGCTGTGTGGTATGTAATATGACATTTCTGAACTCTTGCTGACCCTGCAGGAGATCCTGGAGAATGAAGTGACAGAAGGCACACTTCTCATTTACTGTGTGTAAACAATAGATGCATCATGGAGATGAATGCCTGGCTGCGAAGATGGTGTCGCCAGGAGGGCTTTGGCTTCCTCGACCATGGGATGCTATTTGAGGAAGGACTGCTAGGCAGAGATAGCATTCTCCTTTCGAGGAGGGGAAAGACCCTATTTGCACACAGACTGGCTAACCTAGTGAGGAGGGCTTTAAACTAGGTTCGACAGGGACAGGTCAGCAAAGCCCACAGGTAAGTGGGGAACATGAAGACCTGGGAGAAGGGTCGGAAACAAGAGGAAACGTGGGCTATAATGGCAGAGAGAAAGGAGGGTCAGGGCAAAACTGGGAGGCAAGATCAAACCAGTATCTTAGATGCTTATATACAAATGCGAGAAGTATGGGTAATAAGCAGGAAGAACTGGAAATGCTAATAAATAAATACAACTATGACATTGTTGGCATCACTGAAACTTGGTGGGATAATACACATGACTGGAATGTTGGTGTGGATGGGTATAGTTTGCTCAGGAAGGATAGACAGGGGAAAAATGGAGGTGGTGTTGCCTTATATATTAAAAATGTACACACTTGGACTGAGGTGGAGATGGACACAGGAGACGGAAGTGATGAGATTCTCTGGGTTAGGATAAAAGGGGTAAAAAACAAGGGTGATGTCGTGCTAGGCGTCTACTACAGGTCACCTAATCAGGTAGAAGAGGTGGATGAGGCTTTTTTTAAACAATCAACAAAATCATCCAAAGCCCAAGATTTGGTGGTGATGGGAGACTTCAACTATCCAGATATATGTTGGGAAAATAACACCGCGGGGCACAGACTATTCAATAAGTTCCTGGACTGCATTGCAGGCAACTTTTTATTTCAGAAGGTTGAGAAAGCTACTAGGGGGAAGCTGTTCTAGACTTGATTTTAACTAATAGGGAGGAACTCGTTGAGAATTTGAAAGTAGAAGGAAGCTTGGGTGAAAGTGATCATGAAATCACAGAGTTTGCAATTCTAAGGAAGGGTAGAATGGAGTACAGCAGAATAGAGACAATGGATTTCAGGAAGGCGGATTTTGGTAAGCTTAGAGAGCTGATAGGTAAGGTCTCATGGGAATCAAGACTGAGGGGAAAAACAGCTGAGGAAAGTTGGCAGTTTTTCAAAGGGACACTATTAAGGGCCCAAAAGCAAGCTATTCCAATGGGTAGGAAAGATAGAAAATGTGGCAAAAGACCATCTTGGCTTAACCATGAGATCTTGCATGACCTACAGAATAAAAAGGAGTCATATAAAAAATGGAAACTATGTCAGATTACAAAGGATGAATATAGGCAAATAACACAGGAATGCAGCGGCAAGATTAGAAAGGCAAAGGCACAAAATGAGCTCAAACTAGCTATGGGAATAAAGGGAAACAAGAAGACTTTTTATCAATACATTAGAAGCAAGAGGAAGACCCAGGACAGGGTAGGCCCACTGCTCAGTGAAGAGGGAGAAACAGTAACAGGAAACTTGGAAATGGCAAAGATGTTTAACGACTTCTTTGTTTCGGTCTTCACTGAGAAGTCTGAAGGAATGTCTAACATAGTGAATGCTTATGGGAAGGGGGTAGGTTTAAAAGATAAAATAAAAAAAGAGCAAGTTAAAATCACTTAGAAAAAAGTTAGATGCCTGCAAGTCACCAGGGCCTGATGAAATGCATCCTAGAATACTCAAGGAGTTAATAGAGGAGGTATCTGAGCCTCTAGCTATTATCTTTGGGAAATCATGGGAGACGGGGAAGATTCCAGAAGACTGGAAGGGGGCAAATATAGTGCCCATCTATAAAAAGGGAAATAAAAAAACAACCCAGGAAACTACAGACCAGTTAGTTTAACTTCTGTGCCAGGGAAGATAATGGAGCAAGTAATTAAAGAAGTCATCTACAAACACTTGGAAGGTGGTAAGGTGACAGGGAATAGCCAGCATGGCTTTGTAAAGAACAAATGGCGTCAAACCAATCTGACAGCTTTCTTTGATAGGATAACGAGCTTTGTGGATAAGGGAGAAGCGGTGGATGTGGTATACCTAGACTTCAGTAAGGCATTTGATACGGTCTCACATGATATCCTTATCGATAAACTAGGCAAATACCATTTAGATGGGGCTACTATAAGGTGGGTGCATAACTGGCTGGATAACCGTACTCGGAGAGTAGTTATTAATGGCCCCCAATCCTGCTGGAAAGGTATAACAAGTGGGGTTCCGCAGGGGTCTGTTTTGGGACCAGCTCTGTTCAATATCTTCATCAAAGACTTAGATGTTGGCATAGAAAGTACGCTTATTAAGTTTGCAGACGATACCAAACTGGGAGGGATTGCAACTGCTTTGGAGGACAGGGTCAAAATTCAAAATGATCTGGACAAATTGGAGAAATGGTCTGAGGTAAACTGGATGAAGTTCAATAAAGACAAATGCAAAGTGCTCCACTTAGGAAGGAACAATCAGTTTCACACATACAGAATGGGAAGAGACTGTCTAGGAAGTAGTATGGCAGAAAGAGGTCTAGAGGTCATAGCGGACCACAAGCTAAATATGAGTCAATAGTGTGATACTGTTGCAAAAAAAAGCAAACGTGATTCTGGGATGCATTAACAGGTGTGTTGTAAACAAGACAAGAGAAGTCATTCTTCAGCTCTACTCTGCGGTGGTTAGGCCTCAACTGGAGTATTGTGTCAAGTTCTGGGCACCGCATTTCAAGAAAGATGTGGAGAAATTGGAGAGGGTCCAGAGAAGAGCAACAAGAATGATTAAAGGTCTTGAGAACATGACCTATGAAGGAAGGCTTAAAGAATTGAGTTTATTTAGTTTGGAAAACAGAAGACTGAGAGGGGACATGATAGCAGTTTTCAGGTATCTAAAAGGGTGTCATCAGGAGGAGGGAGAAAACTTATTCACCTTAGCCTCTGATGATAGAACAAGAAGCAATGGGCTTAAACTGCAGCAAGGGAGATTTAGGTTGGACATTAGGAAAAAGTTCCTAACTGTCAGGGTAGTTAAACACTGGAATAAATTGCCTAGGGAGGTTGTGGAATCTCCATCTCTGGAGATATTTAAGAGTAGGTTAGATAAATGTCTATCAGGGATGGTCTAGACAGTATTTGGTACTGCCATGAGGGCAGGGGACTGGACTCTATGACCTCTCGAGGTCCCTTCCAGTCCTAGAATCTATGAGTCTATAAGAAATAGAAACTTGACTTATAGGTTTGTTTTGGAAGGGGAGGGAAGGGAGGAAGATATTGATATCTGAACATACCCACATTCATCAACCACTGGTGCCTGGTCAAATCCCTTCTCTCGGAGGATTTCAATGGTCTTTTCACAGGTGACACCTGGAAGCACTGTCAGGGGAGCAGAGAGACTTAATTCCTGAACTTTGAGGTGCCACCACCTGTAGACAAAACACATAGGTTTTACAACAACTCATCTGATCATTCTGAAATACCCTAAAATACCTTGCAGAATTTCCCCTCACAACCAGCAGAAAGGCTCACTTGGGTCTTCAGAACTCAAGAAGCGAAATAATTACAACTGTGTCCCTTTTCCATTTTATTTGATTCCTATCTTTGAATGGCAGATGGCCAGCAGAAATTACCGATACCTCCAGTTGGTCATTTACAAAAAAGGGAAAAGAACATTTTAATGGACTTGAAGCCATTTAGTGAGACACTTAGATAGTCTGTGGAGTCATGTGCTCCTATCAGCATTACCCTCAGCTTCCATTGCATCCAACTGCCTGGTACAACCACAGTTTGCATCTTGGCTCAAAACTAAATATCCATTATTTGTCATGCGTCATGTCAAGAGGCCCCAGCCAAGGTCAGAGCCCTACTGTACACGGCACTGTACATACACAGAATAAGAGACAGTCAGTCCCTGCCCCAAACTGCTGACCATCTAAACAATTGTAAAAAACTAAGCTCTTTGGAGCAGAGTGTCTCTCTTATTCTGTTAGCACAGCATGTAGTACAGCAGAGTCCAAATCCTACCTGGAGCTTCTGGGCAGGGCTGGCTTTAGGCCAATTCCCCCGATTCCCCAGAATCGGGCCCTGCGCCTTAGGCACCTTTTTACATTTTTTTTTTTTTTAACTCACCTGGTCCACTCCAGGTCTTTGATGGCATTTCAGCAGCGGGGGGTCCTTCGGTGCCATGGAAGACCCAGAGCGGACCCCCCATCGCCAAAGAGCCACTGAAGCCCCAGGTATTCCAATTGGGCCCCACAGTTCATAAAGCCGGCCCTGCTTCAGAGCATTACCACAATATCAATAAAGACATTAGAAGGTATTTTTCCAATTTGCTCACTCTGGGTCTGATCGGTGTTCTTTGTACAGACTGTTAGCAAACTTTTCTCCTCCTGTTTGTGTGTGGGTCTTCCAGCAGCAACAGGAGAGACAGGCAGGGATTTGTTTAAAGATGGAAAGAGGGACTGTAAAACCATGAAGACTAGCAAGGGCCTGAGGGCAGTTAAGTACCCCCAAACTTCTTTTAACTGTTTTGATACTGACTAGATGTCAAGTTGACAAAAGACGGTTACTCACCTTTGTAACTGTTGTTCTTTGAGATGTGTTGCTCATATCCATTCCAGTTAGGTGTACGCGCCGCGCGTGCACATTCGTCGGAAAACTTTTACCCTAGCAACTCAGTGGGCCGGCAGGTCGCCCCCTAGAGTGGCGCCACCATGGCGCTCCATATATACTCCTGCCGGCCCACCCGCTCCTCAGTTCCTTCTTGCCGGCTACTCCGACAGTGGGGAAGGAGGGCGGGTGTGGAATGGATATGAGCAACACATCTCGAAGAACAACAGTTACAAAGGTGAGTAACCGTCTTTTCTTCTTCGAGTGATTGCTCATATCCATTCCAGTTAGGTGAATCCCAAGCCTTACAAAGGCGGTGGGGTCGGAGTGAAATGTGGCAGAATAAAACTGCTGAGCCAGAGGCTACAGCCTCTCTTGACTGCTGAACCAGGGCATACTGCGAAGCAAAGGTATGGACCGAGGACCAATGGAGCTTCGCGACAGATCTCGTGGGTAGAAACACGAGCCAGCAAGGCGGCAGATGAAGCCTGAGCCCTGGTAGAATGCACGTTGATGTGGCTTGGGGAAATATGAGCCAAATCATAACAAGTGGGGATGTCCGCCATCACCCCAGATGAGATCCTCTGAGAGGAGAACAAGCAAGCCCTCCCTTTGGCCCGCTACCGGGATAGAGCTGGGGCACCTTAGGAAATGGTTCTGTCAGCACAATATAATGCGAGCACTCCACAGATGTCCAAGGAGTGCAACGGTTGTGCCCATTGCGTTGAACTGTAGGTAACATGAAAAGCCAAAACCACCTTAGGGAGGAAAGCCGGGTGCGGTCATAACTGCACCTTGTCATTGTGAAACCTAGTGTACGGCGGAACCCCCGTAAGAGCTCTGATCTCAGAGACCCGTCTGGCCAAGACTAGGTTAAGGTCCCAGGTCGGGGCTGGGCGGCGCACCCGAGGGTGCAAGCGCTCCAAGCCCTTGAGGGACCTCGAACCCATAGAGCGTGAGAACACTGAACGTCCATCTCAGCCTGCTGGAAGGTAGAGATGGCTGCCGAGTGTATCCTCAGCGCTGATACCGCCAGGTCCTGCCGCTGAAGGCCAGAGGCAGGCCAAACAGAGGGGATCGAGACCTCAGCAGGAGCAAGATCGAGCGTATTGCAGCTGTAAAAGAAACGCTTCCACCTGGCCCGGTACGTCGACCAGGTGGAAGGCTGCCTGTCACCCCGACTCAGGTACACAGCAGCCACCGTGAGGCGAAGAGGCTGCAGGTCCGAGTGACGAAGCCTGTCGTTGCCCTGAGTGATGAGGTCTGGGCTGACAGGCCGAGTAACGTGGTATGTCAGCGCTGCCTGGACCATTCTGGAGTGATCATGATGATGCACGCTCTGCCCCTGCGGAGTTTGAGCAGGACCTAATGAACCAGTGGGAACAGTGGGAAGGCATAATGCAGTTGGCCTTTCCACGGCATCAGGAATGCGTCCAAGATCGATTCCGAGGAGAGATCTTGGAAGGAGCAGAACACCTGGCATTTCCTGCTCTCGCGGTGAGCGAACAGGTCTGTGTGAGGAAACATCTCCACTTCCGGAAAGCGGGACGCCTCACATGGGGCAGAGTGATCACTCGTAAGGCAGGAAAGACCTGCTGAGGCAAAGAGTTAGGACGTTCCAAACGCCTGGGAGAAAGGACGTCGCCAGCTCCATCGAGTGGGCCATGCCAAAGACCCGGAAATGGATGGCCTCCTGACAAAAAAGGGGGGGGGGGACTATGTCCCCCCTGAATACTTATGAAGCACCTGGTCGTTGTGTTGGCTGTAAACACCGAGATACAACGGCCTCGCAGCTGCCGCTGGAACCCCTGGCATGCCAAGCGGACTACTCTCAATTTTTGGGGCATTGAGGAGGAATGCCAGCTCCCTAGAAGACCAAAGGCCTTAAGCTCAGAGGTGACTATGAACACTCGAGCAGAGAGATGAGGCGTCCGCCGTCAGGGGCAGTGAGCCGGACTTGGAGAGGACGGAGGCGGAGCTTGGCGTGTTTGGTTACAAACTTGCGGGCAACCATGGACCCAGGAGACTGAGACAAGAACGAGCTGAGGTCGTTGGGAAAGCCTTCAGACCTCAGATGATTGTTGCCATCGCCTAAAATCTCAGTTGCGATAAGCAGGCTCCAGCTAGGTAGGAGACCAGGATAGCCCCTAGGGAGCCCAACCTCTGCGTGGGGACCAGAGTGGATTGCTCTATAATAAACAGCAGGCCTTGACCTGTGAATAAGACCGTGGCGATGCCCACGCGCTGAGTGGTTTGTGTCTCAGAGTCTCCGTGGATAAGCGAATCGTCCAGATACGGAAAAACGCATATCCGACATCAGCGACGGTAGGCGGCGACTATGGCCGTAAACCGGGAGTATTGACAGTCGGCTATAGAGCGGAGGCATCTCCCGTGCGGAGGGAAGATGGCATTGCGAAAGTACGCGTGCTTCATATCCAGGGCGGCACAGTAGCCCCCAGGAGGCAAGGATGGAATAATGATTCCCAGGGATACCACGCAGAACTCCAACCTTATCCTAACCCGGTTGAGTCCGTGCAGGACCAAGAAGGTCTGAGACCTGTGTTCGAGTGGGGGACTAGGGCATAACGGGGGTACAACCCCTTACCCCTTTCGTCCGCTGAAGTGGGACAGGGCTGGAGCAAATTCAAGGTGGTACCTATGCTCCATCGTGCGCAGGACCCAGCGATCTGAAAGTAACTGGGGCCATGCCAGGAGAAAGCGGGATCGGGATCCCGTCCTGCGACTGGTACACCGCCCTCAGGTGAACCTTGGAAGGTCCGTCTTTGGTCCCAGTGGTAATTGCGAGGGACCTTGACTTTGGCTCTTTAGGGGTCCTGACGTTCGTCTGCGACCACCTTGGCCCTGCCGTTTGCCAGAGTTCTGCCTCTGGCTAGGCACAGAGTATGGCGGCTGGGGCCAGAAAGGCCTGCGTTTTGTCGCTGGCGTATACATGCTGAGACGCATTAGGACCCTATTGCCCACCAGACTTCGCAGTCTGGGGCTGTCTCTGCCGCGAAGATGCCTTTACCAACAAAGGGTAAATCCTGAATGGCATACCGCAGCTCCGGCCGGAGGTTTAAAACCTGAAGCCATGAAATGCACCTCACGGCGACACTCAAGGCCAGAGTGCCGGCCGCAGAGTCTGCTGCGTCCAACGAGGCCTGGAGGGACGCTCTGGGAACCTTCTTTCCCCCCGTCCTGCAAGACGGCAGCGAACTCCAGGTGGAAGTTTTGAGGGAGAAACTCCTTCACTCAGGTGCTATAATTATCGCAGCTAAGCAAGGCTTGTTGCTTTGCTACCCCGAGCTGCAGGGCCCCTGCAGAGTACACCTGGCGGCCAAGCCTGTTCATTCGCCAAGCCTCTTTCTGCTTCGGGGCTGGCGCCCGTTGGCCATCATATCAGGATCGTGGTCCTGAGCATAAAATCTGCGCATATGGGATGACACGGATGCGTGTCCGGACGGCCATGGAGGTACTAAAAGAAGGCACAGGCAGAGTCTCTGACTCACTCGGACCTTGCCCAACTCGGCACCGGGGACCGGCATCGGGAGGCGTATCGGTACCTGGAACGAGATCCAGACCCGCAACCAGAAACGGTGTCGGGAGGTCGACCGAGATCTCGAGGCTCGGAGAAGGGCTACAGGAGTCAAGGTACCTGCCCCGGTGCCAGAGGTCGGAACGGTGCCGATAGCGGGTCGGCGAACGGGATACCGACCGGTGCAGCGAGTGTGACCAGTACCGAGGAAAACAGCACCGGGACTGCCAGTGGTGTCCGGCGTGCCGACAGGACTTGGAGTGTCTGCGGGACCGTGATCATGAATGGTGCCGCTCTGCTGTGCTGACAGGGGACAGTCCCCTGAAGAGACTGTATTACCCGTACCGGCGGTGCCCGGGACAGGCAGCACTGACTCTGTCATGGCACTGAGAGCCCTCGCCGTTGGTAACATCTCCGGCGTGAAGGGAACAGCAGGCTCAACCACAGTGCGTACTGGGGAGCTGTCAGGCACCGGATTCGACGGCCCTCGTGGGACCGGGATCCACGGTACCGAGGTCATCAGAGCTTCGGTAGGTGTCGGTGCCGGGCGAACCGAGTTAGATAAGCTGTCTGGCTGCGGTGCAGTCAGCACTGAAGCAGCGGGAGTAATACGCTCAACCACGGCGCGTGCCGGGGAGCCGTCGGGCACCGGATTCGATAGCCCTTGTGGGACTGGAATCGACGGTGCCGATGTTGTCGGTGCCTCAGAGGCGTCGGTGCCGGGCAATCCGACTTAGACTAGCCCTCTGGCTGCGGTGCCGTTGGCATGGAAGCAGCCGGAGCAGGAGCTCAACCACGGCGCGTGCCGGGGAGCCGTCAGGCACCGGATTCTACGGCCCTTGCGGGACCGGGATCGACGGTGCCGACGTCATCGGTGCCGCAGCAGGTGTCGGTGCCGGGCGATCCGACGTAGACGAGCTCTCTGGCTGCGGTGCCGTTGGCACGGAAGCAGCAGGAGCAGTAGCTCAACCACGGCGCGTGCCGGGGAGCCGTCAGGCACCGGATTCTACGGCCCTTGTGGGACCGGGATCGACGGTGCCGACGTCATCGGTGCCGCAGCAGGTGCCGGTGCCGGGCGATCCGACTTAGGCGAGCCCTCTGGCTGCGGTGCCGCTGGCACGGAAGCAGCAGGAGCAATACGCTCAACCACGGCGCGTGCCGGGGAGCCGTCAGGCACCGGATTCTACGGCCCTTGTGGGACCGGGATCGACGGTGACGACGTCATCGGTGCCGTAGCAGGTGTCGGCGCCGGGCGATCCGACTTAGACGAGCTCTCTGGCTGCGGTGCCGCTGGCACGGAAGCAGCAGGAGCAGTAGCTCAACCACGGCGCGCGCCGGGGAGCCGTCAGGCACCGGATTCTACGGCCCTCGTGGGACCGGGATCGACGGTGCCGACGTCGTCGGTGCCGGGCGAGCCATCTTAGACGAGCTCTCTAGCTGTGGTGCAGTTGGCACAGAAGCAGCAGGAGCAGTAAGCTCTACCACGGCGCGAGCTGGGGAGCTGCCAGGCACCGGATTCCGTGGTCCTGGGGGACTGGAATCGACGGAGCCGAAGTCATCGGTGCCTCTGCAGGCGTCGGTGCCGGGTAACGCAACTTAGGCGAGCTCTCTGGCTGCGATGCAGGTGGCACGGAAGCAGCGGGAGCAGGGGGCTCAACCACGGCGCGTGCCGGGGAGCCGCCAGGCACCAGCAGGAATCGTAGGCTCTCTCGACCTCGGAAGAAGGGAGCGGTGCCGAGTCGACATCGGTGCCGGCGACGGTCGGTGCCGAAAGGCCTTGGTAGTAACGGCGGGGTCCGGTGCCGAGGAGGCGCTTCTGCCCGCCGCTTGAACATCGCTCGGCGCCCAAGGTGGAGGGGTAAGTGAAAGTCCCGCACCTTTTTGTTCTCGGCTTAAAAGCCTTGCAAATGGGGCACTTATCTGTCAAGTGTGATTCCCTGAGGCACTTCAAACAGGAGTCATGTAGATCTCTCTTCGGCCGCGGCTTCTGGCAGGCCGGGCCCCTTTTAAAACCCGGTGAGCCATGCATGGCTCCGGCACTGGGCTCATGGAAGGGGCTACTTCCTGAACCCCGCTAACTAAACTAACCATGTTAGCAAGGAAAACACGTATAACCATACAAATATATATATAAAAGGGTTATAACTGCATAATTATATACGAGAAAACGAGTAGCTAGGGAAGTGGAGGTCAGCTAAGCCGCGCTCCACTGTTCCAACGACCGACACGGGCGGTAAGAAGGAACTGAGGAGCGGGTGGGCCGGCAGGAGTATATATGGAGCGCCATGGTGGCGCCACTCTAGGGGGCGACCTGCCGGCCCACTGAGTTGCTAGGGTAAAAGTTTTCCGACGAATGTGCACGCGCGGCGCGTACACCTAACTGGAATGGATATGAGCAATCACTCGAAGAAGAATGTCCATTACACCGTACTTGACAAAGGATTATTATTTATGTTACTGCAGTGCCTAGGAGTGCTAGTCATGGACCAGGGCCCCATTGTGCTAGGCGCTGCACGAATAAAGAACAAGACAGTTCCCTGTGCCCAAAAAGCATATATGCATGTCACCGTGCCTAATTAATAGTAGATGACACCATAAACATCAATGAGACATTAAATCACCACGAATAACTGGGCTGGGGGGAGAGTTTAAAGAGTTTTCATTCACTTAAGAATTGCAGGTGTCACCGAGGCTAAAGTATCAAACCTTTCTCAAAGTGAATAACTCGAAAGATTTCTACTGAATTAAGTAGGCTTCACCATCTCACCAAATGTACAGAGGATCAGTTCAAACAGACAAGGAAACATTGCAAGCCCACCCCATTGCAAGAGGCTCACAAAACTCAAATGACCATGACTGCCTTACCAAGGTTTGTTAATCATGTCATCTTCTTCTTTCATGAACCCTTTCTGGGTCATCCATTTGTCATTCAAAAACTTCGACCTGGAAACCATCAAGAAAGCAAAGAGGTCATGAGCTCCCCCGCAGGTTACACTTGTGTTGGTAGTACATACAATGGCATATAGTTACATCCCCTATTGTATCCCCAGCATAGATAGCGGTATAATTACAAACACATAATAGCACGCAGTCAGCCAGTCTTTATGGCAAAGAGATATGTGGGTAGAATATTTGTAAAAAGAAGAAAGGAAATGCCACAACCATATAATGAGACCGTTTGTAATGGAGAAGTGCTGGAAGGTATTAAATTAAATACATTTACAGCTTTGTGTTCCCAAGCTGCAAAATGGGGAACTCAACAGTGTCGCAGAGTAAAGCTATATTTTAAGTGTGGGGTCAGGTGAATTTAGTCACAGGACTTAGAGCAAGTGTAACACTGTATCACTCCCTCCCCGCCCCATAAGCTGTTACTACAATAGTATTCTCTTCAATTCATAGCATAAGGCAGACAGTAGGGGACAACCATTCCTTGAGAAGTCCCAGAAGAGATCTCAATTAAAATGGTTAAAGAAACTCAGGACTCGAACTTTTCCAAAGTGACCAGTGACTTCCGGATGCCCAAACCTGAGATACCTTAAAGAGGCCTTATTTTTGCTGAGTTCCCACCTTCTGTAAACCAGGCTCCTGCCGGAGGCCTCAAGCTGGGAACCAAAAACCACTAGACGCTGGGAAAAGCTTGGCTAAACTCTGTATGAATGCCTCACACTCCGTGAAAGCAGCAGGAATGAAGCAGAAAGACAACAGGGCAATTTCTTACATGTAGTTCCTGACAGAGTCGGGCAAGATGACAACACAGCGCTGACCTTCTGTCAAATCCTTGGCAGCCTTCACAGCAATGGACATTGCACTGCCAGAGCTTCCACCTGCCAACACCCAGATCACACAGTCAAGACCACTGCACGTGGAAGCCACTTGTAAAACAGGAGGATAAGATCAGAGAAAGATGGGTCAAGCTCAGGGCTGGAGAAGAGAACTCTGGAGCTCTAATCCCAAAGCTGACAAAGTTTCCCTTTGACAGGTTAAGTGACTTACATAATACTGCATCTAATTCACAGGAAACTTTGGAGGATTAGTACCAACTCTTACCGCACAATAATCCTTCCTCTCTGATTAACATGCGTGCCAAAGCAAAAGACTCCTCATCATTGCTCTTGAACCACTTGTCCACCACCTAAAAGAGTGCAGGGGAAAGGAGACAAAAGACATAGCTGATCGTATCCCCTTTTCAGGAAATGCTGTTCAGATGTTTCAAATTATAGACTTACAATTGCGTTCACATCCCGCAACTGCTTTTTTTTGGTCTAATTAACACTACTGTGGTATTAGTGGTGTTCCCTATACTAGTAGCCTTTTGGCTAAGAGAGGTGAAAACATTATCTAGTACTCTGCCTTTTAAATAAGGTGACTGTGGGAAAAGCTAGAAGATCTGGTCATTCTCTTCCCTTCCCAGCTGACTCACCAGGAAAGTGAGTCCTACCTCGCACCTGATGTCACTGGACTAGAGACCAAGTTGTGGGCTGGGTTTTTTTTGGCTTTATTTAAAGGGATTGTTCTGGGGAAAAGCTATCTGCCCAGCATGTTTTCACACAGTATTATGAAAGAGCAAGAGAAATGTGTCCAGCTCAGACGTTCACCTGAAGCTGCTTTACCTGCGGGGATACAGTGGGAAGAGGATTTCATTGTGCTTCCTAACCCCTCTAATCTCAAAGAAACACTCTGTGTGCCTCACAGTAGCTGCCATGCTATTTCCAATTTCTCCCCCCCCCCCCCCGAGAGCAGAAGGCAAGGAGTGGTTAATTGAGGAGCTTGACTTACTGATCTGTCCAGCACTGTAGGGACAAAATCATATCCAATCCCCTCCACCTCATATGTCGTCTTGTCAGTCTTATTCAGTTCTTCAGGTTCAGCAAGAATGGAGCCCTGGGGATCGACACCAATAATCTGGAGAAAGGGATTTCAGATTTGGCTACTGTTACACTGTTTTTTCAAACATAGCCATTAAATCAAAGTGTTATGTTAGGACTATTACCTCACAAAACTGTCATGCCGGCCATACAGATACAGGCTGTAGTCATTGAAATGTCTTTTTTTCCACCCTGTCCTTTGGCAAGTTCCCTTCTGCAAACTGCCTTGTTGCTCCTACCCCTCAGCAACTCATCCTACTTGGTCAAGGTGTGAGACATTGCAGGGGAAAGGCACAGCTCATTCTACGCAGATTTTATTTCACTAAATGGAAGGTGTTTGCCCTGATCCCACTTAGAAGTCAGATCTCTACCATTTTGTACCAGGAGCAAGCAGAAAGTCTCCTCAGTGTAACAAGGCACTATTGCTAAAAGCTAGTGTCTTGTTTCCATTGGAAAACAGAAAGCAGCCACTGAGAATCATAAGGTAACAGAGACAGGAACAATATGTGCCTATTGAGGGACACACAAATTTGCATGTCTTGGGGCAAGTTTCATTCGGCCAGAAATTCAGTGATCCCAGAGAATTACCCCTTGTAACAGTGAAGGGAAAGTGCAAACCTCTTTTGGATACAAACAGGTGTACAGAATATACAGATTAGGGAGAAGAACATTTTTCAATATGGGCCATATGGAATTTGTGGTTTAATTTTCAGGATCAAACCCCGACTTGTGTCACAAGTGAAAAGAGAATGAGGTGGCTTCCTATGTTTTTTTGTAAACAGCTCAAAACTGTCACCCAGCTCAGAACAAGCAGATGTGTCACAGGTAAGGATTAAAGTGCCTCAACAAAGATGAGAAAAATGGGACTTATTCCCACAAGGAACTTTGCAAGTCACTTACAGCTAGAAATAGTTACTAAGATGCTTTAGTTTGCCACTTACTTTGCAATCTGGGCATTTCTCTTTCAGCTTTCTTGCAATGCCAGTAATGGTGCCTCCTGTACCAGCTCCAGCCACCAGCATGTCTATTTTTCCTATTTTAAGTGAAAGGAATCAAATACAACCTTGAAAACATTCATTGGGATTACAGATAAAAATTTTATTGCAGACGAGGAATGCACAAGATATATTACTCTCTCCAATGAAAGCGCAGTTAACGTCAGAAAGGTGACAATGTAAAGTAGCCTTTTACCTCAAAGCAGGTGTATTCAGAGACCTAACTTCAGCCCTTGTTCCCCCTTCTCCCCCTCGTTTAGTGCAACAGGGCCCAGCTTTGTGACAGCCTTTTGTTTTCAAGGCTTTGGAGAAGGGCTGAGGGGTGTATGTGTCGGATTTGCCATCTGTGGATTTGTTTTATGATGTTTGGTGACAGATGTTGATCTATCCTTATTGTAGCTCTTTTTGTGCATTAATAGAATAATCAGGACTTGGCCAACAATTATTTTATCTGATTGTCTTTAAATGATTTATTACCAGAAATAAAAGAGCAATTCACTAACTCTTGGGCACTTATATAAAAAGTGTTGCTTACAAATCAAAAACATCCCAAGAAATAGGGCTTGATTCTGACCTCACACAGGTGTAATTTCATTGACTGAAGCAATGACATCAGATTTACACCTCTGACAGTGAGATCAGAATAAGGACCATTGACTTTATAAAATGGATTGAGAGTCAAGATGAGGTCTGAGATCAGAATGAGTCTTCAGTGATAGTAAAACCACTTTTACACTTGTAAACTGAGGAAATCTGACATGGGAAGCATGCAGAGACAAAACAAAAAAACCTCATTATATAATTCAGAATATAACTGCACTTTACATGCAGGTCATCGTCACTATCAAAATCTAATCTAGGGCTTTCTTACTGTAAATACAGAAATCCCACTGAGAAGCTAAACATCAGGTTTTATGACACAGACCAAGAAACCTTATGTGCAAGCTCCCTCTACTGGCTCCAAACACAACTTACTGGTAAGTATGAATACAATTGTGCCATGGTAAAAACATGCATAATTCCTGGCACTATGACTGGAAAATAAATAATTTCATGCTCAGGTCGTGGTAACCTTGTGGACTGTGTTGCCGCGCATTAACAGTTTGTTTTGATTTACTCCTCTTTGAAAATGGGACTAGATTCAAGTGAACTACCGTACTGTGAAGGCATGGCAACTGGGCCCACATAAATGGCAAAATTCCTGGTTCCGTGGCAGTGGTGATCATTGTGACACAATCACGTCCTTGTGAAAAAGCTTGGTTCCTAAACTATGTGTATTCCTGAGGACACCATCAATTGAGGAATGTCTTGTGATGGAGTAAGTGGACTTTACACAAAGTTTTAGTATTAAACTAAATTAAATTTAAATTAAAGATAAATAAAAAAAGATGAATAAAAGCCTCTCGTGTTCAGTTTAGACTAAGAACTAAGAGTCAAGCCTTTTTAAAAACCACTTCCCATTCATGAACACTCAAACTCCCTAGCTCTTCCACTCCTCTGAGCTATGCACACTTCTTCATCTAGGGGTAATCACTTTGCCTGGCCGGTCACAGTCATAGAAAGGTAAAAGCAGAACGTTTTTTAAAAACATATTTTTTTAAAATCCCACACTTCTAACTAGAAGTGTCTCTCATTTGAATTACGTAAACTTTACATAAACTATCTCAGAGCCTATGCAATTCTATACCTGAGAGCCTCGGTCTGCTTTCCACAGGAGGATGTGATTAAAACAAGAGCACTCCAGAGGTTAATTCAAAAGAATGAGCATACCTTCACACTGCTGCAGAATCTCCTCTGCTGTCGTGTCATAGTGTGCCAAGGGGTTACTGGCATTGCGGTACTACATTGAAATACAATGGAAAACATATGGAAACAGATCATCAAAAATCACATCCTGAGGAGCGAGTCAAAAAATGACCAGTGTTGTTCAAGCCCCACAATAACACTGAAGGCTCCCACCAGTTTCTAAACTGTTCAGCCATTTACCAATATTTTCTACCTTGGCCTAGAAGAGATTCCTGCAACTGCCCCAATTGAAAGCAAGTGGTATTTTTGTGCTAAGGTCCCCAACATCCCTGAAAGCCAAGGGCAATCTGCTTGTGGGATTATCTTCTGTAGAAATTTGAACTTTCTACAATTCCAATAGGCAGAATTGCCAACCTAGCAGAGAACGTTATCTTGGTCTTTCTGTAATCTATGCTAACATAGGGTGGTTCTTTCAGGGTGGATAAGAATAGATCATTTAAATATATATGTATATTTTTATTTAAAATGAGATTTAAATTAAACCTTTTTTTTAAATAAACATTTGAAATTATGGCAATGTATGTTAAGGCCTAAACTTACTATCATTATCAGTATCACTTGAAATAAATTAGAAATGTAATATTAAGCAGTATATGGTTGCTGCCAAAGTTTTAAGAAAGTCAAACCACTGAACTAGTGGAAGTCACTTGGCTAGTACCAGAAACTACAGTTTGAAGTGCTAAATCAGCTTTGGAGAGCAGTAGCCTTTTCTGCGGGTACAAGAGTATTTTCCTCATTTCAGTTTATTCAACTAGTTCAGTTCACTGACTAAATCATTTTAAATCAAGGCACTGACTTGGAGCTGAAAAAGCAGAGAAGTTGGTTTTCCTCTTCTGATCAATGAGCAAAAACTAAGTGTGAGAAAATGAGATTTACTACTTCTAAAATCTTGAAGGATATGGTGACCAGAAACAACCAGTTCAATTCACTAAGTACAGATGCTTCCCTTGTTTAAAAAATCAGTTAGATGTAAATGCAAACCATGTTTTACATTTTTTTCTTATGTATCCAGCACATTTAAAGTAGTTTTATTCAACTAACAAAACAAATGCTATTTTGCACATTTTAAATTCAATTTCAATTTCCATCCAAACAGAGCTGGACACAAATCACAGGTAAAAAAGTTAATCTAGTAAGTAAGAAATGCATCGTTCCATAACATCATAAACCAAATGTAAAAATTAAGCATCTGAAAGTACGTTAATCTTTGCACAATTATTAAGCAATTCTAGTAGATTGTCCTGGTTAGCAAAAAGACGACCCAAGTTTAGTTCAAAAGCTATATTTAATTGTAAACCAACATATTTTAATGGTTACCACCCAGCAAAAATCAATTTTTCTTTAGGAAAATAACCAAAAAGTATAACTACAAAACAAGATTCAAACTGATGATTTAAATCAGTATTTCTGGTTTGCTGATTTAAATCATGATTAAAATTGCTTCAATTTGAAAAGTCAGTTCACCCTGGGCTTTTTCTGCCACTCTACTGATCTGCTTCTTTTGCTGAGCTAAGGAACCTGGTAAGGTAACAGCAATTCACACTTTTAGATCCAGAGATCCCAGGTTCAATCTACACATACCCTCATCCAGGGCTGTTGTTACCCTTTTATCTGTGGAGTGCAGGAAGAGGATATTACCAATATTTCTCTCTATCCCACACATGCACCTCAGTTGTTCAGGACCTTACCTGGTCTAGGATATGGGAATTGGGTATTTCATTTTTCAGTTGCCATGCTACTCCCACATGAGATTCAGGCGAGTCAAATCTGGCAGTGGTTGGTGTCCTCACAATCTCAGCACCGAGAGCTCTCAGAACATCCACCTGAATCAAACAGAGTCAATCAAAAATCTCCATAGGCACAGAGACCCTTCTGGTATGCCAGAGGATGAAAAAAAGCCAACTATAAGCTTTACATAAACAAGACTGTGCATCTCTTCCATACCTACTGCTTAAAGTCTGTATCAATTCAATCTCCAGAAGCAAAGTGTTTCAGAACAGATGCCTCACACAAGTTAAACGCTATCCTCTCTGTCTTGGCTTTTTAAATGTCTAGTGGCCTGAAACACATGATCATTGTTGTTTGCCTACAAGGACACACGCTAGTATGTAACACCTGCATTTTCAGCTCAACCTAGTTGAAGATCCCCCCTGCTCCCCAAAAAATCTAATTAGTTCTGCTGGTGGAATTACAGAGCTAAAACAATTCTTATCAACACAGCCAGCAACACTGTTCCATTTCCACAACACTTATGTTTCGAAAGCTACGTGACGGATTTGACCTGAAAATGTAACATCCAATGGCAAATAAGAAGAGAGCATTTGGATACAGTCCGCTTGTCTGGAACATGAATCTAGGACTCTTACATTTCTACATACCTTTTTTGAGTGTGTAGTGAGGTGTTACTCCATGCAAAGTATTAAAAACATGTACATACGAGCTACCTTACAGACTAGTAAAGACACACCCAAGACTCCCAGTGCCATAGCCTAGAACCACCATTTTATTTCCAATGATATGTACAGTGCCTTGCTCACTAGGACCCACTCTTGGTTGGCTCACAGAGAGCACCATAATAAATATGTTAAAAATAAGTATTAAGTGCAGTAATTTCAACATATTATGCAGTAGATCTCCACTCAGATAGCAAAAAGGTAGATCCCTTAACATAGACATCCCCTTATACTTGCCGTCAAACCATGAGAAGTGTGATCTTTTGAAAAAGTCATTAGCTAAGGAAGGTTGGGTGTAGTCAGTGTTTAAGTAACAGGCCTCCAGGGCAGATCCAAGTGCTGAAGGATGTGGTGTGGGCAATTCAGCATGAAGCACTCTTCCTTTCATGTCAGAACTTTGCCCACGTGCCAGCAGAGTACCAGAGAGCACCTCTCCTGCTGGAGTCGCTGCCTTTTCAGAGGACATTGAAAATAGGTCCTAATCATTTGTGGGCATTAAAAATCTCATGTCGTTTTCATCACGAGTAGTGATGTTAGTTCCAATGGCCTCGCTTAGTTCCACTTCAGTTTTCCTTCTGCTACAGTTACTATCGTTTTAGGTGGGTGAAAATTTTTTTCTTCACTTGTTCTTGATTGTTTTAAAATATAGGAAATATAGGCAGATTTTAAGCTATTTACACCACCTCTAGCCCTCAAGATGGCTGAATTAGAACAATGGGGAAAGCAGTTCTCATCTGTGAAGTTGGTTGGGCACTTTGGGATCTCTGTGTGAAAGGCACTATTTAAATATATCAGTTGTAATGTTCAGGCACCTCTTCCAGCTACGTAGTGATTTTGTACCCCTAGGCCTGCCTGGGCTCAACAGCTGTGAAGATTTTACTCACCCAAGACTTGGGAATGGAAAATTCTTAACACAGCTGTGCCGATGCATAACCTGCTGCCTCCACACAGGACAGCCCTAATGCTCCTTGGTTCAAAGAATGAAATGTAAGGAAAAGAAACCTCCCCCACCAAGAAGCCTGTGTATAGTGCCTAGAGCTTAATCATGAACACTCAGCATTGTGTTCTTTGCCATCCAACCTAGCACTGGTGTAAGGGAACTACCTGGACTAAGATCATCTTATTCCCATGGTGAGGTTATGTGCTGCTCTGAATTTTCTCTTCCAAATGGATACCTAAAAATTGAAATCAAAGGAGCAGAGGCTCGATCCCACCATCTTTACTCAGGCCAACCTCTCTCTGACTTCAGTGGGAGTTCTACCCAAGTGAGCGGTGCAGGATCGGGATCAAGCACAGCAAGGCTGAAGTCATGAAGGCTAGAAACTGATCTCTTTCCACTGCTGCTACAATGAAGGGTTCCGTACTGATCTATTCCCCTTTGTCACTAAAGCTTCTTCAGCACATTTGGATCCAAATTTCCTTAAGCTGAGGAAAGAACATTTTTGCTTTGTGGCCACTTGCCATCACTTCCCACTGTGTAACCTGAAACAATACACTACAATGTAGCACCCTCTCTCCAATCTCACCATTCTACATAGAACATGATGTTAAAGCATCCAGTTCTTCAGCGGTCTCCACTGGCTTCTCTCAGACCCTCCATTCAGTGACAGTTTTTCCTTAGATTAAGTATCACCTCAATTTTCTGCTCGCATCTAAAGTCTTTCTTGTCACTGACACGAATTCTTTAAAAATTCCTACATGCAGTGGTGCTACAGCTACTGGCAGCATCACCTTTATAATTTCTGCCTTTTTGCTTTGCGACTGGCCTACCAATATTCCCCTTCAACATTGACAACAACCCCCTCTGCCCTCCCCCCACCTCAAGGAAATTTATACATATACTCTGACCAATTATTTAAAAAATATCTGACACATGGTAAATTGGTTTGCAGTGCCTCAGTATCCAATTTCACAGCCAAAAAGATGGCATCTTTCTCTCATCAGGATCTGAACATTTTGGACAAATTTATTTTTAATTATTGGCAATACAAGTAGTTCTGACCTTCTCCATGCTCATTTTCTCTGGCATCACAATGATGCAACGGTAGCCTTTCACTGCAGCAGCCAGGGCCAGCCCAATTCCTGGAAGCGGGGAAATACAGAGTATGTTGTAAGAGAAACAAAACCACAATGGTAGCTTCTGCATGTCCCAGTTTTAAGAGCTGTTCTCCCCAGGCTTGAATGCGGTATCACTGCAGAGACTAAAAAGGAAAAAGTTGCTACCCTCCAAGATAGTTGAAGAGCAGGACCGTCTGCTTTAAAAGCACCATTTGTCTCAGTCCCAGACCAAAGCCATCAACAAGGTGAGCAAAGAGGGAAATTTACAAGTTCTTGTTGCTGCCCCAGCCTAGTTTTTCCTCTGCCCCACCTCTGCCCACGTTACAGATTTAGGGAGTGAATAGAATTTCATAGATTAAAGCCAGAAGGCACCAATTAAAATAAATTTAGTCTAACCTCCTGTAGAATACAGGCTGTAGAACCTCACTCAATAATTTCTACATCAAGCCCATAAATTCTGTTAGAATTATCCTCACTTTTTTCTAGGCTGAATTTATCTAGTTTCAGCTTTCAACCACTGGACCTTGCTATGCTTTTGACTGCTCAATTAAATATCTGTTCACAGATCTCTTCCTCGGGTAGGTACTTGTAGACTGGGATCATAGAATATTAGGGTTGGAAGAGATCTCAGGAGGTCATCTAGTCCAATCCCCTGCTCAGAGCAGCATCCACACCAAATAAATCATCCCAGTCAGGGCTTTGTCGAGCCTGACCTTAAAAGCCTCTAAGGAAGGAGATTCCACCACCTCCCTAGGTAACCCATTCCAGTGTTTCACCACCCTCCTAGTGAAACAGTGTTTCCTCATATCCAACTAGACCTCCCCCATTGCAACTTGAGATCATTGCTCCTTGTTCGGTCATCTGCCACCACTGAGAACAACCAAGCTCCATCCTTTTTGGAAGCCCCCTTCAGGCAGTTGAAGGCTGCTATCAAGTCACCTCTCAACCTTCTCTTGGATAAATGAAGCTCAACCTGTTAGTTTCCCTCTCTCTCACCTTAAGGCATGTTATCCAATTCTTGAATCATTTCTGTAGCTCTCTTCTGAACCCTTTCCAATGTTATCAGATACAGCTGGCCAGAAAACTAGAACTCCATTTCACGAACAACGTTAAGGTTTTGGAATTTATTTTCATTCCATATCAGAGCAAAAAAACGGAGACCTTTTGAATTCCCCATACCCTCCCACTCCATTAAAAAAAGCGCCACCTCACAATAACCAATTGCCCAGTGGTCAGAGCACTCACTGGGGAAGTCTTCTTGCTCTCTCATGTCAGAACTGTCCCACCTCATGTAAATAATTAGATATATATTGTGCCAGAAAGAGTCTGGTGGTTAGAACACTTGCCTGGGATGTGGGAGATTCAGGTTCAAGCCTCTACTCTGAATCAGTAGGCATTAGGTATTCTGGGGTGGATTTCGCTAAGGAAGTTTTGTTGAGACATACACTTCAAAAAAAGTTTGGTTTTGAGAAATCAGATTTCTGATGAAAAGATACTTCATTGAAAAATTCCCAACCAGCTCGTCAACATCCACTCTAAAGTGATGACACCAGAACAGGACACTGTATTCCAACCATGGTCTTACTAATGCCCGATACCAAAGTAAAATCTGACCAACATTGACAATCAGAAAGACACTCTAAAACCCAAACTCTGTTACCCTACACTTTTAAGATATTAACATGAACGTGCTGCATATGTTAAACTAGGGAGCCAGGTGCAGGGGAGAGGAGAAATCCTATCCTCAGAGAAATTAGCTTAGTAGCTATGGGGCAGAGGCCAGGAGTGACCAGCAATTCCCTGTGCTGCTGTGACCCAAGAACTCTCCTGATGTCAACCAGAAATGAGGTGCAGGGGGGTTACCCTGATTCTGGGATGTACATTCTGGTTCACCAAAGAATGTCATGTCAGGTCTCAAATGAAAGTTGGTGTCACATTGGTCACAAATGTCACTGTGAAACACATGTACAGATACTATGTAGGGCAGTGGTCCCCAACCTTTTTCATCTGGCGGGTGCCAGACGAGCCACGGAGGACCATGGCGGTGGACAAGCACAGGCCGAAATTCCTCCAAGTGGCATTTCGGCGGATGCTCGACCGCCGGCCAGTTCGCAGGTGCACTTAAAAGTCATGGCGTCTGCAGGCACAGCGTTGGGGACCCCTGACGTAGGGAGTTATGTATGTATACTGAAAATATGTTCTTAAAGTCTTTATCAAGACTCGTGAAAAGCTGGTTTTCTGTCAGACAGAAGATGTCTATTCTCACACAAATTGAGTATCGTCTTGTTCACAATGGCTCCCCTATCAGCAGTCAGAACTGAATGCAAAGGAAGGATTGTAAAAAAGAACTAACAGGAAGAGAAACACAGCACAGGTAGAGAACCTTATCTGGAGGTGCATAACAAAGGTTTACTTGGGTATATTTGGGAAAGGGGCAACTGGAACACCCAGACACTCTTCACTGAGGAAGTAAGAGGACAACGCTTTTGCTTTCTGAAAAAGGGATCTCAACCAAGCGTGACTGAAAATGCTACAGAGGACTCTGGGTGAGATAACCTTCTGTAGACAGGAGGTTAACCTAGAAAGTGTGCTATGATTTCAGTTTATATGAAACCATTTGTTTCCAGTATCCTTACTCACTATCACTTGAATCCTCTAGACCTGCTATTTCTGTGAGTGTTCGGTGGATAAGGGGCTGGATACTACAGGGAATGCTCAGAGGGGGCTTGGGAGTTTGTGTGTGTCTATTTCTACCAGAACAGACAAAAGAAGGCCTGAAGAGGCCTGGAAGGCAGTGCTTGTTCTGTTACAGATTGTTGGTTTCAGGAGCTGATCCACAGCAGGTACTGACAAGACTCCTTCACTCTAGGGCAGGTGGTGGTGATGTGCCTCAAAACCCTCATTACCCCAGGCAGCATCACAGCTGCCTACCCTAGGCCTTGCCTCCATTCTTCACAGCCTTTAGTAAAGCAAGACAGTCTTCACAGAGAGGAGAAGTCCTTTATCCTGCACATTCCTCACGGTCTCTGCCATTCTACCCCACAGATTCCATGGCAAGAAGGACATTCTGATTTAAGACACCTAGTCCTGTTAGTGTAACAGAACATCGTGTCAGCTATAGCCAGCTGTGTCACCACAGGTAAGGAGTCAGAGGCATGCAAAATACAGATCCAAACTCATAGGTCTCAAAAGTGGGATTCAGACTGCAGTTCCAGCCTTCAAAGGGTGAGTGCTGAAAACAGAGATGTATCTAGATAATCACCCAGTGTTTCTGCTAGGATGTCGTGTGCCTACCAAAAGCTCTAACCTTAAAGCTATTCTTTTCTTTCCTTTCCAGACCTCACTCCTGCTTGTGGCTGCAGAGCTGTATGAAATTAACTTGTGCTGAGCTATCAGCAGCTCTTGCAAGCTAAGCAGGGTCCAGCTGTGTCAGCAATCAGATGGGACACCTCTGAAGATCAGCTCTGTGCTGCTGGACGTGGTGTTGGCTATTCAATAGGTTCACCGCAGAACTGGTGCCTCAGAATAATGCTCTGTACTACCTGAAGTCATTCGTGCAAATTGTACAGCTAAGCACCTCACCACTTGGACGCATATGGCTCTTTCCACAAGCACAACCCATGATGTCCTGGGCAAATTCCAGCTTTGGGTACTCTATTATGTGATACAGTAGCATCTACAAGCCCCACTCATGGACCAGGAGCCAATTCATTCTGCCCCCCTGCATCCTCTCTGCAGTTTCAGTTGGATACAAGATTATAGAATAAAGGTACAAGTTAGCAATCCTTGTGCTTCAGAGCAGAAGCTGAAAATGAATTCCAGACTGCTCTCATCGACTATTCTGCTCCCCTCCCACTCACTGAATAACTTCAAGATTACACCTTCCTCTGAAGCATCCAGCATCAGCCACTATCTGAGACAGGATGCTGGACTACTGATCTATTCCTATGGACTAAGAGATATGAAAGATGGTCTACTGGACAGGGTGCTAGACTGACATTTAGTAGACCTGAGTTTGAGTCCCAGCTCAGCCTCATGTGACTTTTGGAAAGTCACTTATAATCTGCTCTGGACAATGGAGAAAATACTTCCCAACCTGATGTGGGTATAATGAGGACAACAAAGTGCTCTAGTAATTGCGGGGTGCTCAGGTACTAACTTCTATATACATAAAAGTAAGCATTAGTCCCTGCAACCTTAACACTACTTCCCACCCACTCTGAGCAGCACCAAGCATCGTATTTTCCTTCCTCAGATAGATCCTGAGCTGGGAGCAGAACTTCTGTGAGGTTTTCTCCTCCTGTCAGGCAAGGATGCATTTTCTCTTTTGAATGAGCAGCTGTCTCTGCTCCAATCCCTCCCTTCCCTGTTCCATGGAAGCCTTCAGACCATGTTCCCACAGTGCTTAGCAATCTCACTGTGACCTAGAAATTCCTACCTGTGTTTCCTGATGTTGGCTCAATGATAGTGTCCCCAGGTTGCAAAATCCCAGCTCTTTCTGCATCCTCCACCATCCTCAGGCTGATTCGATCCTTCACGCTCCCCCCAGCATTAAAGTACTCGCACTTTGCCACTAGAAACATAATAGTCAAATGTGGGGGGGAGGGGGTTGTTTGTTTTTGTTTTTTTAAAGAGGCACTACAGTGTTCACCAGAGGAATTCTG
Organism: Gopherus evgoodei; assembly: GCF_007399415.2. Classification (NCBI taxonomy): domain Eukaryota; kingdom Metazoa; phylum Chordata; order Testudines; family Testudinidae; genus Gopherus; species Gopherus evgoodei. Next base: position 159,211,058 of record NC_044322.1, on the reverse strand, counting down.
ACTCCTTACTTAGATCCAAAAACACTCCAGCTAAGATCATTTTTGCCCAGTTAAACACCCCCACCTCTCAACAAGACAATGGACAAGTCAGCATTTCCAGGGTCTTTGGCCAATTTGATACATTTCACAGCTGACCACAGGAACAAGAAGCCCCACACTGTGTCAGTTTCATCTTAATCAGTAGGTCTCTCCTTTTGTCCTCTTTTCTCTGCTTGTTACGCTGAGGCAGAGGATCAGAGAGGATTAAAAAAGCCCAAGTGTAGCTCAAACCAGGAGAGGGGACATGAGGACAGGTTAGGGTGCTCTACCAGTACCATTGGGAATTTTTTAAATAGGTCATTCCCTCGCCAATGAAGGATTGTTCCCTACTGCATTTTCCACCTCTTGGGAGCTTAAGCTAACTTTTAAGAAGTCCATGCTTTAATTTTAGAGCATTTCTCTAAGTTTCAGCCCTTTGGACAACAGTAAACAGAAACTCTTAATCGTCTTCTGTGATGATCCCCTCCATGTATTTTTACGCTATTACCATGCATCAGTCATTGTTTAGCTAAGCTACGCAGACTGTAGTTTGTTCTTTTAAATCTTTCCTAAAAAGTCAGCCGCTTCAACCATTTCATCATTTGCACTGCTCTCTGGTGACTATTCTGCAGCCTCATTCTGAAGTGCCCAGTGGCAACGCCAAGAGCTGGTTGAAAGTTTCATTTGAAACATTTTGGACCAAAAATGGCTTTTTAATCAAAATGAAATGTCATTGGAAAATGTCCATTTTTGATGTGTAGCGTGTGTGGTTTTCTTTTTGTTTATGCACACGTGTGCGGGGGGAGGAGGTGGCAGAGGTAATCAAAACATAAGAACCCAAAAACTGAAGAATTTTCTTTTTCTTTTTGCAACTGAAAAACATTCATTTTTGTCAACCTTTTCACAGGAACAAAAAGCATTTCCCAACCAGCTCTCGTGAACACTGTTAAATAGGGTGATCTAGATTTCTGAAGAAACATCTCTTGCGCAATATCTGAAGATACATTTCTAACTTCTGTCTGCAGCAGGTACTCACAGAGTTCACATTTGAGTCCAAAGAACTTTCCAATCCTGTTGATTTGTACCATAGGAGTATCACCAATTTTCTTCAGAATGTTTGGCAGGATGTTTGGAGACTTTGACCTAATGCACACATGCACAGACACATCGATCAGTTCTTGACGGTAACACTGGGAGGTCACATGCTTATTTCGGATGTTCTTTTTAAACATACAGAAGTTTGCAATAGAAAGGACTTTCCAAGACAGCATAACCCTGATCCAAAACTTTTGGAGACTCGGACATCAGTGAAATGGTGTGGATAGCACAAGGTACACGTATTTACCTCAAGCAACACATAGTTCAATGGTTTTCAAATTTTTTTTCTGGGGATCCAGTTGAAGAAAATTGTTGATGCCCACGACCCAACGGAGCTGGGGATGAGGGGTTTGGGGTGTGGAAGGGGCTCAGGGCTGGGACAGAGGGTTGGGATGTAGGGGTGAGGGCTCTGGGGTGGGACCAGGGATGAGGGGTTCAGGGTGTGGGAGGGGGCTCTGGGCTGGGGCAGGGGATTGGGGTGCAAGAGGGGGGCACGGTTCTGGGCTGGGGTGCAGGCTGTGGGATGGGACTGGAGATGAGGGGTTTGGGGTGCAGGAGAGGCTCTGGGTTTGGGAGGTGCGAAGGGCTGGAGCAGGGGGTTGGGGTGTGGGGTTGGGCCATGGACTTACCTCTGGTGGCTCTCGGTCAGTGGCGCAACCGGAGTGCAGAGGCAGGCTTCCCACCAGTCCTGGCACCATGGGCTGTGCTGTGTCCCAGAAGAGGCCAGCAGCGGGTCTGGTTCCTAGGCAGAGGCGGCTTCCCCCAGTTCAGAGTGCAAAGCTGGTGCTCGGGGCAGGAGCTGTGCACGGAGCCCTGTGGCCCCCTGCTTAGAAGCCGGACCCGCTGCTGGCTGCTTCCGGGGTGCGGCACAGTGTCGAAACAGGTAAGCACTAGCCTGCCTTAGCTGGACAGCACTGCCAATGGGATTTTTAACATCCCGGTTAGTGGTGCTGACCACAGCAACCCAGTGCCTGACGTGTTCCGACCCAGTACTGGGTTGCAACTCGAAGTTTGAAAAATGCTGATGTAGTTTATTGTGTTCATTACCAACCACTTAAATTTAAATTTTTCACCTGATCAGGGCAATTGCTTAATAGGTTACTTAACATGAGTTAACTCTGGGTACGTGTACACTAGCAAGTTTCTGTGCCACAAGTTATACCACTTATTACAACGCTGGAATGAAACTGCTGTTGCGTGTCCACACTGTGCTCCTTGTGCATCCACATTAGCAGCTCTTGCGATGGCAAAGACAGCAGTGCATTGTGGTAGCTATCCCACTGTGCAACTGGCTGCAGGGTGCTTTGGGAAGGGCTTGCAGTGCCTCATGGGCCAGGCACAGCATCACATGAGGCAGGCTTCCCAATCCCATTGTTCCATGGGCATCCTACTACATTGCCAGCTGCTTTTCAACTGAAGTAGTGGGGCTAGGGTGGGGGAGGGGAACAAGTCCTCTGGCTTATTCAGCTTCTTAAAGCGAACAGTTAATGGGAAGGGAATGTCTGTACATCGTTAACAATGTTCTTTGTTTAGAAGAGTTGGAAATCTTCTTTATTAAACATCAAGAACAGGCTGTTCTAACTTGGAACGGGTACGTTAATTTTAAGGAAAGAGGTGAAAAGGAGTTCTCTGCATCTCAAATTAGTAATGAGGGGGAGCAGGGAGGGAATTTATAAGATTTCAGATGTTTTCTCCTTCTAGCAGATATGGGCTACAATAAAAAGCATATTTTCTGGAGAGATATACAGGGAGAGGGAGATAAAGAATGATTCCCAGGTCAAAGGCAAGGACTACAAAGCTGCGATCCACAGCCTGCTATGCTCACACCATCTGAAGTAGGTTAGGATAAATATCAGACCTTCCAGGGAAAATGAATGCTTCAGTCATCTCTGCTGAGCATGCATATATAATCTCTATCAGTGCCACTACTGCTCCAAGCCATGGTTTGTCAACAAAAGCAGACTGGAAATAGTCAGACTAGATCAGTGATTTTCAACCAGTTGTCCGTGGACCCCTTGGGGTCTGCAGACTATGTTTAAGGGGTCTGAGAAAGGTGGTTGTTGCCATAGAACGGTGGTTTTTCAACCTGGGGACCGCAGACTATGTCTCAGATTTCCAAAGGGTTGTGCACTTCTATTTGAAATTTTTTAGGGGTCTGTAAATGAAAAAAGTTTGAAAACCACTGAACTAGATGATCTAATGTTCCTTTCTGGCTGTATGAATCTATAAAATGCTGAGCACAGATTAATGCTGCAATTACAGGTAGGTGTGACCAAATTCCTGGTGAATTTATTCATTTCTTGCATGCATTTTTGGGGAGGGCAGGTTAAATAGCACCATTTAGGGGAGATGAATGTGAATGTGTAAATATGAGAAAGCAAAAAGAACTGTTAAACACAAAAGATGACCTCCTGACCCCACTGAAGTCAATGGGAGTTTGCCTCTTTTATAACATAAGCTAGGTTTAAACATATTAATTGATCTTGCAACTGCTGATTACAGATATCAGATAAGGAAGTGTTCATATGCAAAATCATGCCATTTTAACTAATACAGCTAAAAAAATTCACACCTTTAGTTACACCCGTGCAGTGTTCTGAGGGGACAAAGTCTTGGTTAACACTGAAAGGTAACAAGGAAAGAAAGGTATCACTTACAAAGTGAGGTGATAATGAGGGGATTCAGAGGGGGGTTTCCCAAGCTCCCAGGTACATTTGCTAGGGGTGTCAGGTCGGATCCACTTTCTCCCCTCACTGATGTTACAGGGCTCCTTCTCCAGCCCTCCATTCAGCATGCATTTAGCAGAAAAGTGAGGGCAGGAACCGGTGTCCATCTCTGCTTCTGGAGGAACTGAAGGCATCGTGTCTTTGAAAAGGAAAGAAGAACGTGCCATTATTCAGACTCACTTTGAGCATCCTCTGAGAAGCAAAAGGATTACCTCAGAGCCACCTGACATAAGCAGCAGACTACTTTAAATCCTATTTTGTCACGATGCTACAGATTATTATGGAGGCAACCGAACATAGGAGCAATGTAGGCTTACACCACATACTGCTACTGTCTTGCTTTCATTATGACACACAAAGCTGAAGTCTTCTGGAATCTTCTGCTTTCCCCCTGTTCATCCCATCAGAGGAGGGGCTCAGTCTCACGCTGTTCTAGTATCAATCTCTAGTGAGACAACATAGCCTAGCTGTCTAAACATGCAGCCGGAGCCAGGAACTTCTGAGATCTAATAATGGCTCTGCTGCTAACTCTCTTTGGGGGGCTTGGGCAAATCACTTAGCATCAGAGTCTTAGGCTATGTCTACCCTATGACTTATGTTGGAAAAACTCGTGTTGCTCAGGGGTGTGACTAGCACACCTCACCGAGCAACACACACCTCTACCCTGCTATAACGCGACCCGATATAACAGGGGTTCATGTATAGCACGGTAGCAGCAGGGCTCTGGTGGCGCTTTAAAGGGTCCGGGGCTCCAGCTGCTGCAGAGAGTCCAGGGCCCTTTAAATCACCGCTGGGGCCCTGCCGCTGCTACCCCAGGGCTCGCCAGCGATTTAAAGGGCCTGGACTCCCCGCAGAGGCCAGAGCTCTGCCACCCTAGGGCTGCGGCAGTGGGGCTTGGGCCGCACTTTAAAGGGTCCGAGGCTCTAGCTGCTGCAGGAAGCCTGGGGCCCTTTAAATTACCATCAGAGCCCTGCCGCCCCTACCCCAATATAACAGGGTTTCTGCTATAACACGGTAGGGATTTTTGGCTCTCCACAACCGCGTTATAGCAGGTAAGTGTTGCTGGGTTAAGCAGCAGTGTGCACAGCACTATGTCACAGAGAGACCATCTCCTTCCGACATAGCTACTGCCAGTCGCGGAGGTGGTTTTATTGTGTCAATGGGAGAGCTCTCTCCCGTCGGCACAGAGCAGCCACACGAGTGATCTTAGAACTGCTTCAATATAGCTGTGCCACTGCAGGCTCGCTAGCGCAGACATAGCCTTAGTTTCTCTATACATGAAAAACAAACAACATACAAGGATCTTTTAAGGGCTGCTTAGGGTTTGTGCAGCACTGCGATAACAGTAAGAGTTATGATCATGGTTCAAGCTGTGAAGGGTTTATAACTTAAATGGGAAGTTGGGCTTGGCTTTGGTGCAACACTGAGTGGCAAAATTTGTGACCCCATCCTGTGCAATGAGAACCGCATGAGGACAGGCTGGTATTAATTAGAAGATGCCCACAGTTTACAGCAGGTAGTGTCCAAAGATCAAGAGACAAGACTGATGAAGCAGTAGAGCAGGGGTAGGCAACCTATGGCACGCGTGCCGAAGGCAGCATACGAGCTGATTTTCAGTAGCACTCACACTGCCCGGGTCCTGGCCACCGGTCCGGGGGGGGCTCCACATTTTAATTTAATTGTAAATGAAGCTTCTTAAACATTTAAAAAACCTTATTTACTGTACATACAACAATAGTTTAGTTATATATTATAGACTTATAGAAAGAGACCTTCTAAACAACGTTAACATGTATTACTGGCACGCGAAACCTTAAATTAGAGTGAATAAATGAAGACTCATCACACCACTTCTGAAAGGTTGCCGACCCCTGTAGTAGTTTCCCTCCCAATAAAAAACAAACAGCCCACCACCGCATTCTGCCCCCAAAGATCTAGGATCTCCCCATCCCAAGCAGACGGCTGGCATGTATATACCCCACTGATCAGACAGCAGTGCTGATTGCCTTTAGACACAGCTGCATTTAATGTGGCTGTGCTGTGGGCAGAGAAGGAGGGCAGGGAATGGTCATGCTAGAGAGGCAGTTAGTTTCACCACTAGACAGGAGAGATCCTCAAAGGGTGGGTGAAAGTGAGAGAGCGCTACCATAGAAGAACTGATCCAGCAAAAACCCAGAATCACCCCTGAAAATTCTGCCTCTGGGGAGGGCAGGGGAGCTGGCACCCGCCCTCTCTGCAGCAAGGCAATGAGGGAAACTAACCTGGACATGGGGAGAAACATTAACAAAATCTACAAAGAAAAATAAAGCCTGGAGCTGAATTGCTTCCAACACCAAGCTCCACAGGAAAGTGCGGCAGGCTAGCAGGGCTGGTTTTATGACGGTTTATTTCTGACTATATTTCTTGTGAGAGTCACTCACCAATAGGGAATAAGCAGTAAGCTCCATGCAGATGGTTAACAGGTCTTATTTTAGGTCATCTGTCTACAAACCACCCCCACCACACACACACACACCGACATAGCTTTTTTGGGGAGGGTAACTGAATCTCTCTCTTTTCCAAAGGCATTCTCACGGGAGGGGACATAAGAAACCCCATTGCTTGAACATATCGATTTAAAAAAAGGATTATATACCCACTACATTTGATGGGCATAACAGGTTTGCCTTTTGCTCTGGGAGTTATTTTCTAGAGACGTGCTAAAACCAGACCCTCAAACCTCTTTAAATTTCTGGAGGGTGAAGAGAATCAGATCTCAAATGCCAGATCCAAATTTCTCTGTTATGATTTTGGTTCCAGATCAGAATGGCTTGAGAAAGCCATTCCTGTGACACTGTCTCTCACAATGGCAGGAATCTCACAATAGCAACTAATCCTATGAAAATTTGGACCCAGCAAATCTAAACCCTGGTCCTGATTCGGCTTTGAATTTGACCACCACCCTAAAACTAATTTGGATCAAAGCACTCTTCTTCATTTTATCTCCATTATTTCCCTCTGGACCCCTTCCCAGATCTCTCTGCCCAGGATAAACCTAGAAAGATAACATCTGTCAGTGGATTCTAGGATGTGCATCTGTATTAGGGTGTCATTCAGCATGGAAGGTAAATAATTCAGAAGAATCAATTAATCAATATGCTCTTCAAGTTTAATTATCTTAACTTCATTTGCTGCATTAGGCCATAATGCATTAGCCATCTGCAAGGGTAGAATACTGGCAGCAAACAAAACTGTTGGAAAAGCTTCATGGGGTGTTCGCTGACTGAGTTTCATTTTTCACTTCTACAGACAGGCTCAAACCTCAGATAAAGTCACTCACACATCAGTGACTGGCCAAAATTTTAAAAAGTGACTAGTTATTTTTGGGTACCCATCTTGAGACACCTTGAAAGGGCTTGACATTTCCAGAAGTGCCGAGCACCCACCTTCTAAACCAGTTCCTTTAAGTTGTCTCAAACTGGCTACCCAAAACCTATTAGTCACTTGGAAAATGTTGGCCAGTGTGTTTATTGGTGTCAAAACGACTGCAGGCTCTGCTCTGCAGAAGCTCTGGCCTTGGGAGAGAGGGTGGTGCGCCTCAACCAGGGCCAGTGCAAGGATATTTTGCGCCCTAGGTGAAGCTTCCACCTTGCGCCTCTCCTCCACCCCTCCCCTCGAAGCATCACTTATTATAAACTTTCAAAAATGAATACTGCATAATGTGGCATTGTTCATTAGAATCAATACAGATTTGGCTTGAAAATTTAATTTAGCCTACATATTTAATGAAAATAAATGAATAACCTGACAGGGTGTGGGGCTGGCTGGGTTTGGGAAGAGGAGTGCAGCAGGGGCTGGTTGGAAACAGGGCAGGGGGTGTGGGGCTGGCTGTGGGCAGGGCAGGGGGTGGCAAGTACCAGGGCCCCCATCTAGATATTCTGCAGCTCTATGCAGCCCCCTGAAAGGGGTGGTGCCCCAGGCTTCTGGGGGGGGAGCAGCGGGCCTGGCTGGCAGAGGGAATCACCCCCCAGCGGCGGGGCTGGGGCCAGGTCTCTGTGTGTGCAAGCCTAGCCCTGCTGCAGAGCTTGGGGGAGTGTGGGCGGGGGCCCTGGGGCAGACCCAGAGCAGCAGGGAGCAGTGCAGTGCCCTCCAGCAGCCAAAGGAGAAATGACATCACTTCCTGGCCAGCCCGAGCTGATCAAAGCCGCAGCACCCTCCCACACAGCGATGGGAAGAGGGTTACATGTTTAGCCAGCGTCACGTGAGCATCCCAGACATTTTGGGTACTGCTTTTTGGCGCCGTCAAATCTTGGCACCCTAGGCAGCTGCCTAGTTTGCCTAGTGGTTGCACCATCCGTGGCCTCAACTAGGACCTCACTAGCAGAGCAGTGCAGGAAAGGTTGGACAACAGCTGGTCATAATATGCCTGGCTTTAAACCCTCACTTCCACAAAAACCTCTCAGCATAATTAACCTGTCTCAAGTGCAGGCCAACAGGATATGTATCCTGAAAATAAAATATTGTGCATATGACTGAAAAAATGTGTTCATAAGAAAGATCCTAATTCTGCATTTAGGCCAAATTATTTCCTGACAAACCATAAAGCCCCACTGATTTCAAGGCAGGACAGAATTTGGCCCCTTCAAAAAATTTAAACTAGTTATGCTATACAAATAGTAACTCCTGTGAGGTGCCACACCCACACACAGCTGTTCAGATACCTTTATGCATGTTCTGCTGCATTTTTCTTATTTTGTTTATAATTTAAATGGATTTTAGACTTTAACAAGGTTGCTAAGTTTTCTGCTGATATTATGCCCAAGTTTAAAAGCTCTCCCACCTCATTTCTCAGAAACTCATTGTAACTTTAGCTTAAAACAGAAGCCTCCCAGTTTGCCATGTTCCTAAGCATAGATTTAATCCCACAGAAATTTGATCCCCCTCTAGGAATCTTATTACTATTCATCAAAGTAGAATCTTTTTCTTTCGGGCTTCAGGGCACAGGGGTTAAAATATCCCACCATTAAGCCTTCCGTACTGGATACTGCAAAACAAAGTGGACAGGATTGGTAAATAGGATTAGTAACAGTTGTGTGGTAGGGATATCAGATAAATCTGGAAATTCTGTTAAACAGCGGTTGAAAGATTCTCTAATATGGGAGAACAAATTAAGCCCTCTTATATTACTGCTTGCCAAGATACTGCCACATTGCCCTTACTGATAGCGTATCGGGGCAGTTGGCTACACCTGTCTCTTTCTCCTCTAGCCCAGCTGCTCAATGCTCACTTGGATCCAGGCAAAGTCTACACGACAAAGGTTGGTGGGTTCAAGTGATGTCAGCATACAGCCACTGACTTTTGTCTACCACTCAGGCACATGGACAAGCAGGCGCTTGCATCAGAGCTACACATTCTCACCACGAGTGCCTGTGTTGATGTAGAATGCATTGCACCTTGTGTAGGTATCTTAGTAGACTATGTTACTTTCCAGCTCGATGCTTTATGAAATACTGGCAAGTCGCCCAGAGATCCTGTTCCCACCTTGCCACTTTCTCCATCGCATACTTGTCGTGCCTTTTTAAAAAAGCCACACTACCACACACCGCTTTTCAGGCTCTACCATACCTCTGACAGAAGCACAGACCCTGCGCAGCTCAGCACAATTCTTACAAGCATTGCTAATACGGGGGGGGGGGGTACAATTTGCCTGTTTAAATTACAATGATTTAGACATTTTATGTAGGGTCTTATTTTTGCAGACTCAATAAAAATGTACAGTTGTAGGGTGGTGCCCCTGGCCCCCACAGATCCCCCTGGTGCTCACTGCATCTCCTGACTCTCACATTGCTTCCCTGGGCCCTGCTGCTTCCCCCACCATTGCCCTGAACTCCCTTCCATAGTCTCAAACCCCAAGCTCACTCTGCTTCTTGCCTCTTGACCACAGCACTAGGTATAGCCGCAGATGAATCTGGGGGGGAGGGGAAGAGCTGATGCCCACCCCCAGAATCCCATGACTGAAGCCCACCCCTGGACACTGCAGGGAGGAGCTGCTGCTTTGCCCCTCCACCATCTCTGCCCAGGAGGCAGTCATGGCTGCAGGAAAACCCCCTGGGGCCACATGCAGCCACGGTGGCTGCACTTGAGAAATGCTGGCTTTTAAGACCATTTTAGTAGTCTTATGTTGCTTATTGTCTCTCTCATGTGATCTTATTTGCTTGTACTTCGTATGGGTGAGTTTCAACCTCCTTCTACGTATTCTGTAATGCTTGGGGTAGACTAAGCAAGATACTGAGTTTCCAGAAATGCATCTTTATTGTGTGCAAAGAAACAGGCAACAAAACCAAAGACCAAATAAACACAAGATTAAAAACCTTATCAACATTAACTTGGTGAACTGTATTTTAAGCCCCCAGTAAAAATGGAATTAAAAAAGTAAAAACATCCATGTCCATGTATGTAAAACCTAACACAGTGTAGTAAGTTATGGGAACACATGCACAGACTGGTTTTCACAGCTCTGTGTATATGTAGCTATTGCACTCTTTGTTGTCCCCTGTGCTGTGGAGTGGTAGGGATAAGGAGATACACCATGCTGCCACCTGGTGTGTTGGGGGTGTAGGGAGCAGTGACCATGGAGTTCTCAGAAGACTGGAAGGCTGTTGACTTCAGGGTCTTTGGGCATGAAGGTGGATAAGGCTCTGCAACACTGAGTTTGTTGCCAGAGTAATCCCATTATATCTGTGTGCATTTTCCAATGCGTCTCTTGGTCCTTTTGCTTTTCCTGCAGTAACCACTCTCTCTCCATTCCAGACCTTTCCCATGGTCATGGGGCCTCTCCAAGCACTGCATTCACTGTCTGAGGCCATAGAGGATTGGAGAATCTCACAGAACAGATCCTCCTAGTCCTATTCTTGCTCCTCCTGTTGAGGGTCCAACGTTCAGCAGATGCAGAGGGGCACCCCTTGAGACCACCACACCTCATGCTGCTGATGAAAACAGATAAATGCACCATTAGATTTGCAACCACCACAGAAAGGGAAGGAAGTGTCAGAACTCCTTTCCCTATGTCCCATAAATACCTTTAGAAAACACTAATCGTCATTTCAGCTTTGGAGCTTATCATTACAGCACCATTCTGCATCTCAAACCATAGTCAGTATGCCCTAGTGGGGCAGGGGAGGGGGAGGAAAGAGAGAGAAGAGGACTGTGGAAACTATAAAATGTTTGGCTCACCTACCTGGTATGGGTACAAGGAAAGTGCTGAGAATGCTGGCAATATTTTCCACAGGCAACGGCAATCTGGGCGGATATTAGCTCATGAGAGAACAGAGAACCCAGCTGCTAGCAGCATCCCAAAGCTGCCCGTGGGCTCCAAGCCTGTTTTTGCCTGGCACTATTGCAGTACTCATCACAGAGGGGCATGGAAAGTCTGCTATCTTAGAAGAAACAAGGCTGCCATTCCTAGAAATCTTTGGGAAAGGACTGTAAAGTATCTCCACGTACATTTCACTAAGGTCTCAAGGATACTCAAAAACGGACAACCCTATACAGATAAAGTACTTTGCCTGGGCTCTCTGCCTAGTTCAACAAGCTGAAGAACTGAAAAGCAGATGCCAACTACCTCTGTTTGTCCTGTGTTCGGGTAGAGGTAGAACACTGATCTGAAAGGGACTGTGTAATACAACTGCCATAACAGTGTTTTTTAATTTATTCCCTATTCCCATTACATTAGGGAAGAAAGCCTTCAAAAGAGAGTGCCTTTGTTCTAAGATTGAGGGTGGGATGGATGCCATTTCTAAATGGGAAGAAGGGCAGAGAGGGAGGGAAGTGAAGTTTTGGGCAATGAAAAGCAAAAAACGTGAAAACAAAAAGGAAAAATGCATGCAGGCACTTACCAGACTCCCTTCTCCTTCACCAGCAGGTTCATCCACACTTGTGTGGAGGGGATAGCTCAACTTTGGCCAAGTTTCAGACAATTCCTGGCTTGCAGCATGCTTTTGAGTCCACTGTCGAATCTTTATGTCCCCATCCATCCACCTCCTTCTCCTGCTGCTGGCAGGAGTCTCCACCTTGGGCTCCTGCAAAGTGACCATAGTGGTCTGCAGGGTGCTGGTGGGACTGCTGCCAAGTATGGCATGCAGGTCAGTGTAGAAGCAGCTGGCCTGCAGGACAGCACCAGATTTGTTGCTGCCCTCTCTGGCCTTCTGGAAACCATGACTAAGTTTCTTTGCTTTCACAGGACCCTGCTGCTCATCCCTGTTTCAGCATCCCCCAGAGCGATCGGCGCACTGAGGTTAATACTTCTATGGCTGTTCAGTAGCTGTGCTTACGCAGCCTTTTCTCCCCACAGTCCAAGGGGTTCCCATGATGTTTTGTCTGCTCTAGCAGCTAAGGAGCTCTGCATGGTTGGACGCCCACAAGGGTGAGCTGGTAGGTGTAGTCACCAAGGCAAGCCATCAGGAAACAGCATTTCAAAAATCTAAATGGGCTGGCGGGGGGAAGAAGGGAGCACAAGAGGGCAGCAGGTTTTGGGTTTCTATTACCTCTGGGCAATGGTGTTCAAACCTGTGACCAGAACAATGACTTTTGCAGGAACAGGGGTATTGTGGGACAGCTACCAGAGGACTCTCAAAAGTCAACACAAAAATACAGCAGCTACACTTGCACTGGGTCAGCCTAAATAGGTTGACCACAGCTTTACATCACACAGGGAGGTGGTGTTATTGTTAGGGTGTCCATCCCATTCTTTGACTCTCTTATGTCACTGATTTGTCACATGGATAAGGGAAGGCCAAATCAAACCTTTGCAGAGTAGCACTAAGCAATGTAACTGTTGGTTAAACTTTGTTTTCAGTGTAGAATTCAGCCTGAAGAAATGTAGCTTTTTAACAAGCTAACCAGAAGCTTAAAAAAAACAAACAAACAACTTCTTTTATGTTGTCTTAAGACTGCAATGAATAGCACATCTGAAATAAAAATCATGGATATGGATTCTTCTTTGAGAGTTGGTTGAATATTTATCATGTTTTAACAGGCAGTCTCCCCAGCTCCCCCGGCAGGGCTTTGTTTTTGCATTTGTAACATAGGTAAGGAGATGCTAGGAAGAACTGAGAAAGAATTCTGGAAACGGAAAGGTTCATTAATGGCTAAGTATACAGCAAATGCTTACCACACATGAACACAAAGATGTTTTACTGCAAAGAAGGTTCATAGAGTACTGTGTGCAGGGGAAAAGGTCGGCTTTAAAACATGGTAGCCAGCTCCTCCTCATCCCAATTTCTTAAAACTTATGGAATTTATTACATCCATTCCTATCTCTAATGTAGAGTGAAAAGATTCTTTTCCTCGTGTAAACAGATCTGGACAGATTAACAGAATCAATATTTAGTTGGTTTCTGCAATGTTAAGCTTCAAATTAGTTTTAATTTCAATTGCACATGTACACAGTTTTATTAATTGATTTTAAAAGAAATGTATTAAAACTGATAACTAATTTTAAAAACCTTAAAATTGCAGCTTGTGGTAACTGCATTGTATATTTGAGGGCAACATAAATGAACACCCAAGGAAAAAATACACAATATGCTAAGGGAAATGATATTTCTCTAAAATGTTGTTTAAAATAAATTGTTTGTCCCTTATTTTTCATGTGGTTCCCCTATTTACATCCAACAAAGGTAGATACATTTATTGCGTTGCTGTAATAAGGTGCTTACATTGGCAGGAGAAAAATTTTGGCTTAAGTACATACACAACAACTAGGATGACGCAAGTTGCTTATGCCCACCAAACTTTGCAGGGCAGAGCAGGCCCCAACAATTAGGGCCTTCCCTTGCTATTCTGGGGCCCTACACAGGCCCACCATGGGGATGGGGGCAGGCCTTTATGAGGGAGCGGGGAGGCTGTCGCCAGTCTCTGCAGAAGGGGGGGCATGTGGACCCCAGGCCTGCGGGGGAGGGAGGCTGTCTTGGGAGGCAGGGGGAAACCACCTCCCAGCATGAGGGCTGGGGAGGGGTCTGCACTTCCCACCAGTAGTGAGTGCAGACCCAGCCATGCTGCAGTCCCCAGGGGAGTGCAGGCAGGGCTGGGGCCATGGGAAAGAGCCAGAGCAGGGGCTGCAGCAGCAGGCAGCTGCACAGAGCACCAGGAAATTTGGAACACCAAATTTCCTGGTGCCCTACACAGCTGCGTACTTTGCATATGGAAAAGGACAGGCCTGCCAGGGGAAGGAGAAGCTGCAGTCCTGCTGGGGGCTACCAAATGTAGGTGTTATGAGAAGCACAACACTAAGCAGCCCCACAAACTTCTCCTCCAATAGAGCAATCTGGACAAAAAGCCATAAGGAAAAGCAAAAGCTAGCAGAAATGCTCCTCCTTTGCTCCTTCCCCTTGGGAAGGGCCAATCAAACTCAACTATGTTTTTTTTTTTTTTTTTTTTTGGAATATAAAGATTATACTTCCATTTCAGTGCATAATATATAGAGCAGTATGTTATGGAAGAGATCTGCTGAGAGTTCTTCTCAGTTGTAAGCTAGTGCCCCCTGCATGCATACAAAATGAATGTCTCCAGTGCTAGAAGGCAAAATCCAGAAAGAGACTCCACGATTTATAAGCTAGTCTAAGCATACATGTGAAGTTAAACAGTTGGCTGGACTTCGAGAAATTATATGGGCATGACTGGGAATTTTCCATGCCTTCATAGCTGTATGTTTGACAACTAGAAAAGTATCTGGCTTAAGAAAAAGCTTGGACACTTTCAAAAAGACTTAATATTTTTAAGACTACTTCCATGTTTGTACAGCACTTAAATAGAATGGGGCCCCAATCCTGATCAGAGTCCCTCGGTACCACTATAATATAAACAGACATGCTATGCATCTAGAGGTGATATTCATTTAATAAACTGGAGAGCCACGAGACAGTGGAACCATGTAAGGATTCTAAAATTTTATGTTAAATTTTATTGATCATGCACCACTGATGAAAGCCTGCCTTCGGTCCACTAATCCATCTCCCTGAAGCGGATTCTAATACTCCAAGCCTTTAAGAAGTTTTAAAGGGTCACCATTAATCATCTTTCCTCCCCCAAAATACACTACACTTAGAGAAGTGAAGTGTTTTCAATGTCTCCTGCCTGTCACCCATAAAACAAAACAAAAAAAACTTAAGACAGCACATACCTAAACCTAAGACAGGCCATGTCTCGTCCTAGACAAGGAGTAGGTACCAGCATGAAGTCCAATGTTTGACAGCCATATGGGTTAAAAACTGGAATTTTATATCACTGGGATATGGGACATTCCCAGCCACCCAGCGGGACTCAGCATGCCATTATATTCGTACAAAGTCCTGAGATACCAATCCATAATATCATGACAGTTTTGGTATAGTAAATTTTAGAGGTTTTTCTGACTTCCTCTGAGGCACATGCAGGTATACATATGATCGATAGAACAGCTGTACGCACATGAGATTATGGGCCTGCAGAATTTAAGTTGATATGTGTGTTTACAAAGCATACCCAGTGAGAACACTGTTCTGACACAGCCAATACCTTTTTTAATATTCAAACATGGAAGAAGGCAGTGAGAGTTTTGCCCAACAGGAAGGGATTTGGTTATTTTATTAGTGATGATACCACCTGCATCTGTAAGAGGGTCAGTTATGAACCTGATACTTACCACCAATGCCTTAAACTTCTTGCTTCAGGGGTCTCCAATACAGTTTGTTCTCCTGAAACAAAAAAAATGGAGAAAAAAAACATGTTTTGAAAGACACTTCTTAAAGAGAGACTTTCTTTGTGTGCACAATACTGAAACAAGTAATGCCATCTGGCTGGCTGCCGTGAGTAAAGAATAGAAAGGTTGTATATCGTAGCAACAAACAGCAAGAGAACTCCCATCATTGGGCTCTGATTTCGCAAAGGCCCCTTGAGCGATGGCTATGAAGGGGAAGGTGGTAGACTGGTCTCTAGCAGGAACTCTGGACCAATTCAGATTATTCGGTCTGTGCATAAAGCTTTTAAGCCTTGTTGCTATATCCCCTCATGGTGTATAAAGAGTGATATGCTTGAATATTTGCTACAGAAGAGCTTGTATCTATGTGCTGGAGAAAAAGTATATTAGCAGCCTGCTGCCTCCACTGAAACAGGGTTGTAAGCACAGGTGCTGGAACTAGGGATGCTGGGGGTGTTGTCGCATCTCTTGGCTTGAAGTGGTTTTCTTCACTTACAGGGTTTACAGTTTGGTTCAATGGCTCTGAGCACCCCAACTATAAAAATCAGTCCAGCACCCCAGGTTGTGAGGAAGCTCATTCTCTCAGAGACACCCCCTACTCACGGAGATATCTATTAACGCCCCCTCAAGACCATCTTCCCCTGTATATTCCCCCCTCACAATACCTACCTACCTACCTACCTACCAACCAAACATACACTTCCTCTCTAGACACATCAGATACCCCTATGAACTCCCATCATCAGCTTTGCTAAAGAACTAGAAACCTCTGCTTCATTTCCTCACTATACTGCTGACTGGTAGATGCCACACAATTACCACCAGTAGCCCAGCTTTGTCATCAGGGCTGTCTCTCTTTTTAAAATCAGTTGTAACAAAAGTTCCATAAGGAGAGCTATATTTGCTGGGAACAGCCTAATTTTAAGCTTCTCTCCCACACTCAGAGTAAGAAAGAGGAATCCATTTTAAAAATTGAGTTTTAAACAACAACATTTAAAGATGCAACTTTTTTTTTTTTTTAAAAAAAGGAAGAATACCAAGGTAGAATTATCATAGCTGTCAAATTTTTTTATCCTGGAACATACTGTTTCTGAAAACACCCTGCACACAAAAGAATGCGGTGCTGGTATTCAGCACGGACACAAAAACCTCCAAGGTAAGAGTCAAACTTGGTTTGTACTCTTTACCCAGAAAAGTCAAGGATCAGTTCCTTATAAGCATCATCAATTATGTTAATAAGCCTGCAATAATGCACTCTATATACCAGCAAGGCACCGAATTTACACTCAGACTGGCTCAAGGCTAAATCTGACATGCAAATTCAGCAAAACACAGGGCAGGACAGCTTTAGGTCCTTCTGCCCAGATTCATCCCAGGGCTATACTGTACTAGCTTTTGTGCCAACAGAGGCTCCTGCTGGTAGGAAGTATTTTGAGAATGTGGGCAAGGAGGTGGCAAAGTTACAGGAGCTGAAAGCTGCAGTTCCACCTGAGCACCAATGAATAGTTGGCAGGACTAGCAAGAGAGACGTGGACAGGGAAGCAAGGAAATACATTGATTTAGTGCACCCCCACAGGAGCCTCTGCAGGGGAAATCTGAGTGCAACTTCATGCTCCTTCTCCAGCAGAAAACACAGAAACATCAGCAACCCTTCCCTCTTTTGGGGTAAATCCCGGCTGAGACACAGACATTTAGGCTGGCACAGGGAGTATGTAAAAAAAATTACACCCCTTAACAGTCTGAGTCAAAGGTAACTAAAAAAAGCCCATCCAATCTTTTCCATTACACACCCAAGTACACAACACCAGAAACTAGCAAACTAGTTTATAGAAACATGTATAAATATAAAAACTGTAGAAAAGCATTAGTCCCATATCCGCATTCACAGCTTTTGAGAGCAAGTGAATTCTATTCATTCATTGTATCCAGCCCTTTAAACTTGGGGAGATGGAGAACATATTTAAAAACAGATCTTCTGCTCATTCCTTTGCTCGGAATTTTCTTCAGCTAGCAGCCTGCTCTGAACTTTGCTTTCCATATCAGTGCCAGACAAGCCATTAGGGTGGCTCATGAGATTATTGGTGAGATCTCTAAGCACCAGTTTGAGTCCCAACCACGTCCGCAGTGGCTAAAAGTTGTCACTGTGTGATCATAGGGATCTGGACTGAGATCACCAGTGTGACAACCATTCACACCTCAACTAGCACCTCCACGGGGAGTTCAGACTTAAGGAAAACTCAAATGCCTTACTGTCCCTAGAAAAGGTCCCTACAGAACAGGGTTCAAAACAAAGCTAGAAAGCTTTTCCTGACACTGCCTGCACTGTACCTTCCCCCATTGTACAAGAAGTCAGTTTCCAAGGCTATTTATCTGATGCAGTGTGCGCGTGTTAAACATTCGCAAAATTAAAAATAAAATGATCACACAGAAGCCTCCTGCTGCAAGACAAGCCCAAGAAAGAAACCAACAGAATTCCACTCACCACTACCTACAATCCTCAGCTAAAACCTCTCCAACACATCATCAGTGATCTATAACCCATCCTGGACAACGATCTCTCGCTTTCACAGGCCTTGGGTGGCAGGCCAGTCCTTGCCAACAGACAATCCGCCAACCTTAAGCATATTCTTACCAGCAACCACACACTGCACCATTGTAACTAACTCAGGAACCAATCCATGCAACAAACCTCGATGCCAACTCTGCCCACATATCTACACCAGTGACATCATCACAGGATCCA
The DNA here is from genome assembly GCF_007399415.2 of Gopherus evgoodei. NCBI lineage: Eukaryota > Metazoa > Chordata > Testudines > Testudinidae > Gopherus > Gopherus evgoodei. The sequence continues at coordinate 159,192,760 of NC_044322.1, read as the reverse complement.
ACCAGATCAGCCACACCATCACCAGTTCATTCACCTGCATGTCCATCAATGTAACATACGCCATCATATGGCGGCAATGCCCCTCTGCTATGTACATCAGCCACACTAGACAATCCAGATATTAAGAATGGTAATATACAAAAACCTGTAGGAGAACACTTCAACCTTCCTGGACACACAATAGCAGATTTAAAGGTAGCCATCCTGCAGCAAAAATCTTCAGGACCGGACTCCAAAGAGAAACTGCTGAACTTCAGTTCATTTGCAAATTTGACACCATCAGTTCAGGAACAAACAGACTGAATGGCAGGCCAACTACAAAAGCAGTTTCTCCTTCCTTGGTGTTCACACCTCAACTGCTAGAAGAGGGCTTCATCCTCGGTGACTGAGCTAACCTCATTATCTCTAGACTGATTCTTGCCTGCATATTTATACCTGCCTCTGGAAATTTCCATTACATGTGTCCGATGAAGTGGATATTCACCCACGAAAGCTCATGCTCCAATACATCTGTTAGTCTATAAGGTGCCACAGGACTTTGTCGCTTTTTATAAATGAATCACACACATTGCATCTAATGTCATGCCTGAAACTGAAGTTAAGTTGTTCAAAATAACAGGTTTATGGGTGAGATTTGATGGAGATCTAAGGGCTGCATGCCAAGTAAAAGGTGGGATGTTGGACTCCATCGTGCCATGTCTGGAGAATGGGACTATATTTCTCAACCATTTATCCTAGTTCTTGACTTGAGTTTGCTACAGAAAGGGATGGAAGACAAATTTTATGTCAGTATCTAATGGCCCCAAACATTTGAGTTGGATCAGTTAGCAAGGCCTTTTCCCTCCCCCACAGTTAAGATTTTTATTTTTAGCAGCATAACACAAGTTCGGTTTTCTAAGCATTCTAACATCTATTTAAAGAATGATACAAGAATCAGCAGCAGCCATTTAGTATCTGCAAGTCATCAGGACAGGAAATCCTTTGTCTGCTGATAAGTGCAACACTAACTTATTAGTATAACATTACATGAATTCTGGAAGGGCCATCTTTTTTCATCGCCTAGAACTTCAGAGGCAGGCACACATACTGCTGATACACACCGCAATTCTTAATCCATTTGTTCACGGAATGTTAGGGATGGGATTCTCAAAAGCCCTCAGAGCTGGCCTGACTCTGCTCTCATTGAAGTCCATGAGGAAACTTTAATTGACCTCAATGGGAGCAGAGTTAGGCCAACACAGAGTGCTTTTGAAAGTCACATTCTAGAAACAAAACATGGAGAAGAGTGCTCTGGTTAAGAATGCATCTCTTTCTCCCAAAGCTAGAAGAACTGTCCTGTTACATCCCAGGCAACAGCCAATCACTACCTTGTGATACAGAAGAGATGACCTGACTATACTGTGGGTAGCGAAGCACGAAAGCAGAGAAATCTGAGGTCTTATTAAACTAGTGCATAACTGTGGTTTTCCAAGAATCTTCTAAACTTTCTGGTACTTCGACATTGCAGCAATTGGTGACTTATAAACCCTCACAAGAGGCAAACTCAGGAAGGACTCTAGGGCCATGACTCACCATATGCTTAACATTAAGCAAGTAGTCCAACTGAAGCCAAAGGGTCTACTCGTGTGCTTTGTTGGAGTGGGGCTGTCATAAACAGATAGTTAAGGGTTAATGTCTCTTTTACCTGTAAAGGGTTACAAGCAGTGAACCTGGACCACCTGACCAGAGGACCAATCAGAAGACAAGATACTTTCAAATCTTGGTAGAGGGAAGTCTTTGTTTTCTGTTGTTTGTCTGTTATTCTCTCTGGATTCTGAGTGTAACCAGACGTACCTACAGGCTCTCTAATTTTCTATTCAAATAGTGAGTGAGTATAAGTACAAAGGCAGTTTAGTCTTTTTGATTGTTTTCTTTATTTGCAAATGTGTATTTTGCTGGAATGATTTTAATGTGTATTTGTGCTGGGGGGAAGGCTCCTCTCTTGTGTCTATAAGCTGAAAGACCCTGTAACATTTACCATCTAAATTACAGTGACAACTTTTACTTTTTTTCTCTTTTATTATAAGTTTTTCTTTTTAAGACCTGATTGATTTTTTCCTCTTGTTGAGGCTCAAGGGAATTAGGTCTGTACTCACCAGGGAATTGGTGGGAGATAGGGAGAGAGAGGGGGGGGGGAAGGGGAAATCCCTCTGTTTTAGATTCACGGAGCTTGAATCTGTATTACCTCTTGGGGAGGGGAAAAGGTGCATTCCTCTCTGTTTTAAGACTCAAGAATTTTGAATCACAGTGAACTTCCAGGGTAACCCAGGGAGGGAAAGCCTGGGAGAGGCAATAGTGGGGGAAAGGGTTTACTTTCCTTGTGTAAGATCCAGGGGGTCTGGGTCTTGGGGTCCTCTGAGAAGGTTTTTTTTTTTTAGAGGGACCAGAGTTTACCAGGCACTGCAAGTCCTGGTTGATGGCAGCACTACAAAATCTAAGCTGGTAATTAAGCTTGGGGGGATTCATGCTGGTACTCCATCTTTTGGACGCTAAGGTTCAGAGGGGGGGTTATACCATGACAGGTGCCTACTTGAATTACACAATGGCTCTGTGGAAGAGGTACATCAAGAGAGGTACAGAGGGGCTTTTGGAGGATCCCAGAGTTCAAAGCTGTTCAGTCCAATTCTCTTGCAAAAGTCTTATCCTATAGATGAAGATGAAGATGAATGCACAGGTGTTTCCCTGCATCAATATCATTCTTCCTCAGTGCTGAACTGATATATTCAAGTCCTCCTCTGTGGCTTGAAATACAAGTTTTATTTTTCCCCTGCCCCTTTAAGATTACCAGGATGTTAAAACTATGATTGATGGAAAAGTAATGGTGAACACTGGGTGTAAGACTAACCAGCACAAGTTCAGCAAAGTGTCCCATGTTAACATTTCACACATAAAAGAGGACTGCCTGCACACAGATCTGGAGCTAGAGAGACTGGTGTACTGAGTAGTATAATGACTTCTCATGAAATTTGAGGGTGTGTCAGATTACCTTGCTGACTTACCCGTTTTTGTTGTTGGTTTTTTTAAACACCAGTTCAACAGATTTTCTGCATAATAAGACTCCTGTACAGGGTTGCCAACCCTCCTGGATTGTACGAGAATCTTCAGGAATTAAAGATTAATCTTTAATTAAAGAACGTCATTTGATGACACCTCCAGGAAGACATTCAACCAAAATTGGCAACCCTACTCCTACAAATATCAAAGCATGAGAACATCTGAGAAAAGAGACTGGAAAGTTTCTGTTCCTAATCTGGAGAGGGTAACTTTCATTATCCAATTCTGTATTTAAGTGGACTACTGTTTATACTAAAAGCAGATCTGACCTTTCCTCCCCAGTGAATAAATATGTAGATACTCTGCACTTCTATAAATGCCCTTAATGTAGAGATCTCAGAGTACTTTACAAAGCATAGGAAGGGAAGGAATATTCCTTCCATTGTACAAGTGTGGAAATGGACACAAAGGGGAGATTAAGTGACTCACCCAAGATTAGAGAGCCAGAAACAGAATTCTGATCTCAATTCCTAGTTCCACATGCAATTCACTAAACAACAGCTACTGTTCCAAGATCCTATGCTACTTCTCTTACTTGGGCAATATTTGTGATGAATGCTGATGGAAAGGGGCATCCATCCCTACTGAAAAGAGCTGAAGTTAGCAGTTCTGGATCACCTGTTTCTTGCAGGAGAGACTCAGGGTATTTCTATACTACGGGATTATTCCAATTTTACATAAACCGGTTTTGTAAAACAGATTGTATAAAGTCGAGTGCACACGGCCACACTAAGCACATTAATTCGGCTGTGTGTGTGTCCATGTACCGAGGCTGGTGTCGATTTCCGGAGCATTGCACTGTGGGCAGCTATCCCATAGTTCCTGCAGTCTCCCCCACCCATTGGAATTCTGGGTTGAGATCCCAATGCAAAAAACAGTGTCATAGGTGATTCTGGGTAAATGTCGTCACTCATTCCTTCCTCCGTGAAAGCAACGGCAGACAATCATTTTGCGCCCTTTTTCCCTGGATTGCCCTGGCAGATGCCATAGCATGGCAACCATGGAGCTTGTTTTGCCTTGTCACTGTCACAGTATGTGTACTGGATGCTGCTGACAGACATGGTACTGCAGTGCTACATAGCAGCATTCATTTGCCTTTGCAAGGTAGCAGAGATGGTTACCATCCCTATTGCACTGTCTGCCATTGTAAATTGGTGATGAGATGACTTATCAGTCGCTTTGTACCATCTACTGCTGTCATGGTTACTCCTGGCTGGCCTCGCTGAGGTCGGCCAGGGGTGCATGGACAAAAATGGGAATGATTGCCCGAGTCATTCCCTTCTTTATGTTTTGTCTAAAAATAGAGACAGTCCTGCCTAGAATATGGGGCAATTGTACTAGAGAACCAGAGAGCACAGCTGCTCTGCGTTAGAGCCCCAGAGATCCCGCAGAAATGATGAGCTGCATGCCATTCTAGGGGGTGCCCCTGCAACAACCCCACCCATTGCTTCCCTCCTCCCCCAACCCTCCTGGGCTACCGTGGCAGTGTCCCCCTATTTGTGTGATGAAGTAATAAAGAATGCAGAAATAAGAAACACTGACTTTTTAGTGAGATAAAACGAGGGGGAGGCAGCCTCCCACTGCTATGATAGTCCAGGCAGTACAGAATCTTTTCTTTAGACATGAAACAGTGGGGCTGATAGAGCTCAGCCTCCAGTTGCTATAATGAGGATAGTTACCAGCACTTCTGTACCATCTGCCGGGAATCATTCCCATTTTTACCCAGGCGCCCTTGGCTGACCTCACCGAGGCCAGCCAGGAGCACTCACGGGCTGACGATGAAGACGGATATCAGTCATATTCTACTGTCTGCCACCGGGAAGGGGATGCTAGTGTTCAGCGCTGCAGCATCCCATCTACCAACAGCATGCAGTAGACATAGGGTGACACTGAAAAAAGGCGAGAAATTTTTCTCCTTTTTTGGGGGGGGGGAAGGTGGAGGGGGTAGAAGGGTGTAAATTGACAACATATACCCTGAAACACCTAGGAAAAAGTGTTTTTGACTCTTCAGGCATTGGGAGCTCAGCCAAGAATGCAAACGCTTTTTGGAGACTGCGGGGACTGTGAGATAGTTAGAGTCCTCAGTACCCCCTCCCTCCCTTCCTCCATGAGCGTCCATTTGATTCTTTGGCTTTCCGTTACGCTTGTCACACAGCACTGTGCTGTGGACTCTATCATAGACTGGAGATTTTTTCAAATGCTTTGACATTTCATCTTCTGTAACGGAGCTGGGATAGAACAGATTTGTCTCCCCATACAGCGATCAGATCCAGTATCTCCCGTATGGTCCATGCTGGAGCTCTTTTTGGATTTGGCATTGCATCGCCACCCATGCTAATCAGAGCTCCACGCTGGGCAAACAGGATACGAAATTCAAAAGCTTGCAGGGCTTTTCCTGTCTAGTGCACCCGAGTTCAGATTGCTTTCCAGAGCGGTCACAATGGTGCACTGTGGGATACCGCCCGGAGGCCAATACTGTCGATTTGCAGCCACACTAACCCTAATCTGACATGACAATACCGATTTCAGCGCTACTCCCCTCATCGGGGAGGAATACAGAAATCGGTTTAAAGAGCCCTTTATATCGATATAAAGGGCTTTGTTGTGTGGACGGGTGCAGGGTTAAATCGGTTTAACGCTGCTAAATTTAGTTTAAACGCGTAGTGTAGACCAGGCCTAAGAGTAAGGCACTCTCAGACCGAGTCTGCACACAAACTTGAGCTAGTTGCAACTAAATCACACTTTTAATTAAAACAGTGAAAATCTCTAGTTGAATATGCATTTGTTTATACCGGGCTCTCCAGGTTTAAAAATGAAATTAAGAGTATCCACATAAGGTTGCATCAGCTTAACAAAACAAAGAAACCACACACCACCAGCACAACACACCCACATCAGACTTAGTTAAGCAAGTTTAAGTTTGCATAAAGAGAATATAAGCTTGATCCAAATATAGAGAAGTACGTCATAATGCTTCTTACGAAAACAGTGTACATTAGCGGTAATGAGTGGACTAGCCAGAAAATTAAACTAACTCAGCAGTGCTGTTCTTTAAATATCAAAGCAACACATTTCTAGAGGATCCCCTTACAAGTCATGTGGTGTAGAGACATTTCTTGCAATCTAACACCTCAAGAAATTAAAAAGATCAGGAGCTACTAAACACTGTAAAACACCCTCAAGTTAGAATTTTAACATAAATTTCCTTAATGTGCTAAGCATAACAAAGACAATCACCTGTCTCCTTGGTAGAGAGACAACACTGAAGCAAGCTTGCCAAAAAGCAGAGCTACATCATAACACATCCACCGCAACAACTTCAAACCCCTGATTAAAACAAAAAAAGCAGGATTTTGTCTTTTTATTTTTAGAGCAGTGCTGTTGCATCACTAAGGTGACCGAAACAGAAGCATTGAGTTACATGCCTCCTTTTCCAACCTCCCACACAATGGTATGCTGTAAATTACAGACTTAAGAATTGCTGAGTCACACTCAATAAGGTAGAATTGTTGTAACTAAATCCCCCAAGCATTTGGATTAAATCATATAAAACTTGCTCAAGCAACAGTATGCAAGGATCTCATTCAACTTTGTGCATGGTGCAGTTTCTTAGTCCCAGAATTACTAGATTAAACAACTCTGACTTGTATAAAAAACACCTTCACCCAGCAGCACATGCCTGTTTCCCCAACCCAATTTCTCTCCCTCCATCTTGCCCCTCCCCCACTTTATTCTCATTATACATGAGGTCTCCAGGCCCTTGTTTCACTCTCTTCACTACTCTGGAATTTCCTTCTCCTTATTGAGTGTGCAGTCCTGCATGGTGCTGAGCACTCTGACTCCAATTCACCAGAGTCACATTGGCATATATAGGACAATTACTTATTTAAAGGTGAACCACATGGTTAATTGCTTCATTGGATCAGGGCAGGGGTAGGCAACCTATGGTATGCGAGCTGATTTTCAATGACACTCACACTGCCTGAGGGCTCTGCGTTTTAATTTAAATTTTAAAATGAAGCTTCTTAAACATTTTAAAAACCTTATTTACTTTACACACCACAACAATTTAGTTACATATTACAGACTTACAGAAAGAGACCTTCTAAAAACGTTAACATGTATTACTGGCACGCCAAACCTTTAATTACAGTGGATAAATAAAGACTTGGCACACCACTTCTGAAAGGTTGCTGACCTCTGGATTAGGGCCAGCATGCTCAGCACCTTGCAGGACCAAGCCCTTAGAAAGATATGAGATATACAGAAAAAATGGGGGATTGTATTTATTTAAAAAGGCGGGGGGAGGGGGCAGAAATCAGATCTATTACTGGTCAATACTGTTTTATTGGCATTGTAATAATAATTTTTACTGTGGTAGCTCTCAGTAGCAATCATAGTCAGGGCCCCACTGTACTGGGGGCTGTATAACACACAAAACATATTCCCCAGTCATAACAAGCATTGTAAGAACATGTAAGAGCCTTCACGTTTATGGCAAAGGGAAGCCCAGTATGATCAGATAAAGAATTAGTGCCAAGCTTGTAAGAGACAGGGAGATAAACTGGAACAGCAACACAACAAAGCAGACAAACATACCTATATGCTATCAAATAGGCAGAAGAGACTCACTCAATAGATGTAGGCTTCCCAGTAGTGAACTCCCAGTCTTCCCCTCCAAATTTGTGCTTTTCTTTACATTTCCAGTGCCTCTCCCACACACAGAAATGTTAACCCCTGCACATCACACTTTCCATTAATCAATATTACTTGCAAATCATTCATTTCTATAGAGTATTTCCTACACCTTCTGTTTTTCTGCTCACCTCAGAAAACAAAATAATCTCCAAATACATTTTAAAAACACACACACAGGCCTGTGGAAAGACAGTATTTACTATCCTTTTATCAGGATAAGTACTACTGAGATGCATACAGCAAACAAGATTTTTGATAGATTAATTCACAAGAGATCATCTTGATAAGAGGATTTTCCATCCAACATTTTCTCTACTGTCCAGCAGATTGCATCATGTTCTAATTAGCTTTATCTATCTTAAAAACACTAGAATTTAATACATTAGAATTTTGCCAGAACAAAATCCAATCAAACACCATTTACGCTCTGAACTGTAACTGGAGAAAGTTATCCCCTCATCCTATCTGCAAAAGCTATCTGTAATTCTAGTTCGCACAAAGTGCCTAAAGCAGATCCTGTTTCTGGTGCAGCATATTATGAGCACCAAGGATTTCAGCAAGACTTGGAATAAAAATAGATGACTGGAACTTGACACCTTGGTATCTATATGTGCCAGACTAACACTATCACACATTCATATACACATGTTTCATAGCAAGTGGTAAAAATCTCATTCACCAGGATAACAGTCTCCAGATTTCAACCAGCACATGTGGTTTATTTCATGCAGTTATTTTGCTAAAGACCAGAGGACAAAGTAAGGAGAACTAGACAGCTTTGCTCCCCAACTCAGACCATCACATCAACGTTCACCCTACACCAATAGTTCTCAAACTTTTGTACTGGTGACCCCTTTCACACAGCAAGCCTCTGAGTGCAACCCCCTTGATACATTAAAAATATTTTTTAATATATTTAACACCAGTATAAATGCTGGATGCAAAGCAGAGTTTGGGATGGAAGCTGACAGCTCAGGACCCCCCATGTAATAACCTTGTGATTCCCTGAGGGGTTTGAAAACCCCTGCCCCACACCATCTAGCATGAGAGGCTGCTGACTCCAGTCTCCAGCATTGCCTGCTTTGGGGTGCGGGTAGGAAGAGAGAGAGAGAGAAATATATTGATGTAACTAGGGCCAGCTTTAGGCCAATTCCACTAATTCCCCCGAATCGAGCCCTGCGCCCAGTGTGAATCTCTTCCCTGGCTAGAGGTGCCTTTTTAATTTTTACTCACCTGGCAGCGCTCCGGGTCTTCAGCAGCACTTCGGTGGCGGGTCCTTCGCTTGCTCTGGGTCTTCAGTGGCACTGAAGGACCCGCCGCAGAAGACCTGGAGCAAGTGAAGGACCCGCTGCCGAAGTGCGGCTGAAGACTCGGAGCACCACCCGGTGAGTACAAGCCCCAGGTGTTTTTTCACTTTTTTTTTTGTCATCCCTGCCAGGGCGCCGTCGCAACTGTTCGAATTGGGCCCTGCACTTCCTAAAGCCGGCTCTGGATGTAACGATGGCGCAGGTCCAGGGCACACAGACTGCCTTCCCCTTCGGGACGAAGAGAGAGGAAAAAAGGGGGGGGAGCTGAACCCCTTCGTCATCGTAACCACCACTACTTGGGTGACTTGACTTCTCGCAATCCCATCTGCGGGCTGCTGCCTGCAGCACAAGCTGATGCAATCGGAAAGTGGAAGGGCCCCCCCCGCAAAGAACACGCATTCAGGCAGCAACGACGAAACCCCGGCAGTGCGCTGCATCTCCCCAGCCAACGTGAAGCCCACACGGGCTGCCCAGTCCCCTGCTCCCTCACCCCGCTACCCCCAGCCGAGCTCCGCATCCGCACTCAGCTGCTCGCCGCCGCGCTGCTACTTGCACTTACTTGGACTGAGAGGAAGAGACAAGCGGCGGCAGGAGCCTGAGTCCCACTGCGCTGGGATGAGCCGCCCCCGATCGCAGCAGCCACCGCAGCTGTTTCCTTGCGCGTGTGCGAAGGGAAATTCTCCCCGTCGGTCCCCTCTCTAGCTTTTGGAGAGGGAACGCGCGCTGATTGGCCGGGCCGGGGGCGGAGGGAGAACACGCCCCACCAATAGAAAAGCAGAGTCGAGTTTGCAGCGCTGGCCCTGCACAACTTCTCTCCTGCCCGTGTGTTTAGCAAGGGGGGGGATGACAGGCCTATGGGGGAGACTGAGGTCCGGCCAGTTTATTTGCGGGGCTCAGGCTGCAGCTTGAGCTCAGAGCCAGCAGCATCCGGCCTTCTGGCTGCCTGGTGAGCGGACACATCCTAGGTCCATCCCTTTAGCCTATCACGTAAGCAGCAGCATCCACTATAGAAGAAACTGGGCTAAAATATATATTTCTGCCAAGCCAGCTATATGCCCCAATCCCGCAACTGGACTTGTTCAGGCAGGCCCCTTTATCCACACAGATGCTATTGCAGGATCATGGTCATACATGCCCCAGCTTTGCATCTGTGACAGTTGCTGTTAGTCTGGTAATGGTGCTATCAGAAGTACCTAGAGAGAGATTAGTGAACATATATAGAAATAAATTATTTGACATTTCACACAACAGTAAATGAGAAAGCTTGGTTTTGTGTTTAATGGGCAAACAAGGGTTGGCTGCTGAAAGATACAAAGCACTCAGGCACTGACCCAGGGAAGAACTCAAAACTCATGTTTAAGTATATGAGTAATCCCACTGGATTTAACCATATGCAGCATCAGGAGCCAAAATGTTCAGTGCTTTGCTGAAGGGAGTCTTCCAGTTGCAGCCCTTTAATGACTCAGGCAAGACCCTCAAATATACTTGGACACCCAACTTCCATTGATTTCAGTGAGAGTTAGGCACCTAAAAACCTGTGAGGATCTGGGCCTCGGTCCCCAACCTAAGGAAGACACAAGCACACTGCCACAGTAGCCTTGTGATGTCAATAATTCAAATAAGCAGTAAATTTCTAATTGATGTTTTACATGGAATATAGAGATAGTAGGCCAGCAGCACCCTGTTCCTGCTGGAGTAGCATTTTCATCCAGTCTGATCTCACCTCCCTCACTTATTGCGGGAAATGCATCCCACTCCAGTAGCAGCAGCTACTTCAGTTTGAAAAGGAGTAGCACTACTCCTACCCAATAAATTAGTGATAATCAAAGAATTTCAAGGCACATGTAGCTCTTTATAACATTACAGGCAGTTCTTGTCTAGGGGTTTAATAAGGTGTCAAGCCACACAATGCACCAATTGTTTTTGAGGAAAAATAGCAATTTAAAATTTACACAGAATAGGACTAAGGCAAACAGGATTGCACCAAAGTATGTACCTCACTCAGTTTTTCCTCCTAACAACCAACCCTGCAAAGCCCCAAATAGCAGTTAACCGCTCAGGCCAAAGTGGACAACAATATTTAGCATTTATATAGGATTTTATAATCAGTGACTAATTCCCTTGTAGTGTGTTGTGATGATTAATCCTCATTATCATTCCCATTTTTACAAATATCAAAGCTAAAAATGACTGAGTCAATTTGAGCCACAACTGGAAAACCATCTTGTGCTTAGTTCAGGTGATGCCTCTTCATTATTGAATAGCTCCTCCTTGTTGCCAAAGTTTACTATTAGCTGCTTAGCAAAAGAGCCAGCTCAGTTTCAATCACATGATGAGCAGCCCTAGCACCTCACAGCCACAAATATGCTCAATATGTAGAATTTTAAATGCCCCCCCCCCAACTAGTTCTGGATAGCTTGGGAGGAGGAAAGTGGATAAGCATAAAATAATGACTGTTAGATTCAAGTCCTTCTCTGCAACAGGAGGGCTAGAAACTTACCCGTGGCAGAACCACCAAGAACTAAAAGGACAAGGGGGAAAAAAAGGCAGAGCCTCTCCTGTACAGAATAGTCTACAAGAACAGAAATGAGACACAGGAGGTGCAGCACAGGAGACTTCAGAGTTCCCAAGTTTTGACTGTTCAGTAAGTGGCCACATCCTGCTCACTTTATTTGTGTGAATGGTATTAGGGCTTATCCATACACAGTTGTACTGGATTAAAAGTGCAATTTCAAATAGCCATATTGGTACAAAAAGGGTGTACAGTAGTTTAATTTAGGTTGATCAGAAATAGGTTTTAGTTAAACTGAAATAAGCCACCAAGAGAGCAGCTACACGGGGCTATACACTGATTTAAGTTAAATCAGTGCAATCTGTATGTGCAGAAAAAGCCTAATCCTTTGCTGCCTTTGGAACTGGGTGCTAATCAGTGCAAACTGCAGTGAGTGTATTTGACATATCAAGATATTTTAAAACAGATTTTAAAATAATCCAGGGACAAAAGAGTAAAGTATGCAGATTGACTACCATTACAGATAAACACCACTACTGTACTGTTAAGGAAAATCGGCATGGTAGATCATGTATTCTGGGGGGTTCACTCCTGACATCAATGAGGACAAAGACTGGACCTGTGATACACACACATGGAATCATGAGAGATGGGTTTTGCTGATTTCCATATACACGACTTACCATTGTAGGCAATTGTTAAAATAAACAGTGACTGTTGAAAAACAGAGACCCTACTAAACGAAAAAGCCTTGTTAACTAGCCCACCAATCAGGTAAAAAATGTTTAGGTACATACAAAGTAAACAATTCTAAGTTTGTGGTATATCAGTTTAGTCAGAAAAGAGAAATAGACCTTTAGTATTTCTAGTTACAATGTGTATATTTAATTAGAACCAACTTAGGAATTCTTTAAAAAAATCACTGTCTAGAACAGAGGCAGGGCTGTGATACTATACAATAAACATTTAGCTCCCAAGTAGCAGCAGAATTATTACTTTTTAAAAAAAATTCAAAGATGCAGATCTCAGGCACTGAAGGCTTCTAGTTTCTACTCTGTAGACTGAGATTATGCATATGTAGACGAAAAGGACAGGAAATTCAGATTTAACCTGTCTGTGCAGATAGCTGGAAACGTAGTGACAATGTCAGCAGAGGACAATCGCTAACCCTTGCCTGAAACCAATTTATCAAGTTGTGTTGTACACTGACAGGGAGAAAGGGAGTGTACTAGGCTTTTAGGACACTAGTTACGTATTTCCTAAATTGTGCAAGCTCCTTCTGTCATGTTCTTAAATAAAAGATATGGTATTAGCCAAGATTGATTTCTACAATCAAATACAAAACCAATCCTGTAGCCTTTACTCAAATATATCCCTTATTGAGTTGCATAAGGAAAGACAGCGGTCTACACCTTGTACCATGAATGCCCAAGTGCTATACATGGATTTATAATTGTTTTTTGATTGAGGAAACAAAGACCATTTCCTAGAATGTATATATATACACACACACAGAGGTATATAAAGAGATCTGTCTCTTAAATGAAAATAATGGTTTTGTTGACAGGTGGGGTGTTTAAAATTTTTAGTACCTGACAACCTTGCTGGCACAGTTTTAAAGAAAAGTGTCTGGTTTAAAAGAAGGGTTGTGTTTCTATTACGTGCAGGTTATGTATCAAAAAAGATTTATTTTGAACAAGTTCTCCATTTGGTTGTACAGTCTTAACATACATCATACTCATGGACAAGAAGCATTTTACAGAGAAATCAGATTTGAGACTAATACAAATAAGAGGAAGTCACTTGGAATTATGAGTTTATTTAAAATTAAACATATCCAGACATCAAAAGGTACCATATGCTGTCATTTACTTGAGATTAAGAAATTCCATGAGCTAAAAGTGATGTTTTTCAACAGACGAAATCTTGACATTAGGAAATGGTCATCAGTATTTCAAATTTCAAAATTTTTTCCTTGTTCTACACTTTGTATATGGGGAGAGGGGCTTAGGATAATAAAGTGAAGTTTCTCCATTTCCATTAATAAGCCTAAATAGCAGTTTTAAATGGCTTTGAGGAAGTGACATTTATGCCAAATCCTTTTAAAAGTGTAGTATGCACTATTACAGGTGAGGCTACAATGACAATTGAGTTTGTGCTAGATTTGTGGTCTATGCTCTCACTAGTTAGGTTGTGGAAATGTACAAACTGTAAAAGCTTTTCTTCCTTGTGAAATTCAGTGGCATCCCCTGGCTTGCTATTAGTGTCCCTGAATGCATATTTGAGTTACATTATTAATTCACAAGGCCACAAAATGATGCATTCAGTGGATTCCAATGAGAGGGAGAACAATTTTGAAGTAAAATAAAGCAAAGCACAAGAAATTGTGCTCTTTGCAATTCACTTGTGATGTGTACTAGTTTAGGTCTTGTTTACAAACAAAAGCTGTACCAGGCTAAAATGATTTAAATAAACTGGTACAAATCACTGTGTAGAAACTGGCTTATATCAGTTTAGCTAGTTAGCATCAGGACTCTGTGGCATAGACAAGGTCTTACACATGCTGTTTGCCACACAAAAAGTAAAAAAGTAATCCCTGATTTATCCGTAGATATTGCGTAAATGCACATGAATACTGTCCCTATCTTGCTGGATTTTGCAATCTAACTAGAAAGGGGTATTAAGTAACACAGACTGTCACTGAAGAGAAAATGGGTAAATCTTAACATGTACATTGAGGTGAATTAGAGAGCTAAGCTAACAATCTCAACCTCTCAGTTGGTGGCAGGGCTATCCCCAGGTTTCAGCTCATTGTGATATTGACACCCAAGGTCCTCGAAACACTGTTGAAGTCCTTGAGGTGACAGGAAGCCAGGACCTGATTTCTAGTGTACTGAAAGATAGATCAAAGCCATCTTTACACATCATAATGGTACAGTAAGAGAAAAGCTTCTTTTGCTTTGCCATTAGCCTTTAAAACCAAGTTTGTGTATGTGCCGATTTCCCCCTAGCTTGGTTAATGAAAGCATTCTGCACAAATCTGGGAATAACTCAATTTTTATTTTGGCCCAAAAGTTCACCTTAAAGAGGTAAGATGTGTAAGATTTTCTGCTTCCCTTCTTCAGTATTATTAATCACTATTTGCCACTTCCAAGTGCCAGCAAGTGCGGTCTTTTCTTACGTTTATCTTTTGGGGATAAAAAATAAAAACAGAAAAGTTAATTATAAGCCTGTCCACAAAATGTCTATATCCACTGCATTGTACAAGTTATATAGCACTTAAGATGTTCCAGCAACTCATCAGTTAGAGGCTTTAGAGCTAGAAGAGGCACTGAATCCTATAAAATGTATTTTGCTTTATGAAGAAGTACAGCTTTGATTCACAGTTGCAATGAAGAATGTAGACAGAGTAAGCCTAAAAATATCAACTTAAGAATGTAATAAAATGCTCTTGTCCATTAGCTTTGCTATGCAAGTGCTTTATGTAGGAAAAGATGCTTTTAACTACAGGCCAGATCTTCTCTTAGAAGTGAGCAACAGATGGAGAAGGTACAGTGTACTTTTCACTAGCGCTCAACTTACTCCTTATCCTGAATACTGATATGCTTTCAGTTAAAAGGACAGTCAATGGAACTTCAAGTAAAAGAAACCTTCCACGAAGGTGGATCTGATACTGATATTTTTTATACAGAACTCATCCTGCTGTATGGAGCATGAGCTTTTGCATGATAACTTGATGTTCTGTTATAAGATACTGCATTCATAACTTTAGCCTGAATACTGCACTAGATACACTGTCCTTCTAAGGAATCACCTGAGGCAGGTAGGTGTGTGTGTGAAGAATTAAAAAAAACTCTTTAACTATGAATTCTGGCACAGCCAGGAGTAGCAACTCAACTACTCGAGGGCTTAGAGAATAGGCTTTAGATTTTACACCAATGAATTGGATTTATTGTAAATGCCACAGTCACAGTGATAGACAGTGCACAGACTTCTATTAACATACATATTTTTGCAACTTAGCATTTCTACTGAGTAAATAAATGCACTTTGCACAGCCTTCCTTTAAATGTGCCTAAACTAACCTAAATAAGCAAACAGAATAGCAGAAAAGGGAAACTTAAATTGTAACTGTCTCTTAAGCAATATAGTACTTTATCCATGTATATAATATACTATTTTATATTATATACACAGGCTTGCACATTTTCCTTAACAGTTAATTCACACCTGAATGTAAAAACTTGCACCTCCTATACATTTGCCACCTTTACCGCAAGCATAGTTAATCCAGCTCTTTGTCAAGAAAGAGGAATGACAGTTAACAAAAAACTTCCCCCACAAGAAACAAGTTACACAAAGAATACTGTATCACTACAAATTTTTATTCAGAAGCCCATCTTTTTTTAAAAAAAATCTCATTAGGAACTTGTTTGGTCAATTGACTACAACACTTGCTACCAGACACAATAGTAAAAATGGCATGGCTCAGAATCGACCAGATCTTTCACGATCTCTTGACCGCCTCCTATCACGTTCCCGTCCTCCTCCTCCTCCTCCGCCACCACCGCCTCCTCCTCCACCACCACCACCACCTCCACGACCACGATCTCTGGATCTAGAACGACGTTCACGGGACCTTGACCTGGATCTATGCCTGCAAGAAAGCATTAAGATTGTAGTTCTTAAATATGGTGAAACAATGCAGCAATATTCTACAGAGTACCAAGGATCAATCACTCAATGAAAACACTAGAAAAAGCAGTAGAGTTTGAAATAAAGTAGTGATTAGGTACTTCCACCACCTAAGAGCCTAGCACCTTCAAGCCCACAAGGCCATCATTATAGAATTCTTCAGTTTTAGACAATGAAGGGTCAGTACGTATAGTGAAAACTGTTACCTGCAGTCACTTGTCTGAATGGCCAGAAAAGTGTTAGTTCCCTGGAAGTACCCCTCTAAGTTAATTGCACTATTACGCAGAACCAGTTGGAGCACTGTGAGAAGTCTTTTGTAGTCATTTACAGATTTAATGGTACACTACAAGTCTAAAGCCATAGGGACAGCTATATATAAAAAAAAGCCTAACAAATCAGGATTTTCTGTTCTAAATTTCTCAAGTAGTATGAGATCAAAGCATTTTCCTCCTCTTCAGTCTCCACCTTCTCCATCACCAACATAGTAAGGCCAGTGAGCTGCAAGAGCCCAAAAATGCATCTCTGATGTCACAGCTACTCAGAGCTCCAGAGCCAGCCTCTTAGGGAGGAAGGTCACAAAAATATTTGAGAAGGATTTTGAAAAGCTTTAACCAGTCATTTCTATTACGAAATAGAAAATTATACATTTAATTTTTTTTAAAGTTACGCTACTAAATATGAACTACAGATTTTTTTTATTTATAGGCATTGCTGTGGAGCTCAAAGTGGAACTGAGCAACTGTGTTTGCCTCAACTTGCGAACACACCAAATTTCAGAGGAGTTGGAGGGTGATCTAGGACATGAAAGAATGATGCATTCTGGTGTGTCACAGCAAAACTGTGTGGAGGCTTTTTTTTGAGATAGGGTAGAAGTGTATATGTGTAAGGCAAAAGATGAAAAAGCAAGATCATTTGTGCTGAATGTTTACTTTGCCCCTTGTAATTTGGAACATTTGGCACAAGTCTCATTTTGGTTACAATACTGGCAGGTCACCTTTAAATATACATAATCCACTCTTGAAAATCCATATTCATAATCTCACAAGAAAGGATGAGGGAAGACTTTTCAGAAAAAGAGGCCAAGCTCAAGTGTTTCTGACTAAGGGAAAAGAGGTCAGGAACCAGAAAAGTAACTATGACTCTTAAGTCAGCAGCACATCTTTTACAATATTATAATATTCTTAGTATAAATATATCTCTGACACTTTCAATTTAAAATTAAATAATACTTAATTTATCAGGCAAGCAGAAAACAATGCAATATGAACTTTTCACAATTAAGTTTACTCCTCCAATTCCCAAAATATTGCAAGACAATTCAACGGCATTTTTAGAAAAATATGAATGTTTGTGTTTGTGAAAGTGTTTAATTGATAATACTGGAAAGTGAAGTCCTATCAACAAAAGAGGTTTCATACTGATAGCAGCAATGCAATGTTCGCCAACGTGCCTGAATTAAGATTATCAGAAACCTTTTTGCCACTGTGTGGAACTCTATCTATTGCCCATTCGATACACAGCACGCTTACCAAGGGGGAACAGTAGCACCAACAGACATGGAATTTTGTGATGTTGGCAACTGTCCACTAGCAATGGAACCAAGATCACCAACTCATCTGACACATGCACTAGACATCACTTTCACTTTCCCAACATGGAATGGATATGAACTGATTGGAAACTCTGTCCTTCACATTACTGACTCTCTCTGCCACCCTCCATTTTTGATTATTTTTAAAATTTGCCACAAAGCCAGATTAAGTCCTGAATATTTACAGAAGAGTCAGATTGTGATTCCACACCAGAACTGGATCAGGAGAGGAAAAAATGATTTAAACAACTTCCCTCAAAGTCAGATCCTATTCTTTATGTCTTCAAAAAGTTTAGGGAAAAAATCCCTACATTATTTGCATCAGTTGGCTTTAAATTAAAAATATAAAATGCTTACTTCTTACGACGACGTCCATATAATTCACGTCGCAATTCTCGAGAAATGGGCTTCAAATGCATAAAGTTACAGAAACCTCCTCGCGTACACTCTCTGTGGAGTAGAAGAAAATTATCACAAAGAAAGCATTTCCAATTTATACTCTTAGCTTTTCTTCTATGTAAACCTGTGGTCACGTTAACTGATCTGTGATTTTTTTAATGTAACATTAAACAATTTAAACATTAAATTGAAAAGCATAACTCTTGGTAAAATATCATAATTGCCCTGAAGTCAGAGTTACACATGAGCATAATTTACATGGAATTACCTGTGTGCCTGGTGCACGAATGTCCAAAAGTGAAGAGAAATTTTTTGTAGAGATGAAGAGACTGAGTGCACATGATGCTAAGGCATGTGAATTGAGCTTGCTCTAGAATCTAGATGTTAGTGTAGCTTTAAGTGTATTTTCTCTGAATGCATTGTTTGGAAATGCACTTGAGAAACCTTACACTCATGAAAAGCTTAACTTGGAGGTATCTCTAAGCTACTATAATACATAAGCAGTAGCAAGTATCGTTTCATTACCCCATTTCATACTGACGGCAACAGGCTTCTCTAAAGTCAGTCACAGGTGAAAGCTCAGCATGAATTGGCTGACCATTAAACCAGCGATTGTTCAGATCAATCACAGCCTTTTCTGCATCTTCTTCACGACGAAACTGAGAAGAAAGTAAAATTAACATTCTCAAAATATTACATAAATGATAACGTTTGATCTATTTTAATTCCCGGCTGGATATTTAACACATGCTCAAGGCCAGCATTAAAACTAGAAGCCCATTTTATATTCTATTTGCCCCTACTCTTAAAATGGTGTTTTAATGAAACATATGTAGGTCCATTCAGTTTATTATTTAAGCAGTAACATTTTAAACATGAACAGTCAATCTGGAGAAGACTTAGTGGTTTCTCTTCAGACTAAATAATTTTGTTGAACATTAACATTTCATGTTTAAAAGATTAATTGGTCTTGCAGGCATTTGTAAGGAATATGAATCAAATAACATCGTAATTGCACTTGCAAGTATATCAGAAAATCGTTATCTAACTCACTAGTTACTGGACAATTAGAGCTTAAAGAGGCTGTCAAGCATTTTAGACCATGAATTTATGTTCTCTAAGAAGGTTTGATAAACACTTAATTCAAAAGATTAAGTGTGCAGTAACAAGGTTCTGGGAGATTTAAACCAATATTCCACCTTTCAGTGTTTACACTCCAAAACAATACACAGTGCTAATTACATAATAACCAGAAAGCAAAACTGACTGGAAAATAAGCATGTGATAAATACTTTTCGAATTCCATCAATGATTGGGGTTAAGAAGGGTGTCAGGATAAATCTAGTAATACTTAAAATGGCTGTATGCATTTCAGCAATTTTGTAAATGCTCAGTTACTCTCTCCTCCCCCCACTCCCTTCAGGGTCAGGCTTGTACAAATGCCATTTCATTTAATCTGTTTTTTATACCTATTCCAGTTTGCATAATGATCTCATCAACATTACAAAAAAAATCATCCCAGTGTTCAAGTTGAGCAAGGTGCAAAGAGCAGGCAAGTTATGCCAGTTCTAATAAATTCAACTGCTAGCAAGATGGGTAAGAATTTTTAAAGTATGATTTTCATCTGATTGACCCCTTTAAGCGTACTATACTTCTAATTTTAAAGTTTAATACTGTAATGCGCAACAGTGTAAATATTCTATTTATTACGTTTCACAGGAAGAATATAAAACAAGCTAACGTCTTGCAACATCTGAAAAAAACTGACTGGAATTTTATTTTAAAAATCTGCTTGTATTGTAGTTTAACCAGTTGACACACAAATTAACACACAGTAAGACAGTTCAGTATTTTTTACTCGAGTGGACTGAGCTGAACCCGGTCACAATTAAAGTCAAAACTGAACCCAGCTATTCTAGTCTTCTCCTAAAAACCATATAGTGTGACTGTTCTGAGAGGCTTTAAGGAATTGCAAGACATTCTGTGTAAATGGAAACTCCTCTGAAGTGCATTTGCTGAATACAACCAGGTCTTTCTCCAACAACGAAGTAATTAACATTTAATCGAACAGGTCACAGTCACACTTGTAAGTTAACAATTTTATAGTTCACTGCTCTGAATTTCAATGCTCAAATGTAAATCAGACAACAGTTCACCTATGTGAAATATCTTCACAACTAAAAAGGTGAGATCAAACTTTATGAAAACAAGACAGATTCAACTGTAAGGGGATGTATTTCCTCTCTGCCTGGTTTGGATTCTAATCCATCCAAACAAAAACAAAAAAAACCCAACACACACACACACTCTCTCTCTCTCTCTCTCTCCAATGTACAGGTCTTTACTTTCGTAAAGGTGCCGCCATGTTTTGAAAATGTTAATTGTGTATATTAAAGAAAATTTGTATTCATAATGTATTGCAGAGGTGCTTTTGCATCTTACCTTTACATATACATTTCCAACTAGATGATCTCCAAGGTTATCACAAACATTCATCTCCTCAACTTCACCATACTTTTCTTCCATTTCTGTGAAGACCTCCTAAATATAGAGAAATTTATTAAAAACATATTGTGCAAATTAGACGGATTAAACATACCTACAAGACAATTAATCACTACTAAGCAGGAAGACTATTCTCTCTCCCAACACCCTTCATACATTTTTGTTCTAAGACTGTACATTTCTGGGAAGGCACTGTATCAGCCTGTGTGCATGGACAATATTTAATACACTGTGAGCACTACAAGGATAAAGTAATTAACTATACAACTAAAAAGTAACTTTTCTTTATTTAGAAAATGAGATATACAAGACACTAAAGCCATGCCTTTTGGAAAGAAAAGCCAATCTTCCAGTCTACTACACTTAGGGTGAACAGATGTCCCGATTTTACAGGGACAGTCCCGATTTTTGGGTCTTTATCTTATATAGGCTTCTATTACCCCCCTATCCCTTGTTCCAATTTTTCGCACTCTCTGTCTGGTCACCCTACACTTCAAAATTTATAAATTGTTTGCTAACACTGAAGTATACTTTTTAACTCAACTGTGTGAGGAAAAAACAGAGTGCGAGACACACCAAAAATAGACCATACAGTATTTTGTTTTGAAACTTAATCCAAGGTCTAATATAAACAATAGAGTTATATGTAAATTAAAGAAGGACTACAGCAGGGACTATATGTTTAATATGTAAAACTGAAGTTATACAAAAAATATCTAGACACTAACAGGATACACATTTCAGTCAAGCAACCAAATGTCTAATTTGTGTTTTCTTCCCCCTCCACCATCCTTCCCTGATCACTCCCAGAATCCAATCTTATTATCATTTAAACAGTACACTCTTTGGGGCAGAGAGTGTTTCTTGTAATGCATATTTAAAGCCCTATTTATCAGAATTAGAAGTGGTAAATCTGAGAGAATTATAGTTTTCCTTTTTCTGTCCCATCAAGGATTAGCTGGAGGGTTTATTTTTGTAATTTTTCACTGCCACCAATTAAACTTTGCCTTTGAAGAATATGAAACATTTTTAACAGTGAATTTCAACATACCTCAAAGAATTCATCATAATGTTCCTGCATTTCAACATCGCTCACAGCACCTGCAAATTCCAAGAGTCGAACAGATTAGAATCAATATTTGAATGACAAGACTCTGAACATACTACAAAATATATTTTAGAGAACAGAAGTAGTCATTTACCGAAGCATAAGAGATGCTATGCAGTTAACCATTAAGAAGTATTAAAAATAACTGTGAGCAGCTTTGAGTCCCAAAAGATAGGAATATCTCAGTATGTGATACTAATATGGTCAAATCAAGACAAGTTT
The DNA here is from genome assembly GCF_007399415.2 of Gopherus evgoodei. NCBI lineage: Eukaryota > Metazoa > Chordata > Testudines > Testudinidae > Gopherus > Gopherus evgoodei. Next base: position 159,170,630 of record NC_044322.1, on the reverse strand, counting down.
TAATCAGCATTCAAATGGTACATGCCAAATTTAAGGGGAAAGTATTTACTTTGAAATGTGACTAATTAAATGTAGAACCCCACCCTCTGCCAATAGTTTACCTACACAGAAGGCAAGTGCTTTGCCATGTTAACTATTTTAAAGCATGATTAAGATTTCTCTTCCTAAAGGCAGAGCTTTGTTTAAAGATGTTCACTCCTCCAGTATAAATACACTAGTTTGAGAAATCACTGATGTGATTAAAACTGCAGCTCATCGTAATCCATTGAATTTGTCCAGAATACAAGATACGCTTTTCTTGTTCCCTCAGTAGAGTGAAACTACGTGGCTTTGTGGTAGAAAGCATTTCTCCATTTTATTTTTAATGCCAATTTATCTCTCTGTAATACTGTAGAATGGTTTTTCTTTTGTTTTTTTTTTAAATGCGAGAGAGGCTGGCTATATATTCACATTAGATCATATTCATACTCCTAGCTGGCCTTTGCAGTTGAGTGCTGCTTGCCTGCTGCTAAAAAACTAATGTAAATTAAAATTTTGCTCATTTTTCAAATATTAAATATAACAAAATAAATTACAAGAGATATTTTCAGTTCTACACCATTTTACCATACATTTTATTTAATAAGTCATATACATTAAAGCCAGATTGATTAAATCTTCAGTTAAATGGCTTTATTACGATCAAATAGAGTAGCTTTAAAACAGATGTGGCGCTTCATGCATGAACAATGTTTTAACCTCTAAAATGCAACACCATTGCTTTACTGAGCAAAACCTGCAATATGACAGGAGGAGGATCCAATAAAGCTATGTTTATTTGCCTCGGTCGCTGTGCAAAAACAGGTGCTCTGAACCCAGTCATTTCTGGATCACAGTGCAAATCATGCCATTTAGAACAGCTTTTCATCTTTACTGAAAGATGCTTAATATTAATCAATCAAAAGCTACCTAATCTTCGTGGAACTATGGACAATTTTTCTCTATAAGGTTAAAGGGATACTGGTCAAGTAGTTTAGGCTCAAGATATTTGACCTTCCAGATTCAACGTTTGCTTTTCAAAAGACCCTTGCCGATGCACCAATTTAAAAATCTCCCAAACATTTAGTCAACATTCACTACACAGAGACAGTTTAATAACTAACTATATTCCCAGGGCTGTGCCAACATCAACAATGATAGCACACTAACATCTGAGTGATTTTAAAAAGCGCATCAGTTTGGGCTCCATAAAAAGAAAGTGGCATGATCAAAGTTTACCAAATGGGAAAGTGCTGAAAACTGATACGGACATTCCACTGTCAAACTAAGATTATAAAAAGAAAAGTAAAGAAATTGGAAGTGCTTGAGAGTTTCCCTCTAAGGTGGAAAGGGTAAGAATCATATACAGACTTCACAAACATTCAAGTTCCAGGGCTACCAGTGTCTGAACCTTGAGAAGTCCAACTACTAGATAAAAATCAAGACTATTGCAGGTCAAAATTAACATTAATCCTCTATGACAACAATGGAGAGGAAAACAGTAAAGCAACAACATTAAATAGCTACCCATTAAGAATATATGCAGTATTTAAATAGGGACAAAGCTGAAAAGATACGGGGAGGGTTTCAGCACACTCATTGATAAAATAGAGCTATAACTCTACCATACCCGGTATAGTTAAGCTCTGTTATACAATTACCCATCTATCAAGACAAACTAAAGTTTGAATATTAGTATCAAACTCTAGTTTGGAGAATCTGTTTACCTAAAGACTCCTGCAAACTCCAGGAGGGTCTGGGCAATAAAGTCTAAACAGCTGCACAGCAAACCAAGCAACTTTAATTCTATGCAAATTAGTTACCAGCTCACTGAGAATTTAGCTGATGTGTAGGAAGTACCCAACATCCAACTGCATATTTTTAGCAATACACAGATAGTAACACCGTAAACATCTATAACAAAAAGCCTACAGGCCAACAGAACTTTATAAATCCATACAAACTTCATAAGCAACATTCTACTTCTAAAGAAAAGTCCTGGTTTAACAACTGACATTAAGTGTCAAGTCGATCTATTCAAGTGCTTTAGTTTTGTTGTAAGATATGCTGTTTATGCTAATCTTATGAAACACATTTCACTCTGAAATTAGTATTTGATTTCATAAAATAGAATGTTGTCTAATTAAATGCTGGTAACCAGTGTTTCCTCTAATTGTTCCCACTCATGTGTGGAATGAATTTTGTTACGTTAACCAATATGGAGGTGATGTGCGACAACCGTCATTTTGGTGCACACAACAAAATTCAAGTGGTGGGGTGGGGGCAAGGGGTTTGGAGAGTGAGAGAGGGCTCAGGGCTGGGGCAGAGGGTTGGGGTGCAGGAGTGTGAGGGCTCTGGGGTGGGGCCAGAGATGAGGGGTTTGGGGTGCAAGAGAGTGCTCTGGGGCTACGGCAGGAAGAGTACTCCCCCCACAGCACCACCTGGACTTGGGGGAGGGAGGGGAAGAGGTGTCTCTCCCTGTGGCAGCAGCTCCAGGGCTTGGGCCACAGGATAGGCGCCCCAACTCTGGCCCCTGCAGGTCTGGCCGGTGCTAGGTCAGGGAGGGGCACCCCGGCCATGACAGGCCCGGGCTGAGGCTAGATTCAGGGAGTGGTGCACTGTGACAGGTCAGGCTGCACGGCCCTGGTTGCAACTGGGTATGGGCGCACTGCCCTGGCTTGCGCCGTGCTGCCCAGATTCAGGCTGGGGTAGGGGAGCCCCGGCCACAGCAGGTCCAGGTTATGGCATAGTTGGGGCCACGGAGCCGCCCTGGCCTGGCAGGCTGGGGGCCGGGCAAGGTTGGGATCCAGAAAGGGTCGCCCCTCCACCGGGGAGGGTTCCCTGAGTGCCTGTGCTATGCTAAATAGGCTGCTGCATGGCCACACAGGAAACTTAGCTGGTAACTAATCCAAACTAGTCTATGATCTAGTGGCTAAAAAAGTAATAACTGAACAAAACTTTAGCACCACATGCTCAATGTTCAATTTGTCATAAAATATTAGAAAAATAACACCCATCTTTTTTAGTTCTAAAGCCCTTAAGATCTTTTTCTACTAGTGTCATTGGTTCAATTATAATGACAGATCAATAGTCACAAACTGACAATCTCAGTCATTTAACTTCTGTCATGATGCACAGTATGAGACTTTTTGCCCATTTCCTAACTACAGAAGAGTTAAGAAATTAGTTCATAACAATATCCAAACTGTTTCCTTTCCCCAAGTGTACTTTTAAAATTATTTCCTACTATGAAAATATGTAACTTAGTTCTGGGGAATTTGAATTTTCAAAGTAAGGGAGAATTTGCAACATGCACTTATCCACAAGGACAGCTGCAGAAGAGTAGAATTTGTCAGTCTATATTTATCTTCCAAAGTAGTCACTAAATGGGAGCTGCATCATTAGTCTAAGACAAATATTTTTGCAAGCAGTCAAAGTTCCAAATTTGATGCTCTCAACATTAACATAATGACGAGAAACATGTTACGGATTAAGTTAATGTGTGACTGTCCTGCTTTTTGAGCAGCGAAGTCTAATGCATACCTTTAAAACATACAGCAAAAATATGTCTAGGATGCAGGCAAGTGACAGAGGAGAAGAAAGGGAAAAAGGAGACAGCAGTGGGTCAAGGCTGCTTTACAGGGGTTACCAATTTAACCACTTTTTGATATAATGAACAAGTATCCAATTTCTCCTAAGAAACAAATTCTTGTGTGGTGGGGGAGGGTGTGAGAGAAAAAGACAAAAAATTGTTGACACATTTTATGAAGTGTGGGCAGTTTGATCCATTAAACTAAAATGGTAGACCAGCTTAAGTCGACACTGAGCTCTGACAATCAAGCCCAGGGAACCAGTGAAGGAACTTGTATGAACTTACAGCGCAAACCGTCAGCAGACTGGGAAGAGTTTTGAGGGTTACGGTAAATGTTCAAGAGGGCAATGGTCTGAAATACAAAACGCAACAACTTTATATTATGGAAAAGAAATTTAACACGAAACTGGTTTCCTTTTGGTGATCACTTTAGCCGAGTCTCAGTGCTGAAAGAGAGGCAGTTATTTTCTCCCAAGAGGAGAAATTTTCACTTAGCTGGTGACCTTTCTGAACAAACCTAACACTGTAAAGCAATAGAGATCTCATGATACTCGATTACTGTATTTTTACTTTAACAGTTACTTTGTTCACCTCCATTATAATTGAGGTGTTTACATGGGGTTCAATCAAAAAAAAGTTTGCAATATAATGAATGGTATCCAAGTGTCATAGTAACAGCTGTAACATGTAAGGTATCATCATATGCAGATGTTTGATTTTGGCCTTATTGAACAATTAGTGAATAAAACAACCCCTCAAAACACACTAAAACCAGCATGACTCTAATGTATAACACAGTAATCATGGTATAACATGAAATCTCCATTTCCTAAAGAAAGGAAAGGTGAAATAAAATGCACAATTTTGGGCAACTTACCGTACATCATAAATATACCTAAGTTTTCATATTATATCAAGAATTTGAGAAATGCTTGCAAAGTAATCATTTAAAAAATGAATGCAACAATAAGTGACAGGGCTTAACAGTTACAGGATGTAATGCTCATGCACTGTGCAAATGATTTTGAATCAAGGAAGTCCAACTAGCTTATCTTTTTATAAAAGTCACTTTCTGCACTTTATAAACATGTACATTTACCAAATTCTTGATATATGCGCAAGAAGAGTTCCATCACTTGTCCTGTTTGCAACAGCTTTATGTCAGCAGCTCAGAAGCCAACATTATTTTCTCATAATTATGAGTGGGCTCTTTAACACCATTCTTTAAAAAAATTTCTCCAACTGTGGGACTTACAGTGTGAGCCGTCAGCCGTCTGTGCACTGTTTTGGGGATTACGATAGATGTTTTGAATCAAGATGGTCTGCGGGGAAAAAAAATAAAAAGGGGAATTCTACTGGCTGCTGTGCATATAACAGACAATTGCAAAGAGACAACTATTCATAAGATATTTCCTTTTGGATTTGCAGAGTATCTTCTGAAACTGCATCCAAACCATCATATTATGAAAACAGTTTTAAATTAACCACCAAGAAAGAGCTGTGTTTGGTTTCCCTAGTGAACTGTCCCAAGTATATTTACTGAAACTGTTTATTTGAAGTAAGTGTATGACATCTTGTGTCAGAAGTACAATGTCACCTTGCACTTCAAGCTGCTCAGTTATGTACATACCCAAATTTATCTTAAACCAAATTCATTACTGCAAGCCTAGAAAAGCTGCATTTGTATCAGTGCACAGTACATAGCATGTGATGCTGTAAAGTCTTTAAACGGTTGTCTCAGATATCAAGTTTTTCAAATATCAACTAGATACCCCCTATTGTCTGATCAAGCAGTTTCTTGGTGAAATTTCTGTTTAAATAATATAATAGTTTTAAATGTTCACGTTTTCCGATCCTTCAATAAACATCAATATCCTTTTAGCCCTTCTGCTTTTTACTTGAAGAATTAGACCACGCAGGCTTGAAACCTTACATTTGTACCGTTCTTCTTAAAATCAAGTTGTCTGAAAAAACAAACCATGTTTAAGTTAGTAAACTAATATTACATAAAATTACAATGTCCATATAACTGTAATCAGCTCAAAGAGATTCAGATTTAATTACTTAATATACAAGTTTAATGTTAGTTTGCATGAACTTTCATCCCCAATTGAATTTAACTGGTGCAACACTTGTTTTCTGATGCCACCAAGAGAGTAAAACCTGTTAAATTACATTTAAATCATATACTGATTTTACTAACACATCAAACAAACCAATACTTGCACCAGTGGTGGCAACACAATAAAATATAATCATGGCAATAGCTCTCTATTAATAAGATCTGTTCCTCAATTTTCTATCACAGCTGATTACTAATATTTGCACAAAGTCTTCCATAATCAAACTATTACACATCAAATTCACTAGTGACATCACAATCCAGCTTGTGTGTCAAGTCCAATGCCACACATACTAGACTATGACTTCACAACATGACCCTGTCAAGCCCAGCAATTCACTTCAACTGACATCAGATAAACAAGGACTAAATTGCCAGAGAGAAAATTGTTGGTCCAGGTTAAGAAACAATTACTTTTAAACTCAGGTTTAAAAAGAGATTTCTGAAAACATGTTTAAGCCAGACAGCACGGATGGCAAGTATCCATTAGATGTGTTATTATGGGAAATCAGTGAAAGAGTTAGGAATCGAACCCAAGTTTCCCTACAACTAGGCCTGCGCTAACCCACATATACTAAACAATAAATTTGTAATCTAGAGGATAACAGGATTATAAGGAATAGCTAGCATGGATTTGTCAAGAACAAATCATGCCAAATCAACCTAATTTTTTCATCTTTGACAGGGTTACTGGACTTGTGGATGGCGGGAAGCAGCAGCTATGATGTATCTTGATTTTACTAACATTTTTGATACAGTCCCGCATGGCACTCTCATAAGAAAACTACAGAAATGTGGCCTGGACGAAATTACCATGAGGCGAGTGCACACCTGGTTGAAAGACCATACTCAAAGAGTAGTTATAAGTGGTTCGCTGTCAAACTAGGAGGGCATATCCAGTGGGGTACCTCAGGAGTTAGTCCTGGATCTAGTACTATTTAACATTTTCATTCATGACCTGGATAATGGAGTGGAGAATATGCTTTAAAGTTTACAGATAACATCAAGGTTGGGGGAGTTGCAAGCACTTTGGAAGACAGGATCAGAATTAAAAAAACCTGGACAAATTGGAGAACTGGTCTGAATTCAACAAGAGGAAATGTAACAAAGACAAGTACTTCACTTGCACAACTACAAAATGGGGGAAAACTGTGTAGATGGTAGTGCTGTTGAGAAGGATGGGGGTTATAGTGGATCACTAATTGACTATGACTCAAAAGTTGCGAAAAACAGCCATGAAAAAGGCTAATATTCTGGGGTGTACGAACAGGAGTGTCAAATATGCCAGACATAGGAGGTAACTGTCCCACTATATTTGGCACTGTTGAGGCCTCAGCTGGAATACTGCATCCAGCTCTGGATGCTACAATATAGGAAATGTGTACAAACTGGAGAGAGTCCATAGGTGAACAACCGAAGTGATAACAAGTTTAGAAAGCTGACGTCTGAGGAAAACGGTCAAGAAACACTGGGCCTGTTTAGTTTTGAGAAAAGAAGACTGAGGGAGAACCTGAAATCACTCTTCAAATATGTGAAGGGCTGTTACAAAGTGGAATAAGATCAACTTTTCTCCATGTCTCTGGTAGGACAAGAAGTAATGGGCTTAATCTGTAGCAAGGGAGATTTAGGTTCAGTATTAGCAAATACTTCCTAACTATAAGGGTAGTTAAACTCTGGAATAGGCTTCCAAGAGGTTGTGGAATCCCATTCATTGGATGTTTTTAAGAACAGATTTGACAAATACCTGTCAGGGATGGTCAAAAATTTATGTGGTCCTCCCTCAGCACAGGGAGCTGGACTTGACTTCCTCAGATCCCTTCCAGCCCTACATTTCTATGAATCCATATTGTAATATTAAATTTTTTTTTAAAAATACATGGTTTCTGACCACTCTCATTAACACAGCTATGTTTGCAAGAGGAATTTTAAAGCAGCTTCTTAAAAGGGGAGGATTCTACTGTAGATGAGATTTTAGAAGTGGTCCCTCCAGGTCACGGTTGAGGCATATTAGCAAGGCACTTCCACTGTCGCATATACTGCATTTCTGTGGGTGAATAGCTGGAAATGCAGGAGCTTTCCTAACCACTAAAAATGAGAAATCATCTCTTTACCTGCATATCTCGACAATCAGCAATGATAGAAAACAAAGTAAATGTAAATTGGAATTTAAATGTGGAAGTTTTCCAGGAGCATGGAAGACGTTCTTTGAGAGAACTGTAGTGCTAATAAATCAAAAATACATGTTAACCAATGCCCCTCTCTTTTTAGCCTATATCCACTCATTTCACAGGTAACATTTAACCGGCCACTGTCTGGATAACATGTAGAGCCAATTGTATATCCTTAAGCAGCTAAAGTAGAGAAGCAATCCTTTCACACCCAATGGGCTAAGCAGGTGACCGCTAACACTTTTAGCCTAGGCCAAAGATCATGAAGGAGTGGGGGAATCTCTTCTGACCATGTCAGATAAGGAAGCAAATTTGCTTTAAAAAAATAAAAGAATCTTGGAAGTTCTGACATTTGGGATGGGTAGAACATGCTGCCATTGTTTGTGATGTAATCAATCTAGGATGGGTTAAGTGTCTAAACATCTCTGAGAAAGCACACACCTTACAGTTAGCACTGTTTGGTCTCTACTATAGACAAGCTTACAACAGCATTGCTCTTTGCAACCAGTAGGGAGATAGGAGACCACTATAAATGCTGGGAGAGGAAAATGGAGGAGAAAACAGTCCCTCCACAGGAAAAAAAAATACATAAAAAAGTTTGGCCTCAATTAAATCTGGATAATTATTCATCTGAGGTGCTTAGAACCTACATTTAAAGAGATATGTACATAAATTCTACAAGAGGGAACAAACCTGGCTAAAAGTTGGTTTATTGTGCAATCGAGAACATCTGTCCCCATGACGGCAAGCTCCAATTTTGAAATAAAATGAACAGTTGACTCTGCAAGTAAAAAACAAGAGATATTTAGTCTATGGAAATACAAGGCAAGAGAATATGAATACACAATTAGCATTTAACATAAATGCACCCTATCAACTTAACTTTAAAGCACAATTAAATACATCAATCAAATCAATAAAGTCCAAGACAGTAATGGGACTGGTTAGTTTATACTGATTCCCCCTCATCCATGACTTGAGAGCTGCTGAACTCCAGGACAATCAAAAGCACACAGAGCAGCTGCAATCTGAAGTACTTAAGTGTACTTATTCAGTACCTTATTGTTATATTCAGCATCAGTCAGTGGGAAAATATTCTCACCTGTAACCACTATTATTTCCATTTGTTTCTCCTCCTTCCTCATCCTTTCATTTCTCCCCTTCCCCTCTCTCTCTTCATTCAGGGAAGCCCCAAATCTTTCCACCCTCTCAGTCAGCTTCAGTTCCATCCCACCAGCTAAAACAGTCAACAGTTAAATAGTTGACACTTAAGGGATGTCTATACTGCAGCTGGGAGGTGCGATTCTCAGCACAGGAAGACAGACTCCACTATCTTAGCTCCCCCCTCTCCCTGCACCCTGCAACACACAGTTCAATGCCCTGCTGACTCCCAATGAAACATACAAAATGAACACTTAGTATTTCTAATTTCACAAATGCCAACAACTGTTAGACCTAGCCTTGACTATCTTTATAATCAAGAGCTAATTTGTACCACAGTAGCATAAACTGCCCATGAACCAATGAGAACAGGACTTATTTACCTTGGTTATGAAAAGTAATCACAGGCACTAGATAGTACAGAGAGCTAGGAGAGTGAAAACTGTCAATAAGGGCTATATGCATACACAAAGTATATAACCTTGCTTTTATCTAAATTTACTTTTCTTCATCCATACACTCACAATTTACAATAATTCCTTCACATTTCCTTTTGTCGAGCTGAAAAGGAAACCAACTTGTTTACTGGCTATGTCCCCACTGTCCCCTTCCCCCCAACGTTAAGTGTGGTATGTTTAGTACAGTAACTAAAAAGCAGAACTTAAATAATTGGCAGATTTCACACTGTAGCTCCAGCTACAAAGAACACACAGAAGAACAGAGTGAAAAGCACTTAATTCTAATGGGCTGTGCATAACAAGTATTGCATGTTGACACCAATGATTTTAATAAATTCCACTTTGCAGGCACAATTACAGGCATGGAAAAAATCTGAAAGGTGTTCAAGTGTATATTTGGGCTTCTAGGCGGCAACTTCTATCACCAGATCACAGCATGAAACATTCAGCACACATTAAAGATTATATTCTAATTCACATCTGGCCTACACCTAGAATTTACGTTTACTTAGCACAAAACTTTTCACAGCCCTGAGCAATGTAGCTATGTTGACCTAACCCCCACTGCAATCAGATGGGAGAATTCTTCCATCAACCCACCCATGCCTCTCAAGTTTGGTCTACAGTGGCTCTCGACCTTTCCAGACTATGGTACCCCTTTCAAGACTCTGATTTGTTTTGTGAACCCCCAAATTTCACCTCACTTAAAAACTGTTTACAAAATTAGACAAAAATACAGAAATGGCACAGCACACTATTACTGACAAATGGCATACCTTCTCATTTTGTCTGTATTAAATTGTAGTTTGTACTGACTTCCCTAGTGCTTTTTATATAGCCTGTTGTAAAACTAGGAAAATATGTAGATGATTTGATGTACTCCTTGGAAGACCACTGCATACCCCCAGTGGTATGTGTTCCCCTGGTTGAGAACCACCAGTCTACACTAACAACTTATGCTGGTATAACTACGTGACTGTGGGCTTGTCTACATCAGAAAGTTGCAGCGCTGGTGAGGGAGTTACAGCGCTGCAACTTTGAAGGTGTACACATCTGCAGGGCATCACCAGCGCTGCAACTCCCTGTTTGCAGCGCTGGCCGTACTCCCGTTTTGTCTCGGGTGTAGAGGATCCAGCGCTGGTGATCCAGCGCTGGTAATCCAATGTAGACACTTACCAGCGCTTTTCTTGACCTCCGTGGAAGGAGGAAGCCTCTGGTAATCAAGCTGGTCTCCTTTCCCGGTTTGCTCTCTCGTTCCTGGAACCCCGAGCAAGCAGGTCTCCTTCCCTGCGGTTTGCTGGGTGGCTCCGGGAACGCGAGAGCAAACCGCGGCGAAGCGGGTCTCCTTTCCCGGTTTGCTCTCTAGTTCCCGGAGCCCCGAGCAAGCAGGTCTCCTTCCCTGCGGTTTGCTGGGTGGCTCCGGGAACGCGAGAGCAAACCGCGGCGAAGCTGGTCTCCTTCCCCGATTTGCTCTCTCGTTCCTGGAACCCCGAGCAAGCAGGTCTCCTTCCCTGCGGTTTGCTGGGTGGCTCCGGGAACGCGAGAGCAAACCGCGGCGAAGCGGGTCTCCTTTCCCGGTTTGCTCTCTAGTTCCCGGAGCCCCGAGCAAGCAGGTCTCCTTCCCTGCGGTTTGCTGGGTGGCTCCGGGAACGCGAGAGCAAACCGCGGCGAAGCTGGTCTCCTTCCCCGATTTGCTCTCTCGTTCCTGGAACCCCGAGCAAGCAGGTCTCCTTCCCTGCGGTTTGCTGGGTGGCTCCGGGAACGAGAGAGCAAACCGCGGCGAAGCGGGTCTCCTTTCCCGGTTTGCTCTCGCGTTCCCGGAACCCCCCTTGAAGCCGCCCAACAGCGCTGCAGTGTGGCCACATCTAACACCACTTGCAGCGCTGGTTGCTGTAAGTGTGGCCACTCTGCAGCGCTGGCCCTATACAGCTGTACTAATACAGCTGTAACAACCAGCGCTGCAAAATTTTAGATGTAGACATGGCCTCAGAGGTGTAGAAAACCCACAACCCTGAGTGACAGTTATACCAACCTAACTTCCTATGCACTATGTTGATAGGAGGACATTTCCCGTTGAGACAGTTACCGCCCTCTTATGGTGGATTACCTACACCAACAGGAGAAGATCCCTCCCATCGCTGTAGGTAGCATCTTCACTGAAGTGCTCCAGTAGTACAGCTGCATCAGTGCAGTTGTGCTGCTGCAACATTTTAAGTGTAGACAACCCTCAGAGACGGATATATTACAGCAGTGGTCTCCAATTTTTTTAATGCACAAGATCACTTTTTGATTTTAAGATCAACCCCACCCCTTTCCTGAGGCCCTGCTCACTCCATTCCCCCTACCCCCCGGTCATTCGCTCTCTTCCACCCTCACTCACTTTCACTGGGATGGGGCAGGGGTGTGGAAGGGGGTGCAGGCTCTGGGCTGGGGCCAAGGGATTTGGAGTGTGGGAGGGAGCTCCAGGCTGAGCCTGGGGCAGGGGGTTGGGGTGCAGGAATGAGGGGTGCAAGCTCTGGGAGGAAGTTTGGGTGCAGGAGGGGGCTTCAGACTCAGGGTTCGGGTGCAAGAGAGGGTGTGAGGTGCAGGGTCCAGCCCGGGAGGCGCTTACCACAGGTGGCGGCGCAGCAGAGGCCAGGCAGGCTGCCTGCCTGCCCTGGCCCCACCCCACTCCCAGAAGTGGCTGGCTACACCAGCCCCTTCCCTCCACGGCAAAAGAGATATGCCAGCAGCCAGCCACTTCCAGAAGCAGTGTGAGGCCACGGCAGGCTGCTGAACCGCCGGACTTTTAGAGGCCCAGAGATCGTGATCGACTGGCAGAGGCTCCAGGATTGACCAGTTGATCACGATCAAAGGGTTAGTGACCACTATATAACTGCGATGGAAAAACCTCTTCCATTACTATAGTATGTGTCTACACTATAGCAGTGCTTGTAGTGTAGACACACCTTCAGATGCATATCTCAGAAAAAAAGAAAAGAAAACAGTACTGAGTTCACTCCAAATCCAAAGCTAAAAACCAAACTACAAAACCTCTAATAATTCATAATAACCTCTACAATTTCAACTCAATGACCATTGCAAAGTTTCATTTTCAAATTCTCCTCACTGAGGATGAATGGGACTGACATGGGGGTAGGGGAGTGAATCATGCGCAGTCCCTAAAGGGATAAAAAATGTTTGCATGATTAACATCAATCTATTCCATCAAGTAGGCAGCAACATTAGGACAATTCAAGAGCCACATACCCTCATTTTCTGACAGAAGGATGACCATGAGCCATCAAAAATCCAGTGAGGCAATGACAGAATCAAGGGCAACACCTATTTCTATAGAACCTAAGCTTGTTTTTAAAAGCAAAGCAAAAACAAACAAAAAAACTGCAGGCCCTCGCGTCTGCAAAAATGAATCTTCCAGACATCAATCAAGTGTAAAGAGGATACATTAGTGCTCCTGACTGAGCACAGCAACGGCTCCAGGGCCTTTCCTGATCAGAGCTTCAGGAGCAAATCATAAAACGACAGCAGAGCCCGGAGGGTCGTTTTCGCCATTGTAACCCAGAGCAGCAGGACCTGGATTTACGCGGCCTCAGGGTATCGAGGAGGCGACTCTATAGAGGGCGACGCGGGGAAGGGAGCTACTAGCCTGAGCAGACTTTGAAAGGAGCCGGGGGGCGGGGGAGGGACACTGGCCCCCATCCCCAATTGTTCACGGCTCCAAACCGGGACACGAGGACCCGCCCGGCGGGAGGCGCGCCCCAGAGCGCGCGCCCGCAGCACGACGGCAGACTCTGATCGCCAGGGGGAGCGCGGGAGAGCACGTGGGGCGCTGCTCCGCGCGCAGACTGCCTCCCCCGCGCCCCGAATGCGGAGGTGTCCGGGCCGGCTCCCCATGGGGGATCGTCGAACAAGCGCGTGGAAAGTCTCTGCTGCGCGCAGCCCGCCTGGCGTGGGGACAGTTACCGCCGTTAACCCACACGGCGGTTACCCACTGCGCGCGCGGGCCTGGTCTCTGGAAGGCAGCGCGCGCCGCCCAGTTTCCTCTCCCACCCGCAGGAGGGAGAGCGCGCGCGCGCGCCGCCACGTTCCAATCACCAAGGCCGCTCCGCCTGCCCCTGGACGGGAAGCAATAAACTGCGCGCGCACGCGCGCTCCATGGCACGAGAACCCAGCGAGGACCGATGGGGGGGGGAAGGGGAAGACTCCGTGTTGAAACCCATTATGTGAACAGGCCGCACGAGCCCGACCCCCGCCATCTCTCCCCTGCAGGGTACTCGGAGCGCTGGGCCGCCGCCAGTGGCGCGGCTTCCGGCACAGGGCACTCACTTGTCCTTCTCTGTGCCGAAGATGGAGGCCAGATACTCCGCCATCTCCCACCACCAACCGACCGCCGGAGAGGCCCCGGCGCCGATTGAGCGCGTCACAGCTTCGCGCCGGAAACACTGCCCCGCCCACCGCCTCCAGCCTGTGCCCAGAGCATGGGGGAGGGGTTGCTGCCATCCGCGCATGCGCCCCCAGCTTCCGTTCCGCAGTGGGGGTCAGAGTGAGTCAGGGCGGGGTCTCTCAGCCTCGTGCCCAGCCTGGCCGCACCCCAAGGCTCCCGGCCCTCAGCAGGGAGTCCGCGTGTGGAGCGCAGGGTCGGGATCCCTACGGCGGTCCGGCACGTGCCAGACCCCCCCCCAAGCCCTCCATGTCACGGGACTGGCTCAAATCAGCGGGGGTCAACCCCCAGCGGGGGCAGGAGCTCCTCGTGCAGAGCTTACCCCCGAGCCGGGTGTAGTAATTGGGAATCTTATCTGAGGTTCACACGGGATCACAGGCCTCCCGGTGCTGGGGCTTTCAGGGCAGCAGCTCTGCACTGCCAGACTCCTGCTACAATCACAAGGGTTGGCAAGACTGGATTGTGCCCTTGGCCAAAAGGGTAGTCAAGGTCCACCCTCCAGAAGAAAGAAATTTTTTTAAAAAGTGTTAATTAAATAAAAAGATTTCAGGGTCTGTTCAAAAGTGTCTGGGGGTCTGGATTTGGCCCACAGTCTGCCTATTGACTACCCCATAAGCAAACAGGAGCAGGCTTACGGTAGGGCAGGGCTGTGCTCGGTTTTGAAGAGGAAATAGCAAAAAGGTATAAAACCAAACCACAAAAAATCATTTAAGGACATCAAAAGTAGGAAATCGGTATTCCCCGAACAGACCGTATAATGTGCTTCTAGTCCTACATAAAGTTGTACAATAACTATCAGGCTATGTATGGAAATCAGCAGAGAGGATTATTCTTTTGTCTAAAACAGAAATAAGTGGCTGAGACCATCCGTAACCACAATTTACTGAAGTGATTAGGACAATTCACATGCATCAAGTTGTACATACAGATTTGTATCATTGGGGGCCAAAAACAATCCTAATTGAAATTAACAGGCATTCCAGTTCTGGGGATAGAGGAATAAAAATGGCAACTGAAAAATGCATTGAACGCTTATTCTTTTGGTTGGTTACAAAAGAGACCTTTACAAATACGTTTGCTTTTTAATATGCAACAAAAGTTTTAGTAACATTACTGTACTTTGACAATGGTTTCACCCAGTGAAAGACATTCAGTTGATTTCTAGGCATTTGTCAACTGCACACAAACAAAATGCCACTGTGTGCGTCAGCTGAGCTAGTGATTGTCAGTAAGGGATGCATCAGGAAAACAAAATAAAATGAACTTGGCAAGAGCTGACGCACTGACATTTTAAAATAACTTTGGACATAAACCTTTGCTCAAATATCTCTTTTAAAATGGTAACTGCCAGGCTTTGATGAATGGATTGCTGTATTGCCATAGGTAATTGTGTCAGTTATCAAAATGCTATATAACTTTTCTCCCTTTAAAAGCCCATTTAAAAATCCCAGCGGAGGCACCGTATGAGTAATATTTATATAATGCTTTTCATCCTAAAAGAATCCAGAACTTTTCTCTAGCTATAGACATACAGCCCCATTGAGCTGGAGCCACCTAGGTTCCTGGACTCAGTTCTGGGCATCCTATTCTTAAAGATGTTATGTCCTTGTCCTAGTGCAAAAAGGGATCCATGCTTTATGGCTCTGGTGAGACCCTGCTTGGGATCCTGTATTCATTTCTGGGCACCTCAAAAGGCATCATGACCCAGAGCAAGGGCTAGGCCCTCCTGGCATATTACGTTCAGTTGTTATCAGGAAGCTTTTGATAAACTGAATGGAGTTCAGAGAATAACAACAAAAATAACTAAGCCTTTGGAGGCCCTGATTTATGAGGAAAAGTTAAGAAAGGAAAATTTGGGTTGCTTGGTCAAAAGACAACTGGGAGGCGGAAGACATGGGATAATGTGCAACACTGTTAACATGAAGGAAGGAAAGGAACTGTGTACTATTAGAGCTGGTCAAGAATTTCCCATCTGAATAATTTTCTGAGGGAAAATTCACTGCCTGCAAAATCAACATTTTCTGCTGGAAAATTCAAATTATTTTTTCCATCAGAACATTGTTCCCACCTCTCCGGGATTTCAGTAGGTATTCCCCAGGAGCTCTGAGCAGGCTGTTGGGAAGTTCACACTCCTAGGCTCTAGGTCAGCCTGCCTTGGAGCCAGGGTTTCCCATAGGCATGGGAAGTAGGGGTGCAGGGGCATGCTGCAGCAACCCCAGGTTTTGCACCTGGCATCCCGGCCCCTGGCCCTGTGCCCCTGCCGCCCGGGGTCCTGGCCATCAGCCCTGCTGCTGCCCAGGGGCTCCACTGCTGGCTTCAGGTCCCGCTCGGCCACGGGTCCCACCTGGCTGCTGGCCCCACATGTGGAGTTCTGGCCTCCAGTCCCTTGCCCGGGGTCCCAGCCATCAGCTCCATGCCCCTAGCTGTGCACCATGCCTCTGCCACCTTACCCCTGGCCACAACCCCGCCTCCTAGAGCCACAACCCAGCTCCCAGTCCCAGCTCTAGGAGGTGGTGAGGGGCGCAGACAGGGATGAGAGCACCCCCACTCCAAAAACTGTTCCAATGCCACTGGAATTTCCACTTCCTTGGCAGCTGCCTGACTCCCCATATGTTGGGCTGCTGGAACCCCAGGCGGCAAAGGGAGCCTGGGAAACATTTTGAAAAAGATCAAAATGCATATTTTGACTGTTTCAAGACAATAATTCAAAATTGCCATTCTGCAGGATATTTTAAAATTTCCATTTTTTGTTCTGCTTTGGAAAAAATTTTAATTTCTGGAATTTCCCACAGAATGAGAATTCCAGGTCCTGCCCAATTCTATTTAGGGTGACATAGTACGGTATAACTTGGAGAAGTGGGAAGAGATTAAGAATTTAGGCCAAATATTAGGCAAATCTTCCCCCTGGAGATGAAAGGAGACAGGTTGAGCTGTCCCTGTGATACCATGGTGCTGAATCAAAATGTCACCACATGGCAGTGTGATTGCTATGATAAGGGTAACATGTAACAGTCAACATCCTAATTTCTGTTCTGTGGCAGTAACAATGACTTCCAGCATGCAGACAGCTTGATGACATCAGCTGTTGGATAGGCTCTCTGATTCTGCTCTACTGCTGGTCCTCACAGGGGCCTGCTAGAAGAGCTTCCCCATGAAATGTTGTCTCATTTGCCTTTTGAGTACTAGAGTTCTGTGGCTGCCTGCTGCTTTGTGCCAATGGGGCCCGTCATTTGAAGTGTTGTGATCCAGCTGGCAAGACTGCAATCATCCTGCAGAATTCAGAGAGCTGGAATGAGAGAGGAAAAGAAACACCTTTTGAATGACTGTCTTTGTAAGTTATTGCCAAAGGACTCTGTTTCCTTTCAGTAAGTGGGCAGTAGCTACACATGAGACTGGACTCAGATCTTCTGTAGAGAGGAAGGGCCACGTTTTCAGTGCAAAAAGAATGAGAAGTACTTGTGGCACCTTAGAGACTAGCAAATTTATTTGAGTATAAGCTTTCGTTGGTTAAAACCCACTTCATCGGATGCATACAGTAGAAAATACAGCAGGAAGAGATATATACACAGAGAACATGAAAAAATGGGTGTTGCCATACCAACGGTAACAAGAGTAATTAATTAAGGTGAGCTATTACGTGAGCTATTATCAGCAAAAGAAAAAATTGTTTGTAGTGATAATCAGGATGGCCATTTCCAACAGTTGACAAGAAGGTGTGAATAACAGTAGTGAGGCCCACTTGCACACCTAATTGCACACCCTATACTTGCCTGTAGTTACTTCAGACTGACACTTGTTTAAACAAGAACAGAATTTGCCCAGTGTTTCAGCAGCTCTAGTGATCCCCCACTGCTGCTATTGCTCTTTTGGTCTGCTTTCTGTGTGCTGAGGGAGACTGTTAGGTGCTTAGAGAGTCTCTTTAGATAGTGACTGAATCTGTGCAGTGGTGTTTATAGTTGAGAAAATACTTCAAATCCAACTCACTCATATGCTGGGCTTTCATTCGCTCCAGTACAGTGGGAACACCCCCTCACTGTTCTCTGAGACTGGGTTTGAGCACTAGAGGGAAGGGGGTAGCTTGAGACCTTAGGCTACTGGTTTCTCACTGGTCTCTTGCGCTCTGACTAATTCCACAGTTAGTTGGATTTTGGGGTTTTCATTTTCTGATAACTTCAGATTTTTTTAAAAGCAGGCAAAATAATGCAACAGCGATTGCTGTTTTTATTGGCTTCAAAAGAGGGTGGGAGAAGTGTTACTACCCCCATTGTACAGATGAGATCTAGAGATTGAGTGTCTTGCTCAAGGTCATGAAAGACATTTGTGTAAGATGTGGGAATTAAACCTATGCCTCCTACTCCAATGCCTTAACCACAAGGCCATCCTTTCTCTCCCTGAGGGGAAGGACATAGAGGTTTGCAACCAGAAACTAACTGAAAGTAGGAGCTAGCCATAGCTGCTGTAGATTCTGTAAAACCCTAGAATCTTTCTCTTATTTAATGTTACATCTATAATTTTTTTTCGGTAAGTGAAATAGAAAAGGAACATCAAACCAAACAGTGGTAGTTTAGGGGGAGAGCCTTCAGCAAATAAGCTATTTCCATTACGCAGGTTGATTGCATGCGTCCCACTTCCCTGAACCCCCCCCCGAAAAAAAGCCCAAACCATGCAAAATTTATCCTGAAAATGTATTTACAGCGGAGATTTTGTTAAGAAAAAAAAGTCCAGTCATAAAAAGTTGCAACCTGAAAGACAATACACCTACTTAGGGCCCTATTCAGCTTTCTTTACTCAAACTTCCCAATGAAACCAGTGGGGGAGTTCCCCAATAACCAATGACTAGGATGTGCTGGTGAATAGGGCTTTTTCATTATAAATGTAACAGATGCACAAGTAAGTGATGAAAAACTTCATTTTAACCTTCATTTGCATTGCTGTAACTCCCTCCAGTAGTGAAAAATTAAATCATTCACGCAATACTTCCAGTTGAGGATCAAGGGCCACCTGCAGACTGCACACAGGAAATAACTTTATGTGGCAGTAAGATAAACTTCCCTGATTCCTCTATTTTGACCCAGCTAACGACTCAGGTAAATATCCTTTACTAACATGCAATGTTGTAATCTATTCTCTGTTCAATAAAACAGACCTGGAGTTCAGGTACTGGCAGTCTGTTCTCCTTGTCTGCTAGATTTGAAATGAGAAAGATGTGAAGTGCTTTATTCTCAATCTATGCTTTTTTGGGCTATATTTCCCCTACTCCTGCTCCAATATGGATTGCTCCCTCAGATCAGAGAAGCACTCAGTATTTGTCTTTCTAAGAACACTTTTCCTTCTATAATTTTATGCTGGAGGTTGGGTAAAATCTGTTGAAGCTGACGGTGTAATGGCTGCCCTTCATTCAGGATAAATGGAAAGAGCAAATGCAGGCCATGTGCAAGGCTGGTCAGGAATCTGAGCTATGTGGTTAGGGGGGTTTCACTGGGAGCTGAATGCAAATGCAGGGAAGTGAGTGTGAGTGTGAGTGAAGATAAAAAAGCAGCAAGGAAGCCCAGAGACAGCCAGAGAAGCACTTGTAGGATGACCCTGAGAGAGAGCGAAGAGAGTGCTTTTGATCAGAGTGCAGGCTGGAAAGAAGCTTTGTTCTGTGACCAAATGAACTGTCTACTGCTGTTTGATTCCAGATGTGTTCAGGAAAACAGGAAGTTGCACATTCTTTCTGACTTAACTGGATTGCACCAAAGAAATGCCTAACTCCGTCATCAGTTTCTTCTCTTAACAGAAACAACCTTCAAGACCCCAAATACTGGCTAACAGCTCTGATCCAAAGGGGTTAACAATAATATATTCTTGAGATCATGCATCTTAATTTTTGAATATGTCTGAGTTTTTCTGTTTGTGTTTTCCGAAAAGACAAGTAAGTCTTCCTGGATCAGGTGAAGAGCAATATAAGATGTTTGCAGCCTCTTCTCTGCCCAGGGCCCCAGAACTGGGCAGTGAAGCCTAGCTGGTAAGGGGCAGGCAAGGCCAAGATACCTGGGAGATGTAGAAGGTTGTGTGTGTGTGTATTTTGCAGATAGGGTCTCTATGGACCACTGCCAGACTATAGGGCGATGCTCTCCTAGTGGAGTTGAATTTCCACTCAGGAGATGCCAGTCCCTCAAGCACAGGGGATGTAAATCAGAGCCTCTGCACTTGTAGCAGGTGCATAAAGCCCAGTGTCCATGGAATAATATGTAGCCCTGTCACAGGAAGATGGTTTCCTGCTAGGCTGCTGAGGTTTTAATGGGAACTGTATGCTGAGAAAAAGAGTAACATTTTCAAAGTCACCTACGTTACTTAGGAGGCTAAGTCAATGGGAATTTTACGGTTGGTCTCAATATACATTTCAGTGTGATACAGGCTCCTAAGGCACTTGGGTACTTTTGAAAATAGGACTTAGGCGCCCAATCACTTAGGTGCTTGTGAAAGTTTTACTCAGTGTAAATACATTTATTTTCAAAAGAGGAAACACTAGTCCCCTGACAATATTCTTTTCCAGTTATGACATGCAAAATAACTGATATAACTCTAATCAATTTCTCTAGTCAATACTACTAAAGCACTAGCATCAACGCTGTTTATTTTAATACTGTTGAATAGCTGCAATTGCATTGTATGAGTTCTGTTAATTGTAATTTTAACAGCTAATTACAACTCTACAAGAAAATAAGGGACTTCTTCACTAGCACTTGAAAAGACAATGGTCAGATATGGAAACAGAGTTAATGTTGCTAATGCTAAATAATTTTCTGAGTATTTTCAAACACTTTCCTACAGACCAACATATAGTATTACTACTCAGGGTAGCTTTAAAAAAAAAACAGCAATGAAACCCCCAACAATGCCATTTTTGAACACAGGAGGCAAGGTCATCTCTCTCTATTTACAATACTTTGTATTAGTCTGGGTTCAAAAAGAAGAGTGGGCCCAGTCCTGCCACAGGAAACTCATGCAAATCTCTGACATCAGCGAGTGATCTGGGTGCATGGCAGGATCTGTCCCTAAGAGTAATAACATGGTATACAGGTACTTCCTTGCCAGGAGGACTAGAAATTTAGTAGAGGGCAAAGGGAATTTGCCAGTAGCAGAGTGTTAGCTTTTAGAACTATGCTTTCATACATGTATTTTTTAAGATATTTGGAAGTAACACAAGAGTTAAATGGATGCAAGTTTAAGTCTGAATAAACTGGAAATCAGAAAGGCAAAGACTAAAACAGCAACAAAACATTATCCACTGTTAGCCTCATCAACAACAAACAGAGAGTTGGAAAGTTACAGATTATTGAAAGGGGAAACATTCACATGCCTGAGAGACTGAGGCCTTGGCTACACTTGAGAGTTACAGCGCTGTTGGTGGCTTTATAGTGCTGTAACTAAATCCCCATCCACACTGGCAAGGCACATACAGCGCTGTATCTCCCTGGCTACAGCTCTGCTTGTACTCCACCTCCCCGAGAGGAATAAAGAGAACAGAGCTGCTGCTGCAGTGCTGGGGTGCCAGTGTAAACAGGGAATAATCTTAGTATGCTGTAACTGACCTCCAGAAGCTTCCCATAATCCTTTTAAGTAAAAGTCCTGCTCTTTGTTTTGTTGTGAGCTCTGGGCTCCGGAGCTGGTTATCAAAAAAACAAACACAGCTACTGTTTGCTATGAATGAGCAAAGGCACGCTCCCTTTGGAACGCCCAAAGCTAGAGTTTGCTTGAAGAGAGGGGGAGGGAGGGGGCTTGAGGAGAGAAGCAGTGTGGTGTGCAGGGGGGGGGGCGGGGGTCTCCGTTTAGGAGCGTCTGCTTATCTGGTCTGTGAGGAAAAAAACAAACAGCTGTTGTTTGCTTTCAGTGAGTGAGAGAGGAGTGGGGGAGGGGGTCGGAACTTGCAAGGCAGCTGCTGACCCAGTGTCGGCTCCAAAAATCCACTCTCTCTCTCCCCCATGCTCCCTGTCACACTCCACCACACCTCTCCTTTTGAAAAGCACATTGCAGTCACTTGAATGCTGGGATAGCTGCCCATAATGCACCGCTCCCAGTGCTGCTGCAGATGCTGCAAATGTGGCCACGACAGTGCGCTGGCAGCTGTCAGTGTGGACAGACTGCAGCACTTTCCCTACTCAGCTGTACGAAGACAAGTTTAACTCCCAGCACTGTACAGCTGCAAGTGTAGCCATACCCATAGTTAAATCAACCTAAGCCTTGGTATAGACACCACTAGGTCAGTGGAAGAACTCTCCTGTCGACCTAGTTATTGCCTCTGGAGGGGGTAGATTTCCTACAACAACAGAAAATTCCCTTCCATCACTAAAAAAGTGTCTACACTGCAGCAGCATAGCTTCAGAACTGCAGTTGTGCCACTGTAGTGTAGACAAACCCATAAAGTATCAGTCATTTAGCTGCTCTTAAATTGAAGAGTGTTTTTTTCTCTCTGTCCCTTCCAAAAATCTCATCACTGAAAGGGTCTTCATCATTGCAGCTCCTGCCACCTGGAACATCCTTCCTGTCTCTCATTGACTCATTAGCTACTTTCAGACTTAATTCAGACAATGGGAGCCCATTGGCCGGGAGCAGCGAGCCATGGCCAGTGAGATCCGCGATTGGTGAAACCAGCAGACGGGGCAGGTAAACAAACCGGCCCAGCCCATCAGGGGCTTTCCCTACACAAGCAGTGTCCCAAGTTTGGGAAACACTGCCCTAAATCATGTTGCCTCTAGCCTCTCATGCTATTGGGCTGCCCTTCCTTGTGCCTAAAAGCCTCACTGTGAATTCAGCAGAGAGGGTGGCTCAGCTGCAGATGGCGGGCTGCCAACTGGAAGAGAACTTGAGATGTTCCTAGTAGGGCTGCCAATTAATTGCAGTTAACTTACAGTATTAACTCAAAAAAATTAATCACAATTAATCATGCTGTTAAACAATAGAATACCAATTGAAATGTATTAAATATTTTTGGATATTTTTCTACATTTTCAAATATATTGATTTCAGTTACAACACAGAATACAAAGTGTACAGTGCTTCCTTTATATTATTATTTTTTATTACAAATATTTGCATTATAAAAATGATAAACAAAAAAATAGTATTTTTCAGTTCACCTCATCCTAGTACTGTAGTGCAATCTCTTTATCATGAAAGTGCAACTTCATCATCATCATTATAAATATCAATAATACTTAGTTCTTATATAAATCAAGTCCTTTGCAAACTAAATGCAGATTTTTTTGTTACATAACGGCACTGTAAAATGTAAAACAATGTAAAACTATAGCCTACAAGTCCCCTCAGTCCTACTTCTTGTTCAGCCAATTGCTAAGACAAACAAGTTTGTTTACATTTACAGGAGTTAATGCTGCCCTCTTCTTATTTACAATGTCACCTGAAAGTGAGAACAGGCATTCGCATGACACTGTTGTAGCCGGCATTGCAAGGTATTTACATGCCAGATATGCTAAACATTCATATGTCCCTTCATGCTTCACCCACCATTCCAGAGGACATGCTTCCATGCTGATGATGCTCGTTTAAAAAAAATGTTAATTACATTTGTTACTGAATTCCTTGGGGGGAGAATTCCATGTTTTCTGCTCTATTTTACCTGCATATATTTCATATTATATCAGTCTCGGATGAAGACACAGCACATGTTATTCATTTTAAGAACGCTTTCTTTGTAGATTTGACAAAACACAAAGAAGGTACCAATGTCAGATTTCTACAGATAGCTACAGCATTGGACCCAGTGTTTAAGAATCTGAAGTGCCTTCCTGTCATAAACAGATAAGTAAGAGTTAATAGAACAAAAGTGCTTCATATCTCTTTTGCCTGGAAAGGGTTAACAAGAACCGCGAACCTGGCTGTCACCTGACCAGAGGACCAGTCAGAGGACAGGATACTTTCAAATCTTGAGAGAGGGAAGTTTTTGTGTGTTCTATTAGTGTTTGGTTGTTGTTCACTCTGGGGGCTCAGAGGGACCAGACGTGCAACCAGCTTTCTCTCCAATCTCCCTGATACAGATTCTTATAGATTCAAAATAGTGAGTCCTCGGTAGATAAAGCGAGTTAGGCTTACGGTTGTTTTCTTTATTTGCAAATGTGTATTTGGCTGAAAGGATTTTAATTTGTACTTGTATACTTAGGTTGGGAGGGTGTTCCCAGTGTCTATAGCTGAAAGACCCTGTACCTATTCCATTTTTTAAATTTACAAAGATAATTTTTACTGTTTTTTTTCTTTCTTCAATTAAAAGCTTTTCTTGTTTAAGAACCTGATTGTTTTTTTATTCTGGTGAGACCCCAGGGGACTGGGTCTGGATCCACCAGGGAATTGGTGGGGAGAAAGGAGGGAAGGGGGAGAAAAAGGTTAATTTCTCTCTGTGTTAGGATTACTTTCTCTCTCAGGGAGACTCTGGGAGGGAGATTGAAAAGGAGGGGGGGAAGGTGAATTTTCCTCTCTGTTTTAAGATTCAAGGAGTTTGAATCACAGTGATCTTCCAGGGCAGCCCAGGGAGGGGAAGCCTGGGAGAGACAACGGTGAGGGAAAGGGTTTACTTTCCTTGTGTTAAGATCCAGAGGGTCTGGGTCTTGGGGGTCCCCGGGCAAGGTTTTGGGGGGACCAGAGTGTACCAGGCACTGGAATTCCTGGTTGGTGGCAGCGCTACAGGTTCTAAGCTGGTAATTGAGCTTAGAGGAATTCATGCTGGTACCTCATCTTTTGGATGCTAAGGTTCAGAGTGGGAAATTATACCATGACACTTCCAAAATCTGAGAGGAAGGAGATGTGGAACATGCTTTCAGAAGAATTAAAAGAGCAACACTCTGATGCAGAAACTATACAACCCAAACCACCAAAAAAGAAATTCAACCTTCTGCTGGTGGCAGCTGTCTTAGATAATGAAAATGAATGTGCACTGGTCCATGCTGCTATGGATCGTTATTGAGCAGAACCCATCATCAGCATGGACGCATGTCCTCTGGACTGGTGGTTGAAGCATGAAGGGAGATATGAATCTTTAGTGCATCTGGCATGTAAATACCTTGCGACGCTGGCTACAACAGTGCCATGCAAATGCCTGTTCTTACTTTCTGGTGACATTGTAAACAAGAAGCGGGCAGCATTATTTCCTGCAAATGTAAACAAACTTGTTTGAGCAATTGGCTGAACAAGAAGTAGGACTGAGTGGACTTGTAGGCTCTAAAGTTTTACATTGTTTTATTTCTGAATGCAGTTTTTTTTTGTACATAATTCTACATTTGTAAGTTCAACTTTCACAATAAAGATATTGCACTACAGTATTTGTAATGGAATTGAAAAATACTATTTCTTTTTTTACAGTACAAATATTTGTAATAAAAAATAATAATATAAAATGAGCACTGTACATTTTGTATTCTGTGTTGTAATTGAAATCAATATATTTAAAACATAGAAAATATCCAAAAATATTTAAATCAAATGGTATTCTATTATTGTTTAACAGTGAGATTAATTTCGATTCATTTTTTTAATCGATTGACAGATCTAGTTCCTAGCACTAGCACCAGCAGCCAGGACAGCATCCTACCCTCTGCCCCAAAATACGGGGAGCTTACACTGTGGGATTCACTGATCCTTGAGCACTAGCGGGACAGGGGAGTGGGTGGGTCGGAGGGCAGTGAATAACTTACGATTTTTTTAAAGAGCTCCACTATAATGTAGTTTCAATCCTAGTGATCAGGACTGCACTCCTATCACTACGGTAATACAAGTAATAAATAGGTAAATTTCAAGAATCTGAAGAGGATTAACTCAGATCAGATCTCAAGACACTGGTTCAAATGGGGTTTGGTTTTGGGCCGCTCTGAATGATCGAGGTGTAATCATCAGATCCAGAAGCCCACTTTCTTTGGTATGACTGTTGAGATAACAAAAGGTTTCACAAGGGAAGGTCTCACGAGGATTTGGTGTGGAACATGGCTACATTCCCATCCTGCAATGCTGAAGTGGTCAGTGGGAAAGGCACCTCTGGGAGGTGGCAGTGGGATTGTTGAGCTTCCTTCGCAGAAGAACCACTGACCTTGAGTACTGTCGTTCTCACTCTCTCAGGGCATGTCCACATCTCAGTCAGGCTGCATGTTTGTATGTGTGTTGTTGCCTGTGAACCCTTTCCCCTGAATGGCCCCTGGCAATTGGGTGCCTTCCGTCAGGGTTACTGCCCCAGCTCCCCTCTTGGGCCGCAAGGGGTCCCCAATAGATTGTCTTATTTCAATAACGCCCCTCATTGGGGCCAATTTATTACCAAAACACGGTGCAAATAATCCATAACAAAAGTCCCCAAATAAAGCAGGGATAGTCCTTAAAATTCCCCAACCTCCAGTCTGTTGACATCGCACTTCCACCCCATTCAGGCTCTTCTTCAGTCCTCTCCTGTCCTGCTGTGACAGCCACCCTAGCCCTTCCAACTGGAGTGTAACCCTACGCTTCCCAGCAGGCACCCCCACCGCCTCTGCTGGGAGCGCATCCTCCCCAGGGGAGAAGCCACCACTCCTGGCAGCCTTTTACACACTGGGGACACCAGCAGGAAAGCTCCTCACTGTCCCCTACCTTCAGCCCCCTCTGGCCCCTGGCTCCAGCTCAGATGTCTGCAGGCAAACTCCCACTTCTACTCTCTTGCCATCAGCCTTCTGGACTAGGTTCTCTGGCTTGGAAATGACAAGTAATAAACTTCTCTCCTGCTTCCAGCCTTCCCCTGTAACCTCCTACAACTTTCTTCACCAATCTTCTTCTCTGATTCTCCCTGATCTTTAATAGTCCCAGGTGCTGCCCTGATCTCTTAACTGGGAGCACCTGTTCTGGCACAGGAAAGCTGGACCAGCTTCATTTAAAGGGCCAGCCCCCCCTGTGATATTGTCCACACATCCCCATACAAAACCCCTTAAAGCACATGCTCACAAGTGCATCGATCTCGTGCTTGGCTGAGGGTATGGGGTAAAGTACATGTTGTTCTCTCAGCTGCCCACTTTGCAGTGTGGGGGCAGAGAAAACACGAGAACAGCCATACTGGGTCAGATCAAGGGTCCATCTAGCATCCTGAGCACCTTGTTCCAAGAGTCTTCCAATGTCATCCCACAATTCCCAGTCCCTATTTGTTTCAGCCCTCCTACCTACTCTCTCTCACTCACCCCCATGCACTGGAAGCTACCTTGTGGTTTATACATACCTGGTCAGCACTTAACCCATCATTTCCATGCAGTCTGCTCCATTTTCTGCACTGCTCACTCCAGCTCTGCCAAAGGGCATTACAAGATGCCCACCACCCAGCCTGAGTCTAACTGTCCGGAAGAGCACTCCAGAGTTATGCTTAACCTCTGCCGTCAGTACAGCAAGGAGCATAACTTTGGGTGATGCACTTGAAATCTGCAATTGTTTAAGTCTATCTCAAACCCTTAAAGACCATCTACTGCTAGGCTAAGGATGGCAACAGCAGGTCCAACAACTCCCTGGCTACCTACCCCTATTATGAGGAATTCAACTGGATGCTCTCTAGCACCCAGACCCCAGCATCCTGTCTGACAGGGCTCTAAGCAGAGATGGTTTAATGCTTAGACTGGAAGAAAAGTGGACAGGGACAGCACCAGAGGAAACCATGGTGGAAAGGAGGCAAAATCCCAGGAATAGGCTGTGATACTGGAAGCCCCTAATCAGGCCAGATGGGCTAATGAGTGTCCCAAGTCGATTTTCTGAGGACTTGTTCAGGGATGTGCTGAGGGAACAACATGGAGAGGGAGTGGTATGGGAACTGGATCCACAACCCAGTAAGTGGCACCGGCCTTCTTTAATATTATCATGAGGGAACTTGAAGCATACGTGGGAGGGATTTCCTGGTTATTATAACCAACACAATTATTGTAAGCAGGGTTGTTGTAGCTGTGTTGGTCCCAAGATACCAGAGAGACAAGGTGAAGAGCTCTGTGTAAGCTTGAGAGCTTGTGTGTCACCAACAGAAGTTGGTCCAATAAAAGATATTACCTCATCCTCTTCATTTCTCCAGTGAAATTATTATTACATATATTAGGATGGGTTTAGCTTCAGTTGAGGGTGGAAGCCATAACATTTCCCTTCCCCCTCCCTCTACACGAGGTGTGATCCAAGAGAGGGAAGAATATAAACATGCAGCTAATGATTCATTTTTGCTATCTTTGCACTTATTATTTTTAAAAAAATCAGGATTACAGATTAGCCAGTGTGAGTGCATGTCTCCGTATAGCATTCTCTTTCTAACTCTGTCATAGCGCTAGGATGATAGAGTTACGGCATGATTAGAATTAAAGCATTGTCACAGACAATATGGATTATAGGTCCCAGTAGCTGTATTAAGTGGAATAGTCCCCTATGGACCTTAGTGCTTTGTCTTCCGGTTCTGTATGTTCATGGCATGCTGTACAGGCTGGGGAGGGAAATCAGCTCTGCTGTTAACAAGACTCTGCATCGATGTTCAGCATCCTGTCAATGTTAACCCGAATTTTCCCCCTACTCTTGAGAATTTTTCATGCAGGAGAAACTCAAGGCAGTCTATAAAATTTCTGGATAGGGCAAACTTCCATCAGTCATGTTGTCTTCTCTATTCCTTCTCCTTCTCCACCAGCCTTCTCCGTTCCTTGATATGCTGCTCTGTCAACAGGCAATGAAAATATCCTTTGCATGGATAGATTGAATTCCACCACTTGCCTGGAAAATTTGGTTCTTCTTCCGCTCTGCGACTTCCAGAACAGTAATATCCTCCCAGGCTTCTCCATCCTGAAATAATGTTAACATCCATACTGGTAACTGGGCCCTGAGCTGCTCACCTTTACCCTCCAACCAGGGCCCACTTTTAAAAAATGAATTAAATTTAAAATGCTTACCATGGCGTGTCTTTGGGCTGGGCATGTTACTAGAAGGCTTTTGAATAAGTCAGTGTATAAATGTGGAATAAAAGCTTACCGGGTTGATAAAAGTATTGAACTGTGACCTTGTTTTGATGCAGATGTAAAAGAGAGAAGGGATTCTTTCCTATTTTTTTCCCATGAAAATGCTCTTTAATTTCCTTGGCAGGCACTTCCAACTCAGCTGCACCAACGGAGGCATCAATCAAAAGAAAAGGAAGAGTGTTAGAGATGACCAGATGTTATATGACATGCAGAGCAGGTTAGATGAGCACCTGGAATACCAGACAGCAAAGGAGCAGGATGGGAAGTGGCAGAAGAAATTGTTTGCCAATTTCCTTGAACATGACCAGAGGAATAGCAATCAGGTTCACGTACTGTTAGAGCAGCTGATCATCGTGATAGCCACCAGGCTGCACCCCCCTGTACCAGCTCCAGCACCAGTGCCCGTGCACTCTCCTCCATGCTATCACATCATGAAGTCCCTGGAAAATTCTGCGCTTAGGTGGGCTATGAACACATGTATGAACTGAAATAAGCTGATGTACCCTGTGCATTCTGGCCCCATACAACCTGGGCAATGTGTTAAACCAGGGAGAAGGAGAACAGAAGCAGGCTTCTGACGTTCAGTTTCATTACCATTCAACCTGTGGAGCTAGGACTTCAGTTAATGACACTGTTTTGCACATTTTATTTAATTTTTCACGTTTGAAAATACTTATTTGTGGACAGGCACCTGGCATGCCTGCAAAGGTGTCAAGGATACTTCTGGTTATTATACTACTTTTAGTTGTGTTAATAAATCGGTTTGGCTGTACAATACAGTGAAGTCTGAGTACTTGGAAAAGAAGGAAGAGACAGTACGTTGTATCCAGGGCTGGTGCAAGGATGTTTCACACCAGAGGTGAAACTTCCACCTTGCGCTCTCCCCCCTCGTGCCCCCACCCTGAGGCGCCCCTCCGCAGCAGCTCCCCCCCTCCGTCCTGAGGCGCCCCCCTGTGGCAGCTCCACCCCTCCGCCCTGAGGCCCCCCGCAAGCCTGGGAGGCTGGAGAAGTGAAGAGGCCACAGCGTGCTCGGGGAGAAGGCGGGGCAGGGGTGAGCTGGGACGGGGAATTCCCCTGCGTGCCGCCCCCGCCCTTATGTGCTGCAGGTGGCCCTCCCCGCACTCCCCTGCCCCAGCCTAAATGCTGGCGGCGACCGGGGCGGCCGAAGATCTGGCTACTGCGGTTGCTGCCAAAGAAAATGGCACCCCCCAAATGCCAGCGCCCTAGGCGACTGCTTAGATCGCCTAAATGGTTGCACTGGCCCTGGTTGTATCCAAAGCTTTTAAATAAAGTATTAAGCACTCTTATCTCACATAAAACCAAGAGCAAACCAGCAGTTACCACATAAATTGCTAGGTGTACTATACAAAACACAGCATTAGAAGTCCCTCATCACAGCATCCTATTTCCTCAGCCACATCACACTGCAATGCAAGGGTGTGGGCACACAAGACGTCCCTTATTTCCCTTGCCTGCCTGGATCTAACCTCAGTAATGACAGGTGCACTTTCTGGTTGCCTGTCTCAGGCCTGCAAACCAGCAGTGTCTTGGGCCCACTCTATGTGAAAATTATTGCACTTATCCTTGTAGATGTTCAAGACGCAGACAATCAGATGAATGTCTGATTGGAGCGTGGTATGCAGGATGAGTTGTGTGCAGCTCTGCAGTGTGGCCGCTTGGAGGCAGACTTGGCTACCACATGCCTGAATGCATGCAATCCAGGTCACGGGTACACACACTGTAGACATACCAACAGTGTCTGAGCCGTAGCAGCTCCGCTTCCTAAGGCATGGCCATTCTCAGCACACATTTTCTCACAGGCTCGCTCTCTTTTTCTCAGAAATCATCTGCAGACAGAATGAGTGCCCCAAGGCAAGATACACTGCACTTTACTTGACCTGTCAAGGATTACAAGACGACTCCTTTCCTGCTCCATCCAAACTGCTTTCCTAAGCAGTAGTCTTCACTAGAACATCATGGGAATCCCCCCTGATTTGTTTTAGA
Source organism: Gopherus evgoodei (assembly GCF_007399415.2). NCBI lineage: Eukaryota > Metazoa > Chordata > Testudines > Testudinidae > Gopherus > Gopherus evgoodei. The sequence continues at coordinate 159,139,697 of NC_044322.1, read as the reverse complement.
CTAGACGTGGTTTAAGGTCACAGCAGCAGAAGGGCCTTTTAGCGATGTTCAGTTATTGAGCAGATGTATTGATGTAGGCTGGTTAAAAGCTGATATTGACTTGCACATGCTTTGCAATCAAGGCAGATTCATGCAGCTGTCATTCTCTTCAAAGGAGCAGGTTTTGTGCGGCTAGACATCAGCACTTGTGCAGTCTAGCTGGAGGACAAAAGAAAATCTTTCTGGTCACTCCATGTTTCCCTCTGATTTACATCCCCCATCTGTCAGTCTGTCCCTAATTATCCCTCTGACCCTCTGTTTGTTGGACTCTTTAACCTAGAATCCCACCTGAACGTTGGACCTCTGGGCAAAATGGAGAGGGGAGCATAAAGGAGCTGGCTCTGACTCTTTGGTTCTGAGACCAGTTCTATTCTAATCCCAGGGTAGATTAGAGTGGCCTGGGGGCAGCCCTAAAATATATCAGACAGCTATGGCCCCCAAAGATCTCTCCAACAGCTACAAATGCCTAGACTGCTCTGACAATGCCCCACCCACCCCAACATGCCCCCATGCCTGTTGCTAAAGCAGTGAATGTCAGGAGTTAACTATGCCAACTGGGGACTCCTGCACATTGGTGCAAAGGGAGTAGAACACATTAGAGAACATGGACCATTAGCTCGTCTTCAGGCTATGGACGCTATTACACTTCAAGCTGAAAGATACTCAGGAGGCAAACTTCAGATCTGGATTTTGCACAGCCCAGAGTCCAGAGGTTTCAGAACCACAGTTTGGGTTTGGCTCATTTCTTATCAGGATGGGGCTAGTGTGTATAGTCTGGATCTGTATCCAGACTTGGACTGAGAGGGGAGGATTGGATTTCCAGCAGGAAGATAAAATGTAGGTAAGAGGACTGGAGATTTTCTGAGGTAAAAGAACTCCTTTTCATGTGACTGAAAATCTGCCTTGAAAATCCCAGCTAGACAGGAGATAGCTCCAGTTTTTCCAAGACTTGCAAAATCTTCTTCCTCTGTGCCACAGTTTGCTCTGAGAGCTTCACAAAAGGGAAAGCCCTCCCTGTGCTAGTGTAGTCATAATCCAAGAGAAGCTACATGAAAGGCATGTGGAGCACATTGTGATTTCAGCTGAAGACTGCACATCACGCCTGATGTGCTGTGTGCACTGGAAAAATTGCCTGCACTACAGTTTGTGGCGATCAGAAAAGAAAGGAGGTGCCATGTGAGGTCTGCGATCCTGTGTTTGGAGCAACCTTGTCAAAAGACTTGCAACAACATTCACAGCAGAAGATAGCAATTACAGGGCAGGTTTTTTAGGGCAATTTCTCTTTTCTTCTACATGAAGAAACTTACTTCATAGCATTTCAAAGGCTGTGATTTTATTTGCACACGCTGGCCTCTTTCTGAATTTTCTCAGGCTCTGGGAATCACCCTGGGAAAAATGAGAGCCAAGATTTCATTGTGCTGCTCTTGTTTTCTCAGGAGGGTGCTAAACTTCTTTCATGCTTTAAAAAATTACAGTGTGCATTCCCTCTGTTAGTTGTTCATTCATTCAGGTAATCTGTATCTGCACAGCCCTGCACTAAACATGACATTATGGGTCAGAGCTTGTACTTGTGTAAGCTGGCATTGCTCCAGAACTGAGAGACACAGATTTACAACCAACTGAAGGTGTCGCCCATGACGAGCTGCATTACATTGTGAATAAACCTGATGCATTCTGATGTTTAACAAAACACACAGCACACAAGAGTGGAAGTCAGTGGTGGAAAGCAGTGGAGGAAGAGCAGGTTTGTGAAGGGCAGTGGAGGAGGCGAGTGAAGGTGTTTGGTGCATTGGCAGCAGGTGCCATTTTTCAGATCCTTTCCTTTGAAATGTATCCTTTCCATGGAGTGTCTGCTGGCTCCTGTACTATGGGGTAGTGTGATAGCTGTCAGGCGTCACTTCGTATTGGTCATTCCTGTATTCAATTCTGTCATGGCCTCTCTTTTTCTCCTTTTCGAGCTAACTAGCACCAGTCTCTAGCTTCTCATCAGGTAAGGCCAGCCACATATACATTGGCTACACACACTGCCATCAGGGCCAGCTCAAGGTATCAGCACTCCTTGTGTTTGGGGAGGCAGTTTCCAAGGGGTGGCACTCCGGTTCCTTTTTTTGTTTTTGTTTGGGGCACAAAAAGCTGGGTGCCAGGCCCTGAGCAGAGGTGAGCTGTGGTGGCGGGGGGCGCAGGGAGGGCCGCAGGAAGTAACGCTGGGGAGGGGGCCAGAGGAACTGCTCCCCTCCAGCTCAACTCCACTCTACTGCCGCCTGCTCCCCCCAGCGTGCCGCTGCTCCACTTCTCACCCCTCCCTCTCAGGCTTGCCATGCGAATCAGCTGTTTTGCGGCAAGCCTGGGCGGGAGGGGAGAGAAGCGGAGTGGCAGCAGTGTGCTCAGGGGAGCAGGTAGAGCGGAGGTGAGCTGCGGCAGTGGGGGACATGGGGAGGGCTGCAGGAAGTAACCCGGGGGGGCAGAGGAACTGCTCCCCCCCCAGCTCACCTCCGTCTCCTCCCCCGAGCATGCCGCCACTCTGCTTCTCCCCCCTCCCTCCCAGGCAAGCCTGGGAGGGAGGGAGGGGTAGGAGGGGAAATGCACTATGTCCGGGGGATGAGATTGGGATGAGGATTTGAGGAAGGGGTTGGAATGGGATGAGGAAGGGGCAGAGTTGGGGCGGGGCCAGGGGCACAGGAAAAAATTTTGCTTGTGATGGCAAAAAACTCAAAACTCACCCTGACTGCCATGCACCAGATCTTCAGTTAGTGGAGTTCAGTCTGTTTACATCAGTTAAGGATTTGGCCTCGTCTGGTATAATGAATTTTACACTCTTCTATGGATTCTGATTTAGTGAATGTAATGATCTTCTTACCGATTATTCCTCTGTTTACCATCTTTCTGTCTCACTCCCATTTCTGTGTTTGAACCACTGTCTTGTATGCTCCAGGTAAGCTGTCTGAGGCAGAGACATTGGGCCACACTCACTGGTGTGCTCTGGCAATGCAAAGCAGCCATAAAACCGGAGTGCAAAGCAGGTGGTGTGGACTGCTGCATCAGACCCTTTGTGTTTTTAATGTGCTCCATATAATGACATGTACAGAGCCAGTCTCAGCATTTTGTAAGATGGCCTATGAAACATCCATACCCCTGAGCAAAGCAGTTAAGCTGACCTAACCCCCAGTGCAGACAGTGCTAGGTTGGCAGCAGTATTCTTCTATTGACCTAGCTATCACCTCTCGGGGCGGTAGATTAACTACGGTGATGGCAGAACCCCTCCCATCGCTTTAGTGAGTGTCTACACTGAAGCTGTACAGTGGCGCAGCTGCACTGCTATAGCATTTCAAGTGTAGACAAACCTTCAGTCTCTTTTCAAACCCATCTTGGAGGTCACCTAGCTTCCAAACCATCGCTGACTTGCAGATCCACCTGTGGTTAAATAATTCATCTGAGGCCATGGCTACACTGGCGCTTTACAGCGCTGCAACTTTCTCGCTCAGGGGTGTGAAAAAAACACTCCCCTGAGCGCTGCAAGACACAGCGCTGTAAAGCCTCAGTGTAAACAGTGCCGCAGCACTGGAAGCGCAGCTCCCAGCACTGCAAACTAAACCCCATGAGGATGTGGAGTACGTGCAGCGCTGGGAGAGCTCTCTCCCAGCGCTGGCGCTGGACTACAATCACACTTCAAAGCTCTGCCGCGGCAGCTGTCCCGCAGCAGCGCTTTGAAGTTTCGAGTGTAGCCAAGCCCTCAGACTTGTCAGTGGTTAATTCACTGCCAGTTCACCTGTGATTAGGCAATTTCTCACACTCTCGGGGGCTAGGGAGAATTAAACAATTCTCACGATAGCATTCATACTTAGCATGTATTTAGCACTTAACCTCCCTCCCGCTGCCCAAGCTCTGCACAAACAACTTGATGCAGCCTCAAGAGTAATTGAACAATTCAGTGCAGAATTACCACAGAGTTACAGTGCATCTCTGATTGCCTCTCCCCCTCATCCTATGCTCTAAGGACCCTCCTTCTATAGTACCTCCTCTTCCTCTCTCAAACCCCTTATAGCAATCCCCCGAATCATCACAGACTCACTAGCGAACACATTTGTTCACTGCCTCTTCTTCCCCCATAACATCTACAACATTGTTTGTGTGTGGTACAGGGTGACCTGGGAGTTAAAGTGAGTTAAACTACCCAGACAGGTATGCCAGTGTCCTTCAGTATTTTCTTTAAAAAAAGTTCTCTGGCCTGAAACTAACGTTTTACGAGGCAAAGAGAGGAGCCCCAGAAGTTCTTATACATGAAACCCTGCTTGCAAGCCAATGGAGCTCTAAGCCGCTACTGCATGAGAGGCAGTGTGATCCAGTGGAAAGGGCACTGGACAGAGACGTGGGAAAATGGCCTTCTAGTTCTAACATTGCCTCTGGCCTCTGAGGGACCCTTAACAACGCGCTTTCCCTGACTGTTTCCCCAGTGAAATGGGGATAATGATACTGACTTCCTTAATGCATTGCTTTGAGATACGCAGACTGTGAGAGTTAGGTATTATTGCTATTTAAACCGCCATAAAATTCCAAACACGTGTCTGCTTCAATTCTCCTGTTCTCTCAGTCCTGCTCTGCTATGCTCCTGCTGTACCTTCTAGCTTGCAATGCTGCAAGCTGAGGTGCTGAGAGCATCTCATTCACTATGTAAACCCATTGATGAAAACATTAAGTGCATTGTGCTGCTGAAACTTGCTGAGCTTGTTTGAATAAATGCCAGGGATTAACAGTGTGTAAATTCACCAGTGGTTCAACAACAATGACATTATGTACCCCAAACACTGATGGGATTTGTTCAGTGTTCAGGACATGGGCTCTGAGGTGGAAAAAAGGGATTGCTAGTAATTTTTTAAGCCTCTTTGGCTGCACTGAAACAGACTGTTGACATTACATAAATTCTTTAGATCAAAAAAAATCTGACTTTGTGTGAGGAGAGCTGATATTTAGCTTTTCCAATGTACAGCTGATCTGTGAAGAGGTTTGAAAATAGACAGATAGCTGTACAATAAAAAGAACCCCATGCATTTAAAATAAGGAGGAAGTGGATATAGGAGTGGAAATCTGTCTGATGCTAAGGACCAGGAATCAAGCACAGGGCATGACTCTAACTGAAGTGATTTTCCAGCCTTTTCTCAGATCCTCAAAGGTATTTAGGCTTCTAACTTCCATTAATTTTGTTAGAGAGACAAGAGGGGTGAGGTAATAGCTTTTATTGGACCAAACTTCTGTCTAATAAAAGATATTACGTCACGCCCCTTGTCTCTCTAATATCCCAGGACCCACACAGCTACAATAACACTGTATACAACATTGATTTCACTGCAAGTTAAGAGCCTAAATACCTTTGTGGATCTGGGCCTCAGGCCTGCTCTACACCTAAAAATTAGACCAACCTAGCTACATTGCCACTGTAGATATAACGAGGTTGATGGAAGAATTATTCCATTGATATAGCTACTGCCTCTCAGAGAGGTGGATTACCTACATCGACAGACAAAACCCTTCCATCCATGTAGGAAGCACCTACACTACAGTGCTACAGCAGCACTCTGTAGTTGTGACACTCTAGCCACTGTAGTGAAGACGTGGCCTCAGTAACTTCCAAACCAATCTTCCCACAGTCCTACCTTTATGGAGTAAATTCAACTGTGAATAAGTTTGTGTTACAAGTGGCCCCTTTCATATGATATAAGAGCTGATAGTGCACCAAGCAGAATGAGAGAGATGCTTGACTTTGCTATCCCACAGGAAGCCCAGGATCAATTACCTGTCCTGCAGTTCCTCTAAGCCATCAGGGCTAGAGAGTGCAATAGAGGCAGAGCCTGGTCCAGATCCTCAAAGATATTTAGCCAAGAGCCTCAGCTTGCTCTGTAGTGACCTCTGTGGCTGATTAAGTAGTGGGGTTGATAGAATCCAAAGAATCCCCCTTCCCATCTGAAAGGTTGGTGATTGCAAGGCAAAGCCTTGTAGGAGGATTCAAGTGGGGAGGTGTGTGTGAATTTGTAGAGTGCTGTGGGGGACATGGAGATCTCTCTTACAAAGAAATTGAAACCAATTTAATAAAAATTGGACCTTAATGTTATGCTCTTAAATCTATATTTAAGCATCTAAGTAAGTGGCCTGACTTTCAAACGTGCTGAGCAGCCAACAGCTCCCACTGACTTCTTTCCTTGGATGGGCCAAGGTTTCCATTTTCCTGTGATAGTGATCAAAACACATGCCTCCAATCCCTTCCTCCCATGATTGCATTAATGCTTCCTTGCCCACCTTTATTCTTGTAAGTGTGGTGCATGAATTCTGATAATATGTCCATGGAAAAAGTGCTCTGTAGGGAGGCACTGGAATTCAACACTGAGTGGCAATTGTTACCTGTTATTGCCTTTTTTGGTATTTAAAGAAGGCAAGGAGATGAGTGTTGCTATTATTTCTTTATCTCTCATTACAGTGGCCACTTCAACTCTATGAGTGTCCCAGAACAGATATGGCGACAGGCCTGCTAGATCCACAGTGGCGGAAAGGCTCACAGACTTTCAGCCCAGGAATGAGAAGAACTGTTCCTGGATGTGAACAAGGACTCTGACTACACAGACAAAGTTTGAAGAGCACAAAACAAGGCTCATGTTTCAGAGACAGGACAGCTTGAGGCAAGAGGACAGGGAAACAATGCAGGAAACTCTCCCTAATGAGAGAGAAATATGATGGAGGACAAACACTTCCAGAGGGAAATTTTTAGCAAACATTTAAGGACTCTGAAAGAATGACAATAGTGTTTATGCAACTGGCTCCTGCAGCTGTATCTGCTCCCTGCATAACATCACCATTTGTGGCCTTGATTCAGGACAGCATTTTAAGGGAACAGCAAACTGGGAACTGCAAGTTGTGAACCAAGTTTGGGAACCCCTGACCTAGTGTAATTGCCAACAGTTCAAAGTTACCACACAGCCCTTTCTAAGCAAGCCCCTTTATTTCTATGGTGAAATCATTACAGAGAAAACACAATAAAAACAATAAAAGAACCTACACACTAATCCAAGAAGGGCTGTGGTAGGTTTTAGTCCTTCAAACACCACCAAGGGGGTGTTCTGTGGTTACAAGTTCTTAACAGCCGTTAGCTCAGAACAAGCACCCCCATGAATCTGGGACGCCTTCTGTTATACATAGAGTCCTACGAAATTCACAGTCCATTTTGGTCAATTTCACAATCACAGGATTTTAAAAATCATCAGTTTTATGGTTTCAGACGTTTAAGTCTGAAATGTCACAGTTTTGTAACCGTGGGGGTCCAAACACAAAAGATGGTGAGTGGGGGTTACAAGGCTATTATAAGGGGGTTATGGGATCGTCACCTTTACTTCTGTGCTGCTGCTGGCAGGGGCACTGTCTTCAGAGCTGGACAGGGGGTGGGCCTTGCCTCCCAGCCAGGCTCTCTCAGGAAAAAGCAGCTCTGTCCTGCTCCCCACCCAGCTGCCAGGGAGAGCAGCCAAAGGTGCTGGGGGGATGGCGCAGGGAGAGAAGGACAGAGCCACTCTCCCTCTTCGCCCCTGGGCAAGCCAATCTGGGGGAGGGGGACTTGACTCCCCCATTCCCTCTCTTCGTGTCACCTTTGCTTCTCCTTGATGTTTCCCAGGAAATCCACCTCACATGTATTGTCCCAAAAGTTCAGGATTGTCTGCTATATTGTTCAGCATAAACCTTTGATCATCCAGGCCACAATAATACATCACCTTTGTATTTAATATAGTGGACTCCAAGGGTTTGGCTACACTTGCAGGTGTGCAGTGCTGGGAATTAAAGCTGTCTTCGTACAGCTGTGTAGGGAAAGTGCTGGAGTGTGGCCACACTGACAACTACCAGCACTGCAGTGTGGCCACATTTGCAGCATTTGCAGCAGTGTTGGGAGTGGTGCATTATGGGCAGCTATCCCACAGAGCACTTCGTCCCATTTTGGCACCCTTTTGGTGCTGTAGGTTGTGGGAAGGGGGCGGAGGGTGTGGGTCATTCTGCTTCCTGTCCCAACACCCCGTGATGCATCGCTTCACATCCCAGCAATCCCTGTTTTTCCATCAACGTTTGGCGCCATCTTGACTCTCTCAACTGTTTCTGTGCAGTGCGATTTCTGTGGGAAATGGAGCCCGAACTGCTGAGGAGTATGCTGACGAGTCTCGCCAGCACATAAAGTTTGGCAGTTGAGCTATTCCTTAAGATACAAAGTGATGAGGAGTCTGACGATGATAGCGAGTCTCCTGATGCGTATGACACTAAATTGCTTCTGGCATTCACGGAAATGCTCAGCACCATGGAATGCCGCCTTTGGGCTCTGGAAACAAGCACTGAGTGGTGGGATCACATCATCATGGAAGCCTGGGATGACGAGCAGTGGCTGCAGAACTTTCGGATGAGAAAAGCCACTTTCATGGGACTGTTTGCTGAGCTCGCCCCCATCCTGCGGCACAAGGACACGAGATTGAGAGCTGCCCTGATGGTAGAGAAGCGGGTGGCTATTGCAATCTAGAAGCTGGCAACTCCAGACAGCTACCGATCGGTCGGGAACCAGTTTGGAGTGGGAATGTCAACCGTTGGAATCGTGTTATGCAAGTTTGCAGGGCCATTAATCGCATCCTGCTAAGAAGAACCGTGACTCTGGGGAACGTGCAGGACATTGTGGATGGCTTTGCACAAATGGGTTTCCCTAACTGTGGAGGGGCGATAGATTTGACGCATATTCCTATTCTGGCACCACCCCACCTACCATCCGAGTATGTTAATCGAAAGGGGTATTTCTCTATGGTTCTTCAGGCACTTGTGGATCACCACGGGCATTTCATTGACATTTACACAGGCTGGCCTGGAAAGGTGCATGATGCACGCATCTTTCGGAACACTGGCCTGTTCAGGAAGCTGCAGGCCGGGACTTTTTTCCCAGACCGAAAGATCACAGTAGGGGACGTCGAAATGCCCATTGTGATCCTTGGAGACCCCGCTTACCCGTTAATGCCTTGGCTCATGAAACCGTATACAGGGAAGCTTGACAGGAGCAAGGACTGGTTCAACTACAAGCTGAGCCGGTGCCGAATGACTGTGGAGTGTGCTTTTGGCCGTTTAAAGGGGCACTGGCGATCTCTTTATGGGAAGCTAGACTTGGGGGAAAGCAGCATCCCCGCAGTTATATCCATGTGCTGTACCCTCCATAATATTTGTGAAAGGAAGGGTGAAAGATTCAGTCAGGCATGGACCTCGGAGGTTCAACACCTGGAGGCTGAATTTGCACAGCCAGAGAGCAGGGCTACTAGAGAGGCCCAGCACAGGGCTACAAGGATTAGGGATGCCTTGAGGGAGGAATTTGAGGCTGAAAACCAACAGTAATGTTTGGTGCCTTGCACGGGAGTGAAGTGCAGTGGTTACAATGTTAGTAGGAATCTGTTTTTCCTAAGCTGATTTGCAGTGCCTGTTTCTTTCCTGGGCTATGGTATCTTTGACTTTCTGCAATAATAAAGACTGTTTTCAAAGCCAAGAATTCATTTATTGAAAAGAAAATAACTTTATTGACAGACACACAACATTTTGGGTAGCTAAAATGGCAGGGGGGTGGGGTGGTGAACTGTACAGTCACAGCTTTGAATATGTCCTGTCTAGAGTGCTGTGCAATGACTGCTGCACTTCAGGATGGCTATACTGCATGGTGATGGGGGTTGAGTGCAGAGGGTAAGGGTCGTAGTTCTCAGGGCTGGTTGGTGAACCTACAGGTGTTGGAGGCAGCTGGTGGTGGTAAGAACCTGGATGCTGGGAAAGGGGGTTTTGAGCTGACATTGGGGCACAAGGGAAAGAGCTTTGAGATGCGGGGAGGGGAGGCGGCGCGGTAGTGCTCTGCCTGCATGGCTACGAGCACCTGGATAGAGTTCGTTTAGCGTGCCAGGATGCTTATCAGCTGCTTTGTGCTTTTCTTCCTGGCTGCTGCGTTTTTCTGGCGGATCCTGCTTTCCCTTTCCCTCCAGTCCTGTGGCAGAGTGATCCATAACTGCTTGCAGCAGGTCTTCTTTGCATTTTCTTGGCTTCTTCTGGAGGTTTTGGAGTCTTTGAGCTGTTAATAACACAGGCAGCCGAGAACTCAAGGTTGCTTGTGGAAAGGCAAAAAAGGCAACACTTAACAGAGGCAGCATTGTTTATATCTCAGACAGTTATTCCCACACCGTGAAGGAGTAACATTCTTCACAATAGCATAATTTTCCCGTACCAAAGAGAACGCACATAACCCACAGGAGCCCCGAAATGGTGAGTAAGGGGGACTGATTGCTTCAGGGCTGTACTGTCCTCAAGGTTTCTGTGCATTGGGGAAAGCAAACAGCTGCAGGGGGCACCTACACTGAACACTCTCCCAACATTTTCCACAGAAGTTGATCCTGGAAGATATCTCACTGCTGCGGGTCACCTGGGAAGCGCGGGAGAGTCTTCCACAGCAATGCAGATCCACCCTGGCCCCTATGCAGCTTGCCTGTGTGCAGTAATGGTCCCCTCACCCCTTGCTATTCCACATCTAGGCATGCATGCATGCAGAACCCTCCCTCCTCTCCTGGAAAATTTCCATCCTGAAAATAAAAGCTGCTTACCGGGAACCCGCTCCTCTGTTTGTCCTCCACCAAGTACCGGCTGCTGCGACTGGCTGCCTTCCTCCTGGCTAGAGAAGAGCTCCTGGCTGCATGCCTCCTGGGACTCCGGGGTCTCTCCCCCCACCCCAGTACCCTCACCCTCGGTTTCCTCCTCCCTCCTCTCCTCCTCCTCCTCCCCCCCCCGGCTCTGAAGTGTCCATCGTGGTCCTCGGATTGGCTGTGGGGTCACTCCTAAGTATCACGTCCAACTCTTTGTAAAAAAGGCAGGTTGTTGGAGCAGCGCTGGAGCGGCGGTTTCCCTCGCGGGCTTTGCAATAGGCACTCAGCAGCTCCTTCACTTTAACCCTGCACTGCACTGTGTCCCGGTTATGGCCCCTTTCCAGCATGGCCCTTGATACCTGCCCAAAGGTATTGTAATTCCTATGGCTGGAGCACAGCTGTGACTGCACAGCTTCCTCCCCCCAAACACTGATGAGGTCCAGCAACTCGCCATTGCTCCATGCTGGGGCTCATTTGGAGCATGGAGGTATGGTCACCTGGAAAGATTCACTGATTGCACTCCACACCTGGCTGAGCAAACAGAAAGGGGATTTTTAAAATTCCCGGGGCATTTAAAGGGTGGGTCACCTGAGACCAGGGCAGTAGAGTTTGAACTGATGAGCAGAGTGGCTGAACAGGCATTCTGGGATACCTCCAAATACCTCTGGAGGCCAATTACAGCACTTTTGGTGGCCACACTGGCGGAGCAGCGCTGCATCACCAGCACTGCAGTCGTTATTCCCCAGGCAGAGGAGGAGTACAGCCAGCGCTGTAGCCAGGGAGATACAGCGCTGTATATGCCTTGCAAGTGTGGACGGTGAGTAAGTTGCAGCGCTGTAAAGCCACCACCAGCGCTGCAACTCTCCAGTGTAGCCAAGCTCCAAGCATACTTAAACTTAATAAAGTTTTTCAAGGATACTGCAGGAAATTGCCATAGCTGTCTCCTCTCTCCACTTCTATTGGTGACAAACTTGTCTCTCTCACCAACAGAAGCTGGTCCAATAAAAGATATTACTTCACCCACCTTGTCTCTCTAATATCCTGGGACCGACATGGCTACAACCCACTGCAAACATCTCCCCACTAAAGAAGTGGGGGTAGCTAGGGAGAGTAACTGGCATTCTAAGGAAACCAACTGATTTATTTCCTGGACAGGTTTATTCCACAAGTGGCCTTTCATAATTTAACATTTCAACTATTCACATGATAAACATTGTTGCTAGCAAACCAGCTGACATTCTTCAACAATCCCTACAGAGCCATTTCACCACCAGCCCATATAATTTCTTTCTTTAGCACCTATGGGGCTCTTGCCTACCCTTTCTTACCTTTGTCACCCTGAAACCTTTGGGTGCTTGAGACCTGGTCACCCCACTCCCACATGGCTTCTAGGGAGTGTGTCTAGTGTCTCTTTGTCCCTGAAGGGGTTGCCTGCCCCAGCAATGGGTCGAGGTCCCCCCCCGAAATATTTCACACAATAGTTCTTTGGGCCAAAGAGAAAAATCTGTTATGGCTGCCTCGCTGTGCAGTGGCTCACATCCATGTACTGTTTTTAACAGCAGATGAAAGAGGGCAAGTAAGGGAAATTCCTCAAACCTCCCCCACAGCCAAATTCCTTTCTGTGCCTCACCCCTTTGGAGGCTGGGGTGGGGACTCCAGTGGCCTAACTTTAGCTTCTCTGGGGCAGGGGAGGGCGAAGAAGGGGAGGAGTATTGATTCCTAACCCCACTGGGGTGGTGTTTTGTTCCCCACACACTGAGTCAAGCTGAGTGTCTTTCCTGTCTGTTATCCTGCTCACTCACATGTATTTGTCTGTGTACCTTGGAAAGGTAATTTGATTCCTTTAGAGTTCTGGCAGGGATGACATGATCTCCCTCCTCCCTGTCTGCTCCTTCATTTCCTATTTGACATAGTACTTGCTACACTGGAGAGTTGCAGTGCTGTAAACCCACCACCAGCGCTGCAACTTACTCACTGTCCACACTTGCAGGGCACATACAGCTCTGCATCTCCCTGGCTGCAGCGCTGGCCGTACTCCTGCTCTGCCTCGGGTATAAGGATTGCAGCGCTGGTGATGCAGCGCTGCTCTGCAAGTGTGGCCACCAAAAGCGCTGTAATTGGCCTCCGAGGTATTCGGAGGTATCCCAGAATGCCTGTTCAGCCACTCTGCTCATCAGTTCGCACTCTACTACCCTGGCCTCAGGTGACCCGCCCTTTAAATGCCCCAGGAATTATAAAAATCCCCTTCCTGTTTCCTCAGCCAGGTGTGGAGTGCAATCAGTGAATCTTTCCAGGTGACCATGCCTCCACGCGCCAAACAAGCCCCAGCATGGAGCAATGGCGAGTTGCTGGACCTCATCAGTGTTTGGGGGGAGGAAGCTGTGCAGTCACAGCTGTGCTCCAGCCATAGGAATTACGATACCTATGGGCAGATATCAAAGGCCATGCTGGAAAGGGGCCATGACCGGGACACTGTGCAGTGCAGAGTTAAAGTGAAGGAGCTGCAGAGTGCCTATTGCAAAGCCCGCAAGGAAAACCGCCGCTCAGGTGCTGCCCCCACGACCTGCCATTTTTACAAGGAGCTGGAAGCGATACTTAGGGGTGACCCCACTGCCAATCCGACAACCACAATGGACAGTTCAGAGCGGGGAGAGGAAGGGGAGTTGGAGGGGGGAAAGGAAACTAAGAGTGAGGGTACTGGGGTGTGGGGAGACACCCTGGAGTCCCAGGAGGCATGCAGCCAGGAGCTCTTCTCAAGCCAGGAGGAAGGTAGCCAGTCGCAGCAGCTTGAACTTGGTGAAGGAGAAGCAGAGGAGCGGGTTCCCGATAAGACGCTTTTATTTTCAGGATGGAAATTGTCCCTGCCTGCAGGTATATGGGATCTTGGGGAGCAATTACCACACAGGTGGGGTGCCAATTAATTTCTTTATTAAAGGAAAAAGGAAGTGGTGGGAATTTAACAATGAAATAGGATGGGATGGGGTGTATAGGGTGTTTACCATAGACAATGATGGGGGGGGGTTCTTCTTATTGAACAGTGTAGGGAGTTCTAACAGTGGGGTACAGTAAGTGGGGTTCAGCACAATGGGGTACAGTACAGTCAATAAGCATATCAAAAAGAAATGCAAAATAAAATGGTAGATTCTATATAGAATGGTCAACAATTTTAGATCGAATATATTAAGTGGTTGGTGGCCTTATACACGATGTAACACAATGGTATCAATGCAAATAAAAGTATATTAGAAACGTGGAAGCAACCAATGGGGTGTTATAATTACAAGTAAAATGTGAACATAAATGAATTTATGCAATGTAACGGTATAAAAGAAAAGTAATGACTTAATTTGTGAGGCTAGGATAGCAGATAATCTGCAAGAGTGTAGCGGGGGGGGGAGTGAATGATTAGTGGCAACTGATGAGAGGAGAGTGCGGCTGGAAGCAGCGAGAGACTCTGAAGCCCTGCAGGGTAAGGACAATGGAGCAGTGTGATGGTGATCTTCGGTGGGGGAGGGGCAGTGGAGAAGTGTAAAGAAGGGCTGGGGAGAGGCTTAAGCAACAAGCGGACACCAAAAACAAAGGAAAAAAAGCAGCAAAGGGTTTGGGAAGTTTCACAGGGGGAGAAGCAGCAAGGGGTTTGGGAAGTTCGGAGGGTGATGCAGACGCGGGGTGGGGGAAGCAGCAAGGAGTTATAACAGGGAGAAGCACACAGAGCGGGAGATTGGAGCGGGGGAAAAACAGACACGAGTTCAAGCGGCAAAAACCTTGTTTATAGACACGGAGCAGTACACAAAGGGGGAGATTGGAGCGGGGGAAAAACAGACAAGGGAAAGTGCAGGGAGAGATCGGGACAGAGGGAAGACGAATTTGAAGCAGCAAAAACCTTATCTATCTTAACAACGACTAGGCAAAACAACAAATATCACAATTCTAAGCAAAACTATACGGAGCAACAAAACAGTAAACTATAACAAGGCAGGTGACATTTACAAGCTCTACAGTCTTAACAAACTATGACTTATTAAACTAAAAAAACCAAAACCTATGGTGCACCTTATGCTATGGGGAAGTCACAGAGGGCAGAGTGGTATGTGCCCAGGATACAGCTCCCAAGGAAGCCAAGGGATGGTGGCTGAAGCCAAGGGATACAACTGAAAGCAGAGAGCCCCCAGGCAAAGCCCACAGGAGCAGAGCTTAGCAGTGGCACAAACTTATTTTTAGCAGCAAAGCGCTGCAGAGTTTAAGAGAGGTTTTAAGACACAGACCAAGGTTTAGCTTGAGTCTGTGTGCTGGGGAAACAGAGTCAGCAGCTAAAATAATAAAAGTAGGGGAAGTTTCACAGAGGGATTCTTACCGGTCACCAAGGCAGCAGCAAAGGCAGAAGCAGCAGCAACATCAGAAGAAGCAAGGAGGGCTCCGTACAGTCTCAATAATCAGGAGATCTCTCAGGTAGCAATTCGTTCTTCATGGTTTTTTTTTCAAAAAACGGGGGTACGCTCAAAAAATAAAACGAGAGCGGAGAAAGGACCCCCCAGAACCCCTGGCTGGTCAGACCAGGCAGCAATGCAGGAACCTTTCTGATGTTGGTTTCAAAAATGTCTGTTTTTAAAGGCAAACTCAGGCAGTTTCCTGCCAGTAATCCTGATAGGCTCCCTCTGTCACAAGGGAGGAGGCACAGGGAAAAACCAGGCAGGTGAGCACAGAAACATATCTGGGCAGAGTTCTGTGCAATAGGTGATTCAAAAGCATGTGAGGCCTATGACTCATGCCCAGGGATTTTAAAAACACAATAGGTCTTGCAGCTCTGGACATTGCCTGCCCTACACCGAGCCCAGGTTCAACGAGGTGATAACAGGACTAACCCTTTGAACAGGGCAGTGGTCCCATTTAGCACGCAGCACAAGTGGCCATCCCTTTGAGAAGGGCAATGGCTCTTGTTAAACAACTTAAGGGGCCCTGGTAAACAATTTAACAGCCAGGGCAGGGCGGCCACAGGAGGAGAACAAAAACAAAATGGAGTATTGGGAAATAGGGGGATAGCTGTAACAGACAGAAATGTTTCAGGAGAGGAGGTGGGGTTAGGGCTGCATGCATGCATGCCTAGACGTGGAATAGCCCATTGATGTGGTCTATCACGTCGCGGTAATCGGCCTCAGTAATCTCTTCAAAAGTTTCTGCCAGAGCATGGGCAATGTGCTTGCGCAAGTTTACCTGGAGAGCCACTGTGGTCCTTGTCCCAGTCAGGCTAACACATCCCCGCCATTGTGCCGCGAGGGGGGGGGGGGGACCATTGCTGCACAAAGGCAAGCTGCACAGGGACCAGGGCGGAATCCGCATTACTGTAGAAGACCCTCCCTTGCTTCCCAGGTGACCCGCAGCCAGGGCCGGCCTGAGGATTTATGGTGCCCTAGGCGAGATTATTAAACTGGTGCCCCTGTGCCTGATCTGCTCTTAGCAACACAAACATAAGCTTACAGTATTGGAAAACTTGCCATATTCATGTTATTAAAACCAGTTTAACTTAATTAAGCACACTGTAATGCTGATGGACTAGCACTAAAGAAGCACTATAGAAAAAATTCTGATATGACAGAATGATGCAAATAATATTTTTTTTAATTTATCAAAAATTTATTGGACATTTATATGAACAGGTATTGAAACAAAGATTTGTTTTAATTAAAAGCAATCTTTCTGGCTTTTTTGGCTGCAAAATCAGTAATAATGTCATCGTATGACAAAGACAAAGTCGTGTCTTGTTCGATTGCAAGAATAGCAAGACCAGTTAAGCGTTCCTGACTCATTGTAGAGCGGAGATAGTTTTTAATGAGCTTTAGTTTTGAGAAACTCCGTTCTCCTGATGCTACTGTTACAGAAATTGTCAGTAGAATACGAGTGGCAATGTACGCATTAGGATATATGTCAACAAGCTTGCGGGTATGAATAAACTGTACAATGTCCATCACCGATTTTGCATGTGGCAACATTGATGACAGTGTACTCAATTCTTCGTACAGTTCAAGTCCATTTAAATCAAAACAATCACCGTGCTTCAGGAGGCTCTCTAAGTTCTTGCACTTTGTCATTGGTTGCTCTTGTTTTCCTATTTCATTGAATTTAGTTATGTCATACAAAAATCCAAACTGTTCATGGTGTACTTGCAAGGTATTAAACCTTTCATCAACAGCAGATACTGCTTTATCCATCACAACATTAAAAAATTCAACCTCAAATTTCTTTTCTGGATCGTCTATGGGCATGATCTGCTGTACAGATTCTTCATAAAGAAGTGTCTCTGGCCTTTTTAACTCATATTAACTATGTATTTACTTTATGAAAGTTGGGGAAAACATTGTGAAAACATAAAACATTGGCTGCCCAACTTCTGGGCTGGCAAAAGTTATACTGACTCACAGGGAGAAAAAAAAGCAGGAGAATCTTAGTACAACATATGGTCACTCTATACCAGGGGTCGGCAACCTTTCAGAAGTGGTGTGCCAAGTTCACTGTAATTTAAGGTTTCTCGTGCCAGTAATACATTTTAATGTTTGTAGAAGGTTTCTCTCTATGTCTATATTATATAAAAAAACTATTGTTATTATCTGAGGTCTTGGCCACCGGTCCTGCTCAGGCCACTGCCAGCTGAGTAAATGAAACCCCAAACTGGCAGCGGGCTGGTGGCTGGAACCCTAGGCAAGGATCCCAGGCCCTGCTCAGCCCGCTGCTGGTCTGGGGTTCTGACCACCAACTCCTGCCAGCCAGGATCCTGGCCGCCAACCCCCACTCAGCCCGCTACCAGCCTGGGATTCTGTTCACCCAGGCTGGCAGGAGGCAGAGTGGGGCTGGCGGCTGAGCTCTTGACTGGCAAGGGGCCGGCAGCCGGAGCCCCGGAGTAGCAGTAGGCTGAGTGCTGCTGGCACCCCAGACTGGCAGCAGACTGAGCCACTCAACCCCCCATAGGCCCTGCTCAGCCCGCCACTAGCCCACTCAGCCCACTGCCAGCTGAGTGAATGGAACCCCAGGCTGACAGCAGGTTGAGTGGTTCAGCTGGCCTGCTCAGCCCACCGCCAGCCTGGGATTCCTTGGGGGTCCCCAGGCCAGCAGCAGGTGCTGAGTGGGGCCGATGGCTGGTATCCCAGCTGGCAATAGGGCAGCAGCCGGAACCCCAGAGCAGTGATGGGCTGAGCCGCTCAGCCTGCTGCTGCATACTATCAAAAATCAGCTCACCTGCCACCTTTGACACGTGTGCCGTAGGTTGCTGACCCCTGCTTTATACACTAGTAAGGAGATGAGCATATTACAGTTGTTGGAGGGCTCTTATCAGGAGTAACAGGCTATAGGAAAGTCAGTCAACATTTTTTGTTTCTCTGATGAAAACTGGCCCACTCCCTGCCTCAAACCAAACCTGTCACTAATAATTGTCAACAACTTAATTTTCTGTTTTTGGCTAAGATATTGATTTTTATTTTTTTAAATATTGAAATTGGATTCAGGATTGTTAGCAAGAATTTTTGGCAAACAAAGTTGTTAAATGACAATCTAAATGGCAACACAGTACTGCTTTCATGCTTGGCTCACCCCCCAGCCTGCTGGTCCAACAGCTGCAGTAGCGGAGGAGATAGGTGGAAAACTGAAGGACCCCAAAATCCACCTCTTGGGGTGCAGAGTGGCAACAGCAGCTGCAGACCCTCAGGTCCAATCACAAGCCAATGGGCACCACCACCAGCCTTACGGACCATGGTAAAATTAGCACTGCATCTGATCTCAGGGACGGGGCACCCATGGAGCCACAGCAGCTCATCCTGCCCTGTGCAGCTCCCCCCGGATGAGATGGATTGCTGGCAGCTGCCAGCCCGGGGGAGAGGTGCTCCCCAGCTAGGGTGGCCAGATCCAGATGTCCTGATTTTATAGGGCCAGTCCCGATATTTGGGGCTTTTTTTTATATAGGCACCAATTACCCCTACCAAGAGAGACCAGACAGAAAGTGTGAAAAATCAGGACAGGGATGGGGAGGTGGGGGGTAAAAGGAGCCTATATAAGAAAAAGACCCCAAAATTGGGACTGTCCCTATAAAATAGGGATATCTGATCACTGTACCCCAATCCCCTATCCTGATTTTTCACACATCTGGCTAACTCCAGCCAAGCCCTGTGTGACATTCCAATCCTGGCTGCCTGCCGAGGAAGTGAGTTACTTTCACTTTCATTCCTCAGCAAGCAGCCAGCCAGCCCTCCTCCCACCTATCCCACAGCACCTCACCCAACCCAGCCCTGACGGAGGGGAGGGAGGGGAGAGAGAGGGGGGTGCTCCTGGGGAGGAGGGAGAAAGGAGGGGGTGCTCCGTGGGGCAGGGGGGAGAAGAATGGATGTTATGGGGGACAACAAAGGATACTGGTTCCAGAGCCACAGCGCCTGCCTCACCTCGCCTCAGCCGGGGGGGAAAGAGTCACACTCACAGGTGAGCTCCTTCCCCAACCCCTACCCTCTCCCCTTCCCAGAGACCCCAGCAGCCAATCCCATTCCTCAGACTGTGCTGCATTAGGCTTTCTCTAGGACCCAGCAGCCCTGCTTCTACACTGTCTGGGCTGCCTGCAGAGTGGTGCCCCCAGGCAGAGTGAGGCCCTACGCAGCTGCCTATTCTGCCTATGCCTAAGGACGGCCCTGCCTGCAGCAGCGAGATATCTTCCAGGATAAACGCTTATGGATAATGTTGGGATAGTGTTCAGTGTAGGTCCCCCTGCAGCTGTTTGCTTTCCCCAATGCACAGAAACCCCAGTACTGCTTTGAACCAATCAGTCCCCCTTCCTAGGTGACCTGCAGCAGTGAGGATTAATTAACTCCTGCACCCATTCCCCCTTACTCACCATTTCTTCACTGTTTTGGGTTCCTTGTGCTCTGTTTGGTATGTGGAAAGTATGCAAAAGTGAGACTATAAACTCCTTCACTGTGATTATACACAATGCTGCCTCTCTGTTTAATGTTTCAATTTTTGTCTTTCTAATAACAGTGTCCTTGAATACTTGACTAGCTGTATCTGACAGGCTACAAAACCTGCGGAAGAAGCCAAGAAAAAGCAAAGAAGATATGGTGAAAGCAGTTATGAATCAGTCTGCCAGAGAGAGTAAAAAACAGCAAGAATAGAGGAAAAAAATGCAGCACTGGAGGGAAAGAGAAAGCAGAAGAAAAGGCAGTGGTTAAGAAGAAAAGCATGAAGCAGCTGATAAGCATCCTGGCGCGCCAAATGGACTGTATCCAGTCACTCATAGCCATGCAGGCAGAGCACGACTGTGCCGCCTCGCCCCAGTCCCAAAGCTCTTTCCCTTGTGCCCCAAAGTCAGCTCAAAACCCCCTTCTCCAGCATCCAGGTTCTTACCACCACCAGCTGCCCCCAACACCTGTACATTCACCTACCAGCCCTGAGAACTACGACCCTTATCCTCTGCACTCAACTCCCATCACCATGCAGCATTTTCATCCTGAAGTGCAGCAGTCATTGCACAGCACTCCAGACAGGACATATTCAAACCTGTGACTGTACAGTTCACCCCCCCACCCCTCTGCCGTTTTAGTTATTTTCTTTTCAATAAATGAATTCTTGGCTTTGAAAACAGTTTTTTTTCTTGCAGAAAGTGAAAGGTACCGTAGGCCAGGAAAAAAACAGGCACTGCACATCATTGTAACCACTGCACTTCACTCCTGTGCAAGGTACCAAACATTACTGTTGGCTTTCAGCCTCAAATTCCTCCCTCAAGGCATCCCTAATCCTTGAAGCCCTGTGTTGGGCCTCTCTAGTAGCCCTGCTCTCTGGCTGTGCAAATTCAGCCTCCAAGCGTTGAACCTCGGAGGTCCATTCCTGACTGAATGTTTCACCCTTCCCTTCACAAATATTATAGAGGGTACAGCACGCGGATATAACCACAGGGATGCTGCTTTCCCCCAAGTCTAGCTTCCCATAAAGAGATCACAGCGTCCTTTTAAACGGCCAAAAGGACACTCCACAGTCATTCGGCACCGGCTCAGCCTGTAGTTGAACCGGTCCTTGCTCCTGTCAAGCTTCCCTGTATATGGTTTCATGAGCCAAGGCATTAACGGGTAAGTGGGGTCTCCAAGGATCACAATGGGCATTTCGATGTCCCCTACTGTGATCTTCCGATATGGGAAAAAGGTCCCGGCCTGCAGCTTCCTGAACAGGTCAGTGTTCCGAAAGATGCGTACATCATGCACCTTTCCAGGCCAGCCTGTGTAAATGTCAACGAAACACCAATGGTGATCCACAAGCACCTGACGAAACAAAGAGAAATACCCCTTCCGATTAACGTACTCGGATGCTATGCGTCCCGTCTATCGCCCCTCCACAGTTAGGGAAACCTATTTGTGCAAAGCCATCCACAATGTCCTGCACGTTCCCCAGAGTCACGATTCTTCTTAGCAGGATGCGGTTAATGGCCCTGCAAACTTGCATCAACATGATTCCAATGGTTGACTTTCCCACTCCAAACTGGTTCCCGACCGATCGGTTGCTGTCTGGAGTTCCCAGCTTCTAGATTGCAATAGCCATCTTCTCCACTGGCAGGGCAGCTCTCAATCTTGTGTCCTTGCGCCGCAGGGTGGGGGCGAGCTCCTCACACAGTCCCATGAAAGTGGCTTTTCTCATCCGAAAGTTCTGCAGCCTCTGCTTGTCATCCCAGACTTCCATGACGATGTGATCTCACCACTCAGTGCTTGTTTCCCGAGTCCAAAAGCGGCGTTCCACGGTGCTGAGCATTTCCGTGACTGCCACAAGCAATTTAGTGTCATACGTGTCAGGCGACTCGATATCATCGTCGGACTCCTCACTGTCACTTTGGAGCTGAAGGAATAGCTCAGCTGCCAAACATGATGTGCTGGCGACGCTCATCAGCAAAGTCCTCAGCAGCTTCGGCTGCACAGAAACCATTGGGAGACTCACAATGGCGCCAAACATCATGGAAAAACAGTGACTGCTGGGATGTGAAGCGATGCACCATGGGGCGTTGGGACAGGAAGCGGAATGACCCACACCCCTCCATCCCCTTCCCACAACCCATGGCGCCAAAATGGGGTGAGGTGCTCTGTGGGATAGCTGCCCACAATGCACCACTCCCAACAGCACTGCAAATGTGGCCACACTGCAGTGCTGGTAGCTGTCAGTATGGCCACACTGCAGCGCTTTCCCTACACAGCTGTATGAAGACAGCTGTAACTCCCAGCGCTGCACACTTGCAAGTGTAGCCAAGCCCTAAGGCAGGCCACTGCAGCTATGGAGCTAACTGAGGGGAGTCTGATTGACCCTTTCTGCTTTTAAAGCCATAATATCATTCCCTACCGCAAAGAATATGGACTATCTGACAATATCTCTACAACCAATCCCTGACCCTTCCTGAGGCTATATAGAAAACTGTGCTGTAGGTGGAGGGAAGGCTTTTACACCCAGAACTCTAACAGGCTGCCTCACAACCATTGCTTAACATTCCACGCCGACTCAAAACTGTCAGAAGGAAAACTGGAATCAGACTGAGATGCATTTTATTATCTTTTAGAATAATATGTCTATTGTCCTTTGTTGCCTGCATGTTAACTTCTTTTTTTTTTTTTTTTTTTTTTTTGCTATCACAGCTGGCCTGAAACCATTCCTTGCAAAGGAAAGTTTTATGTAATTTGTACAACTGTTCTTTCATTTCAAAAGTATAACAGTTCACTTCTCCATATACATAAAAATGATCAAGACCAGTGTTTCTCTACCATTCAAGTTGGCAACCTTTTGTTCAGAGTAAAATATTTTCATGACTCACTTGTCTTTACTATAAGAGTAAAAAAAAAGTATCAATGCTAAGCCTGTATAATTTATTTGCATGTGTGTGTTGAGAGGTTGATCACAAATGCTGCCTTTGACTGGTAAAGGTTTAAGAGAGGTGGGGAGTGTGAGATTTTATTGCTCTAGAATGTCATAAAGTTTGCAATGCCATGTGACTCCCTCCCCATCCTGATTGCCTTTTGTGATCCCCTGGGGATTGTCACTTACCAGCTGAAAAACAATGATCTAGAGCAGTGCTTCTCAAACTATCTGATGTGGCGAACCGGCAATTTTTGTTCCCCAATGTGCCAGGGACCGGTACTATATTTGCCAGGGACCGGTACCATATTTGTGCCATATTATTATCATTTTCACATAGACACGTAGCACATCAGATCAGAAAAACTAACATTCTTCACTGTATTAATTGGAATGGGAGCGTGGCGTATATGCAGAGATGTTCCCATTTAAATACATTGAAGACTGACTGAAAGGTTGTGCATCTGTGCAGATAGTATAAAATGACTATTATTCGTTTATGATCCAAGAAAAGATTATTTGAACATTTGTAGTCATATTAATTTATATCAGAAACAATATAATGAATAAAATAAAAGTTGGCAGACATTTTTTATTTTATGTTTATTTTGTAAACAAATAATACAATATTACAATACAATAATAGGCATGTTAAAACCTTAACCTTTACTAATGTGAATGGGGAGCCTGCTTCTTCTTTGTTAGCTTATCCAGTCATGGTTCAATTGAGAACAGTGCCACACACAATGGAGAATGACTATCCATACTGTTCCTGTACTTTGTCTTAGTGACACTCATGGTTGAGAAGCCAGTCTCACAGAGGTGTGTTGAAGGAAATGGGAGAAGAGTTTTCAGAGCAGTTTCAGTAAGCTCAGGATATTCTGCTTTCACTTTTATCCAAAAGGAAGCAAGTGATGTTGTAGTTTCGAAACTCATCTTCAGTCTTTCATCAGCAGCCAGCTCCAACAATTTATCCTCCATAATGATGGTTAAGTCATCTTTCAGTGGAATAAGCAGATTGCAGATCCATCCAGTCCCTTTCTGTGGATCTTCTTCTGCTGGAAAGTAAAACTCAAAACGTTCTGCCAAATTCGTCAAGTGTTCATTGATGACGTTTTGTAGAGATGTAACATCAAGGTCTTTGTCTGCATCGGCGATGATTGTCGCTAAGTTGTGAAACATGTCATAACAATCTCTTGACACTCAACTCTTTCATGCTTTTGGCTTTCATTTCTGTTGGTCGATCTTGTCTGCCATTGTAGGAGACGAAGCCATCCTTCCCTACATGAAGGTGTTGAGATCATTAAAGATGGCAAAGATATCAGCCAAATAAGCCAGCTTGGCTATCTAATCCACATCTTGGAGCAATTGTGACCAATTTGTTTTTTTGTCCTGAAGAAACTGGGCAAGCTCTTTTTGGAACTCAAATACTCTTTACAGGACTTTTCCCCTCAATAACCAACGTACGTCGGCATGCAATAGGAACTATTTATGATCAGCTCCCATATCATCACATAATACAGCGAATAGTCTCGAATTTAAAGCATTCGCCTTTAAACGGTTCACAATTTTTACGACCTCGCTGAGCACGCTATTTAGTTCTATTGACTTTTTTTTCACTTTCTCAGTGAAGGAAGCAGTGCATCAACTTGCATTCAGGTGCAAGCGCCTGAATCTGATTTACCACTCCAGAATGCTGTCCTGTCATTGCGGCAGCACCATCAGAACATACACCTACACAAAACTTGAAATCCAACCCACATTTGTTAATGATGTAGTCGCTCACAGTCTTGAACACTTCAGAACTAGTTGTTTTTGTTGGTAGTGAAGAAGAAAACAAAAACTCTTCCTTCTAATCACCCTCATGTTCAAAGCGTACATACCATCAGAATTGCCATATTAGCAATGTCTGTACATTCACCAAGCTGCAAAGAAAAGTACTTTGCTAATTTAATCTGTCCTATGAGCTGATCATCCATATCGTGAGTCAGATCGTGAATTCATTGAGCTATAGTGTTATTTGAAAGTGGCACCTGAGCCACTTTCTTTGTTGCCGGCTTGCCCAGCATTTCTATGCAGACATCTTTAATCCAGCCTATCACTAGTGTCTTACCGATTGTGTACAGCTTTTTAGCCTTAGCAACGTGAAGTGCTACTTTATAAGAAGCTCACAAAGCACAAGTATTTATGTGTGACACTTCAAAGATCTGTTTCTGACGGCCTTTTAAATCAACATGCTTTCTTTCGAAGAATTCTTCCAGCTTTGAACTAATTTCATTATGTTTTGTATTTAAATGCCTCTTGAGCTTTGACGGCTTCATTGCGTCATTAGCCAACACATTGCCATAAATAACGCACTGTGGTTTTGGCACTCCACCATCATTCGTGGCCAAAAAACTGAACTGAATGTATGAGGAGTCATATTTCCGAGTAAAGCTAGTACGAATTCTTTTTGTTGACAAAACTTCTGTTTTATTGCCGTCATTTGATTCAGAATTACTTGCATGTTCAGCAACCGGATATTTCTGCTTGATAAATATGTCGATTGGGCATCTCTTTGCCATCAGTAAATTAGGCATAAAAATAATTAATATAAATTCCATTACCCCGGGTATATACTTAATTTATGATATTAGGCTGAAAGCTGAATAAATGCAGTGGGAATGCTTTTATTGAGAAATATGTGCGGTAGAACATTGATTAACAAGGTAAGTAATGTTAGGATAAGAAAGTAATATAAATTTCAAAATCAAATTGCAAACAGGATAATGATTGGAAAGTTAAGATGGTATGAACATATAGAAAGAATGAATAATGAACGTCAAAAATAAGATTTACCTATCTGAAAGATATGGAGTGAGAAAGCGAGGAATTTCGAGAACTTCCTGTCAGAAACACATAGGTTTGATTCTAGAAGAGAGGAAGGCTATAAGTATGAACAATGAGAGTGTGTGTGAAATGATATATGGATATGGAGAAAGCGAGGATGTTATGCTCATACAAAGCACACGTGATCTTTTCAGGGGGAACAGTCTCTCTCTCTCTCTCTTACACAGACACACACACACACACACACACACACACTCTTGCCAGTTGATGTTTATAGTTACCAGTTTGTTGTAGCTCGAGTCAATCTAATGGTCAGTTAGATTGAGCACCTGTGAGGAGCTGGACTCTGTCGGTCACGATCCGATGCTCCAAGGCTTTGCAGGACTGAAGACAGAGTTCCATGGCAAAACACCGCAGCTTTATAGTTGTAAATTCCCATTTGAGTCCATGCATTTTGCAATGTCATCCTGTAATCATTAGTTCTTAAGTGGTGTTAATCTTGGGTTTTTCTGCTGTTATCATTTCATGGTTATTGTCAGGCTTCCCATCGTTATCTCCTATTTGTTGGCTCGCCTTCGGGGGTGACCGCCTCACTTCTGAGGTCGTCAGTGCTGCTAACATGTTTAGCATCAGATACAATGGATGTTTTCTGATTGTCTTCTGGTCTTTCCAAGTCTCTCACTTTTTCTTGACCATCTGCACATTTGTGATGGCTTTCACACTTTATCTTTTCCTGATGCATGTATTCCTCGTTCACACAAACAGTCTCTCACAGAAACCTTCAATGGTATACAGACAGCAGTATTTTATATTCAGCAGAATACATTGTAAATCAAGCCTTGTTAAATCTTATAATTAAAACAATTCACATTGGGGCTTCAGGATCTCAACATTTCTCTAATCTATTTATCATAGACACAATATAAAATCCTGTCTCTTACTAACTAAACTTTATAACAGGTCCTAATAGTAATGCATATTGGAAACAGGATCCCAGTCTCAGATGGTCATTCCTTTCTGTTATTCAAAAAGGGTGGCTGGCAGAATGAAATCAAAGTTTACATCAATTCTTATAGTATAATTAGTACAATTATAATATCCTGCTCCTACAAGGACTGTCTATTTGGCTATAGGTGTGTGGTGCTCAATTGTCTCTATCTACTTCATAAGGGATACAGCGGAATAGGATAGAAAATAATTATTAAAATTTATAATATTATTAGTACTTACATTCTCAGATCAGTGGGTTCAGACGGGGTCCCAAATGACAAACACTCAGAGATCTGTATCATGCTCTCTATTCAACTTCTAGATGGTAACTGCCGGTGGGGCGGAGTCTTTATATGCAAAGGAATAGGGTAAGCACGCACTCGCACGTCTCATGCAAAACATGCTGTAGCGCTATCCATAATTATCAATATTATAATATGTGCTTCTGAAAACATATTATTTAATATTGTCAACTTTTATCGACTGATAATCATTCTTGATGGAATTCCAGTGTGATTTTTAAACGATACTATTATTTCTCTCTTTTTTTCCTGGAAACTCATCGCGGACCAGCAGCCAATGGCTTGCGGACTGGCACCGGTCCACAGACCACCACTTTGAGTAGCACTGATCTAGAAGCATAATATGACCATCACCTCAAAATCACATGAAGGCTCTTCCCAGTGGCAACAGCTGGTAATGACTGCCTGCTCAATAGAATGCCTTAAATACTTACTGTGGTGTTAGTATTGTGTTTGAACTCAAGAGCCAGTATGGGATTTAAACCAATGATCTGGCCTAGAAGTGAGAAGTCTACAAGGTAAGGCATATTGACAAACTAATAACAGTTCAGAAAATCTGCCCCTTGCCCACTAGACATCTGTTTTACTCAAGGATGTGCTGTATTCTTTGGAGAGCATAGTGAAGAAGTATGTTGGCCTTTGCTAAATGAAATGTTTCTCATGTGCCTGTCTTGGTGGTTTTGGATGAGAATTTAGCTTTTCAAAAGTGTCAAAATGAGCTAGCAGCACAAGACTCCCCTGAAAGACCATTTGAATGAAAATCCTACTACTGCACCTCTTTGGGGGCATGCTGCGTCAGTGTGTAACCAGAGATATTCCCCAGTATACAGATGCTGCAAGAAGACATTATTGGCTGCTTAAATCACCTGGTAAAATTGAAAATAAAACTAAATATAAACAAACTACTGATCTGAAAAAATATGAGTACAGTCATGGGTGAACCTCAAAAGGTTAATAAGCCCTACAAATCCTCCTTAACTAAGATATTTTAGTTTCTGGCTACCTTTTCCCCATCACCAAAAGAAGGTGCTCCTGCCTTACAGCCACCTGCTCACACGTTTTACCCATATTCATGACCTCCTTCCTAGCAAAAGCAGCCCAACTTGGATGGCTTTTCTTTCTCCCCTACTCAGCTGTCCTTCCCTTCCCTAGATCATCTCTGGAACCCTGTGAAAGGAATCCACAGTGTCCTGTGGCCCTTGTCACTGTGGTTGTGTATTCAGCCATGTACCCTCAACTCAGACTAGCCCCCAGATATGTTTTGGGAAGTACTGTGAAGTATGGGATCATTGCAGTGACAATAGTGGTACAAGGGAGCAACGGTCCCCATGTCAGCAAGTCTGTCATCCGAAGTAGGGATTGGGAGGGAGGAAAAGTCAGCTAAGTTGTGGGAGAGGAGGAAGAAGTGTTGGGCATGCAGCTGTAACATTTAGAACAGTCCGGCCTTCTGGGATGGTAAAGGCAAATGTGTGAAGTGACACACACTTTACGGTAATTTATTACTAGGGTAACCCTTCTGCCAGGTGAAACTTGGCAGCAACAAGGGTTGGGTTCATTATCTATGGGTTCCTCTTAACAATATGACACAGAATTGGCTAAAGCCTCCACCCAGTAATCTGGGAAAACATAACACTACCCTAGGTGTCTCTAAGAGGCAATACTTTCCCACTCATAAGCACTGAGTCTGTGTATAACAAAAGATAACTTTTATTAAAAGGAAGGGAACCACATGCACATTTGGGAAAACATCACAACCTCACTCAAAAGCATGTAACCATAGGCGAACCTGACCCACAGTGCACTGGGCAGCGTCCTTTACCTGTTTCCCACCTTGCAG
The DNA here is from genome assembly GCF_007399415.2 of Gopherus evgoodei. Lineage (NCBI taxonomy): Eukaryota > Metazoa > Chordata > Testudines > Testudinidae > Gopherus > Gopherus evgoodei. Next base: position 159,111,186 of record NC_044322.1, on the reverse strand, counting down.
TGGGAAAGTCTGAAGAACAAATGTCCCTTTATCACATCACTCTCCGCCCCCTCCACTGAACCCTACTCACAGTTGACTGTCCTTGATTAGAGAAGACCCAGAGTTCAGAGGTGCATTCACAGGGGTTCACCTCCAACCCAAGAAAGGAGGGGGGATGTTGAGCAATGTCTGTGTGGTTGCTGTGCACCTCTGCAACTCGCCATTTGCCACTGCCTCTGCTGCTTTTCCCTGCTGCCACTGGTCACATGCTTCTGCTGTTGGACACTCAGTGCCATGTTCTGAGGTTTAATCCAGGTCTTTAGTGATGTCAGCTCTTACTGATTTCACTGAGTAGCAGGAAACCTCACTGCCAGTACTGCCTCTGCATTGTCTTTCATTTAACCACTGTCCATACACCAGGTCTAAGGCATAGACCCAAATCTGCTTATCAATGACCCAGCTCTGGTCATCACTGAACAGAAAAAAATGTCTCAATTGAGTCTAATAAGCTCTGTCCTTAAACGCTGGGCAGGGGAAGGTCAAATGGTGCCTAGGATTCTTTCAGCAGACTCCACACCACCAAATAGAAACACCTATCCCCAACTCCTCTCATCTCCACTGGAGATGGCATCTCTACCCCTGCTTAGAGCGTGAGGTTCATTTTAGAGTGATCCCCTCAATCAGGGCAAGTGAAGTACCGTTCTGCTGCCCTGTACTCACACCATAAGCATAACAACATTTCATTACCTCTGCACTCAATACAAAAGGGATTTGTAACCCAACACCAGACAAAAGGGATCATTTTAGAAAAGCAGCTCCACCATGTTGCTTACCTAGTCTTTTCCACCAGCTCATCACTAGATGTCAGGGGAGAGCTCATTCAGACCCTGCTTACACTAGAACAGATCTAAAACTAAAAAAAAAAAAAAAAAAAAAGTCTGGTGGAGGACTATGTTTTGGACTGGTTCCAATATTTTACAAAACAGGCTAGGTCGTCACTGCAAATAAAGGGAGCATTTTTACGAGATAGCTGTCTTGTTGTAAACTCATAGTGGAGAGACAGGGCACTGTCATTTTAATCCTGATGCAGCTAGTGGAGGTCAACTCCAGGTGGAGGTATAGGGTTGACCTGGGCTAGCTACATTTACAGCAACTCAGTGTAAAAAACACACCTCTTTCTGCAATGAAGACGAAACGTAGCTCTTTATATGAGCACCCACCAATCTCATTGATTTCGCATAGTAGGTGATACACTGCCTGAAGGCTCTGCTTCACACTGCCACTGGTGAAGTATGTAACCTGAATTAGACTAAAGTATTACAGTCCTCAGGAGACTGCACTGCTGTGTGCCAGAGGCACAGAACAGGAGGGACGGAAGTGCACCAATGCCCTCAAAGATTAAAATGTTCTGTCCCACAAACAGTCTAATTTAATACCACAAGGCTCCCTAGAAATGTGTGTACCCTAAATAAAGAAACAAAATGAAAGAAAAATGTTTACCATATTCCAACCAGTTCTCATATTGAATACACACACCAATACCCATAAACATGATAGCAAGAAAACAAGTCCCACTGAATACACTTAAGGGATGTCTGCTCCGCAGTTGGGAAGTATGATTGCAGCATGTATAGGCATACCTGAGCTGGCTCTGATCTAGCTAAATTTAGAAAATTTCCACAAGAAATTAAATTAAGAAGACCTGTTTGAATTGCTTGTCTATGTTAAGAGTTAGAGCCTATTTTCTCTCTGGGTAGAGGTAGCCCCAGATAGCTTAGCATGCTGGAAAGTAGCTACTGTCCACAGATATCTGGCACTGATTCTAACCAGACTGTCATTCTCAGGTCAGCCTCTGCATTTCTGCTGACCAGATTGCCTTAATCATGAGATCATGTCTTTCCAGAGAAATCCCACTAATGCCTTTATTCTGTGAAAGTAGTATATAAAGAGGGAGGCTTTCTGAGTCTCCACTGTGCAGTCCAGCAAAGACATCACTGTCCCCAGAGGCTGCACTGTCTTCTCTCCATCGTCGAACTTGCAGAAGCAGAAAACATGGACATTACCATCCAGCACCCCTGGTTCAAACGAGCTCTTGGACCCTTATTTCCAAGCCGTTTGGTTGACCAGTATTTCGGAGAGGGTCTTTTCGATTATGATCTCCTGCCTTTGTTCTCTTCCACCATCAGCCCCTATTACAGGCACTCTCTCTTCCGCACCCTTCTGGAATCAGGCATTTCAGAGGTAAGACTCCTTTACTGAATACCATTTACCTCTGCTGTCAATTCATTAATAGTAACAACCGCCTGCTACTTTCCTTGATTCAATTAGACTATGTCAATTGGGTCTGATGTGAACAGGTGCAGGAAAACTAGCAGGTTTCCTGCAAAACACTAAGCCCACCCGACCATCACAGAAAATTATCACAGGAAATCTTAGCAAAGGAAATCATTTTTTTCCCTTTAAGAAATAGATTTGAGCTATAGGTTTTTTACAATACTGTAAAAGGATCACTTTATGACCCTGCCAGCAGTTTGCCATGTGCTGGGGAAAAAACAAAGCTTCCTCTGTTACATGAACATTCATATTCAGCTTACTTTTGTTGGGGATGGGACTCCAGGTACAAATTCAATCTTGAGCATGAACATTCTCCTTTTGTTTCTTTTGTTCACCACCTCATGACCGCAGTGTTACAATCTCATACTGGAAATACCAAGAACAGTTCTCCAAAGACTATATGCAAAATGAACATTTTGTACATTGGGCTGTATTCAAAATAGTCAGATCTGAAATGTCAAAGCGAGCGCAGATGTTCATTTTTTCTGCATTCTACTAACCTTCCCCGGGTTTCCTCCAAAAATCTAGCAGAAGCCCAGCAGAGCTAGAGCCGCAAGAACTTTATTAGACTTACAAGCCAGTCCACAAAACTGTAGATCACACTTTCTTCCTGAATCTATGCAGCTTTGCAGAGGAAGTGTGGTTTAAAAGCGAGAGTAAAAAGCAAAAGTGCTAGCTTAACAAAACAGGTGAAGCTACATAACTGATATAATTTCACCGCTAGCTGCTGAGCACAACCCAAATGTCTAATAAATCTCTAATGATAGATTCTGAAAAATAATCAAGTGATGGAGTGACACAATGAGGGCAATGTGAAGGGATACAAACTCAAGGAGCACTACAGACGTCTTGGAATTCTACCAGCCTTGCAATTACAGGGCCTTAGCCAAAGCACATTTACATTATTGGAGAACCCTATTGACTTCAGTGGGCTTTGGATCAGGCCCATACCATTCTCTAGCCTTCTTAAATCACTTCTGAGACAATCATGCTCAGGGTGAGACTGAGAATTACTTTGTTTTTGAGTCAACAAATTATTGGTTAATTTTATTACCATATTAATTGCAGGTGAGGTCTGACCGGAACAAGTTTACAATCCTCCTGGATGTAAAACACTTCTCTCCCGAAGATCTGAGTGTCAAGATTATGGATGACTTTGTGGAAATCCATGGCAAGCACAATGAGAGACAGGTAAGCAGAAAAAGCAGGCAACTTTGGAGGGGAATTATCCTGCTCTTTTCTTTTTCTGACTTGAAGGTGTTCCTCAGCTGGGGAAGTACAAAAGGGAAGGATAATGTTCTCTACTTTTTCCAGAATTATTTTTCAGAGGTTAAACCCAAGTCACTAAATGAAGGTTCCCGGCTCTGGCAAAGATCAACCTGATTTCTGATAATAATGAGAAAATTTGTCTGTTGTTTATTTTCAATCATCATGCTCCATAACAGTCAGGTGACAATATGCACTGTTCAGTAATAATGTCTGACTAGAAAAGAACGTTATTTGAAACTGTCAAAGAATGACTGAGTTTCCATAATCCAGGATTACTTGTGGAAAGCCGAGTTTTCATATGCTGGGTTGGACGAGAAGAGCAAAACAAACAAAACCAAAACAACAAAGGGCCTAGGGCTTGGAAACTGACCATATATGACATGGAAATTCAAGCGAGGATAGAAGTGTGAATAACAATAATACCAATGGTGGGAGGGAGGACTGGGCACAAACTCTTCTCATCCATGAAGACACTTGTTGGGAAAACAAAACTTCAGAGCCCAATCAGTATTTGCCATAAAGGGAGAAAAAAGCCACTTTAATGTCATTCTTTCTTTTTATTTCACATTCTTTCAGCCAACAGCATCAGAGGAGCCAGAATTACAGCCTCGTTTCATTCACTGATGGTTCCAACATACTGAAATATAGGCATCGATTTTCAGAGCGCTGAGCACTTACAACTTCAGCTGAAATAAGTGGGAGCTGCAGGTGCTCAGCGCCGCTGACAGTCACGCCCAGCATCATGTGGTAAGAGCCAAATTCTGCTCTGATTGACACCCTTTGTAGCTCGGTTGGCATGAGTGTTGTTGCACAGGATATCAGCCAAGGCAGGATTTATCCCTAATAAATTGTAGTGTAGAATAAAATGCATATACATTCATAGCCGTGCCTGAGATAGTGGCTTTGAAATAACTGTTTGGAATTCAATGTAAACATGGAGTCACACTCTGATGATGTAGATTAAAACGTGCTATGGGGTGTGCCTCAAGTCACACCAGGCACCATTTCTGACTGAGCCATCTATTCCCTCTGTCTGTTGTCAGGACGACCATGGCTACATTTCCCGCGAATTCCACCGCAGATACCGCCTGCCTTCCAACGTGGACCAATCTGCCATCACCTGCTCCCTGTCTGCTGATGGCATGCTGACTTTCTCTGGCCCAAAAGTCCAGTCCAACATGGACACCAGCTACAGCGAGAGACCCATTCCTGTATCCCGAGAGGAGAAGCCCGCCTCGGCTCCTTCTTCCTAGGCTGATCCTGCTGATGAAGCATCCAGGAGTCTGTCACTGTTCGCAGGCCTCATTCACAGAGTCATTACATAGGTATCAGTGAATATCTAGAGGGGTTATTTTTTGTTTTAAATTTTTCTTGGATGACTGAGGGGCTGGGCGAGCAGCTAGTGGATTTTGAAGCTTAAGCCTAAACATTGTGATGTCAGGGTGACATAAAACAAATGTGCTGCCAAACTGATGTATTTGCTGAAAAGGTCTTTAAACTGTACTGGATTTTGGTAACATCTACCAAATATGAATGAGTGCACAATTAAATTAGCTCCCAACACACCCATCATTAACGCAAGGCTTGTATGGTGAAAAGCCTGGCAGACCTGCTCTAGCCTAAAGAAATTAAAGTCGGAGCTAAGCTGATTGCTGTGAAAAAACCCTGAGAGACTGTGCACTTGCAATGAATGTGCCATGAGTTTCTTAGAACAAAAGCGAGAACAACAGTGTGCAATGTTTGGGAGTTGCAACATTTTTTCAGCAAAGGCTTTAAGTGCATCTGTTTACACCACTGCAGTCATCTTCCATTAGTGACAACTGATGCAAGGATAAGCATGTCTTTCCAATGTGTTGTAGACCCTTTGGGGGGGGTGTGTCCATCATTGTGCTGAGGCTTCAAATTCCTACCGAGCTCTCCCCAGCCTGCATGTAGCACACCATCTTTCTTAATCTTGCTGTAATTCTAATATAGCTCCAACTGTTCTAATGATATCTGACACACAGTCTGAGAACTCACTCAGTGGCAGTCAATAAAGAAAATGTGAAACAAGCAATTGGCATTTTGCTTATTTATTTCCTTCCAAGGTCTTTGTAGTTAAAATGTCACATACTATCTATTTCTGCTCAGAATACGTGTTCACTCCAAACAGAAATATCAACAAAAGACCAATTCTTATACTCGCCTATTTTTCTCTATTAACACCCCGCCGATATTTAATTCAGTTGCTTCAACAGAGATGACAACGAAGACCTTTTTTATGTAATAAAATATAGCAGATAACATTCCAAAGCTTTGATTAAATATTGTTGTGAGCAAACATAGATACATTCCCTTTTAACTTTCCCCACGATTAAAATGCATTAGGTCAACAGTTCTCCAATCAGCATACATATACTGCTAGTGGGATGCGGTTTACAATCAGTTGGGATGTGGTTTTTTTTTAAAGTACAGTGTCAGGATAAAAATGTATTAAAAATTAATATTAAAAATCAGGAACGTTTTTGCTCATATATAGGGGTAATCCCTCCTAACTAGGGACAGTAGATGTCAAGAGTCTACTTAGATATTAGACCTATTAATGCTTGGTAGTAATATTCCAAGATCTATCTACAACAAAGCAGATTCAAGAGCACATCAAGCACACAGTCCTCTGGGAAGATCATCCTTCTATTCCAGGGGTTCTCAAACTTCATTGCCTCATGACACTTTTCTGACAACAACAATTACTACATGACCCCAGGATGGGGGATCGCAGCATGAGCCTGCCCAATCCCAGCTGCTCGGGTTAGGAGCCAAAGCCTGAGCCCCACCGCTCTGGGTGTGGGGTAAGGGGGCAAAGCTGAAGGCCAAGGGCTTCAGCCCTAGGCGGAGGCCTGTAACCCTGGGCCCTGCTGCCCAGGGCTGAAGCTTTCATGCTTGGGCTTTGGCCCTGGGCCCCAGCAAGTCTAACGCCAGCCCTGGTGACCCCATTAAAATGGGGTCGTGACCCACTTTGAGGTCCTGACCTACAGTTTGAGAATTGCTGTTCTGTTCCTACAAAGGAAGTGGCAGAGCACTTCAAAAAGAGTGCTAGCTCAAGATCAGGCTTTGCCAGACAGAAATGCTCACCAGATTCTTCCTCTCCACTGTGGTTCACTTGGTAACAAAACAATTGTTCTCTGTTTTGGTATGTGTGAGATTAACTTCCTCGGACTGCACCTAGTCCCTAAAGCCAGGAGTATGGGTAGGAGGTGAGGAGGAGAACTTCAGCTGTTAATCAGGTGCCATCAGAAGAGCCTCGGCAACTCGCTTCCCCATTCTGTGCTTGTGATTCCTCTCCCACCCTTTATCTGCCTTGAATATTTAGTTTGTAAGCTCCTTGGGGCAGAGACACTCTTCATAAGTTTGTACAGTGCCTAGCACAGTGGGGGCCTTTGATATCATTTGGGGCTGATAGGCGCTACTGTAATATACATAATAGTAATAATCCATCGTAAGACAAAATAAAGTACAGATGGAGACAATGAATTTGCTATTTGGCTCAATACAGCAAGGTATTGAACTCTGCGTGTGCTGAGAGCACTCGGTATCTCACAGGAGCACTCTGCATCTTGCTGGGTCAATCACATAATAAAGAATGGTATTTGCTTTGCCTCCTGTTTTAATTCATGGCCAAAATCTGTTCTCAGTTACACTGAAGTAAAAGCAGAGTAACTCAACTGAATCCCTGGGCATTGCTCTGGGTTTACATTGGTGTAAATGGCAGCCGAACTGGGCCCTCTACACTAGCTTTGCGTTTGATATGAGCCAAGCCAGCCCTCTCACAGAACTGCATTTCACAGTACAGCACACAATCAAGCTGATGTTGACTCTCTGTGCTGTCTCCATCTTCACAGGTGGCTGACCCATCCCTATGGCTGCAGACAGGGAAGACTCAGGTGATAAAGGCAGAGGAAGAGGAGAAGGAAGCAGTGTGCCTGTGTATGCCTGGCACATTCCCAGGGTGGGCACAGTGACATGTGCCTGACAAGCAGGGTGGAGCTGTTGCATGTGTAGCCTGGCCTGAAGCAGCCTGAAATCTGCTGCCGCAAAAGCCAGCTGATAAGCATCTGAGGAGAGAGGAATCTTCTTCTTATACTCCCCTATGAGCTGTGCCTGAGGTGAACCCTTTCCCCTGCAGCAGCCTAGGCCCCAGGCAGTGGAGGGAGGAAAGATGCTGAGACTGATACCCAAAGCAGCACTGTGCCCAGTGCCTTAAAGGTATGCTGTTGTTCCCCTGTGAGGGGCAAGTGAGGGTATAGATGGTGGGAAAAGCAAGGGGGAGCTACAAGGGGTGCAGAAGGCAAACAAGAGGGAGGCAGACGTGTGAACGTTTTGTAATTCATATGTGATGGGGTGTCATGAATTTTATTGTCCTCTGCTTTTACTCACTTGTCAGCGGTGGCTCCAGCGCTCCAAGCGTGTGCCTGGGGTGGCAAGCCGAGGGGGGCACCCTGTCGGTCCCTGCAAGGGCGGCAGTCAGGCTGCTTTCGACAGCTTGCCTGAAGGAGGTCCGCCGGTCCCGTGGATTCGGCGGCAATTCGGCGGCGAGTACAATGAAGCCGCAGGACTGGCAGACCTCCCGCAGGCAAGCTGCTGAGTCCGCGGGACCAAGGACCTCCAGTAGGCAAGCTGCCAAAGGCAGCCTGCCTGCCGTGCTTGGGGAGGCAAAAAAGATAGAGCCGCCCTGTCACTTGGTTTTTTATTTCATTAATTATTGAGAGAGTCTAAGGGCTTTTCTCGTTTCCTTTTTTAAATGAAGAGTTTGCTGAATTTTATTCTTGATGGAGGAAAACATGAATGAACGTTTCCCGGGAAAAACAAGCTTATAACAACATAAGGCCTATATTAGAGTGATCAATTGGAAGCCACTACTGCCACGGTCCTGAGGCTACCCCAACTTGGACTGGCAGCTGAACTGGCCCCTGCTGCCCTCAGCACTAGTGTGGGGGTGTGTATAAAGGTAACAGAAAGCCAGCTACGCTCCCCTCCTCGTATGCAGCAGAGTGGCACCTGAGAAGCTGGCCTGTGATGTGTTCATAGCTCATTCCTGAGAGGACACATTACTCAAGCTGCCCTGCCAAATGGGGGCACAACAAATGCCTAGTTGTTAGTGTAACTAGTTGTGCAAATTTGCATGGGCAGGTGAGCAGAGGCCAGGTTCACTATTCCTGCTCCAGCCACTCTGCATGACTTCAGTGGCAGAAAGGGAGGTAATCTGGCCAGCTGAGAATTCCCCCAAAGGAGAAGAGCGCCCTACTGGTGTAAAGTGGTGTGGGCAGTTCCTACACCAACCTCCCCCACCTCAATGTTGTAGGAGGTGCGTCTGCAGTGGCATTCTGCTGACTGTCTATGGGTGCAGGACCACCAGAGCCACCGGGTATAAATTAGGGAAGCCTCTAAGCAGTTCTAATGTATGCCAGAAATGGAGCTGGGATAGCCAGTGAAAGAGGTAAGTGTAACTGGCCCTCTTCCCAGCCTGCATCAACTGTATCTTGCTGGAGTAATGAATCTATCAAACTGTTACTTCATGACTCTTGCAGCCTTTAAAAGTAATAGTCTTTTCATGCACCCACATACTAACAGCCACAATGACTCACTCATGACTTTTCAAATATCTAGCCCAAATGGCTAAATCCTATATCATTCAATCTTTCCCACCTGGAAGCAGCTACTTTAATCTTTCATTGGAGACAGTACAGCCCATAAAAGTTCGAGTTTTATGTCCTCTAAAACTAAGAAGATCTCTTATACCTTAACTGAAGATCTTCTTAACTGCCCACCAGTTTGTAAATGTTACCAACACACATTCTTGTAGACCTAAGTCAGAGAATCTTTTAACCTTTATAATTTGATCTCCAGATAATGAGCAAAATCCACTCAATCAAATAGTATAGACATCTGACATCATAAATGAGCCTCTGCCCTTACTTTAGGGATAGCTTTGAAAATCAGTAGATTTAGTTAACTTGTCCTGGGCCCTTCTACAATAGTTTATATAATACTCTCCAGCTCTGCATCCAGCCTTTTGCTCTACCCAGAGTTAACACCTAAATGCTCACCCAGCACCTGGGATCTTACTCTTACATCAGGCACAACACTTCAAATCTCCTCCTCGCTCCCTCAGATCTCAGATCCAGAATCTTCCAGGAACCCCAGAATACAGCTCCTGTTTACCCTCCCTGTCTCTACCTCATCAACTCCGGGAGCTCTGGGTACATCGCAGTAACTAGTTGCAACCCCAGCAGCTTAACCACAAAACCATCCTTCCTCCTGTCCCCTCACGTCACTATGAGAAATTCTATCCTCCTGCTCTGTGCACTTAATCCAGAAAAGATAATTGTTTTCCCTCGTTGGTGTAAATGTTCTTTTATTAGCTTTTGTCTCCCAGAGGACTCTGTCAGTCTGTGACATTGGAAACTGTTACTATTGTGGTTCCCCCAGAGTTGTTTGTGAAATTCATTTAACAGAGAGTCGTTAATATTTTGTAAGGTATAGTAGATTTTCAACGTTTAAGTTTAGTAACTTAGCCAGGATTTTTTCCATGAAGAGAAAGATCTGGGGACTTTATCCACAGGGGACTGTTAGGTTTTGTGATCACATTTAGTTTTTCCAACATTTGAGAGGTATTTCATAGTAGTATATAGCTATGCGCAAGTGTTTTTATTTGGAATGGGTTTTCATTCATCTTGTTGTAGTGCATTTTTACCACTTTTTAACAGTACGTTGTAATTTCCACTCTGAGACTTCAACTCACTTGTCTATTTAGTATAAAAAGCTTTTACTTTCTCTCCAAAGAAGTCACTGAAGCTTTAAATTCATGTCCCGGATAGGATCAGTTTTAACATTCCTTTGACTAAATGACTCTGCACAGCATCACGGACTGTTAGGTTTTGTGCTCACATTTAGTTTTCCAACATTTCAGTTTTCTGGTATAGTAGTATGGCAGCTTGAGTGAACAGTCTGTGCCTCCACTGAGCATGCTGCAGGGTAGGGCTTTATGAAGTCCAGTCTATCAGAGGGATCTTTGTTCTTGGCCATTGTGGTTAGAATTTTTACAGCCAGAAGTAGGTTTTTCTCACAAGAAGAACTCTTTATTTAGAGCACTTTTAGTCAGTTCTGATAGAGGTCAAAGACATTAAAAAAGAACAAGAGTCCTTGTGGCGCCTTAGAGACTAACAAATTTATTTCAGCATAAGCTTTTGTGGGCTACAGCTCATTTCTTCTGATGCATAGAATGGAACACACAAACATTAGATATTTATACATACAGAGAACATGAAAAGGTGGAAGATTTTCAGTGTTTCAGGCTTTTGGGATATGTCAGTGAGCATTCACCAGCTTTGGAATCAGGCTCTACCCCTCCCTCAGAAGACTTTATTTTTGAACAGCATATTACTGTCTGGGGAGCTGCAGAACCCAGTGTGTTACTGGATAGGCTTACAGGGGTCCAGAAGAGGCATTTTATGCATCAGGAGAGGGACTGAGTCTTCTGCTTGCTCATTTGCAGTAGTAGAGCTGGTCAGTGACTGTAAAAAGTTCTTCATGGATTCCAAGGCCAGAAGAGACCATTGTGATAATCTTGTCTGATCTCCTGTACAGCACAGACCATAGAAACCACCTCAAATTCATTCCTAGAACAGATCATTTAGAAAACATCCACTATTGATTTTAAAATTGTCGGTGATGGACAAACCACTATGACCCTTGGTAAATTGTTCCACTGATTAATTACTCTCACCATTAAAAATCTACACCTTATTTCCAGTCTGAATTTCTCTAGTTTCAACTTCCAGCCTGCAGATCGTGTTATACCTGGCTGTACTAGATTGTTCTTGTGAGCATTCATTTGAATTCCAAATGGCTGTGAAGTCTAAATCACTTATCTAGCCCTTTTTATATTTGCTAAATCCTTTTTCGGGGTGAGGGGACTAGAACTGAAACTGTCCTCCCAGTGACTTCCATGGCGACATCATCATATTTTCATTATTTTATACCCCATTCTTCATACATCCTGACATGTCTGTCTGCTTTTCTGATCACTGCTGCACATTGAGCAGATGTTCTATAGCTGCCTGGCCTCCCGAGCGCTTGCTGGATGTTCCATGCACCAGCGTTTATTTCAAATTTCTGTCACACTGCAGCAACTATGTCATGTGAAGAAGTGATTCATTCCACAAGATGTCAGCCTTTCCCGTATTTCCAGCAAATGAGCTGAACTGTTGTAAGAAATTCCTCAGAAAGTGTTGCTGGAAATAAGCTCAAGGGGGGATTGCAAACTGTATCATAATGCATACGCGTCATAATGCAGACTAGGGCTGGGTTCTAAAGGGCACTGAATTAACATCAGTTAGATGAAGTGGTGAATCTAGAACTCCTAGTTTCCAAACCTGTGCACTTCCCTTTAGTCAAAGGGTATTTTGATGGGGAAATGCCTTTTGGTCCATACATATCCACATAGGATATGTCTACACTAGCATGTGTGGCCATACTGTAGTTCAGGTTAAATGGCTGCCAATTAACTTTTTTAAATGTTAACCTGAACACGACAAAAGGTTTTTTCCCCGCAACACAAAAGTTGATCGTTTACTTAGCCTAGCGCAGCAACAGCAGGAGGATAAGGGGGCCTAGGAGGGTCAACTCTGTGTGGAATGCTGAGGTAAGATGCTGAAGGGGTCTAATTTGGTTAAATCCAAACAGATTTGCATGGGGTCAGGAAAAGGCACCTCCCTGACCTCAGGACTACCCTCCTGCCAAATGTCACAAATCTGGTGCAAACCATAGGTCCTAGAGCTCTTCAAAACAACAGACTGAAGAGCTGTTAGACTGACAAATATTAGGCAGCCTACATACAGGAATCCTGGCTGCTCCTCCTCTAATAAAATATTATTTCAGGAAGCCCATCCATTCTGCAAAACACTCTATCTACAACCACACATCACTTTATCAGTGGTCACTATATTCTACCTGTTTGCACCTTTTTAGGGTCACACCATGCCAGCCCTCTGTGGGAACATATGGACCAGACTGCATTGGTACCAGAGGGGTTACGCTGTGACAGGGGGAGGCCGTGGATAAGAGCCTCCTGCATTCCCCAGACAGTTGCTCCATCCGTAGCAGTAGCGGTGGGCTGGAGGGGAAGATGGGCAGGCAAGCTGCGTGAATAGGTGACTGTTGGTATAGTGACTTCAAAGGCAACTGCAGTGACATCCACAGAGTGCCCAGGGGGAAAGGTGCTGTCCCCACCCTGTGGAATACCTCTGTGCCAGGTGTATTTATTTGAGGCTACATATAGGAAGGTACAGGAGATGACCTGGGCCTTAGAATGTAAGTTCTTTGGGACATTACTTATCTAAAATGCTGGGTACATTTATGGCTTTGTACAAGAAATGATAATATCTTAAAGAGGTGATAAATCTAAATTACAATAATAAATAATCACCAGGCCTAATGGCCATTGATCAATATACCTAATGGGGATTCTTAGGGAGGAAAATCAATATCCCGAAGAACTAGATGTGTGCTACCTTTTCCCAAACTGAGGTTTGTGCTGTTCAGCAGACCATGAGTCACAGCACTTGTACATTTCTACCTAAACCAGTATTTACTCCATTATTTAATTGCATTATTTCCAAAATTAGTACCAGCTGAGTTATTCCTTCAGGAATAATATTAGAGAGCTGGAGAAGCATTAACTGACTAAACTTGTGATGTAATTTTTGGCTGCAACATCTTGAGGAGCTGATGCCCCTGGGATGTATGCCAGAGGGTAGGTGCAAGCCAATGCCCCAGGGATGTATGCCACAGGGTAGGTACAAGCCGATGCCCCCGGTGGGGTTAATCACCTGGTAATCTGTGTCTACTCATTGTCAGTGGCTTTCTTTCCTGGGTTTGAAGCTCTCGTAGTACTTTGACTTGGAAAATTTAAAATGCAGTCAATTGTTTGTTTCATTACCGTTCTATTAAGATGATATGTATGTGACATACAACTTACTGAATACACCATCTCTGATCATAGCACGTTTAAGACATCAGTGAAATATATATGTAAGGCATAATATCTATTAGTTTTCCTGCGTGATTAATCTGCAGATCAATTGTCAGTTTGATCTTGAGAAAGAAAGATGGAAAAAATCTTTTTGCTTTTTCTTTACTTTTTAAAATGTCTGTTTTGTATTTCAGCCTCTGAGCTGATGAATGCCTGTCCTTTCAACCTTCTACCAGAGCTGCTGCTATGAAAGCCTGAAAGGGTTTCAAGTACTGCTCTGCCTTTGCTGTAGTAGTATTACGGTTGGATATGGCAGTTCTAGTACTTGCTAATAGATGGCAGCAATGACATGTCATTGGGATTTAACAGACCCTGCAGTTTAAAGGGAATATAGAACCTAAAAGGTCACTTTCCATTTTGTAGAATGCTGAGGTGTATGTTCTTTTCACTGATGTTTTTCCTCAGCAATCATTATTTTAGTTTTCTTTTCCTTTGACAATGTATTCGAAAGGAAGCTGGGCAGCACTATTGTCCATTCTGTCTAGTATTTTCCACCCACTCAGGATGCTGTCAGCCTGCCACCACAGGAGTTAATGTACTGCAGTTTGCCCTCCAAACGGCTAATTACAACTTCCATTTTTCTCTGAAAAACTCTCTCAAAGTATTAGCCAGAGCTTTCAAACCCACTTTCCGACTTACTGATCCAACTCCACCACTCCAAAATAAAAATGGATGCCAGAATATGCAACACGCAGGCTGCGGTATGCTCAGAGCGGTAAATCTAAGCTGATGTGACAGACCATTGCCACACAAGAAGACTGGAAACCACCTCCAGAGAGAGGTAGTGATGGTGCCAAAACATCAGAGCAACACATGGCTGGCTGATGGGGAAGAAGGATAAAGCTCCAAACCACTCTCACAATACTGAGGAGACAATCACCACTGAACATGTCAGCTTTCTGAACTGCTGAGACAACTGTGACTCTTTAAGGTGGATGCATTCCTGCCAGTGAAGAATGGCTATAGTGCTGGGCATATCGCTGCCGATCAAAAGAGCTACTCCTTGAAATACACTGCTGAGGACAGATAGGCAAACTCTGCCCTCCAGTATGGGCATCTTTCTTTCTTTCTTTCTTTCTTTCTTTCTTTCTTTCTCCTTCCACGCCCTCTGGTGTGTGTATAGGGCGTCCACCAGTTTCCCTCATTTATTTCTGTCTTATGCTGGTCTGTTCAGGCTTACCTCTTGTTGGAAGCTACTGTGCATCAGTATGGTCCCTGGAGTTCATTTCTGTAGTGAGTTAGTTCTACATGACAGTGTTATCAACCCTATGCACAACCTAGGTCCACAGCTCCTTATTCATCTGTTGGAGCTGTCCACATGTGGACATTCTCCCATCTGCCACCTGTGGGATATGCTTGGTAGCTTCAGATGCCCCAAGATGCCTCTCACATATTTATTAAAGGTTGAGAAAGCCACTCCCATCTCAACCTCCTCCAAACTGAGGGTCCAGCTGCTCTCACCCCTTTCACCTTTTTCGTATATAAAAAAGAAGTGCTGTATTGCCACCACTCCCAGCCACAGCACTGTCAGGGTGCTATGGACAAAGGGGAACCTGCATTGTGTTCACAACTCTAGCACTGGCTCTGCTTCCATGAAAATCACTCAGTTGAAGTCAGTGGGAGTGCTATATGCACATACCAGGACAGTATTTGGCTCAGTTAATATTCATATTAAGGTAGCTGACCAAGTATTTGATGCTGGTGCTAAAAGGTGATCCACAAAGAACGTCTCAAAAAATTGAGCTTGTGTCCTTTTCTGTCAAGAGAGCCAGCCTCAGGGCAGACTGTTAGGAAACAGGGCACAAACCCCAAACTGGTTGTGACTTCTATACTTAGATTTCACCAACCAGTTATCAATAGTGAACTTCTCCAGCACTGGGACAGCCTTAATGCAGACAGTCTCCATGCTGATCTATCCTGCCCACCCAGGTAAGCTTAAGCTTGTGATAAATGGTCCGAAGATCACAGCAATATTCAGGTTACTCCCAGTCCCAAAGGACAAGTCACTTACCCTAGGTCAATTGTACCTTAGATCTCACACCAAAGACAATGCATGTGTAGCCAATCCTACAATAAACTATCTAAAGGAAATAAGAAAGTTATTTACAAGGTTAAAGCAGGTAAGCATTGTGATAGACCCAGGCCAGTTGGGTACAGCAGATAGCAGAAGGCAGATATACTGGCCACTGGGTTAACAGTTTTCTGTTTCCTGACTGACCAGAGCAGGGACTGCTTCAGGCTAGTGAGAACATCTGACTCTAATTAACCTGCAAAGAGTCAGGTGAGGCCATTCAGTTAATGTGACCACCTGACTCTAATTAAGGCCTCACTGATACTATAAAAAGGGCTCACTTCAGTCAGACAGAGGGGAATCAGGGAGCCAGAGGTGAGGAAGTGCGGCTGAAGGACTGGTTACTGAAGACGCCCTCAGACCATCGTTAAAGGAGCCCTAAGGTAAGGGTGAAGAAGGGAGAAGCAGGAGAGCTGTGGGGAAGTGGCCCAGGGAAATGTAGCAACTCTGGCAGTGAAAGGCTGGCTGCCAACAATTGCTACCATTAGGGTCCCTGGGCTGGAACCTGGAATAGAGGGCGGGCCCGGGTTCCCCCCAACCCACCACTACAAGAACATCTCCTGGGAGGGGAAGTCCAGCCCCTGTCAGGACAGGAGGTTGAACAGAGACTGTGGGAGTTCTCTCACCAACCTCCTTGCAGGCCCATGATGAAAAGGGCTCAGTAGACTGTAACCCTGGCCCTAGAGAGAGAAGGGCTACGTGGAGGGTCACAATAAGCCACTGAGGCTAGCATAAACCGCCTAGAAGCGCAGGACCCACGGGAGCAAGGTCAGAGCTCTGCCACAGCATGTATACACACAAATGAGTTCCAGTCTTAAGTTTCAAAAGGTAATAGAAACGTTTATATTAAGCAAGCTCTACATGTCCTTTAGGGCTAAACCAGGCCAATGTCAAAGTTAGACTCAGGACTCACAGTTTGTCAGACCACTCTGTTTTATTAGCACAGCGCTCTGCTAATAACATCCAGATAATGTGAGCACCATGCAAGACACAAACTATCTTATTTATATAGATAAAAGAGCGGGAATTAGACAAAGGGACAAAGAAAGCAAAACAGTAAAAGTCACCTGGGGTACAGCATGCATATCCTACTTCCTTACTAACTCTTATCGATCTAAGGCTAATACTTCACCAATTGCCCTTAAACGGTGCAATTGTTCTATGTTAATGTCTGTATTCCTGACACCTGGATTGCAGCATTCCAACAATTTTGCTTAAAGGTATAGACAGCATTTCTTTAATCCTTTCTATTTTCACAATATAATTCATTCTACTTTCACAATCCCTCCTTTTGGTCAAGCGCAACAATTACTGGGTTCCACAAATTAACCGTTCCTTATCTCTTTGTTCATCAGCGATATTCAAAATCATCATATTAGCACTCTGTTTTGGGGCAGTCACCTGGGTGACACAATTCTGGATACAACAGGAGATTAATTGAAAGCATACAAAAATCACTAAGATTACAAACAGGATAGTTAGGGCTCCCTGAAACAACCAGTTTCCTATGCCAGAGAAATTGAACAGGTTACTTAGCCACTTCCATAAAGAACTCAGCTCTACTTGGGGAAGATATGCGATTTGTTCTAAGTGGCTAGCACGATCTATTACCTCATTGGTATCGTCAGGTATAAACAGACAACATTGTTTTCCAATGAGAGCACAGATCCCTCCTTTGGCCACCAGCGCTATGTCCAATACCTGATGGTTCTGGAGGGCCACCTGTCGGATTGCCCCTGTTTCTTTGGCCAGGGCTCTTAAACTTTCTCCGGTTTTATTTGCCATTATTTTAACTACTGCTTGTAACCTCAGGAGCCTTTTTTCCTGGTGTATTACTCCCCCAAGTGGGATAAAGGAACTGCCAATAGCCTCTTCCCAGGTGTCATTACCGCTCCATATTGTGTTAAATGGACAAGATCCTCCAGTGAGGTCTGGGGAATTGAGTGGGATAGCCAGGACAGGAACACCAGTTTGAGAGTGGGCTGGGATATGGCTGCAGACCCAGCATTTAGAAATAATAAGGGTCTGAGCTATCCACACTTGCTGCCGGATAAAAGAATTGTCATTGTGCACTCCCCAGACCTTAAGATACCAGCAGTCGAGGAACAGGCACCACCAGAGGCGCATGTTGGAGGCAGGGCCCTTCTGGTTCTGACAACCTCAACTGAGGAAACTGCAGTCACAGTTTTATGTCCACCAGGCAGCAGGAGCTAGGCTCACTACTGCTTCTTCTTGAGCCTTGCTTTAGGTTGTCATCTGCTTCTGGCAACCCTTATGAGAACGTAGATTGTAAGGTATTGCAGGCTGTTCCTCTGCGTCTTCTTCTGGAGTCACAACTGACTCTGCGTGGTCCTGAGGTGATGATTGGTTCACTGGGGGTGGTGCATTTTTACACGGCAAAGCATGTATCCACTCTGAGATGCCAGACAGCAGCCGTCAGGGTAGTAAGCAGTGCCTGGTGATTCTTTGATGTTCTTTAAGTCTCTTTACTACTTCTTCCTTGACTCTGGCTATAACAATGGCCTTCACACCTTTATCTTTTCCTGGTGCATACATTCCTCATTCACACAAATAGATTGAGAATACAAACAGTAGTATTTTATATCGAGCAAAAAAGCATTGCAAATTAAACCTTGCTAAGTTTTACAATTAATAACCAAGACAATTTACATTGAGACCCAGGCCTTCAATGTTTCTCTAATTTACTTAACATAGACACAATAGAGAATCCTGTCTCTTACTACCTAAATCTTAAAACAAAGAGTTAGAGAGGGCCCAATTTGTAATGCATATGGGAAAACAGAATCTTATAGTCGCAGGGGGTCATTTCTTTCTGCTATTTAAAAAAGGTGGCTAGCAGGATGAAATCAAATTATACTTTAATTCTTATGGGACATTATGAAATCCTGCTCCTACATATCCCCCTTTTGACACTAAGATTATTAATCGCCAGTGTCACTTCTTATTTAGTCCACATAATAGAAAATACTGGGAGGTGATTTGGGCCTGTGGCTTTAGCTTTGCATACATTTGTTTTATCCACCAGCACATTTTAAACATTTCAGTTAAACACATACAATTTAAAAAAAAAAACAATTAGGGGTAGTAACATTAGTATGCCAGTACTTGTGGGAGACCATCCAGAAAATATGTTATACCAATGGTAAGCTGTTATGATTTTCTGCAGTGGCAATTCTTAACATGTCCCCATTTGCGTGTATAATATGAATGGTCCAGTTTTCCACATTTTTTTTCTAGGAACTATGTTACCTTTTTACCTTTTAACAGATGATTGGTAACTGTTTGCCATTCAATGCCAAGATTGATAGAGAACTCAACTAAATCAGTGCTTACAGTAAGCTGAGACTCTTTTGTTGCTGTCGTTGTTGTGGCAAATAGTAAATGTGATTATTGGTAGACACAGTACTTACAGAACATTTACATTTGTCTTCTGGTGGGTTGCTAACACTTTTTAAACACTTTTCCCCAAGAATTAACACATACACATAACCCATTATACAGTACTTTGGATTATCTGAAAGACAAAAATAACATTTTTCTACCCCTTTTGGGGTGGCATTGATTATTACTTAAAAGATTCCTTTCTTTTACAAATACCCTTGCTGATTACAGGCAAAACAGAGGAATTACCCCCATATTTTCTTGTGTTTTTTGTTCTATAGGCAGGCCAGGTTTTAATGGGTTCTACTTTTTAAGAGTTATGTGGAAATTATTCCACTGTTTAGTTATTAAATTCATGAGGTGGTGTACCTCAATTTTTTCATCTTATACAGCAGACCAAGTTCATAATGTTTTTCCTGCTGTGTTAAGCTTTAAGTTTATTCACAGGTAATAGCTGAGAAGCATCATTACCATATTACTTTAATGGATTTTTCCAAAAATCATACACACTACAAGTTGTTACAGGGGTGCTTACTAACATTAAAGTTATTTTAATGTTTAATATTAACAGTAACATTAGCATCAAATCTATTAAAGGTATCTTGTTATACCATGCCTTTTATGTAGGCAATTTGTTTGCTGACCAGGTATGTTCTTTATTTGCAGCTTCTTTTCTGCTGGCATTTCTCACCTTTCTTTATCAGTTAGGTAATTTGCATCAACACAGGCTTGGCTTTTGGATTCAAAGCCATCAGCAGAGCTCAGAGACTCTGTCTTAACACACAGGGATCTGAAAAAGAAAACACAGCCTATTGCGGCTCTTTTTGGAGCCCTAATAGGATTTTAATTCAGCAGCATGTTTCATTTGCATTTCTTTTGCCCCTTTCTACAATATACACTGCACATGTCCTAGGGAAAATGCACATTCCTTCTATACTATAACTTTTTAAAAACATTAGCTATATCAATTTTTACATAAGGTGTAACTGTTTCTTTTGTTCTTACAGAGTTTTCATGTACCCTTATCAAAATGACAGTCTGATTACACAGAGCCATTTTAAGGCTCAGTGTTTTTAACATTGCTTCTTTTTGTTTTGTGCACCTCACCTCTGCTGTTGCTTCAGAGGGTCACTGTTAATTTCTTATTCTTTCATTACAGCTCTTATCTGCTATTGTTACAAAAAAAAACAACCAAACAAACAGAAAGACTCCAGAATCTCTACCTATTCTCCTGATTTTGACTGCCCTATTGCAGCCATGAATTGGTCTTTATTTAAAAACATTTAAATTTTGTAAAGAATCAAGTTACCTCTTAAGGGTTAAATGCTAAATCCCAAAGCCAAACAACACTAATTACCTGTGTCTTGCAAAAAGGTCTGTCAGTTTTGCAACTCTGAATTAAAGAGTCAAATGAATTTGTAGTGGCATTAAAAACAAAAACAAAATCAATTTATCTTACACCTACAAAACAGGAGTTTTACAAACCAGATGTGCTGGTTTAGACTCTTAGAACTTTACATATTTTCACAGACAAATAGATACATACACATTTTCTTTTCCTTAACATTCCTTTACACTGCTTTGTTTTTACATAGCTGTATATATATTTTGATTATTTACAGGCATTCTTCTGGAAAAGGGCCCATTTTCCCTTCAGAATGGCTGCAAAGAAACCAAGAATTCTCTCTCTTTAACATGGTCCTTTTTTAACATTTTCACAAAGTTTAACTGCTTAATTCTCTCCAGCCTCTGTAGAGTTAACATTTCACTCTCTTTCCTTAAATCACTTGTTTATGTCCCAAAATGACACCTTTATCACCTCAGATTTCACCATTTTAGGTATTGTTCCAGGGGTTCATGCCTGCACTTACTGCTTTTCTTACTCCTGACACTATTCCCTTAGGGCTTTCAATCTGTTTCTTTATCTGTTGCTTGCCTGCTTGTCTGGGCCCAATCCTGCTTTTTCCAATGAACCATTTGTGAGTGATATTGTGGTCATTTCACAATTTTGAAAGAAATGTTCAAGGAAAGGGACCAGGAAGGGTGGGGGCTAGTTGAGGAGCCCACCCTCCTTGCTGAATTGATAGTGGAACACTAAAGAATCAGTTTTTGAGGCAGACAACAAAGGGGAACAGAACAAGGGGCTTTTTGTCCTTTTTACAATGAGATGGGAGTATGAAGGGGGTTGGATCGATCCGGGGTTTGGAGAACGGGGTAAAGGGGAGCGCTCGGTCTGGTGGTGGGAGAGGAGGATTTTAATAAAGCTTTTAACTTATTATTTGAATAATTGAGAGAGGCAAGTTTTGATTTTGTCCACTTATGATTTGCCTCTTCCCACCACTGCATGAAAAAATTAACCTCTTCTTTAGCCAATTTAGTTTTAGGTTGGCCGAGTTTGTCTTTTAAGACGTCCACTCAGTCTTTGTTCCAAGATGTTAACAGTGGCCACTGAGGTTTGGTATCCCCCTGAGTTAGTCTAGACCATTTTTCCAGAAATTTACAGGAGTCTGGACCCTTTTTACAGGAGTCCAGACCCATCCTAAATACATAAAATGAGCCGGCGTTCATTTAGGGAACTGTCCCGACTTAGACGTCTGGTTACCAGTACAGGAGGACTTCACACACCAGTCACACAAGAAGGAAATTCAGGTTCGTCAGAGCGATGCCTGCTGCAACACACAAAAGGAGCCCTCAGGCTACTGCCTCAATTGCCCTTGCTTTCACACCAGGGGTTTTACCCAAAGTGCGGTGCGGCTGCGATTGTGCAGATTCCACTCACTCAGACTGCGGGGACAGGAACCCCTTGGTCAGCCAATCCCCAGACAGAGACGGCACCCAGACTCAAACACTCCACAAGAGGACAGATAGACACAAAGACAGGACAGTCCTCAGTCCAGACAAAACACAGAAATAATTACCTGACCAGATTCCTGATGTCAGATCCCAGGATCCCTACCAGAACAGAGTGGGAACCAACAGGTTTGATGGCGTAGACTTCACTGTGGTCGTGCGCCTTTCCGCCCTAGTGGAGGACTGCTCGGGCCAAATGCCCAGGTGCTGGCGGCCGCGGTCATTCTACAAAAACGGTCAGGAATCACACGGCCCCAGTGAAGATGGTTGCCATCTCGGTGGGACCTCCAAATTGTCAAAGTTAGACTCAGGACTCACAGTTTGTCAGACCACTCTGTTTTATTAGCACAGCGCTCTGCTAATAACATCCAGATAATGTGAGCACCATGCAAGACACAAACTACCTTATTTATACAGATAAAAGAGCGGGAATTAGACAAAGGGACAAAGAAAGCAAAACAGTAAAATTCACCTGGGGTACAGCATGCATATCCTACTTCCTTACTCACTCTTATTGATCTTAGGCTAATACTTCACCAATTGCCCTTAAACGGTGCAATTGTTCTATGTTAATGTCTGTATTCCTGACACCTGGACCGCAGCATTCCAACAATTTTGCTTAAAGGTACAGACAGCATTTCTTTAATCCTTTCTATTTTCACAATATAATTCATTCTACTTTCACACCAAGCACTGGGGAAGCTGCTTAGGAATCCTTGCCTTTCAGAGTCCAAGCAGCACAAAAGATTCAATTTCTGCTGATTAGGGCTTTTTATCCCTTTCCCGCTTCTGCTCTGAGTTGCAAGTTCAGCTGGTGGGAGGAATTCAGTTACACATCTCTTCTTCATGGGGGAGAGAGGAGCAGTGAACAAAGTCTTTTGTCCTCTGATATTCCACAATGGTTCATCTGGTGTTGATGGGCCTTCTTTTGCTGGGCAGGAGATAACATCTTGTAATGAGACATTTATCCCCTCCCCCCACTAGACCTGGAGAGGTTAATATAAGCACAAGAGACTAATGAGTCATAGACAGCACCTGCAGGGGAGCTAGGGCTCCTTGAGGCTTTTGGGGATGAAGCTCACCTAGGCGAACACAGGCAAGGCTTCTATAAAGCCAGGAAGCTGGACCAGAGATTCCTTCAGTGAGGAAGCCTATAGCTGATGGGGCGGGGGAGGCGGGAGTGAATAGTAGGAGCCTGCAATAGGCAGTGTAGGAAGCCACCCAGGAAAGGAGCAGTAACGGCTGAGAGAATAAAGATCTGAGCTGCCAGATTGAGGGTCTCTGGATTAGAACCTGGTGTAGAGAGTAGGCACAGGTTTTCCTACAAGCCACTGTGGGAGTGGCACACTAGGGGCAGTCTACATGGGGACTTCTGGGGACAGTTTGGAAGGAGACTTTGGGTATGTCTACATCTACAATTTTGCAGCGCTGGTTGTTACAGCTGTATTAGTACAGTTGTATAGGGCCAGCGCTGCAGAGTGGCCACACTTACAGCAACCAGCGCTGCAAGTGGTGTTAGATGTGGCCACACTGCAGCGCTGTTGGGCGGCTTCAAGGGGGGTTCGGGGAACATGAGAGCAAACCGGGGAAGGAGACCAGCTTCCCCGCGGTTTGCTCTCGCGTTCCCCGAACCCCCCTGCAAACCGCAGGGAAGGAGACCTGCTTGCTCGGGGGTTCGGGGAACGCGAGAGCAACCCGGGAAAGGAGACCAGCTTCCCCGCGGTTTGCTCTCGCGTTCCCCGAACCCCCCTGCAAACTGCAGGGAAGGAGACCTGCTTGCACGGGGGTTCGGGGAACGCGAGAGCAAACCAGGGAAGGAGACCTGCTTGATTACCAGAGAGGCTTCCTCAGGTATGCTGGGATACCTGCTTATTTCACGGAGGTCAAGAAAAGCGCTGGTAAGTGTCTACACTTGATTACCAGCGCTGGATCACCAGCGCTGGATCCTCTACACCCGAGACAAAACGGGAGTACGGCCAACGCTGCAAACAGGGAGTTGCAGTGCTGGTGATGCCCTGCAGATGTGTACACCTCCTAAGTTGCAGCGCTGTAACCCCCTCACCAGCGCTGCAACTTTGTGATGTAGACAAGCCCTTTGATAATACTCCAGTAGGGGAGAACTTCAGTGTGACTTGACCAGAGGACTAAACCACAAAGAAGAAAGCGCCATAGCTCTTGGAGCATGAGAGAGGTCATGAAGCAAGTGAGTGGGATGATTGGCTGAGCAACCGCCGGAAAAGGCATTTGACTATATGGTGAACTAATCCCAAAATGGGCCACTAGGAGGTACCAGAGCAATAAGCAGTCCCTGTTACATGCCTCCTGTGGAAAACGAGTATTTCACATATGTTAATGCCTCTATCCTGTCTGGTGACTTACCCTTAGAAAGCAAACACTGAAATATTACCTTATAACATGGGATATAGATATTATAAGTGAGATTAATGCATGCAGCAATTTACAAGCATTCCATAAAGTCTAAATGCTAGGCACATAAAAACTCTACCTATTTTAACAATACCAACACACAGGTGAGCCAGACAGGTTCCAGCTATGTACTTGTCAGTCTTCAGTTGAGACTTAGGGGCCTTAGCATGAGCTGGCACCTGGTCTGCCAGTGCCACAGCTTCTTTGTGTTGAATAAGGAAGGCCTGAATTTTATTTTCCTGCTTATTTTTTTTACATTAAAGAAAACAAATCAGAACTGTCTAATTTGGTCTTCCTTGGTTTTGCTGAAAGACCTCCTGGGGGTTTCAGAGAATGTGTAAGGTGAAATTTCTCATACTGTTAAGTGAAGGGATGGGCGTGTTGCATGTTTGTCAAAGATGTCTTTCCTTCAAAGCATTTATTAAGAATTTGTCCATGTTCTCCGATAATTTATAAACTACTTTAAAACACTTCATAATAGAGTGATTTAGATCAGTGCTTCTCAAAGCCGGTCCGCCACTTGTTCAGGGAAAGCCCCTGGTGGTCTGGGCCGGTTTGTTTACTGCCGCATAAGCAGGTTTGACCAATCGCGACTCCAGGCCAATGGGGGCTGCGGGAAGGGCGGCCAGCACATCCCTCAGCCCATGCCACTTCCCGCCGCCTGCATTGGCCTGGAGCGGCGAACTGCAGCCAGTGGGAGCCGTGATTGGCTGAACCTGCGAATGCAGCAGGTAAACAAACCAGCCCAGACCACCAGGGGCTTTCCCTGAACAAGTGGCAGACTGGCTTTGAGAAGCACTGATTTAGATCACTTGAATTATTTATGTGATTCAGCAGGATGTAATAGTTACACAGTAGAAAAGACAGCTCTCTCTCTATAATATAATATAATATAATATAATATAATATAATATAATATAATATAATATATTCCATTATTCCACTTGAGTTTCAAGTTATCTGCATATGCAAAGCTGTCTGTATGACTGCGATCACAAAGTGCAATGTGATCATTCAGTTCTAACATTTTGGCTCACCTTAAAGATTTTCACATCTCATTGGCTTTTCAACACACCACTTGAATATATCACCTGATTTTAATATGAGACTAATACCCTGCTACATGTTTAATTATTAGAAATGCAGAAAATTGAATATAATGAACTTAATTACTGAAGACAGAATGATTCAACGGAATTTTGTGCATAAATTCTCTGTAAGGATGTGCAATTGTTTAAAGAAAGATGATTTTACGCTAGCAATAGAGACTAGCATTTCACTCTGAGGGCCAATGTAATTCTACTATCTTCACAATATTTCTTCCTATTAAATGTAAGAGAGAGATGGTTTGGGACACTGCATAGCATACAAGATACTAACAAGATCTCCTATAGAGGGCAAGCCAGTGAGTTTAGAACAAAAGTAGACTTCCCCTTTCCTAACAAAAGCAAAGACACCCCCTTGCTTCACCCTGAAGCAGACTGATCATTCAGACACAGCACAGCCAGTTCAAATAATGAACAGAGATCAAGGCTGTTTATGGTTCAAGAACAACAGTAAACCTGAGACAACCAAAGGGTATGTATATTTTCATCTGGTTTCTCCTTTGGTGAGATAGCATACAGAAAATATACTAGTATTTGAAATATTGCTCTCTAGCAAATTGTAACAGAGTCAGCATATGATTATTTTGTTGCTGGACTAGAATATAACCTACACCTGGAGATCACGGTTTAAGTATTGAAGCAAAGGGTTTTAATCATAAGTTACCTATTCAAATTTATAGCTGACAAATTGCAGAGCGCTGTTGAACTGTTGCTCTTGCATTTTGTACATTAACGGAATAGCTGAAAAAGCATTCTTTTAACCAACTGATTAAAAAACAAATTTGGGTTGAAGATATTTTATGTGTAATTTTGAAGCAAGACAAACATTCTTTACTCATCAAGTACCTAACATTAAGAAAAGGCATTTCAATAGAATCTCTGATTGCGTTTGCAAAAGCCTTTAATTACCAGTTATTATTAGAAGGATTTGTACAAGGAAACTTTGGAAGCAGGGACTCAATTGATTTTTATTAATTACACCCCTGAAAAGCAAGCATTCTTCCCCCTCTGGCTTGAAACCCATGCACAGTTTATGATAACAGAATTATCCAATGCCCATGTGCCCTGCAGAGTAATGCCTGTCAATACGGCAGATGTCAATCCACACTTGTGAAGTCGCTGAGGAGCAATGCTTTTGCTACCCTGACCAAAACAGACCCTTTGATACAGTATTTGCACTACCGGAAGAAATATGTCCAGTACCCATGGATTGTCAGATTCTATTTGCACTCAGGCAAAATATAAGTGTTAACTAGATGAAAGTTAGAGACTCCCTCTTCTACTGCAAAATAAAAAATCAAGTCTCTAACCATTTTTTTAATCCCTCACACTCATCTCTGCTAATTTTAAAAAAAGAAAAGAGACTCTTGAAGAGATTGAAAAACACTGGTGTGAAATAATTAAACACTAATATTTTTGATAGACCTGATTAAGCGATTAAAAGCATAAAAATATCTTCCAAAAAATTAAAAAGCTCCTTAGATGATTTGGAATTCATAGAGGCACTCCAAAGAAAGTTCTCCGTGTATATGTGGCTGGCTTGGGCCAAAAAGAAATGGATTCAGAAATGGAATGAAGTTTCTCTGTTCAAAGGTCTCCATACAGAGAAATAGAAGCAGCTAATATTTTGGCTTCCTATTCTGTTGTTACAAGCAACACCAATTTATAAGCTAATGAGCTCTGGGTGAACCCTTAGCTTTCTTTTATATCATGACATATTAAAATAAATATACAACCTAGAAAAAAGAGAGTCTGACTCATACTATGATGGCTGGTTTAAAAATCCCCTAAAATTCCACATCTTGGGAGAGAAGTGGTAGTTTTAGGAGGAATTAGGGTGACCAGACAGCAAATATGAAAAATCGGGATGGGGGTGGGGGCTAATAGGAGCCTATATAAGAAAAAGACCCCAAAATCAGGACTGTTCCTATAAAATTGGGACATCTGGTTACCCTAGGAGGAATTTACCCTTGGTCAGAGCTTTTGCAGGTGAGCTCAGGGACATTTTGCCATGGGGGGCAGGGCGGAGGGGGGCTTGAAGGAGGCAGGGAGGTTATTGCATGAAAACGGGATAAGTGGGTGGACAACACTGGGAATACTGCCTGAGTGAAGGGGATGCGGTACAGGGAGGATAAGGGAGGATAAGTAGGCAGAGGCCGAATTATATGGAGTTATGAAGATGGTGACAAGAAGCTTAAATATGACATGTTAACTATTAGGGAGCCAGTGGAGGGATACAAAGGAGCGTGAGATGATCAAGCAAACATGCAAAGAAAGAGGACCTGGCAGATGGATTTTTTGTATAGACTGAAGGGGGCCAAGATTTAAGCTAGCTCGTGCCACGGGAATCCAACGACTGATTAGAGCCATAGTTTAGGAACAGCTGCTCAGTCACTGAAGCTCAGGAGAACAAAACACTGCAGTTTTTGAAATGCAGGGACTCAAGAAAACTGACACAGCATTTAGCTGTTGGTGAGTATACTCATTTCTTTTCAGCTGGGGAGACCTCCCCAGAGGCCACTGTGCAGGTCAGTCAAAGCCTTGTAGTGCCAGCTATGTGACTGGCACTGTACAATGCACCAGAGACAACCTCTGTATTGGGAAGCCTCCAATGATTTGCTTTAACCACAGGAGCCAGATAGATTTTTATTGGTAGGATGCTGATAATATAAGAGGCTGATAACATGAAGTCTCCAACTGGGCCAGACTGCCTGCTTCTTAGTGGTGTCTTTAGGATGGGTGGGAATGGAAATCTTCTCCTGCTCCATTTAAATCCTTCTGCACAGTAGGAAAACCAGCACTGGCCCAGTCCAGGGACACTAAGGATCCTCCCACTTAGAGAAGTGCCTAAAGTTAAGGATGCCCAGTAAGTCAGTGCCTAACAGTAGAAGTGCTACTAGTAGTCACTGTTTCTGCCATGCTTGTGTGTTTCTTCCCCATACAACCCCTTTGTGCAGGTAAAGCCTTTTCCACCTGGATTCTCCAAGCTACCACCCTCTCCACATTCAAATCCCCCCTGAAGACTCATGTCTTCTATACCAGTCACAGGGGAGTCATGGGTCTAAAACCCTCCAAAAATTGCTCCTTCCACTGCCTCCTGTCTTCTTTGTGCCTTTTAAATCTAAGTTCCTCAGAGCAGGGCCCATCTCCACTAAAGGAGCTAATATAAATAATAATAATAATAATGCAAATTGAGCCATATTACCTCATGGGGAGTAAACAGCAATTGGGACTGCCAGGGAGGGTCAGGCAAAACCAGTCCTTCCATCTTTGATTTCAGGGATTCTCACTGGTCCATCTGCTCTCTTCAGGCCAAACTGTCGCTTCCCCCTTAGCTGCAGGAATTTTCACCATCTCTCCATCCCCTGGTGCCAGAGATTCCACCAAGTCTTCACCCCCTGATGCAGAGGCTCCCTTTCTCCTGTTGCATGGGTGGTTGCCAGCAGTCCTTGCTGCAGTGAGGATTGCTAGTACTGATGATTCAAAAAGACCAACAAAAATCACTCTCCACAATGCTATGGTCTCCTAGGTTCAACTTGCAATCAACAATTACCCAGGTTAAGAAGTCGGATCAGCCTGTCTGGGTCAAAACAACAGTAAGGAGGCTGCAGCTGAATAAGAGTAGAGTCTTTGGCTTGTTTATGTAGCATTCATAAGTCACTGCATACTCGGAAGGCCTGTTCACCTCGCAACCCAAACATACTCTGGAGTTTAGATGCACAGTAATGAGAAAAGGTGCCTTAGGGAAGCAGCCCTTCTAACTTATCAGTTCAGAGATTCATCTGGAGTCTCCCAAGTCATCTCCAACATTAGAAGGTGAAAAATCTGCCTCAAGACAGCAAAGCACACGCGGCGCTTGGGAAGAGAAAAACAGAGCCCCCTTCCCTTCCCCTGGGAAATGTGCTGGGCCTGGTTTTGACCTGGGAATGTCTCTGCGGGCACAGCTGATGTTATGTCAGGCCTTTAAGTGACTTTATTTGAACGAGAAAGAGAGAGGCTGATGCTTAACCAACTTGGGCCGGTCAATTTTTTAATTTTTGTGTCATGGAAGGTTACTGTCAAACTGTTAGAACAAAACAGCGACTTTAATAAATCTTGTAACCAGCCCTGCTGCAGGGTGTGGCTGCGTGTATTGTGGTATCTCCCTCCCTCAAGTTATTTGGTGGTGGGCTGGGTGTGCCACGAATTCAGAGGCAAGCGCTGTAGGCAAACACTAGGCGCTACAGGCTCTAGCCCTCAGTGGGTCTCCATTCACCCTGAGAGATTTCAGATGACAGGGTGCTCTTTTACCAGGGCTGGCGGAAAAGAAAGGGTGCCAATACCTAGGCACAGTTACTTTGTTACAACACAAGGTCATTGAAGCAGTTCCTAACCCAGTGCACAGGGGTATCAAAGTAACTGTCCTCAGGCCCAGTGCCAGGAATAGTCCCTCCAGCCCAGCCCTCTCCCTGAGGCACTGAAGTACCAACCTGCCATTTCCCCAACCAGATCTCTGTTCTTTTTGTTCATAGTCTCACTGAAGCCCCTCCACACCATCTTGCTCTCGTCTAGGGTGGCCAGACAGCAAATGTGAAAAATCAGGAAGGGGGTGGGGGATAATAGGCACCTATATAAGAAAAAGACCCCAAAATTGGGACTGTCCCTATAAAATTGGGACATCTGGTCACCCTACTCTCATCACACATGACATGCAGTTGTCCCTTGCCTCCTCCTCACAGGCAACTGCCATGTATGCACTGCTGCTACTGCTGGACTCCAGACAGCAGCTAGTAACAGGCTGCTTCCCTGGCTGGTTTAGCCTTCAAGTCCCAGCTCTCAAGATGCCTCTGCACAGCCTTTCCTACACTGCCAGTTCTCCACCGGCTGCTCCTGCTTGTATGATGTAACCTCTGAATCTCTTCCCAGCTTGATCTCCCTGAGCTCAGGATGTTACTTCCTTTTCCTGTACTCTGGGGACTACAGAGCCCTCTACTGGCAATGCACTGAATTGGGTAACAGAGGACTCCTCAAATGCTAAACCCTTTCCCTTCCATCTCTACTGGAGTATGGAAAAGGTACCCAGCAATGAATCAGCAGGTCCACTACATTATATGTATATGACTGATATATACACAAACACACACACGTTGTATATTGTGTGTCATACATGATATGAACCCATATCTTGAACAGCACTAAGCACATCATGAGTACTAAAGAAAAACTGCATAATATAAAGCTGTATCTTTCCATACACGCACAGAGCACATTTTCACTGTATTGAATTTGTGGCTAGAACCAGTGTCAACTATGGGACCAATCCTGTAAGATGTTGAGCAACTCCAGGTAGCATGAAGCACTTTGCAAGGCTGGGCCCCATGAAACTTAAATCCTCCAGAGAAAATGCAAACATTGTGCCTGTGCTCTTGATCCTCTGTGAAGCAATCCCAGATGTGAGTTGGCCAGCGATGCCACAAACCTTGGCCAGAACCCTGCCCAATGCCACCTTCTCTGTGGGACATTCCTTCAAGCTACTGACTGGAAGGCACCACCCTGGAATATCTAGTAGGGTTCTCTCCTCTCTAGAGATAACTGGAAATAGACTGGTGCTGGAGTCACTGAAAATAGAAAAAAATAACACAGACTGAAATAATATTTGTGCAAACTAAATCAAAACAAAACCTTGCCCCAAAGCCACAGTGTAATTATTAGAATCTCTGGTCTACAGCAAAGATGTTCAGTTTATTTTCAAAGAACTTAAGAAATACATTTCTTGTGGATGGACTTACTTATTTGGTAACTCACTAGAAGGTCATTTTGATATTAATATTGGAATGAAATGGTCTTTGCCATTAAATTTAATCTTATATACCATCTAGGTCTTCCCTTTCCTGACTCATGACCCCCTATTTAAACAACAAGCCATTTTCTTTTCTTCTTTCCCTTTCCACCAGTCCTGGGCTCCGCTGGCACTCAGGATGTTTCCAGTCTTTATTCTGGAAAGTGTCAAACCTGCATTGTTTTTCAGCCAAGGAAAGAGCAACGAGTGCACCTTCAACAGCGCTGAACTGCTGACATTAATCAAACTATCACTTTATCCAAGTTCATGGGGATAAAGTGACACCACCATGCTGTGAGGATTGTGGAAACCAGCAGGCACAAACAATTTAGCTAAGCCTTGTGAAATGCCAGGGCCCCTAGTCAGAACTTCCTTCTTCTAGCTAAAATCTACTGCTGAAATGAACTCTGCTTCCAAAGGAAGGCCTTGTTAGAGTTCTCTATGTGCTTGCGGTATATGACAAATGGGGTTATGTATTCTGAGCATACTGAGAATAATATTTTAAGGAGAGAGAGAGCAGCAAAGACTATTCCTGATATTCTCTCTCTCTCTCTCTCTCTCTCACACACACACACACACCTGAAGTGCTCAAGATCTTCTGTAGTGATTCCAGACAATATCCTTCCTGAGCTTGCAAGTTACAGGCTGTCAATAATACTCTGGCTCCGGTCCAGGATTCCCTTCTAGACCCTAGTTACACATTTACCCTGTATGTAGATTGTTCTAGTTAGCCTGGCAGCATACGTCCCCATTCTTAAAGGTGGCTAGCAGTCATCTGACACTTCAGGCAATCACCTTTTAAGAATAAAAGCCAAAAATAAATTCAGAAGATATTTGGGTATAAGGGGGAAACAAACAGGCTGGCAGCAAAGTTGGAGATCTGTCCTGTGGCCAGGGGTGACTCCAGGCCCCAGCATGCTAAGCATGTGCTTGGTGCGGCATGCCGCGGGGGGCCCTCCGCCGGTCGCTGGGAGGGCAGTAGGCAGGTTGCCTTCGGCGGCATGCCTGCAGAGGGTCTGCTGGTCCCGCGGCTCCGAAGCCACGGGAACAGTGGACCCTCCACAGGCACGCCTGCAGGAGGTCCACTGGAGCAACGGGACCGGCGAGTGGCAGAGCACCCCCCGCGGCATGATGCCGTGCTTGGAGCGGCGAAATGCCTAGAGCTGCCCCTGCCTGTGGCTGCATTTCTGGAAGGTGCCAACTGAGAATTCTGCCCTGACAGCATCTTCCCCTTCTTTGTGCAATTTGACACTAGTCATACATTCTGCTCAAGCTCTGGGAAAACTATGACTATGTCTACCCTACAGGAACTATAGTGGCATAGCTTTGGCAATGTAGCTATGCTGGCATCACCCCGTAGTGTAGCTGCAACCCATGGCTGGCACGTGAATCACCGGCTGGGGAAGCCTAGCCCCCAACCCCGCCCCTTCTGCCCGAGGCACCGCCTCTTCTGTGCCCACCCCACCGGAGCCCAGACATCCTCCCTTGGCTGCCAGCCCCTGCCCCAGGCTAGCCCCTCTGTGAACCCCAGAGCACCAGGTGGCATGCGGCCCCAGCCTCAGAGCACCAGGAGGGCACTGGGGTCAGAGCACCAGAGCTAGCACAGGGTAATGGAGCTGCATGCAGAAAGGGAAGGAGGAGGTTGGGGGCAGAGCATGGGCGGACGCATGCCTGCTGTTTGAGGAGGCACAGCCTCACCAAGCCTGTGGTACCTGCCATCCATGATGCAGCCTATAGCAATGAGGTGTGGCATGGGGTTCTGTCACTGTAGGAACACCACGTCCGTGAGTGATGGCAGCTAGGTCAATGGAAATATTCTTCTGTTGACCAAACTGCATCTACACCAAGTGGATTTTTCACCCTCCTGAGTGCCATAGCTGTGTTGACTTAACTTTTAAGTGTAGACCAGGCTTCTGTGTTCTGGATCTGAAAGGGTATTAGAACAAATGGGTTCGCTGGGTTCAAAGCCCTTCTGGGTTTTTAGGTTCAGCTGCAAAGTCTTGCTTTCCAGGCAAGTTCATTGCCTCAGATTTGCTTGAAAGGTGGCCCAAGTTCACTGAAAGATTTGTGAACCTCAGTGAACCTTTGGGTTTGGCTGGCCTGTATTGCAGGTTTATAATAAAGTCCCAGCAATTCATTGTTGCTGTGTACCTTGTGTTAATCATTTATGCCAAAGCAAAGTTTGTAAGAGTGAGTGCAAAACACTCCCATGCTAATGTGGTAGCCATGTTGCACTGGTGTCAATGAGGCCATGAGGGATGTGGGGTAACAGAGAATCTGGGCTCAGATTTGCAGCATTTTCTATTAATTTTTTTTCTTGCAGGTTTAAATCAGAGTCCCACCAAAAATGCACCTACCTTAAACAGCGTAGGTTTGGCTCCCAACTTTCTGCGAGGTTCTAGGATGAGTTTGAGTGGCTCTGGGGCTCAATATGAAGCAAAACCCATAGGCTCTTAGGAAGGTGAGTTATTGTCTTAAGTCAAATTAGACTAACCCTAGCTGCTTACAAAGAAAAATATAGTGGAGCTGAACCAAAAGCAAACTGGGCCCCATTGAACCAGTGGGGATCTGGTGTCAAGAGCAATTTGTGCCAAGGAAGAACAGGAAGTGTTTGGGCCAGCGCTCTCCTCCTGGAGCGGGAATGGGGTTCCGCCAGCAGAAGGCAACTTAAAGTGAATTATAGACATAGATTCTATAGCTCTTTGTTCACAGAGGCTGCCTAGGGACATGCTTAATCAGTGTGTTCCCTGGATAACTAGGGGTATGCATCCTTCTCAACAAGGACCACATACCTTGGGAACTGAACTGGCCAGCTGTGGGGCCCTTGTCAGAGCAGGGGGTGCAGGTGCCTTACACAGCTACAGCCTTCCTTCCAGGCAGACTAACCATTACAAACTTAGAATAAACAGATAAACAGGAAAGGTAAACATGGATTATACTGGTTGCAGAAGGTAACTGCTTGCGGCACAGTTCTGTCCTCTGATGCATGTGTGCAAGCAAGGCAGAATTTGATTATAACAGGGAGCTACTAAAATATGAATTGTTAACACGTCAGGCTACCATCACATCAGCTTTATAGGAGTTAGAGATCGCGCACTATAGCATGCCTGGAAACTGTAGTTCATGGATCATAGACCAGGTACTGTTGACACAAGCCGTCCATGATGCAACCTATAGCATGAGGTGTGGCATGGGGTTCTGTCACTGTAGGAACACCACGTCCGTGAGTGATGGCAGCTAGGTCAATGGAAATATTCTTCTGTTGACCAAACTGCATCTATATATAACAAGTGTTTCTTTGGGTACCATTGCCCTTATGAGAGGCTTTTTATCTCAGAAATAGTGACCCTATTAGCTTCAGACTGCTTTTGCATTGTAAGTCTGCATGCTAAAATAATCCATTAGATGTTTTTAACTAGCAAAAAAAACACAAATGTCTCTTGTCTTGTAATCTAATGGTTTAAAATAAATTCATTTGGAGGTCTTTTAAAATTTTCAGACAGCATAGGATATTAGTCTACATTATGGTATCATTGCGTGCAATATTTCAATCTAGCCCCCAAATAGAATTCCACATTATGGACTAATATCCTGGTATGACATTTGCATTGAGCATCCGGAGTTTTGTTTGAGCTATGCTATGACAAACTCTCATAGTCCCAGACTTAGTTACAAACCCCAGGCTTGGCCCAGGCTCGCAGAAAGGTTTACTGCCAAACTGCTGAGCAAGCCTGCAACAAGAACTGAGTGAGTCAGGGGCTGAGTTGAGTGAAATCCACAGGATCTTTGGAAAGATTTATTATTTTAAATCATACACAGAGCTGCTTTTGTGTGAGATTTCAAAGCAACATGCAGGGAAGGTAAACCAAATCCAAATAAAATATCATTGATTCCTTCCCCCATGTTTTATACAGCTTTGGCCATACAAGTTCAACTTAAAATAAGAACATTTGTTTTCCATTGGTATAATTCAGAATGGCCCAAGGGATCTGGGAAGGATTTTTGAAAAACAAAAGTTCTCCTTTGGCCTCTGAGCCATTCTATCAGGCTTTAACCCAGAGCAAATGTTTTTTACATCCCAGTCATAAATACATACATTGCCAGCAGCTGAGATGGGTTTTTATTGCTATCTTCATGCTACAGGTCCTGTGAATACCTGCAAAAGCATAAATATCAAGAAAACTTTATATTAGCATTTTCAGAAAAAATGCAGTCCATGCAGCACCAAATCCTAACAGCTGAGAGAACTATTAAAATCAGACAAACACCATTTTAAAAAGAAAAACAACAATCCCCAAACCAGAAAAAACACTGCCCCGCTTGGTCAGGAGTTTGAATTCAACTCAGGTCAGCAGTGACTGAACGTTGTTGATATTTGATGGTTGTTCAGTAACCCATATGAAATGGATCCATGTCCAAATCACAAAAGCTCCGCCACGGTAGACATTAATAACTAATACCCTCATTGGCTGCCTGAATGAAGGATTTGGCACTTAGAGATGTGCCTTTAACTCATATTCAAATGAAGGATTTTTCCTCTTGTTTAAAGATGATATTTGAAAAACTCCAGATCTTCTGCTTCACTTCAGCCAGTTGTCATGTATCCCATCTTCTCTCCTCCTCCTAGGGAGCCCATTGCAGAACTGGTCTGCTGGTGACAAACTTTCTTACAGCCTCTCAGCCGTCTGTCCTTTCAACCGGGGCTGGGATTCATTTAAAGGATTTATGTGGATCCCCATGAAGTATTAATCTAAACAACATCACCTTACAGAAAATTAATTAATTTTCCATCTGTTGAAAGTTAAAAAACGTTCATTAATCAGTCTGTTTTCTATCTGCTCTTGACCCTCACCTGGTTTATTTAAAAATAAAATACAGGCAAGTGTTCTGATAATCTATTGTTGAGAAACAATTAATTCAAGGAAATGTTTGCAGTGGAAGGAAATTTAAGATTTAATCCTGGTATATTACTGGGCTACTGCCTGAGTGTCTGCAGAGTATACAATACAACACAAGACAATTTCAGAAGAGTGTCTTTCAGCCAAACCATAGCCCACATTGCTTTGCAGAGCTAAATAATACAGAACTGGATCATTCCCTTCAGCTTCTATGAACACAGTGGGACCTTGATCTAGCACCGTATCTCTGAAATTGCAGAAGGGGAAGGAATTTTCCATGAAAGACCCAATTATTCCTCAGACAGATTAGGTCAAAAATCTAGTTAGAACAGCCTCTTCTGGTTCCGGTCTCAAAAGAAACCCAGAAAGACTAGGGCACACAAGTGGTGGGGGACAAACAATATATTACCTGAATATTTTCCAATTTGCAAGAATGAGCAGTATTTCCTGAGGAGTGTTGGGGAAGGACAGGTATCTTAGATTTTGCAACATTCCTGTCTGAATCTGGATGCCAAACTCCTCCAAAGTTCAGTGATGTTTTGATTCAGGATTTTGATTTGACTCATCATTGTGATAAAGAAAATTGTGAAATTCAGACCCAGTTTGGATTTCTAATGCCCCCTTTTCTAACCACCATCAGATTTCAGGGATATTCACATCCTGGGATTTGATTCACTCCACCATAGAAATAAAGCCAGCTGCAAAATTTGGATCCCCATCTAGGGTGACCAGATGTCCCGATTTTATAGGTTCCAATTTTTGGGTTATTTTCTTATATAGGCTCCTATTACCCCCTGTCCCATGTCCCGATTTTTTACATATGCTATCTGGTCACCCTATCCCCATCCCTGTTTCAGATTTCACCCCCACATTCTCCAAAAAGTCAAGGGTATTTGTATCCAGGTGTTTAGAGATTTAGGTGACAAAGAACTAAGTGGATATTATTTTTCCACAAATGCCTTCTCACTTTGTATCTTGTATGTATGAAGATTTAAAAAGTTCAGAGGAAGAAAACAGTGTCTTCAATCTGATAAGCTCACCTTCTGCTAAGGGCAATCTGAAGTCTTGTTTATGAAAATCTTCTGCACTGTATCGCTCCGTCGAAAGTTGGAACATTCTAAATCCAATAGGAAGTTTACTTAAAGAAGGAAAGAAAAAGTACCAACAGCTGACGTGACAGTAAAGATTGAACAGGTTTTAATTTATCTTGACAGCTCTGACATCATTGAATGCCTGAGGGACTGTATTACGAATGGATTGAGTGGCACACTAGAGCAGGTCATGAACCCTGGGGCACTCAGCCTATGATAACAGCACACCCCCCTTCACTGGGAATAAAACTATATAGTGCAGGGTCTCCATGTAATATTTCTGTCAGATTGAATAATTCTACAAGGGTGAGCAGCGGGATAGAAATAAGAAAGTGGTGAAAATAAGGAAGATGCAAATTCTCTCAAGCTAGGAAAGGTCTTACAAGACCCTTCTACGTAGGTCATCTACAAGGTTAGAACCTGGGCCTGTCAGTGCCATTGCATGGCTTTCTAGCACTTCAGCTAAAGGAACATCTTAGAAGCAGCAGTCGGTTGTTATCATTTAGTGACCATCTTACAAGAAGGCAATGCCTTAGTTAAGTACCCACGGCAGGTGTCAAGTTCCGGACCCAGTCCTGTGAGGAGCTGAGTGCCCTCCACTTCCATTGGATTGCACAGTGCCAGTGTGATTACAGCCTCAGTGAGGTAAGGAGTATTAAACTTCTTGAAACAAACAAAGATCTTTATAATCCATTCAGCAGAGCTCTATGTGGCAGCTTAGCAGTGACTGCATTGGGGATTTTGCCAGCTCAGCTATGTCACTAAGGTGTGTTTTTTCATGCCCCTGACCGACATAGCTATGCCAGCAAAACTTTGTACTGTACACCTGGCCTTAGTTAAGTACAGAAGGCAGGTGTTAAATTCGGGGCCCAATGTGAGGAGCTGAGTATGTTTCACTCCCATTGGACAGACCTCAGTTCCCGTCCAGGGCCTTGCCAGGAATGTTCATCATCTTGCTTATGCAGGCCCTAGCAAACTTTCCTGTGGGTCAGCAGGCACCCTCATATTCAAAGGCACACAAAAGAATCTTAACAACCCAGGTTACTCTAGGGTGACCAGATGTCCCAATTTTATAGGGACAGTCCGGATTTTTGGGTCTTTTTCTTATATACCACCTACCCCCTGTCCTGATTTTCACACATTGTTGTCTCGTCACCCTAGGTTACTCCATGGAAGTTTTAACACTAAACAAACACATAGTTACTATTTTCAATTTGCTCAGCTTCTCCCCCTCGCTATCCCCTTCCCCCAACAATTAAAGTGAACGTTATCATAGACAGGAAAATACACTCCAAACAAATTCTTATGCAACCCACAAATCCGTACCTGAGCTGATTGCTCAAGTTGCCTTATTTATGTCACACCTGCTTTAAATTGTGATGCTCCAAATTAGATGGGAAAAAACATGCAAATACGGTGTCATTTTCTGGCAAATTAGCATGCAGACTGCACAAAGGTGAAGATTGCTAGAAGGAGAGCAGCACTAACATCATTTGACTGATTACTGAAGCAGGAAAATTAGGAGCAAGGGTGGCTGAAAAAAAATGCAAGTATGAATGCAGTCATATATTCAGGATGATTGCATAACGTTTGTCACATAGTCCCAAGAAAGTGCGTTTGCAACTCTTCTTATGATAAACTGAATCTAACAGTGACTGACACCTGTGACAGTGGAAATTACCTTCTACTTCACTTGGTAGACAACTGTACCTATATAGTTCAATAAATATATAATGGGGATTTGCTCTTTGTGAATATGAGGCTGTGGCACGTTAAACTAATATTATGTACAAAAACAATGTCAAGAAAATGTTGCAACATTTGGCACTCAGAATTGACAAATGCCAGATTTACTGTTGCCTGAGCAACCTTACTTCTGCCCCTTTGCGTGTCTGCCCTGTGTATCCAGTGAGGCAGGGTCCCTTGGAAAAAATAGCCTGTCACCATGTAATTAAAGACTGTCTCATGTGAAAGTAGAATGAATTATATTGTAAAAATAAGAATGGATTAAAGAAATGTTGTATGTACCTTTAAGCAGAAATAAGAAATGTTGAAATACAGGTGCCAGGAAAAGAAACATTAGGCATAAACAAGGGGGCTAATGGCGAAACATTAACAGAAGATTGGTAATAGTTAGTAAGGAAATAAGATATGCATGCCTAGCCCAGGTAAACTTATCAGATTCTGCTTCCTTTGTTATCTTGTAAAGTGCTCACCCTTTTATCTGTATAAATAAGATAGTTGTGTCTTGCATGGTGCTCACATTATCTGTGTGTTATTAGCAGAGCGCTGTGCTAATAAAACAGAGTGGTCTGACAAACTGTGAGTCCTGAGTCTAACTTTGACACTCATAATACCTACACACATGGGGACCAAACTGAGTTTGCACAAGCAACCTTAATTCTGGCACTTCCTAACTTTTGAACTCTGGACTTTGAAAGTTAAACAACATTTTTATGTCATTTGGTGTGTATAATTTCCCAAGGTTTGTGTGTGGTTTTTTAAGGTAAAAGGTATAAAAAAATCCTATTATGTGTGTCATGCCGTTTGGAGTGGCTCACAACTGTGTGTGCCCACCTCAGAGCAGACTGTCAGAAAACAGGGCAGACAGCCCAAGCTGGTGGTGTGTTCTATAATTAGATTTCACCAAGCAGCCATTACCAAATGTGAACTCCTGGATCACAGTCTTACCCTTAGAGTCTCCAGGCTATCTTGCCACCCAAACAAACTGGACTTTGTGATAAGTGGTCACTTACACCAAAGATCACATCACATTTAGGGTGCTTCCAGTCCCAAGAGATCAGTCACTTTCCCCACATCTACTAATACTCTAAATCTTACACCAAAGACAACACTGGCAGACAATTCTATAGTAAACTAACTAAAGTTTTATTAGCTAAGAAAAGTAAATGAGAGTTATTGAGCTGTTAAAGCAGGTAAAACATATGCACAGGTGAGTCACAGTTTGTAATTCTAAATGGTGGCAGTGATGTAATAAACTGCCAGTCTCCCAAAAGTCTTTTCAGGGTACCCAGATTTTCTCTGGGGAGCTTCACTTTGCATCTGGTACACTTCCCTGTAAGAATCCAAACTGTCCAGAGACCCAGGATCTTTCTTTGAATCCATTCTTATAGCTTCTTCTCACAGAAAACAAGCTGACGGGATCACTGCCCACGGGGGCTTTTCCTTTGATGACAGAGAATGAGGAATGCATTTTGAGTCTTGAACCTCCGATCATCACACACAATGACCACTTGCTTAGAAATTAGCACTTTGCTGTTCAAGTTCTTCATTTGATTTTCACAAGGTTTCTTTCTTGTTTGAGGAGTTATTTAGTTACAGGGCTACACACAATGTAAACGTTTGCGACTACATTATAATAGGATACTGGTAAGTGACAACAATGCATGCAACATCCCCTTAGTTTTCATGAAGTTTAAACACCAAATACATTCTTACACATTTAACAATTACTTTGATCTACACTAATACACAGGTGAATTGACCTGGGACTTCGGCCTGAGCAGGCACCTGGTCTGCCAGCATCACAATGCGCAACTCTAAAAATGTTCTGGTGGAAGCACAAGTGAGAGAAAGGGAAGAGGGATTGTTAGCAGCTCATATCTCAGCCAAGCCCAAACAGAAGTTCATGGGACAAAGAAAAGGCATATTTCTAGCCTGAAGGCTTTCCCATTGCTGAATTTCAAAAGCCTGTTGCAAACAAAGGAAATGTTAGAGCTTTTCAAATACAAGTTGCAAAAATCTTTTATAATGATAAATGTTAGGGTATGGCTACATTTGGAATTTCAAAGCGCTGCCACCGGCAGCTCTGCGGGAGCCGCTGCCGCGGCAGCACTTTGAAGTGTCAGTGTAGTCGGAGCGGCAGCGCTGGGAGAGAGCTCTCCCAGCGCTGCATGTAAACCACACCCTTTACAGGTGTAGCGTGCAGCGCTGGGAGCCACGCTCCCAGCGCTGCCGCCCTGATTACACTGAGGCTTTACAGCGCTATACCTTGCAGCGCTCAGGGGGGTGTTTTTTCACACCCCTGAGCGCAAAAGTTGCAGCGCTGTAAAGTGTGAGTGTAGCCATGGCCTTAGTCAACCTAAGTATAGAGTGTCACAATTACCCGGCTAACTGCCCCTCTGACCCCTCCTGGTCTCGTGGCCTGCAGCCTCTTTCAGATCTCTGGCCTTGAGCAGTTACCTCTCATAGGGCTTGTCTACACATACAGCACTGCAGCGCCCCGAGAGGTAGTAGCTGGGTCAATGGGAGAAGCCTGCCTGTCAACATAGCACTGTCTAC
Source organism: Gopherus evgoodei (assembly GCF_007399415.2). Taxonomy (NCBI): domain Eukaryota; kingdom Metazoa; phylum Chordata; order Testudines; family Testudinidae; genus Gopherus; species Gopherus evgoodei. The sequence goes on along the minus strand of NC_044322.1, from coordinate 159,069,570 downwards.
TTCAGGTGTTTTGTAAGTCTAACAGTGCCACTCAAGGGTGTGGATTTTCCACACTCCTGAGCTACATAGTTATACCGACATCAATTTGTAGCGTAGACCAGGGCTCAGAGAGGAATCAAGTGATTCTTTCACTCTCTGACCAGGCCATGGGCAGCAGAACTCAGGTATTGGTTCTGTTTCTGTACTTGCAGTCAGTTCCCTCTAGGAGCAATGGCAGTGGTAAACAATGAGCAGACAGCTTCCTTAAAGCAAAGTGTTACCTATTAAGAACAAAAGCATTTCAGAGAAAATGGGTCTTAATGCAATAAAGAGACTATACTCTATACTATACCAGGTGCCTGTCTATCTTCCACATGGGAATCCTGGTAGCAATAAGCTTCCTAGCGATTCCCCCCTCCCAACCTTCCAGAGTTTTGCTTGCATAAGCTGTTCCCTTAACTCACAAAACTTTCACCTCCTTGGCTTTCTGGGGCTCCCAGCTTAAGGGAGTGTCTCCATTAAAAGTTGTTCAGTCTTTTGGTCCCTGTCCTTCTCAGCCTGGCAAAACAAGGCCTGCACCTTCATTGGAGACAGGATAGAGGATCCTCAAAGCTAATAGTTTCCCCCACTGTCTTTCAAGTGTGTTCCCATAAATTCTTATCTGAGGAGTCTTTGTGTTGCCTTCCTGTATATTCTTCCAACAGCCACCATTGAATGGAAGCAATATAGGGATATAATAGACATTACACTATCCCAATATCAGTCACTCTGAATAATTAGGTTACATAGCAGTAATATTAGATTATTACATAACTATTCCATACCTGTCACAGCGATCACTACAAGCTCTCTCTATAAGAACTGGACTGGAGTGGGAAATGCAATTCTTATTTAAGAACAATGGAGGGCACTTAGGAGTGGAAAGTGAAGGAGGAGAAGAAGAAAGCGAAAGAGTAAAGATGTTGCAGTGAACTAGTTTAAAGAATCCAGTTTAATCCTACTTACATCAATGGAACTATAACAAAGAGACTACGGTCATTGTCTTGACCCAGGCACAATATAATCAGGTGCTGTGTAAGCTTCGCCATCCAGTTCCTAGGATGTACCCATTTCCTCCATTTAGTTCTTAGGGACAGGGATTGTCTCTTACGTGTATATAAAATGTCTAGGACAATAGGGCCCTGATCTGGGTTGTAATAAAAATAAGTAATAGTAATTTACACAATATTGGTTCTAATCTGGGGCCACTGGTGAGCACAGACAGTCAGTAATACAGAACTGTGGTAAGCAGTGTGGTAGTTTATTGTATAAAGCAATGTCTGTCAGGGTTTAGACCACCCAACTCCTTTTCACTCCTGCTTTAAAACAAGATTTTAATCCAGCTCTCAAGAGGTGAAAGGAAACACTAGTTCATTTCTGACCTACGTATGCTAGGGGATTGTTACCTGTGATGATGGAGATCGCCTGGCAGACCACTAGATTTCATACCCATGCTCACTATCTCCTCTTTAATCTTTAATAACACACTCTAGTTGAACAGGCCTTACGACTGAGTGACAAGGCCTGTTTTTCACAATTGTCTATTAAAATATTCAGAGTCTTATCAGATTGCCCAGTGCGGTTTGGGGGTTTGGACAGAAATCTACATGCGTAACTCTGAGACTGCCTGAAATTAAAGAGCAAATTTACGGGGCTAAGTAACCAGAGCCATTCCTCAAGGAAGTGGTCACTGAGATTACATGGCACATAACAAACACCTGTGCCAACATCCCTGAAGCCAAACATGTGGATCTCGTTCTCCGCTCAAGTAGCATTTGTCATACTTGGAAGTGGAAAATGTGGGTTTGTGGAGCTGCCTGCTGTAATTATTTTGAAATGATTGTCTGGCTATTTCTTCATTTTAATATAATATGGCTTGATTTGTATTGGTAAAATATTTTAGAAGGTTTTCTCAAGAGGCCTCTTTTTCTACGTCTTGATGCAAGCAATTTAACATCCATTTGCAGTGGGCAAGGGCTGCTTTACATAACCTTGTCTCAGGTGGTTTGTGGTTGTTTGCAAAGGATAATTAGCACATCACACACATGCATCCAAGTGCTAATGTAACACATGAGCTAATTTTTCTTCCCAGATATTGTTAATGGACCAGGCCTCATAGATCATCCATGTGTAACGGAGGGCTTGTCTATACTACAAATGCTTTGCTAGTATAGCTATACCAACAGAGGCCTCTAGATGCAGCATGTGCCAACAGAGGAGTTTTTCTGCTGGCTAAGTAATACCACCTCCCCAAATGACATTAGCTATGCGGACAGAAGCATTCCTCTGGTGGCACAGTTGCATCTACACTGGGGGTTTTGCCAGCATAGCTATGACAGCTAGGGGATGTGTTTTGTCCACATTCCTAGCCCACATATCTATGCCAGCAAAAAAATCTTTGTAGTGTACACTAAGCCTGACTTTAATATACTTTGGATCAGGCCCCTAGTTCTTTTCCCAAGCAGTTCTGGATTGTCCCTACAATATGCTGTGATTTATATTCTTATGCCCAAGGATTTCAAAAACAACCTGTGATTTTTTGATCTAACTCAAGATATCTTAAAGGGGACTGATTTCAAAGAGCAGATACTCAGCCCTTTTGGAAAATCAGGCCCAGTTAAGGTGTCTGAAACTGAGCACCCCAAAAATGGAGGCACCCAGACTCACAAGACACTTTTGAAAATCTTGGTCGTTGTTATCATGATAGCGCCTGGAGCAGTTCTAGTCATGACTGAGGCCCTGTTAGGCTGGATATTGTACAGACACAGGGTAGCAAACTAGTGTTTTTTTCTCCAGTCTAGTTTTAAATACATCAAGACATGGTACGTTCACCACTTCCTTGGAAGACTCTTTCACAAGCAAATTAAGAAATCTCCCTGTCAGGGACATTTTCCCACCCAATGACAAACTCCAGATCACCTTTTACTTTGTGTACTCCAATGTGCATGATATTGGAAAGATTTTAGATGTGCAGCTTTGTTGATTTATTTTGGCTAATTAGCTAATATTTTTTCACTCTAAAGAAATATCTCATTTTCGTGAGGGTCCCCAGGCTTAAAAAAAAAAAAATCTGACAGGGTCAAATTCTCAAAAAATAGCCTCTGAATTTGCAAATGCAATTGCACATGCATTAAGATGGATTTGGATTTGCACGGTTGGGTAGGGAGGTGCCCAATGCTTATCTCTCGTGTGTGTGTGCAATTGCTATTTGCATAGGTGGGCTTTTTGTGTGCAAAATTGTGGGTGCAAAATTTGTGGCAAACCAGTGGGATCCCTTTGGATAATTGGGCATGCACCAATATTCTGACCTAGATCAATACAGACCCTGTAATGCAGGATACATAGGCAACAGGAGTATATGCTTTCATAACTTTTTTCCGGATAGCAAGGGTGGTTTTGTTTCCATATATGCTTAACAGTGACCTGTAAAGGAAAAAAAAAAAGTGTTTCATTTTGCTCCTATTTTTTTCTTCACTGGTCATCTTTAACAGAGTCCTTTTCTCATAGCTTTGCCAGGCATTAACTCTCATGACTTCTTGTTTATTTCCATTGCCTTTGGCAGTTCCAAGTAATACAATAATGTCATTCTTCCATTAGTCAGAGCAGGGTTTGTATTGTTTCATAAGGCCCTCCTAAACCAAGAGCTAGCTTGTGGGGGTATGGTTGGAGGAAGAGAAAGCTTGGGGCTACCTGGGGAGGAAGTTGGTGATGTAGTAGTGGGAGCTGCGGGGAGAACGTTGGTGGGAAAGGATAGCCAAGGGAGAGGACTACTGGATCAAGGGGCAGCCTGAGGGTGTAAGGCAGTAGGAGAAGTGTGTGTTTGCGTGAGAGAAGTGTGTGTGTGTGTGTGTGTGTATGTGTGTGTGAGAAGTGTTGTGTTTGCCACATCCACCTCAAGTCATTGCACTTTGTCTGGTCATTCACACTAATGCAAAGTGGGTATAAAATGCTGCCATTCTGAGTTAGGTGCATTTCACACCCTTTTTGCTCAGGTGTAAATGACAACACATGCTGCAGAGTGACAGAAACCCAGGGCCTGTAAGTCTTGGCTGTCACCAGCTCCTCACTCCTTGTTCTCATTGTGGTTGCAGCCTGTAGAGAGGAAACATGCACACTGTGCTCTCTAATGGAACCTTTACAATGTTTCTTTTTGTTATTTTGCTAAATCTCAAATAGCCATTATGCAGACTGATAGCACAAGGTTGTGCTTTGTGAATGCAAAAGCATAAGCAAAATTGAAGGGTGCAAAGGATCCCAGGAAAAAAAAAACATCCAAGCAAGTGCGCGCGCGTGCGCGCGCACGCACGCACGCACGCACGCACACACACATATACGGAGTAAAATCTCCATGGGGTGCATGGGTTACACTTTATTTGGATGGAGAGGGCACAGCTCAAACCCAAATGATTGCACATTTTAGATGCTCTGGGACTGGAGGACATTTGTGGTTGCTATTTCTACCAGTACAGATAAAAAAGAGAACACTTTTTCCACTGCAGAAGCTTTGGCAGCCTGACAAACATTAATTTACATACTTTATGCTTCCTTTCTTGCCAAAAATTTTCCCCTTACTGTGTTTAAATTACTTTCAGTCCATGTATAATATCATACAGGACCCTTCAATTCACAACTGCTGTTTAGTAAAATGGCTTCCCTAGGTCAACACACTTTCATTTCAGGGTAGTTAATCCTGAATACATTCTCTGCAGGAGGTAGGAATGTGCTCTGCAACTGAGAGATGTTTTGTCAGGGTAATAAACTGAAAGCTGAAGTTAGATGAAATTATCTAGCAATGGAGCCCTTTGCCTTAGCCTTTTATTTTCAGTGCTAGTCATGTTTTCAATAAGGGCCTTTCAAAATATGGGTCAAAATTATGTATTTTGTAGCATGAATCAAAGGGAACAGATTGACTTGGTTTTCATGCATGAAAGAAAATAATTGGAAAACGGCAGATATAAAAAGAAAAAAGATTCATAAAGACGAAAATGACTCCACACTTGAGTTAAGGTAAAAGAATTATGCTTTGGTTTAGTTGCACTTCACACCAAAATGATCTCTTATTAAGCCTTTGAAAGAGAAGGTTGTACGTTTGTTCATTTTCTTCATGCTTACAGTGGTGCATTTGAAAAATAAAATTGTTCTGTAACTGAGAATGTTCCTGGCAAAATATGAATCATTGTACTGAATAGCGTATAACAGAATTCCAGTTGGGGGGGGGGGGAGGGGAGAGAGCAGAGTTACTTAAAAGGCCAGTCTTGACTTGATATTAATGAGTTCATAATTTCTTGACGGCTCTGTTATTTGAGAGGAATACATCTTTTCAACAGGACTACATGTCTAAATACCACCTTTCCCATTTATATACTCTGCAAAGGGATGTTTGTAAAGCAGTTTGTTCTTCAGTTTCCCCTGAGATGCCACCCATCCACCTCTGTATTTTTGCAGCGCTCTCTGTTCACTCTGATTACACTTTCACACAGGATAAAAAGAAAGCAACATCAACCCTTAAATGGACATGCATCCTCCAGGAATTGTCCTATGGATCAAAGGATCTGCTCTTCCTACATTATTTCATTACAACTGGCATTGCCCAATCAGAAATTCTTAGGCCCCACAAAAATAAATGACCTTTGGATTATCCAGGGTTCCATGCAATCCTGTTGATTGGGCCCATAGATTTGATGCAACGTACTAGGATCCTAATGTTTGGTGTAGGGTGAATAAAAGGAAGACCCCTGAATTCATCATCACATTATCAGAGGAGCTTTAAAGAGATTTGAAAACCTTAATCCTTCGTGATTTTGGGGCACCTTTGGGTATGTCTACACTGCACACTATAACCAGGCTCTGACTCAGGTTTCAGCCCAAGCACCCCCTGTAGGTCCACACACAAATCAGTTTGACTTGGGTCAGCGAGCATTCAGGACCTGGGTCTCACGACTCTGCTAGGGGGATGAGTAAGAGCCTGAGGCCATGGCTACACTGGCACTTTACAGCGCTGCAACTTTTGAGCTCAAGGGTGTGGAAAAACACCCCCCTGAGCGCTGCAAGATACAGCGCTGTAAAGCCTCAGTGTAATCAGGGCTGCAAACTACACCCGTAAGGGATGTGGTTTACGTGTAGCACTGGGAGAGCTCTCTCCCAACGCTGGCGCTCTGACTACACTCACACTTCAAAGCGCTGCCACGGCAGTGTTGGGTCTAAACTTTTGGTGAACTTTGGAGCCAAAAAACACCCTGACTGGCCGTCTCTGCATAATCCTTTCTGAACCTTTTTTGAACAAAGCACTGACCTGCAAACTACTCATGACACCCCCTTCCTCAAGTAGCCATTAGCCTTTATCTCTATGCATTTACTTGTTAAACTTGCTCTTCCTGTAAAATCTTGATTGATTATGCATGACCATTATCTTTTGTTAATCACTTTGTTTACTTCTGTGTATAAATATTGATGCCCACCCCTAATAAAGGGGCCACACTTATTCTAAAGCTTTTGGGGTAGTGTGTGCCCGTTGATCAACGCATTTGTGTCTGGTCTCTGACAGAATTGTGGGCCCATATTCCAACTCCGCAGCAACCTCGGGTGTTGGAGAGGTGAGTGAGGACTTGCTTTATTACCTAACAATTTGGGGGCTCGTCCGGGATTCCTTCTGGTGCGGTACCTCTGTCCAGTGGTCAGACCACTCATATATGAATTGGCAAGGCGCCACAGGAGATTTCTCCTAGCCAATTCAATATTGAGAGGTCGTGTATTGGACAGCAGGGTAAACGCCAGTTGGAGGGCTCCTGTCAGACACCATGGGTCAAGGGACTAGCGTGCCTCTTGAGAGTCCGTTGGGGATTGTAAATAAGTTATGGAATGAAGGGAAACTCCCAGTACAGACAGGAATGTCTAGGAAGAAGTTGTACACACTATGTGTAAGGAATTGGACTGGGTATACCGCGGTATTGGCCGACTCGGAGATGAGGTGGCCTTCGTATGGCTCTTTCGAGCAGGCTGCCTTAAGAGGAGTAAAGAGCCAGATCGAAAAAGACCATCCGGGACAGTTATGTTACTGGTTTTGTTGGGACACAGCAGCAGAGCTGTGGAAATCTTTAAAAATTATGGCAGTCAGGTACTCTCCCGAGAGTGAACCCCCTCCAGGTTATTTCGATGAAGGGTGTAGACCACGGCGTGTTTTGACTCGTCAGCTGGTCCCCTCTGCACCTGCCCCTATTCCTCCTCCGCAGGGGAACTCTCTCCTTGTAGCAGAGGGGAATCTGCAGGATCCCAGATTGGAATTTGTGCAGAAGGATGAGGAGGAATTGGAGGGGCCAACCTCGGGAGGAGTAGTTACTAGGCTTAGGTCCAAGCAGGTACAGCAGGGTGCATGCCCCCCCCCTGAGGATAGCCTAGAGGATGTCTCTGTCAAATCTCTTGCGAATAATAAAAGTATGGTTATAGAGATGCCTTTACAGGTGCACGATCAACCTTATATGAGCAATGATGGACAATTGCAACATGCTAGTATTGTGGAATATAAAGGATGGCTAGAATGGGATTTGAAAGAGTGGGGACAGTTGTCAGGGTCTTTTGGGGAAAATCCCCGAAAGATCATAGAACTTCTAGAAAGATTGTTTTTAAGTTATAATCCTACTTATACGGATGTGGATCAGTTGTTAAGTAGAGTTTTGACTGGAGAAGAACGTAGTAGATTGTGGATGGCAGAAAGGACATGGGGAGATAGCAATGCAGCTAATGTTACTTGGATGGATAGGCGGGATCTGGCCGCTGGCTGGAATCCCCTAGACTGGACTCAGCTAAGGCTGACTCAGCTGCGAACAGATAGAGAGCGATTGTTAGAGAGACTCAAGGAAATGGCTCGCCGCTCGCCTAATCAGGCTAAGTTCATGCAGATTCGGCAGGAATCTGATGAGCCGCCCAGAAAGTTCTGGTCGAGGCTATTGGAGGGGGCCCGAATGTTCACTCAGATGGATCCTGAGAGAGAAGCAGACCACCCTACTCTTATTTCATTTTTTGTGAATCAGTCGGTGCCCCCTGTAAGGGATTACTTCTTAAAGTTTCGCCCTGGTTGGGGAGGTGAGTCAGTCACTTCAGTGTTGGAAGTAGCTGATTTTGCCTGGGAGAAAGAAAGGGAAAGTAGTAAAAAGAAAGAGAAAAAGGAAGAATATAAGCTGATGGCTTTAGCTTTTCACGGTGGTGTTCGAGGCAAAGGCCGTGGCCGTGGCAGGGGATTCCAGGGTGCCCGGGGAAGAGGGTCCTGGCGACCCCAGCCATCAGGAAATTGTTTTCAGTGCGGACAGCCTGGTCACTTTAAACGTGAATGCCCCTGGGGACGCCCAGAAGGTCTGGCTGCATCCGCAGATGCTTACACAAGTGAGGAATACACCCCTGCACCACCAGCTCAGCCATCCCCCAGGCCTGGATCAACTATGGAAAACAGCAGCAGCCGCAGCAAACTCAGCCTCCTCAATGACGGTACCCCGGGGGCGAAGGCAAACAATGTGATGGTCTTATTTCCTTAATGTCTTTAGCCGGCTCCTTTCTCACTTTCTCTCCTCCCAGCGAAGAGCCTCGTTTAACCCTTTCAGTCCAGGGACTGCCTGTCTCTTTCCTCATTGATACTGGGGCTACTTTCTCTCTTTTAAATCATGCCCCCTCTCCCTGGCTATCCTCTGAGGTTAAAACTGCGACTGGGGTGGAGGGCAACCCACAGTCTCTGGGACTCACTTTGCCTTTGAATGTTATTTATGCTGATAAATGTTTTTCTCACCGTTTTCTTTTTTCCCCAGCTTGTCCGATCCCTTTGATGGGCCGGGATTTACTCTGTAAGCTTGAGGCTACTTTAACCTGCACTCCTGAAGGGGTAGGATTATTGATGACAGTGTTAGGAGATTCGGCCCCTACTCAGGGTAATTGGGAAACACCCCCCTCTCTCTCCCCTGACCTCACTGACTTGCCTTCAACCCTCTGGGGAATTTCTGACACTGATGTTGGCCTGCTCCTTTCGGCAGAGCCCGTAAGGATTCAGGTAAAGCCTTCCTTAACCCCCCCGTCAGTCCCTCAATACCCCCTGTCGCTGGAAGCCCGGGAGGGCATCCGCCCCATTATTGAGGGATTCATTGCACAAAAGCTAGTCCGCCCTCAGCGCACTCCCTGTAACACCCCTATACTGCCTGTCAAAAAGCCTCCTAAAAAGGACGGAGACCCTGTTCGTTGGCGCTTTGTACAGGATCTACGAGTTGTTAATCAGTATGTGGTCCCTCTTCATGCAGTAGTTCCTGACCCAGCTACTATCATCAGCCAAATCCCCTGGGATGCTGAGTGGTTCACTGTTATTGACTTAAAATCAGCTTTTTTCAGCATTCCTGTGCACCCAGACTCTCAGTATCTCTTTGGTTTCACCTGGGAGGGACAAAGTTATGTCTGGCAACGACTTCCTCAAGGCTACAGAGACAGCCCCACGATTTTCAGCCAGTGCCTCCGCCACGACTTGGAAGGTTTCACCAGTCCGCAGGGATCCACATTGGTCCTATACGTAGATGACATCCTATTAGGTAATCGCGAAGAAGCTGCCCTCCGCATCGATGGTAAGGCACTTTTATTATACCTACACACCAGAGGCCACAAGGTAGACCCTAAAAAGATTCAGTGGGTCTCACAGAAGGTCCGATATCTGGGCTTCCTGTTAACCCCAGAAGGAAGACAGATGGACCCAGCCCGCATAAAGACTATTCAAAACTGCCCTCTACCGAACACCAAGAAACAACTTCGAGGTTTCTTAGGATTAATTGGCTTCTGTCGCCCCTGGTTGCCGTCCTGCGGGGAGTTAAGCAAACCGCTCCACCGACTCACTGCTAACCTTGCTCCTGACCCTTTGCAGTGGTCCCCGGACACTATTCAAGCCTTTCAGTTACTCAAGGACAGTGTGGCCTCCTCCATGTCTCTCCGCCCCCCCAATTACAGCAAACCCTTTCACCTTTTTGTCCACGAGAGAGGCGGAATTGCTAGTGGTGTCCTTACCCAGCTGAGCGGGCCCCACCATTTCCCGCTTGCTTTTTACTCTCAGCAAATCGACCCTGTCGCTCAGGGAACCCCATCCTGCACCCGGACTCTGGCAGCAGCTGCCCTGCTGATCACAAAGGCAAAGAGCCTAACCCTGGGTCATTTTACCACGGTTTGGACCTCTCATGCCTTGTCAGCCCTTCTGCGTAGGGGCACAACCCAAGTCTTTTCGGCCCATCGTCAGCAACAGCTAGAGGCCGAACTCTTAGAAGACACTAACCTAATTTTTGAAAGGTGTGGACCCCTTAATCCAGCTACCTTGCTTCCTGACCTGCCAGTCCCCCAGGACCAGCACGACTGTGTGGAAGTAGTTTCCAGCATCTTACAGATAAGAGACAACCTGTTTGACGTGCCACTGGACAACCCCGATTGCATCCTCTTCTCGGACGGAAGCTCCTTCTATGTTGATGGCAAGCGTTTCACTGGTTATGCTGTCACCTCTGAATGGGACATTCAAGAGGCCGCCTCACTGCCAGGCAACTGGGAGCCCAAGCCGCTGAACTCTATGCCCTGGCCCGAGCTTGCCAGTTGGCCGCTGGTAAGACCGTTACCATTTTTACTGATAGCAAATATGCTTTTGGAGTTGTGCATTGTCATATCCACCTCTGGAAGTTTCGAGGTTTCCAGACAGCTGCCGGTAAACCCATTCAGCACCTCCCCCTCATCCACAAGCTTTTGGACGCCCTCCAAAAACCCTCCGTCCTGGCTGTAGTTCACTGCCGGGCCCATACTAAAGATAGCAGCCCCGTTACCCGTGGGAATGCCCTGGCTGACGCCTCCGCCAAGAAGGCTGCCACCTTACCTTTAGCCATGCCCACATTGGCTATTGCAACCTCCTCCTTTACTCCACCGCACCCCGTACCAGTACCCGCTGCTGAACTAAAATCATGGGAAAGCCTCGGGGCCACTCTGGTCAAAGGGACCTGGCTTATGCCAGATGGCCGAGCCTGCCTCCCTCGCTCCACATACCCTGTGGCAGTTCGCTGGCACCATGATAAAGGGGGTCACTACGGCACGCACGCCCTCGTGGACACTATCGCTCGCTTTTGGTATGCTCCAGGCATTCAACCCTATTGCCTATCAATAGTGAAAGCATGCAGCACATGTCAGCGTAATGGACCTGCTCCACCTCTTAACAAAATTAAGGGTGGAAGACCTCTGCCTGCTGCTCCATTTCAACATCTTCAAATTGATTTTGCAGATATGCCAAAGGCTTTTGGAAAAAAGCACCTCCTTGTTTTGGTTTGCCCTCTGACTTCCTGGGTCGAAGCTTTTCCTACTGCTAATTGTACTGCTGCCACAGTGGCGAAGATTCTCCTTAGAGATATTGTACCCCGTTTTGGCATCCCTCTTGTGCTCGACTCAGATCGCGGACCTCACTTTACTGGTCATGTCCTTGGCCATTTAGAACAAGGACTGGGCATTTCACACTCCTTTCATACACCCTACCACCCCCAGTCTAGCGGGAAAGTTGAGCGTATGAATAGGGAACTTAAGTTTACATTGGCTAAATACTGTCAGGAAACAGGATTAAAGTGGCCTCAGGTACTTCCCTTGGTCCTGTTTCACCTTCGTACTCGCCCAACCCGCGCATTGGGATTATCCCCCTTTGAACTGCTCTATGGACACCCCCCTTTCAAAGGCGGGGCGCTACCACGTGCTGATGTTTCACTATTGGGAGGGGATCATATGACTGCGTGTCAGTTTCTCTCCCTACAGGCTCGCCTCCGTACCCTTTGGAAAGCCTCGCAGTTTTCCCAGACCGTGCCGCTGGAGGAACAAATCCACCCGTTCCAACCAGGGGACTTCGTCTGGGCCAAAAAGTTCGTTCGTGACGACACCCTCCAGCCAAGGTTTACTGGACCCCACCAGGTTCTTTTGACAACCCAGACTGCAGTGTTCCTGGAAGGACGCAAATCTTGGATCCACCACTCCCACGTCAAGCCAGCCGTAGTGGACCACAGTGACGGACCAGCAGCTCTTGTCACCACTGAGGACACTGCCTTCGACCAGTGGACCAGCTTACCTCTCTCAGACATTAGACTTAAATTAACTCGAAAAAAATGAGAGGACCCTTTATTTTGACAACTGTATGTTTTTTATGCTTTTTCAGTTTATTTTCTGCTTATGAAGATAATGCTTTTATTAGATATTCCCATGAGGTTAAAACTCGTATTTTAGGAAATAGAAGTGATTGCTGGGTATGTACTCAATTTCCAGTAAATGCAGCACAGGGACTCCCCTTCACACCCATTCCCCTAACCACTGCTAATATGACTTGGATGCCACCGACTAGAATAAAAGATCCAGTCCAACCCAATCTTACATGGGACAAAACAGAAGTGCCAATTAACAAATATCTCAGGGTAACCAATCAAACAGGATCACTGTGTTTTGTTAAAGAAAAAGGGTCAACTTTTGTGGGAACAAGTAAATGCAACATATATTTTAATGGCACCGCCTTTAGTAAAAATCTTGGCTTCAAGCCTTGCGCATCCCACTTATCCCATATGTGGATCCCTCACCCCGATCCAACCTTTTCAACTTTTTCATGGAGGGGCAGGTTTTCAGAGTCAGTTTTTAAAAAGCCCTGCTCAGAGCTCGAGGGTGTCCAACTAATTGTTAAAGGATACACAATTGCCTTCTACAACTGCTCAAGCAGTACTACACTGCCCTTTGAGGACAACACTACCAAATTTTGCCTCTGCAGTTCACACAACGACCCCTCTGCGTTACCAGGGGAACAGTGGTACAACGGGCGGTGGGTTACCTCCTACTTTGAGAAATGGAATACCCAAAACGCATTATATGGAACATACTGGGTGTGCGGGCCCAAGGCTTATTATTTCCTCTCCCCTGATTGGGCAGGGTCATGTTATTTGGCATGGCTAGCACCGCCTTCTCGGATCTCCCTCACCCCCCCTCATTTTCCCCACGTTCGTAACATCCGTGAAACTGACAGAGATATTAATCTCCGTGATGGTTTGTCCTGGCAGCGGTGGGCTGGTCACACTAGCTTGAAGGGTGCTATCATCCGTCTACAGGGACTATTAGAATCTTTGACCAATGAAACTGCAACCCTATTTGAAAACCAGGCCGGGGAAATGTCCCAGCTGCGCCAGTTGGCTTTGCAAAACAGAATGGCTTTAGATATGATGTTAGCAGCCCAGGGAGGAACTTGCGCCCTCATAAATGAAGAATGCTGTGTTTTTGTAAATGACACCTACTCTGACACTTTTCAACGTACCAAACACCTAAGGGAAATGGCTAAAAACTACTCCTCTGGCCAGCCACCTTATGATTGGTGGGGAGCCTTATGGAATTGGCTGCCCGGATTTGGGTGGGTTAAAAACCTCTTGGTGGGTGTTGTTGGGGCCATGGTAGTCCTTATAATACTGTGTTGCTGTATTCAGTGTGTCCCCTCCCTCATAAACTCATGTAAGTCAGTTTATTCTTTTCCCACTTCAGCTAAAAGCCTTACTCTCTTCGAATTGGCCCAGGCTGAAATTGCCAAGCGGCCCTTGAGATCTTGAAATAGGGTGTAGCTTTTTGATTAATAGTTATCTCAAAGCTACAAATGGAGGAATGTTGGGTCTAAACTTTTGGTGAACTTTGGAGCCAAAAAACACCCAGACTGGCCGTCTCTGCATAATCCTTTCTGAACCTTTTTTGAACAAAGCACTGACCTGCAAACTACTCATGACACCCCCTTCCTCAAGTAGCCATTAGCCTTTATCTCTATGCATTTACTTGTTAAACTTGCTCTTCCTGTAAAATCTTGATTGATTATGCATGACCATTATCTTTTGTTAATCACTTTGTTTACTTCTGTGTATAAATATTGATGCCCACCCCTAATAAAGGGGCCACACTTATTCTAAAGCTTTTGGGGTAGTGTGTGCCCGTTGATCAACGCATTTGTGTCTGGTCTCTGACAGAATTGTGGGCCCATATTCCAACTCCGCAGCAACCTCGGGTGTTGGAGAGGTGAGTGAGGACTTGCTTTATTACCTAACAGCAGCACTTTGAAATTTCAGGTGTAGCCATTCCCTGAGACCTGCTGGGACTGAGGTCCAAGCTCTGTGATTTTGCAGCGTGGATGAAGCTCAAGCTGCAGACTCAATTCAGAAGGTCTGTGTGGTGCCATATGGATGCATTAGCATGACTGTGAAACCTGGGTCAGCAATTGTAAACCCAGGTTTACAATGCAGTGTGAATGCTCAGGCCTGGGCTTGGAAACACAGATCTTACTAGCTAAGGAGCAAATTTAACCCAGCTCCACTTATTTGGAAGGCTCAATAGACAATGGAATCACTGTAGTTCTGCTGCACACTGCAGGTACTTGATGCAGGGAACCCACACAAGGAGTTCACAGCTTTTACTTACAACAGATCTGTGGCCAGTAGATCTACAGCTATATCAATCCATCAGCTGAACCTCCAGTAGAAGAGGGTGCAATGGCTGTAGATTCTGCTGCCAGGCAGGGGCTACATATGTAGCCATATAGCAGCTCCGCCGCCATTCTGTGGCCTTGGGGTAAAATTTCACACACACACCCTACCCTCGCCAGAAGTCCTGCAGAACCTTTCTGTTCCATGTCCATTGGTGCCAGGCCCAGATTTGGCCAATGGCAAGTGGCAGGTTTTCCTCCAGCTCCCTTGCTAGAACTGCTGTTTGCAAATGCTCTGGTTTAAGGCTTGACTGAATGAGCCATGCATGCAGCGAGTCAATCTGGCCATAATAAAATGCGGATGCGGATAACTGAGAATTTTCAAAGTGTCTGGCCATAGGTCACCTATTCTGTGTTGTGTCAAAATTGCAGTAACAATGCTGTGGTCATTCAAAACACGTGGCAAACACCTACTGAGATATTATGCTTACATTACTTCAAGTGGAAGCTCTTTGTGGCAGGAGCTGTTTGTTGTGTGTTTGTACAGCACCTAACACATCAAGGTCCTGATCTCTGATTTGGCTGCTAGATGGAAATAATAATCATTATCATTATGATACACTTTTAACATAACATTTACTATATACATTTTCTTAAATCTGTTTTTTATAATATATACTATTTCTCAGAAGTAAGGGGCACAGGCTGAAATAAATCTTGAATAACACGTATGGTCATGCCTGCTGGCTGATTTCGCTTCCTGTCAGCCTTGACTTTGCCAATATCAGTTGAAGATTCTTTTACGTTTCGGTGAAAAGCTAATCCGTGACAAAGGAGGGAAGAGAAGACAAAAGGAACCAGGATCTATTGACAGAAAAGCCATCTCAGAGAGAATGCAGACACTGATTTCTTAACAGTTATCATAAGAAGAAAATGAAAGTCAATATTGAGCAGGGGAAAGTCAAATGTTGCACAATGTCCAGTGTATTTATCAATCAATAACAAAACCTTTTACCTTTAATATTTCACCCAATAACATAGCTGTTACTCCTGCAGGATGCCTTATTCTCCACTCTATCTGAGTATGAGTCACAGCAGTTTATAATATTATATGTGTATTTTGAAGGGGGGAGGGAAATCCATCATTCATTCTGTTGAATAAGCGTCCATGAATTACGACAAAGGAACAATTTAAACTACGAAATAAGGATATTATGCAAGAGAATGGTATCTACTGAAATAAAATGAACAAAGAGCAAAATAAAACCCTTCCTTGCTTAGATCAAGCAAATATAGAAGTCCAGGAATGAATGAAAGTGCAACAGTGCTAGGAAAAGTCATGGCAAAATTGTGTGAACAAAAATATTTTTTTATTTTTCACTAATTAATGACTTTGGGCCAATTCTGCCTCATCGATATTCATTATTTGTTAAGAGCTGGCAGTGTGCTCAGCTTTATATAATTCATGAATCAAGATAAAAGGTCCGTCTCCCAGTGATTTTATGATTTGTTGGCCCCTGGACCTCATCTTCTGCTTTATCTGTGGACCAAAAGGATCAGGAAAGCAAAAGCTGACGGGTCTCATGTTGATATCCCACTCAAGTCCACGAGGCTGTACTTGTGATTAAGAATTAACTCACATTAGTAAGGTTTGTATATGATTGGGCCCTTGTTTAGTCTATTTAGGACTTCACACACCCCTACAGCACACAGCTCTCATGCCAATATTACTAGCTAGTTGTGCTTATATGCTATGTTTATCAGTGCTAAAGAGAAACCTGAGATGGAGGATGCTAGGGAAGTCTTGAATAGTTAAAGGATTTTTGATTTTGTGTCATCTAACTGCACTCAGAGCTGCACCTGGCGTGAATGATTGGTCTTAATTTTCAAAGAGTTCAGTTTTTTCTTAAAAGCAGGTTTCCTGGGCTTGCCAAGGGTCTCAGTCTGATTGGCAAAAGATGAGGAGCACTTACGGAAGCAATGGTGGTGACGACTGTAGCACAAAAGAAAGTGACACGCGCTCGTTATATTTTTCATGCTAGGCTTGTCGCATGTCTGAATATTGACTGTTTTTATTAATCACTCCTTGGATGATTTCCTTGTCACACTTGCTGAGTTTGCTTGTCAAAAAACAGGTGTTCAAATGAAGTCTCTTGCCCTTGGCTTCATGTAAAACGAGCAATCTTAATAGTTAGTGAGGAGGAGAAGAGGCGCAGACAAAATGTTACATACACACACCACAGATGTGGAGGGACCTGCATATGATAACCTTGCAGCGCCATGTGGGAAATACCTTTATCAAGCATCTCTGACTACCTTATATGCAGGCGGCTCACTAATTCCGCTCTCCAGGGATTTATTCTAATTTTTGAGATACCTGAATCAGTCTTGGGCCAGAGATAACTTGTCTAGACACAAAAATGTCCTGGGTTTAAGGTGTGAGTGATACCTTGTATCCTGGATAGAAACAGGTGCATTACACAATTAGGAAAGGGAGACCCAGCACCCCAGGACACAGCAATAGCCCTGGAAGGGCTCATGATAGTTGTCTTTAAAAGGAGGTGACATTGCTATGAAAGGAAAGGATAACAGGGTCCGTTTTGGAGGCGTTTTACATTTATTAGTCTTAATTGTTTTCTCTCTGAGCTTTGTAGAGTTGGACTCATGGTAACTAAGGCACTAGATATAGGGCTACATTAAGTTTTGGATAGGCACATTACTCACAAATGGCAAAGTCCTCATCAGCTACGCAGCTCATCCCAAACAAGTGCTTCTCAATGCTTCATGCAAGACCATAACATTGTGTGGTCTCTGTATACCACACGTGATGCAGAAAAACTATTTGTAAGGAAGTTTTAATTTTTTTTTAAATGGGACAATTTTTTCAGATCGAACTGCTTGTAAAGCCAGGTGCCTTAGTTACCGCGAATCCCAAATGTTCCCGGATTAGAGGGAGCCATAAAAGGTTGTATAAAATACCTAAGATAAAAGTATATAAAAATATAACAGCCTTTAGTGTGATGACTTAGGACTCCCAAAGCTAGAAGTGCTGGATCCCACCGAGAAGCTGGGAATTCCCCCTTTCCAATGGTACAAGATATTGGACTTTAAAATCATCAGGGGAGACCTTGACCCCACTGAAATCAATGACAAAACTTCCATTGACTTTAGTGAGACCAGGATTATACCCATGAAGTTCATCTGTTGCATGGTTCTGCAATTTATCAGACAGCTATCACCCTCACATGGCTATCACCCCCACGTATGTTATTTAAGAATATATGTACACACACACATATATATGTACACACTCATCCTGTTAAACTATTCACTTTAGTGCCTGTTTGGGGTGTTTTGCAAAAGAGGCATCTACATATCAGTGGTCCCTTATTTTCAAGCTCCCAGCTAGCCTTTGCTGCAGAGTGATGTCACTTGCTTGGCTCTAGAAATAACAATTATAAAATGCCTTGGCTAATGTTTCAGACCTGAGAATGTAGAAAATATTGATAGAAAATGTTTCCTGCCTTACAGGCCAGATGAACAGAGAGATGGAAGCTTTCTACTGCAGTCTGGAAACTAAATAACAAATTAGGTTTCTTTACCAACCAAAATGTGCTGAAAAGCTGTTTCTTTTATTTATTTTCCTTTAGCCATGATTCTCTAATGCAAAATGTATTTGTAAAAAGTACATTTTGTGAGAAGGGCTAAGAAAGCAGGACAGCCTGGCAGGAGTGCACGTGCCACACAAAGCTGATTGTTCCACCGCCAGCCTCAAGTTTCTAGTGTTTATGGGTTTGTACATCTGTAACTTCTGCACTGCGCACAGAGGCGAGGGATTGGCTTCTCCACAGAAGTATGTCATTAGGCGCAATTATTACTCTTTGGGAAGCTGATAATTAGCATCTTTGTATGGGGCATTTCAGGAGCATACAGACCTCAGACAATTGAATACAGCGAGGAATAATGATTCATTGATACCAACAGCTGAGCGCCATTCACACATGTCTGTCATCGCAAATGACACAGTACAGGGGCTGCTGACATTGTGGCAAAGAAGTTTCAAACTATTATTTGATAAATGCATGTTTTTCCTATCCTAAGCTTATCCAGATACAAGCAGTAATGACTCTTTCTTTGCAGATAAAGCTCTACTCCCCACCCCATATGGGGACAAATGTTTTCCGAAGTGCCCCGCCTAAATAACTAGGGCTAGATAGTAGGGGAAGTTTATGGGGCAGAAATCAGAGAGGAGTCCTTCTGTTCCCCACTGCAGAGTGGCAGCTTTTGCCCTATCGTTTACGACTTATGTTGCAGTTTGAGGAATTAGGCAGAAAAGAGATTGTTCACTCGATCTCAGGAGTATTTCTTTTGAATTTGTTTTCTTGTTGTGAGTTCAATCTTTGAGGGGGCCATTGGGGGAACTGGGATAAAAATCTGTCCAGGGGTTGGTCCTGCTTTGAGCAGGGGGTTGGACTAGATGACCTCCTGAGGTCCCTTCCAACTCTGATAATCTATGATTCTATAATTCTTCTGTTAACAGTGTCATCATATAAACAAGGATGGAACTGACACAGTGCTTCACGTTTGAATCACTGTTGAGCCCACCAGTGACATGAGTCCTGGGCACGATGACTTATTTAGCGTGATTGAACCTCATGGGATCCTTGTGATTAAGCAACCGCTGGTGCTCAGGAGGTGCTATGACTGCTCAGACACCTAAAGATAGAAGTCTGTGGTGAGACTGATGGAGGTTGCAGATAATTCCATGTGCAGCACCAGCCCACAGTCTAACAGCAGAAAAGAATGATTTGAAAGAGGTACTCCCTGACCAAATTTGGTCCTAATTTAGATACTTTTTAAAATATGAGTACTTTTAAAATCACTCCCAATATAAATGTTCCCATGATTTTTTATTCTTAATTCTATTGGGCACAGTTTGTAAAACACAAACACTCCCCTGTAGTATTTGAAACCACATAACCCAGCTTCTCAGGTGATAGGAAAAATATCAAAATCAGAATAAACAAGTACAGGGGCTCCCCCAGAAATTTTTCACATGGTCTGCACAACTGAAGCATTCTTGTTTTAACTTAGCATGGCACCACTCATCTTTGGCCCAGCAGCCCCTCTGTTGTAATGGAGGGGTCACTGGGCTAAATTTCAGTGACTGGCCTTGCGACCTGGCATGGCAGGTTGATTTGGGGGTGTCATAAACAGATAGCTAAGGGTTAATGTCTCTTTCACCTAAAGCACCTGACCAGAGGACCAATCAGGAAACCGGATTTTTTCAACTTTGGGTGGAGGGAATTTTGTGTCTGAGGTCTTTGTTTTCTGTCTGCCTGCTTTCTCTGAGCTTTGGAGAAGTAGTTCTGTTTTCTAATCTTCTGTTTCTAAGTGTAAGGACAAAGAGATCAGATAGTAAGTTATATGGTTTCTTTTCTTTGGTATTTGCATGAATATAAGTGCTGGAGTGCTTTGATTTGTATTCTTTTTGAATAAGGCTGTTTATTCAATATTCTTTTAAGCAATCGACCCTGTGTTGTGTCACCTTAATACAGAGAGAACATTTGTATGTATTTTTTCTTTCTTTTTTATATAAAGCTTTCTTTTAAGACCTGTTGGAGTTTTTCTTTACTTCAGGGAAATTGAGTCTGTACTCACCAGGGAATTGGTGGGAGGAAGAAATCAGGGGAGATCTGTGTGTGTTGAATTGGCTAGCCTGATTTTGCATTCCCTCTGGGTGAAGAGGAAAGTACTTTTTGTTCCAGGACTGGGAACAGAGAGGGGGAGTCACTCTGTTTGGATTCACAGAGCTTGTGTCTGTGTATCTCTCCAGGAGCACCTGGAGGGGGGAAGGGAAAAAGGATTATTTCCCTTTGTTGTGAGACTCAAGGGATTTGGGTCTTGGGGTCCCCAGGAAAGGTTTTTCAGGGGGACCAGAGTGCCCCAAAACACTCTAATTTTTTGGGTGGTGGCAGCAAGTACCAGGTCCAAGCTGGTAGCTAAGCTTGGAGGTTTTCATGCTAACCCCCATATTTTGGACGCTAAGGTCCAAATCTGGGACTAAGGTTATAACAGGGGGCCCTCTCAAATGGGGACCGGGACAAACTTCCCCATTTGCCACCCCCACCTAGGGTTGCCAACCCTCCCAGTTTTGCTAGGAGTCTCCTGGAATCAGGCCCTATCTCTGGGAAGCTACTGAGTCCAAACTGGGAGATTTTAGGTGCTAAAACTCTGGCCGTGCAGCAGGGCTAAGGCAGGCTCCCTGCCTGCCCTGTCCCCATGCCGATCCCAGAAATAGCTGGCACGTCCCTGCGACCCTGATGGGGGCAGAGGTGGGCGGGGAGGCGGCATGGGGTCTCTGTGCATTGTCTGCACCCTGTGCACCGATTCCGCAGCTCCCATTGGCTGGGAACTGTGGCCAATGGGAGCTGTGAGGGTGGTGCTTGTCGAGCCTCCTGCCCCTCCAGGAGCCAGATATGGCACCTGCTTCCGCAAGCAGTGTGGGGCCAGGGCAGGCAGGGAGCCTGCCTTAGCCTACTGCTCCACTGTCCAGGAGCCACTCGAGGTAAGTGCCACCTGGTCAGAGCCTGCACTCTGCACCCCCTCCTGCACCCCAACCCCTGTCCCAGCCCCTCCAGCATCCAAGTGACAGAGGGAGGGGGATGGAGTGGGTGGGGCCTTGGAGAAGGGATGGGGCCTCAGTGAAGGGGCAGGACAGGGGTGTTTGGGTTTGTGTGATTAAACAGTTGGTAACCCTACCCCCACCTCTTGACAGCATGTCACTGTGCGTAACATGAGTACGGCTCCTGTGAGGCTCCTCTGCACAGGTGTATAAGTAGCACCTCTATGCTAATGTATGAGAACTAGAAAGTGAAAAAATTGACCTGGAAGTGAAAACTGACTATAAGCAAAATGGAAACTGACAAATCTTATTTGTACAGTGCCTAACACAATGGGGCCTGAGCCTCTAGATGCTACCAGAATATAAATAAATAAAATAAGTCTACTTTAATTGTTCAAGATGAAAACTGCAAATAAAATAAATACATAAATAAAAGAAGCAAGCCATACAACTAGTGAAAAGTACATGATATTTACAAATATTTTAAGTTTTAAGACTTTACTGTGGTATTTACAATATAGAAAAGGTCTCACATGATTATTAACTTGACAATGTCCCACTAAAAATGCGCTGAGACTTACGCACACTCTGAAAGAAAAAAGAATCATCCTGTCAGTATTTAAAAGCAGCAAAGCAGTTTCTCATTACCCATTTAAACATATTGTGTGCAGGACCTCTACATTTCTGCCCATAAGGTCTTCTTCAAGCACTGGGTTTTGCTAATGCAGTAAAATATGTATTTAAAATTTGCTACGGACTCCAGAGAGGCAGGTTTCCATGTTAATTTCTGTCTGCTAAATGAATTTCAAGGAGTTTTCTGGGCCCAGTTTAATTCTCACTTCCTTTGTTTCCTTGGAAATGGAGATCAGATTTTCATATGGTGTATATCTGTATATAGAGCTTTTTGCATTTACACTAGCTAAGGATCTGCCCAGAGCATGTTGTTAACAGTAATTGGATGTATTTCCCCATGTTGCTTGCTTTCTGTGCAAGAGTTGGGAAGGGAGGAGAGAACTGAATTAGGCTGGCTGAGTTCCATGGGGATGATTTCTCAACAGGAGAATTGATTTACTGTGAACAAGAGTGTGAATGTGGCTTCCCTGAAAACCATTACCCCTTCCTTCCAGCTCTCCTGTCAGAGACACAGAAGGCTTATACAGTGACAATTATTACAAATATAGTCAGTCATTCTCTTATGTAGCAAATTCCATCCATGGTGCTATGCATCTCAATCATCTCAAGAAATCTGGAGTTAATCCACTGACTTCTGTGGAATTATTCCATTCTTTCACTGGTGTGGGATCAGAATTTGGCCTTAGCTAATTAAGCCTAAATCAGTATGATTGTCCTTGTTTTACAGATGGCAGAATAGAAGCAGAGACAGTTAAAACAGAAATGTTCAAAACTGTCCAAGAATTTTAGGTGGCCAATTTGAGACACCCATTGGCCTGATTTTCAGAGGCATCCAAAAGTTAAAGTTAATGGTAGCTATGGGTGCTCAGCCCTGCTGAAAATGTCTTCAGGTGGGCTCCCAAAATGGGGGCTCACAAAATTAGTTGATGCTTTTGAAAATACTTGCATAAGTGACTTGTTCAATGTCACAACAAGTAAGTCAATGGCAAAAATCAATAACAGAATTTAGGAGACCTGACTCCCAGCCTTCTGCTCTAATTGTTAGAAGAGACCTGACCCTATGACTCTGATAAACTTCTGCACCCCAAACATTTAACAGATTCAGAAGCATTTCACACATATTTCAGCACTGTTGCAGAAAGTGGAGTTCTTTAGAAAATGGTAAATAATTAATGCTGTTCTCTGCTGGCAGTCAGGCCCCCCACAAGCAGCTGGGTTTTGTGCTTTGTGTCACAATGGAGGCTCTAATTTAGAATTTACAGTAACAGATGCACAAAGGGCTGCCGGCCTTCTCCCTGCTTCTTGAATGCCTATTCCCTGCTGCCCTACACAATGATTAGTGAGCAGTGAGTGACATTTCTTCCCCAGCTATGGGTCTTCTCTTGGCCTCATGAAGAGGGAGAACAGAATCTTTTGTTTGCATTCCTCTATTTTATTTTTTGTTTAGACTGGGAGGCTGCAGACGGGGGAATCTCCAGCACAGTGATTTAGCTGCATGACTTCCATTAAAGTGAATGACAGTTGCATAGCTAAAACTGTGCATATCTTGTTGAAGATTGACCCCCGGTTGTTGTCATTTTACAGAGATTCTTCCCTTTTGCTGCAATCATTACATGGAGTGAAAATTGGAAGCTTGTGCACAAATTGACTGAGCAGCTCAGTCCCCAAATTGAGATTCGCATAAAGAGAATGCTATTAGGGGTGAGCAATAGGGGAAGTTTGAATTGAGAGAAGATACTCCAGCCTATTCTTTTTTCTCCTAACCCATTGCAATACCCCAAGACAGACAACATCTCCCGATACGCTGCAGAGGTCTTTGCTATAAAAGGATTAAAAACAAGCTTGAGAGAAGGATTTTGAGCTTATTTGCAAAATATTATTTGTCTAAAAGCTACAAAAATTATATATGATTTTCTTTGACAATCCAAGTTCCAGTTCTGGAGGAGTGCTAGGAGTGGATCTCTTGGAATCTGACCTGTTCTATACACTCCCTCCGAAGTTCTGGTACCGGCTACTCTCAGAGACTGGGCTAGATGAACCATTGATCTGACCCAGTAAGGCTGTTCTTAAGTTATTAATAGGTGTTGGTCATTCCCTCCCGTGCAAAATAAAGCTAATCTTTGAGATCAGAAGTGTTTGTGGTTTGGTTACCTATAGGAACATCTCCTGCATTTGAGGCCTCTGCTATGTAGCAGCACAGCACAAATGATGCAATTGGGTCAGGGTCGGCCTTAGGATTTATGGTGCCCTAGGCGAGATTATTAAACTGGTGCCCCTGTGCCTGATCTGCTCTTAGCAACACAAACATAAGCTTACAGTATTGGAAAATTTGCCACATTCACATTATTAAAACCAGTTTAACTTAATTAAGCACACTGTAATGCTGATGGACTAGCACTAAAGAAGCAGCACTATAGAAAAAATTCTGATATGACAGAATGATGCAAATAATATTTTTTTAATTTATCAAAATTTTATTGGAAATTTATATGAAGAGGTATTGAAACAAAGATTTGTTTTTAATTAAAAGCAATCTTTCTGGCTTTTTTGGCTGCAAAATCAGTAATAATGTCATCGTATGACAAAGACAAAGTCGTGTCTTGTTCAATCGCAAGAATAGCAAGACCAGTCAAGCGTTCCTGACTCATTGTAGAGCGGAGATAGTTTTTAATGAGCTTTAGTTTTGAGAAACTCCGTTCTCCTGATGCTACTGTTACAGGAATTGTCAATAGAATACGAGTGGCAATGTACACATTAGGATATATGTCAACAAGTTTGCGAGTATGAATAAACTGTACAATGTCCATCACCGATTTAGCATGTGGCAACATTGATGACAGTGTACTCAATTCTTCGTACAGTTCAAGTCCATTTAAATCAAAACTATCACCGTGCTTCAGGAGGCTCTCTAGATTCTTGCACTTTGTCATTGGTTGCTCTTGTTTTCCTATTTCGTTGAATTTAGTTATGTCATACAAAAATCCAAACTGTTCATGGTGTACTTGCAAGGTATTAAACCTTTCATCAACAGCAGATACTGCTTTATCCATCACAACATTAAAAAATTCAATCTCAAATTTCTTTTCTGGATCGTCTGTGGGCATGATCTGCTGTACAGATACTTCATAAAGAAGTGTTCCTGGCCTTTTAAACTCATATTAACTATGTATTTACTTTATGAAAGTTGGAGAAAACATTGTGAAAACGTAAAACATTGGCTGCCCAACTTCTGGCCTGGCAAAAGTTATACTGACTCACAGGGGGAAAAAAAAAGCAGGAGAATCTTAGTACAACATATGGTCACTCTATACCAGGGGTCGGCAACCTTTCAGAAGTGGTGTGCCAAGTTCACTGTAATTTAAGGTTTCTCGTGCCAGTAATACATTTTAATGTTTGTAGAAGGTTTCTCTCTATGTCTATATTATATAAATAAACTATTGTTATTATCTGAGGTCTTGGCCACCGGTCCTGCTCAGGCCACTGCCAGCTGAGTAAATGAAACCCCAAACCAGCAGCGGGCTGGTGGCTGGAACCCTAGACAAGGATCCCAGGCCCTGCTCAGCCCGCTGCTGGTCTGGGGTTCTGACCACCAACTCCTGCCAGCCAGGATCCCGACCGCCAACCCCCCCTCAGCCCGCTACCAGCCTGGGATTCTGCTCACCCAGGCTGGCAGGAGGCAGAGTGGGGCTGGCGGCTGAGCTCCTGACTGGAAAGGGGCCGGCAGCCAGAACCCCGGAGTAGCAGTAGGCTGAGTGCTGCTGGCACCCCAGATTGGCAGCAGACTGAGCCACTCAACCTCCCACCGGCCCTGCTCAGCCTACCACCAGCCCGCTCAGCCCGCCACCAGCCCACTCAGCCCACTGCCGGCTGAGTGAATGGAACCCCAGGCTGACAGCAGGTTGAGTGGTTCAACTGGCCTGCTCAGCCCACTGCCAGCCTGGGGTTCCTTGGGGGTCCCCAGTGTAGAACCAATGTGAATGAAATTGTTTTTAGTTAGTCACCGTACCATTGTAACTTCTGTTCACCATTTCATTACACTTGCCATTTTGCCTACATTGTAACATTGTAACTTCTGTGCAATATTGTAACTCAAAACCCATTTTAAAATGCTGACTCCATTTTGTAGAAGGCTTGTGCTGCAGCCCCCATTTTTGCAAGCCATACTGTAATTTTATTAGTCTAGTTGAGATGTGTGAATGAGGTATGCGTGGGTGATAGAATCAACCTCCAGCACCAGCCCGTCCTGATGAGATAAAGTTCAAATACCAACGGCTGAAGAACTAGACAACAGCCCTAACTCAAGCAAGAAGCATCCACCCTAAAAAGAAACAACAGAAGGAAGATCAAAGCCAGGTCCCAGGCTGACAGTCACGTCTGCAATTGACGGGTGATCAAGCAAACTCAGAGGCGGCGTGACACAGCGAGACCTAGGAACTTTGAATCCAAACTAAACTCCTATAAAAAGGGAAGGGTGAGATGAGAGACTTTGGGTAACGTTCTTCTACCAACGTCAAGGAGCATCGGTGCGCGCCCGACAGAGACCCGGCTCCTCCTCGTGCTCAGCTTTCCTGGCCAGTTAGCTGCCATGAGCTCCAATCCCAAGCTGCGAACTCAAACTGCAATCAGGACTGGTAACTATCCAGCAGCTGCATAACATTTTGGTGTGTGTGTATGTGTGTGTGAGTGTATGTGTATAAGCATTAGGGTATTTGCTAATAGTTACGAATTAATAATAAATGTGGCATCTTTGTCTTAACCCCTAAAACGATCCTGTGTAAGTTTGTGGGACAACACCAGGCCAGCAGTAGGTGCTGAGTGGGGCCGATGGCTGGTATTCCAGCTGGGAATAGGGCAGCAGCCGGAACCCCAGAGCAGTGATGGGCTGAGCCGCTCAGCCTGCTGCTGCATACCATCAAAAATCAGCTCACCTGCCACCTTTGACACATGTGCCGTAGGTTGCCGACCCCTGCTTTATACACTAGTAAGGAGATGAGCATATTACAGTTGTTGGATGGCTCTTATCAGGAGTAACAGGCTATAGGAAAGTCAGTCAACATTTTTTGTTTCTCTGATGAAAACTGACCCATTCCCTGCCTCAAACCAAACCTGTCACTAATAATTGTCAACAACTTAATTTTCTGTTTTTGGCTAAGACATTGATTTAAAAAAATATTGAAATTGGATTCAGGATTGTTAGCAAGAATTTTTGGCAAACGAAGTTGTTAAATGACAATCTAAATGGCAACACAGTACTGCTTTCATGCTTGGCTCACCCCCCAGCCTGCTGGTCCAACAGCTGCAGTAGAGGAGGAGATAGGTGGAAAACTGCAGGACCCCAAAATCCACCTCTTGCGGTGCAGAGTGGCAACAGCAGCAGCAAACCCTCAGGTCCAATCACATGCCAATGGGCACCGCCGCCAGCCCAACAGACCATGGTGAAGTTAGCACAGCATCTGATCTCAGGGATGGGGCACCCATGGAGCCACAGCAGCTCATCCTGCCCTGTGCAGCTCTCCCCGGATGAGATGGATCACTGGCAGCTGCCAGCCCGGGGGAGAGGCGCTCCCCAGCTAGGGTGGCCAGATCCAGATGTCCTGATTTTATAGGGCCAGCCCCGATATTTGGGGCTTTGTCTTATATAGGTACCAATTACCCCACCTAGAGTGACCAGACAGAAAGTGTGTAAAATCAGGACAGGGATGGGTGGGGGTGGGGGTGGGGGTGGGTAAAAGGAGCCTATATAAGAAAAAGACCCCAAAATTGGGACTGTCCCTATAAAATAGGGATATCTGCTCACCCTACCCCAATCCCCTATCCTGATTTTTCACACATCTGGCTAACCCCAGCCAAGCCCTGTGTGACATTCCAATCCTGGCTGCCTGCGGAGGAAGTGAGTTACTTTCACTTTCATTCCTCAGCAGGCAGACAGCCAGCCTCCCCTCCTCCCCCAGCACCTCACCCAACCCAGCCCTGACGGAGGGGAGGGAGGAGAGAGAGAGAGGTGCTCCTGGGGAGGAGGGAGAAAGGAGGGGGTGCTCCATGGGGCGGAGGGGAGGTGAGCTCCTTTTCCAATCCCTACCCCTGCCCCTTCCCAGAGACCCCAGCAGCCAATCCCATTCCTCAGACTGTGCTGCATTCGGCTCTCTCTAGGACCCAGCAGCCCTGCTTCTACACTGTCTGGGCTGCCTGCAGCGTGGTGCCCCCAGGGAGAATGAGGCCCTACGCGGCTGCCTATTCTGCCTATGCCTAAGGACGGCTCTGAATTCGGTAAGGAACTTTATTACAACCTCCTTGAAGAGCAGAAATGCCACAGGAACTCTCTTTCTAAAGAAGTGCCTGTAAGAGGAAGTCTTTGTCCCTCTGATATAGATTCACAGATTTTGAAGACAAAAGAGACTGTCATGACGATCTAATCCAGGGGTCGGCAACCTTTCAGAAGTGGTGTGCCGAGTCTTCATTTATTCACTCTAATTTAAGGTTTCAGGTGCCAGTAGTACATTTTAACATTTTTAGAAGGTCTATAATATATAACTAAACTATTGTTGTATGTAAAGTAAATAAGGTTTTTAAAATGTTTAAGAAGCTTCATTTAAAATTTAATTAAAATGCAGAGCCTCCCGGACCTGCGGCTGCGACCCGGGCAGTGTGAGTGTCGCTGAAAATCAGCCTGTGTGCCACCTTCAGCACACGTGCCATAGGTTGCCTACCCCTGATCTAATCTGACCTCCTGCACAACAGGGCACAGAACTTCACCCAGTAATATTTATAACAAACCTATAACTTCTGTTTGAACAACAGCTGAATTTTTTAGGAACATAGTCTTGATTTAAAGACTGCAAGTAATGGAAAATCCACCAGGTCCCTGGGTAAGATATCCAGTGGTTAATTACCTTCATAGTTCAAAATGTGCATCTTAGTCTAGCTTCAGCTTCTAACCATTCAATGTCATTATGTCCATTTCTGCTAGATTACAGCACTATCTACAATCAGAAATCTCTTCCCCATATAGGTACTTGTAGACCATAAGAACGGCAGCAGCACCCCAGCACCAATGGTGCTGGAACAATTTGTACAGTGGAGGTGCTGAGAGCCACTGACTCAAACTGAACCAAACCCTGTGTATGATGGACACCACTTTCAGCACCTAAAAGTATGAGCTTGTATTTGATTCTGTTAAAATACATGTTTCCCAAATGAGCCCGCTGTACCAAGTGATCCATGTTGGTTTGTATAACTGTCTGGGCTCCATTGTTATTTACTACACCAATTTTTGTGCCATCAGTAAATTTTACCAGCTTTTTAAAAAAAAAATTTCATTCACATCATTGTCAAAGTTATTGAATAGCACTGAGCTGATAAATGATAAATCATAGGTTAATCCGACCCAGGCCATGGCAGCCCATTTAGAACTTTCCCATGACTCACTGGTGCGCTGGGACCCACCCTTTAGGAAACACTGAGTTAACCAGTTTTTAATCCATTTAATATGGACATTACTGATTTTTCATAGTGCTAATTTGCTTTTTAAATCAAAATGTCATGAAGGATTAAATCAAATATGATACGAAGGGGGCACTTTTCTTAGTCATTTCAGTGTCGTTATATCCTTGGTGGACACTTACACTCATGCAGAATGCCTTTCATGTCAAAGGGACTCCACATGGGTGCAATAGACCAGGCATGTGGACCTGATTGCAGGAATGGGATCTCAGTTCTTAGGCTTTGATCCTGCTCTCACTGAAGTCAATGGCAAACACACAGTTGATCCTAATGGTGCAGTACCAGGTCCTTAAATACAGTTGCTGAGCAAAAATGTCTTCATACTGTTATTACTGACAGTTCTAATAAGTTCTGGTATATGTCACTTTGGTATTGATCAACAGCAATTTCCTTGGGGAGACCCACTGAAATGACTTGAAGTGACAGGATGCATATGCTTGATACAACGATAGCATCCAAGGTGTGCGTTTTCCTGAGTGCATGTGGTTCAGCACAGAAGAGGTTGAAGGCATCATTAAAAGGATGAACACAAACCAACAAAGCAAAGAAATGCAAAGTCGGGGCTGAAATGCCGGCTTTACCCCTCAGCACCTCCACTGCAGGCTGCCCTACCTGCAATGTAGCATTTCAGCACCCAGTTTACTGCATATATCTTAGACCCTTGCAATTCCTGTACAAGACAAGGATAGAGAAAGAAGACACCCAGTGAATTAAAGATGGTGTTCCAACTGCACAGGAAGGCTGACAAAGTTTAGGGCCTGATTGAAAAAGCCCATTGAATACAGTGGAAAGACTCGGTCACCCAGTTTTGAGAGATCCTTTTGTCTGGGGCACCTGGCACTGGCCACTGTCAGAAGACAGGATACTGGGCTAGATGGATCTTGGGTCTGATCCACTATGGCCATTCTTATGTTCTTCATTGTTATTGTAACCTGAGATAGCTAACCTGAGTTAAGAACACACTGTTTTTGCAGTGTAAACATACCCACAGACCCCTAAGTGACTTTGGTGCTTTTGAAAATGGGACAGAGGTGCTTTAGAACATCTTACCATTAAACTCTGCCTCAGCATCCGCTTCTCTAAAATGGGATTAATGCTTACTCATCTACCTAATTCACAGAGGTGCTGGAAAGCATTGTCTAGCTATCATTGTTATTTAGAAAGGGCCTGTCATTAATATTAATAAGCAGCTGCCTAAAGTGCACATAATTTACCTTTTCCCCGGCATGCTGTGTACATTCACAAGATTGCCAGGTTTTTTCCATCTTCTTCAGGGGTTCTCAAACTGTGGGTTGGGACTCCAAACTGGGTCATAACTTTGTTTTAATGGGGCTGCCAGGGCTGGGGTTAGACTTGCTGGGGCCTGGGGCCGAATCCCAAACCCCACCACCCGGGGATAGTGGAGCGTGGGTGTGCTCAGGCTTTGGTCCTCCTTCCTTGGGTCGGGTGGTAATTTTCATTGTCAGAAAGGGGTCACGGTGCAATGACGTTTGAGAACTGCTTTAATCTAGCTCCTCAGCTTGTCCCGTTGCTACTTTGGGAGCTGTGCTGGAGAGGGACTGTGTGTGGCCGCTAAGGAGGTAAAGAAATGGGAGGAAGTCAGCAGCATGTGGGGCTCAGGGGGCTTCCAGAAGAGAATTCAGTTCTTACTTGGCTAAGGAGCCCTGCACAGCAAGTGCTGCCTCCTGCCCTGCAGCACCTAACTCATGGAGGACTCAGAGAAGAGCTCTGCTCTGACAGGGCTGAGGTGTCTCAGATGACAGCTGCTGCCCTCCTCTTCCCCAAGGGAGTGCGCGATGCAGCCTTTTCTGCCTCCCAGGCTCCCAGTTTAGGAGACACGAATTAACAACTGATTTCAGAATCGCCTGCCATTGCAGCATAGGGCCACGATAGCACCCCCGCCGTGCTAGGTGCTGCCCACTGCACAGAAGGGCACTATCACTGGGCTGCAGAATACCCGGGGTTTTGTACAGAATTATGAGCGTTACAGTGAGATAAGAGAGGAGGGCAAAAGTGACAGGAAGAAGTGGGGGGCAGAGGGAGAAACAGAGGAGAAGAAAAGAAAACAGGAAAACAAAATCCTTCCCAGTTTCTCCTTTTCCAAGTCCATGCAAACAGAGTGGCTTTCTACTTGCACCTGAAGGTGGGATCGATTCTCTCCTTATGGATTATTCAGAGGCGATTGCTCCAGATAGGCTAGCAACGCACAGCCACTGTCTCCTCTCCTCCCTCCCCCGCCCTTTCTTACAATCGGTGAGGAGCTGACATTTGCCAGGCTGCTCCTGGCGTCACGGTGAGAGCTCGTTAAGGGAAGCACTGACGCGGGGAGAATAAGAGCTGCAGCCTGCAACCTTCTGCTTTAACCAACTCCTGATGAAGCACCGCCTTTGGGGGTTGGGAACCCCCCCCCCTCCTTTGTCTTCTCTGTATTTAAAAAAAATCCAAAGCAGCATCCCCCTGAGCTAGAATTGTTCAGAGTAAGATGCTGAAAAGCCCAGGACAATGGGCTGAATGATGAAGGAGTTATCAGCGTTTCCCCTCCTTTGCTGCCCTTTCCAATGCTGTGTCTGCGTTCATTGGGTCTAGGCTTAATCTTGTAAGTGTATTAAGTGCTGCTCTCGAGCATATGTTGACTCAAGTAGCAGCTAAATCACTGTACTCTCTCTCTCTGGACATCCCCAATCAAATGTGTAGCCAACCTCTAGACAAAGGGATTGAAGACGAAAAATCCAGCCATGGCTAATGTGTTTGTGACTGAAAACATTGCTTGACCTCTGTTTCCAAGATGCACAGGGGCTGCTGTTACTGTAGATAAGGTGGCTGAACAGAAATGTATCAGGTTAACATTTTGACCTGACCAGGAAAAGCAGATAGTGACTGAGTGGAGAACTTCCAGAAAATCATGGATAGTGGGTGGGGAATGGAGGCACAAAGCATAAAGGACAATTGCAAGGGACATACTTTCCAAGCAGCACAATCAAATACATTAATCAAGTTAAACAAAATACCTGAGTGGACTGAAGTGGGAATGGTTCCTGTTACCCCCGCCCACCCAATGCAGTGCCTGATACTGAGAGTGAGTCTAATCCTGAAATTAACCTGACTAATTATTAATAAAAATAATGATACCTGGCATTTCTAAACCACTGCTGGTCCCACAGTGCTTTTTGAACCTAACCTCTGTAATCTTTAAATCTCTGAGGCTAGGGACACGCGCACAGGATTGAATTTACAGACATGAGTAGTCTGACTTCAGTGGGACTCCCAGTGTGAGGAAAGTTAAGCCTGTGTGTGTTTGCAAGCATGGGGCTTTCACAATCTGGGAGTTTGGATTCTCCTAAAGATTTGTAGGCAACATTTGTGGAAGGCCCCAATTCCAAATTCATATAAATAATGGACCATCTTTAGCATGGTGCAAATGATGGTCTTGATCCTGCCAGAGATCTGCCTAAGCACAGAGGGGCATCCCACATGGAGCTCCTGGCAGGATTGTGGTCTTTGCCAAGTAAAGGAAAGCACAGGGATGGAAGACTCTGTAGCAATATAATCTATTGCTATTGCTTTGTGTATGGAATGACCTGCCCTTGTCTCCCACACAGGTATTGAGAGTCTAAAGTAATTCAAAAGCACCATATACCCTACTTCAGAGCACTAGCAACATTCAACTATTATGGTGGTAGATCTTCATGAGTACCACTTCGTTTTGTGGGCAGAGTTGATAATGGATCTTCCAGGCCTCTGACAGTGAGGTGAAGCTATATTCCCACCCTTCCCAAGCCCTCATTGCCTCATCTCATGGCCACTCTATCTGTCCAATGAAGAAAGATGGACTAGCCTTATCTACGCTAGCATTTTGGGGAAGTCTCCCACTGTTGCATGATCACTGGTGCAGCACTACCAGTGACAACAATGATGGGATTGCAAGCGTAGGTGGGCTGCCAATGTTTTAACCATCGTGCCATCAAGCCCTGATCTGAAAAGGTCTAGAAGACTGGTGCCTATGCCCTGTCTATCCTAGCAATGCACTGGAGCCGTGTCGATTCAGTTTATAGGATTTCCTTCCATACGTGTCATTGCTGATCCTTTATCAGCAACAGAATTTGCTGTAGAATGACATGGAATGCTCTCGTCTCCCTGAGCTCCTTTCCTCTTTCCACAACCCTCTTGTGAGGTCCCCACTGATCTAAGATGGCTAAGAGTAAAAAGCCAGGTCCAAGAAATGACCCCTAGGCAGCTGTATGAAAACAATTCATATTACTTTACATTTCTCTGGCTCAGCGAGGGAAAGTCATGACCCCTTCTCCAGCTAAATATCAAATGCCCTTAAATCCCTTTTCGCACTCAACAGAGGAACAGTCTTCCAATCAAGTGACTGCTTCCCCCCTCTCCACCTGTGCCTTGCAGGGGCAGATTATTTTGATGTTCAGATTTTATTCAGAGTCATCATTGTTCCAAAAGGGAGGCTACAGGGGTCTGATTTTCTGTTGTTTCTCAGAAGATCATTTTGCTTAATTTTGGTATTAGGGGGCTGCCAGGTTGTTCTGCAAGTAGTATGAGTAGGGCCTTTTTCAGCTTGGTGACCTTGGGGTGTATTTAAGAGAGATATTCTCATAGGACTGGTGCTTTATAAACAAACAATCTAGGGGGTGGAGTCTGTCTGCTGTAATACTTTAAATTCATCCCTCTCCTCATAAGGCAAAAAATAAGCTTCTCTAAAATGACTAAGGTACAGGAATTTGCCTTTATCTTTTCAGTGAAGGTCATCAGTTTCTTTTCAACTGCTAACAGAAACAGTACTGTATGTACCTAGATTTCCAGGCAACCAATCTTTCATTGCCCGCAGATTAGGAATTATGTTAGATAGCGATAACGAGAGCTTAAAATATTCAAAAAATCTGCCTGTACGATCTGTCTATACTTGAGTCTGCCTTCTTATTGCAGTGAATCAGAGAAGGGAAATTATTTCCAGGGCCTGTAGATTTTAAAGTGGTGGCTTGATCTCTTCAGGAAGTGCTCTCCACCACAAAACCGATGGCAAGAATGAGAAACAATGAGGGTAGAATCTAGTCTAACACTAACATTTAGCGCCCTGTTCTAAAGTCCATGGAAGTCAATAGAAGTCGTTCTTTGACGTCAATGGGCATTTGATCAGGGCCTCTGAGACTTTTTATATAAAAAAAAAAAGATTGGAATAATTATAACATGTCCCATGTTTACTTGTAAGAGCATGTTACATGGGTAAGCAGCTGCACACAATACAATCTCATTTTCGGAACTGCACTACCCAAGATGCCCCAAGAAGCAGACATGAGTCACATGGGACAGCATTTCATACTTGCATTCTTTTTTCAGAGTATTAAGTATCAAAGCCTCATTGGGGGACATATAAACAGTACAGTGAGATGTGGCATCCTCCTTAACCTTGGAACCCAAAGCACTGAGACTGGGAGTAGTGATAAAGTATGAGCTGTCTCATCTGGGTAGATTACAAGCCTTTTGGGGCAGGCATCATTTCCTCCTAAGTATACGTACAGCACCTAGTATTTATGGGGCCAGGATCTGGGTTGGGACCTGTAGGTTCTACCATAATGAAATGGATAAATAAATATATGATAATAATGCCACATTTCTTTTTTACATAGGAAGAAGGTGAAAGGAGTGAGCAACTGGAACCTCAGTGGGGAGGCACCGAGCAGTTGGAGCCTCTGGGTAGGGGATGAGAGAGCTGAAGAAACAGGTACTCCTCTAGATCAGGGTTCTCAACCATGGGGGTATGCAGAGGTCTTCCAGGGGTACATCAACTCATCTGGATATCGGCCTAGTTTTACAACAGGCTATGTAAAAAGCACTAGCGAAGTCAGTACAAACTAAAATTTCATACAGACAATGAGTTGTTTATACTGCTGTATATATACTGTACACTGAAATGTAAGTACAATATTTATATTCCAATCAATTTATTTTATAACTCTATGATAAAAGGAGAAAGTAAGCAATTTGTCGGAAATAGTGTGCTGTGACACTTCTGTATTTTTGTGTCTGATTTTGTAAGCAAGTAGTTTTTAAGTGAGGTGAAACTTCAGGATACACAAGACAAATCAGGCTCATGAAAGGGGCACAGTGGTCTGGAAAGGTTGAGAGCCACTGCTCTAGATAACTTTTAAACTCCATCTACAAACATTAGCTGGCACTGCTAACTGGAAATCCTTTACTGATGTCTTAAGACTGCGCCTAATCTTCATTTTCCTCTATAAACAGAACTAGCCGATCTCCTGGTGCCCCAAACAAAACTAGACCCTGCTGTTCCCATAGGAGATGGATGGGAGATTTTTTGGTGAATCCCTTTTGTTTTTGTGCTCTTCTGTGTAACCCTAAGACCAGCCTTACTTATACTAACATAGCAATAGAACCATGCACATACTCCATACCAAAAATGACAGAAAAGAATAGTCAGTTGCAAAGTGAAGCACTCCAAAGTCAGGAAATGCCTATGTTAAGGCTGTCTGTCCAATCTCATTCCCGGTTATGTAATCTCCCTGTGGAAACTACTGCAAGGGCTTCCATGAAAGAGTGACATTGAGAAAGTATTTCACGTATTTGTAGCTGCCCTTTAATGCAACTTAGCACCTGGCTAAAAAAGGAGGAGCCAGCACCATATGACCATATAGCTCTCTACAGACTACAGTTTGGGAACCATGGAACTTCTTGATCATTTTGTTTATAATTCTTACACTGTATCTTTCTTCTGGTTCACAGTATCTGTATAGTGAGAGAGAGAGAGAGAGAGAGAGAGAGAGAGAGAGAGAGAGAGAGAGAGTGTGGGACGGGGAGAGATGCACCCTTTGCCATGCCTTAGGGCTCAACCCAGGTTGTCCAGCTGTTCGCTCATCTGACTGCTCTGTTTATTCTGCTTTCAGCACAGAGCTCTGGCTGAGACAAGGTCAGATGGAAGCATCAGACCACAGAGCTCCTATCCTGTCGCCTAGCTCCCTCTACTTGGATGGGCAAGAATGAACTTTGGACCATCTCCCTTCCAGTCTGCTGAACACTACTGGGGAGAGAGAAATAGCTCTTGGTGACTCTCTATGGGTGCAAATAGTCCCTACTTGATACATTCCTTTATGGGGAGTGAGGAACCCCTCTGGGAAATGAGGAGAGGGATTTGAGAACTGGAGCTCTGGTCACATTCTCCCAGCAGCTGGTCTGTCTGTGATCCTGGCAATGGGATGTTCCTGGTGTGTCTGTGCTGGGGGCTGATATGGGGCTGATTTTGATGAGTGGCTGTGTGGAAGTTGCTGGTGCGTAGCTGTGTGGCTCCAATACACTGGCAGTACAGCTATGGTGCAGGCACAGGGGTGTCTTCACACAGCTGCTTACAGGTAGGCATGAGGGTGCAGGGCAGAGAGAGAATATAATGGTGGTAGGGGGGTGACATGGAAAGAGAAGAGATGGAGTTTGGAAATGGGGACAGAAATTATGTGGTGGAATTAGCTGGGCCCTCTTCACATATTTGCTTTTGGTCCAATATCAAAATTACCACTCTTTTGAGATTGGACTATTGATTCCAATTCAGCTTTCAGTTTCTCCCTGCCAAGGGTGCTGGAACGATTTTTATAATGGGGTAGCTGAGAGTCATTGAGCCAAACTAAACTCTGTATATAAGGGAACTCACTTCAAGCCAGGTGGTGTGGCAGCACCCCCCAATCCCTAATTCCAGCATGTATGCTCCCTGTACTTGTAATTCCTTTTTCAGTCTTTTGTAGCGTAATGTGCACTCATTTCATAGCAATATCAAAATAATTCAGTAGAACAGCACGTTGATATCCTATAGTGAGAGAGAGAAAAACACTCCGCAGACAAAAGGTTCCTCCTAGAATACAACACTTCACCAGTTTGCAATTACTCCCATTTTCCCTAGCCTTCTGATTATCACGTTGGATTTTGTGTAAACAACATCACACAGTCAGTGCAGGACCAATTCAAACTTCCAGCTTTGTCTGAAACCGTAAAACCTCCTGTAGCTGTTGACATCAATGCAGCTGAACATGTCCAGTTTTAGAAAATCCGGTGTCAGACACAGCTCTGAAAGATTGACTTGTGCCATGAAAGAGGTCATGCTGCCTCCACCCCCAACTAGAAGTCACAGAGTTTCTCCTCTATAGACTTCAATTATCAGCTTGTGTTTGTCCTATGGGCCGTAACATTTAGATCACTGCTTCAAACGTCCTTGGAACAAGGTGGTGATGGGAACTTGAGGAAAGAAAATAAGTTAAGAAAGCATGGTGATGACCATATCTCACCCCAGCAGCTGCCAATGCTATGGAGAAGTTGTGTCACAGGCACAGGACTAGCCTTTCTAAGGCAAACAAGGGTATGTCTACATTACCCACTGGATCGGCAAGTAGTGATCGATCTTTTGGGGATCGATGTATTGTGTCACGTCTAGACACGATACATCGATCCCCAAATGCGTTCCCTGTCGACTCCGGAACTCTACCAGGGCGAGAGGCGGAAGTGGAGTTGACGAGGGAGCGGCGGCCGTTGATCTCGTGCAGTGAGGATGCAGAGTAAGTCAACCTAAGATACATTGACTTCAGCTACGCTATTCTCATAGCTGAAGTTGTGTGTCTTAGATCGATCCCCCCCACTGTAGACCAGGCCCAAGAGGACCATGAGCCACCGGGTGTTACTGCTGTAGTAGTGCTTGTGCAGGGAAGTGATGGGAGCCAGCTTTCCTGACTCTAGTGGCAGCATGTTGATACATGAGAATGAATCATAGAATATCAGGGTTAGAAGGGACCTCAAGAGGTCATCTAGTCCAACCCCCTGCTCAAAGCAGGACCAATCCCCAACTAAATCCCCAAATGGCCTCTTCAAGGATTGAACTCACAACCCTGAGTTTAGCAGACCAATGCTCAAACCACTGAGCTATCCCTGCCCCCCAAGATGCCTCCTCTCAGAAGGAAGAGACCCTCTCCACAGTTTGAGGTGACAAAGATACCCACAGAAAGCAGATCCCCTAATTGAGACCTCACAGTTCAGATAAATCCCGCTTACTGATCATCTCCCTCTTTACACTCCCTCTTTTAGTAGCTCATTTCTTTCTTCCTTCCCAAGCTTGCTGGCCAGGGATGGACCAGCGAAGGATCCTGGGAATGCTGAAAGCCTCCTGGTCTATCTGATAAATGGCCTGTATTTTCACCTGGCCTGACTGAAGAGATCAGTGGCCACTTGAAGGTACGCTATCTCACGAACCTCCATTGATAGTACAGTACTAATTCTATACTACAGGATTTTAGAGGTATGTTTTATGTTACACCTACTAGCTGCTTTCCCTGATACAAACTGACTCTCCCTTCCCCCGCCTATATACAATTACACCAGCCTAAACTAATTTACATGGAATTACTAATGATGAATAGAGCTGGTCAAAATATGGGACAATTTTGTGCCTCCCCATTTTGGGGTATGTGTGTCAAAATTTTGATGAAACAGACAGTCAACATTTTGGATTTGTATATTTTTCTATCAGGTCTAATGATGAATAACTTACACTAGCACTTAAATCTCCTCTGAATTTGGTCCACATTGAAAAATGTAGCATTCAGGTAATTTTCTGTCACTGTTCCATTTACCTGTAACAAACCCTGTGGCTGGAGGGGCCAGACTTTTGGTTGCAGTTCAGCTCCTTTTGTCCTGCTGGAGTGGCACAAAGAGGTTGGAAATCAGACAAATCTGACCAGCTGAGAATTTCCCCAGCTCAGAGGAGCTCTGCCTATGCTCATCTGGCGTATGGGTCCCTAAAGGCCTGTAAACCAGCTGGCATATGTAAGAGCAGTACTTCTGCTGCTCTAATCTATGCTCTAGATCAGGGCAGCACACTTCCACCCTGATATTCAAGAAATTCATTTCAATGCAGGGATTCTTCTATCCTCATAGGACTTTTCTCTCCCTTTTCTTGTGTTACTCTGGAAACAATGGACCCTGGATTTTACTCAGTGTGTTGAGTGGAGCTCTCAGAAGATCCCCCTGAAATCCATCTTCTCCTCTTCCTTACCTAAAATATAAATACTGATTCATGAAAAAAGACTTGCACCCACGCTTAACTTTATGCACTGTGAGTAATCCTACTGATTTCAATGGGACTACTCACAGGCTATGTCTACATTGCAGCTGGGAGCGTGCTTCCCAGCCGCAGCCTGGGTGGATAGACCTGGGCTAGTTCCACTCTCAAGCTAGCACACTAAAAATAGCAGTGTGGGGCAGCTCAAGCTAACAAACCTGCTCAGTCCTCTGGTACCTACATGAGTGGCTAGTCCACGCCACCGCCCACACCCCCATGGCCACACTGCTATTTTTAGAGTGCTGGCTGAAGCAGAGCTAGCATGTGTCTGTCTAAAGGTTAATGTCTCTTTCACCTGAAACACCTGACCAGAGAACCAATCAGGAAACCGGATTTTTTCAACTTTGGGTGGAGGGAATTGTGTGTCTGAGTCTTTTGTGTCTGTCTGCCTGCTGTCTCTAAGCTTTGGAGAAGTAGTTCTATTTTCTAATCTTCTGTTTCTAAGTGTAAGGACAAAGAGATCAGATAGTAAGTTATATGGTTTCTTTTCTTTGGTATTTGCATGAATATAAGTGCTGGAGTGCTTTGATTTGTATTCTTTTTGAATAAGGCTGTTTATTCAATATTCTTTTAAGAAATTGCCCTGTATTGTGTCATCGTAATACAGAGAGAACATTTGTATTTTTTCTTTCTTTTTTATATAAAGCTTTCTTTTAAGACCTGTTGGAGTTTTTCTTTACTTCAGGGAAATTGAGTCTGTACTCACCAGGGAATTGGTGGGAGGAAGAAATCAGGGGAGGTCTGTGTGTGTTGAATTGGCTAGCCTGATTTTGCATTCCCTCTGGGGAATAGGAAAGTCCTTTTTGTTCCAGGATTGGGAACGGAGAGGGGGAATCACTCTGCGTAGTTTCACAGAACTTGTGTCTGTGTATCTCTCCAGGAGCACCTGGAGGGGGGAAGGGAAACAGGATTATTTCCCTTTGTTGTGAGACTCAAGGGATTTGGGTCTTGGGGTCCCCAGGGAAGGTTTTTCAGGGGGACCAGAGTGCCCCAAAACACTCTAATTTTTTGGGTGGTGGCAGCAAGTACCAGGTCCAAGCTAGTAACTAAGCTTGGAGGCTTTCATGCTAACCCCCATATTTTGGACGCTAAGGTCCAAATCTGGGAATAAGGTTATAACAACTACTCACAGGCTATGTCTACATTGCAGCTGGGAGCGTGCTTCCCAGCCGCAGCCTGTGTGGATAGACCTGGGCTAGTTCCACTCTCAAGCTAGCACACTAAAAATAGCAGTGTGGGGCAGCTCAAGCTAACAAACCTGCTCAGTCCTCTGGTACCTACATGAGTGGCTAGTCCACGCCACCGCCCACACCCCCATGGCCACACTGCTATTTTTAGAGTGCTGGCTGAAGCAGAGCTAGCATGTGTCTGTCTACCCATGCTCCCAGATGTCGTGGGGACATACCCAGGGTGTAAGGTCAAGCATGGGCGTAAGTGCTTGCAGATTTGGAGCTGTATTTTTCTCCTAAAGGTGTTTTTAGTATGATTACTGCAGGTTCTTGTTCATCACCCTCCCTTCTTCCTTTTGTTCTAAGCTAGTCCCTCTCTGCCCTTTTGTTATTACTGCTATATGAAGTGTTGTAAAGGCTGGATTATGTTTTATCAGTATTATGTTCTTATATTTTAGAATGTTTTCATCATATTTTGCTTGCATAATACTTGAAGCCTGTTAGCACAGCAGAGGTGGGTTTAAAGCCAAAAAGAGTTTTTAAAACTCTAAATAAGGAAAAAAATGTTTCCCTTTTTCCTCTTTGTAGCCCAAGTACTTTTCATGCTAGTGTGTGCATGTGCATCAGAGTGTAAAGAAAATTGGGGGGAAAAAGAGAGAGAGAGAGAGAGAGAGAGAGATGGTTAACATTGCAGGGAAATGACCCCAAAGTTGTACCCTACTGTTCAGTTCTCAGCTGGCCCTTCTGATGTTGTTTAGTAGCTATTTAAAGCCAATTACTAATCCATTATTAGTTTGTGTGAAGCAGCTTGAGAGACAGAACTGCTTTTTCAATCTGTGAGCTAGATCCCCGTCTAAAACACTGTGACTGTCATCATGAAAACCAGCCACATCTCATGTGTGCACAAATTCAGAGAGTAACAAAAGGATGGGGTGGTTTGTAGAAACAAGTTAGCTTAAGGATATAATACAAGTCTGTGTTTCTTTACATGTGTGTGCATTCCTATACAGCACATGGGCCAAACTCTTCTCTCAAGTACAATACAGGAACTCTGTGGGAGAGTTTAACTGTCTATATTCATCATAACATGAACTTTTATGATCTTAGTTACAAATTAGGATCAAGACTAAAGATCTGCTTGCTTTCACTGAGAAGGCAAATGTGCGAAAATACTTCAGCCATGTCAATTTTCATTTGAAAACAGGACAAACATCACAGTAATAATTAGCAGTGGTCACAGAGGCATCCATTGTTTGTGCCAGTGAACATTTCTTAGTGCAAGT
This sequence comes from Gopherus evgoodei, assembly GCF_007399415.2. NCBI lineage: Eukaryota > Metazoa > Chordata > Testudines > Testudinidae > Gopherus > Gopherus evgoodei. The sequence goes on along the minus strand of NC_044322.1, from coordinate 159,027,764 downwards.
TCTACGGTTTGTAAAGGAAAATAAAATTCTGTAGTGAGTCTGCTTAGAGGACAAAGGTTCAAAAGTTGATTCTTTTATGCTGCAATTTACACAGCTTCTGTGCCACCCCATTATAATGCCCATTGTGTCCTTTAGATAAAGGGCAGTTTAAATCTATGTTACTTTCTGTAATTGCCACACCCTCCTCCCCATCCATAGTTTAAAAAATGTATCCTTCTGTGTTCGGTGAACAACGGGACCTCTCCAAAATGATTGTGTTCTTACAGAAGGTACAATGCAGACTTGGACATTTCCCCTGAGTATTAGTAAGAAACCAATGATTTCCAGAGATTTGTAGATGTCTGCTCTTGCCTTATATGACAATTTCGTATATATCTATATCAAACTAAAAACTTAATTTTTTGAGTGAGCACCATTCTGATTGTAAGAGTGTACTGCCTTCCCTTTTGCCTCCATTTTAGACTGGAATTCCAAGAAGTGTTGGCACAGTTTGAACATTGCACAGTGATCACCGGTCATTAGCAATGTATGATTTTGTCCTGGCACTGCAGTGGGTATGCTAAAGAGGGTGGACAAGCTGCAGGAAACCAGTTTTTCCAGTCTAGACTTCAGATAGGTGGGAATTAAGCAATGGATCACCTGATAGAGAAACAGGTCTGCTTGTAATAGTTCTCTGTCATCAACCAGAACAAGAAGGCAAGACTGGGCAGGAGACGGAGTGGAGGGTCTTGAGACCCTAAAAAGACTGACCAAAACCCAAAGGGCTCTCCAAGTGGCAAGGACTCTGCAGGGAAGGTTTTTGTGTTCAGCTGTTTATTATTTTTGTGTGGATCTGTATTTCTCTTGTGCGCACTCTATGAGTAAAATGTGTGTATTTGTAGAAAATCCTTTGCAGACTCTCAGTCCCTGATGATGGAAACAGTAAACCAAAGGATCCACAGCTTTGGTTCAACTCTGAGAGCTTGTAGCAGCTACTGGAGAAGCTTGGGAGAACTGGCACTAGTCTCAGGACTGGGCAATTTCACCCTGGATGTCCCCACCACCAGGAGGGGTGTCAAACACAAGGTCTGCACATGGAGTGTGCGCCTAGAGGCCCAGAACCAGAGAGACAGTGCCCAATCTCTGCCCAGCCCCAGCAATCCAAGAGCATGTTAATAAGATTTATGGATATCCAATAGGGGGAATGCATCAGGATTGTAACACCTTCCCTGTTGTCTTTGCATTGAGAGAATTGCTGAGGATCTGACCCAATACTCCTCCTTACTTTTTCATTCTCTGAATGCTGCCTAATCATTAGTAAGAATGAGCAAGATTATTTTACCTGATTTTGAACCCAATAAAACATTTTTGCTTTCACCTTCTATCTAGGAGAGCACAGGATAACTTTATTGTTAAAATTCCTGTGTATTAAACACACATTATACATTGTTAACATGTAATAAAAAAAACAACTTCAGTGTAGTTTCACTGCAGCATTAAAGATTTCTTTCACATTGTTTTGTAGTAGATGTGACTGGTAAAGTTAATGTGCATATGGAGGTGGTGAAAAGTCAATGCTATAGTGTCTTTAACAGACTGAGTGAAGCTGTAATTGCTGAGTTAATTTTGTAGTATGAGATCTATTCATGAAGTCTGCATTAATGAGAGTTTGGATTCAGGGACACTAAGTGAATCACATTTATATTTTACATTTTACACTATAATTTCTACTAGTGGGTCAGACTCTGCCACATTTACATAAGTTGAGTAGAACCTTCTCCATGAGTGGTCCCATCAATTTCAATGGAAAAGGAGTTCCAAGATCAACAGCTCCAGCACAGAACACCATGCAGACTCTCCCTGGCCAGGGGACCCCAAGACTTTCATACTCTGGCTCTGGAGACATCAGGGCTTTCAGAGTCAGGGGCTCCAGGTGAGCCCTTCAGGCTTACTGCCTCTGAACTAAGCACCCCAGTGCTTCCAGGGTCTCTGTCTCTGGAAGAGCTTGCCTGGCAGACTGCTGGAGATGAGGACCCAGGGTTTTCAGGGTCCCTTGCTCTGGGACAGCCCACCTGATGTGCTGAAGGGGAGCTGGAAGCGTGGGCTCAGAAGGTCCAAGACTCCCAGCTAAGCCATGATTTCCAGGCTCTTGGCTCCTCTTCAGCCTGCCAGGCCAAATTTCACTTCAAAATGAGCAGAACAAAACTCTCTGATTTTTTTCTAAACAGTTTTTTTTTTCCAGATGCCTGTTTCATGGACAATTTCACATTTTTTTGGTTTTGTTCCAAAGCAGAACGCTCTTATTCCTCCATTAAATGACATTACAGTATCATTCTCTGCCCAGTGCTAATTTAATGTACACACAATGTTCAGTTAGTATTATTAAGTACACTGAAGGTTTTTTTTTATACACATTGTAACTGCAATGTAAGTACAGTGTAGTTAACATACAGAATCTGGTGGAAAATTCTTGTATGAATAAGTATAACCTACAGTGTAACTAATGTTTGTGCATAAGGTTTGGGAATTTGAAGTAGCTTGTTGAATCTTTTAGAACCTTTAAAACAGTTCAAAAACTCCCCTGGTTTGCCCATCCCTACCAAGTATATAAGAAGTTTTAGGGGGCATGTGGGTGATATGGCAAATCAATGCCTGTTACCTTTAGAGAGCTGGATTTACATCTGGCCAAGCTGACAATGTGGTTGTTTTACTTAGGGTATGTCTATATTGCAAGTGAAGGTGTGATTGTAGCATGGATAGGAATACCCATGTTAGCTTTAATCTAGCAAGCATGAGTAATGATAGTAGTGAAGACATGGCTGCATGGGCTTCAGCATGAGCTAGGTACAAGCCTGCTAGGGACCTTGGGTACATAAAATCATAGAAGTGTAGGACTGGAAGGGACCTCAGAAGGTCATCTAGTCCAGTGTCCTGTACTCATGGCAGGACTAAGTAATAACTTAGACCATTCCTGACAGGTGTTTGTCTAACCTGCTCTTAAAAACCTCTGTAGATTCCACAACCTCCCACAGCAATTTATTTTAGTGCTTAACCACCCTGACAGTTAGGAAGTTTTTCCTAATGTCTAACCTAAACCGCCCTTGCTGCAATTTAAGCCCATTGCTTCTTGTCCTATCCTTAGATGTTAGGGAGAACAATTTTTCACCCTCCTCCTTGTAACAACCTTTTACATACTTGAAAACTATGTCCCCTCCTCAGTCTTCTCTTCTCCAGATTAATCAAACCCAATGTTTTCAATCTTCCCTCATAGGTCATGTTTTCTAGACCTTTAATCATTTTTGTTGCTCTTCTCTGGACTTTCATACTTCAGTTACTAGCCCATACTGCTGCACATTCATTGCTACTGTTACCTACATTACAGCTAATGTAGGTCTGCCTACACCCACTAAAATTACACCTTCATTTGTGGTATAGATGTACTCAGAGACTCTTCCTTAGTGTATGTTTGTCCCCATCACAATATCACCACACACACTTGTTCTTTGCACTGGAGAGTCTCAGGGATGGCATGGAGAATTACTGATGATCAGAACTGTTAATACAGTATAGAGTTGTGGAGAAAATCCTGCACAATGCCTATCCATGCCTGAAAGTAGCACGTACTGTCATTTCTTCACTTGATTAAGCACTAAAATATAACAAAACTGTCCCCCGAGGAAACATATATGATAGAAAATGATGTCTGCAATGACCTGTAGTCAGTTATGAGTCAGTAGAGTTGAGATCAAGAGTAAGTCCTATACCAGGAATCATTCAGACCTTTGGAGACAGAATATCCTCCTAGAATGGTGATTCCCTAAGGAACTCCTCTACAACAGTTAGATTTACTGTTACAAGAACAAATAAGTGCAGCAAAGTCTACAAAGGGCTGCTGTAACCTATGCAATATTCAGACATGTTCTGATGACGTTATCAAAACCCTCTGGAAAATGTAAAGGTGTCTTGAGCTGTTTATTTTTTTTCCAGCTAGCTCAACGTTTGTACCCTGGCCATCATGGGATGATTCCTCTCTCTACAGGAAAGATAGTTTACTTTGAGATAGTAGCTGTCATACTCAACACACCAACTTACTTTCAAAACAGTTGGCCCAATTCTGCAAACACTACCACACATAGGGCTTATAGCCATGATGAGGTTCTCTCTGTTGAACATGCTCATAGGGAGTCTGAAGATGTTCAGGAACCACAGGGCTCTTTGGCCACCTGCAGTCATCACATGCTGTGACATCTTCATGTGTAGTAAGAGGCCCCAAAGCATATTGATAGTCCAGGCATCTGATGCATCACCTGCTCCTACAGTGCAACTATCTAGGTTTCACAAATCAGTGCTGGGCATTTCCTCTATCGCTTAAGGGGATTGATCTGACTGGCTCCTGCCTTCTCCGTGTGTCCACAACCAGCCTTCCGCCCTCTCCCCCCAGGGAATGAGGCCATGAGATTTTTGTTTAGTCAGAGCCTGGATAATATTTGATGAAGTTTCCTCTTTTGCATTGCTTGGTATGGGAGAGGATGACTAAGCCCATGCAACCTAGAGACAATGTGGATCAGGCATTGCACTGGGAGAACAGAGACCTGCATTCTCTTCCACACTCTACGACTGCCCTGCTGGGAGGACTTTTGTGAGTCATTTCCCCTCTCTGTGCCTTTGTCAGATACACGGTAGTTCAGACAGAAATTATAGACTTGATGCACATACTGCTGGGTGAATTTATATGGCCTGTGTTATGTAGGAGGTCAGATGAAGCGAGAATGGTCCCTTCTGGACTTAAAAATCTAGGACTACAGGGCCAGATTCTTAGCTGGTGCAAATCAGGGGCATTCCACTTATTGCAACAGAGCTAAGATAATTTACCTCAGCAGAGGATTGGGCCCACAGGCATTTATTTATTTATTTTTAAATTAAAGTAGCAATTCAACCCAGCCTCAACCTTAAATAAAATCCAAGTTTCCTGCTAAAGGCCTTGTGTAGTGGGGCTTCCCAGACTAGGAAGGACCAAGCTTTGCTCAGAAAGAGCATAGGCGTTTCCTGTTTCTGTAACTTGGCTTGGAGCTGGCCTATGGGTGTCAACTTTGCCTGATGTCACTTGTGTTCTGAAATAAGGGTCTTTCAGTAAAATCCCGTGTGGTGGATCTTTGAACGCCACCTGGACAGCAGCACGATAATAGGACCGAAGAGACTTCATTGGTACCTGACTACAAAGTACTTTATACTTTAAGAGCAAGATTGTAGCATTTGCCACAAACCTGAAGCAGTGGGCGGTACGGGGTTGCCCTGCCCCAGGAGAAGGGAGGTAGAAACCATGCCTCAGGTAGGCACACGCTTCCCGGCACTGCTTTGTGCACATGGCAAGCACCAGTATTTGGGCTGATGCAGAATGCCTTCTTTGGCAGTCCAGCCATACTCCACAGGCTGGGGCAGAGGGACTGCAGGGCCAAGTCCCCATCTCCTGCCCACCTCTTCCAGCAACATTGGTACTTGAGAGGAGCTGGGGTGAGCTGTCCATGCACTCCCCAGCACACAGGGAGTGCAGGGTTACTATTACTGCTACTGTTGAGCAGCCGTGCAAGCTTGAGGCAGCTTCTTACCGTTCCCACCACTGCCAGTCAAAGCCAGCTCACAATCTGGCCCTAACAACAATGGTTATTTACATAATAATGTTAAGAAAATACATACATCACATCACCTGTGTAACAAAGGGCCTGATTCTGCACTCTTGATACTGGCCAAACTCCCCACTGATTTCACTGGGTAATTCCCCTGAGCAAGAGTGCAGGTCAGGCCTGGCCCAGAGCTACTGCTAACTACAAAATGACTTTATTATGCAACACTAATGGGACAGTTTATTGGAAACCTAAAACTTGCCTTGTTAACTATGATCACATTATTGGATTTCAGTTATGCTTTGCTGAAAATCAGAATTTGTTGCAAGAATTCCAGTATCACTTAGATTTTCTGAAAGAAAATGGCTGAGTGATGATCAGAAATCCATGAATGACAGGCGTGACAGCTTTTGACTTAAAACACTTACAAAAATTATCAGTGGGATCCCTTTTAACAGCACTCTGATCCTTCTAAGGACTGTACTGCTAGTCCTACAGTGTCCATACAACGAGAACTGAAAAGAACATACAATGTTCTTAGGAAATCATCTGGTTAGGTTACGTCTGTGCTTCCAGAGTATTGCGAACCTTTAGGAAGAGGCTGTTCTGGACAGATAAATACTAGCAAAAAGATTCCAATTACGGTCTGTCTGCTTCATTTTTATTTTTACAAAGGCATACACAAAACCTGTGACCAGGCTGCAAGTAGTTCTCCTTTTAAAAAGAAATCTGGCATTCATGTCTAGTTTTTCTCCAGGTCTATTTAAATCCACTGCCTCAGCAGCAGCTCCTTCAGGAGCTAAGACTTGGCTGATGAGAGTTAAGTCACTTCTGGCCCTCAGCAGGTGTCTGTGTAATTTTCTCCTGCCAGTTACGTCAGTAAGGCCCCACAAAGGCACTGTTCTTGAATCATTCAGGCTACATTAGCAATGTGGGTTTTAAAAAAAACCTTTATCTTGCAGTTCATTGCAATGAGCAAGTGCTGGCTGATAAAACCCAATAATACACTGAAAAATAGGACAATGCTGTTACTGAAAAATGGAACATTTTTGAATAGAACTGATTGGGGTGGCAAAATGGAAATTGAAACAAAGAAGAAAACCCCAGTCTGGAGGCACTGTCGCATCTCTTACAGTGATTGTTATTTGTTTGAAAAGGAAGGATGCATTTTTCCAGTTCATTGAGGCAGAAAGATAGGACAGAAACATTTATTTTGGTTTATTATTTAGCAGCCAAATAGTTTGCAGCAATGGATTTTGCAAGACTGATTTGTGAGAAGTCCCAGAGCTCATCATTTACAGATGGTGCAAGAGCTTTGCGGGGCACAGACATGGGAACTTTGTCCATGTTTTTAGGGTTATGCTTGTTTTATTTAGATAAAAAGGGAAACGGGGATTTAAACAGGGGAGGCAGAGTGGTCTACACCATGAGAGTGGAACTCTGGAGGCCTGGGCTCTATTCCCAGCTCTGCTACTGGACTACTGCATGAGCCTGGGCAAGTCACCTTGCCTCGGTTTCCCCATAAGTAAAATGGGGATAGTAATACTGAAATCCTTTGCAAAGTGCTTTGAGATCTACTGGTGAAAAGCACTTGTAAGACATAGGTATTATTTTATTGTAAATGTCCTGATCTGTTCCAGCAAACTATAAAGTAATTAATTGTTCCATTTTCTTTCATTGTTGATCACCTTCCCCATCACACACAACCATCTGTCTCCCAGTCAAAAGCCCCCATCACAGGGAGGATGAAGCTAGGACTCCGCTCAGGCACATCTGTGGTGGTCTCTAATGTGGTATTTCCCATTGAATTCCTGTCATTGCCAAGCCATGTGCATGAGATGTGGATATGAAGTACCCAGGACTCCAAACAATCCACTGAGAAGGGCTGCACTGGGGCCCAGCAGAGATTTATTTAGAGCCATTTCTATAGAGCTCATCAACATCTTATCTGGATACCAGATCCAGCTGAGCTCCAAGTTTAAGACAAGGGGAATGTTGCAATGGGCAGGGCAAGAAAGAGTCACGGTCCTAAGGCTGCAGGGCTAGTAGAGTAGGGGAAAGGGGAGAGCAGACATGCCCACAAGTGACCAGTGCTCTCAACCTGACCCAACTTCTCTATTAGCAAAAGTGTTACTCGTCCACCAACTCCAAGTGGCACACCCTTCCAATCAGAATCCCTCTCCCTGCTGTCCCAACTCTTACTTCTCTCACAAGCCTCAGACGATCCACCTCACTTCTCAAAATCCTCCCCTGGGCACTCTCATGAGAAGAGGGTGGTGGATTGAGAAGCACTTCACTGCCAGAGTCTCCTGCGCTCCCTAGTGACAAACATTCCAAAGCTCCTGCTAGCTGTCAAAGCACCCCCACTTTGAGCCACACTCAGGAGCCACACTCCGTTCCCCTAGCCCTCTCACTTCCATGCAAACACTGAAGAATTCATTGCTCCTAGTGTTCTAGCAACAAAAACTAGGTCCCTTTAAGTTTGAACAATAGTTTCTGAAATTTCTCATTTCTGATTCTGTGAACCCCTCAAATTCTACAAAGCTTCCCATCCAGGATGTTTCAGATACTTGTTTTTTAAGGGGGGAGGGTAACAGCACAATCAGAACACTAGGTAGAGAGAGTTGCCATGTACCCAGCTGTAGTTCCATGTAAAGTCCAATTTGATTTAGTAGACTTATACTGTTTGATTCTGTGCCACTGCTGGCCATCTGATTCTGAGCTTGGTAATAAACCTGACTGTAGCTAGAAATAATTGACTGCACTGGATTTTCTCAGTGCATCAAGTAACTATAGACACTCCCTGCCAATTAGGGCAAGGGCACACCAGGCAAGAGATTTTAAGTGATGTTCGGCCAATAGTGGTTGGAAGACATAGGTTATTCTGCAGGAATGCCTTCAACAAGAGCTCAATGCAACATCTTGAGTGCTCGTGTTTTGCACAATGGATACCATAATCGCTAGGGAATGGCATTTCAAAAATAATCAGTCACATTCTCTAGTTCTCATTGAAACAGATGTAAAAGTTAATATCTGTGAACCCCACGCTCAGAGCTGCCTTCTGAATGATGTCACTCCCATTTAAAGTCTTTAGGAGCTGGGGGCTCTGAACCCCTTGCAGAATTGAACCTCATATTAGGAAGATTGATTCAAAATATACCTTACATTATGGTGCTGAGGATACATTATCTGAATGAAAGTTCTCCTTTTGGGTTATTTAAGAAAGACTGTTGGTGAGGCTGTACAGTGTTAAGACCCTTCTATCATATTTTAGCTTTGCTGCTTTATGCAAGTGACAGCTAGGCTGTGGTATGTGTCAGAACTGCAGGGAAAGAAAACAGTGTGGGAGGGGATTGGAAGGAATGGAAAGAAGTGAAACAAAGCAGAAGAAAAGGAACTTCATGCTAGAAAGGTTAAGAAATATTTGCTGTCTCCATTACATCCTACATCTTAGCCTCTCTGCACGCTCCCAATATATTCACATACCGAACAGTCACACACCAGACCCAACTGCTATTCTCAGGGCGGGATGTTTACTAGAGCTACTCATTCAGACTTAAGAGCAATAGAATAAGTCGGGGTCCTCAACGTGGTGCCTGCGGGCGCCATGGCATCCGCGGGCGCATCTAAATGCGCCCGTGTCCTGGCCAGCAGTGGCGCATCCGCTGAAATGCTGCAGAAATTCGGTGGCATTTCGGCGGCAATGCCTCTTGATGCTGCAGCTTGCTGCTGACAAACGACATCATCAAGAGGCATCGCCACCAAAATGCAACAGAAATTTGGCGGCTTTTCAGTGGATGCTCCACCGCCGCCACAGTCCTTCATCTGGTGCCCGCCAGACGAAAAGGTTGGGGACCACTGGAGTAAATAAACAGCTTGATCTGCAACTGTGAAGCTAGGTCTGTACAAACAGCTGCACAACAGACCCATAATTTCAAAACCTATTGCACAAAACAGAGCCAAAAATGGGAATTTAAAAGAATTATTTTCTTCTCCATTTCACCTTTGTGTCCCACTCCTCCCCCTTGCGCTTCCTGCCCATCAAAAGGACCGTCACCTTCTCCCCACTCCACAGAGTAGCCAGGACTTCAATCTGCAGCTGTCGGTGCCACTCCACTCATTAGCCAGCAGAGTGTGTTACAAAACTAGAATAACCTCTGCAATTATGCTCAGACTTTGCTAAACTAGGGAGTAAGCGTTGCACAGATTAGCAGTTCCGTACCTAATGAGCTCTACTGAGTGAGTTCCAGGAGTCATGCAGCCTTATTTGTCTTTATAGATGTAAGCAGAGTCAGGATGAGCTCTACCCTGACATCTGGTGGTGAATTATGGGAAGTGTGGAAAGAATTTCAGGAATTGTGAAGTCTCAGATATTTGCATGGGCACGGCCAGCATAGCCCAAGGCAGCCTGGGATGGTTATTTTGACAGCTCTGGGATCCCCAGTTTCTTTGTTATTGGGGCAGGATAAATAAAGTGTTGCCACCTGATTATGTGAATGAGGAACTACGAGACTGCTTTATGACAGAGATGTCTCAATATAAATTAAGTGACACTTGCTAGACAAGGTATAGGGGTTCCAAAACCCAGTGAAGGGAAAGAGGTTGGGGATTGGTGTGTGTACCTGATGGTATGGGCCCCCTTTGAGGGTCTGGGACACCAATTGCACATCCTCCTCTCTCCACTGTAAAAGAGTAGAGCTAATTTTGATTCCATTAGGAGTCCATCTAGAGACTACTGAGCTGAATTCATGTTGGGCCAATGGTGCACAAGCACCAGGGCTCCCCTACTAAGAGCTGAAATCACTGAAAGAGCTGAGCTGAGGTCACTGAGTGCTGTGTTAACTAGCAGGGGAGCATGAAGACCTATTGTTAAGCAGCTGGCAGAGCGGAGCATTTTGCAGCATGTTGGAGCAGCCCCTGGAACAGTGAGTGGAGTGAAGCGTTTTGCAGGGATGACTGGAGGAGTGGCACAGCTGGTGTAGTGGAGCTGATCGTGGTGAAGGCTGCAGCAGAACTCCGCCGAGAGGCAGAGCAATTGGCCCTGGCCCACGTAAGGTGCCCCTTAACACCTTGTGTGGACTCCCCCCCTCCATTTCCACCCAGGCTGGGGGGGTAAAACTCTGCAGATAAACTTTTGAATTCTGGGGTGGCACTGACCAGAGACTTTCGGGTTGTTGGACTTTGGGGTGATTGGGCTTAAGACCCTAAGGGGGAAAGGACATTGCCAAAAGTACTTGGAGGTGGGTTTTGGCTTATGGTTTGTGTTATAATACTGTTTGTGGTGTTTCTCCAATGGGATGCCGCATTGTTTCCTTCCTTTATTAAAAGAATTTTGCTACACTCAGAGTCCGTGCTTGCGAGAGGGGAAGTATTGCCTCCTAGAGGCACCCAGGGGGGTGTGGTATGTAAGTGTCCCAGGTCACTGGCTGGGGGCTCGAGCCGATTATGCATTGTGTTATTGAAACGGAACCCCTGGATACTGAACCCGGCCCTTGTTGCTGCCAACTCAGAGGGGCAGAAGGGTTACATAAGAGTGATGCCTACAGATAGTCCGCTCCTCTTCTGTGTGCTAAAATGTCCACCAGGAGAATAAATAAGGTGAACTCACACGGATCTCTGATTGCATTCTGTACTGGATACACACAGAAAATGCCACACCAGAACAGACCTACATAGTCTTGTATCCATCCTCTAACAATAGCCAGTCCCAAGAACATCAGAAGAAGGTACAAAACCCCATCATGATGTGATATCAGAGGTATGTAATACACCTGCTTTTGGGAAGCATTAGGCTACCTAGCCTGTGCCATTCTATAACAGATTACAGGTGTAACAGCCCATGTGATTTACCAAAGTCAAAAAGCATATGACACATGCCTCTCCCTTCACTGACATGCACATGGCAAAATGCCACAATGCACTGCACCCAAGTACTTTTCCTGTTTCACTGTATAATCGAGTGTTTTAATCCATTCTAATTATCCAGTGTTGAAAACCTAGGGCACTAAATTGCTTTTGTGGTAATGTCTGTGCAAGCCTCTTACAGCCCTAAGTACACAATACTGTGAAACCTTTAATATTATGCCGCAACAGGCAGCTTCCTCATTACATACTGTCAGCCCATATTTTGATGTGACATTTTTGCTAAATACTGTCAGGAATAATTCACTGTGGAACACTCTTTCCAATTTATTTGTTGGGTGTGTGGTCTTTTAGCACATACATAAAGGTATTCCCTGTTAGGAAGATAATCAGGTTAGAAACAAAGCACTTCTTACATCCTTCAGAACCAGTACACTGCTCCTAGAATTAATAATTAGCACTTAAACCTAGCCCCAGTAAAGTAAGATTAATATTGAGCAGGCGTTTCTTGTTAGTGAAAGGACTAGTTCTGAGGGAATAATGGATTGTTTGGCTTGGGAAACTGAAAAATCTGAAAAAAAAATTGTTCAGTTCAAACTGAAATTGAGGTTTGACTTGTTTTTTTTCACAAAAAAAACAAAAACAAAAAACAAAACAAAAGAAGTGTTGAGTCAAAGAAAACATTTTGCTTGATTAAAAATTATATGTTTTTTGTTTCATTTCAGATTGGTTTTTGGATGTTTTTCTACTGTTTTTTAAATTAACACATTTCAAATAAAGCTGTTTTAAAATTAAAAGTCAAAATGTTTCATTCTGAAATTGTCAAAATACATTTTTTTCTTCAAACTGTTCATGTTTTCATTTTTAAATATTGAAACAAATGTCCATTTTCCCCAGTTTTTTTTAGCTGAAAATATTTGCCAGATTTGACCAGAATTTGCAAATAGTTTCAGTGTCCTGAAAAATGCATTTGTTAGTGAATTTACTATTCACTGAATTTACTATTCACTAAAAATCTCTTACTCCACTCTAGAAAGTATCTCATCTGGTAGCAGTTTGTCAACCCCTATGATGCAGAGGGCTCCACCAAAATTTTCAGCCTAAGGAAAGCTCTTCCCCATTCCCCATGAAATGTCTGTAACTAACGCTTATAACTGTTTGGATACAAAACAAATTGATTTTGTCTTTGAGTCTGTGTGACTGGAGTTTGTTTATTTTCTCTGCCATAGTGTTAGAAATTATCATCAAGATTGACCATCTAGTCTCTCTGTCTGAGTATTTACACTGATCTCATCACAGCTATCAGAGAATCTAGTATTTAGATCATAGAATATCAGGGTTGGAAGGGACCTCAGGAGGTCATCCAGTCCAACCCCCTGCTCAAAGCAGGATCAGTCTCCTACTAAATCATCTCAGCCAGGGCTTTGTCAAGCCTGACCTTAAAAACCTCTAAGGAAGGAGATTCCACCACCTCCCTAGGAAACCCAGTCCAGTGCTTCACCACCCTTCTAGTGAAAAAGTTTTTCCTAATATCCAACCTAAACCTCCCCCACTGCAACTTGAGATCATTACTCCTTGTTCTGTCATCTGGTACCACTGAGAACAGTCTAGATCCATCCTCTTTGGAACCTCTTTTCAGGTAGTTCAAAGTAGCTATCAAATCCCCCCTCATTCTTCTCTTCTGCAGACTAAATAATCCCAGTTCCCTCAGCCTCTCCTCATAAATCATATGCTTCAGCCCCCTAACCATTTTTGTTGCCCTCCGCTGGACTTTTTCCAATTTTTCCATATCCTTCTTGTAGTGTGGGGCCCAAAACTGGACACAGTACTCCAGATGAGGCCTCACCAATGCTGAATAGAGAGGAATGATCACGTCCCTCAATCTGCTGGCAATGCTTCTACTTATACAGCCTGAAATGCTGTTAGCCTTCTTGGCAACAAGGGCACACTGTTAACTCATATCTGGCTTCTCGTCCACTGTAATCCCTAGGTCCTTTTCTGCAGAACTGCTGCCTAGCCATTCGGTCCCTAGTCTGTAGCAGTCCATGAGATTCTTCTGTCCTAAGTATAGGACTCTGCACTTGTCCCTGTTGAACCTCATCAGACTTCTTTTGGCCCAATCCTCTAATTTGTCTAGGTCCCTCTGTATCCTATCCCTGCCCTCCAGCATATCTACCATTCTTTCCAGTTTAGTGTCATCTGCAAACTTGCTGAGGGTGCAATCCACACTATTCTCCAGATCATTAATGAAGATATTGAACAAAACCAGCCCCAGGACTGACCCTTGGGACATTAGCTTTTTCCACATCCTCTGTCATTAATTTGCCTTCTCCAATCAGTAAGGGGCCCACACTTTCCCTGACCATTTTCTGGTTGCTAACATACCTGTAGAAATTCTTCTTGTTACTCTTAACATCCCTTGCTAGCTGCAGTTCCAAGCGTGATTTGGCCTTCCTGATTTCACTCTTGCATGCCTGAGCAATATTTTTATACTCCTCCCTGGATATTTGTCCAATCTTCCACTTCTTGTAAGCTTCTTTTTTGTGTTTAAGATCAGCAAGGATTTCATTGTTAAGCCAAGCTGGTCACCTGCCATATTTACTATTCTTTCTACACATCGGGAAGGTTTTTTCCTGCAACCTCAATAAGGATTCTTTAAAATACAGCCAGATCTCCTGGACTCCTTTGCCCCTCATGCCATTCTCCCAGGATATCCTGCCCTGAGGGAGTCAAAGTCTGCTTTTCTGAAGTCCAGGGTCTGTATTCTGCTACTCTCCTTTCTTCCTTGTGTCAGGATGTTGAACTTGACCATCTCATGATCTGTATCTGGATGTGAACTTTCCCAAAAATCAGGCTGAAGTTGAGATTTTATGTTCTAGTTTGGTCCTATCTCTAATAAAATAATAAATTAACAACATGGGATTTTTGTATCAGTAGCACTCACAGCCACATATACAGTCCATACCATTGGCAGGGTCAGAGCTGGCTCCATAGCGGGGTAAGGTTCTGCAGGGTTGGGACTAGATCCTGGTTCGGAGAGACAGCCAATGTCTCCATGCCACTGTCTACCCAGGAGCCACGGGAGAGCTGCATGCATTACCACATAGACTGTGTGGAGACAAATACCACAGAGAGTGACACCTCAGAAGGCTGGACTGACAGCTTACCTCATGATCCCTGGTTGGTCCAGGCACTCTATTTAAGCCCAGGAGGAGACATTCCAGAAGTGCCCTCACTATCCACGGTGACAGATGCATTTTGGCTCACACTCTGGCCCCTGACCCCGGCTTCCACCCTTGAACTCTAACTCCGGGCCCAACCCTTGGCTTCAGTATTTAGACTCTGGCTTTGCCTGGTGACTTCGATACTGGGACTCTGACTCCACCTTTTGATCCCTGTTTTTTGTACTTGGGCTCTGACTCCGGCTTTAGCACTTGAACTCTGGCTACAGATCCTGGCTTTGCCCTTTGAATTCTGACTCTGTTCCTGGGGTCCTGAACTCAGGCTGCCATGGCCAGGCTCCAGCCTCATTTCTGACATCCAGCCTAGGCCCCGGGACTCTGGCACCAACCCTGACCACCCAAGCCCTGGCTGTGACATGGCAGAAGTGAGGAGGAGCAGTGCTGGCAGTCCTACTGCCCATTCAGGTTTGACTCAATGGCCTCTCCATCATGGTGGAGGAAGGGTCTGGGGCCAAAATTGAGTGAGTGGCATTGAAACCTGGTGCACGGTGGGGTGGGAGGTTTTCAGCACTGTTCAGGTTTGGTCCCATGATGCCTCTGTCATGACCTGCGCATAGGGTTACCACCTGGCCAGTATTAGACTGGTCTGGCCAGTTTTTGTATGGATTTGCCAGTTTCCAGAAAAATAATTTAATTTCAATTTTTTTTGGACGTGGGTCTAAAGAGTTGCATCATTGTCACAATACACTGGGATATCTAATGTTAAAAGTTTCTGTGTCCAAGTAAGGATGCTGCAGTGTTCCCACTTCTGCAGTTTAAACTATAATAGAGATAACAGATCAAAACTGTTGAAAATATAGCAGCTGTCTGCCCCGCAGCACACAATCACACTGCATGTGTTTGTGAGAGAGGATTTGAGTCACTACAAATGACTGCTGAAGGGAAGGGTGTTGCCAAGTTGCCTTGTGGTTGGAGTTGCAGCAGGCTTGCCTTGTAGAAGGGTTTGTCAGATTTTTTGGTAACCCTGATAGTAACCCTGCCTGAGCACTGCATGCCAGTTCACAAGGCCACTTACTCAATTTTGTTTGACCCCCACATCATGACGTAGAGGCTATGCCTGAATGGACACGGGTTGGCCAGCAGTGCTACTCCTCACTGCTGCCATGGGGCTGGCTCCTGCACCAGGGATCTCCACGGGGGCCTGTCTGGCCTCACCCCACTTCCAGCCGCCCATGTCCCCTCTGCTTTGCCTGCAGGACTCACTCAGCAACAGCTTAAAGACCTGCAAGAGGTGCGGGGAGCTATGGTGAGTGATTGCATGGGTCAGCTGGCCAGGTGAAGGGCGGCAGGGAGCCCGAAGTGGGAGAGGCAGACATGAGGGGGTTTTGCCTAGGGCCTCGTGATGGGTTTTGGTGGCTGACTCCATTTTGTTTCCTTGCTCCAAGTGGGAGTTTTGTTGGTGAAGAAACTTTGGGCAGGAAACCCTGTGTACCATGTGAAAAATTTCTGGGGGCACCCTCCCCGTTGTACATTTTAGTAAGTAATGTAGTTGGTACACATGCTCATTAGCTAATTCCTACTGCCCTTGTGTAGCTGTGGCATTTTTGGGGGGAGGGGGGTGGGAGGAAAGGAGGAGAACAATTTTCATCCCTGGGTACATTATCTGTATCTTGAAGAACTTTCATGCTGTTACTGACATTCGGTTAAGTAAAGCTTTTCTCTTATTGCCTCACTCATTTGTCCCTTATTTCTGATGTAAATACTAGTAGTGCCTTTTCTGTGTCGTTTGACCTTTGATTCACACATAATGAAGCTTTGCAAGGAGCCAGACCTGGCTGGTTAGCCAGGGTCATGATCTGGGTCACTGCACTTTTGGGAAAAGTTTTGCCCCAAAACCAGATAATTGCAGCAAAACACAGAATGTTTCTGTTTCGACACGTTTCTCAGTCACCCAGTATGTTTTGTATGGGCGGCCATTAGATGTGCTGTTCCATGTGCTGTGAACAGGGCTGCTCTGCAGCCTTTCCAGTTGCCCTTTTTAATAAGTATTAATTCAATTTTCAGCTTTGCTCTTTGATGCCTACTCCTGAGCTGCTCCATATTAGAGTCTGCTGATGTCAGAAGCCTGCTAACTTGCAAACTGGTCTGAGATGACAGGAACAGCTGCAGTACCTACAGTTTCCAGGATCCGCTCTCTGATCACGCAGTGCGTGCACCTCCTGGTTTGATGGAGACTAGAACATTCCCTCATCTCTCAAGAGAGGTTTCCCACACTGAAATCAAGGGAGGCATGTTACACATGTGTATTATGAATGTATATACACCACTACCTCAATATAACACCACTCGATATAATACAAATTTGGATATAACGTGGTAAAGCAGTGCACGGGGAGGGGCAGAGCTGCACATTCCAGTGGATCAAAGCAAGTTCAGTATAACACGGTTTCATCTATAATGCGGTAAGATCTTTTGGCTCCCAAGGGCAGCGTTCTATCGAGGTAGAGGTGTGTTCGTGCATGTGATTTTTAAATTTTGTGTCTGTCACGTGAGACCTGATTATCTGTCTTGCCTAGAGTAGACGACTAACAAGCTTGATTCCTCTACAAGATTAAAAAACCCTATCTCATGCAGAAACATCCTGACACCTGCCATAATCAGCATAGGGCTTTTGAATAATAAATAAGAACAGTACATTCCTCAGAATTTTTGCTGAACTATTTTTATTCTGGTCCTAGGTATTGCAGCTCCAGAAGATTAGGGCTGAGCATACCTTCCAGATGCTCAATATCTAGCACACAGTGGGCTTGATCAAACCACACTGAAGTCAATGGGAAACTTTCAATTGACTTCAATGGAGACTGGAGCAAGCCCTTTAGGAGCAGTCCCCGTACTCAGGTGGGCCAATCCTAACAGGAAGAGGCAATACAGACTAAGGAAGCTTAAATCCAGATGCTTATTATCTATTCACTGCACCCAAACATCATCTGTATACAAGAACAAAACAAATGCAAGAAGCCCCTGGGAACTGAAACCAATGTTGATGGACACTAGTTCTAAGATCAACAGGCATCAGACCATCCCAGCCATCATTGCTGATGAGGCTCCAGATCAAGACTGGATCACTGAGAATTGCTTGGCTGACACTGCAAACCTTGTGTTGGCTCCCGTTGGCTCTCCCTGCCCCCCACCCCTTGCCCGAGCTTATTCAACATACCACAAGGCAGGCGTGGACCAGAGCAGAGTAGCATTCATATTGTCATTCCAAATCACTGTGGAAGTGGCACCCCAGGAAATACCAAATCCTTCAAACTATTCCATTTTGCACATGAAACCAGAGCCAGAGCTAAAGCCAACATGGACTTTCTACTCATCTATAGATGCAGAAGACCGCAGTTTCATAAAGGAGCTGTCTGAGATGCTATCAGCAATAGCGGTGATACCCCTGAGACTCATCTTCCCAGCCATGTTGACAAGGCCTCAGATGTAAAACACCTGAACACATTTCCTCTTTCTCCATGTTAGGACTCTCTCGTGTCATCTCCAGTCCAACCTACATAGCCAGCCACATCTTCAGCCTGCTCTTCACACTAAATGTCATCACAGAGAACATCACACAGTATGGCCCTATCTTAAACAACCTCCTCATTCTGTCAGCAGTCTGAGCTCTCCCCCCATTCAGACAACAGGAAGGCTCATGGACCTCACTACATGCTAAAACATGCTTCAGGACAGAAGCAGCCTCCCAACAGGCTGAGGAGTTGCATCACTAATAAGTCATTATGTCCACATGCACTAGTTACTACCACTGACACCTTGGATCTCAGACAACCCCCTCCTCGCTGTTGCCCACACATATCCCAGTGGTCCTTCCTTGGGATAGATGAAGAGAGAAGGGAACTTGAGTGCCAATGACAAAAAAATTGGTTTGAAGCATACAGATTAAAACAGGAAGAATTTCTACAGGCCTCTGGTGAAGCTGTAGGATACTCCAATCATGGCAGAATCCAGCACCACTTGATACGAGGAGATTTAAACCTTCTTCACTAGAAGAGGCCACCCACATGCAGGAAAGGGGCTCCAGATAATCTCTTCAAGGCTGGGGGCAGGAAAGGGGCATGGTACATCCTTCTCCCACCTACCATTTCCCTCCCTACCCAGGCCCAGCTACTCTTTGCCCCAGGCCACCTACAGCTGCTATACAGAGCCCAGTCCTTCAGACCATGGAGCCACAAGAAGGGATGACATTCCAATGAAGATGACTCCTCACTTCTGCATGGGTCCTGTAGCATGATCTGGTTCTTGATCCTATGCTCCTTACTCAGGCAACTGAGTCTCAATGGAAGTTTTGCCTAATTAAGGAGTGAAGTAGGGCCAAACCTCTCATAATCTTTTTTTTTTTTAAAGACTCTGCTTTGTGTTTTCAAGAGTACCAGACCTTAACATTTACAACAAGGGGGCAAGAGAAATGAAATGTGAAAAGAGAAATCTCTACCAAACTTCTGCAGATTGTGGAGGAATATCACTGCTGAGGGAGGGAAAAAATCTATCAAGAAGCCATGGTAAGTTCTTTTTCATGCCAGCCACTTTCCCCAAAACAATTTTTTTCATATTGGCGTATTCATAATTATGCAAATTACTCACTTGTTTGTTCACTTAGATATATGGCATTTATTCTCTTTATTCACAGTTCTCCAGAGATTCCAGCCTTACCACTAGCCTTTTCCATTCTTTTGTATCTGACGTATGATGACTCATCAGGGGACACAGTTTAAATGTACAGAGACAGAATTTGAACTACAATGCTATTTCCCCACCCTTCCATGTGTTCAAAGACTGGTCTGTGCAGTTGTTCTTCCTCCCTACCTCCACCTTCCCAAAATAAGGTGAGAAGGCAGGGACTGGATGGCACGGGAGAGTGGCCACTGGCTATACAGTCTTTCACTTATAAGCTACTAACTCAACTTCACCTCAGCTAGGGTTAAGTGAAATTCATTACAATCTGATAGCTATTTATCAGTCTATAAAAAACAAGTTGATGTTCTCAATAGAGTTTCTTAGGATACCGGTGTGTGCACACGACAAAACAAACCACCTGAAATAACATTAATATACACCCTCTTTGGAAGTCTCAGAGGACTAAGAGGTGTCTATCCTAAGAACAAAGGGTGTTTCTGCAACCTAATAGCTAATATTATATGCTATAGTGTACAGATATAACTATATGGGAAAAGTGTAGATAGGACAAGTTGTAGTTTTTAACCTTGATATAGCAGGTTGCCTACAGTTCATCTGAACTAGCAAAATTGAGGTAGAACAAGTGCATCCTTTGCTCATCTGTGTTAGGATTTTACAATGTGTTAGCTATCACACATCTTTCTTCTAGCATAAGCCTACTCTAAACAGTCATGGAGAGTCAGTGATGCTCTCCTCCGTAGGGGCCATCACTCTTGCCCAGAGAGCAGTACAAATGGAAGAATAATGTAGGAAAACTCGCACTGTCACTTGACCTGTTCTGTGGGTAAACAGAGGATTCCAAAGGTGGGGTTCCAAAAAGAACCAGATAAGTTCATGGAGGATAGGTCCACCAATGGCTATTAGCCAGGGTGGGCAGGGATGGTGTCCCTACCCTCTGTTTGCCAGAAGCTGGGAATGGGTGACTGGGAACAGATCATAGATGCCAACTTCTCATGGTGCGGTGGTTGCTCGACCCCCCCCGACTCCTCTCTGCCCAGCCCCCTCCTGTCCCTGACCCACTCCCATTCCAACCTCTTCCCCAAAGACCCTGCCCCAACTCCACCCCCTCCCGGCCCGTATTGGACCCCTTCCCCAAATTCCTGCCCCGGCCCCGCCTCTTCCCCTGAGTGCGCTGAATTTCCGCTCCTGTCCCCCCCAGCTTGTTACGCAGTGAAACAGCTGTTTCACAGTGGCAAGTGGGGATGCAGCATGCTTTAGGGAGGAGGCAGAGGCAGAAGGCGGAGGTGAGCTGGGATGGGTAGGCAGGGCGGGGAACTGCTGGTGGATGCAGAGCCCTGGAGCACCCACAGAGTCGGCGCCTATGGAATAGATCACTTGATGATTACCTGTTCTGTTCAGTCCCACTGGGGCACCTGGCATTGGCCACTGTCGGAAGACAGGATACTGGGCTAGATGGACCTTTGGTCTGACCCAGTATGGCCATTCTTATGATGGCACCTTTCATCCTCATTAAATGTCCGTCAATAAATTTTTTTTTAGGGGGGCGGGGGGAATATGTAAAGACTCAGAAACAAACCAGTGCGTTCAATGGAAGGAAACAGATAACAGACTTTATTTATTTTCAGACATCAGAAAAATTATAAAATTTAGAACACTGTGAAAAATATCTTGATGGACTCCTGTTAGCCAATGTTATAAAGGCAACCATGGCACTAAGATACAGTATTATTGTTTATTATTATGTTTACTGTGTGGTCAGTGTGCATGGCATTGGAACAAACAAGAAAAGACAGATCTGGGCCTAGGAAGCTTACAGTTGGACATCTAAGTCTGTACAGAGCCCCAGTCTCTGCTTGGATACAGGGAATCTGCCTGAATGGATCCAGGTGCAGAATCAAGGCCTATACTATATAATTAAGGCCTGGGTTTTACAAAAGCTATTATTTGTTTAACCAATTTCACCCAAATTTTGGAACACTCAAGTACAAAAAAGAAGTGCTGAACAACTCGGACCTGGCTTCCTGCTTTTGAAGGAGGAATGGCAACTTGGTAAGGTGTGTGGCCCAGGTAACTGAGCTGTCACCTCTCCTTCTGGAGCTGGCCCAGAAGCAAAAGAAGTAGAGAAGACAGCATGAGGAGATGGCACCCTTGCTTCTTCCACCTCTTCCAGGTCTGCTTCAGAGGGAGTGATGGTGGGTCTGTAACCTGGCCTGGACAAATTACTGAGCCACAATCTCTCCTTCTGGAGAAGCAAGCTGGGTCTGGACTCCCCTGGGATTAAACTACTTTTACTTTCAGTACTCCTATTTTTCTTTATTTGTTGCTTTTCTCCCTGTCCTCCCTCCCTGAATGTTAGCCCTGATACTTACCCAGAAAAACAAAATTGATTTTGGGCACTGATTGTCACCCTTAATTTTTGTAACAAACAGCGATAAATTCCAGAGAAACTTTAAACAAAAAATAAAACCGAAAACAAAGGGCCTCACATATAATACAATTCTGATACACTGGGTGCCAACATCTTTCACTACTACCAACTCTCAGCTATCCACTTAGGGTCTGATACCCCTCCAATAAAATTCAGTGACAAAACTCCCAATTACTTCAACGGTGTAGGATTGAGCTCCCAGTTATTAATACTCAATAATTTCTTCTTATACACACAAAGGTTCAACACTAGAAACTTCAACAGATCCAGTGCAAATAATGTGTCATAATAAATGCTAATACCCTACTTAAATTTCCAATGTCCCTGTCTGAATTCAGGAAATTAGCATACAGCTGCTAGCTGCCACGAAAAAGGATTACTACTGAACATGAAACATCAACATCCCTCTGTAATATGGAAATGACAGCAACATCTCCCTAAGAGTATTTTCAGTGAGAAATTCAATCCGTGAAAATCTGCAAGGAGAATATTTTTATCCAATTGTCTAGGGAAACCTGAAATTGTAATTTTTGTATGTTTAAAATACACACACACACACACACACGCACACACGCACACACACACACACACCACATTTTCCTAGAGCATCTGGCACCTGAAAGACAATATTTTTGTGTCTACTTTGCAATTCCAGCTACCCAACATTTTAGAGTGCTGAAAACAGCAGTCTTGTGTGACTAGCCCCATGATCCATTGTCAGATTATTTTTTTTAAACAGAGTCACTATTGCTAATCAACAATTTCACTGTATATGTCTCCTGCCCATATCCCATTGGGTCACCATTGCCCAGGTTTTTCAAACTTTGAATTCTCTCGAAGCATGTATTTATTGATTTGAGCTATAGAAAGAGTCACAGAAGGAAAATAGTTGGATTTTCTTAATAACCACCCAACTACACGGGCTTTTGGGTAGGAACTCTCATACCTTCTGTATTATGTATTCTCCTCTCTCAAGGTGGTGTGGCCAGGGCCACCCAGAGGATTCAGGGGGCCTGGGGCAAAGCAATTTTTGGGGATCCTTCCATAAAAAAAGTTGCAATACTAAAGAATACTATATTCTTGTGGGGGCCCCTGCAGGGCCTGGTGCCTGGGGCAAATTGTCCCACTTGTCCCCCCTTCCCCAGGCAGCCCTGGGTGTGGCCAAATATATCCCTTGTATAATCACACTGGCTTTTAGAGGAGTTACATCAGGGATTAATTAGAACTAATAAACGCTGTGCTAGATCGCTGACCACATTTTTTTAAAACTACAGCAGACATTCACCAGAAGGCCATCCATTGCTAGATGTTCCAGCACTGGTGTAATAGAGAACTTTAAAGTTAGAATGAGTACAGAAGAGTGACTAGAAAAATTAAGCACAGTCAAGAAAGTCTTCTCTGACCAGAACCAAAGGCTGTCTACAAGCTTCTGCAAAAAGTTTGCTTAGAAGCAAGGGAAACAACAAACTAAAGAGCTCTGGTGAGCTACACTCACCCTGGGAGCGTCCCCTTGCATCCCTGTGTGATGTCACTGGTATCTTTGGTTCCAGTCCTCCAGTCAAGTTGTGTGACGTTGAAAGCCCTTCTGAAGTAATTACAAGCCCTAATCAAACACCCACACGGATAGTCCCTCTCTGCTTCCACCAAAGTTCTCTGTTCTTTGGTCTCTTCTCCTGGCATCTGCAGAGCTTTTCTCACCTTATTACTTCTCCAGCAGGCTTCTCCTACTGCCACCCTTCCCCAGGGATTCTGACCGCTTTCCTTAGGTATCCCCTGCTGCACAACTTCTCTTATAACCACTAGCTCGTCTTCCACTGCTGGGCTTCTCTTCTATTTCTTTATTTCCATAGGTCCTAGCTCAGGGCTCCCGCACAGGCGTGTACTCTACTTTCTATGGGCACATCTATGCTGCAATTAAAAACCTGCAGCTGGCCCGTGCCAGCTGGCTCCGGCTCCTGGGGCTTGGTCTAAGGATCTGTTTAATTGTGCTCATGCTGCAGCCTAGGTCTAGAATCCTGCAAGGTGGGAATCCTAGAGCTTGGGCTGCAACTTGAGCATCTACACCTCAGTTAAATAGCCGTTTAGCCTGAGCCCAAGTCTACCAGAAATGGGGGTCTACTTTCAGTATAGACACACTTATGAGACTCTCAGCCTGCTTTCCTCAGGCTCTTCCCAGAGGAGAACTCCCCTCATTCCTCCCTCTAGTGAGTTCCCAGCTCTGTGTAAGAAGTTCTCTCTCTGCTTTACCACCACAGCTGGGGTCAGTTTCTAATACACCCAGCTGCAGTCACTAATTAGTCCATATGTAGGCAGTTCCATGGGTGATGCCTTCTGTCCGAGGCCCCACCCCTTATGCCTCCCCCCTCGAATCCAGTGTTCTCTAAGCGCAGCCGCCAGGCCCCACCCTAGACTAGCCCCCACACAATCCCAGAGTTCTAGGAGGGAGGCAGGGCAGGCGATGCTGGTGCTGCTCGAGCCTCTGCAGTCAGACCGAAGAGCGGAAGCAGAAGGGTCTGGAGGCGGCACCATGCCTGGTGGTTTGGGAAGGCACAGCCTCTCCCAGCCTATGGTACCTGCCATCCATGGGCAGCTCCTCAGTGAGACTTGAGGGATAGCTGCTAAGTCATGGGCAAGGTTGAGCCTAGCTTGCATCAAAGGGCCAGCCAGCACATAACAGGAGCCTTGTGCTGAATTCTACTTTATGCAGCAGTTCTCACTGGCAGAGTCATGCTATGTTGGACACAAGGAAACTACGCATCCCATTAACTTCATTCTTCTGTTATTTATAGCTAAGGCTAAGATTTAGTCATGGGTATTTTTTTGCAAAAGTCATGGACAAGTCATGGGCAATAAACAAAAAATCATGGCCCCATGACCTGTTCATGCCTTGTACTATATAGTCCTGACTAAATCTTGGGTGTTCTGGGGGGCTTTTGGGTGTTCTGGGGGGCAACTGCTGCTCTGGATGGGGAGCTCTGGGACTTATAAGTGATAAATACATGTTTGTAATATTCTCTTACCTAATGCTAGTGACTATTAATCTTCCTAGCCCAAAAATAAAGCCAAAAGTCTGATTTGTCTTGCATACGCCCAAGTTTCACCTCTCTTAAAAACTACTTGCTTACCAAATAAGACACAAAAATACAGAAGTGTCACAGCACACTAATACTGACAAATTGCTTAAATTCCCATTTTTAACCATATAATTATAAAACAATTTGACTGGAATATAAATATTGTACTTACATTTCAGTGTATAGTATATAAAGCAATATAAACAAATTGTATGAAATTTTAGTTTGTGCTGATGTTGCTGGTACTTTTTATGTAGCTGGTTGTAAAACTAGGCCAATATCTAGCTGAGTTGATATATCCCCTGGAAGACCTCTGTGTACCTGCAGCGGGAAGCATACCCCTGGTTGAGAACCACTGGGCTAGTGGAAGGAATAGGCAGGCCGGAAGCAGGGGTGTGTTCGCACAAATTTTCTCTCCTCCAGCCTTGCGAAGAGAAACGAATGCAATGTGAAGCTGTATTGTCTTTTCCATGGAGTCCCACAGGGGATCCTGAGGCAGCTCCAGCCATGTCATAAACAGATTGTTAAGGGTTAATGTCTCTTCTACCTGTAAATGGTTACAAGCAGGGAACTGGACACCTGACCAGAAGACCAATCAGAAGACAAGATACTTTTAAATTTGGGTGGAGGGAAGCTTTTGTGCGTGTTCTTTGTCCTTTGTGTGTTCTTCTCTCGGAGGGTCTGAGAGAGACCAGACATTACTACAGGCTCTCTAAGTTTCTTTCCAAATAGTAAGTAAAAACAGACGGTTTAGGCTTTTTGATTGTTTTAGTCTATTTGCAATTGTGGATCTGGCTGGTTAACTTTTATATGTGTAGTTGCTGGGAATATTTTGATCTGTATTGGTACTGGGGGGAAAGTCTCTTTCTGGTGTCTGTAAGCTATAGGACCCTGTAATATTTACATCTTGAAGTTACAGAGATAATTCTTTACTTTTTCCTTTCTTTTATTAAAAGATTTCCTTTTAGAGAACCTGATTGATTTTATTTTCTTGTTTCCCTTGCTTTATTCCAGGGGATTGGGATAACTCACCAGGACGGGTGGGGGAGACGGGAGGGAGGAGAGATAGAATCTCTCTCTGTTTTCCTTGAATCTGTTTGCCTCTTTGTGGAAGGGAAGGGAGATGCTTCTCTGTATGGTGATTTAAGAGGTTGGATCAGTATCTCTCAGGATAGCCCAGGGAGGGAAATTCTGGGAGGGGGAAAGGTGGGGGAATGGTTTATTTCTACTTGTTTTAAGAACCCAAGGGATCTGGGTTCTTCGGGTCCCCAGGGAAGGTTGGGGAGGTCAGAGTGCCCCAAAACACTATATTTTTGGGTGAGGGCAGTGCTATCAGATCTAAGCTGGTAATTAAGCTTAGAGGATTCAGGTGCTAGTATCTCATTTTCTGAACTCTAAGGTTCAGATCTGAGAGGGAATGCTGTGACAAGCCAGTCCCAGTAGCATGGCTCCATTGATGTTACACTGCCACAGTACCACAAGGGTTCCCATGGGAGATAGAAAGGAAAGCGGCTGTGCAGGCAGGATCTCTGTGTGGATGGAGACCTGATTTATAACCATTAAAAGCAATTGATCTTGTATTGAAGTCTCAAATTCACCAGGCCATATCCTGATGTCCTAACCCAGTTTCTTTTACTCCATCCTTACTCAGACAATATGGAGCAGATTCTCCTCTTACTTATTTCAATGTAATGCCATTGGTTCATGGCTCACACTAAATCCCTTTTGCCCATTCTGGCTGAAAACAGGACTTTCAGATGCCCTAAACAGGCTGCTCAGGATCACTCTGGCAGGACGTAGTTGGCATAGCTTAAGGTCATTTTTGCCCCCTTCTCATATCTCCCATGTTTCAGGTCCAGAGCAACTAAAATTTGAGTCCACTGACTGTAGAGAAGTTACTCCTGATTGACACTGGTGTAAGTGAGAGGAGAACCAGGGCCTAATCTCACTAAATTAATTACTCATACTTAATCCTCCTTCAGTGTGGGGGAGATGGACTAGATGACCTCCTGAGGACCTTTCCAGCCCTACATTTCTATGATTCTATAAATTTAACATGAGCATGGATATGATCTAATCAAAATCTTGGCAATTATCTATGGCTTTTGCATTCCATAAACCACCACTGTAAATGGCGGGTGGACATCATGCTCTTTCTCTCCCTCTGAAGAAGGGCAATGATGTGTTTTGGACAACATGTTCTAGAATAAATTAGTGGAAATTAATATACAACCATGTACGTTCTCATTACACACAAACAACTCTTATAATCCACAGAACTGAAGTCTAGCCAGAAAGAAGGCAGAATGCACATGGAAAGTCCACCAGATGAGAAAATGGCATATTTGCCCCCATTTCCAGTTCTTCCACTGAGGGTACGTCCAGACTACTCGCCGTATCGGCAGGTAGCAATTGATTTTTCGGGGATCAATATATCGTGTCTCATCTAGACAAGATATATCGATCCCCGAACTCACTCCCCTAGACTCTGGAACTCCACTGGAGCAAGCAGCGGTAGCGGAGTCGACAGGGGGAGCCAGGGACGTAGATCCCGTACTGTGAAGACCTGAGGTAAATCGATCTAAGATACTTCGACTTCAGCTACACTATTCACGTAGCTGAGATTGCGTATCTTAGATCAATACCCCCCAGTGTAGACCAGCCCTTAGTTCTGCCCTTTTGCCCAGAAGCAGAGACAGATGATGTCTGAAAGCAAGTAGACTAAGTGGAGACTTACGGGTGCACCCAGAGCCAATATATAGCAACAGGTAACAGGTACATTACACCTGATTCAAAATGCCTCCTCTGCCTGCCCCGAGGAACCTCTTCTGCTGTCCATTAACAGATCAAATCTCATTCTCATTCAGAATCAACAGCCTAACGTCTCTCCGTGTAACTGCACTTTTACACACAAGCCTCAAGTGGATTGGTGCTTCTTCAGCCTTTCGCACTGACAAAGCCCAGATGAGTATCAAGAAATGGCCTCACAGTAGAGAGATGGCATATACAACATTCTCAGTATGACACAAGGAAATGCAGCATTTAAACTGCTCCCTTTAAAACATTAAACAGTGCATTCCCCTACTGTCATCTTGTTCTCTTGCTTACACTTCCATCAGCACATACAATATATTATTCATTTTACAGCAATAATAAAAAAGTACTAACAAACCTTTTATTATATAATATCAATATAGCTTCTGAGCCACTTCCTGACATGAGCAGTTCCACTGAAGCCTAGGATTATTCATATGAGCGAGGGCTGCAAGATTAGATCTTCAGGGTGGGGTTCTACCTGGAAAATTGCATAGAACAGTTCCATGTTTATTTACCAATTCATAGCAAAGGTGTTTGGTTTCCAAGTAAAAATAATAAAATATACTTTCTTAAATAGCTACCAACCCTGCAAAGTCACCCTGGGCCCCTTACACCTCATGGTCAGTAATAAATGTTCTGTTGAGCAAATTTAGCCCTCAGTGACACCTGTGTACAGGGCCGTCCCTAGGCATAGGCAGAATAGGCAACGGCGTAGGGCCTCACACTGCCTGGGGGCACCACTCTGCAGGCAGCCCAGACAGTGTAGAAGCAGGGCTGCTGGGTCCTAGAAAGAGCCGAATGCAGCACAGTCTGAGGGACGGGATTGGCTGCTGGGGTCTCTGGGAAGGGGAGGGGGTGGGAGTTGGGAAAGGAGCTCACCTGTGAGTGTGACTCTTTCCCCCCGGCTGAGGTGAGGTGAGGCAGGCTCTGTGGCTCTGGAACCAGTATCCTTTGTTGTCCCCCATAACATCCATTCTTCTCCCCCCTGCCCCACGGAGCATCCCCTCCTTTCTCCCTCCTCCCCAGGAGCACCCCTCTCTCTCTCCGCTCCCTCCCCTCCATCAGGGCTGGGTTGGGTGAGGTGCTGGGGGTAGGTGGGGGGAGGGGAGGCTGGCTGGCTGCCTGCTGAGGAATGAAAGTGAAAGTAACTCACTTCCTGGGCAGGCAGCCAGAATTGGAATGTCACACAGGGTTTGGATGGGGTCAGCCAGATGTGTGACAAATCGGGATTGGGGTAGGGTGAGCAGATATCCCTATTTTATAGGGACAGTCCCAATTTTGGGGTCTTTTTCTTATATAGGCTCCTTTTACCCCATCCACCCATCCCTGTCCTGATTTTACACACTTTCTGTCTGGTCACTCTAGGTGGGGGTAATTGGTGCCTATATAAGACAAAGCACCAAATATCGGGACTGGCCCTATAAAATCAGGACATCTGGATCTGGCCACCCTAGCTGGGGAGCGCCTCTCCCCCGGGCTGGCAGCTGCCAGCAATCCATCTCATCCGGGGGAAGCTGCACAGGGCAGGATGAGCTGCTGTGGCTCCATGGGTGCCCTGTCCCTGAGATCAGATTCTGTGCTAAATTCACCATGGTCCATAAGGCTGGTGGTGGTGCCCATTGGCGTGTGATTGGACCTGAGGGTTTGCTGCTGCTGTTGCCATTCTGCACCCCAAGAGGTGGATTTTGGGGTCCTGCAGTTTTCCACCTATCTCCTCCTCTACTGCAGCTGTTGGACCAGCGGGCTGGGGGGTGAGCCAAGCATGAAAGCAGTACTGTGTTGCCATTTAGATTGTCATTTAACAACTTTGTTTGCCAAAAATTCTTGCTAACAATCCTGAATCCAATTTCAATATTATTTAAAAAAAAAATCAATATCTTAGCCAAAAACAGAAAATTAAGTTGTTGACAATTATTAGTGACAGGTTTGGTTTGAGGCAGGGAGTGGGCCAGTTTTCATCAGAGAAACAAAAAATGTTGACTGGCTTTCCTATAGCCTGTTACTCCTGATAAGAGCCCTCCAACAAATGTAATATGCTCATCTCCTTACTAGTGTATAAAGCAGGGGTCGGCAACCTACAGCACATGTGTCAAAAGGTGGCAGGTGAGCTGATTTTTGATGGTATGCAGCAGCAGGCTGAGCGGCTCAGCCCATCACTGCTCTGGGGTTCCGGCTGCTGCCCTATTGCCAGCTGGGATACCAGCCATCGGCCCCACTCAGCACCTGCTGCTGGCCTGGGGACCCCCAAGGAACCCCAGGCTGGCAGTGGGCTGAGCAGGCCAGCTGAACCACTCAACCTGCTGTCAGCCTGGGGTTCCATTCACTCAGCCGGCAGCGGGCTGAGTGGGCTGGTGGCAGGCTGAGCAGGGCCTATGGAGGGTTGAGTGGCTCAGTCTGCTGCCAGTCTGGGGTGCCAGCAGCACTCAGCCTACTGCTACTCCAGGGTTCTGGCTGCCGGACCCTTGCCAGTCAGGAGCTCAGCCGCCAGCCCCACTCTGCCTCCTGCCAGCCTGGGTGAGCAGAATCCCAGGCTGGTAGTGGGCTGAGGGGGGATTGGCGGCCGGGATCCTGGCTGGCAGGAGTTGGTGGTCAGAACCCCAGACCAGCAGCGGGCTGAGCAGGGCCTGGGATCCTTGTCTAGGGTTCCAGCCACCAGCCCGCTGCCGGTTTGGGGGTTCATTTACTCAGCTAGCAGTGGCCTGAGCAGGACCGGTGGCCAAGACCTCAGATAATAACAATAGTTTATTTATATAATATAGGCGTAGAGAGAAACCTTCTACAAACATTAAAATGTATTACTGGCACGAGAAACCTTAAATTACAGTGAACTTGGCACACCACTTCTGAAAGGTTGCCGACCCGACCCCTGGTATAGAGTGACCATATGTTGTACTAAGATTCTCCTGCTTATTTTTTTCCCTGTGAGTCAGTATAACTTTTGCCAGCCCAGAAGTTGGGCAGCCAATGTTTTAAGTTTTCACAATGTTTTCTCCAACTTTCATAAAGTAAATACATAGTTAATATGAGTTAAAAAGGCCAGGGACACTTCTTTGTGAAGAATCTGTACAGCAGATCATGCACATAGACGATCCAGAAAAGAAATTTGAGGTTGAATTTTTTAATGTTGTGATGGATAAAGCAGTATCTGCTGTTGATGAAAGGTTTAATACCTTGCAAGTACACCATGAACAGTTTGGATTTTTGTATGACATAACTAAATTCAACGAAATAGGAAAACAAGAGCAACTAATGACAAAGTGCAAGAACCTACAGAGCCTCCTGAAGCACGGTAATAGTTTTGATTTAAATGGGCTTGAACTGTACGAAGAATTGAGTACACTGTCACCAATGTTGCCACATGCAAAATCGGTGATGGACATTGTACAGTTTATTCATACCCGCAAACGTGTTAACATATATCCTAATGTGTACATTGCCACTCGTATTCTACTGACAATTCATTTAACAGTAGCATCAGGAGAACGGAGTTTCTCAAAACTAAAGCTCATTAAAAACTATCTCCGCTCTACAATGAGTCAGGAACGCTTAACTGGTCTTGCTATTCTTGCAATCGAACAAGACACGACTTTGTCTTTGTCATACGATGACATTATTACTGATTTTGCAGCCAAAAAAGCCAGAAAGATTGCTTTTAATTAAAAACAAATCTTTGTTTCAATACCTCTTCATATAAATTTCCAATAAAATTTTGATAAATTAAAAAAAAAATTGCATCATTCTGTCATCAGAATTTTTTCTATAGTGCTGCTTCTTTAGTGCTAGTCCATCAGCATTACAGTGTGCTTAATTAAGTTAAACTGGTTTTAATAACGTGAATGTGGCAAGTTTTCCAATATTGTAAGCTTATGTTTGTGTTGCTAAGAGCAGATCAGGCACAGGGGCACTAGTTTAATAATCTCGCCTAGGGCACCATAAATCCTAAGGCCGGCCCTGCCTGTGTAACCCCATTAGAACTCTTTGGGTTTGCACGGATGTAATGGGAGGTATAACTGGAAGATACTACACTTGCCTGGATGTAACTGAGAGTTTAATTTGGTCTGTAGATCCTTTATTGGTGGTTATCATGTAGGAAATGGGAAGATCTCAGTTTGCCTGTGAGAGCCGAGGGTGAGCTCGCAGGACTAGCAGCAAAAGAAAACCTCTCCCTCATCTTTTTATACTTGCAAACTAAATACATTTGGAAATCAGTCAGACACAATGAATATAGAATGTCATGATGCCATTCTCACAAATAAAACTACACATCCAACTGTCATCTTTCGCTGCTCGTCTGTGCTTCAAAATATTTTAATTTTCTTTTGCAATTTGCACAACAGTACTCTGGCTTTAAGGGTTTTGAAATGTATTGAAAGTTCTGAAAATAGGGAGGACTGATGGGCTGTATTAATAGGACTTTAACATCTCTCCAGGGCTGGTTCTTATTTTTCTCAAACCCTGTCATCCAATCCCACTTGAAACATAGCTCAGGAGAGATTATGTGACTATGGACGTCATCACAGCTAACAATGTGCATTCTGCTTTGTGTTTTTCCCTCTTTTCTCCCTCCCCCTGCCCTAAGTTATCCTAAGAGGCAGTTGCTGACTGGCAAAGTGAAATGTTACCTTTATCACTTCTCTACAGCACCACCGGTATTACAGGTTGTCAGTCTAAAAAAAGCAGTGTTGTTAAACTGTGCAGAGAGGGAATTGCTATAGAATCATAGACTCACCAAATCAGAGAATCTAGAGATGGAAAGGACCTATTAGGTGTTGACAAAAAAATGCTCTGCAGTTAATTTTAGACAACTCCTGCAGGGCTATGTACGTACACATATACACACACACGCATACGCAGCACAGCCAAAAACACATGCACCAAACCCCTTAACAAAAACAGGACAATGCAGGGGAAACAAGAGATTGCTCACTGCTCAGACATCACTAGTGACGCAAATCTCTAAATGGGTCAGATGGAAAGTGATGTTAATGAATTTATATGGAAACAACTTAAAAACAGCAATGAAGGTGAAGAAAAGAGAAAGAGAGGAATTTGTGTGAGTATGGGTGGGTGGGTTAATGAATTAATGACTAAAACCTGTCTTTCACTTTCCTATAGCGAGAGTTTTGCTTCCTAAGTAGATGAGATATTAAACAAATGGGGAGGAACAAGGGAAAAGTTCTGTTGGGGATTGTAGTGGTGTGGCCACTTACTGCCTCAGAAGTGCCCCCTTGTGGATAGAAGTTGCCCTACAGCACCCTGCCTCCATGACCAGTCTCTCTCTTCAGGGACCCTTTAAAAACTCACAGTTCACCAAAAAGAACAGGAGTACTTGTGGCACCTTAGAGACTAACAGGTTTATTTGAGTATAAGCTTTCGTGGGCTACAGCCCCACTTCATTGGATGCACAGTTCACCAAGTTATTCCAGCTATCCCCAGAAGGGATCCTGTTTATTTATTCCTCAGGTGCCATCTAGGCCCCAACTCTAGTTCAGTACCAAGTCTTTGAAAACAAAACATAAAAGGATACATTCTTTGCCCCTTTGCCTGAGGGGCTGGTGTCAGTCTCTGCCAGGCCTCACTGCCTAGAGAAGTTTCACCTGCTTCTAGTAGTCTCAATCACTCTCTCAACCCCTTTAGCCCTTCCTGCTGCCTTTTAACCTAGCAGCGCTTGATTCCCCTCAGGTGGGGCTCATCATGTAGTCAGGGCTGACTTAAACCCAGGCTCTCCCACCCCAAGGCATGCCACCCTGTTACAGGGATATTTAAAAAAACATCATGACCAAAAAGACTCTATGATAAAATTTGATTCTTGTGTAAAAAAGTCATATTTGCTGGCCCTTGACTACCCCATAACATACCAGCATTTTTACAACTGTTTTGTTACTGCCATTCCATTGCTATGTTTTACTATTTGAAGACAGTCTCAGAAGCAAGAGTTTGATATGGAGACTGCTTGCCATATTTTTGGGAAACTGTAAGAGGAACTAAGAGCTTCAGATGGCTGACATTCTTTGCAAAATGAAACAAATTAGAGGTACTGTAATTAACTCTGCTTTTTTATCTCCTTTCAGAGAAAGAACACACTGTCTCATGCTGCCCTGCCTTTTCATAAAAAGATACAGCTACACTGCATAACGTCTCTCTTGGCATAAACATTTGCTTTCCATTTTAAATATTCCCTTAGGGAGACAACATTCCCTCCTGTGAAAAAAAATCCCATGGAAGGAGAAAAGAGAAATCACATATTACAGTTAGCCTTGAACTCATGGAATACAAAAGCATCGATTTATCTGGAAGGGGGTGGGGGAGAAATCCCTTTGAGAGAACATAGGAAATGCACAGAATGGAGTTGCATAGGCGTCGTGTGGCCCTGGTGTGTTTCCACTGCCTGGTGGAAGAAAGCAAACTCACTTTCTGTTTGCAACTGCTCCCCCAAGAAGAAACTGCATCACACAACTAACAAGGCAGCATTTCTTCAAAGACTGTAAACTGCTCAAATGCTAAGAAAAAGGACATGTAAGATAGATGTACCAGCCTCACCTGCTGACTCTTGCCATAATAGTATTATGAAGATCAACACAAGCATTTCTCATAACGGGGGGAGGGGAAGAGCATGAAAGACTAGCCAGGGAGGGAGGGCTGCATGTTGTATATACACCGCTACCTCAATATAACGCCACCCATTATAACATGAATTTGGATATAACACAGTAAAGTAGTGCTCTGGGGGGGCAGGGCGGCGCACTCCGGTGGATCAAAGCAAGTTCAAAGTAACATGGTTTCACCTATAATGCGGTAAGATGTTTTGGCTCCCAAGGACAGCGTTATATCGGGGTAGAGGTGTATTAAAATGTGTAGGCCTTTAATGTCACATGACAGGATTGCTGGGAGGGCCTGACGGAGTGTTTAGTTTTCAAAAATCTGAGCAATACTGGTGAGGGTGAACACTGACTTGCTCAACATTTGCTTATATAGATTTAATACCTCTTTGTTACAACATGAGTCTCTTACATCTGCTTTACCTTCACCCATTTTTTCCACTGGTAAGTACCACTCTTTTACTTTTTCTGGAATTTTCTCATGTGCAATCCACTATGCAGTTTACCAGTGCATGAGATGATGCTGTGTACCACATAACCAAATGTTGGAGTTCCACGGTTTTGCTCGCTCTTCATTTCTGTAGGATATACCACCAAAAAAGTACAGGGATTTGAAGGAGATGGAGCTCTTTACATTATGCTATTATATCATGCAATTTCACTACCCCTTAAAAATGTCGGAAGATCACTGATTGCACGTGGACTTGAACAGCACAACTGACTGGTAAAGAGATCCAATTCCAAAGAATCCTCTGAAACACAATATGTTGGAAGCAATTACTTGACTGAACAATAGAAAGCTGAGTTAAATTTAAAAGTTATTTGTGAGCAGGTGCTCTTGCTTTGCATCACTAGTGTTGACAGCAGGTGTCCCAGTAAGAATCTCATTGTGTCCTATGAGCTACCCTGCCAAAGGCTATTATTAACGCTGAAGTGACATACAGAAGAGGTCTGATTACTTGCAGAGGTTACCAAGTAGAAATGATTCTCCACTTTGGATTAGCTCAAAGTTCCTAAAAAGAAAACCTAGTTCAAGAACCTGGAAAAATGAGAGGACAAATTCTGAATTGAATTATGCTGGTGTAAGTCCAGAGGGACACCACTGATTTCAGTGGAGTTGCTCCAGGGACACAAGAGTGTAACAGATCAAAATCTGACCCTATTCTAGTTATTTTTGGACAACCCTCCTCCCCCCACCCCACCAGCCACTCTGTTTTAAAAACTTAATTAACATAATTTTTGCTGTAAAAGTGAACTATAGTAGGTATTAAATTTGAAATCTGTTTTGCTTTGAATTAGCTGTGCATTTAAAGACCTTTTCCTGGTTTGACACACTATTATGGGGGATAAATTATTTTATTTCTAAGAGGATCTGTATAATAAGGAGCTAAACTCAAGATAGTATTTGCTTATAGTAAAGGGTAATGCCACTGAGTAAGGTTAAAAAATGGATGTTTATAAACCTTAAACATGGTTTCTGCTCTGCTCTTGCACATTATACCTGTGAGAATATAATAGGTTTTCACTGTATCTCAAGGGCTTTAGCTCTTCACAGGAAGCAGCACATATAGGGTGCACACCTCACATTCAACGTAAAATACACGCTGTACATGCTCACAAGGGAGTTCAGATTGAAATCTCTCACAACGGGATTAAGCCTCAAGCTGCAAACAACTAACAAACAGAAGCTCTCATTGTACCCACAGGTACCCACATTGTACCCATAGGAAGCCTTGAATTAATACTGTATTAAGAAAAACAACAAGCAGATAGTGTGAACACTTCCAGCCTGACTGAATGTTTTTAATGAAGTGACTAAACATTTCCAAATATTCTGCTCTGTCCTCAACTGGGTCTTGTGTGACACTTTGGATGCAGTCAGAGATTCTGTTTTGGTGATTCAAAGCCTTAATCAGGTATGCAGAGGGGATCTTTTCTGGATGTTATTACCTGCAATCGCAGTTCCCTTCCTTTCTGTCCTTTCACTATCCAAGATCCCTCCCTCCTGCAGAAAAAGCCAAGGAAGGGAAAGATCTCCTGTGTAGCTCCTCCCCTGTTGTCCCAGCACTGTCACACAGTGGCTGGGCCTTTAAACGGAGATTCATCTCAGCCACATCTGTGACACAGGCAATTCTCTTCCGGTGAACATGCAGGAAAATTGGGTTTACCCTCTTACAAATTAGGCTGAAGGGCCCCTTCCACTGAAGATAATTCTGCCTCTGTCAGAGATACCTTACAGAGAGTCAACTCCACACTGTGAACCACCACTGCCACTATGGGTGGGTTTTTTGTTTGTTTTGTTTTTTAAAAGAGAGCTGCCTGCATGGAGCTGGCCAGGGAAAGAGAGACCACCAGAGTGGGACAGAGGCACTGGGCCTCCACACAAGTGCTCCAGCATTCAACAGAGATCTCAAGATTCTCTTCAGATCTTGAA
This sequence comes from Gopherus evgoodei, assembly GCF_007399415.2. NCBI lineage: Eukaryota > Metazoa > Chordata > Testudines > Testudinidae > Gopherus > Gopherus evgoodei. The sequence goes on along the minus strand of NC_044322.1, from coordinate 158,991,070 downwards.
ACATCTGTGTATTAGGTGGCTGTGGGGGGAGAGGTAAACAACACCCATCACAGTGGAACAAACTGAAGGAAACTCCACACATGACAATTCAGTTTCCTGGCTGCCACACTGGGTTTTCCTAGAGAGGAGATAATATGGACCCTGATTTTTCTGAGCTCAGCTGATGGATGTTTTTTGTTTTGTTTTTCTTCTAGATTTGTACATCTCTGTAAAAATAAGCATGTGTGTGTCTTTCAATCCCCAGAGTAGAAGGTTTATAGGGTTTGGGACAGGTCAACTTGTTCTCGCAATATACAAGTGAGCTTTGGATAATCAACCCACTTTTAGCTAAATTTATATCTTATGGTATAATTGCTGCATTCTAAGTTTCTACTTAATTTTGGTTCAAAAATACTGGAAGGGTTTGTTCTGTCATCATATTTAATCAGCTCTGCCTTAGTAAATTAATTTCCATATTAAAGAATAGCTAGATAATAAATCAAACTCAGTATGTCTTTATATTGCATGCCCATAAATTATTTCTGTCTATTTAAGCAGACCTACATTATTGATCTGTATCTTGAGCAATCTCAGTTTGCATTTCTGAGAAGCATTTATTTCTACAAAAGGAAATAAAATCTTTCCTTTACGATACCAGAATGCTCAGACCTCAGCCTCCTTTCCTCAGGCAATCCTGTATTACAAACCCTCTTCCTGGAAGCACACAGACTAAAACAAACATTAATATGACCTAGCATGATGCAGATTAAATCCACCAGTTTGTCCTCATGATTCAGTTTAAACTCTCTGAAAGCAGTAGTATAGTCAAGGGTAAACGTGGCTAAGCAAAGTTTACGCACTTCTTATTTGGGGAATATGGAATTTAGGTTACTTTACCAATTCTTTTTTTGCCTCTACTCCACTGTCTGAAAGGTGTTTGTGGGGCGCTGCGCCGCTTATAATTTCCAGTGAAGATGGTGAGAATTCACCTCAACTAATACAGAAGAAAAATACTTAAACCTTCCTCTTATGGAAGGAGTGAGGAGTAGAGGTCAGTAACTGGTAAAGTTCTAATGAAACTTTAGTCTTAGATGAACCGGAGGAGCTGGTGAGCTTTTCACATATTCAGATCTTAAAATGCTAGCCTAAATAGACCAAAATTTTCCTCCTGAGTGGCAGGAAGCTATAGTAAATGTTGAATAGTATCCTTTAAAAGTGGGCCAGAGAGCCAGTCATCACAATGTAAGTCACAGGATGGGAAGCCAGAAGACCTGGGTTCTCTCCTAATTCCTACTTACTGTGTGGCTTTGGGAAAGTCTCTTCACCTCTCTGTGTCTCCATTTTCCCATCTGTAAAATGAGATAATGATGCTAACCCACCTTCGTCATAGTTTTGAGATCTGTGGCTAAAAGCTATTAGGTAGGAGCTAAATATTGTAATCTTTTAGGGTCAAAATAAAGCCATGTTGAATGGGGTGAAGGACGATGAGGAAGCATGAGGGGAAAAACAAAAATTCAGTGATGGACCTTCCTGTGGGCTTTTCACATTTAGGGCAAACTCCTGGAGCTGAGCTAGCAAAAAAAGATGTTTCTGCAATGCCAGCAGAAGGATGAAAATGAATCCATTCTTGTTACAACTGTGGTGGAAGTGAGCAGAAGAGGAAGATGAGGACAGCCCTTAGGATGAACCCTGAGGAAACTTGCTTCAGTGATTTTCTTGTTGTGGTGTCCAGAAAGGAGAGACAAGAGCAAAGTAAATGTGGCTGCAGCTAGAGCTAAAAACAGATGATGGTACCATAACTTCTGGGTAGCAACTGAGCAGTGGGAAAATAGCAGCAATAGCAGAGATCATAATAATCCTTAGCCAGTTTATAGAGCCTTATATGTTCAAAGTATTGTATAGACATTAACTTATTAATCCTCACAGCACCCCTGCAGATGCATGGTTCAGTACCATTATCATATGTTAGACAGGGAAACAGACAGAAAGGATTTCCCCAGGGTCACACAGCACATCAGTGGCAGAACCAAGATTAGAACTCATTTCTCCAAACCACATGCCTTTTCTAAAATGGCTGACATATGGAAAGCTGGCTAAGCATGGATGAAAGAGGTGGGCACATTAAATCACCAGGGTGCCACACATTCCTAGCGTTACAGAAGACCAAGAAATTAGCACTAAGAGAGTCCTCTGTTGAGTCTGCTCCTGTTCTGCCAACCTCTTCTCACCCCACACTCAACAGGAGGACTGAATAATGACGAAGTTACCCCTATTCCCTGCCCCCCAATCCTTTTGTGTGGAGAAAATCTGGTCACTCTTCACTGAGGTTAAGAGGAACACAAAATGTGACAAGATCATGTTATCGCCACTTCACCAATATATTAAAAGCAAAGCAAGCTCATATTATACACTGGAGCCCATTTCAGAGAAACTGACTCTGATACTTATTTGGCAAGATGACAGCATGTAGAGTTTGCATCAATTTTCCCAGAGACTGAATGGTGTCTTTGTACGGCATTATTTATCTGCCAGTGACTATCTGCTGAAATATTAATAACCAAAGATTTTCAGTACTTTCCCTATCCTGATTGTACATTTACAATAGTAAATTGATACAACAAATGTGATTCCCCATTTGAAAAGCACCTGCAGTTGTCAGTGATAAGGAAGGCAGGCTGCTTGGATTCCTGAAGCACTTTTCTGTTTATAATAGCTTGCAGTACCTTGCAATTTAACACATCACTGGAGAAAGCTTCTGGAGACAGGCAAGAAGACAGAATTCAAGGAATGTGTATTCCACTTGTTATCTCAGGCTGTCGCAAGCAACCCTGTAATCCAAAATGGAATTACGTCTGCTTGTACATAGCTAGCCACCCAATTTCTGATGGATGTAGCAAGAATCCAAAAAGAGATCTGACAGACAGTGCTTCGTATGGTTGAAAACATTGAGGTGCTGTCAAGGAGGGGGTTGCAGGAAAAACCTTCAATGATGAGAGTCCTGACTTCATCACCTATATTGTTTATGTACCCTCTTATCATTTATTTTAACCACTATGCACTTTGAGGCTATGGTAGCATAAAGAATGGATGAGGTGATGTCTCATATTCGAATGGTCTGGTATGAATGCCTTTGGCATTTTTATCTTCAAATCTCTCTCCTGTTTCCTTTGCCTCTCCTGCCAGCTGATTAGTAAAACGCATTGAAGAATGTTTAAACCCGTGCTGTTCCTAACACTCTCATATTAGTTCTTGAATAACAGACATTATTAGTGGCAGTCCATTGAACTCTACCATTGGGCTAGATTTGACAGGAAAGGATATGAATGTGATGCACTTTGGCTCTGTCTTGGCTTGGATTTAAAGTATGATGTTAGGTCATATGAACTGGCTTCAATCACCTTCTAAAACTGTGAGAAAGTTCAGAAAATGGAAATCCAGCTCAAGTAAAGCCAATTGAAAGAAGCATAAACCAGAGCATGTAAAATGTAACAGGGATATTAGGAGGGCTAACACGGAACCATAAGACCAAATAGCTGAAGATATAAAAACAAATAAAATTTTTATGCATATCAGAAGCACAGAATAATAGAATCATAGGACTGGTAGGGACCTCGAGAGATCATCTAGTCCAGTCCCGGGCACTCACGGCAGGACTAAGTATTAGCTAGACCATCTTGCAAACATGAAGCTTGCAAGAGAATTAGTGGGTCTGTAAGGCTACTACAGAGTTAAGGGAGCAATTCAGAAGGATAAAGGCAAATCTAAATGATTTATTTGCATCATTGCAGAGGATGCTGAAGTAAACTTGCACCAGACCTACAATGTTCAGGTAATAAAGACAAAGCATTAGTAGAAATTGAGGTGTTAGTAAAGAGGTGCTGGAACAAACAGAGTAGCAACTAATCACTAGGACAAGATGGTACACAACCAAGAGTAGCAAAGGAATTTAATAATGAAGTGGCTGAGCTGCTAGCAAAAGTCTACAATCTCTCATGAAGGAAGGCAGCATATGTGTCTACTTATAAAAAAAGAAAGTGCTGGCCACATCCTGGGAATTACATAGACCAATGCATATTATTTCAATACCTAGAAAATTGGGTGAAATGATAATAAATAATAAAATTATAAACCAATTAGATTAATATGATATAATACAGTGAAACTAGCACTGCTTCTGTAAGGGAAAATCATGCCTCTCTATTCCAGTAGAATCCTTTCAGCTTGTCAACAAAATAGCAGGTAAAGCAGAATTAGATGACATCAATTATTTGGATTTTAAAAAGCCTAGCATCAAGTCTCTTGCATGAGGCTATGAAGTCATGGGGTATGGTAAAATACTGTCATTGTTCAGAATCTGGCCAACTACAAACTAATCGGATTAGGAAGAAACTTCCCTTATGGACAGGTTATTCATAATTGTCTACTATGCCTCTCTTTGAAACACTACTGACCTCCATTACAGACAGGGTAGTACTGGACTAGATGGACTGCTGTTCTGATCCTATCTGGCAGCTGATGTGTTTCTGTGCTCCTTTCTTTTTCCCTTCCCATGCATACATCCTAAAGTGTTTAGTTTTAGGAACATTAACTTTTCCATTCAGAGTGATGCTAGGGCACGTCGTGGGGATGCTAGTTTGGACACCCTAAAATAAATCTGTTTTACAATTAGCTAAATGGATTCCCTCAAATTTGCCTGATGTGCTAGAATTCATGCAGATTTTTCATAGATTATGAAGCCAGAAGAGACCACTGTGACCACATAATCTGACCTCCTGCTTAACACAGGCCATAGGACTTCCCTGAATTAATTCTTGTTTGAACTAGAGCATATCTTCTAAGTGAACATCCAATCTTGATTTAAAAATTCTCAGTGATGGAGAATCCACCATAACTCAGTGGTTAATTACCCTCACTCTTAAAATTTTGCATCTTATTTCTAGTCTGAATTTGTCTAGCTTCAACTTGCAACTATTGCATCTTTTTACACTTTATCTCCTAGATTGAAGAGCCCTCTATTATCAAATTTCTGTTCTTCATAGAGGTTCTTATAAGCTGTGATCAAGTCACACTTAAACCTTTTCTTTGTTAAGATAAATACTATTACACCATTCACTGTAAATTCTCCAGTGTTCCAAGACTCACTGAAAATCAGTATTAATGCTCCTCAGCCAGTTCTTTTAAAACCCTTAGATGCAAGTTATCTGGACCTGCTGATTTAATGTTAGCTTTAGTAGCTGCTGTTTAACATCCTACCCACAAACTGCAGTTATCCGGTGATCAAGTTCTAGGCTAACTAGACTAAGGAAAGCTGAGGACTACTGTAGGTTGATCCCAATGCAACAAAACTATAAGCTTGATTCTGCAGCCTCTGACTTCAGTCTTGGGTCCAAAGTGATCACACACCAAAATTCCATCAAAGCAGCTTCCTGAGTTACTGGAATGGAAAGAATTGTTTAAAACAAGAGTTGAGGCTTGGTGTGCTTTCCTTGCAAGCATGAGGCTCAGAATAGCATTTCAAATGTTAAACATGAAAAATCATTATATGAATTGGTAAGAGGACCTCCACTCCTGGTGTTGTACTGTTCTGTTCTCATTCCTTCCTTATCTTGTAATATGTGTTTGTGTTACAGGCTTCTGTCCCCTAAAATTGATTATTTCTCTATATAGCCTTTCTATTTCTTATCCTTTAGTAACGCACATAGATTCAAATGTTGTTGCTCTTACTTCTCTTTTTTTATTCTCCTTATTTTTCATTATGCACAAAGTCAGAGTTGTCATTATTCTATATTTGCATAGATTAAGCTGTCTTTATCATCTATTAGCTTCCAAATGATCAGAGCCTGTCAGTAGCTGGCTATATCCTTCCTTGTTATTTACACTGTCTCTGACATCCATTTCTGATGAATACTGCTCTTGCACTTCAGGTTTAGGAGCCAAATGTCTGCACAATTTAGACTGTTCGCAATATTAAAAAACATTATTTTTGTAAATTTTAGCATATCTTTTCAATATGTATTTTCATTCACATCGATACTTTCTTGGGCTTCCCCTTCTGCTTCAACAAGCTGTTTTCCTGTAATATATTTTTGGCTCTGTAAAAAAAGTTATGGGTGGAATTAAACACACAGTCTAGTCTTTAATTTATTTTCTTCTTCATTTTTCAGGCCTACTGTCACAGACATTTTTTGGTCCTTTTAATCTTTTACATTAGAACACTAAATTGTGTGATATCTTTCCACTTAAAAAAATTGATCATTATTTCCCTGGTTTGATAGTATAAAATTAGATTAAAGAATTGAAAAAATATGGACTATACTGCAGGGGAAACCCTGCATTTTCAGGAAGCTACACAAAGGATGATCTAATAGGGTTTTTTACACATCCCTAATTTATATGACTCTGTGGACTTGTCCGCATTAGAAAAACATATTGTGTTTGAACCAGTGTTCCAGTCCTAAAAAGAAAGAAGTGCCAGAATGCCTGGTACTGTCACTCATGATAATATTGGAAGTACCAGAAAGTTGTTAAAAATGTGCCAGACCGGCATTTTGGAGCACTTTGAACATGACTTGAGTCCTGGTTTGAATGCAGTTATGCACTTGGGGGATCAGTCAATCTGCAGGTGTTCCTGCAGTTCGTAACTAGTGAGGTTCAATTGCAAAGACAAAACCATTAATTGATAGCTCAGCAAAAAGAGCAACTGATCAGGAACATTGAGTTAAAAATGCATCTGATGCTATAGCGAGTAAATGGCTTCACAAATGTGCTGACACTGGATGGTTCGATCAGTGAGATACTGGCAGCATTATTTCCCATCAACGGTAGTCATATTTTAGAGACTATGGAGGACAAGGAAAGTGAAAACATGCCAGGAGATGTAAATATTGTCCTTCTTGCTCTACTAGATACAGCCTTTATCATTTCCTTCAACCTGCTTGAAGCAGAGCTGCTTGAGAGAGGAAGTGTCAGCCTTGGACTACAGTGCCCCACAACTTGTCTGGGGCCTACTAACTGGAAATCATGAAAAGGAGCCCCGAGGTCAGTGTCAAAATGAGGATGATGTCAACAAAACTCCTTGCAAATGTGAAACAAGTGAAGAGCGTGGTTTTTAGTGCTCTGCCTTGTCAAGCAACACCATCCTGAGCAGAATGTACCTACCTATCGTAGATACTTAGATGGCCCTGCTCACTATAGCATCTGAGAACCTCGTAATCTGAAATGTATTTATCCTCACAACACTCCTCTATGCGAGAACATCTTACAGAGCGGGCACGGAGGCACAGAGACTAGGGCCTGGAATTTTAAAAGTACTTTGGCATTGCTGTACTCAGCATCACAATGCCTGACTCATTTAGGGAGCCCAAAACTCATTTTCAAAAGAGATTTAAACACTTATGTTTGAAAATGAGATTTAGGCTTCTAAATCAGTGAAGCGTTCAAATGCTAAGCACAGCAATGCCTAAACACCTGGGCCTCAGTGACAGCAATAGAGCAAGGAACTGAAGCTGGGTCTTCTCATTCCAAGACTAGCATCCTAACCACTGGACCGCCCTTCCTCTCATACTGTCACATATTGTACAGCAATATTATACAGCAATAGCTATTTCTTCCTCTTATGAAATCTCTACACGTACAGTTAAAAAACAGATTTGGAGCTTGCAACGAAGTGACCTCCAGTTTAATTTGCTTTGCTGTAGGTATAAATGAGCAAACGCAACTACAGTGAATTTAGTTAACCACTTCGTCATATTTACCTGATGAGATACTTCAGGGGGAAAATCGTCCAGTGTGGACAAAAGGGACAGGTCAAAGGTCAGGGATGGTGTGCAAAAGTGATGCAAACTCATGTTTATATCCTGATCCTGGTGCTCCTCTGCACATGGTCACTTCTTTATGTTGCTATAATAGAGCAGACTTCAGGTTGCTGTAGCATTTGCTTGGTTGCATGAGCCACAAGGGGCTGAAACTGTAGGTGAAGATTGGTGTGGCATGAGCAGAGTCCTGGACACACACCCTTTCTATGGACAAACTCCTTTTCGCATGCTATTCTAGCAGCTGGGAAGGTGTGCGGCTCAAGATTCCCTATGTTAGCTCTGTGCCACTGGAGGATCACTGTTACACTGAGGATGATCCTCCTTGGGCCAGTTTACACTGTCTTTACAACTGGATTATCCCAGTGCTGTGGCACAAAGGGGCCCCAAATGTGGATTAGGTAACAGCAATGGAGGAGTTACTGACAGGAAAAAAGGGCATAGCCAATACCAGTATGGAGACTCTGGCTCAATGTAACCTAATATTCTTTGACAATATCCACATATTATAGGGATATTTGTTATCCTGCTCGTGATTACAGCTCCTCTGATGCTCTCCCCCCACCAGTTACTTACCTAAAAGTCATTGTAATAATAAGTAGACCTTAAAGCACTTTACAAAGTGCTTATCCCCATTTTGCATATCGGGAAACTGAGGCACAGAGGGGGAAAGTGAGTTGGCCAGGGTCACCAGCAGCAGAGTTACTAACAGAATGCAGAGCTGCTTAGTCCTAGTATGGTGCTCTATCTAGCTGGCCACACTGCCTGCACTGGAATGCATCAGTAGCTGAGCACCACTTGAACAGATGAGCTTTGCTTTTTATTTATCAAGAGTTGACCTAAGGCACTAATAGATAGAAAATGCCACTGATCTCTTTGCAAAGCAGCCAGGATCACAGATTATTACTTCTGTAAAGCATTAGAAATCATGTGATTCACAAATATACAGCTAATTTGCATGATACATTTTTGCATAATATTATATGTATTTGCATGCAGAGAGGAGAGAAGTGGAGCTTAGGGAAAGAACCAGAACTCTCTCTTTTATACTCTGTCCTGCTACAAGGGAAAAGTGGGACAATGAGGCCACTTTGCCGAGAGTTAGTCTCACTGATAAAAAGCGAACAGACCGTAGAGCATCAGTCCTGAGACTGTGCTTGTTGTTTTAGTTTGCTTTTCTGCTATGTTTTAACAGGTCTAGCAACTGTTTTGTAAGGAGGTTTTCCACAGATTCAGGTGGGAGCAGGACGAGGCCCATATACATTATACTGGGAGAGAGAGAGCAAGAAAGATCATATTCACAGTAGAGTGCATTCACAATGAATAAATTTAGCCAAATCCCCTGGTTTTGGCTAACTTCACAGAGGTTATTCTTACCAATTAGAAGCAGTCTTTCCTCACCTCTCACAGCATTGCCGGTGTGGTCCATCAGAATGACCGTATTAAGCATGATTGAAATTCAAACAAAAAGTGCAAATAAACAGGAGTGCAGAGCTATGCCATGTTTCTATATTAATAACTAGAGGGTGTAGAGCGATCCAGCCACTTTTCAGACATCCTTACGACTGTTGATTCTACAGTGAGAGGAGCAACATTAACTAACCAAAGAATACGTATACTGAGTAGTAGTAAGGACAGATGGGGGCAAAAGCCAAAGTTTCAGCTATAAAAACTTCAGCAAACCCTGACAATCTTCAGAGAAACACTGGATTTTTTCCCCCCTGTATTTCCTCACCAGTAATGGAAATGAATTAATTGATTGACATTGCCCTTCTCTTTGAAGCAACCCTTTACATGTCATCTGGAATTTTGCCCAATACTCTTCCCTCCCATCTCTAATTCCCATTCCTCCACCTTAAGAAGCCAGAGACAAGGAAAAATTATAGGGCTGTCACTTTTAATAATAGCTGAGGAGCTAATGGATTTCAATATCACACCAAGCAAGCACTACAGGACCTGATGTCAATCTCCAGCTCAATACAGCAATTAAATATATTGTCATCTGTAAGCGTTTCTGATAGCTAGGCTTGTCACTAACAGTCCTCCCCATGCAATTCAAGACACAAAAGAGTGAAATCCCTGCATTTAGCAGGGAGAAAAAAACATCATATATGTATGGAGGAATTGTAGAACTAATCAAGCAAAAGAGAAACACTGTGTATTGTGACAAAGTTCCTCCTCTACCTTGGTGGGTCCTGCGCTTATTGGCAGATTTGCTCACCTCAGTGATCTTCCCCACAGTCTAGGTCCACTCCTCCTGTGTCTGATCAGGAGTTGGGAAGTTTAGGGAAGATCCGGGCCCGCCCTCTACTCCGGGTTCCAGCCCAGGGCCCTGTGGATTGCAGCTGTCTATAGTGCCTCCTGTAACAGCTGCATGACAGCTACAACTCCCTGGGCTACTTCCCCATGGCCTCCTCCAAATACCTTCTTTATCCTCACCACAGGACCTTTCTCCTGGTGTCTGATAACACTTGTACTCCGTAGTCCTCCAGCAGCACACCCTCTCACCCTCAGCTCCTTGTGCCTCTTGCTCCCAGCTCCTTACACACACTTCCTCTCCTCTGGCTCCCCCCTCCCTGACCGGAGTGAGCTCCTTTTTAAACCCAGGTGCCCTGATTAGCCTGCCTTGATTGGCTGCAGGTGTTCTAATCAGCTTGTCTGTCTGAATTGGTTCTAGCAGGTTCCTGATTACTCTAGTGCAGCCCCTGCTCTGATCACTCAGGGAACAGAAAACTACTCAGCCAGTGACTAGTATATTTGCCCTCTACCAGATTCCTGTACCCCACTGGCCTGGGTCTGTCACTGTATCCACCACCAACAACCATATCTACCAACAGCTGAAAACAATATTGAAAGACATGGCCTCCATAAAAAGGAATAACACATAAAAACCTCTTCACTGCTGGTATTTTCGCCCAGACACAGTGCAGTCTAACGACTGGTGCACCACAGTTACTGCTGAAAGAACCTACAAATATGCAGGAATGGGGCAGGAAGTATGCAAACAGGCCTGGCCACAAGCATGACCTGCCATAGGACCTGTTCTTCCCAGGAGTGCACAACACAGGGACAAACAAGATACAAATCAAAGTCACTGGATCCTGCTCTAAAATGCACTACAAAGCCCAACGGGCCAGAAGCATCCACTGGTAAGGAGATGGTAAAAGAATCAAAGGAGAAGATGGATGTTACAGGACCCCAACACAAGCAACAGGATGGGAAGATACTGGAGCTGCCAAGGTGCCACTATAACCAAAGTGAATGAGCGGTGACTAACAGCAGTCCACTTCCAGCAGCTTAGTGTGGTAACATACTAGATAGCACTTATTTCCAATAATGCTCATTCTGGGTCTGCACAGCAGACAGAAGAGTTCTTCTCACAGGTGTCATGGACTTCTACACTCATTTACATGGCCCCTCAGCTGACATCCATCATGCTGTGTGTGCATGTCTGACCCATGACACTGCTCCCATGCGAATACCTATCCGCTTTCCCTGCAGCAGCTTGTGTTCTGCTGGTAATAAACTAGTGTGGTTGTACAACTGTTCCCTGTACTCCTGGGTAAACAATCCTATGCTTAAGCACATCAGTCAGGAACGAGCATTTGTCTTGCTGTCTGTCAGCTTACAATCTTCACCATATCAGTTCCTGCATGGTGACATTTTACATTTCCTTGTCACTAACTGCTTCCTATGGGGCCCTCTTCACATCCCCTCTCCCACTTTTCCTTGCCCAAATATGGCCACGATTCATTGCTGTAGTCTCCACAAATGACAGTGCACGTCTCATTCTGAGGGTTTTTAAATAGCATTTCCCTGGAGGGTGCCTGTTCTGTGCTTCTTGAACGAATAGAGTCCTGGCCTTTTAAAACCAAGATACTGTTTCTATACAAGGGAGAGTAAAAAGAAAACCTATCAGTGAGTGGAAAAGTAATTTTAAAAGCCCTCTCTACAGACGGACCATAGTGGATCCAGGCATAAAGTTAGCTAGGGAGTCCTTTTGCAACATATCATACTCAGAGCTCCAGTTGCACTGGTGATGCCTGAGCTGGGCAGAATCCAGAGTGGTCTTTTACTTAGAGCACTGGCCTCTAATATCTCGCCTAAGCATCAGTTACAATGCTAAAGGCACAGTTTCAAAAACTTTCCTGACCAAGTTACAGATCTCATGATATTTTGTGCTTTTCTTAAAGCTCCCACTTCTCAAGTCAAGCGGTTACACGAGAATCTCAGCTTTCATTAAAACAAAAAGTTTCTAGCCGTAGCCCCCATTGTTTCAGAAGCAAGCCTGAAAACATGAAACAAGTATCAAGCGTACCCTAAAGGCTAGGAAACCAGAAGACAAATAAAAAGAACCACAAATGTATTGGATGAAATCCAGACTTGCTGAAATAAATGTCAAAATTATTTACTTTGATGGAACCAAGTTTTCACCTATTATTATTTTTTTAAATCTAATGATTTTTAAATCAATCTCATGATTTTGGAATGCTTCAGACTAACAATGGACTTTTTGTTTATGAGTTTAGCACTCTACAGGAGATCTAGCACTAGATTTTCTAGAGTTTAGCACTCTAAATCAATTCTGCACTTTTAGTTGAGAACACACAAAAAAAGCTCAATTACACCATAGCGTATCAGAAGTAAAAGTCACAGTTTCCAGATAAATTGAGCGTCATGCGTGGATTAAATTTGTCAGTGAATTAAAAAGAGCAAGGTTTAAACCACTGATTGGGCTGGTTTTAGACCAGTAATGCTTAAAAACAGAGTGTCAGCTTGATGACCCAATAAAAGAAACATGGAGCAAAAAGCATGCGGACGCGGTATCTATCATCAAAGCTAGTTAAAGTATGCATAAATCGTCTGAGGTTAAGAAAGTGGTCTGGTTTCAAATGTGATACAAAAAATGAGTCACGTCAAGTAATTACAATGGCACCTCTTGTTATCTACACAGATCAAAACTTGATACAGAATCCAGGGTATTTCCAGCTAAGTCAACAGCAACATTGAAATCAGAATATTGATGATTTTGCCCCCGTCTAATCATTTAGCACAGACACACACAATAAATGCCCTATTTCTGGAGAAATATAGAGTTCTTGTTTTTAATTCATTGTTTCTCCAAATTAGTGACAAACGTGAAAAGTTTGATTTGTATAAAAATGTGTTTGCATAAAGATCTGAGTCTGAAAAGAGATCGGACTTTGTTTGCCCTCCAGAGCCCCTATATTTAATTTTTCTTAATGTTTTCATTGAGTTTTTTCCCCAGTATCTCCCTCTGTTATAGAAAAAGTTATTTCACTAAATACCCGCAAGTGTTATCAAAAGACTGTATCCGGGTGGATAAAGTATCTGCTTTGTATTGCAGTGGTAGCGAGGTACAATCCCCATGGTCAGATTATCTATTTATGAACATATATCCTGTATTTCATTCTCACAGTGCCACATGGATCATTACATTTTCAACACAATTAGCTTTTCCATCCAAACTACTCCGAATTTAATACAAATATTTTAACAATTCTTTGTTCAAGAAGAAGCAAAATACTTTTGCCCCACACTAACTATTCTATTCACTCTACACATACTCCTAGCACGTACATTGCCGCTTGCAGTGCCTCTCAGCCCAGCTGAGATTCAGGCTAGCTCAGTTCAAGAAAGTGCACTAAAAATAGCAGTGTGGACATTGTGGCATGGGCAGCAGCTGGTGCTACCTGTCCAAGTCCAAGCTCACCCAGCTCTATCTATCTATCTACCCAGGCTCTGAGGCTCAGTCCCAGCTGCAGGGCAGACATATCTCATATGTCTATTCAGCAAAAGCCATGCATGCGCTAGCCTATCTGAGCCAGCTTGAACCCAGCGAGTGCTGGTAACAATAGCAGTGAAGACACCGCTGGACAGGCTTCACAGCAGGCTCGCAAGCTGAGTATGTACACAGAGTCTTGTACAGCCTGCACTGCTCTGTCTTCACTGCTGTTGTAACCACACTAGCTGGATTCAAGCTAGCGGCAGTGGGCTACCTTGTCACACCTTTTGCTGTGTAGACATACCCATAGAGATGACTCTGACCTGCAGGCTTCAGATTTGGATGCAAACTTTCCTAACATTCAGGGGTTCTTCAGAACTTTTGATTTGATTCAATACAGAAATAGGGGCCAGTTATGAAGTCTGGACCCAAATCATGCCACAGACTTTCCTACTTTTTGAGGTGTTCAGATCTGAGAGTTTGGTTGGACCCTTTCCCACTGTCAGAGAAACAGGCTGCACAGTAGAGGTTCAAGCCCTAATCACAGAAAATACAGATAAATTTTATTTTTAATATTTTCACCTCTTGGCTCCTTTTAGGAGAGCCAAACCTCTTCCTTGCTTTAGCATACACTCACAATAGGAGATTTTTGCGGTTGATTGCATGCTGAAATTCAGTTGCTGCAGATGCTTATCATGTCATTATTGTTGTATATTATTTAAGCCCCAGCTGTCTACTTGGGCATGTGTAATGCACAAATAAAGACAGGAACTGCCTCAAAGAGTGTACAGTTGAAACAGAACTCTCACTTGTTCATCTGCATATACAGAATACATACATGTGATTTAATTTCCATGTCGTTTCTTGCATAAAATGCAATTCTTTCTTGGTTGTATGGTGTGCTTCAATGGGTAGACAATAACATTTTCTTTAAAATATATCTAAAAAAACCATTTCCAGCTCTCACTGACCTCTCCTGAAGTGGACAAGTATTTACTCCCTTATGCCCCAAAATACTTTTGATTTAGTTTCAGATTTCCGTTTTTTACAGCTTTATCACAACAGTGTAAAAATTAAGACAAATGATCGCAATCAGCGATAGCTTCCAGGATGAATCTTACTAGCTGTGCATCTGAAGCTGGTGTGGTTCTGCACTGCAGTTGGATTGAATGCAGAGGCTGTAAACTACAGAGCGTTGGAGATTATCCCTTATATAAGTGTCAAGTCTCATGAAATTCATGCTTTCAATTATCATAAATGACTCAAGCTTCCTGCCAAGTCTCCACCATTTTGCTCCATTTTCCCTTAGTTTTGCCATAGAATTAAATGACTTCTGAGATTGGCTACAGGCAATACCAAGATGAGATATTTAATCAAAATCAAAAGTTGTTTATTGTGAGTAAACTGCATATTATTTGAGATTATCCTTTTTATACAGCAAATCATGCCATTCAAAAGGATTTTTTTTCCTTCTGAAAGGTTGTGCTGCGGCTTCTCTCTCAGACATTCTAGTGATACACACTTTGAGGTACAGCTAGGAAAAGTAGCTAGGCAGGGCCTAATAATTAGCTGAGCCCTAAAACATATGGTTACAGGGAAAGTGTACAAAGTGAATAATTAATTCATACTTATATTTCTATTGCACTTTCTATCTGAGGATCACAAAGACATTTATAAACATTATAGCTATGCAGATCCAAACTTGATCAAGAATCCAAGGTATTTCCCAGACAATACCCAGACTAGAACATTAGTTTTCTGGTTTTTTCCCCACCCAAATCATTCTAACATACACACAATAAATTCTCTAGTTCTGGAGAAAGTTAAAGCTAAAGTCTAGAAAACTTCTGGGCTTTTCTTCATCCTTATACCAAATATGTCACACACACACACACACACACACACACACACACACACACACACACACACACACACACACACACACACACACACACACACACACACACACACACACACACACACTCTAAAATAAAAAATGAAACTGTCCATGTTTATAGAGCTGGGTATAAAACAGGCACTGGATTTTGAACAATATAGCCCTTTTATTTGATTTTTCTTAAATTTTTATTGCATTGTTCAGTAGATCTTTTTTGCAAATAGAGATGACTAAGTACACACAAATCTTATTGTTTATATAGAAATAGCAGTGAGTCAAATCCTGTGATGAGCTGTTCTTTCACATGGGTGTTACAGTTGGGCCAAGTAATCTACTATCTGTGCAGTCTCCCTCAAACAACCAATGAAACTGTTGCTTGCAAATTCACTGTAGAATGAGGGTGGTGATTGGTTGAGTTACCTCTGATATTACAATGGTCTAAGACTCTTGTCATGACATAAATACATGCTTTACTGTAGCTACACCACACAAATATAATTTGTAATGTCAAAGTGTTTGAGAACTTCTGGATAGTAACAGATTGTGAATCCCAATGATGAACCTGGTAATATTCTAAATAAAAAGTGCTCTCAAGCATGTCTAGCTTTAGCCATCACTTCACATGGACTCTGTAGACACTCTAAGCAACACACGGACAAAGGGACAGTCCTGGAATCTTATTCTATAGAAACATCTTCTGAATTGTGTTTTTTGTTGGTATAGTTGGATTCCCTGTCATATAAAGTTACATTAACTAACATATAGACCTGGTCTACACTACGCATTTATACCGATTTTAGAAGCTTTAAACCGATTTAACACTGCACCCGTCCACACAATGAGGCCCTTTATATCGATATAAAGGGCTCTTTAAACCGGTGTCTGTACTCCTCCCCAATGAGAGGAGTGGAGCTGAAATCGGTATTACCATATCGGATTAGGGTTAGTGTGACCGCAAATCGACGGTATTGGCCTTCGGGCGGTATCCCACAGTGCACCATTGTGACCACTCTGGACAGCAATCTGAACTCGGATGCACTGGCCAGGTAGACAGGAAAAGCCACACGAACTTCTGAGTTTCATTTCCTGTTTGCCCAGCGTGGAGCTCTGATCAGCACAGGTGGCGATGCAGTCCCAAATCCAAAAAGAGCTCCAGCATGAGACCGTAAAGGACATACTGAATCTGATCGCTGTATGGGGAGGCAAATCTGTTCTATCAGAGCTCCATTACAGAAGACGAAATGCCAAAGCATTTGAAAAAAATCTCCAGACAGAGGCCACAGCAGGGACTCAGCATAGTGCTGCGTGACAAGTGTAACAGAAAGCCAAAGAATCAAATGGACTCTCATGGAGGGAGGGAGGGGGTACTGAGGACTCCAGCTATCCTACAGTCCCCGCAGTCTCCGAAAAGCATTTGCATTATTGGCTGAGCTCCAAATGCCTGTAGGGTCAAACACATTGTCCGGGGTGATTCAGGGTATAGCTCATCAATTTAGTCCCCCTCCCCCCCGTGAAAGAAAAGGGAAAAAAATTGTTTCTTGACTTTTTTGTATGTCACCCTATGTCTACTCTATGCTGCTGGTAGACGCGATGCTGCGGCACTGAACAGCAGCACCCTCCCCTCCCCAGTGGCAGATGGTACAATATGACTGCTATCCATTGTCATTATCAGCCCTTGAGTGCTCCTGGCTGGCCTAAGTTGAGGTCGGCCAGGGGCGCCTGGGTAAAAATAGGAATGACTCTCAGTCATTCCCAGTAGATGGTACAGAATGGCTGGTAACTGTCTTCATCATAGCGACTGGGGGCTGAGCTCCATCAGCCCCCTCCTTTCATGTCTAAAGAAAAGATTCTGTACTGTTTGGACTATCATAGCAGTGGGATGCTGGGGTCCTCTTCCCCACACCTCTTAATGTCCTGCCTGGACTATCATAGTAGCTGGAGGCTGCCTCCCCCTCATTTTATCTCACTAACAAGTCAGTGTTTCTTATTCCTGCGTTCTTTATTACTTCATCACACAAATGGAGGGGGCACTGCAACGGTAGCCCAGGAGGGTTGGGGGAGCAGGGAAGCAATGGATGGGGTTGTTGCAGGGGCACCCCCTAGAATGACATGCAGCTCATCATTTCTGCGGGATCTGACACAAAGCAGCTGTGCTCTCTAGTACACTGGTTCTCTAGCACACTTACCCCATATTCTAGGCAGGACTGACTCTATTTTTAGATACAACTTAAAGGAGGGATTGACCCAGGGAGTCATTCACATTTTTGTCTTTGCGCCCCTAGCCGACCTCAGCCAGGAGCACCCATGACAGCAGCCGATGGTACAGAATGACTGATAACCGTCTTCTCATTGCCAATTTACAATGGCATGGCAAACGGTACAGAACAACTGATAACCGTCTCTGCTATCTTGCAAAGGCAAATGAATGCTGCTGTGTAGCACTGCAGTACCACCTCTGTCAGCAGCATCCAGTACACATATGGTGACAGTGACAAAAGGCAAAACAGGCTCCATGGTTGCCATGCTATGGCATTTGCCAGACCAATCCAGGGAAAAAGGGTGTGAAATGATTGTCTGCCATTGCTTTCACGGAGGAAGGAATGAGTGACGACATTTACCCAGAATCACCCGTGACACTATTTTTGCACCATCATGCATTGGGATCTCGACCCAGAATTCCAATGGGCAGGGGAGACTGCGGGAACTATGGGATAGCTATGGGAAAGCTACCCACAGTGCAACGCTCCAGAAATTGACGCTAGCCTCGGTACATGAACGCACACCACCAAATTAATGTGCTTAGTGTGGCCGCATGCTCTCGACTTTATACAATCTGTTTTACAAAACCGGTTTATGTAAAATCAGAATAATCCCGTAGTGTAGATGTACCCATAATCATTTAAAAAAATGTTAGTATGAGATAATCTAGCAAACTGCTCTGAAGAAATGTTGCAGATTTTGTTCTTTCCTCCTTTGTAATTTGAGTTGCATTTTACATCTTACACATTTCCAGAAATAGCATCTATAATAATTATTGTGTTTTGTTACCTTTCAAAAAAAAATGCAATCAACAACAATGATGGAAAAAACAATAGGCAAGGGTTGAAAAAGTATATCAAGCACATTAACAATTAGCCAACATTTAAAACAGGCATGTGCACATGCACATGCACAAACACACAAAGATGATTACAAAAATTATTCTCCTCTGGTACATCTCTTTCATCTTACGCTGGAGTGTTCTTTATGTACATGCTGTCCATTCAGACTGTGATCTCTTTGGGGCCAAAATCTATCTGAAAAGCACTTAGCTAGTTTTGAGAGCCTTATATTAATAATATAGAAATAAAATATTTATTAAAAAATCAAGAGTGTCTAAAAGAAGGGCAATCAGACCCCTAAATAAAAGGAACAAGGAGTTTAACAATCAATAGCAATATGTTGAAAATTAGTCACTTTGGCAAATCCCACCCATCATGCTTCCCAGAGGAGGGTAAGCAATGTATTCTCATCCCCACAAGCTGGACAATTTGCCTAAGGTCACACACCCAGGCTGGGGCGGGGGAGAGTGAAGGGGAGATTTCTAACTCAGTGCACGGTATGCTCAATCACCACTGCTTCGCTAAACCTTAATCCAACCTTATCCTTCATTGATTGGGAAAAAATGATTGTACCTCTCTGAAGAACACAACTTCATGTATTTTTTGCTGCTAGTCAGTCCGGAAGCACTTAGAGAATAGCTTTTCTTGCAAGATTTTGGCCTCTAATGTGTATTACCTGTTATGTGGATATAGGGTGGGATTGTTAAGACAGCCTAAGTCACTTTAGGAGCACAAGTCCCAGTGAAAGGCATTAAGCTTTATGTTCATAAGTCACCTCTGTGCTTTTGAAAATTCCATCCGTATTAATAAATATAAAGAACTGATCTGCAGAGTAACTTGGTGTCTCCAAATACCATAGTAAAGAGATTAATATGGTTGTGAAGGGAAAGGTTATTCAAGACATAACCTGTCAAACAACATGGTGGGAGGAGAGACATCTCATTATAAAACCCGATGGAGCTACTCCAGCATCCTGACAGGAAGCCTTGTTACAAAAATCACATCAGTAATCACTGCCTTGTTCAATTTTCTTTGCTCAGTGCCTCCACAATGCCCAAGTGGGCCTAGTGGAGAAGGGTTTCTTCATCCCCATGAGGCTTCCTGCGTCAGCTGTTATGAGTTATGGCAGTTGTTGTTGGAAAGCCTAAAGCCTGACTCCTCAAGGAAACATAATTATACGTTGAGGAATCCAGGGTGTGTATGCTATGCATGTGTGAGTCGTATGTCACCAGCCTCAGAATGGACAGCCAATTATATTATTGACATTCAGTGGGAGGAAATATCCTGCGTATGCATCTCCAACTGGGTCATGGCTAGTGTCCAAAAAATGCAATAGCCTCTTTTTGTCTCCAAACCATAACAGCCCTTAGGCTAATAGAAGAAATATAAAATACATTAAGAAGAATGTATGCAAAAGAAAATTCTGAAAAATAGCTTAATCAGGACAAATTGATACCAGGAGCTGCTCTCACTGACTGGGAGTGGGAGACAAATGTTGATGTTAACCTGCAGCTGGACTAGGGGAGGAAGGATTCAGCAAAGCCTTCTAGGCCTGTTTGTTAAACACTTCTGTATATCAGTGGCCGGTCGCTAATTCTTGAGAAGGGCATTTTAGTCGAAATGCCAAAACCTGCTGCTCTGTCATTTCTGTGAATAAAAACTGACTGTCAGTTCAGAGTCAGGGTATGTCTACACTACGGGATTATTCCGATTTTACATAAACCGGTTTTGTAAAATAGATTGTATAAAGTCGAGTGCACGCGGCCACACATAGCACATTAATTCAGTGGTGTGTGTCCATGTACCGAGGCTAGCATCAATTTCCAGAGTGTTGCACTGTGGGTAGCTATCCCATAGCTATCCAATAGTTCCCTCAGTCTCCTCCGCCCCTTGGAATTCTGGGTTGAGATCCCGGTGCCTGATGGGGCAAAAAACATTGCCGCGGGGGGTTCTGGGTACAGCCTCACCCCTCCCTCCCTGAAAGCAGCAGACAACCGTTTCTCGCCTTTTTTCCTGGGTAAACTGTGCAAACGCCATAGCACAGCAAGCATGGACCCTGCTCAGATCAAGACCGCAATCATGGACATTATAAACACCTCGCACATTCTCATGCAGTCTGCGCTGAACCAGGACCTGCAAAGCCAGGCGAGGAGGAGGAGGTGGCTATGGCAGCGTGGCAACGAGAGTGATGAGGACATGGACACAGAATTCTCTCAAACCTTGGGCCCCTGCGCTTTGGAGATCCTGCTGGCAATGGCGCAGGTTCTAGCTATTGAACGCCGATTTTGGGCCTGGGAAGCAAGTACAGACTGGAGGGACTGCATAGTTTTGCAGGTGTGGGACGATTCGCAGTGGCTGCGAAACTTTTGCATGCGTAAGGGCACTTTCATGGAACTTTGTGACTTGCTTTCCCCTGCCCTGAAACGCCAGAATACCAAGATGATAGCAGCCCTCACAGTTGAGAAGCGAGTGGAAACGCCAGACAGCTACCAGTCAGTCAGGAATCAATTTGGAGTGGGAAAATCTACTGTGGGGGCTGCTGTGATGCAAGTAGCCAAAGCAATCATTAAGCTGCTGCTATGAAAGATTGTGACTCTGCGAAATGTGCAGGTCATAGTGGATGGCTTTGCTGCAATGGGATTCCCTAACTGTGGGGGGGCGATAGATGGAACCCATATCCCTATCTTGGCACCGGAGCACCAGGGCACCCAGTACATAAACCACAAGGGGTACTTTTCAATGGTGCTGCAAGCACTGTGGATCACAATGGACGTTTCACCAACATCCACGTGGGATGGCCAGGAAGGGTTCATGACGCTCGCGTCTTCAGGAACACTACTCCGTTTAAACGGTTGCAACAAGGGAATTACTTCCCAGACCAGAAAATAACAGTTGGGGATGTTGAAATGCGTGTAGTTATCCCGGGGGACCCAGCCTACCCCTTGATGCCTTGGCTCATGAAGCCATACACAGGCAGCCTGGACAGTAGTCAGGAGCTGTTCAACTACAGGCTGAGCAAGTGCAGGATGGTGGTAGAATGTGCATTTGGCCTTTTAAAGGCGCGCTGGCGCACATTACTAACTCAATTAGACCTCAGCCAAACCAATGTCCCCTTTGTTATTGCTGCTTGCTGTGCGCTTCACAATCTCTGTGAGAGTAAAGGGGAGACCTTTATGGCTGGGTGGGAGGATGAGGCAAATCACCTGGCTGCTGATTATGCGCAGCCAAACACCAGGGCGATTAGAAGAGCACACCAGGAAGCGGTGCGCACCAGAGAAGCTTTGAAAACGAGTTTCATCAAGGGCCAGGGTACGGTGTGACTGTTGTGTTTGTTTCCCCTTGATGAACCCGCCCCTTGATTGACTCATTCCCTGTAAGCAACCTACCCTCCCTCTTCGATTACAGCTTGCTTAAGGAAATAAAAAGACACTATCGTTTATAAATCATATATTCTTTATTAAAAAGTCATTATAAAAAGAGGGAGAGAACTGACAAGGTATCCCGGGTGTGGTTTGGGAAAAGGATAGGAGGGAAGGAAAAGGCCTCTAAAAATATTTCAAAGTAATGACAGCCTTTTGGTTGGGCTGTCCACAGGGGTGGAGTGGGTGGGAGCATGAAACCTTCCCCAACGCATTCTTACGTGCCTGGGTGAGGAAGATATGGAACATGGTGAGTGGTGAGGGTGATTACACAGGGGCTGCAGCGGCACTCTGTGACTCTGCTGCTGTTCCTGAAGCTCCACCTGACGTCGGAGGATGTCAATTTCATCACGCAACAGCCCCAGTGTTGCCTCATACCTCCTCTGATCTTCCTGCCACCACCTCTCATCACATTCATCCCTCCTGCCCTCACGTTCACTGGCATCTCTCCTGTAATTTGATACCACGTCCTTCCACTCATTCAGATGAGCTCTTTCATTGCGGGTTACTTCCATGATTTCTGAGAACATTTGGTCTCACTTCTTTTTTTTCCTCTGCCTTATCTGAGATAGCCTTCGGGATGGAGTAGGGAGGCTTGAAAAATGTGCAGCTGCATGAGGGAGGGAAAAAAGGGCGAGAAGTATTTAAAAAGATACATTTTACAGAACAATGGTTATACTCTTTCACAGTGAACAACACTATTCACCTTACATACCACATGTGATTTCACTACAAGGTCGCATTTTGCATCTTAATATTGAGTGCCTGCGGCTCTGGTGTTAGAGATCTCACAAACGCAGGTCTGGGCCTCAGAATTTGGCTTACATGCGGCCATGGTAAGCCATTGTCTTTCGGATTCTGCAGCCTTCATATACACAGTGCCCTCCTTTCCCAAATACCAAGCAAAGCCTGTTCAGTGATGCTTCTTTCCTGTTAACATGCAGCAGCAGAAATCACCCTCCCATCCAATTCTCTGGGATGGTAGCTTTACCCCTCCCCCCACCGCGTGGCTGGTAGCAGGGAAGATCCCTGCTAGCCAAACGCAAAAAAGCTCAGTGCTATTACCCCCACTCCCTTCTCCTGCTTGGCTACCTGCAAGGAAGGATATCTTTTTAGCAACAGGCAAACAACCCAGTAGGAATGGCCATCTCTGTCCCCTTAATTAAATTCCTGAATTTCAACCAGGTTACCATGAACGATATCACTCTTCTGAGGCTAACACAGTGAGATAAAGAATGGATGTTGCTTGAATGCCAGCAATCACCGGGACCATACGCAGCTAGGCTTTGTCATGCAATGATACCAGATTACTTGCTACATGCATGGCGTGGTAAAGTGTCCTACCATGGTGGACGGAATAAGGCTGCCTTGCCCAGAAACCTTCTGCAAATGCTTTTGGAGAACCTCCAGGAGAGCTTCATGGAGATGTCCCTGGAGGATTTCCGCTCCATCCCCAGACATGTTAACAAACTTTTCCAATAACTGTACTGGCCGCGAATGCATCCCAAGTCCTCAGGGCAAATCAATCATTAAAAAACGCTTGCTTTTAAACCATGTTTTATATTTACAAAGGTGCACTCACCAGAGGTCGCTTCCCTGGCTTCATTGTTTGGGCTACTGGCTTGGGAGGGCTGGGAGGGTAATTCCGTCAGGGTGAGAAAAAGCTCCTGGCTGTTGGGGCTAATGGAGTGCTGTGTGCTTGCTGCAAGCTCGTCCTCCTCTTCCTCCTCCTCATCTTCCCTGTCCACAGAAGCCTCAGCCATGGCTGAGATTACCACCCCCACCTTGGAATCCACAGACAGGGGTGGGGTAGTGGTGGCGGACCCCCCTAGAATTGCATGCAGCTCAGCATAGAAGCGGCATGTTTTCGGCCCTGATCCGGACCTTCCGTTTGCTGCTTTGGTTTTCTGGTAGGCTTGTCTGAGCTCCTTAACTTTCACTCTGCACTGCACTGAGTCCCTAGTGTGGCCTTTCTCCATCATAGCCTTGGACATTTTTTCAAATGTTTTTTCATTTCATCTTTTGGAACGGAGTTCTGTTAGCACGGAATCCTCTCCCCATATAGCGATCAGATCCAGTACCTCCCGTGCGGTCCATGCTGGAGCTCTTTTTCGATTCTCAGGAGACTGCATTGTTACCTGTGCTGGTGAGCTCTGTGTGGTCACCTGTGCTGGTGAGCTCTCCATGCTGGACAAACAGGAAATGCAATTCAAAAGTTTGCGGGGCTTTTCCTGTCTACCTGGCCAGTGCATCCGAGTTCAGATTGCTGTCCAGAGTGGTCACAGTGGTGCACTGTGGGATACCGCCCGGAGGCCAATACCGTCAATTTGCGGCCACACTAACCCTAATCTGATCTGGTAATACCGATTTCAGCACTACTCCTCTCATCGGGGAGGAGTACAGAAACTGGTTTAAAGAGCCCTTTATATCGATATAAAGGGCCTCGTTGTGTGGACGGGTGCAGGGTTAAATCAGTTTAACGCTGCTAAAATCGGTGTAAACGCATAGTGTAGACCAGGCCTAAGTCACAGGTATTGTTTACATATTTTCCAGCTGTTTGGCTTAGTGACTTTGGAGTGGGTCTGCTCAGCTATTTCACAGCATTTCTGATTTGCTTTGCCTTTGCCCTCTGACTCCATCACTGGGCTGACTTTTCAAAGAACAGCACAAGGCAATAAAATAAAACAAAAACATTAAGAAGGTTTGAATTATTTGTAACTCTTTGAAAACTGATTCTACTGTTAGTATTTTGAGACTTGACCTTATGACGACCCACTGATTTCAGTTATAAGAGAGGGTACCTAGATTTCACAGAACCACAGGGCTTCAGAGAGCAAAACGATTTATTTGTAGGTTTGAGGAGTGTTATAGGTGATCCTATGCAAACGTACGTAAACTTGCCATTTACTTTACACAAAAATAAACTGGTGAATTCTTCGGGTTAGGAATAAAGCAAGCAATAAAAGAGTCAATTTGAAATGTACAGAAGAAATGGACACACATTGTGTTCTTCTGTTGATAGGAACCGTGTAATTCAAATGTTGGGGGACCAGACTACAGTGCATACATTAACTATGGGACGGTTGTTTCTCAGATCAAAAGAGCGAGGTCTGTTTTGGAGCACTCCAGCATAACCTTGGTGACTGTTTCACTAGATTACTTCATTCAAACAATCCAACAGAGTTTCAAAATCAATCCATCAAAATCATCACTCTCTTTGGCAAACAATGAGAATCCTTGGTAGAGCCATGAAAAAGTTCTTACTGCTGCCAAATCCAGCAGGTGTACAGGAGAGAAGGAATCACATCCCCTCCTGGTTTTGTTAAAAATAAAATACCTTGTAGTTTTGCTACATTTTTTTTCTTGGCCTTTTCGTCCTATGAAAATGAGCAGGTCTGGAGAGAAAATATAGGGAGAGTGTGGTTCAGTGGGTCCAGGGCAGGAAGGGGACTATGAAGAGAGAAGGAAAGAGCAGTGCCCAATGTGGGTAGGGAAGAAACAAAGTGGAGGGAGGGTGGGGGAAAGGAGATTTTAGAGAAGGATTTGGTTTCCACAGCTATCTCAATGTAAGCAGAATCAGGAGGAGCTCCTCAGAGAGGCAGAAAGGTTACATCAGTAAGCTGGATGGAAAAGGAATGACTACAGTTTTATGCAGACTTGGCATACAATGGGCAACCTGGTTTCCACATTTTTCAGTCTGTCTAGAGCATAAGCCTTGTGAATGACATTTGCACATGACCCTTGCACAAACTGTCCACTCTTAATGACACCTTGTGCAACCTACAGCTGTCCTGTAACAAGAGTCAATTCACTCAGAGCAGAGAAAAAAATAGGCAAGACCGTTAAGCTTCTCCTGCAGCATCTGCAGCACACTCACTGCAGTGTGAGTTTGTTCAAAGGTGCACAGAGAGTGGATAGATTTTATTGCTGCTGGAGTAGCCAAAAGGGTGGCCAACATGGAAACTTGCACTGAAATAACTACAGTAAATAGGTTTTAATTCACACCTTTGTTATTTTGGTGCAAGTCTCTGTGTGGAAGCTCTTATTCTGGATTAAAAGTGTCCTGTTTCAATTGTGCTTCTATCAATTAAAAAGAACAAAACCAAACCCATGTAAGCAAAATCAAAATACAATTCTTTTATTCCAAAGTAGGAGTTTCCACACAGAGACTTGCACCAAAAATAACAAAAGGTGTAAATTAAAACCGATTCAGTTATGACAGCACACATTTGCATGTAGACAATGGCTAACAGGATGAATTTGGAGCCTGGCTCCTTTTCACTCAGATACTGAAATAAGCAGAAGTACCAGATACAGAGTCAGATAGATGAGGCTACATTTTTAAAACATTTAAAGATGGAGTGGAAACTGAGATAGGACTTCAGAATTTCACCCAGTAAAGGACAAATGTTCAAAAGGGGCCTCTACATTTGGATGCTTCCATTTTTGTGACCCCCAACTTGCCAGGGCCTGATTTTCAGAGATATTGAGAACCCACAACTCCAGCCAAAGGCAGTTTTAGGTACTCAGCACCTCTGAAAATTAGACCCCGGATGTTTAAAGTTGGGTACCCAAAAGGGGAAGCACTCAAAATCAGAGGGCACATTTATAAATATGGGTCTAGGTGTGCAGTTTAGGGTAATAAAGTTGGAACTAATATTTGCAACCAAAGTACCTATTGCAGCTAAAAATCATAAATTCTCTTTGCATGTGCTGTTGTGTGCACCTACTGTAACATAATGCCCTAGCTGCATGTGCAACATATCAGCTTTTCCAAACAGTCCAGGAGAATGCTTGGGATTACAGCTGTACACCAGCAACACCTTTTTCCATCAACACATATATCCCCATCTATTTAAGATCTTATTCACATTCTGTAAATAGCAACTTGAACAGCTCCTTTCTTGTTTTTGTTCAAACATGTGATAGCCTTTGTAGGTAAGAAGAAAATTATGGCTGGTCTACACTTAAAAAGTTCTGGAGTTTCAATTATGCCAATATAGGTAAAGCAGAAAAACATCCCTAGAGTAGATACAGTTGTAATAGTATAAAGGTGCTTATACCAGTATAGCCTATTCTGGTTTGGGAACCAAAGTGGTTTGTCAGAGAATGGGTTCCCGTGAACCCGATTTCCCTCTACTGGCTCCTTTTATAGACACAGAACAGACTGCAAACTGATCAAGGAAAATCTTACTTCATAACTTTTCCCACCCACAGTACTTCTCCTTTTTGATGGTGCACAGAAGTGTTGTGCTGCTGTTCACACTGGAGAAAGAGGCAGAAGGAGCAAAGAGGAAGAATGGATAGGTTATGGACAAGCAAGTGTTATGATGAGTGTGTTAAAGAATCCTTTTGCTACTTCTCTAAACTCTCTCAGGTTTGGGGGCCAGTAGAACTCAGTTCTGCTGCTCTGCTTCCACGTGCTCAACCCAGACTCCCTTTATTTGTTAGGGCAAAACCTAACTACATATGTATGATTAGTTTTATTTATGAAATGAAGTCAGTGCTGTGCTTCATCTTGAAAAGCTGGGGATGTCAGGATCTTAGTAGACAGCGTGTGCACCACTGCTGTAAAGATAAAAATAATTTTGTACCGCTAGCCCCTCTTCACAACAAGCCATGCGTTTGACATAGAGTGGAAGCAGTTCTGTCTAGCCATAAGCTGGAGCATGATCCATATGGAGTGAAAAGGCAGCTGTATTCTATAAGAAGCTGCTGCCAATGGTAGCAACCAAGCAGTTATATCAGGGGTAGGCAACCTATGGCACGGGTGCCGAAGGCGGCACGTGAGCTGATTTTCAATGGCACTCACACTGCCCAGGTCCTGGCCACGGGTCCGGAGGGCTCTGCATTTTAATTTAATTTTAAATGAAGCTTCTTAAACATTTTATAAACCTTATTTACTTTACACACAACAATAGTTTAATTATATATTACAGACTTATAGAAAGAGACCTCCTAAAAATGTTAAAATGTATTACTGGCACGTAAAACCTTAAATCAGAGTGAATAAATGAAGACTCGGCACAGCACTTCTGAAAGGTTGCCGACTCCTCAGTTATATTGTGAAGATTGCGACTGTCCCTACAATGGCAGCAGAAGAGAGGGACTCTAAAGAAGACATGGATGCAGGCCAGCTCCTCAGTTTTGTCACACACTCCAGTTGCTTGTGACATCCACTGGCAGGTCTGAAGGTTGGGAGTTATATCAGCTGGTGTAAATCTGAGTAGTGCCATTGATTTCAACACGATGCAGATTTATACCAAGGAGGGAAGGGAGGAAATGAGGATGTGATGTTCCTAATGCTAGGTGTCCCCTCCTGGGGACTACTCATCTTTGCTTTTTGTTACTTACACCAATAAAAGTTGAAAAATGCCCTCATACTGTAAGGGATAGTGTACAAAATAGACAGTAAGCTTTTATTTGGTAGGAGTCATATCTGGACCAAATTCTACTTGCCTACCTCAGGCCAACAGCCCTATTTACTTACTGGTGCGAGTAAAGTGAACAGGATTAGGCCCTTATTTACAACCATGCTGTCACAGCTGGTTGATAGTCCACATTTTCACTACCGGCTTAAAAGGGATTTATACAATTTTGTATAAACAAGTTGCTTTAGGAAACTGAACAACATAATTGTCTGATGCTGACTCATGGCTGCATGATTACAAGACAGCAGTTGTACAGGTATGAATCAGAAACCCTAATTGTCAGAGTACATTCTAAAACCATTTTGAAAAGGAAGAGATTTTTTTCTGTTTGACAGAACAGATCCACTGTGTAACAGCAATAATTCAGCCCTTTTCATTCACTAAAACCCAAATATAATTATGGTGTATTCTGAAAAATAAAAAATGATCAATAGTGCATAAAAAGAAATAGTCATATCAAAATAATAAAACAAAACATCAGGGGCTCAGTTCAGAAACAAGACATTTTCCCCAGTGGTACTATTGCTGTTTCTTATTTTAATTTATTAGATAGAAAACAACCACCTCCAAAGTAAACCTCTTAAAATGGCCTGCAAAGGATTTTTTTTTTCTAAATTGTGTGTTAGCCCCTTTCTGGTTCTTTATTGTGTGCAAGGAAGGTCTTGATGGCTTTTGTTTATTTGTTTTTCATTCTCTCCAATACATCTTGTTCTGACACCTGGATTGAAAGAATTAGGTGTGTTAAATGTTTAAAAAACATCCTTCCTCTAAAACATTACATAGTTATTAAAGCTCCACAGGTATTAAAACCCCCAACAAAACAAAATGACTCCCTCCCCTCTCAAAGCGTTAAACAGTTCAACTTCTCTTCTCATTAGCTCAGTTTTCATTCTTTTGACTTGTGATGTTATTATTTCACTAAGGCTATGTCTGCATTAGGAGCACTTTACCCATACAGGAATACCGCAAGTAAAGCAAGCTATAATAGTAAAAGGTGAATCACGTCTACACTAAGGACTTCTGCTGGCACAACTAGGGGTCTCACTTCTTCCCACCCTGACCAACATAACTACTCTAGCAGAAGGCTGTAGTGAAATCCTAGCCTACATCTTCAGTCTTCAGAAAGTCTATCGGAGTGGACAAGACCTGAGTTGCTAACATAAAAGACAAAAAGGGAAAATAATCCTCTAATCACAGCAAAGAATAAAGACCCTGTTGGGGTCTTTTTCATACATCAATTGAGCTGCATCAACACTGAGCATCTCTTGCAGCTGCATGTAAAGTATGTGTAGCTACCCACCACAGTGAAAAGCAGGCTGCATCCACAATGCATGTGTAGCTACACATGTCAATGTAAAGCTCTGGCAGGCGGGAGCCTGTGGGGAAAGGCTTCCGTGGCAGGGAACTGCCGGCAAGCACCGGGGAGCTCACAGAGCCTTTCCCCACCACAGAGAAAGACTGTGGTAGCAGGGAGCTGCCAGAGTGCTGGAGTCTTTCCCCACTGCTGGAACCTTTCCTGAGCTGGAGAAAGACTCTGGCAGCGGGGAGTCAGCAGGACACTACACTGCTGAAAATAGTAGTATAGGCAAGGATGCTGTGCTTGGACTAGTAGAGAGCTCTGTAGGGTACATGGGTACATTCCTACAGGATTCAGGAGTGTCTTTACTTGCTTAAGAAGTGCCTCACTGCCTACACTGCTATTTATACCCATGCTAGTGGGGCAAATGGCATATGTACTCCACATGCTGCTGATTGGAGTGTGAAGTGTAGTCGTACTCCCCAAAAAACAAAATAGAGGCATGAATTCACACACACAATTTTTTTTTCCAGCTTACATTTATAAGTTTTGTTCAAAAAAAGTTCCCTTGATTAAAAAAGGAAATAAGGACACACATGGTCCAGTACATACCCTTAAAGTGAGAGAGAAATGAAAGTTTAGGACCAAATTTTTAAACTCGACAGCCATATGCCTAAAATTCCTTAAATCTATACACAAAATGTTTCCGTGTAGATAGCCATTTGTGAAAGATGCATAAATGGTTAACTTCACGCACAATCAACTTCTAAAATTTCCTTAGAACAAGAGGTTCCAGATCATGCAATAGTAATAATAGGTTTTCCCATTGTCAGGCCTCAAAGGAATTACTAAATATAATTTTCCAGATGCATCCAAACATCAGCTCAGCTAATTCATGCACACAAAGAGGCCAGACCATGGGGTTTGTGGTTTGTTTATAACTAATTTTATATTAAATCTATAAAATTTATAAAAAAGCATTAAGTTCTGGTAAGTTTTTTTTCAATAACTACCCCACCTGTTTCCAAAAAGGATCACTCACAAAAAGCCAAGTAATAAAAGTTGGATGAGGACATTCCAATCCCTCCTAATCCATTTAAAAATGCAATATTTCAAAGGAAGTTCTGGAGTGCTTCTTTTGGCAGCTACAACTGGAGCTTTAGTGGAATCCTTTAAACTGGAGGATGGCCTATTGTCTCTGTTAAGTAGCTGTCCCAGTTAGAAAAGAGAACCATTTGAAAACACACGTACGGGGGAGACTTTAAAGGAACATTTTAATAACTAGTTCTTATATAGGGCTTATCACTTGTAGATCCCAAAGCAGCTCAGTATTATTACTCTTCTTTTACAGATATTGAAACTGAGGCATGAAGTGACTTGCCCAGGATCACCCAGTGACAGAACAGGTAATGGAACCCAGGTCTCCTGAGTTCTAGTCTGGCATGCTATCCATTGGGCCGTTGCCTCACTGCCAAACACCCTCTATTATTTTCTTTAAAAAAACACCTCTATTGGGTAACAATACAAGACTAAAGCTAATACTCATAACATTTATTTCTGCCTCTCTTATGGCCCCGTCCAGGAAGATAATGATGAGCATCACCTTCACCAGTTTATAGGTCTCTCAGTGCTTTGAGAAATTCCTTCAATGGACATAGGTCTCCTTCTCAGTCCTGTCTTTTCCACTCAGAATAGAAACAATCACACCATTTCCTACCTGGTTTCCTAAAAGATAGAATCACAGAAATGCATGGCTGGAAGGGCCCTCAAGAACTTATATGTTTGCACTGTATGCTAATCCGGGGTTCTGGGTCAGTTTTGAGCCCAAGCCCCCTTCCATCCATACACAAATCAGCCTGACTCAGGTCAGCAAGCACTCAGAACCCAGGTTCTAGTCCCTGCTAGAGAGTGGGTCAGAGCCCGGGCCCTATTGGGTATGTCTACGCTGCAATATAAGCCTGGGGTCTGTGGGACTCAAGCCAACAGGCTTGGTATTTGCAAGCCCAGCCTGAACAGCCATGCTGAATACTGATCCTAGGTTTAGACGATCTGGGTCTCACCACCCACACTCGTATGTCCACAGTATGCAGACCTGAATCAAACCAGCCTATCCCAGGCTTCCTAGCATCTTCCACAGTCGTAGCCGCTATAGGTCTTTGTTTGTGGTGCACTATGGGAAAACTTGACTGTCCATCCCATAGCACTTTACAGGAAGTTGCTGACCCCTCTCCCCACACCATATCCAGCTGAGCCATCTTTCGAGTCTGCACGCTTCTGGAAACTGGAGCTAGCAACATGGAAAAGTCACCATTTGAAGAATTGTTCTGCTTGGGCTTTCACTCCTGTTTCAGGAAAAGGGCAGAGCATCCAAGAGACACTGGTGGATATTTTGGCAGCTGTTTCTGACCTACCGAAGGCACCTGTCAGAGGACGATGAGGACACAGGATACTCAAACTGGCTGATGCTGCTCATGACTCTTGGTATAGTCTCGGATACCCCCTATGTAGACCTGTGCTTCTGGAGCAGGCCACATGCCCAGACTGGTGGAATCACATTTTTATGCAGAGGCTCCAGAAGTTAGCATGGACAAAACTACATTTCTGAAACTTTGTGAGTAGCTTGCCCCAAGCCTCCAGCATCACAACACATGCCTGAGGGCAACTATGCCAGTCCAGAAACAGGTTGCTATAACCATCTGAAGCTGGCTACTCCAGACTGAAACACGTCCATTGCTAACCAGTTTGACATTGGAAAGTCTACACTGTGGGGGCTGTAGAGGCGGAGGTTTCTGAGGCAATCAGCACTGTGATTTACCCAAAGGTAGCTGGCATAAACGATATCCCTGAAATATTTGCTGGCTTTGAAAGAATGGTGTTTCCAAACTGCACCAGGGCCATTAATGGGACTCCTGTGCCCCTAGTTTGCCCTCCTCAGGGAGCACATGAGTACATAAACCCCAAAGGGTTGTACTCCATTGTTATGCAGACCCTTGTGGACCGCAGAGGCTGATTTATGAATGCCAACATGGGTTGCACTGGAAAAGTTCAGGATGCCAGGATTTTTTCCAGACTACAAGGTCTATTAATTTCATTTGGTGACTCCTAGTTCTTGTGTTATGAGCAGGAGTAAATAACACTTCCTTATTTACTTTCTCCACACCAGTAATGATTTTATAGATCTCTATTATATCCCCCTTAGTCGTCTCTTTTCCAAGCTGAAAACTCCCACTCTTATTTTCTCCTAATATAGAAGCCATTCCATATCCTTAATCATTTTTTTTTTTGCCCTTTTCTGAACCTTTTCCAATTCCAACACATTTTTTGAGATGGAGCGACCACATCTACACGCAGTATTCATATAGAGGCAGGATTTATATAGAGGCAATATGCTATTTTCTCTCTTATTATCTATACCTTTCTTAATATTCTCAACATTCTGTTCACTTTTTGACTGCTGCTGCACATTGAGTGGATGTTCTCAGAGAACTTTCCAAGATGACTCCAAGATCTTTTTCTTGAGTGGTAACAGCTAATTTAGACCCCATCATTTTATATGGACAGTTGGGATTATGTTTTCCAGTGTGTATTACTTTGCATTTATGAACATTGAATTTCATCTCCCATTTTGTTGCACAGTCACCCAGTTTTGTGAGATCCCTTTGTAACTCTTCACATTCTGCTTTGGACTTAAATGTCTTGAGTAATTTTGTCCTCACTGTTTACTCCTTTTTCCAGAACATTTATTAATATTTTGAATAGGACTAGTCCCAGTACAGACCCATGGGGGACACCACTATTTACTTCTCTCCATTCTGAAAACTGACCATTTATTCCTATCCTTTGTTTCCTATCTTTTAACCAGTTACCAATCGATGAGGGGTCCTTCCCCCTTATCCCATGACAGCTTACTTTGCTTAAGAGCCTTTGGTGAGGTAGCTTGTCAAAGACTTTCTGAAAATCTAAGTACACTATATCAACCCTTCTCCACATGTTTGTTGACCCCCTCAGAGAATTCTAGTAGATTGTTGAGGCATGATTTCCCTTTACAAAAAACATGTCAACTCTTCCCCAACAAATCATGCCAATCTGTCTCTGATAATTTTGTTCTTTAATATAGTTTCACCCAGTTTGCCCAGTACTGAAGTCAGGCTTATCGGCTTGTAATTGCTGTGATCACCTCTGGAGTCCTTTTTAAAAATTGGCGTCACATTGCTTATCCTCCAGTCATCTGATACAGAAGCTGATGTAAATGATAGGTTACAGACCACAGTTAGTAGTTCAGCAATTTCACATTTGAGTTTCTTCAGAACTCTTAGGTGAATCCATCTGGTCCCCGTGATTTTATTACTGTTTAGCTGATCAATTTGTTCCAAAACCTCCCCTAATGAAACCTCAATCTGGGACAGTTACTCAGATCTGTCACCTAAAAAGAATGGCTTAAAGTTTGGGGATCTCCCTCACATCCTCCGCCGTGAAGATTGATGCAAAGAATTCATTTAGTTTCTCCGCAATGGCCTTATTGTTCTTGAGAAATTGTGTTTGGATACAACTTCCCAATTGTGCCTTATCATGTCTTTATCTTTATTCTTCAAACTGCACATATTATATGATGTGATGACGATAGACTTTCTGAATGAAATTAAAACCTTTATTTGTGAACATGACTGGATTACCAAAAAAAAAAAAAAAGAAGAAATAAAAGAGTATTTTAAAGAATTGTCAGGCAGCCCAGCTGCTATAATGAGTGGTGTGTGAAGCCCCCATTCAGAGAGGCTAGCTCCCTGCACTGTCACTTCCATCTGAGGCCTGTCCCCCACTCCACCTCCCCTCACCCGCCAAGGCTAGAGGTGCCCCAAGTCCCCTACTGTGGCTGGAGGAGCCCCAGATGGTCCACCCAAGCTACCCTGAGCCTTGGCCCACCCACCTGCCCACTGAAGTGCCCCCCTTGCCGTCCCACTTGAGCCAACCTGCATTGCCCTGCTTACTGGCCAACCTTCCCACGCCTCCCCATCCAAGTCATCTTGAGCCCCAGTCTGTGCACCAGCCCGACTGCCTGAGCCACCCCATGGCCCAGCTTCCCGGAGGAGCTCTGAGCCCCAACCCAGAGCCCAGCCCTCGGGCTATGGCAAGAAATGTTAGTGGATGTTTGGGGAGGCTTAGCATTTCCCAGTCTCCACTATGTGCCATCTATGGCTGCCATTATAACAGCAATAAAACAGAGTGCATGGCATAAACACTGAACTGTGCAAAATGGTGAAACCAATGCAAACAAATAAATTCCCTACTTCTGCATGTCCACTGACCCCTGTTCACCTTCCCTTTCTAGCACGTTTAGCATACTTGGCACTGCTGCCTGGGTGTGGAGGACTGCAGGGGGAAGAGGATTGCTGGGAGTACATTTGCCTTGTGTTGATTCCAGGCTGCATGGGCTATCCCAACCATGGTATTGTCCAATGAATTCCTGATCTGCAGGACATGGTACCATGGAGGGGACTCAGGATGTGGTGCAGGTGGAGAAGGAGTTTGCTCTCTCGTGACCATCAGCACAAGCAGCCTCTCAAACAGGTCTTTCCACTGCTCTCTATCTTCCTCCCTCCAGTTCCTGCTCAAGAAACTGCACTGCAAGCCTCTCCTTGTGCTCTGCAGCCTCTCTGTGGTGTTCCACTTGCCGTGAATACTTCCCCTTTGATATTGTACCTGCTTGTTGGCCCTGTTGAGGATGTCCATTGTAAGTTCAGCAGGGATGCATTTCCTCTTTGACCGGTGTGCGACGAGTCAAAATCCCAGGCTCCTGCTGGAGTATTGCTGGGCTCCAGAGGGGGCAGGGCCTGAATGCAGACATCAGACTGAGACATTATTGTCTCAGTACTTCAAAAAAGGTTCAGTGCATTCTCAGAAAAAAGTGTCTGTGGAATCTCAAGACCAAAAAATGATACTTTGTAAAACTCAGCTTCAATATATTCGCGGAGGAACACTTACATTCCCAGAAGCTATAGGAACACAAGTGAGTTAAGCAGAGTGAAAAGACTGCACACACAATGGGTAGGGGAAACTTGCAAATTCTTCTTACTTTTAACACCCCGGTATGTCTTTATAAGAATTTGTGAGTATCTAGTAAAGATTTAATGTTAAATCCTCGTTTAAGTGTTCTTTGTGTTTCCTGGGATCCATTTTGAATTTAATGTGGTGTGGTGCAGGTAAAGGGATGACTTCAAGGTGCCTGTATGCATTCCGCCATTAGCAGATACATGCTACTATCCAGGCCTTGTAATAAAAATTGCATTGGGTCATAAATCCGAAATCCCTTGCATTTTAATACTAACAACAACAGACCCGGAGCCAAACACTCACCAGGCTCTGGGACTACTTCTGCCTCTTCTGTTTCTGCTGCTGGTACCATGGTGGGCTGCTCCTCTGGAGGAGCTGGGTCATCAAACAGCTCCTCCAAGTATGGACCCAGGACATGCTGTAGCTGCTCTGGTGGCAAAGCCTCCTTGGGGATTGGTGTGAGCACCAGAGTTACTATACTAGCCTCATCCAGTCCCTGATAGTTTCCCTCCAGTGCTATACTAGATTTACAAGTGAGAAGGGCACCATCCCAACTGACAAGGTTGTCATGAAACATTGGGGGTTCTGCGCTTGGCTTGGGACCCAGCACCTGGACATACTCCTCATAAAAAAGAGGCAGGATGATGGGGAGTTCCTAGAGGTGAAGTTCTCATCCCTGGTTCTCCATTAGTCACTCGAGTCACTTAATCCACTCCCTGCACTGGTCACTGATCTGTTGAATGCCCAATGCTGCCAGCTTCTCTGTTATTTCCCGGTACACATGGCTATTCCTGGTACTCTTATGGAAGTCAAACATCTTGCTCGCCTTGCACCAGACATTTACTAGAATCTGACTGTGGTCTTGTGATCAGGTAGAAGCGCACTTAGCAAAGGACTTCCTGATGACGGCAGACAGTTGGATACAGTTTACTCTTTACAGCTCAGTGATCAGAATCAAATGGAAGGGTTAAACTTTGAGCAGCTGTACTTGAATCGCATCATCGCTTCCATTTCCTGAGAGTTGATTGGCCAGTCTTCGAATAGATTGGCTAGGGGCACTGGGATTGTGGTGTGTAGATGGAGGTGTGTATAGATGGAAGCAAGGTTTGGGCACTCATGTGTAAATTGCAGTGTAGATATACCCTAAGCCTGGGGTCTGACTTAGGTTTCAGCCCAAATCCCTCTTCTGTCCACACCACACATAAATCAGTCTAACTCGGGCCGCAAGCTCTCAGGACCAGGGCCCTAGGACTCTGCTAGAGGGGTGGGTCAAAGCCCAAGTCGTGCTGCAACTTGGCCCTAAACCCTATCATTTTGCAGTGTGGATGAATCAAAAGAATAGCCATGAGACCCAGGTCCAGCAATTACAAGGTCAGGTTTACAGTGCAGTGTGGATGCTCAAGTAGGAGCTTTGCGACAGTCTCACAGACCCAGGTTTACAATGCAGTCCGTGCTGAGGCAAGATTCAGTATACTTAGACCATCCCTGACAGGTATTTGTCCAGACTGTTCTTAAAAGACTCCAGTGATGGGGATTCCACAATCTCTCTAGGATACCTGTTCCAGTGCTTAACTCTCCTTATAGTTAGAAAGTTTTCCTAATAAATGAACCAACAGAGTGTGGTCAGGCTCTTAAGGGACCACATTACCAATTTCTTCAAAAGCAGATATTTTAAAACTGTACAAACCACGACTAGTTTTCACCAGACATATGCACTCTCCCTCTCCGTTTTGAACTTTCTACTAGTCAGATGCTAGAGCTGTTAAAAAAATAAGTTACAAATTTTGAACAGATTTACCTGAAA
The DNA here is from genome assembly GCF_007399415.2 of Gopherus evgoodei. NCBI lineage: Eukaryota > Metazoa > Chordata > Testudines > Testudinidae > Gopherus > Gopherus evgoodei. The sequence continues at coordinate 158,953,537 of NC_044322.1, read as the reverse complement.
CTTTCCAACATATAAATTTACTGGCAGAAGAAGAAGAAGAAATCTGGCCTATTTCAGCTTGTAAAGTAAAAGCCTGACAAAGTTACAAACTGCTAAAAAATGGCCCCTAAGAGTGGAAACACATGTTCAACTTTAACAGTAAGGCACCGTGAGGTGCTCCGTCTGTAAGGAGTCCATAGAGCTTTGACTCTTTCAGAAGTGATAGGACTTTAGAGATATGGTAGCAAATAAACAGGATTAGGGAATTCATTAAACCTTCTCTGCGCTACTCAGGCCTAGCCTGAGGCATGATTCCTAGAACATTAGGCAATGGTAAGATTTACTGGCAGGGTACTGAGTTACAATGTAGTTTTCTCTCATAGAAGTCACACAGAGTAATGGTGTGTGCACGCACAGACATGCCAAGGAGGATGTGGTCATTTGGCTCATTTAATTGTTGCTGTGCCAAGGGTCTGGTGAGGGTGCCTGCTGTGTCAAGTAGTGTCTAATATCACATAAAACCTAACACTTCTGGCACAAATACGCAAGCTTAAAATACACTTTCATGCCATTTGTATGAGTAAACCACAATCACAGGACAGTTTTTACAGTCTTTGGTTCAGTTTAGTTTTAAACACAAATTTACGTTAATCCCATACAAACCTGCTGTGGGGTTGCCAACTATTAAAGTTCTATCACAAGTCTCATGATACTTGATGTTTCTGTTAAAGCCCCAAGTGCTGGCACCAGGTTATTACATGACAATCTTTCTTTCTGGACCTGTGGCTGTAAGGAAAAGCTTGAAAATGTGAACTCTAAATTCTCTAACACCAAAAGGTAAACACAAACAACCCAGAAATTAGCATTTTTTAAAAATCCTTATTATTTTTAAGACCATCTCATGATTTATGGGGACTCAATTCATGATTTTTGAATTTTTGAGGTTAACAACACTGGTAGTGGAACTAATGAAAAATTGTGATATAAAAATGCTGACTCCTGAAAGTGAATTATTTAAAAATACCTCACTGTATCTTAAAGATATTATTCTTATATCATGGGAAATCCTCCTCTGTGATTTACCCTTTCCAAAGGCTATTGTGACATAGTAGGTTCAAATTGTAAGTGCCAGAATCACAGCTATTCAAAGAGACCACAAAGATTTGTCTCACTAGAAGTATGAATGTGAGGCAGGCCAATTTACCATGAAGTAAAACTTATCAAAGAAATTTTAGTTCCTTCCATTCAAAACTACCAAAGTTTTGGTATTCCTTAAAGGCATTGCCTACAAGCTAAAAACATTTGAATAAAGTCTCAATATAACTGCCATTTCCCAAAGACAGTCAAATCCAAACATCATTTTAGCTTCCGTCCTTTATTTGTTGTAAACACTTTGCCTCAGATGAGTAATATTTCTGAACCAAGCCTGCTCTATAGAAGGATGTGGATTGGTTTGCTGAGTGTGCATTTGTGTTCAGGCTTCTCTAGCAGGTGTGACAAAGTTCCTCCTCTGCCTTGGTGGGTCCTGCGCTTATTTGGCAGATTTGCTCACCTCAGTGATCTTCCCCACAGTCTGGGTCAACTTCTCCTGTGTCCGATCAGGAGTTGGGAGGAACTCAGGCCCGCCCTCTACTCCAGGTTCCAGCCCAAGGCCCTGTGGATTGCAGCTGTCTATAGTGCCTCCTGTAACAGCTGCATGACAGCTACAATTCCCTGGGCTACTTCCCCATGGTCTCCTCCAAATACCTTCTTTATTCCTCACCACAGGACCTTCCTCCTGGTGTCTGATAATGCTTGTACTTCTCAGTCCTCCAGCAGCACACCCTTTTACTCTCAGCTCCTTGCACCTCTTGCTCCCAGCTCCTCATATGCACTTCCTCTCCTTTGGCTCCCCCTCACCTGACTGGAATGAGCTCCTTTTTAAACCCAGGTGCCCTGATTAGTCTGCCTTGATTGGCTGCAGATGTTCTAATCAGCTTGTCTGCCTTAATTGGTTCTAGCAGATTCCTGATTACTCTAGTGCAGCCCCTGCTCTGGTCCCTCAGGGAGCAGAAGCCTGCTTCTCCTGTGGCCAATGTTGGTTCTTCCTTCGACCGCTCTGCTGTAGAGGAAGGAGGGAGAGGGCTGCTGCTGCTGCTGCTGTTGTTGTTGTTCCTGCTGGGCACTGGGTCCTTGCTGCTGCTGCTGTTTCTGCTGCTGTTCCTGCTCCTGCTGGTCCCCTGGCTGGGCTAGACACCACCACCTACCCCTCTCTCTGCTGTCTGTTTGCTGGCTGGCTGGTGGTTCTCCCCCCCCCCACCTCAGTTACTGCTGTTATTCCACCTACAGCCCCTTGGGGGTGGGGGCTGCTGGCCTGCTTCCCAGAGAGGAGGGGAATGAGGGACCCCAGCTCTTGTTGCTGAGACCACCACCCTCTGAGCGGGGTCCCTCCTGCCTGGACGCCAGACCACCACCACCTGGAGCTGCTGGGCCTACTGTGGCTGTTGCTGGGGAGCTGTTGGTGCCCGGAGGAGGAGAGGAAGGAGAAGAGGACCACCCGCTGCTGGAGACAGTATGCAGACCACTGTGGAGGGGGCTTTTCTGGACTGAGTCTTTTTTCAAACTGTGCTTTTGTGGTGGGGGTTTGGACTGTGTCCGCTGGGGCACCGAGGGTGTGGCGTGGAGCCTGCCCCCAGTCCACCTGTGTCCCCCTTTGCCCCCACCACCATCGTTGCCCCCTCCACCATCCCGCTGGTTGTTTTCCTTCTGCTTTGGACTCCTGCCTCTGGGACTGAGCTGCTCGCCTGGCTCACCACGCCCACTTCCACCATTTGGGCCTGCAGCAGCAGCAGCCAACCATTGACTTTTTGGCACAAGTGCCTGTGGGTGCATCACCTCCCCCCTCATACTGGACTGACCCCCTCCCCTTTGCCACATTTGTCCACCCCACCTATTTCCCTCTGCTGCCTGATAGTTCTGCCCCGGCCCTGTAGCTGTCCCCGTGGTCCCTCTACCCCAATCTCAGCTCGCCCTTTCCCCCCACCCTGTGCTCCCCCAGCCCTGATCGGTTCCCCCCATGCGCCCACGCCCCCTCTCAGGCGCTTGTGCCCTTCCCCATTTGGTTTCCCCTTGTTCACTGCACTCCCCCCTCTGCCGTTGCCCCCCCGCTCCCCTAGTGCAACTGGAGGAGCCGGAACCCCCCTCTGCGTTGGTGCCCTGAAACCCTCCCTCCCTTAGGTCCTTGGTTGCTCCCTACGCCCCTTTAGCCTTCCCCTTCTGGCGCCCTCCTCCCCTGCCTGCAGCCTAGCGGGGAGGGGTGGCCGCCTCCTCTCCTTCCCCTCCCCTCGCTGTTTGTCCCCCTCCCCGCTCTCGTTATGGCGGGGGATGCGGCGGGGGAGACCCCTCGCGATGCTCCCACTACCCCTCCTCCACCTGCCCCCGTGTCCTCTGCCCAAGCTTCTACCTCGACCGCCGCTGCCGATCCACCTACCACCGCCCCTGCTGGGGCACCGGCGGCGGCGAGTACTGGGGAGACCTCCGTTGCTGCCACTTCCCTCGCCCCTTCTGATTCGGGGGGAGCCCCCCCAGCCGGTGGGAAGGGTCGGGGTGGGAAGAAGGGTAAGGGCCCCGCTAGAAAGGCCAGGCCCTCCATGGCGGAGACTGCCCCCGCTGCCGCAGCCCCGCTACTGGCTGCGGCGTCCCTCCCCGCTGTTCCCTCCACCAGCTCTGCAGATGTCCCTCCCCCGGCCCCCAGGGCATATGCCCAGGTGGCGGCGGCCCCCCCGCCTGCCGCTGCTCCTCCGCCCGCTGCTTCCGCCAACATCTACAGCGGCCGGGGCCCCTTTCCCACTTTGACCAGGAAGCACGGCGTCCGTTGCCTCCTGGTGCCCGCCTCGCCCCACGTGGAGACCTACGTGCGGGCGTTGGCCAGGGTAGTGGGGCCCACGGCCATCGTGGCGGCCTCCAAAATGTACGGGAAGGTGGTCTTCTTCCTGGCATCGGAGGCTGCCGCCCAGGAGGCGGTAGAGACGGGCCTGGCGGTGGGGAGCGTGTTCGTCCCCCTGGAGCCGTTAGAAGACCTGGGGGTCCGCTTGATCTTGACCTCCGTCCCTCCCTTCCTGCCCAATGCCGCCCTGCTGCCCGCCCTTTCTGCCCTGGGACGCCCCGTCTCTGTCATCAGCCCTCTCCCCTTGGGCTGCAAGGACCCCGCCCTCCGTCATGTTCTCTCGTTCCGCCGGCAAGTGCAGCTTCAACTGCTGCCGGCGGCGCGTGGCGGAGAGGCGCTCGAGGGGTCCTTTCTGGTCCCTTACCAGGGAGCCCACTACCGGGTGCATTACTCAACGGGGGAGGCCCGGTGCTACCTCTGCCGGGCGATGGGGCACGTCCGGAGGGACTGTCCCTTGGCCCAGCACGGAGGAGCGTCCGGGACCCCCGAGCCCCGGCAAGGTGCCGGCCCTGTCATCGCCGGTCCCCCTAACTGCCCGGCACCCGAAGCTGCCCCTCCTCCTCCTTCTCGGTCCACCTCTGTGGAGGAGGGTGTGGCGGGGCTACCGCCGGACGTGGGAGAGGGCTCGTCACAGGGGGAATCCTCCCCGGTTTCTGCTGTCCCACCCCTGCCTCCTCGAGTCCCTGAGCCATTGCCCTTGCCCCCCGAGCCGACCCCTGTTAGCCAGCCCCCGGATGATGCCATGGAGGGCTGGTCCTTAGTGCAGGGGAAGCGGGGCAAGCGGAAGGCTCGAGTTTCTTTACATCCTTCGGATTCGGAGGCCCCCCGGAAGAGCAGGAAGGGGGGCGCTGATGTCGAGTCTTCCGCCTTGTCCCCTGATGACTCCCAGTTTGTGGTGCCGGCTGGGGATGCCGTGGCAGCATCGGAAGGTGACACCGCCCCTCCTCCGGAGTCCCTTCCTGTGGATGCCCCCGAGGAAGCCTCTCTCGCCCCCTTCCCACTTGGCGCCTCTGAGAGCGCCGCGGTGGGTATCGCCTCGGGTGCTGGCGGGGAGGGCCCTGGGGTGGTGGACGGTGATCTCCCTCCCATCTACGCGGAGATCGAGGCCCTGGGCTTGACCCCGGTCACGCAGAGGGAGGACGACCCTCTGCCGGCGGGCCTCGATCTGGGCGACCTCACTACATCCCCCCTGTCCCTGGGTTCCCTTCCCCTACCCGCTGTTTCTGCTCCCACCTCTGAGGGTCCCCTGGAATGTTCTATCGACCTGGCTGCGGGTGGCACTCTGTTGACGGCCGCTGAGCCCCTTGAGGCGATGGCCAGTGCCCCGCTGCCGGGACCCGCTTCCCAGGGGGTGTCCCTCTTGGGTGTGGAGGACCCGCCCTCCTTCCCCAGCGGGGACCCCATTGACCACCATCTCTCTCTGGATGCCGAGGCTGCCGCACATGCCACAGTGGCTGAGCCCGGCATCGTTGGGGGTCCCCTGCCCACTTCCCAGATCCTTGAGCCTGGCCAGGAGGAGCCACCTTCCGGCGTCTCACCTATGGAGGCTCCGGATTCTGCTTCCACCTCCTTCCCGGATTCTCTCCCTGATCCACGCCCTACTCCTGTTGGCCCTGTCCTTATCCCCCCCACTTCCTGTGATATCAGTGCCGCCCCTGGCAATCCCTCCCAGGGAGCGGGTTCACTAGTTCTTTCCTGTCCCGACCCCCCAGGGGCTGCTGTTCCCCTTCCACCGCCCCTTCTTGCTTCTGGGAGCGGGGCGGGTCGTGTGGCGTCGGTCCATCTGCTGCCACGTTGGGGATCTGCCCCCTGCCTACCCGCCTCAGTGGGCCACGGGGCTGTGACAGGGGCCCCACTGGGGGCCAGTCATCGATCAGTGACCCCACCCCCCCATGCGCTGAGGGAGGAGCTGCGGGAGTTCCTCGAGGACGTCCGTGGCTCCCGGAACAAAGTCCATCTTGCGCTCCAGCGGTGGGGGGATTTCCATCAGGTCCTCCGGGCCGCGAGGGCCCTCATGGGGGAGGGTAGGAGGACCGGGAAGCAGACCGCCGCGGCCTACCGGCGGGTCCGTGTCTTCCGTGACTCCTTACTCACCTTCGGGGTTGGTCACGGATTGCTGCGCGGCCTGCCGGAGGCCGTGGGCGTGTCTGCCAGCGAGGATCACCCCCAGCCCTCCTCATGGCGCCGATCATTCTTGCCACCTTAAACACCCGAGGCTGTAGGATGGGTCTCCGCAGGAGCCAGGTGCTCTCCTTCCTCCGGGAGGGGGGGTACTCTGTGGTTTTCCTGCAGGAGACCCATACGGATCCTGCCGCTGAAGCTAGCTGGCGGCTGGAGTGGGGGGACGGGGCCTACTTTAGCCACTTCTCTGTCTGCGCGGCTGGAGTGGCGACCCTGTTCTCCCCCGACCTACGGCCCGAGGTGCTAGGGGTCGCCGAGGCTGTGCCGGGTCGCCTGCTGCACCTCCGGATCCGTGTGGAGGGGCTTGTGGTTAATCTCGTCAACGTTTACGCCCCGACATCGGCCCCGGAGAGGCTACATTTTTATCAGCAGGCGTCCGCCTTCCTTGGCTCCCTGGATCCTCGTGAGTGCCTGGTCCTGGGAGGGGATTTTAACACCACCCTCGAGGAACGGGACCGCTCGGGGACCGAGCAGTGCCCGGCAGCTGCGGATGTCCTCCGGGAGATTGTCGACCACCACTCCCTGGTGGACGTCTGGCGCGACCACCACCCAGACGACGTCTCGACGTTCACCATCGTCCGGGTGGAGGCCCATCGGTCGTGCCACTCCCGGCTGGACCGTATTTACCTGTCACGTTTCCACCTTTCACGGGCCCACTCCTCCAGCGTTCGGCCGGCCCCCTTTTCGGATCACCACCTTGCCACCGTGACGGCCACTCTCTGCGCGGAGAGGCCGGGGCCGGCCTATTGGCACTTTAATAATAGTTTGCTGGAGGATGCGGGCTTTGTGGCGTCCTTCCGGGAGTTCTGGCTGGCCTGGCGAGGGCAGAGGCGCGCCTTTTCCTCGGTGCGGCGGTGGTGGGATCTGGGGAAGGTGCGCGCCCGGCTCTTCTGCCGTGACTACACTCGGGGTGCCAGCCGACGGAGGGATGCGGTGATAGGGCAGTTGGAGCGGGAGGTCTTGGAGCTGGAGAGGCGTCTGGCCGTCAACCCCGAGGATCCATCCCTCTGCGGAGCGTGCCGGGAGAAGCGGGAGGAGCTCCGAGCCCTCGAAGACCATCGGGCCCGGGGTGCTTTTGTTCGATCCCGCATCCACCTCCTTCGGGAGATGGATCGCGGCTCCCGCTTCTTCTACGCCCTGGAGAAAAGGAGGGGGGCCAAGAAGCACGTCACCTGCCTCCTGGCGGAGGACGGCACCCCCCTCACGGATCCGGCGGAGATGTGCCAGAGGGCCAGGGCCTTCTACGCCACTCTTTTCTCCCCGGATCTGACCGATCCTAACGCTTGCAGAGTGCTCTGGGACGGGCTCCCGACGGTCAGCACGGGCGACCGGGACCGGCTAGAGCTGCCTCTCACTCTGGCCGAGTTCTCGGAGGCCCTCCGTCACATGCCCACCAATAAATCTCCGGGCTTGGACGGGCTGACCGTGGAGTTCTACCGCGTGTTCTGGGACGTCCTCGGCCCAGACTTGGTCACCGTCTGGGCCGAGGCTTTGCAGAGCGGGGTCCTCCCTCTCTCGTGCAGGCGAGCCGTGCTGGCCTTATTGCCGAAGAGGGGGGACCTCCGCGACTTACGGAATTGGCGTCCCGTCTCGCTCCTCAGCACGGACTACAAAATTGTTGCGAAGGCCATCTCAATGCGGCTAGGGTCCGTGCTGGCGGACGTGGTCCATCCAGACCAGACCTACACCGTCCCGGGCCGCACCATCTTTGATAACTTGTATCTGGTCCGGGACCTTCTGGAATTGGGGTGTAGGGATGGTCTGTCGTTCGCCCTCTTGTCCCTGGATCAGGAGAAGGCGTTCGACCGGATGGATCACGGGTATCTCCTGGGCACTCTGCGAGCGTTCGGCTTCGGACCCCTGTTTGTGGGTTTTCTCCAGGTGCTGTACGCTTCTGCGGAGTGTCTGGTCAGGCTCAACTGGACCCTGACCGAGCCGGTCAGCTTCGGGCGGGGAGTGCGGCAGGGGTGCCCCCTCTCGGGCCAGCTGTACACTCTGGCGATCGAGCCCTTCCTCTGTCTCCTCCGCAAGAGGTTGACGGGGTTGGTGCTTCGGGAGCTGGGGCTGCGGCTGGTCCTGTCGGCATACGCCGACGATGTGCTCCTCGTGGTCCAGGACCCGGGCGACTTGGCGCGGGTGGAGGCTTGCCAGGCTGTGTACTCGGCGGCCTCCTCCGCCCGGGTCAACTGGGTCAAGAGCTCCGGCCTGGTGGTCGGGGACGGGTGGCAGGCGAGCTCCCTCCCACCTGCGCTTCTGGCCATCAGGTGGAGCGCGGGTCCGCTGCTCTATCTCGGCGTTTACCTTTCTGCCACGCATCCGTCTCCGCCGGAGAACTGGCAGGATTTGCAGGGCAGGGTGACGGAGCGGCTCCGGAAATGGACAGGACTACTCCGGTGCCTCTCCCTTCGGGGGAGGGCACTGGTGCTTAATCAACTGGTCCTGTCCATGCTCTGGTACCGACTCAACACCCTGGTCCCGGCCCCGGGTTTCCTGGCCAACCTCCGGACTGTGATTCTGGAGTTCTTTTGGCCAGGGACGCACTGGGTCTCTGCAGGGGTCCTCCACCTGCCCCTGGAGGAGGGGGGGCAGGGCCTGAAGTGCTTACGCGCTCAGGTCCATGTCTTCCGCCTCCAGGCCCTGCAGAGGCTCCTGTTTGGTGCGGGTAGTCCGGCGTGGAGCGTATTGGCGCACGCCTTCCTCCGCCGCTTTTGAGGGCTCCGATACGACCGGCAGCTCTTTTACCTCCATCCGAGAGGTCTTCCGCGAGACCTCTCCGGGCTGCCGGTCTTCTACCAAGACCTCCTCCGGACCTGGAAGCTCTTTTCAACGACCAGGTCCATGGCGGCCACCGTGGGGGTTGACCTCCTCGCGGAGCCCCTGCTACACAATCCCCAGCTTCGTGTGCAGGTGGCGGAGTCCCCCACGGTGTGCCAGAGGTTGGTCTCGGCGGGAGTCACCAGGGTCGGAGACCTCCTGGACTACGACCGGGGAGACTGGCTGGATCCCCTGACGCTCGCTCAGCGCATGGGGCTCTCCAGACCTCGTACTCCCCAGCGCGTACTTCAGGAGGTGAAGGCCGCTTTACTGCCCGCTGCTCGGGCTTACCTCGACCGGGTCCTGCGAGAGGGCACGCCCCGCCCACCCTCCACCCCAGGCCCCATGGACATTTTTATTGGGCCCCTGCCCCGTGGACCCAATCGGCCCCCTCACCCTTTCACTGCCAGCCGGCTGCATGATCTGCAGCCGGTTTTGTTCCAGACCGCGCCACGGAAACATCTGTACTCGCTCGTGCTCCATACCCTTCACTACCTCACCCTCGCATCCCGCCCCGATACCAAATGGCGGGACCTCCTGCCGCCTCTCGAGGGTGAGGAGCCCCGGTGGGCCAGCTTGTACTCTGCCCTGGTCCCGAGGCCCGCCGGGGATATCAGTTGGAGGCTCTTTCACGGAGCCGTGAGCACGGGCGTGTACTTGGCGCGGTTCACATCTGTCCCTAGCACCTGCCCTTTCTGTGGGGAGAAGGAGACCTTGGCGCACGTTTATTTGGAGTGCGCCAGGTTGCAGCCCCTGTTCCGGCTCCTCCTGAATATTTTCCTGCGTTTTTGGTTGCACTTTTCCCCTCACCTTTTTATCTACACGCTCCCCATCCGTGGCCCCACGAAGTCGCGGGATCTCCTTCTCAACCTCCTCTTGGCCCTGGCCAAACTGGCCATCTACAACACCAGGGAGAGGAGGTTGGCCGACGGGATTTCCTGCGACTGTAGGGCCTATTTCCGTTCCTCCGTCTGCTCACGCATCCGGGCTGAGTTCCTCTGGGCGGCGTCCACTGGCTCCCTTGACGCCTTCGAGGAGCAGTGGGCGTTGTCCGGGGTTCTCTGCTCGGTGTCCCCATCGGGTTCCCTTCGTTTAGCCCTATGACCTCACTCCCGATCCTGTTTTTTTTCATTAGTTGTCCCCCGTAATTATTTGGTGTCCCAGACCTGTGGGTCCTCCCCTTAGGCTGGGGGAGGCCCTTTAGAAGTGGGCGGGCTTCGCCCACCCACCCCCGCTGGATGCCAATAGGACCGCTCTGCTGTAGAGGAAGGAGGGAGAGGGCTGCTGCTGCTGCTGTTGTTGTTGTTCCTGCTGGGCACTGGGTCCTTGCTGCTGCTGCTGTTTCTGCTGCTGTTCCTGCTCCTGCTGGTCCCCTGGCTGGGCTAGACACCACCACCTACCCCTCTCTCTGCTGTCTGTTTGCTGGCTGGCTGGTGGTTCTCCCCCCCCCCACCTCAGTTACTGCTGTTATTCCACCTACAGCCCCTTGGGGGTGGGGGCTGCTGGCCTGCTTCCCAGAGAGGAGGGGAATGAGGGACCCCAGCTCTTGTTGCTGAGACCACCACCCTCTGAGCGGGGTCCCTCCTGCCTGGACGCCAGACCACCACCACCTGGAGCTGCTGGGCCTACTGTGGCTGTTGCTGGGGAGCTGTTGGTGCCCGGAGGAGGAGAGGAAGGAGAAGAGGACCACCCGCTGCTGGAGACAGTATGCAGACCACTGTGGAGGGGGCTTTTCTGGACTGAGTCTTTTTTCAAACTGTGCTCTTGTGGTGGGGGTTTGGACTGTGTCCGCTGGGGCACCGAGGGTGTGGCGTGGAGCCTGCCCCCAGTCCACCTGTGTCCCCCTTTGCCCCCACCACCATCGTTGCCCCCTCCACCATCCCGCTGGTTGTTTTCCTTCTGCTTTGGACTCCTGCCTCTGGGACTGAGCTGCTCGCCTGGCTCACCACGCCCACTTCCACCATTTGGGCCTGCAGCAGCAGCAGCCAACCATTGACTTTTTGGCACAAGTGCCTGTGGGTGCATCACCTCCCCCCTCATACTGGACTGACCCCCTCCCCTTTGCCACATTTGTCCACCCCACCTATTTCCCTCTGCTGCCTGATAGTTCTGCCCCGGCCCTGTAGCTGTCCCCGTGGTCCCTCTACCCCAATCTCAGCTCGCCCTTTCCCCCCACCCTGTGCTCCCCCAGCCCTGATCGGTTCCCCCCATGCGCCCACGCCCCCTCTCAGGCGCTTGTGCCCTTCCCCATTTGGTTTCCCCTTGTTCACTGCACTCCCCCCTCTGCCGTTGCCCCCCCGCTCCCCTAGTGCAACTGGAGGAGCCGGAACCCCCCTCTGCGTTGGTGCCCTGAAACCCTCCCTCCCTTAGGTCCTTGGTTGCTCCCTACGCCCCTTTAGCCTTCCCCTTCTGGCGCCCTCCTCCCCTGCCTGCAGCCTAGCGGGGAAGGGTGGCCGCCTCCTCTCCTTCCCCTCCCCTCGCTGTTTGTCCCCCTCCCCGCTTTCGTTATGGCGGGGGATGCGGCGGGGGAGACCCCTCGCGATGCTCCCACTACCCCTCCTCCACCTGCCCCCGTGTCCTCTGCCCAAGCTTCTACCTCGACCGCCGCTGCCGATCCACCTACCACCGCCCCTGCTGGGGCACCGGCGGCGGCGAGTACTGGGGAGACCTCCGTTGCTGCCACTTCCCTCGCCCCTTCTGATTCGGGGGGAGCCCCCCCAGCCGGTGGGAAGGGTCGGGGTGGGAAGAAGGGTAAGGGCCCCGCTAGAAAGGCCAGGCCCTCCATGGCGGAGATTGCCCCCGCTGCCGCAGCCCCGCTACTGGCTGCGGCGTCCCTCCCCGCTGTTCCCTCCACCAGCTCTGCAGATGTCCCTCCCCCGGCCCCCAGGGCATATGCCCAGGTGGCGGCGGCCCCCCCGCCTGCCGCTGCTCCTCCGCCCGCTGCTTCCGCCAACATCTACAGCGGCCGGGGCCCCTTTCCCACTTTGACCAGGAAGCACGGCGTCCGTTGCCTCCTGGTGCCCGCCTCGCCCCACGTGGAGACCTACGTGCGGGCGTTGGCCAGGGTAGTGGGGCCCACGGCCATCGTGGCGGCCTCCAAAATGTACGGGAAGGTGGTCTTCTTCCTGGCATCGGAGGCTGCCGCCCAGGAGGCGGTAGAGACGGGCCTGGCGGTGGGGGGCGTGTTCGTCCCCCTGGAGCCGTTAGAAGACCTGGGGGTCCGCTTGATCTTGACCTCCGTCCCTCCCTTCCTGCCCAATGCCGCCCTGCTGCCCGCCCTTTCTGCCCTGGGACGCCCCATCTCTGTCATCAGCCCTCTCCCCTTGGGCTGCAAGGACCCCGCCCTCCGTCATGTTCTCTCGTTCCGCCGGCAAGTGCAGCTTCAACTGCTGCCGGCGGCGCGTGGCGGAGAGGCGCTCGAGGGGTCCTTTCTGGTCCCTTACCAGGGAGCCCACTACCGGGTGCATTACTCAACGGGGGAGGCCCGGTGCTACCTCTGCCGGGCGATGGGGCACGTCCGGAGGGACTGTCCCTTGGCCCAGCACGGAGGAGCGTCCGGGACCCCCGAGCCCCGGCAAGGTGCCGGCCCTGTCATCGCCGGTCCCCCTAACTGCCCGGCACCCGAAGCTGCCCCTCCTCCTCCTTCTCGGTCCACCTCTGTGGAGGAGGGTGTTGCGGGGCTACCGCCGGACGTGGGAGAGGGCTCGTCACAGGGGGAATCCTCCCCGGTTTCTGCTGTCCCACCCCTGCCTCCTCGAGTCCCTGAGCCATTGCCCTTGCCCCCCGAGCCGACCCCTGTTAGCCAGCCCCCGGATGATGCCATGGAGGGCTGGTCCTTAGTGCAGGGGAAGCGGGGCAAGCGGAAGGCTCGAGTTTCTTTACATCCTTCGGATTCGGAGGCCCCCCGGAAGAGCAGGAAGGGGGGCGCCGATGTCGAGTCTTCCGCCTTGTCCCCTGATGACTCCCAGTTTGTGGTGCCGGCTGGGGATGCCGTGGCAGCATCGGAAGGTGACACCGCCCCTCCTCCGGAGTCCCTTCCCGTGGATGCCCCCGAGGAAGCCTCTCTCGCCCCCTTCCCACTTGGCGCCTCTGAGAGCGCCGCGGTGGGTATCGCCTCGGGTGCTGGCGGGGAGGGCCCCGGGGTGGTGGACTGTGATCTCCCTCCCATCTACGCAGAAATCGAGGCCCTGGGTTTGACCCCGGTCACGCAAGGGGAGGACGACCCTCTGCCGGCGGGCCTCGATCTGGGCGACCTCACTACATCCCCCCTGTCCCTGGGTTCCCTTCCCCTACCCGCTGTTTCTGCTCCCACCTCTGCGGGTCCCCTGGAATCTTCCCTCGACTCGGCTGTGGGTGGCACTCTGTTGACGGCCGCCGAGCCCCTTGGGGCGACGGCCAGTGCCCTGCTGCCGAGACCCGCTTTCCAGGGGGTGACCCTCTTGGGTGTGGAGGACCCGCCCTCCTTCCTCAGCGGGGACCCCATTGACCACCATCTCTCTCTGAGTGCCGAGGCTGCCGCACGTGCCACAGTGGCTGAGCCCGGCATCGTTAGGGGTCCCCTGCCCACTTCCCAGATCCTTGAGCCTGGCCAGGAGGAGCCACCTTCCGGCGTCTCACCTATGGAGGCTCCGGATCCTGCTTCTACCTCCTTCCCGGATTCTCTCCCTGATCCACGCCCTACTCCTGTTGGCCCTGTCCTTATCCCCCCCACTTCCTGTGATGTCAGTGCCGCCCCTGGCAATCCCTCCCAGGGAGCGGGTTCACTAGTTCTTTCCTGTCCCGACCCCCCAGGGGCTGCTGTTCCCCTTCCACTGCCCCTTCTTGCTTCTGGGAGCGGGGCGGGTCGTGTGGCGTCGGTCCATCTGCTGCCACGTTGGGGATCTGCCCCCTGCCTACCCACCTCAGTGGGCCACGGGGCTGTGACAGGGGCCCCACTGGGGGCCAGTCATCGATCAGTGACCCCACCCCCCCATGCGCTGAGAGAGGAGCTGCGGGAGTTCCTCGAGGACGTCCGTGGCTCCCGGAACAAAGTCCGTCTTGCGCTCCAGCGGTGGGGGGATTTCCATCAGGTCCTCCGGGCCGCGAGGGCCCTCATGGGGGAGGGTAGGAGGACCGGGAAGCAGACCGCCGCGGCCTACCGGCGGGTCCGTGTCTTCCGTGACTCCTTACTCACCTTCGGGGTTGGTCACGGATTGCTGCGCGGCCTGCCGGAGGCCGTGGGCGTGTCTGCCAGCGAGGATCACCCCCAGCCCTCCTCATGGCGCCGATCATCCTTGCCACCTTAAACACCCGAGGCTGTAGGATGGGTCTCCGCAGGAGCCAGGTGCTCTCCTTCCTCCGGGAGGGGGGGTACTCTGTGGTTTTCCTGCAGGAGACCCATACGGATCCTGCCGCTGAAGCTAGCTGGCGGCTGGAGTGGGGGGACGGGGCCTACTTTAGCCACTTCTCTGTCTGCGCGGCTGGAGTGGCGACCCTGTTCTCCCCCGACCTACGGCCCGAGGTGCTAGGGGTCGCCGAGGCTGTGCCGGGTCGCCTGCTGCACCTCCGGATCCGTGTGGAGGGGCTTGTGGTTAATCTCGTCAACGTTTACGCCCCGACATCGGCCCCGGAGAGGCTACATTTTTATCAGCAGGCGTCCGCCTTCCTTGGCTCCCTGGATCCTCGTGAGTGCCTGGTCCTGGGAGGGGATTTTAACACCACCCTCGAGGAACGGGACCGCTCGGGGACCGAGCAGTGCCCGGCAGCTGCGGATGTCCTCCGGGAGATTGTCGACCGCCACTTCCTGGTGGACGTCTGGCGCGACCATCACCCAGACGACGTCTCGACGTTCACCTTCGTCCGGGTGGAGGCCCATCGGTCGTGCCACTCCCGGCTGGACCGTATTTACCTGTCACATTTCCACCTTTCACGGGCCCACTCCTCCAGCGTTCGGCCGGCCCCCTTTTCGGATCACCACCTTGCCACCGTGACGGCCTCTCTCTGCGCGGAGAGGCCGGGGCCGGCCTATTGGCACTTTAATAATAGTTTGCTGGAGGATGCGGGCTTTGTGGCGTCCTTCCGGGAGTTCTGGCTGGCCTGGCGAGGGCAGAGGCGCGCCTTTTCCTCGGTGCGGCGGTGGTGGGATCTGGGGAAGGTGCGCGCCCGGCTCTTCTGCCGTGACTACACTCGGGGTGCCAGCCGACGGAGGGATGCGGTGATAGGGCAGTTGGAGCGGGAGGTCTTGGAGCTGGAGAGGCGTCTGGCCGTCAACCCCGAGGATCCATCCCTCTGCGGAGCGTGCCGGGAGAAGCGGGAGGAGCTCCGAGCCCTCGAAGACCATCGGGCCCGGGGTGCTTTTGTTCGATCCCGCATCCACCTCCTTCGGGAGATGGATCGCGGCTCCCGCTTCTTCTACGCCCTGGAGAAAAGGAGGGGGGCCAAGAAGCACGTTACCTGCCTCCTGGCGGAGGACGGCACCCCCCTCACGGATCCGGCGGAGATGTGCCAGAGGGCCAGGGCCTTCTACGCCACTCTTTTCTCCCCGGATCCGACCGATCCTAACACTTGCAGAGTGCTCTGGGACGGGCTCCCGACGGTCAGCACGGGCGACCGGGACCGGCTAGAGCTGCCTCTCACTCTGGCCGAGTTCTCGGAGGCCCTCCGTCACATGCCCACCAATAAATCTCCGGGCTTGGACGGGCTGACCGTGGAGTTCTACCGCGTGTTCTGGGACGTCCTCGGCCCAGACTTGGTCACCGTCTGGGCCGAGGCTTTGCAGAGCGGGGTCCTCCCTCTCTCGTGCAGGCGAGCCGTGCTGGCCTTATTGCCGAAGAGGGGGGACCTCCGCGACTTACGGAATTGGCGTCCCGTCTCGCTCCTCAGCACGGACTACAAAATTGTTGCGAAGGCCATCTCAATGCGGCTAGGGTCCGTGCTGGCGGACGTGGTCCATCCAGACCAGACCTACACCGTCCCGGGCCGCACCATCTTTGATAACTTGTATCTGGTCCGGGACCTTCTGGAATTGGGGTGTAGGGATGGTCTGTCGTTCGCTCTCTTGTCCCTGGATCAGGAGAAGGCGTTCGACCGGATGGATCACGGGTATCTCCTGGGCACTCTGCGAGCGTTCGGCTTCGGACCCCTGTTTGTGGGTTTTCTCCAGGTGCTGTACGCTTCTGCGGAGTGTCTGGTCAGGCTGAACTGGACCCTGACCGAGCCGGTCAGCTTCGGGCGGGGAGTGCGGCAGGGGTGCCCCCTCTCGGGCCAGCTGTACACTCTGGCGATCGAGCCCTTCCTCTGTCTCCTCCGCAAGAGGTTGACGGGGTTGGTGCTTCGGGAGCTGGGGCTGCGGCTGGTCCTGTCGGCATACGCCGACGATGTGCTCCTCGTGGTCCAGGACCCGGGCGACTTGGCGCGGGTGGAGGCTTGCCAGGCTGTGTACTCGGCGGCCTCCTCCGCCCGGGTCAACTGGGTCAAGAGCTCTGGCCTGGTGGTCGGGGACGGGTGGCAGGCGAGCTCCCTCCCACCTGCGCTTCAGGCCATCAGGTGGAGCGCGGGTCCGCTGCTCTATCTCGGCGTTTACCTTTCTGCCACGCATCCGTCTCCACCGGAGAACTGGCAGGATTTGCAGGGCAGGGTGACGGAGCGGCTCCGGAAATGGACAGGACTACTCCGGTGCCTCTCCCTTCAGGGGAGGGCACTGGTGCTTAATCAACTGGTCCTGTCCATGCTCTGGTACCGACTCAACACCCTGGTCCCGGCCCCGGGTTTCCTGGCCAACCTCCGGACTGTGATTCTGGAGTTCTTTTGGCCAGGGACGCACTGGGTCTCTGCAGGGGTCCTCCACCTGCCCCTGGAGGAGGGGGGGCAGGGCCTGAAGTGCTTACGCGCTCAGGTCCATGTCTTCCGCCTCCAGGCCCTGCAGAGGCTCCTGTTTGGTGCGGGTAGTCCGGCGTGGAGCGTATTGGCGCACGCCTTCCTCCGCCGCTTTCGAGGGCTCCGATACGACCCCCAGCTCTTTTACCTCCATCCGAGAGGTCTTCCGCGAGACCTCTCCGGGCTGCCGGTCTTCTACCAAGACCTCCTCCGGACCTGGAAGCTCTTTTCAACGACCAGGTCCGTGGCGGCCACCGTGGGGGTTGACCTCCTCGCGGAGCCCCTGCTACACAATCCCCAGCTTCGTGTGCAGGTTGCGGAGTCCCCCACGGTGTGCCAGAGGTTGATCTCGGCGGGAGTCACCAGGGTCGGAGACCTCCTGGACTACGACTGGAGAGACTGGCTGGATCCCCTGACGCTCGCTCAGCGCATGGGGCTCTCCAGACCTCGTACTCCCCAGCGCGTACTTCAGGAGGTGCAGGCCGCTTTACTGCCCGCTGCTCGGGCTTACCTCGACCGGGTCCTGCGAGAGGGCACGCCCCGCCCACCCTCCACCCCAGGCCCCGTGGACATTTTTATCGGGCCCCTGCCCCGTGGACCCAATCGGCCCCCTCACCCTTTCACTGCCAGCCGGCTGCATGATCTGCAGCCGGTTTTGTTCCAGACCGCGCCACGGAAACATCTGTACTCGCTCGTGCTCCATACCCTTCACTACCTCACCCTCGCATCCCGCCCCGATACCAAATGGCGGGACCTCCTGCCGCCTCTCGAGGGTGAGGAGCCCCGGTGGGCCAGCTTGTACTCTGCCCTGGTCCCGAGGCCCGCCCGGGATATCAGTTGGAGGCTCCTTCACGGAGCCATGAGCACGGGCGTGTACTTGGCGCGGTTCACATCTGTCCCTAGCACCTGCCCTTTCTGTGGGGAGAAGGAGACCTTGGCGCACGTTTATTTGGAGTGCGCCAGGTTGCAGCCCCTGTTCCGGCTCCTCCTGAATATTTTCCTGCGTTTTTGGTTGCACTTTTCCCCTCACCTTTTTATCTACACGCTCCCCATCCGTGGCCCCACGAAGTCGCGGGATCTCCTTCTCAACCTCCTCTTGGCCCTGGCCAAACTGGCCATCTACAACACCAGGGAGAGGAGGTTGGCCGACGGGATTTCCTGCGACTGTAGGGCCTATTTCCGTTCCTCCGTCTGCTCACGCATCCGGGCTGAGTTCCTCTGGGCGGCGTCCACTGGCTCCCTTGACGCCTTCGAGGAGCAGTGGGCGTTATCCGGGGTTCTCTGCTCGGTGTCCCCATCGGGTTCCCTTCGTTTAGCCCTATGACCTCACTCCCGATCCTGTTTTTTTCATTAGTTGTCCCCCGTAATTATTTGGTGTCCCAGACCTGTGGGTCCTCCCCTTAGGCTGGGGGAGGCCCTTTAGAAGTGGGCGGGCTTCGCCCGCCCACCCCCGCTGGATGCCAATAGGACCTGTATATTTGCCCTCTGCCAGACTCTTGTACCCCACTGGTTTGATCTGTCACACAGGTAAACTGCAGACACATCACTGTCCAGGAATGCTAGTGAATTTATTACAAAACTGACTATCAGGAGCCCCCTGAGTTCTATTCCCAGCTCTGATACTTTCTGTGAAACCTTAAGCAGGTCACCTCACCTCTTTGGCTCAGAATGGATCAAAAGCTCAGCTCCCAGTTAGGCACCTAAATGAAGTAGCCACATTTCAAAATCTGTCCATTTATGCCTCAGTCTCCCTCACCCCTTCTATAAAATGGGCATAACATGTATGTACCTATGTCACAGGGTGCATCGTTCAGTGCTTTGGAAATGCACTATGCTAAATATTTGATTTGCCTAAGTAACTTAATATTTCAGACATCGATGTATCTTGAAACTATGACTGATGGCATGGGATTCACTGCTGTATCTGTTTTGGCCTTCATTATCACAGTATCTGAGCACCTCACAGTCTTTAATGTATTTATCCTCATAATAGCCCTGTGAGGTAGAGAAGGGCTAATCATCTCATTTTACAGATAGAAAACTGAGGCACAGAGATGCTAAATGATTTCCCCAAGTCACATAAGGAATTTGTGGCAAAGCAGGGAACTGAATCTGGGTCTCCAAAGGCCCAGATTAGCCTGCTATGAGCCCACCCTTCGTCTTTCTGTGACAGAAGAACAGGGAAGGCAGAAAGTCATGACATATTTCTTTACTTTCTATTTTCCCCAAATTCCAAGTCAAACATAAAATAAAAATTAAAAAAGTCTGCCAGTTTGTCCACTACAGTTATGTAATCAACCAAATGCTGTATTTTCCCTTACTGATGAGTATTTAAATGTTCTATCCCCTAGCTACAGCCTGCTAATAAGGATCATGAGGCCTGGATGTACTGCCAAGAAGAAAGCTTCAACACTGCTTTTTCCAAACCTCCAAAGGCGCCCAGTATCTGTGCAAATGCTTTTTGGATTGTTTTTTAATGTTCTGTTTTGTTAGGTTTTGCCTTCCAAGTAATAACCCGACTTGCCAGATGGCCACATGTTGGCCATTAAAGACAGAAGGGTCATCTATGGAAGATTTGGCTGCTATTCCATTGCCCCCGGTAAATTGGATTGGAAGGAGGCTGAGCAGCCCTGCGTTCTAGTTTTCTGGCTTCATTTTTTAAGTCAGAATGAATTTGTGGTTTTTTTACCTTGTTTTATGTTGCTGAAGTTAATTATTTTATTAGTCAGAAGAACAAACAAAATTTGTGATTAGTAATGCTGGTACAATGCTTAACGTGTGAAAGAACAAACCTGAGACAGGGGCTTTCTAAGATAGGAGACCAAGTGATTAAAATTGTGATCAGAAAAAAAATAATCTAGCACAGCAGAATTCAAACAACATGGTCATGAAAGCAGTCCCTGTTGCTATTTGTCTTTCTCTTTCACTTCTGAAAATTCATCCAGTTAAGTGCATTTCTGTGGGAGCTGGGTCTATAGGGCTCTGGGAGCTGGATCTATAGGGCTATTCAGGATTTAAGATGTCCATAACCCCGTTCAGGCAGATAAATATCCCCACTATTTCCAGTTAAATAAATGGACACAAAAAGGGTAAGTGATTTACTAGGGCTAATTAATAGAACAGAAAAGGGGAGAAGGGACAAAAATAGTGTAGTTAGAAGTACAGAATGTATCACTAAATGTTTTCAAAAGAGCAGAGAATAGTCATTTATTAATTTTTTTCCTACAAAAAAAGCTCCAACATCTCTGAGCCTTAGTCCTCATTTGTAAAATGGAGCTATAGAGAGCCCAATTCTCATTTAAGGGCCTCATTCTTATATAACTTCCGTGGATATTTTGCTGGCTTCAGTAATATCAAAATAGGCCTATCTTGTTCTGAAACAAATGTCCATACACAAAATGTGTGAAATACAACCTGTTTAGTTAATTCAGTTCTAGTTTCCATGGAGACAAGCCCTTAGAAATGGATTTAATTAAATCAGTGTAACCCCCTGGGGTGGACGTTCTTAAATCAGTTAAGGTAAACCAATATAAAGACAATGCCATACCAATTTCAGAGCATCCACACAAGGGGTTGTCATACAGGAATCTCGGTGTGCCCATTGACAGAGGGTACAGGGGGATAGAGTTTCACAGGGACCTCCTGTGTCAAATACACGCACAATAATTTACCCAAGGGTGGCATGTGAGGTCTCCGCCAAGAGACAAGAGCCCACCGGTCACCTTAATTCTTGCAAAATATATGTACAGATAATATCTAAGAAGTTATGAGTCTGTTCTGAAAATTATGTTCTTAAGATATGTGAGTGAAAGCAGGTCACCAGAAGGTGATAAACATACTCCTGTCAGGTAGGGGGGAAGACATGCTTATTTTTCTCTGTCTGGCCATGCGTGTATTGTGTACTGTCAGGTTCAGACTGGAAGCCAATCTGCAGATTGAGCCGAATGCTAATCAAGAGACTGTAAAATCAACAAGAAAAGAGCACGCAGGAAGAACACAGCGGGGTGGCTGGATGGGGAAAAATCCTGTTTACGAGTAAAGACAATGGATTGTTGGAGGTATAATTTAGAGTGCAGAGATACACGCTTGCTGAGAGTTTGACTTTTCTCATGAACAGATGATTAGAGACAAGCCTCACTATAATATGCTGGACAGATTTTGGGTGAGCTTAGCCCTATAAAACATAAGAGTAACTAGTTAAATATATCTAGGTTCTAGAATACAAGTTATGATTTTATTTTATGTGTAACCATTTGTTTCCAATACTTCCACTTGCTATCATCTGAATCTCTTCCTTGTGTTAAATGACACAAGATTAAAAGGTTGTGGTATCTCCATCACTGCAGATTTTTAAGAGCAGGCTAGACAAACACCTGTCAGGGTTGGTTTAGATCAGGGATGAAGAACCTTTTTCCTATCAGGGGCCACTGACCCACAGAAAAAAATCAGTCACAGGCCACACACAGTCCCGAGGAGGCAGGGGGCTGGGGGCTCAGGGCTTCCCTTAGGCTCCAGTGTGGGGCCAGAAATGAGGGGTTCAGAGTGCGGGAGGGGGTTGGGGGTGGAGAATGCAGGGTGCGGGGTTTGGGAGGGACTTAGGGTGTGGGAGGGGGCTCTGACCTGGGGCAGGGAATTCGGAATGCGGGCTTCGGCTGGGCAGCACTTACCTCAGGCAGTTCCCGGTCGGTGGCACAGCAAGGCTAAGGCAGGCTCTATGCCTGCTGGGACTCTGCACTGCTCCCAGAAGCAGCCACGATGTCTGGCCCCTAGGCAGAGGAGCCAGGGTGTTCTGTGCAGTATGTGCTGCCTGCACCCACAGGGGCTGCCCCTGCAGTTCCAATTGGTCATTGTTCCTGGCAAATGGGAGCTGCGGAGCCAGTGCTGGGGGTGGGGGCAGAGCATGGAACTTCCCTGGTTGCCCCTGCTTCTTGGGGCCACAGGGACATGCCAGTCGCTTCCAGGTTGGGAGCTGCATGGAGCCTAGTGGACTTTTAATGCCCTGGCAACCCCAGCTTCCCCCTGCAGTGGGGTGAGCCAGCGCTCGTGGCTCCAGCCTCACAGGTGGGCACTGAGGCTTAGGGCTTTCATTACGTGGCGCAGAGACTTGCTGCGGGACAGATGAAATAAAGCAGCAGGCCAGATCCGGCCCACAGTCCTTAGGTTCCCCACGCCTGATTTAGATAATACGTAGTCCTGTTGTGAGTGCAGGGGAATGGACTAAATGACCTCTAGAGGTCCCTTCAAGTCCTATTATTTTATGAGTCTATGAACATTTACTTGTTTTCACTATAAGCATATTCAAGTGTGGTGTGTGAAGCAAGTGGTGATCCGAGGTGTAACTGGTAAGCTGGAGTGTACTGCTTCTTTGGGAGCAGCAGATCTGCACCTACTGAGAGTGTTCAGTGGACTGGGGCTGAAGATGCCTCACACCCTTGGATCCCCTGGGGAAGCATCACAGGGAGTTGTAGCAATTTGGCTACATAATTTTCTAAACTGAAGTAGTTAAATTGGTACAACTTATGTATGTAGCCAAGGCTTAAAAGTCTCATATGAGCAAGTTTGCAAGACTAGAGAGAGAGAACAAATTGCATTCAAGTTTGTCTTTAAACTGATGCAATGACACATCAAACAGAGCAACAGAATAATGCTGTTTAGGATCTGGCCTGTGCTAACACTAAATCTGGTTCATGATCTGAATTGTGTTGTTTTCAAGCACTTAAAACTGGAGACTGGTGGAGGTATTAAGTGTTTTGCATACATTAAAAAAGCCTGTGTGAACATGTCTGAAGCACACAAATCAACATATGTCAAGAGACTTCAGGGTCCCAGACTTCTCCACAAATAATTCAAAACAAGAGAATGAAAATAGAGGAAGGAAGAAGAAGAGGCAGAGAGAGAAGCAGAACACACCACTTAAAGCAAAATTACTCTGTTTCACTCTCTGATTTAAATAGAGAAAAAGTTTCATTACCATAAATAATATAAATAAATAAATAGAAAAGCAAGAGTCTAATAATTGAGTGACTAAATGAGACAAGAGGGTGTTGGTTTCAACCTATGGTTGATTAAGCTGCAGAGAGACAAATACTTCCTCTCAAGCCTTAAATTATTTTCTTTGCATTTAAAAAAGGTTGGTCTCGTCAAATACAAATTATTCAAGGGCTTTCCTGAACAGATTGGTAGTATGTTGGTCCAACCTTAGTTACAAGCCAAATATGCATTCTTTAAGTATTTCCTTTTTAAAACAAGCATGTAAACACTTTGCCAGAGCACCTGTCTGTTTTATTTACAAACCTGGCACAATGGGGCCCTGGCCTCTGATTTGGGCTTTACATTTCATCTCAAGATCAAAGCACTTTAGAAACACTAACTGGCTCAATCCTTAGACAGCTGGATGAAATATAGATGAGATTACTTCAACAATCACTGAAATGCTTGCATCTTTTGACCAATTTTGCATTATTTCACAGCAAATAAATACATTACCCCACTGCTTATGACAGGAAGTGAAGATGAATATTGAATCCCACAGAAATTGTAGAATAATGTAAGGAGACAGGATCTAATTATCCACATTGGGAATTTGGCCAGGAAAGTGGCCTTAACACAAAAGACAAGACAGAGAGTCTGGCTCTGGACTTTCTCAAAGTCTGGGATTATTTTGATCCACTGTTTTGGACCAAGGCCATCTTTATTTAACTCCAAGACTTTTACAACAAGTTCAATAGGAACTTTATTCACCACCAATGGTTAGAGTATCAATGGTATGTCTGAGCCAAGAGACTGGTCTCAAAGCTGTCCCTTCACAAAACATAAGCATATTGTAGAACCCATTAGCCACACATTCAGATCTTTGTAACATTTGGTGTCAGTGACAGGGCTGTCCCTAGGGGAGCCCTGGGCCTGGTGTGGAAGTGATGTCAGTTCCGGGACCAACCTCACCAGCGGTGGTTAGGGAAGGCTGGGGGGAAGTGAGGAGGGCAGTGCTTCCCCAAACAACCAGGTGTGGTCCCGCCCACACTCTGCCCCTCGAGGGCTCTGCTTGGAAGTGCCACTGGGCTCCAAGGGGCTGGGGCCATGCCGCCCACCTTCCTGGGGCTGGGGAGGCTGCAACGGCATCATGTGCTCTCCCTCCCAATGCTCCGCGGCATGTGCTTTCCCTTAGGTGGGAGGGGTTGGAGTTGGAGGTAGCTTCCCCCAGCCATGGTTCACCTACCACCCATGCGGCACCAGCCAATCACCTGGCCCATGGGGCCCCCCCAAAGTGCAGGGTCCAGAGCAGTTGCCTTGATTCTCCATCGCTTAGCGATGGTGCTGAGTGGCAATTCAACAGAGTTTTGGATGATGCTTTCCCCATATAGGGTGATGAGATGTCCCAGTTTTATAGGGACAGTCTTGATATTTGAGGAGTTGTCTTATATAGCACCTATTACCCACCATCCCCTGCTTCGATTGCTATCTGGTCACCTTATCCCCATAACATGCAAAAAATTCTCACATTAAATGTGTCCAGGAGAGAGGGGAGCAAAGCTCTCCCATCCACTTTCACTCTACAGACACTTCTGTATAATGCATATGTACTGCAAGTGTTATTATATGTTCTGTTTATGAAATACCTATAGGAGACTGCACCCAAGCACACTAGCCTATCAGGTATGTTAGCTATTTATTATGAGATCATTATTGCACTGAACATTATGTTGCTGTTTTTGGTCTCTGACCTATTTTAGTTGTTATTACTATGGCCCTTATGTATGTTACAAGTGCTGTTTTGCAGATGCTAAAAGATATCAGTGGATATTCCAGCAATTGCATTTAGTTGCACCAGAACAATTTAGCTTAATGACAGCAGAATGTAATCACATAGGAATGTAACTGGTAATGGTGAACAGAGACAACGAAAGACCAAAGATACTATACCAACAAAACCGACTATGAATGTAGCAGAGGAAGAATTCCTGAGGATCTGACTTAAATGAAGTTAAGGTGTGGTACAGATTAGAAGCTATGTACAATACAAAGCAGCATGCCCTTCACTTCCAGTAAGCGTTGCAACTGAGACTTCTGAAATAGTCAACTAGTGTTAACCTTTGTTAGTTACTCTGCTAGTTACATTAAATTTCCAGATCAAGTAATGGTATCTTGTCAATCTAATTTCATTCCTGTAATTTGGTCCACATAATATTTCTCTTCCTTGTGTGACTGCCTGGGGTAAGGAGAGGGTTAATGACAAAGATGATGTCAGTATGATGTGCTCTACCTGCTGCTTAGGATGCGTTAGTGTGGAGAAGGGTTGCTTGAGCTGTGAGGTCAAAAAGGACTAGTGTATTCAGTGGGTCTCCTCAGCACATCACTCTTTTGGGGTCTGATTGTTCTAGAGATCTGTGATGTTCAGATCCAGACCAAGTCTGGGGACATTTGGATCTAACATTTTAGTTCAGTCATCTGTACCCTATTGTATAGAGACGAATTTAGCAGTGTATAGCTGTTAGTTGGGGCTCTGTACCCCATTCTACTTCTCAGTTGTGTTACATTTCCTAATGTGGGGGCTTATCTCATGAAATATTTAAAATTATAAGTGAGGATTCATATGTCTTGTTTTCAGATATGTATTGTTTACTGAGATACAATAATGGTAATAAGCCCTTTATAAATTGTGAAAGATAAAGTTAATAAGCAGACTTAAAAGAGTCTAAGGCAAATCCAGCCAATTATCAATTACCAGGCAATGCCCTTCTGATATATTATTAATTTACTGCTTAAATCTTTGTAATCCAATTCTGGTTCTTGGGCACGTTCTTTGATTCCTGGTCCTCTCTGATTTAGCAAAGGGGGAGACTGCTCAACACTTTGGTCAAGTCGCTGTGCCATGGTCTGTTACATCTACCCTCTATGGTACCTGCCTCATGAAAAGGTGCATAGGCCAGGACATTCAAGATGAGAGATGTTGTAGATTGGCCAAAACAAACAACAATATTTCTATGCAATTTAGTTAGACTAAATTCTGTCTTTACTACAAAAGAGCTGATAAGCCTTGCTGAACACTGACACTCAAGTTAAAGTTGCAAGACCCATGTTCCCCAAGTTCTATGTATTTCCTGAAAACAGATTGCCAAATGGGCTGCCCTGTGCACACTAATTAGATAATATTTGGGCAGTGCTGTGAAAACGTAAAACACAATGGAAGATATTTATGTTATTGTTATTATTAGTGGTGTTTTTTCTCATTTGGACAAACATGCATTACACCCTAGGATGCGCTAGCCAAACTCCTTTTACCGTTTCCTACAGTAGGATTCATAATTTAAGCCAAATGACCAAAGGTTAGTGAATGAATCTAATTTCCTACTGACTCCCATAAAGGAAAGTTTTTAAGAGAACCACATTTTCCTTTCCGTGCCCACCCACTCCTACTAATTTCCCTCCTATAGTGTTCTCTTTCCAGCTCTTATGGTTTTTAAGTTTATTGCTTGTTGAAGACATCATTCTGAGAGAGCGCCGTGGTGTCTTTTATGGTGGGTTTGTGCACTCATTTAAATGTACAGGAACCTTGATCATGTTACAAATGCAAATTCTCTGTGGTAGGCAATTTATATAGCTAATTTTGGTATAAGAGGTGGAGGATTTTGACTATAGGCATGTAATGAAATGCCATGTGGCTGATGTCTGAAAATGCAACAGTAAGTGTTAACAAAAAGGAAAACCAAGATATTTGTGTCTTTTTAAGTGCTATATGTGGAAGTGTTTGGCAATAACAAATTCCAAAAACAAACAAACAAATAAATAATGCTTTAAAATAGTAAATAGCATATGTTCCCAGCTGTTAGCAAAAATATACATTTATATAATTTTGCACATACCTGTAATCTAGTCCAAAACATTTCACATGCAAAAAAGTCAAGTTAGGCAAAGTAACATTTCAGCTAAAATAAAGATGTAATATTTATAAAAGAAGAGTATGGTGGGAAAGAGTTAAATAGTCACGTTAACCAGCACACAACTGAGGCTAACATTTTGGAACCTAAGGGTTTAAAACTTCATACAGAGGCATTCTGAATTGAGAAGAGAAGATCCAGTTAGTTCTCTCAAAGTTTTCTTTAACTTGATTTGCTGTCTCCAATTCCTTGGTCCCATGTGCATTAAAAGAGCTGAGTTAGTCAGAACTGTGTTCAACTTAACTCGATCATTTAAATAGTTACCTCTTTTCTAACACGGTTGCTTTTATAGACCTCTCTCCTGCAAAGGCTTACACACGTGCATAATTGTACTCACACAAGCAGTGCCACTGGCTTCCACAGAACTACTCCACATAGATTCATAGATTCCAAGGCCAGAAGGGACCACTGGAATTATCTAGTCTGACCTCCTGCATAGCATAGGCTATAGAACTTTCCCAAAATAATTCCTAGAGCATTTCCTCTAGAAAAACAGCCAATCATGATTTTAAAATGGTCAGCGATGGAAAATCTACCACAACCCTAGGTAAATTGTTCCAATGGTTAATTACTCACATGGTTAAAAACTTCCGCTTTATTTCCAGTCTGATTTCCAGCCTGACATGCGTAAGCCTTTCTGGGATCTCAGTAACAGGCATCTCATCTGCCTAAGGTGGCCACCCAAATCAAGCCCCTACTGGTTAGTCTGACGGCAGGTTTGCAACAACACAGGTACCAGTAAGAGAGAGTTTCCGCCCCAAAGAGTTTAAAATTGGAGGAAAAAGACAGACAAATGATGGGAGAAGTAACAGAGAGGAAGTTACTTTCCAAAGGTCACACAGCACATCAGTGAGGGAACTGATAAAGAATCCAAGTCTCACATAGATGCTCTATCCACTAGACCATGCTGCCTCTCCAATCAGTTTAGAGCTAGCTGTCCCTTCTTTATTGCTTCAGCAAAACATTGACAGACAAAAATATCAAAAAGTAACTATTACGATTTGTGATCGTTACCTTTAAAATATGAAACTGACATTTTATATGGTAGACTACATAGCACTTGGTTACTGATCCAAAGAAGGTAGAAGTATAATTTTGGCCATCAGATAGCTCCCATATTTCCTCCAGTTGATGCAGCAGGAGCATGGGCTGCTGAGCATTACAAACAAGAGCAGAATAATCAATTGAAAATAAAGGCTATAGCATGGAGTCATCCCTACCTTGTGTAACCAATTTACACCTGGTTACAATGGGTGCAAAATGCCTCCAAATCAGAAAGGTAGCATTTTGTTCTCGCTTTGCACAAATGTCAAGACAAGGTCACAAGGAAGTGTAGAATCAGTCCCCACAGAGTTCCAAAGAATTGCACTTCCTAGTTCACAATAGAATCTATAAGCACACAAAACTTTGTGAAAATGAGATGTAATATTATAGAGTTTGTTTTTCCAAAAGCTTGGCCAGATTCTTCCCTGATTTCCACCTGATACAACCTCATTAACTTCCATGGGCTGGAACGGGATGGAAGAGGGGCCAAAAAGTGAAAAAAGGGCAGAAGCATTTTGGTTGCTTAAAATGACTGTGTTGGAAACATTGTAGTGACCCCTTTGATACAGAAAATAAAAGAGGTGCGGAATTTCTAATAAAAGCAAAATCCCATGAAGGATTTGAACACACTATAATGCCTTTGCAATATGAGGCAGATACTTCATACATCAGGCTGCATTTTTTAGTGAAAATGTAAGGGTATTAAATTAGCTATATGGAGGCTGTTGACAATGGCTAACCCACACACCTCCTGGGTGTGGTGCTGTGTCCCACCTAGTGACACTGAGACCACGTAGAGATTTATGAGTCTGCTACAGCCTTAGCTAAGGGGCAGGTGGCCTTTAGCTCAGGCAGTAGATGCTCATGCAGTAAGCTCCAGAGATCCTAAGTTCAGTCCCTCCCATTGACAACTGGGATCTGCCAGTGTTACAAATGCACCAGTTACAAGAATCAAATAGAAACTAGAGTAAAAGGGCACCAGTTGAGAAGATAAACATGCTCAGGACCCTTAACCCTTTTTTTCAGGCTCAGTCTCCCCTGCTGTGAGCCTCTGGCACCACTAATTGTCTTAGCAATACTGTTCCTCACCTGAAATAGTGAGTTTTGAAATCTCTATCAAGCTGGTACTTCCCTCAGGGAGGCAGACAGAGCATAACTCATTTGTATTGACTTCAGAGGCCAGCCATCTGCTAGAGAATCATGACTGTATCTTATTCCTTCTATTCAACAACTGAGCCCTCTCAATAACATTGATCAACCCAGCTCTAATCACTTCCTGTTGCTGCAGTCAACAGAAATTTTTTCTGTAGATTGGGGTTAAAGAGAATCAATTTGATCACTGGCATATGTCATGGAGTGGTGGTAGCCACTTCATAATGAAAGTTGCAACTGAGTTTTTGTTTTAAGCCTGATTTTTACCCCCCTCCAAATTTGACACTGAAAGGAATATACATCTCAAAACTGATAGGGTAGTTCTGTGATTGAGGTAGAATTTTCCTACCAGATTTGAGGTCACTTAGACATGGGATTCATCAATTCACACCCTCCCAGCATTCCCATCAGAACTCAAAAATTCTTCAGAATGTTCTATTCCCCCCACTGACAATGCACTAGTTCTATGTATCAAATAGAAAATGGAGTGAATGGACACATGCTGAGAAGATACAGCTGCTCAGGGCACCTAACACCTACTTTCTGTTAGGCTCAACTTGCCCTGCTCTGAGCCTTTGGCCCCACTAATAGAATGGAACCGGTCCCAGCTTCTCTGTCAGTCAGGAGCTGAGACTATTATTTTAGCCCTCAGACCCACATTTTATTTCTTAGTATTTATGGGGAGGTTGTGTCGTGCACACTTTTAAGCTGAAATCTATGCCTGGGTAGCCTGATTAATTCTGTATATTTTTCTTACATGATGGCAGTTTCAGTATGCCCAATGTGATGGTGGCTATTTGTCTAAAAAGGAGAGGAGTCTGCTATCCTCGGGAGACTCTACTTCAGAGTGAATATACTAGGGGACTGTGGGTAATATGGCCTGTTACAAGGTGCGGATGTGTAACCCGAAAAGCCCCTCAATGCCAACTGGCAAGGGGGCTACAAGAACATCCTGATCCTGATACATACATTTTGGTTCAACAAAGAATATTGGGAGGTCTTTAATGAAAGCCCAGGGTCACACTGGTTATTAATATCACTGTGAAGTGCCTGTCAGAAGCTATGTATGTAACTCTGTAACATAACTATGTGAGGAGTTATGTCTGTGTACTGAGAATATGTTCCTAAAGTCTGTATCAAGGCAGAGTTGACAAACAGGTTTCTGCCAGACAAAAGATGTGAATTCACCTGTCTCTCTGTCGACATATACATTAAGCCAACACAATGGAAGCCATAATTACACATAAAGTCAATGGGAGGGATGTGATATTAATGGAGAGGAAGCCCACTAGAGAATAAACTTTAGTGGGGACAGAGGTGTCTTTACAGAGGGCTCGTCCAGACTAGAGGGGGGAAATTGATCTTAGATACGCAACTTCAGCTACGTGAATAACGTAGCTGAAGTCGAATATCTAAGATCGGATTACTCACCCGTCCAGACGGCTCGGGATCGATGTCCGGGGCTCTCCATGTCGATTCTGGAACTCCGTTGGGGTTGATGGAGTTCCGGAATCGATATAAGCGCGCTCGGGGATCGATATATCACGTCTAGATTAGACGCGATATATCGATCCCCGAGCAATCGATTTTAACCTGCCGATACGGCGGATAGTCTGGACGTACACTGACTCTGAGGCACAAACAATGAACTTTGAGGAATATAAGGAGAAGGTGAGAAAGACACCCCTATATAATGCCCCTAGGAAGTAATCAGGCAATGCAATTACAGCCATGAAGATAGGATCTCAACCAGGCTTCGTTGAAAACATTATGAGGGACATGTGGGGTAAGATGAACTTCTTTAGACAGCAGGTAGCGTGCTAAGTTTAGTCTCTAGAAATTGTGTTATGATTTTCTTTTATGTGTAACCCTGTTGTTTCCATTAGCCTTTCTCACTTGATTCTTGAACCTTTGATAATAAATGTATTATTTTTGTCACTACAGATAAATCTCAGTGCTGTGGTATTACACAAGGAGCTGACCCTGAGCTGAATCATTCAATCTGGTGTCAGGTTTCAGAGTGGTAGGCATGTTAGTCTGTATCAGCAAAAAAGGAGGAGTACTTGTGGCACCTTAGAAACTAACAAATTTATTTGAGCATAAGCTTTTGTGGGCTAAAACCTACTTCACTGAATGCATGCAGTGGAAAATACAGTCGGAAGATATATATACACACACAGAGGACATGAAAAAATCGGTGTTATCATATTAACTATAACGAGAGTAATCAGTTAAGATGAGCTGTTATCAGCAGAAGAAAAAAAACTTTCGTAGTGATAATCAGGATGGCCCATTTCCAACTGGTGACAAGAAGGTGTGAGTAACAGTAGGGGGAAAATTAGCATGGGGAAATAGGCTTTACTTTGTGTAATGATCCATCCACTCTCAGTCTTTATGCAAGCCTAATTTAATGGTATCCTGTTTGCAAATTAATTCCAATTCTGCACATCTACCAATGTGATATGCCATCATATACCAACAATGCCCCTCTGCCATGTACGTTGGCCAAACCAGACAGTCTCTATGCAAAAGAATAAATGGACACAAATCAGACATCAAGAATTATAACATTCAAAAACCCATCGGAGAACACTTCAATCTCCCTGGTCACTCGATTACAGACCTCAAAGTTGCAATATTCCAACAAAAAAACTTCAAAAACAGACTCCAAAGAGAGACCGCTGAATTGGAATTCATTGCAAACTGGACACCATTAAATTAGACTTGAATAAAGACTGGGAGTGGATGTGTCATTACACATAGTAAAACTTATTTCCTCATGCTAATTTTTTCCCCCTATGACTCACATATTCTTGTCAACTGTTGGAAATGGGCCATACTGATTATCACTACAAAAGTTTTTTTTCTCCTGCTGATAATAGCTCATCTTAACTGATTACTCTCGTTATAGTTAGTATGGTAACACCCATTTTTTCATGTCCTCTGTGTATATATATCTTCCGACTGTATTTTCCACTGCATGCATCCGATGATATAGCCCATGAAAGCTTATGCTCAAATAACTTTGTTAGTTTCTAAGGTGCCACAAGTACTCCTCGTTCTTGAATCTGGTGTATACATTGCTCCCTCAGGGACAGCAGCAGACCTGGTATTTCTGTGAGTCTTCATTGGAGAAGGGACTGCACATTACAGGGGAACACTTCAAAAGGATTCGGGGACTGTGGTGCACCTATTATTAACCTGCATGCCAACATCAGGACTAGCTTAGCCCACAGGAGATTGTATGGGTGGCGAACAGGCCGGTGGTGTCAGAGAGCTGACACCCAATTAAGCTCAAGCAACTTTTCCTCTCGCTGGAGGCAGGGGGGCAATTCACAGTCCTGGGTACCCTGAGAACAGTAACAGGATGGTTCTCCCAAAGTCATTTCCTGGGGTGGTTTTCCTTTGACCTGTTCCATCGTACTCTGCTGTACCAGTTCTCTCTTTAACTGTGCTTGCTCATGTGATAGCCTCGAAAGGACTGTTTAACATTGTAGCATGGCTTATATATTTCCCTCTATACTGCCTTGTAAATGGCAGGCTTTATTTTCATTTCCTCCAAGATTCAGCCACAGCTCTGTCCATTAGCTATCCAGAAGTTTGTGATATTTTTGACACTGCCAAGAGATGTTTTGTCTGCATGTCTACTTTGCAGGAAAATAGCTATCTATTCTGGCTGAGAGA
The DNA here is from genome assembly GCF_007399415.2 of Gopherus evgoodei. NCBI lineage: Eukaryota > Metazoa > Chordata > Testudines > Testudinidae > Gopherus > Gopherus evgoodei. Next base: position 158,920,969 of record NC_044322.1, on the reverse strand, counting down.
TACCAAGAATGTAGAGGCATCAGAGGCAGATAATGCTATTCCATATATCTTCATAAAAAACAGTCAGGCACTTCAGCAGGAGGCACACAGCCATGAACCACTGACTGACAAGTCTGAGCTCTGACCCTAAAGCTGCAAGAAGGCTGAGGAACCATTGTTGGACATGAGGAACTTTGTGTGCAGAAGAAATTTAGAGTGTTTTACTCTTAATCGTACAAGGTAAAATTCTGCCACAGTCACTAACTCTGAATATATATCTTACTTCACAAGTAGTCCCGATGGTTTCAGGTCTACTTGCTTAGTAAGGTACTACTCAGTGGGCTAGATTATAACTGCAATCTGCCCAGGGGGCGAGGCAGGCCCACCCCAGGAGCAGGCCAAAGAACAAACAAATCATGACTCAGGATCACGATTCTTCCCCTGATCCCCAGTTGTGCTGTAGGGAGGGGTAAGTTTCTCTCCACTGTGCCCTGTGAGTGCTCCTCCACTTCCCCTTTCCCTCACCCCCCACTTGCTTGCAGCAAGTAGCCCCAGCTTTTCCCATTGCAGCCAGAGTCACAATCTGAGCAGGGTCAAGCAGGGGGTAGAGGGGATCTTTACTCCCTTGCGTTACTGTGACAATCTAGCCCAGGGTGCAGGTTACAGAACTAAACTTACAGTGATTATACTAGATCCAACCTCCTTTACAATCATCCACACTCCACAGGGGGAAAGAGAAAGCCTATCTTTGCGAAGTCCTCATCAGATAAGGAGCTTACATAAGGAAATCATCCGCCTAAGGAACAAGTCCTGCAAAGTGCTGTGAGTGGTCAGCCCCTTGTAAGATATGCCAAGCACCTGACAGGATTTGGTCCTACTATTCCATGTCCCACTGTAATTAGACACAGAGCTAGCATGCTCACAGGGTGACATGAACCCAGTTAGAATCCAATACTCAGTGGCACCTATTTCCAATACTTATAAGCTGTACCAGTATTGTGGCTGTTCAAAATCTGAGCCATTGGCTGCAGTTCTCTTAGAATCTATAGGGAAAAGAATCGTGGATCCAAAAATACCACCTTGCAAAAGAAGCTCTAAAAGGAACAAAGAAGGAATTGTAGAAGGTTGTGATCAGTAAGAGGACAGAATTAAGGTACTCTGGGTACCTTAACTGTGCATTTTCATACTTTCCAACTGTAAAGTTTCTTATAAGTTTAGCTTTAACTCTGAAATTTCTAGCTTTTGACTTTACTGTTGTTGTAGTGACAAAGTTATGGTAAGGATTTCCACTTGGAAATTACTACTATCTATTCTCAGTCAGACCTTTCCTAATGAAGCTTCATTTGGTCTGGGAATTAATGCAAAGGTTGAACTCCAACCTTCTGGGCAGAACCACAGGAGATGGTTCTCTTCCAACCCCAGCAAACTGAACCCAGCTGGCTTTTAAATTAAACATCAGATAGGGGCTCAGCAGAGCACAAATTTTTTTGCTATAAATGGGGGCAGGAAGGAGAATCTTTTTTTATGAGAGTGAGGCACGGGATTGGGGAGTCAGGATTTCTGGGTTCTATTGCTAGTTTTGTTGGGCAGCTCCTGTATGATCTCGGGTAAGTCACTTAATGTCTCTGTGCCTTAGTCACCTCATGTCTGTAACGGACAATATTTATCTGTGTCACAGGAGGGGTTGCATGGATTAAATTACTAATATTTACAAACAGCTTTGAGTTCCTCAGCTAGAAGGTGCTATCCAAGTGCACGTTATAGCCAAACCTCTGCAAAAGACCACCTTCATGGACAAACTCCTGTACTGAAAAATGAACTGAGCACAATTCTGTGTCTCCTTTATTAGCAGACCTAGCTTGTTTAGCAACCGATCAGGGTTCTTTTGGTGATCCCTTGAGCAGTCATTTTACAAAGGCTTCACTTTATTTTCCTATTTTTATTTACACAAGGACATCTTCATTCAAGTTAGATTTCCAAATTTTTACCTAAGAGAAGAAGTGCTGCACTTATTAAGGGCCTGACTCCTTCACCCTGCTCACATCGGGCCTGTTTTTCATTCCTGCACACTATTGTGGGGCTGCCTGACCCCTTGTGTAAGGTAGAGCACCATCAGGGCTGCTCGAACTTAAGTTCTGCTTGCCATGGCGCTCTAAAAGCCCTAGGAAGCAGAGAACAACCATAATGCAGTGCACATCGGCCATGCCCAATCCACTTCCTACACAGAGGGCTGGGAGAAAGGCCAGTGTAGAGACCTTACACCAGCTCTACGCCAAGCCTTCTGTGCAGGGAATATTTTCAGGGGGCCATTTCCATCTACTTTAATTCCCCTTTGTGCTGCCATAGTAACATAAAGGGCTTTAGTGTAACTAAAAATAAGACTAGTAGAGTATTCTTATTGAAATAATGACTGTACACAGAGTAGATCATTACTCACTGTAAGGGTGGAAAAAATATCAGACCCCAAACATATACACAATGCTATATATATAATGAAGTGAGCAGAATAATATTCTCTCACACTCTTTGGGAAATTGGTGACCTTTCGGCATCAAGCCCTATATTAGTCGATTAGGTATGCAAGTTATGTAAAAACAATTTCTTCCCAATCTGTTCTCATCAACTACAGGTTATGGGAGTTAAGAAATCTATATACATTTGATGCTAATGGAAAATCTGCATCGTGACTCCCTGGGGTGTCCTGAATGTGTGACAGTAATGAGCCAGCCATGCATTGCTGTGTTTGCCCACAGAAAAAAAGAGGTCAGTAAGATGGTGGTTTACTTTTACATCACGTCTGAGTGAGGCAGCCTTTCACTCTCGAAAGCAGGGGCTCCTGCTCTCACAAACAGCCCCTGAAGGCCAGCAACAATCAATTACTTGTGGCAGCCACGTTAATTTGTTGCCATGTTTCAACTGGACATTTGCTGAACAGTTTGAGCACAGGTCCATGGTTTTTGATTCATGACAACCTGTGGGGTTTGGGCAGTTGCCCATTCCCCTTCAACTTATCATTCTCTCCCACCCTAAGGAGAGTAACACACTGGGCATATCAGTGCAAAAGTATAATAAAAGACGGAGCTGAAACTAGATGTGGCACATTGCAGTATTCCCATAGACTGGCCGAGCATGTCAAAACAAGCTGTTTTCTAAAACCTGGATTTTGAGTACATACAGGTCAACTGCTTCCAGGATAATCACTGCCTTGAGCCTTCCCCCAAACTGAAACTTAAACCCCATTGTTTTAGTGGGTAAATAAAAACAAAAGGGGAAGAAGGGACGGCGGATTTTTTCTTTGAATTTTCATATGCTTCTGCATTTCCAGGTTTGAAATCCTATGGAAATACAGCAAGCAAAGTTATTCTTGTCATGCCCAAGCTATGAAAACATGACTGATAGCAAATTTTGCAAGAAAGACTGTTCTCATAAGAATTCCAGCTTCGGGGTTGCCTGGAAGTTACCTGCCATTTCAGTGAGAGGGAAGGGAAGTTATTCTTTGGTTGCTGGCTGAGTGGTCTTTGTCTTGTGTTAGTAGCTGGACAGCATAGGTGGGTCCTCTAAGGGGCCAATCAGCAAGCAAAGGGGAAAAAAACAAATAACTTTTAAAAAGCATTAATATTTTGCACCTCGCAACTAAGCATCTCTAAGTGCTTTTCAAATATTGACATATTTGTGAGGTGAGTATTAATTATCCTATCCACTTTGCAGATAAGAAACCTAAAGCACTGAGAAGCTTGATTCCTACTGCCTTGCACCTTGCATACTCACGAAGACCCATGCAAAGGGGATATAAAATGATACCAAATCAGAATGGCATCCACTTTGCACTGCTATCTGAGAGCTAAATATTATTATTGTAACTGACTATACACGGCCAAAGCAGTGGGGAATCAGGCCCAGAGAAATTATGGTGTATAGAATCTGCCTGAGAGATTCCTAACATTAGCTAGAACGGTATGTATGTTGGGGAATGAATAGCAAATGCTAATATCTAAATGGACTAGATATCTAGATGGACTAGAAGCTATCCCTCCAATATCTAAATGGACTAGATATCTAGATGGACTGGAAGCTATCCCTCCAATATCTAAATGGACTAGATATCTAGATGGACTGGAAGCTATCCCTCCAATATCTAAATGGACTAGATATCTAGATGGACTGGAAGCTATCCCTCCAATATCTAAATGGACTAGATATCTAGATGGACTGGAAGCTATCCCTCCAATATCTAAATGGACTAGATATCTAGATGGACTGGAAGCTATCCCTCCAATATCTAAATGGACTAGATATCTAGATGGACTGGAAGCTATCCCTCCAATATCTAAATGGACTAGATATCTAGATGGACTGGAAGCTATCCCTCCAATATCTAAATGGACTAGATATCTAGATGGACTGGAAGCTATCCCTCCAATATCTAAATGGACTAGATATCTAGATGGACTGGAAGCTATCCCTCCAATATCTAAATGGACTAGATATCTAGATGGACTGGAAGCTATCCCTCCAATATCTAAATGGACTAGATATCTAGATGGACTGGAAGCTATCCCTCCAATATCTAAATGGACTAGATATCTAGATGGACTGGAAGCTATCCCTCCAATATCTGAATGGACTAGATATCTAGATGGACTGGAAGCTATCCCTCCAATATCTGAATGGACACTCATGAGCCTCATATGCTAAAGAACTGCTCGAGAAATGCATTTCTACAGTACAAGCAGTTGGAATGCTTCTCACATGCTTATGAAATGCACTGAGCTATGTCTTGGGTGGCAAGAAGCTCACACTGCACAAGAATAAGGGCTGGAATCCTTCAAGGAGTCTGGAGACTCAGACGAGCTACTTCAGGGGCTAAGAGGAAAGGATGAAATAGAGCAAAAATCAAGCCAATGAAGTGGAAACATGAAAACCAGCCCATGGATTGGAGAGTCCCCAGGACTACTAGCACCCACATAAAAACAGAGAAAACATTTAAAGTGAATGGCTTGTAGGTCGAACATATGGGTCAGTAATTATCTTTCATCAGCCTAGAAACCACTCCGCTTGGTGCATGAGCTCACACACGCACACGTTTGCTTAAAATAGTATTTTATTAGAAAGCTTTGTTCGGGAGACTGGAGGGAAAAGCACTGTGACTTAATGGCTCCCTAGAAGGTAAGGCTCCCATTAAGACCCCCTGCTGTTAGATGTATGAAGTGCTTCGACTGTGCTAGAGATGGGGGCTTCCCTACTTGCTTCTGATGTTTGTATTTTAGGAGCAAAATAAATGGATTAGTGGTCAGATAATCTCAGAGCACAGAAGCACTTTAAGGCTGTGTTAACAATGAAGACAGTATCCTCTACCAGATTCATGTATTATTAAGCTATCGATAGTATAAATAGTTACATCCTCTCCTTGCTCCATTTTTAGGCTTAAAATGAAGTCACTCAGCTTCCTACTATTGATTATTCTCTGAGTTGCACTTGCTTTCCTCTCTCAGACTTTTCCAGTTACCTTTCCTTAATGGTTCTTTATTCACAGTGTTCTTCATTTTCTTCTGCCCCTACCTCAGCTTTGTTCCATTTCTCCTTTATTCTTGTTCTGAAGCCTCTGTTTTCTCTTCGGCAGCATCCAGCTCCTGCTGTCCTTGCTGCCATTTAACACACAAAGAAACTGAGCATCTTTAAAAAAAGAAGTTGCTTTTGCAGACTTAATTGACTCCCTCCCCGCAAAGAAAAATAGTTACAGCATGAGACAGTACCCAGGAGACAAGAAAGCAGAATTCAGAGGATGACATTTATCCTGCACTATTTGGGTGTTTATTTTTTAACAATTCTTGTGAGAAGAATGCCAATTTTTATTCTGCCAGCTTGCAACTTGCAACCCAAGCCTTGTAATGAGAACAGTGGATGTCACTGGTGCCAGTTTGTGTTCCTGTTCTAGAACCTTCGTGCCAAAGGAGCAGAATTATGGAAGAAGAGGACAATTGGCACAACTGACTGAAATTGACTAAAGGGCAGTAAACAAAAAGTATTAGATTTGAATGAGATTTTTTTCCAAGCTCTTGGCTGGAGAAAAGTTACCACCGCTACGATCAGAGTTTGTTTGGAACCTGCTGCAGAGATTGTTCCTTCTACTCTCTTTTCTTCTCTAGCCTCATCATCTACCCTTTTTTAAAATGATTTTAAATTTCATTGGCTCTTCAGTTAAGCCACCCATTTCCATTCTACTTCCTTCATCCAGACCTGGCTGCATGGAAGTACTCTTATCCAAAGGTAACACTTCCTCTCAGTGACCATGTTGAGATGGTTCTTTCAGGGGATTTGGAACAGAAGTATAGCAAATAGAAGGCCTTCTAGACAGTGAAGCTGGGCTGCCTTGCAAGAGGAGTAAAATATAGTACATACTACATTCACCACAGTTCCATCACTGAGTATAGTCTTTTCATGGATACAACAGTTATTCAGATCTTGCAGATAACACAGAACTCACTTCTGCTCCATAATCAAAAATAGCCTCACTTTTTGACCCTGTCAGAGCCTGGCCAGCTCTGCATCCCTGAGACATGAAGCAATCAAGATGAACAGAGTCTGTGGTTTAAAATGTTTCTTTTAGTTAATTTATCCTCAGACCACAAAATACAACGTGTACAAAACATGAATCACAGGCAAAAGGAAAACTGTCCCCTTTGGGTCTTGTGGCTGTCACACTGCAAAGACTGGGCATATATAACAAAGTCCCATTCCCCACCTCTCCCCTGTCCCCAGGCATTTCACAAAGCCAGGTCTCACCATTGGGTCAACCTTAATAAGAGACCTACACCCCAAACCTTCCTCTTAGTTCTCTTCAGTATTGATCACTCATTTCTGCTGACTGCAGCCACATTTCTTCCTCACACCCAAAGAGCTGGTTTCTTGGCAGAAGTGAAGGCAAATACCTGCTGTAATTTCCCTTGAGGGATAGTCCATCCTGTACAAACACCTGACAGACCTATACACCACATCAAACACCCTCATTCAAAGAGGCTGAACAAACTGGTTCCCACTCCCCTCTCAGTCACAACAAGCCAACAACTTGTTGATCCATCTATGGGAACAAGCATTAAGCTAAAATCTACCTGTCAGCACCGCAGAAAAGACTCCATGAGTAGAGAGATGGGTGTGATATAAAAAACTAAGCAGAGCAGAACAGAAGAGAAAAAGCAAGCAGAGATGAACAGGAAAAGTATCTGTGAATATTCATTCCAATTTTAGTTACTTTTTTCATAGTATCAAGATATCAGGAACCACAGAGAAATTGAGAGTGAATGAGTCAAAATATTGACAATTTTATATGCAGGTCTTCACTTCTGGGTCACAAGTCAGAATTCAACCCAGAAAGATGGTTGCTGAATGTTGCTACTGTCTAGTGGAATATCTGAGAGTCGTGTGTGAAATTATTGGTGATGTCTGTCTAGCTTAGGAACTAAACTGATATTCACGTTATAAAACTACCCCCCGGTTGAACCAAACTGGCTCCTGTGTTGTTTGTTTCAAGAGAATGGCCAAGGAACAAATGGACCCACAAACTGAACCTCAGGTCACCCTTAGCCCTCATCCAGACTACCCGCCGTATCGGCGGGTTAAAATCGATTGCTCGGGGATCGATATATCGCATCTAATCTAGATGCGATATATCGATCCCCGAGCGCGCTTATATCGATTCCGGAACTCCATCAACCCCAACGGAGTTCCGGAATCGACACGGAGGTCCGCGGACATCGATCCCGCGCCGTTATTCACGTAGCTGAAGTTGCATATCTAAGATCGATTCCCCCCCCCCCCCCCCAGTCTGGACGAGCCCTTACAGCTGGTCTCTGGAGTTCAAGGCTGAGACATGTTGATGGGTCACTGTGGAGAAGCTAGTACTCTAACAGCTTCTTTTATCCTTGTTTTTACCCTTGTGGACAAATGAAGGACTTTAGTCTCCAGGGCTCATCAATCCATGTACCTTTCACCTGAACAAAATTCACTAACAATATAGTAACAAAGCAGACAAGGAAATTAAGCTGTCTGCCTCTTTTTAATTTTCTAATAAAGCAAACTACTCTGGATTAAAAGTGATAAAAAGGTTGATTAAAACTGTCTCTGTAATCTCTGTAAAGTGTAGTAAGAATCCTAAAGTAGAGGCAATTTGGGTCCAATTTGCAAATTCAGATGCTTAAATATAAGCACCTAAATATTCATTTTGGCACATATTTAGCTGTGTCTTTAAGTGCCTACATTTAGGCAAACAAGTCATAAATAACTTAGAAATGGTGTTTGTATACTGGGCAGCATCTTCTAAAAGGCCAGAATATAACACTGATAGGAAATCTACTTGGTTAGGGAGGAAGAAAGAAGTGGTTAAAAGAGAATAAACCAGTGCCCTTTCATGATAGTTTGAAGTGAACCCACCCTCAGTTTTCTACCTACATAGCTCACAGAAGACTATTGTCTCTCAATAACAGTGGTTCACCTGGGGAGGGGAAGTGGGGGTCAATGTGAAGGGATATCTCCCAGGGAATCTAACTGGTGGCAACTTGGGGTAATGGAGGATCTGAAGTTGGAGGTGAGAGAGTATTTCCCAGCCACACACAGTAATGAAGGTATTAGAGATGGCTATAGTTCTATATCCTGCAAAATCTTTATCCTATGTACCATACAAACAGAACACAATTGCTTGAATGAAAAGAAAAGCAAAGATGCATTATGCCCAATGGCTTAGTTTATTGTCACATGTATTTTTAACCATAATTATGCTCAGCTTTTTCCAGAACCAATATTAAATTGAAAATATTTTATTCATATTTGCACTATACTAAAAACCAATGAAAAGTGCATTACATGTACTTTTTAAAGTCTGTGGTTCATCTGAATTCTTCGATGATTACTTTTAATCTTTGTGAAATTATAGGTTTCAAATAACCTTCAGTATTCCAGCCAAACTCCCCCAATTAACTGTGTTCCTTAGTTGATTGTATTGTGGAGGCCCAGGATATTAAAATGAATAGCACAGAGAGACCTACTCAGGGTAAATATAAGCACTATCTACTAGACTTACTGTTCATAGTAACCTGACCTCTCTGGATAGTTACTCACAGAATTAAAACAGTGTAAACCCTCCCCACCCCTCGCTCTCCTGCAATTCTCTATCTACTTCTGCAGTGTGATTTGGATTGTCATTTAGTACTTTGCTGTCCATTTTCTATTTGATTCTAAATTGGTCCTGTCTCAAAAACCTGAGCCCTCCTGCGAGATATTTAGCCTCATTGTGACATCACGCTCCTGCCAATCACTGAGAGTTAAAAGCACCCTGAACGCAGCCCCATCAGGATCTGCTGCAAACTGACGCAAATCAGACACTTCCAGCTATCTGTGCAGCTGCCACTGGCTGCTCTGACTGTAGCCCCTTAATTCCACTGGGGAGATGAGGAAGGAAGGAGGGGGGGCTCAGTCTGTTCCATTATGGCCTGGTATTTTAGATAATCAGCCTACTCTTTAAACTGCAGCCAACATGGCATGCAGAGTCCTTGCCTAGGTCAAGGAGAAACTGTTCTTTCTCACAGCTACCGGTGGAAAGATAAATGCTGCACCATTGGACAGCTTATCTGACTGATTCCCAAGCTACACAATCTATTCTTCCCCAGTACATACAGCAGGGGTTTGTTTCTTGTATTTAAAACCAGATATCTGTCTTCGGAGCTTCAGTTTTGAAATAAAATGAAATATGTGAAGAGACAAATTATTTCTATTGACTGAGGGGAGGGGAAAACATTACAAAAACATCTGAAAAATGCCTGAGAATTGTGCAGCATGAACAAAAACACTGTACAGAACAAGGTTTAGTTCATTTGTCTGGCTGAGCCCGTATAACAGTTTGGGATCCTGGGGCTGAGCCTGCCCTCCAAGGCCAGGTCTATACTACAGACTTCTGGCAGCATAGCTGGATTGGTCATGGCAGTGAAGAGATGTGCTCCCTGATCAACCCAGCTGTGCTGGCAGAAGCCCCCAAAATAGAGACGCAGCTCTATTGGCAAAGTTCTGCTTTTACCATCATAGCTTGTTTGACTTGTGGGAGGTGGTTTTACTACACTGATACAATGCACAGCTCTGCCGATATATTATTCCTATGCTAGTAAAGAATTCCTAATATAGATGTGGCCTAATCTTGAGGGGAAGTTGGAGGGGGAAGGCAGCAGGAATCGCAGGAGTAAAATGTTCAAGTAAAAGCAATACATTCTGTTGCTTGTTCTCTATTTTCCTCCTTACCAAGTATTTTGGTTAAATCATGAACTGCTGTCGTAGCATTACCCAAAAGGGCACCCACAGACTGGAATCTGTCAGCATTAGAAATCCTGTTTTTCTGGGGTTTATAAATTACCTGTTTGAAACTGCAACAGTAGAAAATCAGTAAACATGCAATTTCCCTCTTTCTTTCTCTTTCATTTCCCCCTTTAGTTGATTCAGCTGGCTTGCATTTATAGACAGGCAAAAACAAACAACACACAGTACAAGACTCAAAGCTTCCACCACTTTCTAAAACAGCAGCATCTAAAACAGGCTGGATTCTTTTCTTTCTTTCTTTCAAGAGAATGATGCTTATGAAAGATGCTGAATCAACAATGCTGCAGACTGACATTCTTTATTTATCCATTGGTACATCATGGACAGAGATAGGGCATGCTGTTCCAGGCTGCCCCTGTCCTCAGTCCTACTTTGGAGGGACCTGACTGCAGGCTCTACCTCTAAGGAGAGAAAGGGCCCTTTCTCCATGCCAATTTCTTGGCTTGTTTGCCATGACACCCCTCAGGAAGTCAGTTAATGATACATGTAATGAGAAAATGCTCCCTTGCATTGGCTCAGTGGTTTAAGCATTGGCCTGCTAAACCCAGGACTGTGAGTTCAATCCTTGAGGGGGCCACGCAGGGATCTGGGGCAAAAATCTGTTCTTGGCCCTGCTGGTGAAGGCAGGGGGCTGGACTTGCTGATCTTCCAAGGTCTCTTCCAGTTCTAGGAGACAGGTATATCTCCTATTATTATTATTATAAACCAGGGATGGTCAAACTGTGGCTCATGAACCACATGAGGCTTTTTTACCATTAAAGTGTGACTTGCGAAGCCCCACCCCACCCCCATTATCCACTTACCAGACTGGGGGGAGTGAGAGGAAGCTCAGGACCTCTGCCTTTCAGTGGAGTGGTAGGGTAGGGACTTCTGCCCAGTGGGAAGAAGGTTCTCAAGCATGCACCTGCCGGAGCTCGGGGCTTCAGCAGGAATGGGGCTGAAGCCCCGAGCTTCGGCGCCCAGCAGGTGTGCCCCAGCTCTTGAACTTCTGAAGATTGTCATATGCAGCTTGGAGGACCAGTAAGTTTGGCCACCCCTGGAATAAACAAAAGCCAAAGGATTTTGCCAGTGCTACAGTCCTTAAAATGGGAACTGGAGAGACAAAATATTGAAGCAGAAGATATTTTCATATTATGCCATGTATAATTGCTATGTTTCATAATTGGTTTTATTTTTGTTGTTGTTTCTTGCTGCATCTCTATTTCATACCACTTCCTTTTAGATGTTGGTGTGTCAAGGTTTCTTTCCCCACTCTGAACTTTAGGGTACATATGTGGGGACCTGCATGGACACTTCTAAGCCTAATTACTAACTTAGCTCTGGTACACTGCTACCACCCAGAATTCTAGTGTCTAGGGCACTCTCTGTTCCCCCAAATCTTCATCTCCTCCCTGGGTTGCCTTGAGTGACTTCACCAATTCCCTGGTGAACACAGATCCAAACTCCTCGGATCTTAAAGCAAGGAGAAATTTACCATCCCCTTCCTTTCCCCCCACCAATCCCTGGTGAGTCCAGATCCAATCCCCTTGGATCTTAAAACAAGGAAAAGTCAAGCAGGTTCTTAAAAAGAAAGCTTTTAATTAAAGAAAAAAAAGGCAAAAATTATCTCTGTAAAAATCAGGATGGAAAATGCTTTACAGGGTAATCAGATTCCTATAGACCAGAGGGGGCCCCCCCTAGCCTTAGGTTCAAAGTTACAGCAAACAGAGGTAAAATCCTTCCAGCAAAAAGAAACATTTACAAGTTGAGAAAACAAACATAAGACTAACATGCCTTGCCTGGCTAATTATTTACAAGTTTGAAACATGGGAGACTGATTCAGAAAGATTTGGAGAGCCTGGATGGACGTCTGGTTCCCTCTTAGTCCTAAGAGTGAACAACAAACAAACAAAAAGCACAAACAAAGACTTCCCTCCACCAAGATTTGAAAGTATCTTGTCCCCCTATTGGTCCTCTGGTCAGGTGTCAGCCAGATTTACTGAGCTTCTTAACCCTTTACAGGTAAAAGAGACATTAACCCTTAACTATTTGTTTATGACATGGTGTTATGGTTTTACTATGCTACGTCCCACTGATTTCAGTGGGAGGTTGCCATGTATTTCCACCATAGTAGTTCCAATGAGGACCTCATGGAGATGTGATATATGTACATAGCAAAGGAACTCCTTAGTGTGCAGTGTTTTTACTAATCAAAGCACTGATTTCAGTGATTTGAAATGTTCTGTGTCTGTATGTATCAAATGTGGTACATGCAAAGAAAAAAATACATTTTTGAAGGCTCTGCACTATGCATGTAGGACATTTGATTAATTAAAGCTGAGATGTTATATTTCAGTTACATACATGAGTTGGGCATGTATGTATCTGGGTTGTGATATCAGAAGGGACCCAGCAGGCCCAGCAGCTTTACAGATGGCTTCCCTATCACTACCATTTATTTCCAGTCTCTCACATCCTGAAGGGTGAATCAACATGTGAAGTTTGTTTAACATGTACAAAATCTAGATCACATGTTCAAATGTGTGTGCACACCATCAGATAAACATACCAGCACCTTTCTTTTTCTTGTTGATTTATACCTAAATAAAAATAAACAAATAAACAAATAAAAGGAAAATACTAAGCTAATGTGCAATAGTAGTGTGTATACATATAAACATCAGTCACCCATTCAAAACTCTGGTTCCCACAGCAATTCTGATTTGGACCCCTTGCAAATATATACTATGGTGGCTTGTATTGCTCTAAGTATGTGGCAAAATCCTGCTCACCCCACTTGAGTGAGTTGCTCCATTGACTTCGGAAGGAGTGTTTGTGCAAATAATAGGAGTAGGATTGGACCCATAGTTCCAGGGCTGGATTCTGTAACATGGTAAACATCCTCAATTCTAATTGCATTCAAAGGCAGTTGCAGGTACTCAGCATCGGGCCCTTTTATGTTATGACATTAAAGATAATCAATTACACAGTAAGACTAAATGATACTGTACCAATATATATGGGTAGAAAGAGCAAATGACAGCTGTTGTGGGAATTAGAATTATGACTGCTCTAAATTTAGCCCATATATTGCATTTATGTATATGTCTTGTTTGCACCAATTTAAATCAACATTAATTTTTAAAGTCTGCTTAGGTATCTCTAATGAAGGTCCATATAAAAGCAAATTCCATGTTATGTCAATACCGTATGGGTATCCAATATATTGTATAAATCAACCATTATTATGGTTCCATGAGCATTTTAGGAAGCCTGAAGGAGCCATAGATCTGATACGTTCCCAGTGGAAGTTAGTGGGTTCCCTCCTTCTGTTAACATCTCACGCTGTTGCATTAGGAGCTTTTTCAGTGTCTATGCAACTACTGTTAAAAGTTAGCAAGAGATTTTTTGTTTAAACAACTTGTGTACTATTGGTTACAGGCACAAAACAAAGTAAGGTAATTGCAAAGTAAGGTAACTGCATTCCAGTGTGGCTGCTTCCTCCTGCACGCTACCTGAGTGCCAGAAAGGAGAGCAGCGAGAGAACGAGAAAGACAGTCTCCTTGCTCTCAGTTCTGGTGCCAGGTACCACAGCAGCTAGTGCAGCAGTCAGTTGCAGGGGAAGTCCAGCTCAGCCCTAAGATGGAACATGCTCAGTTATCTGCAGATACGGCACATGCAGAGTCTGATTGGCATGTAGACTTGTGAAGGAATGGAGCAAGCTCAGTTTAGAAGGAATCTAAAGAGAATTTATCCAAGTCTTAACTTCCACTGAGCATATGCGAGCTGAGGTTTCTCAGAGATTTATAACTTGACCAAATTTAGACTGATTTTCACAAAACAGCAAAAGACACATCACTAAAATGCAGATGACTTTTCTGCCAAATTTCAAGTCCCTGCTTCAAAGAATGAAGGTGGTAGGGCATCTCAACCAAGTGCTGTAAGAATTATTTTATCATGAGTAAGGCAATGTGTTGTTCCCTGACCACATGCTTGGAAATGGGAAACATTTTAGTTGAAACTTTCCAAGAAAATTCAGCCTGAGGGAGAAACCCAGCGCAGAAGGTTTCAGCCTGATCAGTTAAAGTTTGTCATATAGGGTCTTATAAAGGAAGTGCTGGACTACCTTAATGTAGGTGAGGCTACCAGCCCTGCCTATAACAATAAGTCAATCTGGGCCCCCAGCTCTGTACATTAGTGGGAACAGATCAGAATTTTGCATTTGGGGCCATCTCTAATCTACAGTATTTGCCATGCACTAAACCCAGCAAGGCAGGCCAGCGTTCTAGCAAAGAAATATTGACAACATCACTACTGGTGCTGCATGTCCTGTTGGGGGAGGATTCTATTCTCTAATCTCCTGTGCAAATCTATTTTCTCTGGCTATGTCCAGTAGCCAGGACCCAGCCTATAATAATAAACCACTTATATTTTACCTGGTAAATATCATGCAACGACATAGGACTGGTCCAGCTCCAACAGAAATCAGTAGCAACATTACCATTGATTTCAATGGGTACAGGATCAATGGGTACAGGATGGCATTTCTGTTTTCATTCAAATTACGCTGTAACTATGGCACCAGCCAGTGTAATCTGTATTGTAATAGCCATGCACTCATTCTTCTGTTTTAATGAAATAATCCAAACTTATCTTCGTAACGTATTTGTGTATTCTAAAATCAAACATTGCTTATTTTGGTCATCTAATAACCTTAAGATAGAAGGCTGGGATCATGATTGCTGCTTATGTTTCAAAACTGCATAAATTTTCATCAATCCTAATATTCTCCAAATGTCAGAGAGAGGGGAGGAGCAAGAAAACGGAGACAGATGAAACCTAAAGCCACTAAGGGGAAGTTAATATGCTTGGTAGGAAGCTACAGTTGTTGGCTCAGCAGTCTTTTAACACATCATAGTCTCTGAGAGTGCTTCTGTGCTGATGACAAGAAGGCTGGAATAGTAGTTTAAGCCCAGGTGCTGACACCAGGATTAGTTTCTGAATCCCAAGCCTGCTGCTGGTAATTTGCTTAAAACAACAACAACAAAAATTAACACCTCCCCACCCCAAATAATAAATAAATCTATACCAGCTGTTGAAGGTGAGAGCAGCTGAGTGCAGTAACATCAAGGGTCAGCCCTGCCCTTACAGGCATCTACTACTGTGTAAAGTAGATTCTAAGGCCAACAAGATAGAGAGAAAGTGGAAGATTTCAGTGGGAACTAGTTTAATCATAGAAAGGTAGAGCTGAAGGGCCCTGGAGAGGTCATCAAGGGCAGCCCCCTGTGCTGTGGCAGGACCAAGGAAATCTGGACCATCTCTGACAGGTATTTGTCCAGCCTGTTCTTAAAAACTTCCAGTGAGGAGGATTCCACAGCCTCCCTTGAAAGCCTATTCTAGAGCTTAACTACCCTTGTAGTTAGGAGGATTTTCCTAATGTCTAACCTAAATCTCCCTGGCTGCAGATTAAGACCGTTACTTTTCATCCTATCTTCAGTGGAAATAGAGAACAATTGACCATAGTCTATAACAGCCCTTAACATATCTGAAGACTGTTATCATGTCCCCCTTAGTCTTCTTTCCTCAAGATTAAACATGCCCCCCTCTCCCCACTTTTTTTTTTAACTTTCCTCATAGGTCTGGTTTTCTAAATCTTTTATCATTTTTGTTGTTCTCTTTTGGACTTTCTATAATTTGTCCACATCTTACTTAATGTGTGGTGCCCAGAATTGGACACAATAGTCCAGCTGAGGCCTCACCAGTGTCAAGTAGAGTGGAACAATTACTTCCCATGTCTTACCCTATGACACTCCTGTTAATATACCCCAGAACATTAGTCTTTTCCCCAGCTCCATCACACTGCTGACTTATATTCTATTTATGATCCACTAGAACCCCCAGATCTTTTTCAGCAGCTCTACCACCTAGCCAGGTAGTCTCCATTCTGTAGCTGTATGTTTGATTTTTCCTTCTTAAGTGAAGTACTTTGCACTTGTCTTTACGGAATTTCATCTTGTTGAATTCAGACCAATTCTCCAATTTCTCAAGGTCATTGTGAATTCTAATCTTGTCCTCCAAAGTTGTTGAAATCCCTCTAGCTTGGTGTCATCTGCAAATTTCATAAGCACACTCTCCATGCTATTATCCAAGTCATCAATGAAAATATTGAATAGTTGAATTGAAACCCAGGATTGCCCCCTGTGAGACACCACTAGATAAGCCCTCCCAGTCTGAGAGTGAACCATTGATAACTAGTCTCTGAGTACAGTCTTTCAACCAGTTGTGCACCCACCTTCCAGTAATTTCATGTAGATCCCATTTCCCTAGTTTGCTTATGAGAATGTCATGTGGGACCATTTCGAAAGCCTTACTAAAATCAAGATATATCATCTCATCTGCTTCCCCCCATATGTTAGGCCAGTAACCCTGACAAAGAAGGAAATAGGTTGGTTTTTGCATGATTTGTTCTTGACAAATCCATGCTGGCTATTCCTTATAATCCTATTATCTTCTAGGTGCTTACAAATTGTTTGTTTAATAATTTCTTACAGTGTATTTCAGGTATTGAAATTAGACTGGTCTATAATTCCCGGGTCCAAAATGAATGGGTAGCTAATACCATCAGACTAAAGCATAATGTGTCTCGTAGCAGAGGTTTGTTTTTAATTTTTTGAGATGTCATAAAAATTATTAAGCTTGCAAAGAGCATCCCAGGCACACCCTTTAACCTAGAGCTTATTCTCTATTTAGTGGGAGAGATGTACTGAGCTATACTTCAGAATGGTTATATGTTGCTTTATAACAGTAATGGAAGGATGGCCCTGTGCTTAAGGCACTAAACCAGGACTCAGGAGATCTGGGTTCAGTTCCAAGTTCTATCACAAGCTTCCTCTATGGCATCGGACAAGTCACTTGAGCTCTCCAGTGCCTCAGTTCACCAGCTGTAAAATTCAAATAATAATGCTCCCTTTGTCTTGTCAATTTAGATTGTAAGCTCTGCAGAGCAGAGAGTCCCTCACTATGTGTCTCTGCACATGCCTAGCACCATGGAGTGTGGCTCTTGGCTGGGTTCTCTAGATGGTACAATAATACAAATAATTAATAATAGGACCCAATAATGCACTATTGAATGGTTAAGGCCCATGTCCCTCTATCCTCCCTGGCCTTTTAAGCATTGTTGTTTTAACTAGGGTTGCGAGCCATCCAGTTTTCAAACGGAACGCCTGGTTGAAAACGGACCCTGGCGGCTTCGGTCAGCACCACTGATCGGGCCACTGAAAGTCCAGTTGGCGGCTTAGTGGGGCTATGGCAGGCTCCCTGCCTGCCCTGGCTCCGCATGACTCCTGAAAGCAGCCAGCATGTCTGACTCCTAGGCGTAGAGGCAGCCACAGGAGCTCCACATGCTGCCCCTGCCCCAGGCACCAGATCCACAGCTCCCATTGGCTGTGAACCATGACCAATGGGAGCAGAAGAGCTGGTGCCTAGGGGCACAGGCAGCGTGCAGAGCCCCCTGGCCCCTCCGTGTAGGAGCTGGACATGCCAGTCACTTCCGGGAGCTACCTGAGGTAAACGCCTCCTGGCCAGAGCCTGCACCATGATTCCCCTCCCACAGCCCAACTCCCTACCCCAGGTCAGAATCAACTTCCGCACCCTAACTCCCCCACAGAGCCCACACCCCAACCCTCTGCCCCAGCCCAGAGCCCCCTCCTGCACTCCAATCCCCTACCTCTGCCCAGAGCCCCCTCCCACATGGTGAACCACTCATTTCTGGACCCACTCCGGAGTTCGCACCCCCAGCTGGAGTCCTCACCCTCTCCTGTACCCCAACCCCCTGAACCAGCCTGATGAAAGGGAGGGAGGGGGAGAGTGAGCGATGGAGGAAGAGGGGATGGAATGAGCAGGGGCGGGGCCTCAGAGAAGGGGCAGAGCAGGGGCAGGGCCTAGGTGAAGGGGTAGGGCAAAGGTGTTCGGTTTTTTGCAGTTAGAAAGTTGGCAACCCTAGTTCTAATTATACTGAATGCCCAAAATAAAAGCATTTCAGAGGGACTCTTCTATCTAGATAACCTTTCAAACTATTTTTTAAAATCCCATTCTTATACCACTTATTAATTTTATGGGTGAATTTAATACTCTTGATTTATTCAATTTATCTACATCTGGCAAAGTGCAGTTATGCTTCCTCACGCACAGCGCTGACTTGCAATGACCCAGGCCTCGTCTGAACAGAGTGTTAGTTCTGTCAAACTGTGTGGTGGTTTTATGATGTGTGAGTATCTGTTAGGGGCTTTCTTTGTTTTTTTTAAACATAGTATAGTGCCATCTGCTGGAACAGCACAGGGACCACCATCAGAAAAAAAAAAAAGAAGGGTCTCCAACAGGTACCATGAACCATTCCAGTGACTGGTACAGTTTTTAAAATCTCTAACAGTAGGACCACATCCTTTTAAAATGTTCCTGTCTGCAGCATCTGCTCTAACTCGTCACAGGAAGGGACAGTGATTTGTATGTGAATCAAAGTTGCACTATGTAATTACATATCTGATTATGGAGTGAGGTATACAGGGAAGGAACAGTAGACTACAAATGAGAAGTAAATCAGGAACTAATTGTCTATTACTGTATAAATAAGCATAGTCAGTTTTTGTAGTTATACCAGGAAAATGCAAGACATAATGTAGTTCCAAAGATGCAGACTGGTTAGGATGATGTCCCTGCAAAGATCTAACAGGCTGACTCATTTTTGTATTTCTCCAATATTTCTGCTGCCATTAAGTAAATCAGAAAAAGATGAGAAATTTTATAGGGACAGTGCCAAGGATGACCAGCCTGAATTTTTACCTAGTAAATGATTTAGAAGAATTATACAAATGTATCTACTCAAAACAGTTTTCAAAAAAATTTAAACACATTTTTCCTCATTTTTGTTTGGAAACTTGAAATCACCACTAACACTGACATGCACTGAAAATAGTCTTCCTTTGACTCACTCACTTCCCTCCAAACAGTAAGGAAGAAGCCTATGAGAAGTGAGGAGGGAGGTGTGACAGGTTCCCCCCAGCGTGTCTCCTGGAACTGGGGTATCATTGAGTCCTCTGACCCACCAGCCTGGGTTCCCTCTCACACTGTGCTGCTGCGACAAGCTGCAAAGCCCTCCAGCCTGCACTTTTACCAGCATACATACAGTTAGGGCAGTGATTCCCAAGCTTAGTTTGCGGCTTGTTCAGGGTAAGCCCTGCAGGCCAAGAGATGCTTTGTTTACCTGATGGGAACTTTGGGAAACGGTGGCCTGGCACATGCTGCTTTCCACAACTCCCAGTGGCTGGGAATGGTGAACAGCGGCCACTGGGAGCTGCGAGCAGCTGTACCTGTGGATGATCAGGTAAACAAAGCATCTCGTGGCCCACCAGTGCTTACCCTGAACAAGCCACGAACCAAAGTTTGGGAACCCCTGAGTTAGGGACACACACAGCTGCAGTTACATGCAGGCTCTCTGACCAGCCCCTGCATAGGAAAGCTACAGCTAAGGCAACTCCCAGCTCCTCAGGCACACACCCCCTCTGAAGTATAAACCCAAAGTTATAATGTCTTGTGCTGCACAGGAAATGATACAGCTTAAACTCGTAAAATTCACCCCCTCCCTCAATATGGAGAGGAATATGCAACAGCCTTTTGCCCCTGAACTAAGATTCGCATACACTTCACTCCAACTCCCTGGTTTAGATAAAGCAAAAACAAGTTTATTAACTACAAAAGATAGATTTTAAGTGATTATAAGTGATAGCAAATAGATCAAAGCAGATTACCTAGCAAATAAACAAAAACACAAACTAAGCTTAATATACTAAATAGATTGGATATGAATTAGCAGATTCTCACCCTATGAGATGATACAAGCAGGCTGCAGATTCTTAAGGGGCAAGCTGCACTTGCTTTACAGTTTGGAATCCCCAGGTGTTCGATTCACAGGTTAGAAATCCCTTTAGTCTGGGTCCAACACTTCCCCCCAGTTCAGTCTTTGTTCCTCAGGTGTTTCCAGGAGTCTTCTTGTATGGGGATGAAGAACACCAGATGATGTCACTCCCTGCCTTATACAGGTTTTGCATATGGTGGGAACCCCTTATTCAAAAGCTTGGTTCCCAGACCAGTCTGTGGAAAAATACTGACATCCCTGGATGGAGTCTGGAGACATGTGGTCTCATCACATGTCCTTGTAGAGTCATAGCAGTCATTACTTGGAGGCTGTCTGTAGCATGTTCAGGAAGGCTCCTAAGCTGGGAGACAAGCTTCTCCTAAGGCCTATTGTTTTTTTCCTAATGGCCCATTGCCCTGAATAGGCCCTTCCCCACCCACTATCTAGACTGAAAGCATCTTGTCTAGTGAGCATTACCCAGGTGTAATTACATTTGAAATTCAGATACATAGTCAGTATTCATAACTTCAGATACAAAAATGATGCATGCATACAAATAGGAAAATCATATTCAGCAAGTCATAAGTTTTCTAATGACACCTCACATGACTTATCTTGCATAAAATACATTATAATTATGTCAATCATATTATAATATTACTGCAAAGAATATGGAGTGCAGTGTCACAGGAGGAACCATTTAAAAAACCCATGGAAGTATTATTCTAGTCAAGGTGTGGGCATGCCTTATTGAATAACTGTGTGATCACATTAGTCACCTTTGTCCTTACTTTCTCCTCTATTATTTTTCCCTATCACCCTTCACCTGTATCATATCATAGTTAGACTGCAAAAACCTGTATGGGCAGAGGCTGCATCTTTGCTTGTTTTGAAGGCACCTATCATGTTTTGGGGTGTTTGAAGTAAATAAATATTAAATAATAAGATTAGTAGCAGTTGCTAGGCATAATGCAGCCTGCCTGGGTAGTAGCTAGCACAGTTCTCCAATGGACATTTATTTGGATTGAACCTTTTCATTTTTGCAGTCAAGTTTTTGCAAGTGTCTGTCTGGATACTTTCTTGCCCCTTTGAATTTGTAAATCTGATGTATTGTCATCCTTACACCTGCAGAGTGAGAGAGCCCATTAAAGCCTTTGAACAGAAAAGTCTCTCAGCGGAGCTGGATTCTGTGCATTTTTGGCATGCCATTGCCAGTAAGATATTTATATGCCTTAGAAAGACATTATGCTTCCTTCTATGACAACTAATGTTCTTTGTTTGAATAGCTGAAATAGTTCCCCATCATATGGGCATTGAGGTCATGGTGGAATGTCAAAACACTTTGTTCACTTGAGGTTTGAGGAGTTTTTGTAGCCTGTCCCAATTTCTAGTTCTCATTACTCAGTTGCTTTTATAGGGTTAGTTGCCAATGGAATTTAACCTTGTGCTGGGTCATACAGTTCTATACTGACTTTTTTATAGTAGCTCTGAAGTTACTGCTAAAAGCAATACTTTTGCAGGATGGCATTGCTCTAAATGGCAGCTAAGCAGGTTGGATGGTCAAAATAAAATGCTCGGCCTTGGAACCGAGCAATGGAGCTCAGTCATGGACAAGGTTCTCAGACAACGAAAGACAAATTTACTAGATTCCCAATTCTCTTCCCCTTTTCTCCAAGCAGGCATAAGCTGGGAGAGGTGCAGAAGCAGCATGCGCAAATGGCACTTTCAGACCAAGTCCCACATTGGAATAATATAGGAGGGTTAGGTATAGAGCATTTCAAAATAGGGACTTGGAAGAGACTCAGGAAAAAAAACTATTTGGGCCTAGAATACACTAAGGGAAAAACAATATGGTTTACTGAAGACTGACAGTCAGAACTTGTGGGTTCCAGTCCTGATTCAGCCACTGAATTGTGGTGACACAAGATGAGTGACTTAACAAGATCTGAGTGAATAATTGGCAATTAATAATTTATTCAATTAATTTTAGAACTTTTTTTCTTTTCACAAGCTGTTTGGGAGCACATCAAATGTACTAACTAGTCAAAATTGTTCACAAACATCTTCATTGAATAATTCTTGGTCTGCAGAGAAGTTGCAAACAATGCATTGCTAATATTTGTAGTCATCATGGATTGGTGAGTTACTGAAGTCATGCCGTCTTGTGTTCTCTGATTGGGTGACCCCTGTGACTATACATTTTGTATTCAGATATACAATTTGAGATTCATGTTCAGTTAATAGTAGGACATTTGAGACTAAAATTGGCTTTTCATGAATATTTATCACCCCCATGAACATTTGTTGAACACAGTCATGGAGCAGTTACAAAGAAAGGGGTGAGGTGGACAGCTATGCCACCTTCATTCACTCTATATCAGCTGAGAATTCCCCAGAAATTCCCACTATGCAGGGGTGGGGGGAATCCTCTGGCAAGTTTAAGGCTATTTTGTGCAGTTTATGCAGGGTGCAGTAGCTTAAATGGACCAGAGAATCCAGCTCACTCTAACTAACTTTACCCACAAAAGAATTATGAGAACTATTTTCTTGGCAGAAAACCAGATTTGAAGTTCTCTCTGTGTTATATGATCTGTTTGGGCTGTTATCACTTCACAAATCAAATAGCTTGATTTCTAAATCACTTGTCTTGTGCCCAACAGGCCAGCTCATGGGGTAGGCAGCATTCTCAGGGTGTCGAAAGAAGTTTTACACAGGGTCAGGCTGGGTCAATACTTGGACAGGAGACCTCCAAAGGAAACCCATGTGCTGCTGCAGTAGAAAATGGTGTTGGCAGTTCAGTAGGTGGCAGTCTTCCCTCTGAATCAGTTATGAACCAATGTCACAGTATTGTGTTATGGGGCACAGGACACAGAAAGCTGAATCCCTGACTAGAGCGCTATGACCCTGGCACAGCTGGGCTTGTGATGCTGTTTGTGAAATTTACCCTGCCATTCAGGGTGAGGAGCAGTAAACTAACCCCTTCAGATTCACTAGAGGTTGAGACACAGGCACTGGCTTCCTCCTTGCCCTGGGGGTGCTGCGCCCGAAGCCCTGCCCCATTCCACCCCTTCCCCCAAAGCCCCAGCCCTGCCCCACTTCTTTCCATCTCTACTCCACCCCTCCTCTTCACACCCAATTCCATCCCTTCCCCCGAGCACACCCCATCTCTGCTCCCCTGCCTCAACACCTCCCTCAGATCACAGAACAGCTGATCACAGCGGGCAGGAGGTGCTGGGAGGGAGGAGAAGGAGCTGGATGCCTGTGGGTGCTAAGCACCTGCTAATAAAGTCGGTGCCTATGGGTTGAGATTGAAAACTGAACTGCCAAGAGACTGGAAGGAAGGACAGAGGGGCAGAAGCCTGGGTGGGGGTGAGGAGAAAGGGCCCGGAAACCAGATGCGATATGGACTTGGTGTTGGGGTTGGGACTTGTGGGAGGAGGCACTGGAGCATGTTGCAAGACTCCTGGTTTCATAATTGGGGAGACCTGTGGTGGTCAGAGCACCCCAAGAATGATAGGGATGTAGGCTGGAATAGAGGGAGTACAGAGGACTGGGGGGAATAGAAAATGACAGAATATAGAAGTGCAGTGCAGGGGACAAGAGGAGAGATGAAAGGGTGTATGGGCAACTGCCAGAGTCTGAGAAGGAGAAAAGGATAGTGTAGAGAACTGGTAGACACAGGATAGAGAGACATGGGAGGAAGGTGGAAGGGACATGGGAAGGCATGGAGGAGACAGAATCTTATCTATATTAAAAACTGTAAATGTTTACACTATATATGTTTTGCTCTTGTGAGTCTCTCTTTCCTCCTAATTTTCTTTGTCTTTTTCTTGCTTTGTTTTGCCCTCTTTCAGTATTTCTACCTTAGTCCTTAATTTTTTTCCCACAGGGTGCTAATTTTCCTTCCATTGCTTTACTAAAATGACTGCAGTCACCTAAAGGGAATGGGGCCTCATTATGCTAGGCCCTGTATGAAATAATATACATATAACACATGTACTGTACTATACTTAGGAAAAAAAAGACTTTTCTTCCCTCTGCTCTGGAAAACGACTTCCTGTTTGTGTTGTCACTGCACTGACCTCTGGCCCTTCTTGTTCTGCTTTTCATAGAATCAGAGAAATGGAGGGCAGGAAGGAATTTCAAGAAATCATCCAACCCAGCTGCCAGTGCTGAGGCAGGACCAAGTAAACCTAGACCATCCCTGATAGGTGTTTGTTCAACCTGTTCTTAAAACCTCCAATGATGAGAATTTGGCAATCTCCCTTGGAAGCCTATTCCAGAGCTTAACTACCCTTATAGTTAGAAAGTTTTTCCTAATATCTAACCTAAATGTCCCTTGTTGCAGATTAAGACCAATACTTTTTGTCCTACATTCAGTGGACATGGAGAATAATTGATCACCGTCCTCTTTATAACAGCCCTTAATATGTTCAAAAACTGTTATCAGATCTTGTAATCTTTCTTCATAGGTCAGGTTTTCTAAACCTTTTATCATTTTTGTTGCTCTGCTCTGGACTGTCTCCAATTTGTCCACATCTTTCTTATTGTGTTGTGCCCAGAACACAGTATTCCAGGTGAGGCCTTGCCAATGTCTGTTATCTCCCATATCTTATGTACGACTCTCCTGTTAATATATCCCAGAATATAAGAATGATATTGTCACAGCACTGGCACATTGTTGATTCTATTAAATTTGTGATCCCTATAACCCCAAGAACCTTTTCAGCAGTATTACCATATAGCCAGTTAGTCCCCATTTTGTAACTGTGCATTTGATTTTTCCTTCCAAAGTGAAATACTTCGCCCTTATCTTTATTGAATTGTTGAATTCAGGCCAATTCTCTAAATTGTCATGGTCATTTTGAATCCTAATCCTGTTCTTTAAAGTTGTTGCAACATCTCCAGCTTGGCGTCATCTGCAAATTTCATAAGAATGCGCTCCACTTCATTATCCAAGTCATTAATGAAAATATGGAATAGTACCAGACCCAGGACTGACCCCTGTGGAACCCACTAGATAAGCCCTCCCAGTTTAACAGCTAGCCATTGAAATCTACTCAAGTATTGTCTTTCAAGCAGTTTTGTATCCACCATATAGTAATTTCATCTAGACTGCATTTCCTTAGTTTGCTTCTGAGGATGTCATGTAGGACTGTGCGAAAAGCCTTATTAAAATCAAGATATATCACGTCTGCTGCCTCCCTTATTATCCACTAGGCTAGTAACCCTGTCAAAGAAGGAAATTAGATTGGTTTGGTGCGATTTGTTCTTGACAAATCCATGCTGGCTATTCCTTATAACTCTATAATCCCCTGGGTGCTTACAAATTGATTGTTTAATAACTGGTTCAAGTATCTTTCCAGCTATCAAAGTTAGGCTGACTGGTCTATAGTTTCCTGGATCCTCTTTGTTCCCCCTTTTAAAGATAAATGATATGTTTATCCTTCTCCAGTCCTCTGGGACCTCACCCATCCTGCATGAGTTCTTGAAGACAATTGCTAAGGGTTCTGAGATTGCTTCAGCTAGTTCCTCAAGTACCTTAGGATGATTTTCACTAAGCCCTGTTGCACTGAATACATCTCACTTATCTAAATGTTCTTTAGCTTTTCTTTCCTTTTTCAGTTTGCATTCCTCCCTGCTTTATGTTAATATTAATTGTGTTGAATATCTAGTCACCTTTATCCTTTTTAGTGAATACTGAAGCAAAATAGACGTTAAACACATCAGCCTTCTTGATATCATCAGATGTTAGCTCTCCTTCCCTGCTAAGTAAAGGACCTGCATTTTCCTTCATCTTTCTCTTGCTCTAATATATGTAAAGAACCTCTTCTTATTGTTTTTTATATCCCCTGCTAGGTGTAACTCATTTTGTACCTGACCCTTTTGTCCCTACATGCTTGTGCTATTCTTTTGTATTTCTCCTTAGCAATTCAACCCTGTTTCCACTTTTTGTAGGATTCCTTTTTGATTTTCAAGTAATTAAAGAACTCCCACATTATCTCTCATCTATCCTTTATTCACTCCTTTACCCCAGGCTCTCCCTACTTTTCTTTTCCCTGCCCAAAATTCTCCCCCAAAGCCTGGGCCTATTCCTGATGCTGGTGCCACTGCTGTGCACTCCTCCCCGTCTAAAACAGAGGTTCTCAAAGTGGGGGCGTGTCCCCATATTTTGTGTGTGTGTGTGTGTGTGTGTGTGTGAATGAGAAGCTTTAGGAGAGTGGTGGCTGCTGGCCACATGCCCAGCTCGGCAGGCAGCACTGCTGCCAACAGCAGCACAGAAGTAAGGGTGACAATACCCCATACCATGCCAGCCTTACATCTGTGCTGTGCTGGCAGCAGCACTGCCTTCAGAATTGGGCACCCAGCCAGCAGCTGCCACTCTCCACTCTGCCTTCAGAGTTGGGCAGCAATATATGCTTGTGTGGCAGAAGCAGGAAGGGGTGGGCGTAAATGACTACAGATGCAAAGAACGGGGGGTGCAATCAAATAAGTTTGAGAACCACTGCTCTAGACTATCACCATTGAAACTGCTGGGAGAAAGCAGTGCAGTGGCATCTAGGGGGAGACAAAGGGGAAGCATCACAGATGTCTATTGCTGAGGGTGAAGAAGCCAAGCATCTATGGTGTCTGTATGGTGGAAACTATGATAATTTATACTCAAAGCATCATAACTTGGCCAAATCTGAACCATTTTCATCAGGTATCAGAGGGGTAGCCGTGTTAGTCTGAATCTATAAAAGCAGCAAAGAATCCTGTGGCACATTATAGACTAACAGACGTTTTGGAGCATGAGCTTTCATGGGTGAATACCCACCTTGTCAGATGCATGTAGTGGAAATTTCCAGGGGCCGATATATATATGCAAGAAAGAAGCAAGCTAGAGATAATGAGGTTAGTTCAGTCAGGGAGGATGAGGCCCTGTTCTAGCAGTTGAGGTGTGAAAACCAAGGGAGGAGAAACTGGTTTCGTAGTTGACAAGCCATTCACAGTCTTTGTTTAATCCTGAGCTGATGGTGTCAAATTTGCAGATGAACTGAAGCTCAGCAAAGAGAAACTGCTGAGCTTCAGTTCATCTGCAAATTTGACACCATCAGCTCAGGATTAAACAAAGACTGTGAATGGCTTGTCAACTACAAAACCGGTTTCTCCTCCCTTGGTTTTCACACCTCAACTGCTAGAACAGGGCCTCATCCTCCCTGACTGAACTAACCTCAATATCTCTAGCTTGCTTCTTTCTTGCATATATATACCTGCCCCTGGAAATTTCCACTACATGCATCCGACGAAGTGGGTATTCACCCACAAAAGTTCATGCTCCAAAAGGTCTGTTAGTCTATAAGGTGCCACAAGATTCTTTGCTGATTTTCATCAGAACATTCAGAGGCATTTCTTCTTGATAGAGGCCCTCTTCTGGCCAAATTACAACTTTCCTCCCCCATGGATTTCAGCCATACAGCTGTTTCAAAACTCACAATAATGGGTATAGTGTATAAAGATTCTCTCATTCTCTTCAGACTCAAAAATAGGGTGTTATAAATTCTTCATTAAACTGAATTATAGATGGAGAACTGTTACAAAAAGTGCTGTCACTGAACAATTGCTGGTAACAGTTACCCCTTGTCAATATTACTTGTATTTTCAAATGAACTCTTTGCAGGGTTTTTTTTTTACACAGTGTGCTGACTGCTGCTTTTCTTTTGAACTTTTAGACTATTGAGGAGAACAAAATGAGTATAATGTTCTTTTAAATAACATGACAAACATAGGAGTGAGATTTGTTACAGATAAAATGCGGACTATGTTTATAATGTATATAATCTTTTCATTGATATGTGGACCTAAAAGAATTAGTCAGTCCTTCTAGATCTTTATTTATTTTCATTTATCTGAATCCCCTCCAATTTCTTGATGCCATTCTGGTACTCATGTAAGCAGAATGGAAAGTCGTATTATAGGTATGATGTCACCCTATGACAAGGAACTGTCACTTTTCTGGCGCTTGCTGTGACCTCTGTGTATGTAGCTGAAAAAACTCACCTTTATTTTTTTGCTGCCATTATCATGTTACAAGCTCATATCCAATTTTCTGACTGTTATGACACCTTTGGTAGGCTTCTGCTGATTGTTACCAGGAGAGGATAGTGGACAGCTCATTAGGGATATGAGTTCACAGTCAATGGCCTGGTCTACACTACGCGTTTAAACAGATTTTAGCAGTGTTAAACCGATTTAACGCTGTACCTGTCCACACTACGAGGCCCTTTATATCGACATAAAGGGATCTTTATATGGGTTTCTGTACTCCTCCCCAACGAGAGGAGTAGTGCAAAAATCGGTATTACCATATCGGATTAGGGTTAGTGTGACCGCAAATCGACGGTATTGGCCTCCGGGCGGTATCCCACAGTGCACCACTGTGACCACTCTGGACAGCAATCTCAGCTCGGATGCAGTGGCCAGGTAAACAGGAAAAGCCTCTCGAAATTTTGATTTTCATTTCCTGTTTGCCCAGCGTGGAGCTCTGATCAGCATGGGTGGCAATGCAGTCCCAAATCCAAAAAGAGCTCCAGCATAGACCGTACGGGAGATACTGAATCTGATCGCTGTATGGGGAAACAAATCTGTTCTATCAGAGCTCCATTACAGAAGACAAAATGCCAAAGCGTTTGAAAAAAAATCTACAGGCTACACAGTGCTGCGTGAGAAGCATAACGGGAAGCCAGAATCTGAAACGGATGCTCATGGAGGGAGGGAGGAGGTACTGAGGACTCCAGCTATCCCACAGTCCCCAGCAGTCTCTGAAAAGTATTTGCATTCTTGGCTGAGCTCCCAATGCCTGTAGGGTCAAACACATTGTCCAGCGTGGTTCAGGGTATAGCTCGTCAATTTACTCCCTCCCCCCCATGTGAAAGAAAAGGGAAAGAAATCGTTTCTTGACTTTTTCAATGTCACCTTATGTCTACTGAATGCTGCTGGTAGACGCGATGCTGCAGCAGTGAAGAGCAGTATCTGCTCCCTTCCCCTCCCTGGTGACAGACGGTACAATATGACTGATATCCGTCGTCACCATCAGCCCGTGAGTGCTCCTGGCTTGCCTCAGGTAAGGTCGGCTGGGGGCGCCTGGGTAAAAATAGGAATGATTCCTGGTCATTCCCAGTAGATGGGACAGAATGGCTGATAACCGTCCTCATCATAGCAACTGGGGGCTGAGCTCCATCAGCCCCCTCCCTTTCCTGTGTAAAGAAAAGATTCTGTACTGCCTGGACTATCATAGCAGCGGGATGCTGGGCTCCTCCCCTCCACACCACTTAATGTCCTACCTGGACTGTCATAGCACCGGGAGGCTGCCTCCCCCTCATTTTATCTCACTAACAAGTCACTGTTTGTTATTCCTGCATTCTTTATAACTTCATGACACAAATGGGGGGGACACTGCCACGGTAGCCCAGGAAGGTTGAGGGAGGAGGGAAGCAATGGATGGGGTTGTTGCAGGGGCACCCCCCCCCCCGCGAAGGGTATGTACTCATCATTTCTGCGGGATCTGACACAGAGCAGCTGTGCTCTCTGATACACTGCTTCTATAGTACACTTGCCCAAAATTCTAGGCAGGACTGACTCTATTTTTAGGAACCATAAAGGAGGGATTGACTTGGGGAGTCATTCCCAGTTTTGCTTTCGCGCCCCCGCCCGACATCAGCCAGGGGCACCCATGATAGCAGCAGACAGTACAGAAGGACAGATAACCGTCATCTCATTGCCAAATTACCCTGGCAGCAGACGGTACAGAACGACTGGTAACCATCTCTGTTATCATGCAAAAGCAAATGAATGCTGCTGTGTAGTGCTGGAGTATCGCCTCTGTCCGTGGCATCTAGTACACATACGGTGACTGTAAAAAAAAAAAAAAAAAAAAAGCTGAATGGGCTCTATGGTTGCCATGCTATGGCGTCTGCCAGGACAATCCAGGGAAAAAGGGCGTGAAATGATTGTCTGCCGTTGCTTTCCTGGAGGAAGGAATGAGTGACGACATTTACCCAGAACCACCCGTGACAATGATTTTTGCCCCATCAGCCACTGGGCTCTCAACCCAGAATTCTAAGTGGCAGGGGAGACTATGGGAACTATGGGATAGCTACGGAATAGCTACCCACAGTGCAACGCTCCGGAAATCGACACTAGCCTCAGACCGTGGACGCACACCACCAAATTAATGTGCTTAGTGTGACCGCGTGCACTCAACTTTATACAATCTGTTTTATAAAACCGGTTTATGTAAAATCGGAATTATCCCATAGTGTAGACATACCCAATGTGACACGACAGCAAAAAGTGTGTAAAAGGACCAAATTCTGCCTTTGGATGCATCCACATGACTTCCCACTGAAATCAGTGAGATCATTTTCTAAGAGCAGAATTTGGTCCAGTGTGATTTGGGGCAGCATACACAGAGGTATATTTAGATCTATGAATTACTTGAATGATGTTTAAAATCATATTTAGCCAGGAAGTTTCCTACTGACTGTGCGTTAGGCAGAGGCCAAAGGATGTAAATAATTCCAGCTAAGATGTCCATTAATTCAAACTTTATAAAGCCCATTAATTCAAACTTTATGTCCACTTATTTTCTATGGTAGCATAAGAAAGAATTTCTTTTTTCAGATAGTAACTTGAGGATTTTGCTAAACCCCCAGACAGGCAATTTTGGACTCAACAATGTTGTTGATTGGAAAGCTGCCAATGTAAACATGGAAAAAAGGCAGAGAAAACACTTTTGGAGGATGTTAGGAAACCAAGAGATAGTAAATTATATGATGAGGTTTCTCCTAACCCCTTATATGTCCCCTCAGAGGCCCAAAGTGTGGATCTGAGGGCAGAATTTCTTCATTATGCGCAGAATCCCAAGAAAATCCTCTAGTAATCTCTTTCCTCACATCCCCATCAGACTGTGAAGAATTCTTCTCCATCCTCCTCCTGCCATCACATGCAGTGTAATCCTTCTTTCCCTGCGTCACTGGTTCAGTGATCCTTCTTATCCTGTATGATCACATGCATACTATATACCATAGCTTCCTCTAGCACTCCAAAGGTAGACATTTAGTAAGGGAGAAAACACTTTCCTTCCCATCTCCTGTATGTTTAAAGGAATCTTATTTTCAATCAGGGAAACTAAGTTTTCTCCCAAATCTTTCTCAAATTAAGCCCCACCTCTCTCCTTCTGAGACTCCAGGATAATGTTCATAAAAGCTATTTGAAGTTGTAACAAGTTCAAAGGTGCTACAATTTTATTTAATTCTTTAGAATTTGTCTCTATCGTCATAATCACTTTCTACTCACTACTATACCCTTCCCCACCCATCGTCCTCCAAGACAGTAAATAATGCAATCCCAGATTGCAATCCCAGCACACTTTGAATGAACTAACCAGAACTACCTTATTCTTCCAGCTCCCCCATGTATTCATGTCTGTGCACCACACAGGAAGGCATAGCATTGCAAAGTCAGTGTGCTGCTTAGTCATAAGGGAAGCCTGTGCTAGCTTGTAGCCTCAGGTAAAGTGCTGCATTCTTTTAAGTAGGAGAAACAGAATAAAAATGAAGGATTCAAATATATATCCACATGGACCTCCTCTGAAGTGCTCTCTTTTGTCGTTCATTTGTTTAAAAAACTTATTTTCAATCCTAAAGTGATTGGTATAGATGCAGTTCACACAGCACCAGCATCGTAATCACTCCTACACATACCCTGAAATATGTTTCCAACTCTCAGAAGAGCTCTGGTTCTGTATGTAGTCCATCAGTTTACAGGGAGTAGAATTTTGTGCCAAGTGGTCTCAGAAGTCTGTTGTGTCTAGATTACACTAGTCTTGTGACTGGAGGGGGTAGGGAGAGGGGGAAGCAACAACCATAAGAGAAATGGAGGTAGGCAAGATCTTGCCTCTCTCTCTCGCTCTCTCCTCCAGCTTTACCTTTCAGAGTGTTTCTGTCTCATCTAGAATAGCTGCTCTTGTTTTTAGTGGAGAAGACTCGGTGTGATGGTGGAGGGTGAAGCAAAAGAGAAAGATTTAAATCAAACCCGATTTCCCAATGGATAGGCTTCCCTTCCAAGTCATTTCTAATACCTATTTCCTTCACTCCCTGCTCTGGCTGATTGCTAAAAGGGAGATTCACAAAGCAAGTGTTAAATTGCTGAGCAAATCAAGGAGGATAGGAGTACTTGTGGCACCTTAGAGACTAAGAAATTTATTGTAGCATAAGCTTTTGTGTGCTACAGCTCACTTCATCGGATGCATGTAGTGGAAAATACAGAAGGAAGATTATATATATATATATATATATATATATATATATATATATATATATATATATATATATATATAACAGGGAACATGAAACAATAGTGGATGGGCCATTACACAAAGTAAAACTATTTCCCCATGCTTATCTTTCCCCCCCTACAGTTCCTTATATTTCCTTGCCAAGTGCTTTAAATGGGCCATTTTCATTACCACTACAAACAGTTATTTTTCTCTACTGTTGACAACAGCTCACCTTAATTGATCACTCTTCTTATAATGTGTATGGCAACACCCATTGTTTCATGTTCCCTGTGAATATATATATCTTCCTCCTGTATTTTCCATTACATGCATCCGATGAAGTGGGCTATAGCCCACAAAAGCTTATGCTCAAATAAATTTGTTAGTCTCTAAGGTGCCACAAGTACTCCTGCTATTTTTACGGATACAGACTAACACGGCTGCTACTCTGAAACCTGTCAAGGAGGATAGTAGATCTGACGCCTGATAGGTCCTTTGGGAGGAGAAGCTTCCCTCCAGGCCGTTGGAAGAATGCCCCAAAAGTAGTCAGCTCACTGCCTCCGCCCTTGCCAGCCTTATTCTCAGGGCTTTAACAGTACAAAACAGTACCACACACACTACTAAAATGTTCCTCACTGTCAAGAATTAGCCTCTAAAAAAACCTAGGGAAGTATCAAGACTCTTAAACTGAGAAACATATGCCCTTTCATTAACCTCTCTGTGGCCAGTAAAAATTAAAGAAAATAAAAATAAAAATAAAAGCTCAATCAGCATTTCATCTGAGACTCTTGAAGCTGCATGTTAATGTTGTGGCTTTAGAAATAATCCACCTAAGTGATTACCTCAGCGTGGTTGTGAGATAATCTTGTAAACCATTACATGTGTTCAGTCCCTGTCTTCAAAACACCTAAGCTCTCCCCAGGGCTCTTCCATGCCACGTGAATAATTCATGAGGATGTAGGGAACCTCCCACATGGCACCAGATCTGATCAAATCTTCAATTAGTCAGAGTAATGTATAAATCAGTCGTTCTCAAACTTTTGTACTGGTGACCCCTTTCACACAGCAAGCCTCTGAGTGCAAACACCCTTAAATATATAAAAATGTGTTTTTAATGTGTAACACTATTTTAAATGCTAGAGGCAAAGTGGGGTTTAGGGTGGAGGCTGACAGCTCATGACCCCTCATGTAATAGCCTCGTGACCCCTTGAGGGGTCCCGACCCCCAGTTTGAGAACCCTGGTATAAATCAATGAGTACAGCAATTCTGGGGGTGGGGAAGCCAAGGGCAGGAGTTCCAGCATGATACACAGAAGAGGAGACTTGCCTTGCTGCAAAGATATTAGGTACGATAAAGTGTGCCTTCCTCACACATACAACTCCTTAATCCAACGTCTGTCCCTTGTAAAGAAGTTGTGTCTAAGATTCTCATGTGTCTATATTATAAGATGATACAGGGTATATGTGAAGCAGCATAAGAACACAGGCATTGCTCTACCTAATTTGGTATCATGGACATTGCTATACTGAATCAGATCAGTGGTCGGTCCATCTAGTCAAATATACTGCCTCCAACATGGCCAGCACCAGATGCCTTCAAGGGGAAGTGGGTGTGTGCAAGAAACTAAGAAACTATTAAAATAAATGTTAGAAATTATTTAAGAAACCTGTACAAATACATTTTTAAACAGAATAAAGCAAATATATATACATGGATACGGTTATAAATAGCTAAGAGTTAATAACAGAAAACAAATAGAAATGGGCAAAAACAATTGTAAATTAAAAAAATAACTAACTAATATCTTTACCAAGTGCTTGGAGAAGCTCAGATGGAAGGTGCTGTGGTATTTTGATGTCTGGTGTAGAGGGTGGGGTGATGATGAAGTGTTTGAGGTTAGGACTATACATTGTATTTTGCAAGCAAAGCTGAAGAGTTGCAAGGTTTGCTCCTGGAGGCTGCATGCACCAATGTCTCTGCTATGTCAAAAGGGCTAGAATCAGCATGCTTTAGTTAACTTTAAAAGATCTGAGTTGCATTTTGAAGAGTTCCCCTGAATGGTTTCATCCATACAGTGGATTTTATGCTTAGTTAGAGGACAAACAGTTACAAAAAAAAGCTCCCTCACCATTCTGAGACATCAAACATGTTACATCCAAAACAGACAGGGCCAGCCATTTTAGTAGTCTAAGCCATGTTTCTGGATGGGAACTGGTAAGGGCTGGGGAGAGGATGGGAAGGGAGGCATTTCCTGAAGATTTTATTGAATTATTAAAACTGCAGTGGGGGCATGAGAAGGCCAATGCTAAGAGTTTTTATTAAAAAAAATAAACTAAAATGTGTCAGTTAACTCTGAACTTATGAGTCTGAACATCAGAAGGTTCATAAATTGTATATGTGCTGCAGATAATTATCAGTTTAATTTGATACTTCCCACAGAGACAGAGCTGACGTCAGAATGGTTCAACTGCTGTCTTTCAAATGAGCCTCTGACACTGAAAAAGCCCCCCACTGCCCAGCTACCTTTATTGTATTAACATTCCTCCTGTGTCCCCTACACAACCATATACACAGATATGCCAAGAAATTACTCAGATTGTATATCTTAGACTATCCCAAACCTTATATCTGTGGGAGATGAGAAGAGGCTAGCCAGGTCCTGAGTTGCTGTAAGCTTTGTTTTTGTAGAGGGACCCTCACTTCCACCACCCGTGACCTAAATAGCGAAGAACTGTGAAGGAAAACCTGATC
This sequence comes from Gopherus evgoodei, assembly GCF_007399415.2. Classification (NCBI taxonomy): domain Eukaryota; kingdom Metazoa; phylum Chordata; order Testudines; family Testudinidae; genus Gopherus; species Gopherus evgoodei. The sequence continues at coordinate 158,885,675 of NC_044322.1, read as the reverse complement.
TGAACAGGACTCTTGAGAATTTTTCAAAATATGGCCTCAGAAATAAGTGTCAGATTCCATTTCCTCCAGTCCATTGGAATCTGCAGACGGCAGAGAGATCGCTGTTCCACCCCTCCTCCGCCTTGACCCTGGCACCCAGACAACAACACCGCCAGGCTCTAAACTGGTTCATGAATCATCCAGCTACAGGTTCTTTGCTACGGGCTCTCTCAGAGTACACTCACTGTTCCATTGCAGCCAGGAGTGGCCTAATGTCAGGAGCCAAGCTGCTGTGGGGGTTGAGTTACACACATACACACACACACACTCTCTCTCTCTCTCACACACACACACGGCTGCCACTAATTCAACCATTGCTTCATATCACTGCCTAGCTGGGAGAGCAAATCTTAGAATTCTATGCATATTTCCAAAGCCATAAGGTTATTTGTGATGGCAGAAGGTAGATAATGAATCCCAGATCCTCAAGAAAGCCATATGTATCCTTAACTAGAGACAAATGTGACTGTAGGGTATTGGCACAACCAATCACTATTTGTTTAATTCCAAAATTTCCCCAACAGTTACAATGTACTTTTTTGTGTGTGTGCGTATGTATGTGTGGCATATAGGGGGAGTACTCCTTCCCCCGCCCCTTGAAAAAATGATCCAATAAACCTCGTGGAATATGCTCCATCCCAGCAATTTATTTGGATGGAGGAAACCAAGGAATTTTAGCAACCCAACCAAGGTATGTATTTTTCTCTCCTCTAAGACTAGCTCTTCCCCTCAGCCCACAGCTTCAAGAGATGTGTATGGCTACCTTTTCTGTACGATTTTTTTTGTTTTATTTAATATTTTTATTAAATGAAGGGGGGAAGCACTAACAATTACAAATAAATCACTTGCTTAGCACTTTTCCACTACCTCATCCTTGTGTAATAGAGGTTTTTAATTTATTCATTTATTTAATGGATAGCAGTGTGAATATGCTACACCCTGGGGTTCTCAAACTTCATTGCACTGCGACCCCCACTCTCTGCTGTCTGAGAACAAAAATTATTACACGACCCCAGGAGAAGGGACCAAAGCCTGAGCTTGCCCGAGCCCCACTGCCCTAGGTGGCGGGGCCAAAGTCAAAGCCCGAGCCCCACCACCCCAGGCAGGGAGGCCAAAGCCACAAGGGCTTCAGCCCCAGGCAGGGGGCCTGTAACCTGAGTCCCGCTGCCCAGGGCTGAAGCCCTCAGTCTTCGGCTTTGGCCCTGGGCTGTGGTGCTCGGGTTTCAGCTTTGGCCCCGAACCCCAGCAAGTCTAAGCCAGCTTTGGTGATCCCATTAAATGGGGTTATGACCGACTTTGAGGTTTTGACCCACAGTTTGAGAACCACTGTACCAACATCTGACCTAACCTCTGAGACCTTTAAGTAGGTTGAATGTTTACATTAAGCATCATAATACATCATTACATCATATCCATTTGAAGGTTTCTAAAGGGCAGCTTGAAGTCAATAAAGTATTCTACTGTAGGAAATGTAGCTATTAATAGTTTCTCTGTCCATGCCAAATCAGAAACACAGACACCTAACACCTAAGAGAACAACCATGTTCAATTTATAGCAAAGCATGTGCATGCTCTGTTGAATAGTACAGAGACACAGACTGGCCAACCTCTTCGGGAAGTTCAAATTACTTCCCACATGGGCATCTATTGTACTACTTCAGGCAGAGCTTAAAGTGTCGTTTGTTTGTTTTAGTGAAAATAACTTCAGCTACAGAACTTAAAACTATTCCCATAATGGCGCTTTAATTATCCAAGAGACTGACAATACATTTACATTTTAATTAAGATTAATGAATTATGTAGGTTTCATTAGAACATTTTGCATAGCTGGCAGATGAGCACTGGGAAAGGAATGGTATAGAGGTTGTAGGAATTTATCTTAATGGAAGGAGAAGAATATTCTGTGTTTTCAATTGCCTTTGATCTAGGAAACACAGCTACAGAACGGTCACCCCAGCCAGGTCCAGTAGAGCAATAGGGTGATGCAGGGCTCAGGTCTACTCAGGCCCACTTTGCATCCTGGCATGAGGGAGTTATGATAATATTTTAATGCAATATTTTAAATCATCTTAGGGTACATCTACAGTGTGAAATTAATTTGAACGCATGCTATTCGAATTTTCAGAAGCAATTTTATACATTCGGTGTTGTGTGTCCCCACTAAAGTGCGTGAATTCAGCGGAGTGCGTCCACAGTACCGAGGCTAGCATTGAATGTCAGAGAGGTGCACTGTGGAAGCTATCCCACAGTTTACGCAGTCCCCGCCACCCACGGGAATTGTGGGTTAAGCTCCCAGTGCATGATGGGGCAAAAACATTCTCGCGGGTGTTTCTGGGTGTTTGCCGTCACTCGCTCCTCCCTCCATGAAAGCTATGGCAGACGCCATACTGCCAGCAGACGATGCACCACGTTGCACCGCCTGTCTCCTGGTACTATGAATCCACCTCGCATGTCCTCTCATCTTTCGATCTACTCTTTTATCTAACCATTTCCCTTCTTTTTTTGGCCACCATGAACTGAGCAGCACAGCTTCTGCCGCAAACTCTGCTCTCCCTCGCTTGCATCGCTAGCTAATTTTTCCATGTTGTCTGTCCTGGGCTCACGTGCAAGCTACAGACGGCAACAATTCCCCTCCGTTTTTCAGCCATCATCACCTGAGCAGCTCAGCTTCTGCCACTTTTTCCATGTTGTCGGTCCTGGGCTCCCAAGTAAGCTACAGACAGCAACAATTCCCCACCATTTTTCTGCCATCGTGACCTGAGCCGCACAGCTTCCTCCACAAACTCTGCTCACGCTTCCACCACACACTCTGCTCTCCTGCTCTTGCAGCTCTAGCGAGCTTCCCGAGTCTGTGAAAGCTACAGTAGACAACCATTTACTGCCTTTTATTGGCCATCTTGAACCAAACAGGCCTCCTACATTTCGTGCCCTTTTCCCAGGATTACCTGTGCAGGTGCCAAAGCATGGCAATCATGGAGCCCACTCAGATCTCAGCTGCAGTTTTGACCATTGTAAATACTGCATGCATTATCCAGCAGTATGTACAGTACCTGCAAAACCGGGCGAGGAAGCGATGACAGTGCAATTACTATATTGATGAGGACATGGACACTGGCATTCCTGGAAGCATGGCATGTGACGACTGAGAGATCATGGTGGCACTGGGCCAGGTTCATGCCGTGGAAAGCTGATTCTGGGCCTGGAAAACAAGCACAGACTGGTGGGACCGCATAGTGTCTCAGGTCTGGGATGATTCCCAGTGGCTGCAAAACTTTTGTATGCGTAGGGCCACTTTTAAGGAACTTTGTGACTTGCTGTCCCCTGCCCTGAAGTGCAAAGACACCAAAATGAGAGCAGCCCTCACAGTTGAGAAGCGAGTGGCCATAGCACTGTGGAAGCTTGCAATGACTGACAGCTACCGGTCAGTCGGGAATCAGTTTGGAGTGAGCAAATCTACTGCAGGGGCTGCTGTGCTGCAAGTAACCATCGCAATCATTGACCAGCTGCTATTAAGGGTAGTGACTTTGGGAAATGTGCAGACCATTGTGGATGGCTTTAATGCACTGGGGTTCCCTAACTGCGGTGGGGCAACAGATGAAACGTATATCCCTATCTTGGCACCAGCACACCAGAGGGGCCAGTACACAAACTGCAAGGGGTACTTTTCAGTGGTGCTGCAAGCACTGGTGGATCACAAGGGATGTTTTGCCGACATCAACGTTGGATGGCAGAGAAAGGTGCATGATGCTCGCATGTTCAGGAACTCTTGTCTGTTTGAACAGCTGCAGGAAGGGACTTACTTTCCAGACCAGAAAATTACTGTTGGGGATGTTGAAATTCCTATAGTTAACCTTGGGGACTCAGCCTACCCCTTAATGCCATGGCTCATGAAGCTGTGCACAGGCTCCCTGGATAGTAGTAAGGAGCAGTTCAACTATAGGCTGAGCAAGTGCAGAATGGTGGTAGAATGTGCTTTTGGACATTTGAAAGCCTGCTGGTGCAGTTTACTGACTCGGTTAGATCTCAGCACAACCAATATTCCAATTGTAATTGTGGCTTGTTGTGTGCTCAACAATATCTGTGAGAGTAAGGGGGAGACGTTTATGGTGGGGTGGGAGGTTGAGGCAACTCGCCTGGTGGCCAATTTCACACAGCCAGAGAACAGAGTGATTAGAAGAGCACAGCAGGGTGTGCTGCGCATCAGAGAAGCTTTGAAAGCCAGTTTCATGACTGGCTAGGGTACGATGTGACAGTTGTATATTGTTTCTCTTGAAGTTACTTTCCCCCTATATATATGAAAGGAAATAAAGTCAAAATTGTTTAAAAACTGTTCTTTATTATTTGTTGCACAATACGTTGAGAGAAATGGGGGTGGGGGTAATGGGTTAGGGGGTGGAGGAGGAGGAGGGAACGACAAGTCCAGAAACCAAATCAAAAGTTCGCATATGCCAGCTTTCTGCTGCTTGGGCAATCCTCTAGGGTTGCATGTGTGGGTCCCCATAGCCTCCCCACTTGTGTTCTTGGGCATCTGGGTGAGGAGGCTATGGAACTAGGGGAGGGGAAGGGCAGTTATACAGGGGTTGCAGCAGCAGTCTGTGGTCTTGCTGCCTTTCCCACATTAGATCCACCATGCAGCGGAGCATGTCAGTTTGCTCCCCCATGAGCTTGACTATAGCCTCCTGCCTGCTCTCATCGTGCGTGTCCCTTCTCACTTTGTGTTCCTGTAATGCTTTACAGGACTCCGCAATTGTTTGCCTCCACACATTCAGCTGGGCCCTATCAGTGGGGGAGGACTGCATGAGCTCGACGAACATGTTATCCCGAGTTCATTTTCTCCGCCTTCTAATCTGGACCAGCCTCTGGGATGAAGTTGACAGGGGCTGCATTGAAACATTTACACCTGCTGTGTTCTGCTTCTTCTACATTCATTTAAATGCTTTCAAACTGCTGGGCTCCCTTTCCCATAGCAAGCAATGCCTGGTGGGTTTGCCATATAAAAGGAGGGCCTGCAGGCTCTCTGGAATGATCACTTCACACAATGTGGCTCCGATGAGGCTCTGAGTAGAGATGAGCCCTTTAAACTAAACACAAACAGCCCAGCATAGCTGGGTTCCCCCCACCGCGTGGCTCCGATCAGGCTCTCACTCACCAGAAGTACCTTCTCCAGGATCATGGTCCAGGAGCCTGCATTGGGAGTGGGGGGAAGCTATTGGCTCCAGGGTTAAGCATAGTTCCTGGCTAGGGGGGAAAACGGATTTCCCACTTGCCGCCTGTGCACTGTCTTCCTCCTCCTCCTCTTCATTCTCCAATGTCTCTTCCTCCTCGCTTTGTGCAACTCCCCATTTGCAGGTGTCCATGGACAGTGGTGAGGTAGTGGGCGTCACCGCCCATAATTGAGCAAACAGGAAATGAAATTCAAAAGTTCCTGGGGCTTTTCCTGCCCACCTGGTTAGTGCGTCAGAGTTGAGAGTGTTGTCCAGAGCAGTCACAAGGGAGCATTCTGGGATAGCTCCCGGAGGCCAATAACATCGAATTGTGTCCATAATATCTTTAACCAAGATTGCGATCTCGATTTAAGTGTTACTCCACTTGCCAAGGTGGAGTACAGAAATCAGATTACAAAGCCCTTTAAATTGAAAAAAATGGTTTGGTCGTGTGGATGGGATAATTTCTTTTTCGAATTAACTCAGCTAATTCCAAAATAACAGACTAGTGTAGACCAGGCCTTAGTAAAAGTTTAGCCTGCTGAGCACGTTTGGAGGGGCTGTGTACACTGAAAATTCGACAGTGAAAAGTCTCCTATTCCTAGCTTGATCTAGGAAGCTCATCAGAACAGCCACACTCATTCACAGGACCTATGAGTTGGGGCAACACTCATATTAACATCTCTGGTGTTGCCAACTCTCATGACTTCGTCAAGAATCTTGTAATACTTGGTGTCTTGCTTAAAGCCCAGCTTCTAGATGCATGAAAATCTCAGCCTTCCTTTTTTAAAAAAAATGGAAGCTAGCCCTCATAGTTCCAGAGAAAAGCTTGAAAAAAAAAAACATCAGAAGACAAAAAGGCCCCCAAAGTTGTTATTTTTAAAAATCTCATGATTTTTAAGCCAATCTGATGACTTTTTTGGCACTTGGAATTGGCAATACTGTATAGTCTTCAACATAATCATCTTAGTGCTATCCACCCAGAGCTCTACCCTAATGACAGGCCAAGTTTCTAAAAGAATCAGGAGCTGCCAAAGGAAATCAGGAACCTCCTTTTACGCAGCATCCCATCCCTATGAAGGATTCTAGAATTATTGTAGCACTTGAATGTCATGTTTTATTTGCTTACTTTGGCTTAATATTTATTATTTAGTCTACTATGTCTCTGTACTGAAAAGTGTCATGGAAGCCATGACAGGAAATGTGCTGTGTGAGGTTAGCATGTGGTATTGAGTGTAAACCTTCGTTTGATTAACCCTAAACGAAAATCATTACTGATCTTGCTTCAAGCTATGTTGAGGAGATGATCATGCTGTTTATTAACTTATTCATGTAATGGGAGAAGGCATAGTGCACATACAAAAGGGTCAGCCAGACATCATTTACTTGCAAATAAGCTGTGTGCTCATACGAGCATAGGGATTCCCATATTAGATCAGATCTCTGGTCCATTCAGCCCGATATACTGTTTCTGATCTTGCTTCAGAAGAAGGTGGAAAAAACCTCATATTGAACAACTATGGAATAACCTTACTAGAGGAGAAACTTCTTCCTAAACCCAGTCAGCTAGAGGTTGACTTATGATATGACCTGAAACTTCAGCATTCACAATTGCATTACTTCTACAGAAGGGATATAATGTAATTGTGGATGTCCTTATTATCCATATAAATATTTAACCCTTTTCTGAGTCCTAGTGAGCTCCAGGATCAGTTCAAACTAGTGGCAATGAGTACCAGAAATTAATTGAGGCTCCAAAAGGAGTCAATAGAGGAGCAGCATACAGTATAACAATCTTATTTAAAATGGGTGCTCTTTGCATTTGAATAGAAAAAACAGCTTGTGACATTTCTATCTTTGATTAAATGTCTCTTGCCACTTTTGAAACATGCTCCTAATTTTCTCCCAATCTCTAACTTCTTAATTGTGTACCATTATAACATTTACCCATGCCTCTTTTATTACCAGTTACTATATCACATTGAAAGGCACTTCAAATATATCAAATACCTTCCTAATATTATTTTTCCATGTAAGCAGTTGATGACACTGCCAAAGAGATGTTATCTGATCACAAACACGAGGGTAGGTGGTGGTCCATGAGAAAATTTCTCTTTTCAGATGGGGACCTCACTACAAAAATGTTTGAGGATTCCCGTTTTAAGACTCTCAGCTATTTATACCGTCATAGGCAACAAACAAAACACAGTACTCAGTTACCCTACTAGCACAGCATTCTAAAGGATTCATAAACTCTCTCTCTGCCCCATACTGATATATTATCTTTTACACACCACTGACTTTGGACTGCAGCCACTTTTCTACACGCAATTTAGGTGCAAGACCTGGGACAGCTGGGTAGAGTCCCAGCCAAAGGGAACAAAAACTTGAAATGATGTTTTGTTTTGTTTTAATATTACCAGCAAACTCTATGGAATACATATACAAGAAGGGTCTATTTGCTATTTAGAGATTTGTTAGGCACAGAGGAATCTACAGGGTCCTCCAAAGTTTTGGTGAGTCTTCCTTTGCTACCACCTGCCAGAGATTTGGTAAATGCGAAGAAACAAGACAGAGAAGCACTGTGGATTCAGACAGTTTTATTCCTCTGTCCCCTCACTCTGTTTCACAGAAATGGGAGGGCAGGTAGATTACTTTTGAAGGTTGATATATCCTTCACTTGGTGCTGATGCTGCCTTTATATTTTACTTTTTGACATTATAAAATGGTGACTAAAATAAATACATGAAAAAGCTATCAACATGCAGACTTTTTGGTAACAGTTTAAAGAAAGTATCCTCAATATCAGTGGGATCCAAAGTTTAGCTCACAGAGTACAACATGCCCTGCAGACACCTTTGTCTTTAAAACTGAGGTTCAATTTGCACAGGCTGTATGGCACAGCATCAGAGAAACTACTCAGATTAGGATGGAGCACTATATGCTGGAACCTAGAGCCTCTACAAGTCCTACCTATGTATCCAAGGTAAGAATTGCTGCAATCTGCTCCACTGCATACAAATCGGGTGCTGACTTTGGGCTCCTACCCATCCTACCCCCAGCCACGCTGCTATTTTTTGTGCTCTAGCTTGAGCAGAGCTTGTGTGTGTGCGTCTACGTGCACTGGGAAGCAGCAGCAGTGTAGATGTAACCTGAGGCAGTGCCAGGGCTAGCCCAGAGGAGACCCTAAACAGGAATATTTTGCCCCCTCCACCACCACCACATACTTGATTTTTCCTTTTTCCCCCCTCTTTATATTATTTAAGGACAATTTTGATTGACTCAGCAAGCAGGAGATACTCCTAACGTTTCTTTGTTATCAGCTTTTCATAGGAGTTTTCATGCTACAAATGAACTAAAGGAAAGAAAACCACTGAAGCCTTTAACTCATTTGTGATGGTGGAGGGAGATTTTCCCATTTCTCTGTGACCTCCAGGTGACATCTCACTACTTAAATTCAACTGAGGTCTCCCGGGCAGCTGCCATGCATAAGAAAGCAATAAAAACACTTTCAGTTGTTGATGCATCTGCCTTTGTTTTGCTCTTTGACTGTGCTCTCTGCTACCAGGTGGGAATGTTTGACGCAGACTAGCGTGAGTTTGCATTTCATACCACATGGTCCATTTAGCTGCTGTAACTTTACTTTAAGCTGGTCATGGGGAAGAATTAAGCTCTTTTCTTCACAGACATCTAAATTCCCTCTAGTTCTCGTGAACTCCAGGAGAGAGAGAGAAAAGAGATGCGTTTCTGCCTCTTTCTGTGCAGTCCCATATAGGGAGGTAGTTTTTTATATTCAGAGTACACACTGCACTGGTTCCCTGATTTTACCACACAGAAGCCTCTCAAGCCTGACAAAGCAGGCCTTCCCTCAGTGCCTCCCCCCACTCTACTGAGATAAACTAGGTTTTCAGTGTAAAATGAACACTCTGACCTTCTCAAAACACAAACAGATTGTAGCCATGGGATGACAAAGCTGGGCTGAGACATACTTTTAACACAGGCCCCACAGGCCTGATTCTCTTCATTGGCTTGCCCCATTTGTAGTCATCTACATCTGGGCAAAGTTGATGTAAACATCACAATGGCTGCTTTTTACACACACTTTGCACAGATGTACACAACTGCACAAAGGCCTCATGTGTTAGAAATGAAGTGTGAGGGTGCAAAAGAATCTCATTCAGTTTGAGGCTTGCTCCAAAAGAAGAATCAGGAATACCAGAGCTGCAACCTCGGACACTGGAAATGGGTTTTTTAAAAGAATAGACTCTCTTGAGATAGCATGAATTCTGTGAAATGCCCTACAGTAGTAAGAATCATGGCTGTGGGGTAGGGTGCCAAGTACCAACCTTCCCCACAAAGTAAGAGGCCAGATGCCTCCCTTTTACCACTTTAGGAATGCAAAGAACATGCATATAGAACTTAGACCAGCCCTAGAAAGGAAGGGAGGTAATAGCCTCACAGCTTCCAGTAGTTATTAGCCATCATGGTCTTGATCACAGCCCTACCTGCTGCTAGACACAAAATCCCTCGTATCTGGGATAAATGAAGATTCAGCATCTCTCAGGAGGCACAGCACTGGAAAAGTAAGCAAAAGTAGATTTAAAGCACTTTTCAATGTCCAGAATTTTGGGACTAGTGAGAGCCAGTTTGGCAGCCCTCAGGATAAACTAGAGCTTACCTAACGGCTACTCTAATATGTCTGGTCTGTAGAGATCCCCAAAGGACTATCCAGCCACGACATAGAACAATCAAGACACACTCATCAACAACCCCTCTTTTCCACAGGCCTGCCCCCTGCAAACCATTACACACAGGGAGCAATAAGAGGCAACCAATGACTGTTGGGATATTCCCTGCTGGGGAGTCCCTTGGGCTTTCCTATCCATGTGCATTGCAGGAGGTCCTCTCTGTCGCCTACAAATGAAAAACTCCATAATCATATAGGGTAACCCCTATTAAAGGTATGAAGTTTTACAATATATTGCTTAACAGGAAGAAGGAAGGAAATTAGTACAAATGCCGGGAGGGGGGCAACCAAATGAACCAAACCATAACAAAATTGGGCATTTTCTAATTGTCATCAGTGAAATAACAAAGGGTATTTTCTAGTCAAGCTGCATTCTAATCAAAAGATACCACGCACATTCACAGTAAGGTCATCTAGGGTAGACATCACCGGCACAGAAGAAAGCATGGCACAGCAACTTAGGAAAACCAAGTTACATAAAATAACATTGAGATTCTGAGTTAAGAGGATAGGGATCAATTACTCTCAGGAGCTATCAAGGACATATATGCAACTCTAGAAAGGTCAAAAGCTCCCTTGGTAACTGTGCTTAATTTCTGCATTGCCTGACTGTAGTTTTAGGGTCCAGCCCCCTGTCTTTACTTATGCCCTCTACATCTCTGAGGAAGCAAGTGGAACTGCACAGGGTGTAAATCAAGACAGATGTAACCTAGTGGGAGGTTTCACTAGCAAGGGAAGGGAAATAAACCTCCAGGCACCCATATTTTCAAGGCCCTTTCCTCGGGGTTTATTTTATTGTCTACAAAACGGTCACAAAACAAAAACAAATCAACTGGCGACTCTGGGCAATAATCCCCACAGGCTGTCTCCACTTCACCCAACCCAGAGGGGAGAAGGCACTCTCTTCTCCTTAGTTTTCCCTTTGATCTTCACTTCCCCTTCCTTGTACACTCTGCCCCTGAGCAGCCACATGAGTCCCCGTGGGACTAGTTAACCCTGTTACAGATTGCAGCACCTTTACTTTGTCACAGCAGTGTTTGCCTTAACATGTTAATATTTGCCCTGCATTTTCCCTGCTGCATCTTATGCCTGTTACATCTCATGTTCTGTCCTTGATAGCTCCTGAGAGTAATTTGAACCCTATCCTCTTTATAGCACCTTGGTAAGTACTGTCTTTGTAGGTAGTTAAACCTCTCCTCTCCACCTCCCCGCTATCTCTTCTCCATATTGAACATCTCCAGTTCTCTTAACCTTTACTTCAGCGATTTTATTTTCTACAACTTTTGTCACTTATTTTTATATGTTCCTCCTCTGATTTCTCTCCAGTTGGTGTGCCCCTTTACATATGTGATCACATGAAGCCTAACCAGAAAGCCAACCAGTGCCAAAATAATTATCTCATTTATTTCACGAGAGATTCCTGTTAAGATAATCCTAGATGGCATTTTCCTGTTCGCAACAATGTTTTACCTCCTGACCAGTTTATCATCTCCTATAACCTCCAGATCCGTTCCTGCAGCACTGCTGCCTAGCCAATCATGCCTCATTTTACTTTTGTGAATTTGATTATTTCTTCCTACATCAGCTACTTTACATTAGATTGTATCTCCTTTGATAGATTTCAGTCCATTTTTCTTATCTATCAAGCTCATACTGCATTTTAATTCTACCCTCAGTATATTGACAGTCTCCCTCCGTTCTGTATCATCCTCATATTAGATTAGTGTATTCTACCCTCCACTCTCCAAGTCATTTATTATTTGCATTACAGTAGCATCCAGAGGCCCAAATCAGTATCGGATCTCAATTGCACTAGATGCTGTACAGACATATAGTAAGAGACAGTTCCTGCCCCCAAGTGCTTCCAGTTTAATTTAAGAACAGACACAAGAAGAAGGTGTAGCAAATAATTAGAGCAAATAAGGAAATGTTTGAACTGTACAGAACTTGGAGTCAGTGGCAGTTCTGTCTTTAGGACAGCTAGAGCAGTCCTCCACTCACAACCAGAAGATAATAAAAGCAATCTCAAACAGATGTACCTTTTATCCCCATCCTGTGTGTGACAATCAGAGCAGTTCATTTAACACCAGAGTACTTCCCAAAGAAGGATCCAGGTTGGTAACAGCTGCTCCGGTGCTCCATACGGTGCAGTGCCCACATGCATTATTCCAGCATGTAGACTCGGATACTATGGTGATGGATGGAGTATAAATGCCTGGACAGAATAGATAAGATTGGTTAGACTTCTGCAGCAGTAATAGCCCTAGAACTACACTGGATAGCCCATCAACTGCAGCAGAGGCCCAACGATCACAGTCAGAAGGGCAGTGAACAAACGAGCACATGTGGAGCCAACGGAAGTTACAGCACCCACCCTAAGATGCCACTGCCCAGATCTGCACCTTGTGGGATCCTTCTTGACATTTCAGCTCAGCTCAGCATGCATCCGACCAAGTGGGTATTCACCCAAGGAAGCTCATGCTCCAATATGTCTGTTAGTCTATAAGGTGCCACAGGACTCTGCTGCTTTTACTGAAATAATAGTTACTGTTGAAGCTCGATTGTGTTTAAGCAAATGCATGGTTGTCTTACAAGTGATTCTATGTAGCCACACTTCACCAGTTTCTCTAGGAGTGGAGTCACTATTAATAGCTTTATATTATAAGTACATATTAAATGCCCTGAGTGCTGCAAATGGCAAGTACTCTACAACATGGCCATGGACTCATCAGAAACAAATCATGGCAAACCCACTTAATTTTATTTCCTCAATGACAGCAGGATCAGTGAATAAATGAATTGTGGTGGACACAGCATATAACATAGTACACTCTGCTCACTGCTTCAGTTCTATTCACTAAAGAGTGGATTACAGCTGGCCTTCATGCAGGGGCCTGGGTGGGGTTAGGCTACAATGAGCTATACTTCGCATAACCTATAAAATAACCAGCCATAACTGCAGTCCATGAAGAGCACAGAGATTATTCCCTTTGATGGAGAGCTTCAGAGGGGGCAAGAGGAAAGGACACACCCACACACACTTGAACTTTCACAGCTGGCTGGCTGTGCGATGGGAGGGGGAAATACACTATATACCATGAAGGGAAGTAACAGGATCAGTACCTCTGTGGGCCTGAGAGTTCTGAGAGGCATTCTTCTTCCCTGAGGCAGAACGTCTCCTTGTACTTCCCTTGGGGACAGTGTGGCTACACAGCAACCCCAATACAAGACTATGACTGAGTATTAAATTCATCTTTGTGAAGACAAGCCACTTTAAGATCCTATGGGCTCCTCGTGCCCCAGTTATACCCAGCATAGAAGACTTCAGTCATACCTAAGGCTTTGTGCAGGCCTTCTGGGTGGGGGCAAATTAGAATTTAAGCTTGTTACCATCTGTTATCCTGTCAAAGAAAGAAAAAGAACTGGTTTGACATGATTTGTTTCTACCGTAACTTACAGCATTTAATATACATTTCTGTCCAAACCATTTCCTTTATTCACTAAAGGTCAATCTCTGCCTCCTTCCCAGCTAAGGCAGCTGGCAAAGTTCTGCTGTATGAGGAAGGGGGATAGGATTCCTAGAGCCTAACTCCTTAATCTATAGGGGTGGGGTTAAAAGATTTGCAGATCTAGGTCCACTGGCCACTCCACCCAGCATTACAAAGAACATGAGCTAAGGACACAGCTACAGCTCAGAGACTGCCAAAGCAGATACGCTGCTGCCCTGCAGCATGAGTGGTAGGAACTAGGATTCTGTACCCACACTCATTAAAATCTTTTGCACCAAGCCCATTTATTTAGGTTTAGTGTGGGGTGGAGGGGAAGGTTTGCCCTCAGATTCATTGCAACCTCATACAGGAATTAAATTCCAGTAAATTGCTGGGGCACGATTTGTTTCTGAAATGCCCATGTCACACTCTCTCTTCCCTCAGAAATTCACACTTAGCAGTACAAGGGTAATTTGCCTTCTATACATCACTGCCTTCTACCTAGGAATTTCAGCTCTCAGGCCTATAAAGCAGTCACATTTCTCTAGCCCCACTGTCAGAGGACTGTGTTAGGGCATGTCTACATGGGGAAACTCAGGAAAGCTAAACCAAATTAATTTAAGAAGTGAAAACTCATCATTAACTACAATAAAATACACAATTTTCCATCTGTGTTTTGGAGCAAGTAAATCACACAGACATCCTCTAATCTGCTCTGTATTATTTTAGTAGTATTTACTGTCCAGAACAGGGAATTTCTAGATTATAAATAACCTTCTGGAACAGGGAGATAGAAATGTCCTATCCCAGGAAATGCCAAGAAATAAATGTTTTGTTTCTAGTCCTTTTCTCCTCAATAACTAAGGCCTGGTCTGCACATAGTTTCTGTACAGCCTAGGTTAGAGGTGTGATTTTTTTACTGAAATAGTTATACCAGTACATCCTCAAGTGTGGACAAAGTTATAGGCATGGCTTCTAATAATATGTGATCATGTACTTAAAGACTGTATTATAATGTAATGCAGACACACAAGGCAGCTGAATTAAGGATGCAGAGGCAACCTTAATTCTGGTATTTCCTAACTTTTGAATGCTTGACTTTGCAACCTAAATAATGTTCTTTTAATTTATTTATATGTGTGTATGTGTAATACCAGTATAAAGGAGTCTTATATAAGAATAGTTTATTCCCCTTTCTCTTTATAATAAATTATACCAGTATGAGCATCTTTGCACCAGTATAACTATTGTTTTGATAACACTGGTATAGTTAAAGTAGTAAGCTTTTGTATGTTAACAAGGTTCTACTTTTTAATTTGAGATAGATTTGAAGGCATGCATTATGTCCCAGCTTTCACAGCACCATATCTCTTCCCTCTATCTGTTCTTTACTTCTCCTTGTTTAAAGTTTACCTTCTTCTGGCTGCTTTCTGAACCAAAAGCTGAGTCAGTTTGAGGAAAGACTCCAGAAAGGAGGACAGACGATTTATGGACTGAACCTCCTCCCACGGTAGTAGTTAGGTTACCATGGAGTGAAGTGAGAGGTGGTCATGGCCCTAACTATACAGCTCTTGCTCTAAGCAGATGCACCCTATGTTAGCTCTGGTGGAAGGAATGGCTACAGAGGGGGTTTTCATCAATGTTATTTTTCTTTGTGTACATATTTTCTGTATATACAATTTAAGTCTTGCTAACATGAGATTGAAGAATGAAAGTGGCCTTGGGGGAACAAAGAGGGAATTCTATTGTTCACTCTGCCTTCCTGAAGTCTGTAGTAGAGGTGCCCCTGGCTCCTATGGACCTTAAGAGCAGTATAGTTAGTCCTGGTTAAGTGCAGCCCCTATGTGATAATGTATCCCATATCTGCTGGGTGTGGTGCTCTGTCTCCCTTTATTAGCACCTAGACCACATAGCAATTAATGAGTCTGCTACAGCCTTAGCTAAGAGGTACAGGGCTTGAGGCTCATGCAATAGATCCTTATGCATTTAGCTCCAGAGGTCCCCTGGTTCAATCCTGCCCACCAACAATGGCGGTTGCTGGTGTTTCAATAACTCTTAGTAGGTTTGTCAGGAGGATTCCCATTCCATCATGTCTACAAAGTTTAGAAGTCTGCCAATGTAGTTTTCTCTTGATGTGCTTTTCCCATCATTTACAGTATGCCAAGATATGCACTTTTAGAAAACAAATCCTTTGAGTTCTAAAACTTGAGCTGTTATTTAGGACCAGTATTTTGTGTGGTGGGAACATGATGAAAGAACAAGCATTTTGAATATACCTGCCTTGCCCAATAAGGGCAATAGATAGTCTTAGGCCCCAAATTTTCAAACCAGGGTGCCAGAGTTAGGCTCTTCAATCCATATTTAGGCATGAAAGTAAAAATGGCCTGGTTTTCAAAGGTCCCCATCTCCAGGTCCCATCAATTTAATGAGATTTGTGCTCAGTACCCCTGAAAAGCAGGTCACTTAACTTTTACAGAGGTGCTTGGATATGGAATTACAAATCTAATTTTACATATCCAGGTGTGATTTTTTTGACTTTACTGTGATTTCCTAAATGTGGATGGTAAGGTTTGATTTTTTGGTAATGGCTGCTTTTTGTTATTGACTTTAACTCATCTTGGGCAGTACAATGTTAAATATACAATTCTGCACATAATAATAATCTCAGCCTTTCTGTGAACAGTGCCAGTTCAATGGAGATCATTAAACTCCATAAAGATATCTGCTTAAATCGATGAGCCTATATAGCTACGCAGTCCTCCCTCTTGATAGCATTTTCTCTGCCTTGAAGCCTCCATAAGCCAGCAGAGAGGAGTTCAAAGGACGCAAACTATGTTTTCTGAAAGCTTTGTGAAATGAATTTGCTTTATGTTAGAGGTAATTCATTAGAAACTAGACATGATGACCTAGCTTAATCGTATATCTGACACTCAAAAAGAATATTAATCACCACGGATGTAATTCCAGCCCCACTGAAATCAAAAGGAGTTTTGTAATTGACTTTAAGGGGGCCCAGATGTCACCTTGTGGCTTTACAGTAATTCTCAGTTTTCCTATTTGCTGGACAAGATACATGTCCTTTCCTTGTTACGTTTGTTTTGTTACTGGAAATTAAATAGTTACAAAACCACCTTCTCAGCCTTTGCTCATTGCCTCTGCCCCCTGTGCTCTTTGAGTCTAAGCAGCCACAGTGGAATACTGCTGTGGCTGTAACTATTGCTAACGCAAACAGTGGAGTCCAGTGGTAAAGCACAGTGTTTTCCAATTAGGCAGGCCCCAACACGGCAGAAAGCTGCTTTCATTTTACAGATTACTCAAGGCATTTCCTGTAAACACAATAAACACTATCAGAGGTTGTGAAAAGGGAAACACAGTGACATTACAAAAATTACTTTTAAAAGGGCAGGTTGCTTCATTTTTTCCTTTATTTCCCCATTACGCTATTTGAGGAGGGGAAGAACCAAATTCTCGTTTATATGACTACAGTTTTATCATAAACTCAGCCATCTTCTTTCTAAGGTTACCTATAAAGGTCGGTGGTATACAGCTTTATCTAGAAAATATTTACTGCTTAGAAGACCATGAATGCTCTGTCTGTCCTTTCCCTTCTAACTTCTCTGCTACCCATTTCTTAAAAAACAACCAATGTGTGCTCTAAAGCCAGATTAGGAACTTAGATGAAAAGCAACAAGCCAGAAAGAGCCATACACCCCAGAGCTTGTCCAATATTGCCAGACTTCTGTGTTAAAAAATCATGACATTGGCTTAAAAATCATAAGATGTTTTTAAAAATAACCTCTGGGGCTTTTTTATTTGTCCTCCATGTTTTGGCCTTTAGGGTTCACATTTTCTAGCTTCTCTTGGCAACCATGAGGTCTAGAAACTTTTTTCTATTTTTTTTAAATCACACACATCCAGGGGCTTGGGCGTTAAGAAAACGCACGAATGGTGTGAGGCTTGAGATAAAACCATGAGCATGATAAAGAAAATACAATAGCTTTAAACCATTACAAACATTTATTTTTCAAATAATCCAAAGCAAAACTACGTTGCCATGCCTCTAATGACATTTAGAGGTCTGCATTAAGAATTAGCTTTTACAGTAATTTCTTACTTCTATTACATTTATTTATACTGTGTCAGCACCCAAAGGCCCCAGTCAGGACAGAGGTCCATTCTGCCAGGTGCCTTATAAAGACACAGGCAGACACAGCCCTTACCCTGAAAAGTTTACAATTTAATCTGAAATGTGCTGTGTAAAATGGGGGAAGGGAGAGTAACATGGCCAGAGAGATGAGCCAAGGAGATAATCTGAAAAGATGGATTGGAGCAGGACAATGTATGTGTTTGGGGGTGCAAAGAAGAGGGGGTCGCAGTAGTCAAGATGGGAGATGAAGAAGGCCTGAACTAGAGTTTCAGAGGAGTGGATGGGGGTGGGGGGAGTAACACAGTAATGTAATAGTATGTTAAATACATAGGGCCAGAACCTCACCTGATGTAAACTGGCATAGCTTCATTGAAACCACTGAATGGGCCAGTTTACACCATCGGCCCACAGTAATCCTTAAGGTTTAGATTAGATATGGGAGAATGATAATTGATTATTAAGCATGCACAGATGTGGCACAGGTGGAAGGGTGAAGGAAGGGGAGATATAGTGAAACTGGACCAATAAAACAGCCGTGTGCTAGGTTTTGCACAGCCATTGGAAATGGATTCAGAAGTTCTGTTACAATTAAGTATCTAGAAGTTAAGTCTTTTCTGGAATATAAAGAAAACCTCTTTAGTCTACAATTGGGGCCTGACATCACAGGAAGACAGGCTTTCTTGTGAGATTTCCAGTGCTTCTCTCATTCAGGCTGATTTGAGAATGTCACAAAAATAGCTTCCTTCATGGTCTTTCTGCTACCAAATCTGAATGAAACCAGAGTGGAAAGCTAACCAGTATATTTGAACCTCCGGGTTTGGTTCAGCAGAATCAAAATAACTGCATTGGGTAAGTCTGGATTTCAGCCCAAACATGTCACCCACCAACCTTCTTTGTTCCTGCTTTGTACAGTTTGAATTATATATGGGATGTTTCTTCCCCTTCTCAGTGTCATCTGGGATCATTAAACCAAGTTACATATTGACCCACAGTGTTATGCCCAGTGAGCAGGAAAACTGACAAACAGTTACATACTGTACATAGTGAGTCTGATATTCCTTTACATTTTAGCCACCAGGTCCTATGCACTCTCTTGGGATTACTTTGCAAGGCTGCCTTCCCACAGCATCCTGGCAGGAAAGCCTCAAGGGAAGGCATCAAAGCAACAAGTTGGAAAGAAAGAAAGGTGAGGAATAGATAGAGCGATGTCCTTCTCCAGCTAGTTAATATGAGTGTGTTCAGGTATAGTTCCCCCTTCCCTTCCTGTCATGATATAAGAGGTAAACAGCTCTTCCCTGAGTTACATAGGAAAACACTCAATGCTTCAGGCTACCAGGAAGAGCAGGTATCTCGATTTTATTCCTTTCTAAAAAAACAAATACTTCAGAGCCCACAAAAATCAGACCAGCTCCCAACCGCTGCCAACATGGAGAATACGCCCAGCAAATGAACTGAATTCAAGGGATTACTTTGCATTCCAATACATTTTAAAAAATCCTTAGTGCCCTACTAAAGGCCCTGGGGGGCAAAAATCCAGTAAAATGGCCAATGGAGCTTGACTGATGTTTGGTTTGAGGAAGTCTATACTGAGCATGCATGACCTGAGATTTTTCAAAGGGTTATAACTTGGCCACATTAAGGTGGATTTTCATGGGGATGGCAAAAGGCACATCTATGGCACATAGGCCATTCCCCCTGCCAAATTTCAAGCCCCTGCTCCAAAGCAATGGGGTGCTAGAGCTGTTCAAAGAAAAGGTTGGCAGGATGCTTTAACATGGACAAAGCAAAGTATTGTTCCCTAGCCTTATTCTCACAAATGGCTGATCTATTTTGCATGAAATTTTCCAAAAGAATTCAGCCTAAGGCAGACACCCCATTAGGAAATTTTCAGCTCAGTTATAGCAAGTTATAAGCAACTGAAAACAGGGTCTATAATTGGAGTGTCAAGCAACCTGAATAATAGGGAGTTTGGTAAATATATCCCATCAAACTAACTTAATATCTTTTTTTAAAGAGATTATAAGTTTAGTTGATAAAAATAATATTGCTGGCATAATATACTTTGACTTCTGTAAAGCATTTGACTTGGTACCACACATTTTGATTAAAAAAATAGAAAGATATAAAATACCATTGCACCCATTAAATGGATTAAAAACTGGCTGACTGATAGGTCTCAAACTGTAGCTGTAAATGAGGAATCATCATTAAGCAGGTGTGTTTCCAGTGGCTGTCCTGCAGGGATCGTTTCTTGGCCCTAGGCCGTTTAACATATATATCAATGACCTGGAAGAAAACACGAAATCATGACTGATAAAGCATGTAGATGACACAAAAATTGGGGGGGGTTGTAAATAACGAAGGAGACTGGTGTGACTGTTGCTGGAATATTGTATCCGGTTCTGGTGGCCACAACTCAAGAAGAATGTTGATCAACTGGAGAGGGTTCAGAGAAGAGCCATAAGAATGACTGAAGGATTGAAAACATGCCACATAGTGACAGACTCAAAGAACTCAATCTATTTAGCTTAATAAAGAGACGGTTAATGGGTGACTTGATTACAGTCTGTAAGTACCTACCTGGGGAACAAATCTAGTAGAGAAAGGTATCACTCAGTCCAAGGCTGGAAGTTAAAGCTAGACAACTTCAACCTGGAAATAAGATGTACATTTCTAATGGTGAGAATAATTAACTACTAGAACAATTTACCAAGGGTGTGGTGTGTTCTCCATCACTGACAATTTCTAAATTAGGATTGGATGTTTTTCTAAACACTCTGATCTAGCAATTATCTGGGGGAAGTTCTATGGCCTGTATTATGCAGGAGGTCAGACTAGATGATCATGATGGTCCCTTCTGACCTTAGAATTTCTGAATCTCTGAATAGGGGGTACTACCAGGCCTGCCTACAATAATTTGTCAGTGGAGAAGAGGTAGGAGGGAGGGAGAAAAGGTTATGTAGTGAAAAACTCATAACTAGTGTTGGATGTGCAGCTTTGGCCTAATGAATTACACTCAAGAGTTAGATCTATTTTGTAAAGGTGGAAGAAGCTTGCATTTGAAGAGTTCAGAGTCTGGTGTAAGTGTCTTTTTAGTTTCATGAAACCAACAATGTGCTGGCCCTGAAATTTTACTAAAATGATTCAAACATTTCTTAAAATTTGGAGCTTGAATAAGTTAATGAAGACAACTAGGCTTAGTCTTATTCTACTCCACTAACTGAGCATGCCCACCCCTTACTGTCACTGAGCTGAATGAAAACAAGTCCAGTTAGAAACAATCATAGAATATCAGGGTTGGAAAGGACCTCAGGAGGTCATCTAGTCCAACCTACTGCTCAAAGCAGGACCAATCCCTGGACAGATTTTTACCCTAGTTCCCTAAATGTAACCTTTAAGGAGTGAACTCACAACCTTGGGGTTAGTAGACTGCTGCTCAAACAACTGAGCTATTCCTCCCTCCTAGCTGTTGATTTGCACAGAACAGTGAAGAAGTAGGTAGCTTTGGTCAAGTGAGTATTACAGGCCTGTCACAATTGCTCTTTTGAGCAGTCCTGGAAAAATGGATATTTGAAAGGAAATACTGACTCATCTCATCCAATGATATCTGAAGACGCTGGGACAAATACTGATGAGTTTCCTAGATTTGTAGTAACATAACTGAAGAAATATCTCCACTGATCATTCTAAAAGTTTCTCATCACTATCCAGAATATTTTCATGATCGTTCAACACAACCTAATTCCACTCACACAGCTTTATTTTGAAAACAAGAATATGCGACTCCTTGCCCGGAATACGCTGTTGAGGCATGTTATGTTGTCGTATAAACTTTATGGCAAAAAGAATAACATTGCTATGGGCAGGTGATAATATCATTTCTCATTGAAAACAAGAACATGTTTTTTTTTTCTCGACAGCTGTGTGGAACTGAGAACATTGATAATAAATGGGGAGTAGAAGAGGGAGAGGGAGACACCACATACTGGCCCAGATTCAGCAAGATATTTAAACATGTACCTAATTCTAAAACCACAAGTAATCCCATTGACTTCAATAGGACTAACTCATGTGCTTAGAGCAAGGCACAAGTGTGACTTCCTGAACCAGGACCCTAATAATAACTATTGTGAATATAACACCTGTCATCCAAAGATCCTCAAACCCAACAACATAAGGATCACTTCACTTGTTACTAAAATTCAACCACTCATAGTGTAGGAAGCAGGCAGACTTAAAGAATACACAATAGTAATACATGTCAGAAAGGGAATTATGCAACTAAAAAAACCAAGGACATTTTAGGAAGCATAACATATTTTCTTAACTGAAATCTAGCCAGGACACCAGAGTTAATACTTCCATTCCTACAAAGAGTATCATGAATTTCAATGACCACCAATTGCCAGGACTTTGCTTTTTACATCCTATTTGAAAAACAACACCTCTAGTAGCAGTGTCCCCACACACCTTGAGAGGCTTTTGTACAGAGTTGACTTACAAGGGAAAATGCTACCTACTCAATCTCCCATATCACTTCCTGCAGCACCCATGATTTCCTTGCAGGTCTTCCAGCCAAATACTGGAGAAATGTAACCCTCTTAACCTTAGGAGGCTTGACAGGATGACAACCTGGTATATCTGCAGAACTGAAAATTCACAAGGGAGACCCACTCCAATAATATCAAAAATCCCTTGGTTTAAAAATTGTCTTTGTTAAAAAGTTGGTAGCTGTGATGCCTCTTCGGTTTCAAATAATTTTGAATAAATTAGAAACTACCCTGACACATACTGCAGAACGTTATGGCTAGCTGAATTTTCTGAGATGTGAAAGAGACACTCCTCTACAGTAAGACAGGCGGCTTGGTCAGCAAGTCAAAGTACAGGCTAAGGGCAAGTTTTCTTCTGGTAACTCCTTTCACTGCATCCTTGTGCAGAGAGACGTGAATAAGGAGGAGTCCAAAGCTTTTCCAAAACAATAAAAGCCAACAAGCAATTTGGAGAATGGGGGAGGGGAAGGAATGAACTACTGCTAATTCCCTTCTTGGGAAATGAATTGTGGAAATACATGTCTTCTGAAAACATTTGACAGTTTGAAAGAGGGTAGAAAATAAAATGTTTTGCTGTGGGAAGAGGAGGAGCTCTTGGCTCCTTGCCTGCTTTCGCATGTGCAGGAATCATCAGTTAATTTAATTGCAAAACATTACCAAGAAAGTTCTCTTGTGAAGGAAAGGAAATGAATTAAAACTGTTAAAACCTAGTAGGGAAAAAAGTACAACTCAGGTTTTAATTGCATAGTAATGTCACTTTCTTTTTACTGATTTATATTCGCAGAGATGATACAGAGGTAGGTCCATGGCTCTTTAGCTGCAGTGGGGCTATACAGGTAAATAAGCCAGACCATGTTTGCTAGACAGAGAAGTACAATTAGAGCTGGATGAAATTTTTCAGCTAAAACTCTTTTTTTTTACAGCAAAAAATGCAGATTTGGTATCACCAAAATGTTTCAGGAATTTGTGTCTGTTTCACCAAATTCTTCTGGTTAAAAAAAAATTAACAAAAATTCCAACCCCCCCCCCCAACATTTTATTTTGACATTTTCAAAATGAAACACTGCAATCTTTTGGTTTGAGGCAACTTTTATGTTTCAAAATTTTCTTTAATTTTATTTTAAAGCAGCAAAAATGTTTAAAGAATACTCAAGATTTAAACATTTTGTTTTGAAAATGTCTAAATAAAATGTTTAATTCAACATACTTTTTTAAAACTTTTTAATTAGTTGAAAATTTCATTTTTGGTTTGACCCAAAGTGAATATTGTTTTCTTTTTTTTTTTCCTTTTTTTTTTTTTTGGAATTGCCAGCAAACCAACAAATCCATTTTTCACACTGCTCTGAATACACTATTTATTGGTTCTCCAACCATCATACAATTTGGCCTGATCATTTTTCAGTCTGCTTTGCCAGGCCACTGTTTCCATGATTTTGTTTTTCAAAGGAAGATAGCAGGTGACTGTTATATTAAGGGTATGTATCCACTGCAATTGGAGGCATGACTGCCACTCAGGTTAGGGGACCAGAGCTAGTTTAATCTAGCTAGTGTAGCTAAAAATAGCATGGACTACAGCATTGCTAGCCATGTTGAAGTGTGTGGCTCTGTATCTTCACTGCTATTTTTAGCCACACTAGTTAGATCAAAGCTAGCTCGGGTCTGCCTACCAGAGCTGCAGTCATACCTCTGATTGCAGTGTAGGTATACAGAAGCTTGAACAGATTAATAAGAGGTTCATT
Organism: Gopherus evgoodei; assembly: GCF_007399415.2. NCBI lineage: Eukaryota > Metazoa > Chordata > Testudines > Testudinidae > Gopherus > Gopherus evgoodei. The sequence goes on along the minus strand of NC_044322.1, from coordinate 158,861,761 downwards.
CTCTTACAAGACGCATACAATGCATAACTGAAAACCTGTCCATGAGCATACCATACTTTAGCTTTCAGTAGGGCTATGTGTGCAGCAGGATATGAGGCAGATGTTCGAACAAGGTCAGCACTCACAATTAGGACCAGATTTTCAAATGTGCTCAGCTCCCCATTAGGCACCAAAATAAGTGGCTGGATAATTAAAGTGCTCAGAAAGCTGGGTGCACATTGGGTACTGAACTGTGTTGAAAATCTGGCTATTCATGTTGCAATGGAAGCTGCAGGGGGCTAAGCACTTCAGCTTTTAGGTGTCTATAGGTAAGTCTACAATCCAGTGGGCCTCCCAGACAGGGTAGACAGACTCATGCTAGCTGCTTGAGCTAGTGGACTAAAAATAGCAACGTGGGCATTGCAGCTCCAGTGGAGACCTGGGCCAGCCACCTGAGCTCTGATCCAGGGAGTTGAGTTGGCTTGTCAGAGCTACCGCTCAAGACCCAACATCGACACTGCTATTTTTAGTGGGCTAGCTCAAGCCCTGCTAGCACCTGCGTGTGTACCTGGGCTGGCAGGCATGCTCCCAGCTGCTTTGTGGACATAGCCTAACCAGAATCTGAGTCCTTTTGAAAATCTGACTCCAGATAAGTTCTATGCTTTGGAAATCTGGTGTTAGGTGTGCAAGACACTGACATCAGGTTGACATTTGTAAGTTAACAGCATGTACTGCATTTGTCTACATACCATGTGCATAAAGGGTGGGGGCACCTTTACAAAAAATGTATTATAAAATGCAATCTAGTATTCTGCAGTAATGGTCAAAGTACTGCATCTTACAGCAAGGTTGCTGCAGTGTTTTGGACCACTCTTTAGTTAATGGACACAATTACATTGATTTATGACAGACAGGGAGATAACTGCCATTTTTATTCCCAAATGTGTTTAGCTATCAGTTTTGTATGCACAACATGAATATTTTGTGTGTGCGTGTGCGTGTGCGTGTGTTCTAAGAGATTTGTGGGTTATGCTATAAGCATAGTTTTTAAATAATGATAACTTTTCAAGTTTAGCTAGGGTTTTATTGATTTTTTTTTTACCATAACTAAAAGTGTTCTTGGTTTCCTGTATATCATTCTGCTGTTATGACACTTTTGTCAGAATACTCCTGTGCACTGTGAGTCACTGAGAACTCTTCCTGCATTTTATTTTTAGTAGTGAGGAGCATACCGTAATTAGCTGCTCATACTTCTGATGCCTCTCTAGTGTTCTTGTGCCCACCCTTTAATGTAAGGGATGTTTGCAAGTTCTATATTAGAATTAAAAAATAAAAAAGAGTCAACATCTAGCATTTCAGTAGCACCTCTAGAGAACTTAAAAACTTCTAATGTGTCATATTGCTTTAGTTGTATGCACTGTTGTTGTAGCCATGTCAGTCCCAGGATATCAGAGTGACAAGGTGGGTGAGGTAATACCTTGTATTGGACCAACTTCTGTTTGTGAAAGAGACAAACTTTCGAGCTCAGAAGAGCTCCATGTAAGCTTGCAAGCTTGTCTCTCTCATCAACAGAAGTTGATTCAATACAAGGTATTACCTCACCCACCTTGTCACTCTGATATTACTTTAGTGTAAGCCCGTGTAGTGCATCTGTGAATAGACCATCTACGCTAATGACACTAAATATGGATTACAGGCACAAGTTATGAGGCACTGGGCACAGAATATTCAAATTATGTATCCTGAAAATAAAATTTGAATGCTCACATAGAACTCAAACAAACCTGAATTTGAATTTGAATCCAAAGTTCCACAAAGTTCATGGGTGTTTGAGTTTGAGGTTGCAGTTCTGCCCATTAGGGAGACAAGTGGGAATCAAGACATTTGGATCCATATCATAACTTCCCAAGATTAAGAGAAAGGGAGGTTCAGAGCTGGTTTCCCAGAATCAATCAATCTGAACAAATAAGAACTTGCCCAATTTTCTGTCGTGACCCATGGGCCTCGACTTGAGCCTGGGTCCATAGGAGCAACCATGCTTCAACCCTCCATTGGGCAGCCTACTGACAACTGCTGACCCAGGACCCCTGAAGGCCAGCCCCAGTTTGAGTCTCTGCCCCTTATGTCTTATTGGTGGCGTCCCAGAGCAGTTGATTGGTTCACTGGCCCTACTTAAGTGAGCAATATGAACAGGAAGCTCATGCTGCTCTGGACTGCATACCTTGTGCCACCCACTCACATTCCACCCATGATTTCCTGGCATCCCGACCTGGCTTGGCTCCTGATGTTTGGCATGTGGTTCTGATTTCCAATTTGTCTCCTGCCTGTGACCCCCTGGTATCCTGACCTGGCCCAACTCTTGTTACTGACTTGTGGTTCTGACCCCAAGTTTGTCTCCTGCTTAGTAGGAGCTCTTACATGGGGTTCCACAGGGATCTATTCTGAGTCCAGTGTTGTTTAACATCTTTATTATTGACCTGGATGTAGGTACAGAGAGCTTACTGATCCAATTTGCAAATCACACAAAGCTGGGGGTGAGTGGTTACCAATACTTTGGAGAATAGAGCTAAAATTCAGAGGGATCTTGATAAACTGGAGAACTGGGCTATAGACGACAAAATGAAATTCAGCAAAGACAAACGAAAGGTGCTACACTTAGAGATGAAAACCCAAATACACAATGGGGGAAACTGGTGTGGCAGCAGCACTGCTAAGAGGTATCTGGGAGTTGTGGCAGATCACAACCTCTACTTGAGTCAGCAATGCGATGCTGTTGCAAAAAAAAAAAAAGCAAATGCAATTTTATGTTGCATTAACAGAGGCATAGCATGCAAGTCATGGGAGGTGATAGTATCACTCTATTCGGCACTGGTTAGGCCTCAGCTGGAGTGCTGTGTCCAATTTTGGTCACCTATACATAGAAAAGATTAGAGAAACTGGAAAGGATCCAGGGGCGACTGACAAAGATGATCAAAGGGATGGAACACAAGCTATGTGCGCAAAGGCTGAAGGAACTGGTATGTTTAGCTTGGAGAAGAGGAGATTAAGGAGGGACATGATAGCTGTCTTCAGATTCTTGAAAGGCTGCCATAAAAAAGCTGGAGAAAAGTTGTTATCTTTTGCCACAGAGGGCAGGACATGAGGCAGTGGGTTCATACTAAAGCACAGCAGATTTAGATTAAATCTCAGTAAAAACTTCCTAACTGTAAGAATAGTGTGACAATGGAACAGACTATCTCAGGAGGGATGGAAGCTTCTTCACTGGAGGTTTTCAAAAGAAGGCTGGATAGCCATCTGTCTTGGATGGTTTAGACCAGTGGTGGGCAACCGGCAGCCTGTCAGGGTAATCTGCCAGCAGGCTACAAAACAGTTTGTTTACATTGACCGTCCGCAGGCATGGCTGCCCACAGTTCCCAGTGGCCACAGTTCACCGTTCCCAGTCAATGTAAACAAACTGTCTCATGGTCTGCTGGCAGATTACCCTGACGCGCTGCCTGCAGCCCGCGGGCCACAGGTTGCCCATCACTGGTTTAGACACAACAAATCCTGCATCTTGGCAGGAGGTTAGACCAAACTTTGATGCTCAAAAATGAGCAACAACCACGTTTGTTTAACTGCTTTGAAACTATTTTTCATTTTCAGTTTATACTGTGAGAGACAACAGAGGGTTATCTCAGTTTATTGGGAATGTTTTCTACATGTTACAAACCTTCATGGAGTTAAAGAGGCAGAAGCTGTATATTTTGAAGCCAAGCTAGTCTGCCTGTTACTAACAAGATACCAAATTATCAGATTTAGACATAGACATAGACGTGACAGGAAAATTGCCATCTCTTACACACCATGATAAGCAAAAGATCTTGAGAAACCAGATAAAAGCAACTGGGTCAAAGCCAAATACCTACCTATACCCATATAGTATGTGATTTGAAATTGTTGCCTGACATTAAAAAAAAAAAAAAATCCATGGACGAAAATAAGATTCATTGCCAGAAAAGCAGTCTGAATAGATTTGGGGAAAACCCCCACACAAAATCAGAAGTAGTCAGAGTAGTATAATCTACAACATCTACCCTGTGATAAGGGTTAATTGTCTTACTCTTTAGACCCACCTACCAGCTCTTCTGGGCAACATGCTGTTGTGCCAAAGACTACACTGCACTGTATAATTGTCATGGATTCATGTCTTTAAATGGAGTTGCACTAGACACTTTGTATTAAACTACAGAAAACACAATGCCAGGTAACAGATAAAGGAAGAAGCCAGTGACAGTGTAACACAGAGTATTTCTGCGAGGGTATGTATGACAGCAATGTTTAAAATACACCTCAAGAGCAGTATGTAGCTGACAGCTTTTGCCCACTCACAGAGCGTATTGAAGGACAAGTGACCACACCCAGGAATGTCTTAATACAATTGTGAGTAGGGACTGGAGAACTGGTTCAGATAAAATACAGAACAACCTGAAACTACACCCAAAACCTGAAGTCAGCCTTTCTCAGACTGTTTAAAGTGGCTTCACTTTTAATCTTTTCCCCCCATAAATTTTCCCTTCCAGTTTTGGGCCGGGATAGAAAGCACAAATACTGATATACCACACACCAGAACCTCGTCATTTCCAAGATCAGAACTAGGCTGTGGTAGAAATCTCATGAGAAAGCCTGTTCTCATTAAGTTTTCAAACCCAAACAATTTTAACCTTCAAAGCACTTCACAAAAAGTAACTATTCCTTAAAAAACTCCTATGTGGTAGGTGTCTCACTCTCTGGAGTGGCTCATGACCATGACTGCCTACCTCAGGGCAGACTGTCAAAAACAGGACAGAGACCCCAAGCTGGTGGCATGTTCTATAATTAGATTTCACCAAGCCAATAACAGATGTGAACTCCTGGATCACTATCCCAGTCTTACCATGGAGTCACAGACAGTTCCCTTAGAGACTCTCCAGTCTGTCTTGCCACCCAGACAAACTGAAGTTAGTGATAATGGTCATTTAAATAAAAAATCACACCACATCAGGTTGGTCCCAGTCCCAAAAGAGCAGTCACTCACCCCAGTTCAATTGGTACACTAGAGCTTTCTCCAAAGACAACATCTGTAGCCGATCTTGTAATAAATTATATAAAGGTTTATTAACTAAGAAAAAGAAATGAGAATTATTTAAAGGTTAAAGCAAGCAAACATATACACACAAATGAGTTACCATCTAAATCCTAAGAGTGACAGAGCTGTAGAGATCTGTCAATTTAAAATGTCTTTCAGGGCAGGCCCCAGGACATAACCCCTGGGGTTTTCTGGCTTCAGTTTGGTTTCTCTGGCCCTGCAAGAGTTCAAATAGCAAAGAGATGAAAAATCTTCACATCAGCTATTTTTATTTCCCTCTTCCAGCATCCAAAGTGATGGGACAAGGCCTTCTGCATGTACATCTCCAAGGGTGGATGAGGAATTAACAATGCTTTTGTCTTAAAATGGCCCACTTAAATTTTGATAGTCCTTCTGGATGGGCAGGGGGATAATTCCCGTACCTGGGTTCACAATTTCAGAGCAAACATTTTCAAAGTTATAAAGCAAAACTTACATATTTCCTTATAGCATGGCATACAGGCTTTACAAGTGAGATTAATGCATGCAACAACTTGCAAGCATTTCATAGAGTCTAAACACTATATACATTCTTATAAGACTAATACCTATTTTGAGCAAAACGAACATATAGGTGAACTGATTTGGTCTCCAGCTATGAGTCTGTCAGTTCTTAGTTAATGCCTACAGTTTTGACAAAAGCTGGCATCTGGATTGCTGGCGGCACAGTAGGCAAGTAAATATTATCCCAATGTTACAGTGGGGAAAGAAACGGAGAGAAATTAAATGTTCCTGAAAAGGGAAAAAAAATAGCTTATACCCTTTTTGGCTCCTTTATGGTATGTAAAATAAGGCCTGAAAGATTTTTTTTTAACCGTTTTCTTTTGCCATTAGAAGTATCAGGTATACCCAGTCTTCTCTTCCTTGTTTTGTTGGTGGCCTCTCTGGGAGGATCCAAAGCTATGATTTGAGAGCTCTTTCAGAGCATTTAATGGACGTGATGGAGATGCTGAATCTTTCCCAAAAGAACTGTTCTTCCAGCTGTTGATCAGGCATTTGAATTACTGGAGATAGATGTTAACCAAAGCAAATCAAAAGCAAAAGTTTAAACAGTCTGAATAAAATCCATTTTCCCGATTTATTAGGTGTCACTGCCATGGTATCTATGATGTTCTCAACTTCCTATTCTTTGGTCATCCATAGTCTTCCAAGAAAAATATACTATACCAGGAATAAAATTGTCAAAAGTGCCAATGGGACTACATTCCATTTTCAAAACTGAAAATACGTGGGACTTAGGCTCCTATGTTATTTAGGTGCTTTTGAAAATGTCACCCAAGACATAAAACAAGTAGGGGAGGGAAACTTTCAGAACTTCCTCATATTTCATACAGAAGAAAAACTCACTCCCTTTACAGTTCATCTTTAAGCCTTCAGTTTGCAAACACGCACATGCTAACTTTGAGCATGAGTAATTCCACTGAAGACAGTGAGACAATTAGAATATAGGCCAGTACACAGACCTTTACACCATCTCTCTCTCTAGGCTTAGTAGACCAGAGGTTTGGATAAATAGCTGAATTTTGGAGAAGTTTTTCAATAAACCATTCTTTGAGTGTTTTTGTAATAATAAATACTGAGTTATACTTAGCAACCAAAATTTGTGTTTCTTATCCCTTCTTGTAGAGAGCCAACAGCCACTTGTCTTTCCTCCGCTTTCTTTTTCACCATTACCCAGGGCTGCCCAGAGGGGAGGGGCAAGTGGGTAAATTTATTCCAGGCCCCACAGGGGCCCCCACGAGAATATAGAATTCTATAGTATTGCAACTTTTTTTTATGGAAGGGGCCCCCAAAATTGCTTTGCCCCAGGCCCCCTGAATCCTCTGGGCAGCCCTGCCATTACCTTGTTTTAAGTCAAGAACATTAGCCTTGAAAAGAGATGTACCTCATTGTGCCACTATTTACAAAGTATGCTGGATATGTGAAATGAATGGGAAGGTTTTGCAGGGCACGGCTGCATATATGAATTCCCTGAGTGCAGTACCAAAGCTTCCCTGTACAGAAATGGCATTGTAGTTAGGTTTTCCAGTTTTCAATGTTTGTTTATTTTCCCCCAATTCTGGCATTTATTTGTACATTTTTGCATAAATTAAAAATGCATGTTTTAAAAAATGTGCCCATTAAAACTCCACTATCAATCTATTTTATTACCCCAGTCAATTTAATGCCATCTAGTCATATGAATCTTGCATTTTATTAATGGCTTTCATTATTTTCTAGAGCTAGTTTAAAATATTAATTTTCATTTTTGAAATTCCAGTATTGTGAAATCATAAATAGGCCCCCCAAAAGTCACAAGATTAGCTTAAAAACCATGAAAAATTAAAAATAATAATAAAAGTTGCATTATTTTTCTTTGCCTTCTGGCCTCTGTGCCTTTAGGATACACTCAGGTCATGCGTTCAGTTTTTTTCTCCACAAGCTGAAGTCTAGAAACCTTTTTTAATTCTAATATTCTCAAGTAATCGCATGATTCTAGCAGATGAGGTTCAAGAAAAGCAAAAAATATCATGAGATGTCTGATAAAATAATGAGAGCTGACAGCACTGATTGTTTTTATCAGTTCGAATTAAATTGGTAACGTGCTTTGACACTTGCATGATAAATCTCAGAAACTTAGTTTTCTTACAGTACTTGGCTCAGCTTGGGAAGTGCACTGGTAGCCAAAACAGAGCTCATCAATAAATCTATGAATCTTGTTTAAAATGACTCCAGACCGAACTAGAGCTTTAGTGGATCCATATGCTACATCACTCGCATCTTCTCCTTTACATTTGAATTGGGCAATGGAAGCAACAAGGGAAATCTGAAATGGACCAATTTCTCTCTTCAGTCCAGGTTTTCTCAAGTAATGTGTATATTGGCCGAAGCTTATACATCAGTACTTTTAAGCTCACTTGTGGCATATTGTGCTGAGTTGGAAGGAAAGGAGTATGCTAGTGCCCCTGTGGCTAGAATAAATGCTTTTACTTCCAGGAGTGAGCTTCTGGTTTTCACTGGTGACAGTGACAGAAAGGCCTATGGGGACTCTGGTAAGTTTTTCCAATGAAACATGGAAAGCCTATGGACAGTTTTCAAATCACCCTTGACAGAGTTTTCTCAGAAAAGAGAGACATTGTTTATAAGGACACTCTTTTTCTATTTTGTTATTTTAAAAAGAAAATCTTACAGGGACTCTTATTTTATTGTGTGCACTCATGTTTGTGGACAAGTAGTGGTTTGTTCACTGAAGTGTAACAGATCATACTGAAACTGCAGCGGTTATATGTTCAGAAATATTAGGACATTTTTTCTGTGGTCTTATTGTTATCTAATATGACTGTCTCACTAGAAAGGCTTGTAACATTAACCCACTCACTATACAAAAGGAAACTGTTGCTCTCACTTAAGAAACATGTTTATACTCTCACTGTATCAAGATATAATTCCAGTCAGACATACATTCTGTGAACCTGTATAGCACCTACTTGTTTCTTAGCACACGAATCACACCTTACTCCATCAACAATGCTAGCTTCACCACCCAATTGTTTCCTTCTCCCATTCTCATCTTCATACTTTCTTCCATGCTGCCTCTACAAATGAAGAATGAAATTCACCTTGTGCAGAAGGTCAGCTCAAGTCCTATACAGCAGTCAAACATAATTGGAATTAAGTGGAGCATAGGAGGGAAGCTGAGTCCCTTTCATGAGGATTCTATGGGACAGCAAGTGTGTCCTCCCTGGTTTGTTGGAAAACATCTCACTGTACCTTTGCAGCGTTGATAATTCTTCCCCCTTTTCGACTGGTGTCAGCTCACTACAGATTTCCATACTTTCCAGAGATGACCCATCTTGGCATTCAGCCATCAAATCAGTAAGTGGGTGTGCTTCAGTTTCCCCTTTGACACAACAGATCGTATTTACCCAAGCCACTCTACTGTGATAGGCCTTGAGTCTGTTTACATGTACCAGTTGGGGCACAGTATCATGAAGAGGCTTTTTAACTTTAGAGGTGTCTTCATTCTCCACTTCACCACTTCAAAGGGTCCCTCCCAGGAGTTTTTCATTCTGAACTTTTTCGCAGGGCTGAGTACCATGATCAAATCATCTATGTCAAAAGTGCATTTACAAGTATTTTTATCATACCATGCCTTTTACTTGGCCTGACTGCTCTGGAGGTTGTTTTGGACAATTTCCATCATGTCCTTCAACTCCTTCCTGAACCTCTGAACATACTCAGTCACGGGTTCTTCCCTCACCATGTTGCATGCTTCCCAGGTATCCCTGATGAAATCAAGAGGTCCCCTCACTTTCCTCCCATACAGAAGGTCAAATGGGGAAAATCCCATGGACTTTTGTGGTACCTCCCTGTAGGCGTACAACAGGAATAGCAATAACGCGTTCCAACTCTGGCCCCTTTTCTTGGCATACATCTCCAGCATGGATCTTAAGGTCCTATTGAACCTTTCCACCAGCCCATTCGCCTGGGAGTGGTAGGGGGCCATCTTCAGCTGTTTCACTCCACACACCTTCCATAGCTCATTGAACAACTGTGACATAAAGTTTGCTTCCCGATCAGACAAAATCTCCCTAGGGAAGCCCACTTTGCAGAATATGGTGAGCAGGGCTCTTGCCACTGTTTCAGATTCTATGTTAGATAGCGTGATTGCCTCAGGATACTGAGTGGCAAAGTCTACCACCACTAAGATATGCTTGTTCCCCCTCTGAGTGGGGTGCGGCATAGGACCCACTATGTCCATTGCCACCCTTTGGAACGCCTCCTGTATTTCAGACAAGGGATGCAGCCGAGCCTTCTGAAGTCACACCGATTTCTTCCTCTCCTGACACACCGCACAAGTCCTACAATGATCCCTCACATCATCCTGTATCCCTGGCCAGTAGAACTTCCTCCTCAGCCTGTCATAATTCCTCTGTACCCCCAAGTGACAAGCAAAGGGACTATCATGCACTAGCAGCACTAATTCCCCGTAGTGTTGGCTGGATACAACCAACTGCTTATAGGGTTGGCTGGGGCCTCGGTTCTTCCCTACAGGGGCCTCCCTATACAGTTTCCTGTCCTCTTCAGAAAACTTCTTCCCCCTCCACTCCCTCCCTGGAGTTCCCTCTCAAACACACTTTCTCATGCCCTCAAGGGAGGGACCAGCCCTTTGTTTAGCTGCAAATTCGTGACAGATAACCCTTGAGATAGTGTCCCTGTCTCTAGGGATTGACTGCATCTCCCTTGCCCCCACCCCTGGGATCCTGTTGTCTTCAGCTGGGCAGCGGCCTGGCTCTGCCTCTCCCATACTTGGAAGCACCCCCCCCCTCCTTCCTGCACTGTCCTATCAATGAGACCCTCCTGCATCTCCTCTGTGGGTTCCAAGGTCCCTGCCCCAGTTCTGGGGATTCCCTCCAAGTCACCCACCCCATGTTCCCTCTGGCAGGATGTGTTAGCTGTTCAGCTGCATCAGACCTACAGTTATCAGCTGGAACAGTCTCCTCACTGACAGGCAGTTCTCCCTCCTCCCACTCTAGGAGCCCCTCACAGCCTTTCTTCATGCTGTGAGTTACCACCCTAACAGTCTTAGTTTTGATGAAAAAATCATTTCCCAGCAACATGTCCACAGGGATGTCCTCGAGCATCCTCACCAGTAAATCACCTTCCCACTCCATCTGAACCTTTGCCAGGGGTACAGAGAACCTTTGCGGCCCTACCCCCTTAATGTGGGTTGTCTGCCCCATCAAAACACTACCATCTGGAACCACATTTGGTCAAACCAGAGAGAATTGAGCAGCGGTATCCCTCCACCCCAGAGACTCCATGCCTTCAATCTTGATGTATTCCCTGTCAGCTTCACTAGGCCCCATGTCCACAAAGCTGGTGTGATAAGAGGTGGGAGTGCCCTCTGGTGCCTCAGGGCTGAGGGCAACTGAGCTAACATGGGACAAGGAGGTTTACTCTCCATTTGGGACAGCTGCTCTTCAGGTGCCCTTGGGAATTGCACCTTCTGGGATCCCCTTGTTGTCCAGGAGACCTGAGGCAAGTAACAGGGGAATGGGGAGATGAACACCCAGTCTCCTTTTTCCCAGGGGTAAAATGGTGATTCTGCTTTCCACAAACCCTGTACCCCTTTGCCAGTGGTTTATGTTTAATTGCAGCTTGTAACTGCTCATAAGAGTCTGCAAACCCAGCTAGTTCACCCACTGCATCCACCTTTTTGTCCCACAAATACTGTTTTACATCATTACTGCACATATCCAGGAACTGTTCCTGAAACAACACATTACACATTTCTTCAAAGCTTGTAATGCCTTTTCTCCTCACCCACTTGTCTAATAAATCCCTCATTTCATTTATATAAGCCACATTACTCAATCCAGATCCCTTCTTAAGATCCTGAACTTTATCCTATAGGTTTCAGATGTAATCTGGAACTCTTTCAAAACCAAATCCTTAAATTTACCATAGTTTGAATCATCATCAATAGGTGTCTTATTGAATATGTCCTGAGATCTCCAAGTCAATTTTGCAACCAAAGAGGCAGGGGCGGCTGTAAGTATTTTGCCGCCCCAAGCACGGCAAGCAGGCTGCCTCCGGTAGCTTGCCTGTGGGAGGTCCCTGGTCCAGCGGATTCGGCAGCACACCTGCGGGAGGTCCGCTGAAGCCATGGGACCAGCAGATCCTCCGCAGGCATGTCGCCGAAGGCAATGTGCCTGCCGTCCTCGTGGCGACCAGCAGAGTGCTCCCCATGGGTCTTGACGCCCCAGGCACGGGTTTGGAGTGCTGGTGCCTGGAGCGGCCTCTGCAAAGTGGTCATCTTTTGATCTTCAGGAATAGCATGAAGAGTGTACAGCCTCTCAAAGGTAATGAAATATTCGGCAATATCACTGGATTCATCATACTGCCGATGTAATCATTCCCATTTGTGGCTTTTTGGGGAAGCAAAGCCAGCTGCTGAAGGGTTTTGTCTCTTCCACTCCATTACAGCCAATTCATGTTTCTGGGTCTCAATTTGGGCCTCAATTTCTTTGTCTTTTAAGTCCAGAGTTTGCTAGTGGGCAGCTTTTCGTGCTTCAATTTCTTTGTCTTTTAAGTCTAGGGCTTGCTGGTATGCAACCCTTTGTGTGGCTGCTTCTGCCTCCATGGTTTCCCTGGCCACAGCTGCTTCTTTGAGCCTCATTTCTGCCTGCCACATCTGAAACTCATGGGCCTTTGCCTTTTCTTCCACTTCTAGTCTGTCCAGCTCTTGTTTCACAGCTGCCTAACTGGTAGGCATTTTTCTGCTTTCTTGTGCTTATTTCTTGGGACTGTCACCTGATGTGCTGAAACTGCCTCTGAGCCCGTTTTCCTTGATGGCTTGGGACTCCAGAACTCTGTCTTGTTGAGCCAGACATGCTAGCCTGCTGCAACACAAACCCACGGTCTGAACCACGACTCCAAAGCTGCAGACTTAACTGAAAACATCTCAGCAAGTACTCCTGTCTCCAGGACCCAGACACCCAGCTCCCAATGTCTTTAAAGAATCATGATGATGAAAAGTACTAAAGAGCACTACCTTTACAATGAACAAAAGGGCCCAAAGTATAGGCAATGTGAACAAATGTTTGTGGTGGTACCACAGCTTTAATTTCTACAAGAAAAAGCTCCCCACTCTTAGACATTAAATTAATTGGAGGAACAGCCTTAGAGAAGCAGCAGATGCTGATCAAATTCTCTCCACTTGCCACAAAGGTGAAAGTGTCCAGCAATTACATGGAACACTAAATCAAGAGTGTTATATATGCATTTAATTAAGATTTAATTTAAGGCAGATAATTCAATACCTATGGATTATTAGGAGACTTTATTAGGGATTATCAACCACCTAAAAAATAAATATTCCTTGGCTGTTACTCAATAAATGTTTTTTTTAATAATCACTTGGTATTTGTTTAATGACCTGGCTATCCTAGTAGCTATAGAAATGTACATAAAACTACCAGCTGATTCAGTTTGTATCTGTGATACACTCAGTGTTTCCTTAGTACTTTTTCCGCTGTTCCCATTGCCTCATTCCATGACACACCCTAAACAAATTTTGGCGACTACCGTATATTCCAGCTGCTATGCAGATTTTTTTTGCTGATGCTTGTAATTATGTGGGGAGTCTGGTGTGAATAAACCAAGAGAAAAGACTCTGACAACAGCTATGGTTTCTTTATTCCCCTTCATTGCCTATTATAAAGTGTGATGTAACTAATTTCCTTTTCTCCAGATTCTGCTACCCTGACTCACACTGATTTGAACCTTATTGCACAAGCAGTCCCACTGATTACTGGACGAGCAATGTAGGTTATGTTTAAGGTGGTTATGATGGTTGAGAGGGGGTTATTGCTTAAAATAGAAGAGGCTAAATAAATCCACAAAAATAAATCCCATGATAAAAATAGTCCTGAAATTGGCTACAGTGGTGACATGCAGTAGCTACACGATTATAGGAATTATGGTGAAATATGCAGCAAAATCTCACAATGTAGCACAGGTGCTGGAACTGGGGGTGGTGCCGCGCCCCTTGTCTTGAAATTGTAATAACAACCCAAATACATGGTTTCTGCCTTCAGCACCCCCACTATCAAAATTGATCCAGCACCACTGCAATGTAGTATTTGACAGCAGCTTTATTTTACTCAATGGACAGAAAAGAAACCTCATCAGATTTCATGTTACATTTCATAAAAACTGTACTCTGAAAAATTACTCTGCAAAAAGGATCACCTCTTGCAGACTTGATCTGCTCCCTGGGTGTATTCAGAATCATAACTATTTATTTTTTATGACAAAAATACTCCCCCACCTATTTTTTTACTCCTGTTCTCACTGCAGACCTCACAGACTTAAAAGAGAGTGAGCTCACGTTCTGTCCCATCTTGTGATGCTTCCAGCAGAGTAATGGGTATGTGGTGTAAATGCAGGATTTTTTTTTGTGTAAGGGTAGATACTGAGGGTAGTGGGTTCCCTGGCTTCCTATATGCTAATTGGGAACTGTAGTAGCTAAGGCCCTTCACAGAGATACAGGTAAAAGATTAAAACCCACCACATTTCTAACAAATCTAAAAAGCAAACTAAAGAAAATACCTATCTGAAGAGCCCTGGGAGGTGAATTTATAGGGTTGGCAAATGAGACCAGACTTGTGTGAGGGCCTTTGTGTAAACTCCAGTTTATCTTCTCTTTCTGCTAACCGGTAATCCTTCATTCTTCTATTTCCTTGCCAGGGAATTTTTCATGTTAATGGATCATTTGCTTTTGTGTGAACAAATAAGCTGATAGAAATTCATCAAGGAAGAACAGAATTTCAGCACAGTCCTATCTGGAAAAAAAAATGGGATTCAAGTAGCTCACCTGTCTTTGGGAGCAGGAATCAGGAAATAAGCAAAGTCCATTAACCCTAGGACTGAATACAGAGTCTTGTTTAGATGATTCAAGCAAATATTCCATAACAGGACCAGAGAAAGCTTCAGAGTGAGCCTGCAAATGTAGGGTAAGGCCTACCCTAGGAATAGCATGGCAATTTCAACATCCTGTATACAAGCAGTTATCTCCAGTAGCCTGCTTCTCTTGTCAACAGCACTTTTTAGAGTTTCCCATTCCCCTCATGGTGAATATGGATTCAGGGAGCCCTACTCTGAATCTTATGGTGAGGGATAGACCTTGCAGTGAGCTGTAGTGACATCAGTGTGGCAAGTTTGCACCAGTGTTTACAGAGCTCTGTTGTTTTTCTGGTGTTAAAACGCATGTAATTTGGTTTTGGTTTCTATTTATTTTATAGCTGTAAAAATAAAGCATATTTTCCATGAAACAATGTTCCAGCAACCTGCCAGCTCTTTCCAAGCATTCCAAGTATCCACCCAACTACAACAGAGTTCCGTAGTTAAAAAATGTTATTTTTCTAGACACACACAAATTCAGCTGATACCAAAGAAGTGCTTTATTCTAGAGTTAGAGACTTAACAATTGTTCCCCATTGTTCCTTTGACAAATCAAGTCCATGGGTAGGACTAGTTGAAAATGTTCCATCTAAAATATTTTTCAACAGAAAATTGGGTTTTAAATTAAAGACATGTTTCTGAAAAGTGTCTGCTCTCCAGGAGAAATTTGAACTTTCCATTGACAATACTGAGGTGTTAACAAAAGGTTTAGAATGTTCACAAAAATTCTACCCAGCTATACCACACGTCCTGTATACCCATACTGACCTTGTGAAAGAAACACACATAGTAGGAATGACCCTCATCTCATAGAGTTGCCAGCTATCCCTCTGATGATATTATTCCATTCCAGGGTCACCAAAGTTTGATTTTACTGTGAAGATTGGCTATATAAAAATGCCACTTGCAGGATCTGCTCCCTAAGTGTATAATTATATCAGCTGACTTTAATGATCAAAATGAAGTGAGGGGGTATGTTTTGCTTTTTTACTTCAGTTAGCCCCGCAGAGCCAGCACCACTAAGAGAGAGTGAGTGTGGATTCTCTTTCCCCTTGCTCATCAACTGGATTGTTTTCCAAGTTCCAACTGATGACATCTGTAAAAGTCCTGGTGGCAATGGGTGTGCACAGGTGTCACTAGGATATAATTTGGAGACAATGGCTTACCCAAGTGTCAGTGAGATCCTAATCTAGGCAGCAAAACCTTTATTACTGGTGATGAGCACGATGGAAAGAACCTAGTGTGACTCAGAGCCCAGAGCATTGTTGGTGGCCTTTAAAAAAAAACAATTTTTTTTCTAGAGAGGTACAAGGATGACAGCACCAGAAAGAACATCTCCTGAGCAGGATTTGGGAACAACCAAAGAAGAGATTGCCCCACAATTCGTTCCTGATTTTACAACGTTGAGGCAGGAGTTCAGGAGTTTCGAATCACTATTAAAAATTCATTTCTGCAGCAATGCCTACAGAAAATGAGGACAATTGAATTTAAAAAGCAAAATCAAAACACTAATAAGAGGCAAAGTCTAGCATTATCCTGATCACTTTGCTTTTCCCCTACCCTTACCCTCTGTGTCTTTAGATTTTATGCAATCTGAAATAAGGATTGCGCCCAGCACCATTTGGGTGCTACTATAAGTTAAGAACAATTATTTAAAAATTGTTGTGTAGAGTAGACTTGATCAATAAAATATGTAGTTTTAATACAGTAGTGTCAAGGTTTTGTGATAAGAAGCTCCCACTATCCTGGGATGCAATGGCAGCCATCTTTGGGGAGGAGGAAAGCTTTTAGTGCATGGATTTACAGATTTAAAATCTTTATTCCACTTTGAAACTGCTTCTCTGAACTACTAACTTCCAGCAGCTTTAACTTGCCCCCTGCTGCAATTGCTCTGATTTTACACTTATTTACATAATTATCTCTTTTAAACCTATTACTTGAAGTAACTTTTTATTTTTTTACCAGTTCCACATAACTTCTGCCTACACTGCAAGGCAAGGTGTGATTGTAGCAGCAGTAGGCATAACCTAACTAGCTTTAATGTAGTTAGCGTGGGTAACGATAGCAGTACAGATGTAATGGCATGGGCTTCAGCCCAGGCTAGTAAAACAAGTACAAGCTTGCCAGAGAACCTGTGTTTGTACTGAGGAGGCTAGTCCATGGTACCACATCTGCCCTACTATTGTTATCTGTACTAGTGAGATTAAGGCTAGCATGGGTACGCCACCTGTGCTGCAGTCACACATTCACTTGCTGTGCAGAGACACCCTTAGCAATTATCTACAAGACTGACTTTTTAAAAAAACTGAACACACATCACTTGCTTTTTAGAAAGTAGCTTCTTATTTCTTCTCGGGTGTTTCTCTAGCCAGGTCCAAAACCCAAACTTCAAGAGTTCTCAAAACTAAACAACCTAATACAGAGCAGTTTGTCTTATATTAAGAACCCACTTCAGTGTTAGAAATGTTTATGATATGGTGGCAGCTCTGTTCCCTCCCTCTTCTTTTCTTCTTCTTTGTTGTTGTTGCTGTTTAGCATCCACACCCTCCAAACGGAGCACACCAGAGGTTACAGATTTTGTGGCAATTAAAGAAAGTAGGAGTTTTGATGACTAACTTGGGGCTGAGAAGAAAATAAGTGATAAAGTGATTCACCTGGTACACAGAGCAGGGAAATTCCACCATCCAGAGCAAATCCGCCTGCAGAACTTTGATCTAAATATCATCAATCTAGAGACAAAAGCAAACCTCCTACATGACCCATTCCTCCCACTGGGCAAGAAAGTCCTGTCTGTACTACCGTTAAAACTGTGCTAGCAACAGCCAATTTTGAACAACTATGTATAAGCATAATTATTTCTAGAATAGTTTCCCTGAGCAGTGTGGGCAGAAAGGTTTATTTCTAGACCCTAGCTAACCAAACTGTGCTATATTCTCCACATGCTTTTTAGTATAACATTTTGCAAGACCATTGTCTAAGTAAGCATGAATAATAATAACTATCTAGGTTTTTATAATGCATCCATCACTATCTCATCTGAGAGACTATCACCAGACCTGTACTCATCCACATGTCACTATAGGGCACTATAGGGTACACAGGGCTTAAGACATTTTGGCACAGATTCTGTCACCCTTACTCACGCTAGGTAGTACTTTACTCCCTGAGTAGTGCCATTGTAATGAAGGGAGAACTACCAGAATGAGGTAATTTCTGATTGTGAGTAAGAGCTGGTCTACAGAGAAAGTACAGTCAAAATAACAAAATTTTCTGTTATATCAGTGTAGGTGTGTGTGGGAAAATTCTTATCTTGGATCAAAGTGTGTTATTTCAATTTAGCTTAAGTCAGTTTTTACAGCCTCGCCTTCTTACTTTAGTGAAAAAACAAGCTTCCAGTACGTTTTTTCCCACTCATTTTAGCACTGCTGGACCAATAGGGCTTGTGGAGGATCAGTCAGGTTCTATTCTGGCTCACTTATCAACAGAATTTTTAACTGTTTCAGGTGCTGATGATATGGGGGTGGGGAGAGAATACAGCTAGACTTCCAGATTGCATTTGTGGAGCTGGAAAGAAAAAAAAACCCCATGAATTACTTGTAAACTTAAAAGCTCTAATCTAAAGACAATGAACATGATAATGAATGAGCCCTACAATGCCATCTTTGTAGTGTTGCTCTTCAGAGTAGAACTGGATTTTAGGACCTACTCTGCTCCTGCTACCTTTTTCTCACCTGAAACCATAATCCTCCATTTGTGTTTTCAGTCATTACAATAGCAACCAATTGTGGTGACTCTGAGGATTATAGTTTCAGATAGGGGATAAGTAGCAGTGGGAGAAAATGAATTTGTTCAAAACACTCTGATCCTGTTTTCACTAGGATGACTGCACAAGTTTAGATAAAATAAAGAACATCCTTAACTTTCACCCAAACCTCAAGCCAGACCCCATCATAATCAAACATGCATAGTCTACTGAAGATCATTGCGGCAGAGTGACCATGGCATGATGATCGGGCATTGTATAGTGAAATTCCCAGATCTGGCTCAGTCCTTCAAATTCACACGTCTCCGGGATGGCCCCATGAGTGGTACCAGGTAGAGTCAAGGCATGCACCTCTTCACATGTCAATGTATTTCAATATGGTTTGCTGGTGTATTTTTGTCCATCCTGGCAACAGGCCCACAGAGCCGGCAATGGCACTTTTGACTATAATGAAGGAAGGCCAGATCTCTGTGAGATTGTGACATTTTGCACAAAGTCAAACCACCTTATGTGCAGAGTTTGGCACTGACAGCATATATGGAATGCCTCTAGCCATTCCAAGTGTGCCTATTAAAAGGGTCCAGATTTCTGACCCCTATAGCAATACAGGCAGTACACACGTTTGCTAGTTCCTGGACTTTGTCTCAGTGCAAAGATATTTTTACTTCCATAAGCAAGACCAAGATTTCATGCAGGAGGCAGCAAGACCTATTCATCAAAGAATGTCCAGTTTTCTGCAATCTTTTGAACTCTGCTTGCAGCCTTGGCAGATGAACCCATCAATGCTTTCACCACTATTCGACTGCACTTGGCCCCAGAGTTCAGGTGGCCCACCTCAGAGGTTTTGGACCTTGGTCTTCTGGCATGAGAAGAATTTAATCAGAAAATTATGAATGATAATTGGGAATCACTTAGTAGACACCCCAAAAAACCACAATCCCACAACTGAGGAATAAGGCTGTATTGGTTAAAAAAGCTACCTGAGGAAGCGAAGGCAGCTATAAAATTAAAAAATAATATATGACCCTGACAATTGGTACATTACTAGAGGGCAATGGTAGAACTATTAATAATAATGCAGAAAAGGCAGAAATATTCAATAATATTTCTGTTCTGTATTTTGTGGAAAAAAAAGATGATATAGTTTCACCATAAGGTGAATTAGTATCTCTGGAGGATGTTAAACAGAAGCTAGAAAAGTTAGACATTTTAAAATCAGCAGGTTCATATAGCTTGCATCTAAGAGTTTTACAAGAGCGGTCTGAGGAGCTCATTGGCTCATTAATGTTCAATTTCAGTTGAGTCTTCGAGGACTGGGACATTTCCAGAAGACTGGAAGAAAGCTAATATACCAATTTAAAAAAGAGTAAGGGAGATGACCAAGGTATTTAGAGGCCTGTCAGCCTGACATCAATCCTAGGCAAGATAATGGAGCAGCTTATATGGGATTCAATTAATAAGGAACTAAAGGAGGGTGATGTAATTAATGCAAATCAACATGGGTTTATGGAAAATCGCTCCTGTCTTACTAACTTGATATCTTTCTTTTAAAGTGATTACAAGTTTGGTTGATAAAAGTAATAGTGCTGATGTAATATACTGAGACTTCTGGAAAGTGTGTGACTTAATACCACATGATATTTTAATTAAAAAACTAGAACAATATAAAATAAATATGGCACACATTACATGGATTAAAAAGAGGCTGTAAATGGGAAATGGTCAATGGGCAGGTGTGTTTCCAGCAGCTGTCCTTCAGGGACTGTTTCTTGGGCCTATGCTATTTAGCACATTTATCAATGATCTGGAAGAAAAATTAAAATCGTCATTGATCAAGTTTGCAGATGACACAAAAATTGAAGGAGTGATAAATAAAGATGAGAACTGGTCATTGATTCAAAGTGATCTGGGTCTCCAAACTGGACACAAGTAAACAATCTGTGTTTTAATATGGCTAAATGTAAATGTACACACATAGGTGCAAAGAACGTAGACCATACTTACAGGATGGGAACTATGTCCTGAAAAGCAGTGTCTCTGAAAAAGATTTGGGGGCTGTGATGGATAATCAACTAAACATGAGCTCCCAGTGTGACACTGTGGCCAAAAGAGCTAGTGCAATCCTAGGATGCATAAAGAGGACACTCTCAAGTAGGAGTAGGGAGGTTATTCTACCTCTGTATTTGGCACTGGTGTGACTATTGCTGCATTACTGTGTCCAGCTCTGGTACTCACAACTCAAGAAGGATGTTGCTAAACTGGAGAGAGTTCAGTGAAGAGCCACAAGAATGACCAAAGGGTTAGAAAATATGCTTTATAGTGATAGACTCAAGGAGCTCAATTTATTTAGTTTAACAAGGAGAAGGTTAAAGGGTGAGCTGATTACAGTCTATAAATATCTACATGGGGAATAAATATTTAATAATGGGCTCTTCAACCTTGCAGAGAAAGGTATAACATGATCCAATGGCTGGATAAAATCAGACTGGAAATAAACCATACATTTTTAACAGTGTGAGTAATTGACCACTGGAACTATTTACCAAGGGTCATAGTGAATTCTCCATCACTGACATTTTTTTAAACCAAAAGTGGTTGTTTGTCTAAAAGGTATGTGCTGGAACTTATTTTGGGGAAGTTCTATGGCCTATGTTAAACAAGTCAGACTAGGTGATCACAACAGTTCCTTCTGGCCTTGGGATCTATGAATCTATGAGATGTTCAACCACATAAGGCAGGCAGAACTATTCCTAGTCTTGGTACGTGAACACTTCTTGACTAACCTTGATTCTGACAGGAGGAGTGGCAGGTCCTAGTATCCAGTTAACAGAATAGTGCTGGGGTGAGAATGCACACCAGAAGTTGTGTAGAAACACAACAAAATCCATGAACCAATGTTCACTGTTGCACCAGTACCAGTGTGTAGAACACACACCAGATTTAGCAGAATATCCAGAATGGCAACTCCTTTCATTGCAAGCTAAAGCGCTGACCTGTTGACTGAATCAAAAACCTCTTTGATGCCACGTAAAGTAATTGGTTACATTCTTGGTGCAGCTCAGCCAGAAGCGAGAGGATATGGACAGTGTCCCTTCTCGACTGCCCAACAGTGAAACCTAATTGTTGTGGATGATAATGTCTGTACAGAAACGGCTGCATCCTACCAAGCAGAATGTGAGCAATAGCAGGTAGTAGCAGCATAAAGTGCTGCGTTCAGGGTGCAGTCCTCCTTGCCAACACCAGCCTCAGTTTCAACTGTGTCCTAGTCAGTAGTGGCTGCAGAGGCGGATTAGGGGTCTGTGGGGCCCTGGGCCAGAGCAAGTGGCGGCTCCTTCCCACTCCTTCCACCTGCAGTCCCCCTGCCCAGGCACTCCTACTGGGGAAATGGGGTCAGGGCTCAGGGGCTTCCCCCCACACACCTGTCCTTGCCCCCATCAATTATTCCTGCCAGGGAGCTGGGTCAGGGTAGGGGAGCTTCCCCTGTTCCCAGCCCAGCAGGGGGAGTGGGTCGGGACATGGGGGTGCCCATTTTTCCAGGGCCCCCATAATTGGCTGGGGCCCCTGGCCACAGGCCCATTGGCCCAAGGGCTAATCTGCAACTGAGTGGCTGATAAGGGCCCCTGCTCAGAGGAACAAGCATTTATGGCACTTGTTTCATTATATAACTTCTAGCATAGATTGAGATTCAAGCAATTAATTTTCATGCAAATTTCCCTAGGAATAAGAAGAAACAGAGGAAAAGAAATATAGACAATACACCCCATGTGGGCCTAATCCAAAGCTCACTGAAGTCAATGGAAAGACTCCCACTCATTTGCATGGGCTTTGGATCAGGCCCTAGAAGAAGAACAGGGTTCTATATGAACTGTATCAGCTCAGGAAAGGAGCCAGGGCACCACTGTCGACATCTCAATGACCATTTCTGCTCAATGTGGAGCTGAGGGCAAAAAACCCACAAAATGTTAGGGTGTATAAGAAACAAGATGGAGAATAAAACAGAAACTATTATAATGCCATTATATAAATCAGTAGCATGGCCTCACCCAGAAGACTATGCGCAGCATTGGTCACCACATCTCAGAAGCATATTTCAGTTAGATAGAGGTGGTGCAGACAAAGGTGTTGAGAATAATTAATGGCATACAGAAACTCTCAGATGAAAAGACTGACTGTTTATGTGAGAAAGGAAATGAGTAAGAGGGAACATAAAAGTATAAAATATAATGAATGGCAGAGAGAAGGCAGATTGTGAGAGTCTGTTCACCCTTTCGCACAACACAAGAACAAGAGGATATTCAATTAAATTGAAAGGTGACAAATTCAAAACAGATAGAGGGAAATACTTTTTCACACAACGTGTACTTAGACTATAGAACCTATTGTCTCATGATGACATTGAGCCAAAAATTCAGCAAAATTCCAAGAGGGATTAGACATTTAAATGCATATCCAGAATATCCAGAGTTGTTGTTGTTAATGCTGACAAAAGGAGTATTTGAAAAGAGATAAAACCTCATGTTTCTTGGTTTAAGCAAATCTCCAATTATTAGGAATTAGGATGAGATTTTCATGCAGGGCAGATTACATCTGTCTTTTCTTGGGTTCTCACACCTTTCCCTGAACAGTCAGTACTGGCCACTATCAGAAACAGGATATTGGATAGATGATCCGGTATGATTTCCTATGTTCCAGAAATATCTCTTAATAAAATGAATGTTTTATAATTTCCCATGGGATGTCAGTGTCTTTTAAACAGAGCCATTATTTGAGCAGGTCAGTATACCATTTAAAAAACATATTTGGATACACTGGCTGTTTATGGCTAGGTTATTTATTTAACTCCTGATTTATTTAGTTAACTCCTGTATGTATATCTATGTGACAAACAGAAAACAATTCTATTCCATTAACAGATTATTAACACTGAGCCCTAGTAATCATCTTTGCCATCGCAAGAGGAGTTCCGCTTGAGAAAGGAGTGCTGAGTTATGAGTAGCAGGACTTTTATCCTCCAGATAAAAGGCACTGTGAGCAACCTTTATATGGCTGTCCTCTAAATAATAAGAATAATGTACTTTTCATTTCCAATTATACAATGCTTAATGCTTGGTGTTTAAACTTATTGGTGTTTTTAAAGGGAACTGGCTTCATCCGGTTCACCTTTTCCAGACTCAGTGTATTTCTTCAGGGAGAATGCTCCTGACTAGCAGATGCTTTTCAAAAAGGACCAAAAGATACCGTGACTGTACTCAAAGAGGACTCTAATCGAATGAGATTTGTTTTTTTTTAAATCTGAATAGATTCTCTTCCCTTCCTGAGGACTGATTCTTCAGAGGGAGCCTTCTTTTCAGGAAATGTTCCATGCATACATCCCTGAAGATCAAGCAGGATACAATATGCTTTTTTACTTCTTGCCCCAACTCAGTGTGCAGGACTGCTCGGGATTGTTTAAATTCTTACTACAATTCAATGGTAGTCAAAGTGATTTCTGAATATATCTAAACCCATATAGTCTCTTCTTGTATGCAATAAGTAATACTTCATAAGCTCTGTCTCCCTATTCCCTATTAGAGGAGTTCACGTGTGCACTGGCATAAGAGGAGGAAAGGAGAGGCACTGTGGGCAGCTTTCCAAGCCTACGTCCATACTACAGCTTTAAATCAATATTAGTAAAATCGATTTTATAAAACAGGTTTTATAAAATCGATTTTACGTGTCCACACTAGGCCCACGTCCACACTACAGGGTAAAATCGATGTTATTAAAATCGATTTTATAAAGCAGGCTTTATAAAATCGATTTTGCGCGTCCACACTAGGGCTACTTACATCGATGTTGAGCGTCCATGTTCCCTGGCGTCCATGTTTTCCCTGAGCGTTGCACTCTGGGTACCTATCCCACAGTTCCTGCACGGGTCCCTGCCCTTTGGAATTATGGGTTACTAGCCCAGTGCATGATGGGATCAAAGTCCCCGTCCTGGGTGGTTCTGGGTACAGCCCCCCCCCCTTCCTGTAAACGGCACACAGTCAGTTCGCGCTGTTTTTACTGGCTGCAGTGAGGGAAACGCCATTTTGCAGCAAGCATGGATCCAGGTCTGCTCTTGTCCTTGATCGCGAATGCTGTAAATAATTCACGCATTCTCGTTCTATCACTGCTGACCCATGATGCAGAAATGCAAGAGAGAATGCTTGAATGCGGGGACGACAGCGATGACGAACTGGAGAACGAGTTTTCTGACACCCCGGGCCCCTGCACGTTGGAGCTCCTGACGGTTATGGGTGAGGTTCTACCCGTTCCGCGCCACTTTTGGGCACGGGAAACAAGCACTGACTGGTGGGACCGCATAGTCCTGCAGGTGTGGGACGATTCGCAGTGGCTGCGGAACTTTCGCATGCGTAAGAGCACTTTCTTTGAACTTTGTGACTCGCTTTCTCCTGTCCTGAAGCGGCATAATACCAGGATGAGACCAGCCCTCACAGTGGAAAAGCGAGTGGCAATAGCCATATGGAAGCTTGCAACGCCAGACAGCTACCGGTCAGTCAGGAATCAATTTGGAGTGGGCAAATCTACTGTGGGGGCTGCTGTGCTGGAAGTATCCAAAGCAATCATTAAGCTGCTGCTTCGAAAGGTTGTGACTCTGGGAAACGTGCAGGCCATTGTGGATGGCTTTGCTGCAATGGGATTCCCTAACTGTGGGGGGGCCATAGATGGAACCCACATCCCTATTTTGGCACCGGAACACCAGGGTGCCCAGTACATTAACCGCAAGGGGTACTTTTCGATGGTTCTGCAAGCCCTGGTGGATCACAAGGGACGTTTCACCAACATCCACGTGGGATGGCCAGGAAGGGTTCACGACGCACGTGTCTTCAGGAGCACTACACTGTTTAAACGGCTGCAGCAAGGGACCTACTTCCCTGATCAGAGAATAACAGTTGGAGATGTCCAAATGCCTATAGTTATCCTTGGGGACCCAGCCTACCCCTTGATGCCCTGGCTAATGAAGCCATACACAGGCAGCCTTGACAGTGCTCAGGAGTTGTTTAATTACAGGCTGAGCAAGTGCAGAATGGTGGTAGAATGTGCATTTGGCAGGCTTAAGGCGAGATGGCGAACGCTTCTCACTCGCTCAGATCTTAGCCAAACCAATATCCCCTTTGTCATTGCTGCTTGCTGTGTGCTCCACAATCTCTGTGAGAGCAAGGGGGAGGCCTTTATAGCGGGGTGGGAGACTGAGGTAAACCACCTGGCCGCTGATTATGCGCAGCCGGACACCAGGGCAATTAGAAGATCTCACCAGGATGCTGTGCGCATCAGAGAAGCACTGAAAAGTAGCTTCCTCATGGGCCAGGGTACAGTTTGAATGCTGATTTTCCTTTCAATTGATTGCTGCCCTCCCCGGCTATGCGGTGTTGCTGCTGCAAGATACTTTGCCTGCAGCATTCCTCAATTGCTTGCTTAGGTTACTTGCGAGAGCTGTCCATTGGAAAACATATAATTCTGTATTTCCCAATTATTACCTACCTCCACCATTAGCTGCTTCCGTCTGCTGCTAGGCACAGGACCTGCAACCTTCCTTAACTGCTTTTTTATTGAAAATAAAGTTACTACTATGTGTTACAAGAATTGTGTTCTTTATTTAAAATCAGATCCTTTCATCAATCAAGCATCATGCTTGTTGTTACAATACTGTGCTTGAAATTTCATAACTCAGCGTTCTATGGGGGACGGAGCGAGGGAGGTTTGGAGGAAGGGGGAGGGAGGTTTGAAAGAAGAAAGTGCATCAGAGTAGACAGAACAAGAATTCTCATGGACCAGGGTATGGTATGGCTGCTTTCTTTGTTTTCCCTTTATTACCCATATCCCCAATTGTCAAATCCTGATGCTGATAACTAGCTTCCGTGCAGCTTTCCAAAGCTGCTTGCTTCAGTTCATTACCAAACTACAGTCACACTTCCTTAATAGCATGACCTGAGAGTAAAAATAGGCAAAGGTGCCATGGGAGAAGTTTGGATCATTAGAGGAGGGAAAAAACAGGACACAAAGGGCTTTTCAATCTAATGAAAGCCTTCTGGTTGGAGTGTCCGCAGCAGTGGAGGGGGCTGGTGTAGAGAGCCTTCCCCCACGCGTTCTTACACGCCTGGTTCTGGAAGGTGTGGGACAGGGTGAGTACTGAGGGAGGTTATACACGGGCTGTAGGGGCATTCTGAAACCACGGAGCTCTTGCAGCATATCACGGAGGATGTCAGTCTGATCACGAAGAAGATCCAGAGTTGCTGCTCGCCAGCGCTGATCTTCCTGCCACCTGACATCATTTTTGGCGTCCCTCCTGTCTTCGCGTTGACTGGCAGCCTCCCTGTACTTTGCGACCAATTGCTTCCAGTCTCCCTGCTGAGCTCTCTCTGTACGGGTCACTGCCATAATTTCGGTGAACATGTCCTCACGCGTCCTCCTTTTCCTCAGTCTTCTTATGATACCCCCCCCCACGTGGATGAGAAGCGAGAGGGAGGCTGGAGAAATGTGCAGCTGTGTGTGGGGGGGTGGGGTTTGGAAAGAGTGATAAAAGAATCATGAGACACATTTCACACAACCATTCATACAGTCTTTCTCCTCACTGACCTGTGCCTGTTACCGAACCTTGAACATTTTACTTTACCACAAGGTCACCTTAGGATTCCTTTAATACTTATTGCTTGTGGCTGAGGACAGAGAGTTCTGCTCAGACGCAGGTCAGGGAAGCACACAGACCTTGTCCGGAGAAAATGGGAAGTTAATAATGGCTAGTAATCCCTGTAGTAGATTGTACTGGTAATCAAGCTACTGTCCTTCCCTGCTTTGCTCTCGCGTTCCCCGAACAAGCAGGTCTCCTTGCCTGCGGTTTGCTGGGTGGTTCGGGGAACGGGAGAGCAAACCGCGGCGAGGCTGCTCTCCTTCCCTGCTTTGCTCTCGCATTCCCCGAACAAGCAGGTCTCCTTGCCTGCGGTTTGCTGGGTGGTTCGGGGAACCGGAGAGCAAACCGCGGCGAAGCTGGTTTCCTTCCCTGGTTTGCTCTCGCGTTCCCCGAACAAGCAGGTCTCCTTGCCTGCGGTTTGCTGGGTGGTTCGGGGAACCGGAGAGCAAACCGCGGCGAAGCTGGTCTCCTTCCCTGGTTTGCTCTCGCGTTCCCCGAACAAGCAGGTCTCCTTGCCTGCGGTTTGCTGGGTGGTTCGGGGAACGGGAGAGCAAACCGCGGCGAAGCTACTCTCCTTCCCCGGTTTGCTCTCGCGTTCCCCCAACAAGCAGGATGGAGACTTTTCTAAAAACCACCTCATGGGTCAGTGTTTTAGGAAAGGTAAAAAAAATTACACTCACCAGAGGACGGTCCCTCAGCTTCATTTTCTGGAGTACTGTCTTGAGATGGCTGGCAGGGAACCTCAGTAAGGGTGAGGAAAAGATCCTGGCTGTTTGGGGGGATAAAATGCTCTGTGCTCTCTGCTGGAGCCTCCTCCTCTTGGTCCTCATCATCCTGATCATCGCCATCAAATAAATCTTCCGTAGTTGCAGGAATCACGACGCCCACCTCTGAATCAACAGACAAGGGGGGGTTCGTCGTTGCGCTGTTCCCCAATATTGCGTTAAGCTCGTCGTAGAACCAGCATGTTTTGGGGGCAGAGCTTGACCTGCCCTTTGCTGCTTTGGTCTTCTGATACGCCTGTCGGAGCTCTTTCACTTTCACTCGGCACTGTAACGAGTCCCTGGTATGTCCCCTCTCCCGCATGGCATTAGAAATTTTTTCAAAGGTTTTCTCATTTCTTCTGCTCGAGCGCAGTTCTGAAAGCACCGACTCTTCTCCCCATACAGCTATCAGATCCTGTAACTCCTGTGTGCTCCATGCTGGAGCTCTTTTCCTATTTTCAGGAGACTGCATTGTTCTCTCTGCTGCTGAGAGCTCCACGCTGTGCAAGCAGGAAATGGAATTTCAAAGTTCCCGGGGCTTTTCCTGTTTACCTGGCCAGCAGAAGAGTACCTTTACCTGTGTAGAGCGGCCACTAGAGTACTGTGGGATACGTCCCGGAGGCCATTAACTTCGATGGCCGTCCACACTATCATAAAATCGATTTTAAAAAATCGATTTTGGGGTTACTCCTCTCGTTTTGATGGAGTTCCAAAATCGATTTTAGGGACCCTTAAAATCGATTTTATGCACTCTGTAGTGTGGACGGTTACAGCTTAAAATCGATTTAAAGCTCTTAAAATCGATTTAAAGCTCTAGTCTGGACCTGGCCTAGGGCACATTACTTCGGTGGTGTGCGTCCATGGTCCCAGGGTACCATCGATTTCTGGAGTGGTGCACTCTGGGTAGCTCAGTAAAAGAATAGGACCAATAACTTCGATATCCGTCCACACTAACCCTAAATCGATTTAGTAATATCGATTTTAGGGTTACTCCTCTCGTTTAGCTGGAGTACAGAAATCGATTTTAAGACCCCTTAAAATCGATTTTAAGTGCCTTGTAGTGTGGACGGTTACAGCGTTAAATCGATTTAACGCTGTTTAAATCGATTTAACGCTGTAGTGTGGACCTGGCCCAAGAAGTTAGCCATGCTCTGAGTTACATTTAGCTGCCCACAGCCTCAAAGGGCTCTTCCTGTAGCTGGGATCTGCCAAAATGCCAGGGCACTCTAGCTATGCCTTCTTTTCCCTGGGACCACCAGGGAATAGCACGGGGGGCGGGGGGGGCTTAATGGCACTCCGAGATTCCTCCACATTGGCAAGGTCATCCACTGGCCAGATCAGCCAGATTTCCTGCTGTGTTACACAGCTAGAGCAGTACAAAGCCAATGGTAGGAGGCCAAGGATCTAATCCTGTGTCTACATAGGACTAGCAGCACTAGATATTTTGTATGTTTGACACCTCCAGCAATGTTAAACTGCCAGTACCTGGACCACTCTTTGCTCATTAGTTATTACTGACGGCTTTAGGAGCTCCTAGCCATTGAAATCCATTAAACATGAATGAGACTATAACTTTCCCAAGACATTCTGGTAGAAAACATAATCTAGTCTGGTTTGCAGATCTAATGTTTACAATACCCATCAGCTATAAGTTACGTCTCTCATCTGCTAGTTGTCACAATAAAGTCCTCTTTGCTTCCTCGCTCATCCATTAGGCTGATAACAGACTTGTGCTCGTTTTTTACTGGAAAAGTATCAAAATTCTACTTTGTTAGTGAATTTAGGGCTCAGGAAAGAAAGAGCAACTGAAGTCAGATGCTGTGTAGACCAGGGGTCAGCAACCTTTCAGAAGTGGTATGCCAACTTTTCATTTATTCATTCTAATTTAAGGTCTCGCGTGCCAGTAATACATTTTAACATTTTTAGAAGGTCTCTTTCTATAAGTCTATACTATATAACTAAACTATTGTTGTATGTAAAGTAAATAAGGTTTTTAAGATGTTTAAGAAGCTTCATTTAAAATTAAATTAAAATGCAGAACCTCCTGGACCGGTGGCCAGGACCCGGGCAGTGTGAGTGCCACTGAAAATCATCTCGCGTGCTGCCTTTGGCACTCGTGCTATAAGTTGCCTACCCCTGGTGTAGACCTTTGTATGTGGTGTGGCAGGACAGAACAATGCCAGAGGCTCCATGAAGTGTGCTAGATTTCATGGTTGCTAATTGATTTTACAGTGAAGGCACGCAGATGGCATGGCAATGGGCAGCAGCATAAAACCCTAGATAGATTGCTCTATTGACAATGAAAGGCCCCAACCTCAGCCTCTGTCTAATGATGAGAGAGATGTGGACATTTCCCTTATAGCTCACAATCTTATGTTAAAATGTCTGGGCTAGATCCTCAGCTGGTGTAAATCAGGGTAGGCATATTGACTTCTTTGGCGCTGAGCCAACTGTGACTGCCAGTGTTGTGCCTCTGTCAGTGACTTTGTAATTTTGTTCTGTAGCAGGAAGTGTATAGCAGTAAATTATAATCCTGGAGAGGATCTAAAGAGAAGGC
Organism: Gopherus evgoodei; assembly: GCF_007399415.2. Lineage (NCBI taxonomy): Eukaryota > Metazoa > Chordata > Testudines > Testudinidae > Gopherus > Gopherus evgoodei. Next base: position 158,831,437 of record NC_044322.1, on the reverse strand, counting down.
AAGGCAAAAGCTGCAGGGACAGATTGTGCAGGTGACCTTGAGAAATTGAGAAGGAAGCTAGTAGCATTTGTATTTTATTAAAAATCTCCATGGAGCCTAATGAAAACTTAAGTGTGTTTAATCTTTCAGTGGCTTCCAACAACAAAAGAGGAAAGCTCAAAACTGTGAGTAGTGCAAAGAACGGAAGTAGTGAGCATACACCTCTGTTCACTGGTAGGATGAATCGGATCTGATTGGACGGTAGCAAAGATGGTACAAGTCCAATATGAGAGAATTAATGGCTAGTTTCCTTTCACTCAAGTGTGTGTCAGAGGCTGACAGGGGTAAGTTCTGTTTCCTACACTGTACTGATGAGTGTTCACTGATGACTTTGGTACTGTTTCTTTGTTTGGGGTGGTCAGTCTTTTGTCATAAAAAGGCCTTCTTACATGAAAAATGTAACACACATTTATTTTAAATCTTTATTTAATATGAAACCCCAAAACAAAAACAAATTTTGATTTTTCAGTTTTTGATTCCCTCTTCCTCAAAGCCTCTTTTTCAGTGGCCAGAGGGGGAGGGATACAGGAGCAGAAAAAAAAAGAAAAAGGTGTGATAATGAAAACCAAACAAACCTAAAAAAAGAATTGTGGAAATGTTCATATAAAAAAACTCAATTCTTTTTAAAAATCCGCTGAAAAATATTTTGAAATTTTCTTTCTTTATTTAGTGAAAAATAATCATGACTGTTTGACCAGTTCTGAAGTTTGTGCATGCAGCCCTGCATTATTACAATTTAGCACTGCTGAGGAGGCTCCTAGCAGGCCACACTTTAAAACTGTGGGACTGATAAAACTAAATAGAATAGGCAACAAAGGCTGTTCTACAGTCCACGAAATTCTCTGAAGTCAGTGGGAAGAATCTGGATGTGCTCGGGCAGCTTCAGTTTATTAGGACTTTGAAGAGGCGTTGAAGCCTCTCCTAAAATAATAGGTATAGGTGCAGCAGATGTTTACATCATCTGATAGAAACAAGAGAACTTTGCAGTGCATTTAAAAAAATGATTGAAGATTTCTTAATTAAGCCAGTAACTAATGTTCTTCACATGAGCATCATCCTAAATTAATGTATACAGTGCCATTAATGTAATCAAGAACATGTCATTATGCCTGTTCAGTCAATCATGCCAGACCCAGCTCATTATAATCTCATCACCACTTTCAGCCAAGTCTCCTGAAGTGTCTGCAAAAGCAGCCTTCAAACATTGGTGTTCCAGCTTAGAAAACATCATTAGCAGATGCAAAAATATCTTCTTTTTTAGTTTCTAAATTTACATAGTCCTATTGTACTGTTAAGATTCAAGATCAACTACTATTAAGTCTCAAAATTCTCCAAAATGAAGATAGCTCTGATAATGTGAACTCAGACACCTTGTTCAGCTACAGTATTTTCTGTTTCCCCTTTTACTTATTAAATGTAAACTTCAGCATGTTAGTGATCTAACCAGAATAAAGAGTCCCCGAAGTGCACATGAATTACATCAATACCAATGCCAGAACTGTAAATAAGAATCAGGATAATTTGTTATAACGATAACATAAAATGCACAAGATGTGGAACAGGGCCAAGTTAATGTTTCCAGAGGAAATTTAATGTGTTTTTTTTTAAATTTCCTGTCTCATTAGTGGCAAATTTGCGATCTGAATTTTTCATTTATGCTATTTTTTGTTTGTTTAATATCTGAGTGTTTGGGGGGGGAGGAAGGGGAAAGATCATTTTAAAAGAAAATTTCAACAGAGTTTAAATTCCTCATCCACAGCTATTCATCTTGGGCAGTTAACTATGGGATTTGTCCTACTACCCAGCTCACACTGGTTTCTTACTATCACTTTTTATTTTGTATTCTCATATGTTCATTGGAATAATATCAAAGCTCAAGTGGTTTATTCAACAGATCAGCATCTTGGATGGAAATATATTCTTGTAGCTAAGGGCCCTGATACAGCCACCACTGAAGTCCATGGGAGTCCATCAATAGATCTCAGTGGGAGCTTGATCAGGCTTCGGGAGAGGAATAGGATATGATAAACAAGGAGAAAGGAGATGGTTAGGGTAGTGCAAAAGGGTATAAGAAGGAGCAACTGAATGAATAAATGTCGCACTTCTGCAGTTCAACTTCAATGTGCTGTACAAAGATTAACTAACAAGTTAAGCAAAAGAATCCTTAGAATGTATATTAGGGGGGAAAATCCTGGCAGTGAGGTCTGCTAGACTGTAAAAGGAAAGCAGCAGAAGCTTGAGTCATTCGAACAATGGACTGCACCAAGTACTGGAAAATGGACTGGACTGGTGGGAATAAGGAATGATCCTGATTACCTAACAGGCAGTTTCCATCCATAATTTCTTTGATATGACTTTTAGCCAGCAGAGTGTTGTGGGAAATTCAGGGTGTGTCCACTTCTCTGTTACGTACAAAACATTGGAACTTTGTGGGATCATAGTGACCTATGGTGTAAGTGAATGACAACTCCTATTTTGGAACATCTGAGCGCACGCTATGCCTCCCACAGCCCATAGATTTTGGCTTTGATTTATACACACACCTCACCCCCCTCCCTCCACTGTATTCACAAGATGAGGAAGCAAGGCTGGAATATTTGTGCTTGTTGGCTGGTTTTTAAAGTTAATAATCATTTATCTAGAGCCAGGGCACCAGCTTTGGGGCTGTTCTGGTTTTACTTGTATGTCTGAATAATTGGCTTCATCTGGACTCCAGCTGGGAGTGTTACTGAGGTAAAGTGCCTCCTAGGTGGCTGTAATTAAATAGAGGAATTAGAAACTATATAATTTAAACCTTTAGAAACTATATAATATAAACCTCTCTCTCCACCAGCTGACAATGCTCACACCTGCCAAAAAGCAGCGATAATCTTGCCTTCAAAAAACAACCAAACAAAACTATCAACAGACCAGATACCTTCTACTGGGCCCTCATAACCAGACAGTGGCATAAACTGCAGCCCCCTTAGAACCAGCCCCATATCTTTTGAACTTTAATTCTAAAATCATTTTCAGTATTTGTATGTAGCTGGGACACTCTGGTTGCCTCTCCCAGACCTGAAGCAGATTTCAGTCTAGCTCAAAAGCTCCTCTCTCTCGCCAGCAAAAGTTGCCTTCCTAAAAGATATTACCTAACCCAGCTGGTGTTTCTCTACTTTTAAAAGGAAGCTAAGCTTATGCGCTTCTTCCCCTCAGAGTAGAATTGATCTCCATTTGAAATTCTCAGTGGCAGGTGGCCTAACCCAAATGACACAGCTCCTGCTCCTCCTTACGTGTGATGCCTGCAAGAGGCAGCAGTTGCTGGTGGCCAAAATAATTAGTGTGGCTGAGGCTAGAGAGGCCAGTCAGGCTAACATGTCTGTGCCACTGTGCCATGAGGGGCAGGGGGACTATTGCTGCACACAGGCAAGCTGCACATGGGCCAGGGCAGAAGCCACATTGCAGTAAAAGACCCTCCCTTGCTTCCCAGGTCACCCTCAGCAGTGAGATATCTTCCAGGAAGAACTCCTGTGGAAAATGTGGGGATAGTGTTCAGTATAGGAGCCCCCTGCAGCTGTTGGCTCTCCCCCAGGCACAGAAACCCAGAGGACAGTAAGACCATGAAACAATCAGTCCCCCTTGACCCTGTGCTTACTCACCATTCGAGAGCTCCCGTGGGTTATGAGCAGCTAGCCCCTCCCCCTCTTTCTCTGCTCCCCACCTCCTTACCAGGTCATGGGCCCCTCTATTCCCCAGTCACAGACTCTTACCTGCCGCTTCCTTGTAAACATAAGCTGATTAGCTCCTTGCTCCCTTTCCCTCTGCTTGCTCCTACTTGGGCCCCTGGTGTTGGCCCTGAGATAGGGGTGGCACCTGAACTCAAACACTCTGAAGCAAATCTTCAGCCTCAAAGAGGACTGGGAAGAGAGGCTCTGAGCAGGTTCTGATCTCAGCCCCATTCTATCCATTCAAGGAAGCGAGGAGTCTCAAAGAGGATAAACTCACCTTGTCCTGACTGACCTCTGAGGTTCTGCACTGAAGTGACTAGAATCAGCAAATTATGAGCACTCACTTTGGGATGGGCAAATTCTGCTATTGTATAGACTGTGCTTGCCCTTAAGTACAGGGGAATCATTCCTCTGTCTGGTGTGAACAATGCTGCCTCTGTTAAGTGTTGCATTTTGCCTTTACAGATGCATCCTTGAGATCTCAGCCATCCGTGTTATCACCGACCGAAAGACTCCAAAGAATTAGGAAGAGGCCATGTAGAAGCAAAGAAGACATGCTGCATGAAGTAATGCAGCAGTCCCTTGATGAGAATCTAAAAGTGCAGGAGTGGAGGGAGAGTGAAAGGAGGATCCACCAGCAGAAGCATGGAGCTCCGGTAGCAAAGCACAGATCGGCTGATAAGCATCATGGAAAGCCAAGCGGACTCGATCCAGGCACTCATAGCCATGCAAGCGGAGCACTACCGTGCCCCCCTCCAGTAGCCCTTGTCCCAAAACTCTCTCTCTTGTGCCCGCATGTCATCTCCAACCCACTTTCCCCAACATCCGGGTTCTTATCGCCATCAGCTGCCTCCAACACCTGTAGCTTCACCACCCAGCCCTGAAAAGTATGACCATTACTCACTGCACTCAACCCCCATCACCATGTTATAGCCATGCTGAAGTGCAGCAGTCATTGCACAGCACTCCAGCCAGGAAGGCTGAGTATAACAACAGGACACACACAAATCTGATTGTACCATTCCCCAGCCCCACCCCCTTGCCCTTTTTGTTTCTCAAGATGTTGTGTTTCTTTTCACTAAATGAATTTTCTTTTCAATAAATGGATTTTTTGGCTTTGAAAACATTCTTTATTATTGCATCAAGTAAAAGATACCTTAGCCCAGGAAAGCAACAAGCACTGCAAGTCAGCTTAGCAAATACAGATTCCTACTAACATTGGAACCACTGCACTGCACTCCCATGCAAGGCACAAGACATTACTGGTGGCTTTCAGCCTCAAATTGCTCCCTCAAGGCATCCCTAATCCTTGCAGCCCTGCGCTGGGCCCCTCTAACAGCCCTGCTCTCTGGCTATTCAAATTTAGCCTCCAGGTGTTGAACCTCCGAGTTCCATGCCTGAGTGAAGCTTTCACCCTTCCCTTCACAAATGTTATGGAGGGTACGGCTCACGGATATAACCACTGGGATGTTGTCATCGGCCAGGTCCAGCTTCCCATACAGAGAGTGCCAGCAGTCCTTTAAACGAACAAAAGCACACTCCACAGTCATTCTGCACCAGCTCAGCCTGTTGTTGAACCGCTCCTTGTTGCTGTTAAGGCTCCCTGTGTAGCCACATGAGCCACGGCATTAAAGGGTAAGCGGGGTCTTCAAGGATCACAATGGGCATTTCAACTTCCCCTATGGTGATCTTCTTGTCTGGGAAAAAAGTCCTGGCTTGCAGCTTCCTGAACAGGCCAGTGTTCCGAAAGATGCGTGCATCATGCACCTTTCTGGGCCAGCTTGCGTTAATGTCAATGAAATGCCAGCGGTGATCCACAAGCGCCTGGAGAACCATTGAGAAATACCCCTTCCGATTAATGTACTCGGACGCTAGGTGGGGTGGTGCCAGAATAGGAATATGCGTCCCATCTATTGCCCCTCTGCAGTTAGGGAAACCCATTTGTGCGAAGCCATCCACAATGTCCTGCACGTTCCCCAGAGTCACAATCTTTCGGAGCAGGATGCAATTAATGGCCCTGAAAACTTGCATCAACATGATTCCAACGGTTGACTTTCCCACTCCAAACTCGTTAGTGATCAGTCAATAGCTGTCTGGAGTTGCCAGCTTTCAGATTGCAATAGCCACCCGCTTCTCCACCATCAGGGCAGTTCTGAATCTCGTGTCCTTGCGCCGCAGGGTGGGGGCGAGCTCCTCACGCAGTCCCATGAAAGTGGCTCATCCGAAAGGTCTTCAGCCACTGCCCTTCGTCCCAGATTTGCAGGACGATATGATCCCACCACTCAGTGCTTGTTTCCCGAGCCCAAAAGCAACGTTCCACAGTGGTAAGCACGTCCATGAATGCCACAAGCAATCTCGTGTCATATGCGTTGCTCGAGTAGAAATCATCATCGGAATCCTCACTGTCAGTTTGGATCTTAAGGAGTAACTCAACTGCCAAAATGTGACATGCTGGCGAGACTCGTCAGCATGTGCCACAGCAGTTCAGGTTCCATTCCCGCAGACCAAAAGGGAAGACAGAGTGCACAGTACAAAAAATGTTGAAAAATGGTGCCAAATGTGGACGGAAGCACAGGGATTGCTGGAATGCAAACCGACGCATCACGGGGCATTGGGATATGATCCAGAATGCCCTGCACACTTCTCCACCTTCCCATAAGCCACAGCACCAGAATGGGAAGAGGTGCTCTGTGGGATAGCTGCCCATAGTGCACCGCTCCCAATGCCGCTGCAAGTGCCGCAAATGTGGCCAGGCCACCATGCTTGCAGCTGTCAGTGTGGACAGACTGCAACACTTTCCCTACTGTGCTCTCTGAGGGCTGGTTTAACTCACAGCACTGTACATCTGCAAGTGTAGCCATACCCCCCATACCACTGAGAAGAGGTAATAATCATGGAGTGCTTAGGACAAAGAAAGTTCAGGGGTTTTGTCATTATTATTTCTGGAAAAATAACATGTAGTACTACGAAATCTCTCTAATTTAGGCTCTAAAAGCAGTACGTGGAGTTCAATGCTTGCAGCCCTCCTTAACATGAAGAAACAGTCAATGAAGACTACTTGACCCAACACGTATTATTCTGTTTTGACCAGACTAGCCACTCCTCTTTAGCTGCTGGTGCTATAATATATGATCTCTTGTTGTCTCGCTGCCAGAAGCTGACGGTAGAGACAACACTAGTCACCCCTGGCTCATACCATGACCCACTGAAAGCAATAGTGCCTAATACCTTTGAGGATATGGGCCCATGACATTTAGAACAGCCTGATATGACAGCTCTCCTCTGGCTGCTGCATTGTTCAGCTCTGGACACCATGACCAACAGATTAATTTGCCTAGTCATATCAACTGTGACGCCTCCTGTTTTGGATGAAGACTCCAGAGGTAAGTTAGAGAAACAACAATTTGGCAATGAGTTCTTAATACCTATTAGTCCAAACACTCAACCACTTGGTGATAAGGATAGGACTGATTCCTTAGAAAGGAAGAGAGAACACAGTAAGTGCCTGAAGAAAAATAAAACTCCCTGCTTTAGAAATTAAACACGATTACATTTTGATGATGCTACAGCGTGTTTTAGTATATCGGGAATGACTAAGTTTTTACATATAGACAATACTGCGGAATGCTATAAAAAATTTCTTCCTCTCATTTGCTCATCTAAAGGTCCATATGGCAAAGGGAAAAATCAGGTGAAATTGAATGTATTTTTATTAAAGAACTGAAATTTTTATTCAGCTAAGAAAGCTAAGAGAGATACTGTAGTCTCCAAGATCACAGACCACACACAGCTGAAAATTGCTTCATTTCATAGCAACCTTTGTTTCCATGAGACAATTTGGGGCAACATTAAAGTTAAGAGATTCATTTGTTCATAGACTTGTTAGTTACTTTCTCCACAGCTCTCTGCTAAGTGCAACTTACAGGTAAAAATTGTCTTGGGCAAGAATTCAGGACATTGTAAAAAGTTTTGAAAGCACTGAACACTAATTGAAAATAATATAACTGCCCTATACTGTCCACATGTAGTTACCCCCCATAGCGACCACATGGGCGTATCAAGGATTTAGTTGAATGAAACAGGTTAGCTCAAGCAGAGCCTGAAATGTGCGAGCCAGCAAAAACTAGTGAAAAGACTTCTTTTTGTTTGTGTTTACTGTTGGAGACTAGCTATTTTGCCATATAAGTGCAGCAGGCTTCAGAAATTCCTCTACTGGAAAAGTTCACAATGGGACATACATCAGGAAAGCATGAGAGAAGCCAGGATTGCCTTTTGACAAAGGGAAACAAGTTAACTGTGATGCCCATATCACCTGCTCAGAAGGCTCATCCCTCTAGCTATTACCATGCTCACATAGCCCAGCACCAGGTGCTGAAAAACTCAGATCACTCTATTTCAATAAAGCAGCTCCAAGCCAGCAATATACTCTGATCACCTGACTCTTATTACCTGGTTGCTGTGATGCTAGGATTACCCAGATTTAGTGACACATTCTAGGCTGTGCAACCTGCTTATTCCAAATTGGCTGAATTTGGCCAATTGACTTTATCATTCTAGTATTGAACTGGCATTGAATCAGAACAGAGAATTCAGGCTGCTGGATCGCTGTATTTCTGGTATCACAAATGGATCTACCATTTCACCAAGAAGTTTGTAAGTTTGGAAATATTAATTTTAATTAAAAGCTTTAGGACATTCTATCACATACAATGGACTTGATGCTGCAATACATAAGTTGGTCGTAGCCTGTGGACGTGGGATTGGTCCAATAGCAGCCCTAGTCAGATGGGCTAACAATTCCTCTGCTGAGCAAAATAAGTATCTTTCTACTGAAGATAAATTGCAAAGTTGAAATCAAAATAGAGTTGAAGTCCAGAAATGCTAGCCAGCTTGCAGAAGTCCCATTCAGTGTTTAAGTAACTGTAAATTACTTTACCAAAAAAAGAACAGGAGTACTTGTGGCACCTTAGAGACTAACATTTATTTCAGCACAAGCTTACGTAGGCTACAGCCCACTTCATCGGATGCATAGAATGGAACATATAGTGAGGAAAGACGTATACATACAGAGAACACGAAAAGGTGGGAATTCCCAACCAACTCTAAGAGGCTAATTAATTAAGATGAACTGTTGTCAGCAGGAGAAAAAAAAACTTTTGTAGTGATAATCAAAATGGCCCATTTAAGACAGTTTGACAAGCTGTGAGGATACTTAAAATGGGGAAATAAATTCAATGTGTGTAATGGCTCAGCCATTCCCAGTCTCTATTTAAGCCTAAATTGATTGTATCTGGTTTGCAAATGTGGATTAATTCGTAATGCTCACTGAGAGCAGAGGGTGAGAAACAACCTACTTGATGGGATTAGGTGCCAGTTTACATGAGTGAGTCCAGTGGCTTGAGAAAATGTCATCTAATCCCATCAAGTAGGTTGTTTCTCACTCTCTGTTCTCACGTGAGCATTACTCATTAGTCCACATACCTTGGATGCATCATGAACATCAAGAACATATCCAAATTGTTCACAATAAAGATTGGGTATATTAAGAACTACAACTACAGACTACCCCTCCCTGTATCAAAGACATTAGGAAGGTGTTGCTGAAACCCTTTAAAACCACTTGAACATCAAGCCCAAACAAGTGAGTAGGCAACTTTCTCTTCTCTGGGACAGTTAAAGATTTACCTGTTCACTTCCTGATTTAATTGAATTAATTCTGTTTAGTTTAAAAAATGATTTTAATGGGAGCTAAAGAAAGAATTGTAGGAAAGTACCCTACTGCATCACAGACAGTTTCTCAAAAGATAGAGTAAGGTGGATTATGCAAATAATTATCTGAATGGTCATTCTGACTTTAATTTGGTTCACCCATATTCTTGTGGTGTTCACTTTTCACGAACAGCTGAGGCCAAAAATGTTCATGGAAAATGAATTTTAAAGCCATGTGTGCAAGTATTGCTGGAAATCAAATTATAAATTTTCAGTAGAGGTGCCTGCACATTCATTCACCAGAATAGGAGAAATACCATGAGACCTAACCGATCAATCACAACTAGGCAAGAGGGCTCAAATTTGGAATATTACATCTCAATCCAGAGTAAAACGTTCAAAAAGATCAAATAAATTCCAATAAATACAAGAATAATGTTGTTTGCAGGCATTCTGCAGGCAGAAAAGGGAAGCTAAGATCAAACTGTTTATTGCAATTTATACTTTTAGCTCTACCTGGTGCTTGATATTCTAATTTTTGCAAGATGTTGCTTACAAGTAGGGGGCTTTTTTGCAAATATTGCAGGTGTTTTACAATAACAAAGACTGTAGATCTAAGCTCCCTTCCTCCCCTGAAGTAAGTAAATGATCTTACACAATCAGTTAGGTTATGTGTAGCTATTATAAAGGGGAATTTGAAAGAAGTCATCAGCAGGATAGACAATAAGCTCTTGGCTGGAATTTGTAAAATCCCTGCCAGCTTCTGACTGTGAAAAATGTTCTCCTGAACACAAAAAAAAAAACAAACACAGAAGTGGCAAAAACAAATTGCAAGAGATCCATGGAAAGGGACATAAGATAAATGTAAAAAAAATAAAGAGCCCACTGCATGATAACAGAAAAGATCCATGAATGTATCAAAATTCATTGCCTCAATGGCTGAAGAAACAATCCACCTTTGGGAATCATTTCAAAGAAGGGTCTCAATGTACCGTAAATACTGCACATAAATTGCCAGATCCTCCAGTGTCATAAAGCAGCGTCATTCCATTGATTATAAATTCTCAGGACCAGTTCAAGTGATGAAATAGGCTTTTCTTCTTCACTACCATTAGATGGATACCAAGCTTAGGACCATTGGACCAGATCCTCAATTGGTGTAAATTAGCGTTAGTCTATCAAATCAATGCTAGATTTATGGCAATGAGTAGTGAATTTCTCTTTGCACGGACTAGATACAGCACAGAGAACAGCTTAAGCTAAGCTCCACCTTTCACTGCCAACGTGTTGTTAGCCACATTTTGGATGGATTCCCCACAGGGGTGAAGGGTAGTTTGGTCCCCAAACCAATTCAATTCTTCTTCACTGGCAGTCTCAGCACAGTGAGTGATGCTTGTTAGTTCAATGAAGGTGGTCAGAGATAAGGCAGGACTTGTATATGAAGCTGTGCCAATAGAAGCCCCACATTCTTCTGCATCCAGTCTCTACTCCATCCCATTTCCTGTGTCTCCTGCCTGGGTCACACATAGCAAGTAGGGAAAGCCATCTGCACTAGCTTCAATCCCATTGGAAACAATGGTGGATGGTAGCACTATTTAGCAGGGGCAGTCTCATTTCCACCTCTGAATGCTGTCAGAAGAGGGCAGCCATCTCAGCAGACAGGAGCCTGGCTTCAGCCCCACTATGAACTAAAGATGGTAGTTGCCTTTGCTAAGAAATGACTACTTACAAGCAAAGGCCAGCTTTCTCCTGAACATCTTTCATAAATAAGACTAGTTGAGGGTTATTTATTTACTTACTGTATTTAAATCACTGACCTAAAATTCAGAGGCAGCTGTTAAATTCTCTTATAACTGTTGGTGCTCTAGTTAAGCCCAAATCTTTTTGAAGATTATGATTTACATTCCTAAATTAAATTTCTCAAATTTAAATATAAAAAGGTTAATACTGAAGCAAAAAACAGAACCTCTACAAATGCCAGAATCCTCTGTGCTCACTATAGTGACTTACTCGGCCTAGGGCCTCTCCCAGCTCAAGGGGAGGCAGGTGAAATGCTTGTCTACTAGGAACAGAACCAAGCTTAATCCATTTGCATTGCATAGATCACTGTACTGTCAGATACCATCACTTGATTGCCACAGACATGGGACGGAGTCTGACATTACCTATAGGTGAAAGGCTCGATTACCAGCCCTCTAAGACAGCTATTCCTCTTGTTTAGTAATGTAATAAAAATGCCAGTAATATCCTATGGATTTAAGTTTTAAATGAACCCTAAAATCCACAAATCATACAGAAATAAGTGAAGTTGATAGGTCAGAGCTTCTCAGAAGAAAAAGCCCTGCAGAATCAAGTTACAATACACAAGACAAAAATATTTTAAAACATTTTTATTTAAATATTAAATAACACATCAATCATTTTGGTGTACATTTCTCATTTTAACATAAGAAATAAAATGATCTGTTCAGTCATGGTAAAAAATAAACTATACATCTTAATTAAACCAATCACATAGTGTCTTTAAATAGCCTATTGCATTGCAGTCTGCAGAACAGCACTGTCAAGATATCTACAAGAACCAAACATTAAAAGTGACCTCTTTCTGCTCCAGGAATAAATTCCAAAGAGGCTCTACAGCAATTGGAAAAGGAAAAAACAAACAGAAAAACCTATGAAAGTAAAGTGCTTGTCATTGCTTAGAACAGGAAACAAAAGACTCTGTGGCCTTTGCTCTATGGCATTAAAACAAATGTAAAAAAAGAAAAAACAATTCTGTGTATTAAGTACGTGTGCTATCTCATGAAATGATGGCAAAGTTGCTGCTCTGTGATGAGCTGCTTTCTTCTCTCCCCCTTTAAAACAAAAACAAACAAACAAAAACTTTGCAAATTAGCATGAGACTTTGGTGTTTTCTCCGCTGCAAGGCACCAGTCGAAGATTCAATCTAAGTAATTTCTCTACACCTTGAAGCTTCCAGACCACATAGCAGCAGCACCAGCAAGCTAGAGATAGATCAATACAGATACGCAGATACTGTACACAGATAAAAATGTAATTTATGAAAAGCCACAGACACTGAGCCACATAACACCTTTACCCCTTCCTGCTCAAACCAATTAACCTGGTTGATCTTTGGCTTTTTTTTTTTTTTAAAGTAGGATTTGTTTTTTGTTGTTTTTTTTTAAAACATGTAATACTGCAGGTTGCTAGAAGCCAAGGAAACTTGAAGGTATCCTGTGTCACACTGAAGAGCTGGGTCCTTTAAGCATTTAGACAGAATGAAACTATTTTTCTGACATTCAGATGGTAACTTTTGGCTAGGCTGGCTCACTGCTTGCTCACCTGCTATCAAAGCTGAACCCTCACCCCACCAACTCTTGTAGGAAGTTGTGGTCTATTATCCCCTTTATACACACGAACTTCCATTGACACCAACATAAGTCACACTATCAGAGAGGGAGTTTACACCAGAAACACAATAAAAGCATATTACAAAGTATAAAAAAATAAGTAGTGTATATATTGTTTTCTGCTTCCTATTTATACACATATACAGTATTAAAAACCATACATAAAAACACCTAATCAAAAACCTCATTGATAATATGCCAAAAAACCCCAAACCAAAAAACCAAAAACGAACACTCAAAGATTGTGCTGTTTCACTCAGTTTTAATAGTTTTGTTGAGAAATAGCTGTACTCCTTTAGAGTAGAATTCTGTTCTAGCCTATTCCTTTTGTCTTTGTACAATTATAACCTAGATATTGCACGTTTCCCAAGAGTCAGTTCTAGCTGGACCCTGATAACGAAATGTGTAAAAACATAATTAGCAGCAGAAATAAAATGTGCAGCACTAAGAAATATCCCTCAGGCAACTTCAAAGGCAACGTCTGGGGGGCTTTTTGAAAGAAATAGTTCCACCCCACAGCCCAATTTTACTAATTTTAATCCCAGTGCCTCTGCAGGAACAAAGGAAAAACAACTTAGACAACATTTATGAAAAGATTCCTAGAGATTCAGAACAAAACCAAAAAAAAGACATTACACAATTTGGATCATGATATCGGGGGATAAGATTCCAAGAGAGATTAATTGCTTCTGTGCTAACAATTAGAACTTTTTTTTAGCTGTTCTAGCTGATAGATCAAGCAAGAAGTTCACAGTTTTCATTTAAAGCATAAGTGTTTTTAGGGAGGAGGTGTTGGTTCCTTTAAAGTGAGTATCAACTAAACAAAAACAAATGGCAATGCTTCCATTTTTAATTTTATCAATGCATAATGTTGCATGCCACTGTTTTTTTTAAAGAGGTAATCAGCTTCACAAGCCCATAAACGAATATTGTGAAAAAGGGAGGCTCTGGTCCCTTCTTTGAAAAGCCTCTCCCTGTTGTGTCACCACTACTGACAGCTGTTAAAGTCTTGCATAACAGCAGAGCTGTATTGGTCTGACTTGAGTACAGTACCAAAGTGTTCTACCCGGCCCCATCCATCCCTGCTCCCACTCCCTACCCACCCCTCATTTCACCCTTCATTTTCTTCAAAAACATTCTTCAGTTTCTATTCATATTTGTTCAGTGCAAGAAAAATAGAAGCCAAAAGACATACATATTGCTTGTTTCAGTTCTATAAAGTTGTTAGCTTTCTGAACCAGACAGCCTCTTCACATACTTCAAAATTTATTGCTTCTGAGAGTCACTCATCCACACGTCACCAGCCATCCATGGAACTAATGCTGTGGAACGATGGTGGAAGTCCCTTGCAAAAATAAAAGGTGTGTGAGCTACAACAGCAGGAGCTCTCATTTGACCAGGACAAACTTCCCTAGCTGGCTGGATGTGAGGTCCTCCATTTCACAGTCCCCATTCTGCAAAGTGACAGCATCATAGCTTGGAGACTGCACAGAGAAATTCTGTTGCTGAGAGAAGTTGTTGGTGGTGATCGGAGAGACATTGTTGCTGATATACAGCTGGGTGTCTAGAAGATGAGCAGCTGAAGACACTGGTGAGACACTGACTCCAAAGAGGTGAGGTTGGAGCAGCTGGGTGTTGCCATCAAATGCCAGCTCAAATGAGTTCTCCCTTCGTAGCTCTGACAGCAGAAGAGAGTTAGATGTTTTGTAAGTGTTTGTACTGTCAGGAGAGAGGATGCAGTGTGTTGCAGACACCCGAGAGGGCTGGTGACATGCTGGCTGGATCAACTGGTGATGCTGTAACTGGAGCATTCTGAATAGGATTCAAGAGTGAAGGAAATTAATACTTCTTGATCACGTTGTTCTTCCCTGTGGCACTTCCCTAACCATTACTGACCTTACTGGTGCATTTAAAGCAACAGTTTAGCAAAGCTATATACAAATATGGTAATCTTTGGACATTACAACAGCATAATTAGGTTACAGTTTGGTCTGCTATGAATATATATTTAAATGACTAAGGACTGCACTTCACTTGTGAGCTGTAACTCTACCAGATTACAAGGCTCTATATCCATGCCACAGGAAAGCTGAAGAAAGGGGAAAGAATCTTCCCCCAAATTAAACAAAAATAAAGCTTTGACAGGCAGAGGTAGTATGTTTTGCCCTTCCGATACATATGGCTTTTGATGTGACTATCTTAAAATCTACATGATGATCTTAAAACCTAAAGGCTCCTGTGAAATATGTAGGTCAGCATCATACTCATTTCACAAATAACTTCTCTGTAACTCTGCTTATATAAAATATCAGAGGGGTAGTCGTGTTAGTCTGGATCTGTAAAAGCAGCAAAGAATCCTGTAGCACCTTATAGACTAACAGACGTTTTGGAGCATGAGCTTTCGTGGGTGAATACTCACTTCCTCAGATGCATGTAATGGAAATTTCCAGGGGCAGGTCTGTTAGTCTATAAGGTGCCACAGGATTCTTTGCTGCTTCTGCTTATATAAGAGGCTTGTCTGCTGTCACATGGCAAGAGCCAGGAAGAGAACCTAGTAGTTCTAACCCTCAACCTCACTCCCTAACCAAAAACGAGGTATTATGAAAAAATGAACATCCCTTTGCAGAGGAAGCTCAACATGGAGTATAATGTCCTTACAAACAAATGGTATGTCCATGCCTTGTTCGAGTCTCTATACTAAGCACGCTTTCTCACCTCTGCTGTTGCAGCACCTCCTCGAGCAGGCTTCGGCCCTCTCTGCTGCTTCCTCCATTGCTGTACATGCATGTGTTCTGCTGAGAGTGCTGGAAAGGGCTCATGCCACTGCGTGCTGCCCGAGCGGATGAAGACTGGCACACCTGGCGAGCAAAGCCTTTGATTTTGTTCAGCCCAAGAAAACCTTTGGCTCTAGCATTCTTTCGTAACTGTTGTCTAAATGCCTTCAAGCCTAGAGGTAAGAAAAAAAAATTTTTTTATTCATCATTTACGTTTTGCCTGGATGCCCATCTGGGTGCTTCACTTCTTCATTGATCAGCAATTCCCAACCTCTCTGGGCAACTGCACTAGTTTACCAGAGTGAGACTTCAGGTGAACCAAACACTTCACATTCATCTGCATGCCCTATGGTCAGCAATGAAGCTTATGCACGTGCAAGACTGTGGTTTGGGGCAGCTCAAGCGCGACTGTAGATTGGGGCATGTACAACTAAATTGGAAGTGGGCAGTACTGGTGTACTGGACTAAATGTAAAAGAGTGAAACACCTAGGATAGCAGTCACAGAAATGGGAAATTCTATATTGGTACGTGGAGCCAGCATTTGGGAACCTCTGGTGTAGGTGACTTACATGAAGTCAAGTTATCCTTCATGTTGTATGGTACTATCATGATGGACACCACAGAAAGCCCTAAGATCGATAAGTCAGAATAAGCTTCCCAAAATATTACCCTGTGTTGCTAATTAGAAAAAAGCATACAACCAACTACACAGCAAGAAAGGAATTACCTTGAGTTAATGAGGTATCAGACGCACGTCTTCCTTCCTGAAAGCTGACAGGCAGCAGAGACGCACCTCCCATGCAGTCCTGGGCTTGCAGCCCTGGAGTGTCAGATTGGAAAGTCAGAAATGGTGATGTCATCCTGGCTGTGGCTGGGTTACCAGTCATTACTTGATCTGCCAAACAGCTGCTCAGAGCCACTGAGCTGTTGTTTGAAGATGAGGTGAGGCAGCTGTCTGAACTAGTTCCTTCTGTGGGGCTGGTCGAAGAGGAAATGACTATGCCTACAGATGAAGGGGAGAAAGTGAAGGTGAAGAGAGAACATTTTCAAAATGGAGTACAGAAAGAAAAAGTTGCCGTTAGATTAGTCTGTCCACCTACACTGCAACTAAACATAACCTGCCAGCATCAAAAAAAAGTCTCAGACAACAACAGAACAGCAACTCATATTGTACTAGGACATGATTTCATCAAGGGTTGCTGAGGTCAAATAATCTGAATTCAGTGTACACCTGCAACCTTGAGAGTTCACACCCAATGTAGAATTTGGTTCCCTGCGATCAGCACTTACTATGTGCTATTTGGTGCTAGAGCCCTAACATAGATTTTTTGGGTTTTTTAAATTGCATAAGGCTCTTTCCTGCTCCAGCTAAGTCAACGGCAACATTGCTATTGATTCCAATAGACAAGTGACCCTAACTCACTTTACCAGGTTTTACTGGGGTGGAGGGACGCAGGCAGGAGTTTGGAGGGTATGATCTAAAGCAGTGGTTCCCAAACTTGTTCGCTGCTTGTGCAGGGAAAGTCCCTGGCAGGCCGAGCCGATTTATTTACCTGCCAAATCTGCTGGTTCGGCCGATTGCGGCTCCCACTGGCCACATTAGCTGCTCCAGGCCAACGGGAGCTGTTGGAAGCAGCGGCCAGTATGTCCCTCGACCCACACTGCTTCCAGCAGCTCCCACTGGCCTGGAGCAGTGAACCACTGGGAGCCACGATCAGCCAAACCTGTGGATGCGGCAGGTAAACAAAACAGGCCTGGCCCGCCAGGTGCTTTCCCTGCACAAGCGACGGAACAAGTTTGGGAACCACTGATCTAAAAAAAGAAAGAACATTTCTCTTTAAAAATATGTAGGTAACTACTAAAAAAGCTCCCAAACTACTGATAACTGGGGTCTCTCCCAAGTAATACAACTGGACAATATTACGTACTTTCTAGGAGAATTTTCAGAAACCATATTATTTAAATTAAAAAAAATGCCCAATGAGTGAACATTGCAGACCATTTATTACTGACCGTAGTCCACCCCCCCTCACAGCCCGTATTTCAGAGACCTTCCACCCTGCAGGACTTACATGGAGGGGTACACGGATAGAAATGAGTAGTGACTTCAGCCAGCGTGTGCCTCCTGCTGGTGTTGCTGGGGAGGTGAAGAGGGTTGAAGGCCTTGATTTCCTCCTCCAGGTCTTTCTCCTGCCTCACCTCCTCGCTAATGGTGGTTTCTAGCAAACTGTTGGGAGAAATGGAGCGATTCCTGAAGAGACCATTGAAGCTGGGATCCACAGGAAAGAATACTGGCTGCAAAGACATTAGAATACAGGAAATAAGTGAAAAGCTATTTATTTTTGCAAAAATATTCACATTTGTTAGCAGCTTTGCAAAGCCCTTCACTGTGCCTTTATTATGCACACTGTGATGAAAGGCACTGTGACATTGTATTTATATCTTAATGTTTAAATTTGGGGAGGAAGGGGTGGAGAGCCGGAAGCAGGCAAGCACTAAATATACTTTTAACCTTTGCCATGTCAAATTGATAGAACAATAAAAACCCATGGGTGACATTTAGCTGAGAGCACCAACCTGTAATGGACTGTTCATGTCACAATCCATTTCTGCTTGCAAAGATGACGGAATCAAGTTCTGAGGTTGATGGTAAAGCAGAGATGATCTCAGGGATTCATTTGCAAGGCTGTCTTGAGGCATCTGAAAGGAAAAATAGATTTAGAGAAGGCATCCTATAAACTGCAGTTCAAAATCTCAAATGTTTTTTGCATACTGAGTTTCTAAAGCGTCTTCCATCCAAGCTTCTCAAAGCATTTGAGAAGAATTAACAAATCTACCCTCCCAGCACACACCTAAGTAGGAACCCATGAAACTCCTTTTCACAGATGGAAAAGCTGAAGTACAGAGAGGTTAAGACAACTGCCTGAGGTGACATAAGAAGTCTGTGGCGAGCAGACAATATAACCACATCTCCTGATACCAGTTGTGTCTTAATCACTACTCTGACCATCCTTTCTTTTTGTTAAAAAAAGAAAGAAAGAAAAGAAAATCCAATTGACTCATGGAATCTCTCTGAGGTGGCTTTAACAAGGAATCAGAGGAAGTTTCATTGCTGTGCTTCTGAAAGGGTATATTTCAAAGAGACGCCTGATCACTTGGTGAATTACTGACCAGCACTGGAGAGAGACTGTTCTTTGGACCACAAACTAGCGCCAGTTATTAAGAAATGGTCCATTAGTATTCAATCAAGCACCAAATTCAGTCACCAGCCTGCTGAAGAATGGAACATTGTACCCTCTAGCTTGAGGACAGAGATTAAGTTTGACTCAGAGGACCTCTCTATGGCTTTCCCATAACATTATGGGCAGCAATGTCGGCTAAATAAAGTAAATGATACAGCAAAGGAACAAAACAAGAATACCAGCAGATGTGACTTTATATCAGATAATTCACCTTCTTACCTCAATGTTGCTGAGCTCAGAGCTCCTTGGTCTTTGCTGACGGCCGGTCGCTGGACGACTGGACAACTGGTTGTTTCTGTACTCTTTGAGGCGCTCCAGGAGAAGGTAATAAATTGCAGCAAAATGGTTGTAGCTGCTGTTTTGTAGCGACTAGAAGATATGAAAAGGATTAAGACACAGATGAATCAACTTAAAGAACTCAAAAAGCAACAACAGGGGATCAGATTTTAACAGCACTGTTCCAATATTTTGTGAGTAAGTTTTACTGAACATTATACAGTTACACTGAATCAAAGTTAGTTTTTGATCAGACACACATATATATAAAAATAAAACTGAGTAGCTAACCTCTTGTTCTTTCCTAAATAACTGATTTGCATGCAAGTGTTGTCTATCCATCGGCACTTTATTAGTCACCGAGCAAGTAGCTAAGAAGTAAGCACCACTCATACTAGCAGGGCAAGCCAGAGCTCACCTCAACTGTTCTCCGCCTATCAATGCCAAGAGTCTGCATGATCCCAAGGACTTGCTCATTGTAGTCACCCAGGTTAGAGTTGTAGTTCTGCATGGAGAAGGGCAAAGATTGCTGCTGTTGGAGAGAAGGGTCTGCTTGCATCCACTTGTGCTGCTTTATCTGGGCAATGGTTATTCGTTTAGTTGGGTCCACAACTAGCATCCGTCGGATTAGCGTTTCACAGTCTAGACAAAACAGAAAATTCCTTTAACAAGCAGTAAAAATAAAAGCCAGCCACATACAAGAGGCTATTTGTTATTTTACTGCTGCATTTAGACAGCACTAGGAAGTCTCTTCAGCAACATTAGATCAGACCAGTTTTAGGTGGGTGCAATTCTACAGATGTTTCACCCACTTACAGTAAATCTGAATTTGGCACATAGTCTGTTATCGACACACCCTTCTGTTCTGCACGCTCGCACTTGTATGTAAACAGCTTTATTTTGTTAAGATTAAATTAGGTAAGGAAATCTATTAAGGCCTAGCCCTTAATGCCATGGAGAAATCAAGTTTACCTATTTTTAAACCCAAATGATCACAGTAGTAACAATATCCTTTAATTCCCCTTTTCACAAGGTTGTTTAAGAATGAGCTAGATTGCTAAACCTTGTTGTTTTTACTGTCCTTGACAGCATATTCTGAATTTTAAAATATACCACTTGTGTATAGTTAAAATATTTCAAGATAACTAGACCCACCTAAGAATTACAGCCTAATATTAAAATGTTATTAAAAAACAAAAAACAAAAAAACCACCATGTTTCTCTAGCAAGGGTATGAATTGGCCATTACAAAAAAAAAAAAAAAAAAACTATACTGAATCTAAGAAAGAAAACATGTAAACCCTTTAGATGTATTCTGATGTGCAACAGATCGCAGAAAAGAAAAATGTGCTAGTTTATGCTGCAGGTACAACACTAAAGAAACTCTGCTGAAAACCTGGGAAAGGGAAAGTGCTATGTGTGATTGCAAAATATTCCCATCTGTCATTGACCTGAAAGATACAAAGGCAGAACCTAACAGATCGAGAGGCAGAAAACTGATTCCTTCACAAAAAGACCCAGATTATCAATCAGCCCCCTGTTGGTAGCCTGTTTTCTGGTGTTAAGGTTCCAGGAAACGCACCTTGGGACATGAAGTAGGGGATGCGGAATCGTCCCTCCAGCACTCTTTGTCTCAGAGTTGGTAAATTGGGTCCATCAAAAGGCAGAGAGCCACAGACGAGGACATACAGCACCACACCAAGGCTCTGTCAACAGAAAATAGCACAGCATGTACGGGACTGCAGGAGAGTTAGCAATCATGAAAGCCCAGAAAGAGTTTGATAATGCATAAAATGTGAACACTACAGAACATAAAGCTTACCCATATATCAAGGTGAGGTCCTTCGTATTCCTTGCCTTCAAAGACCTCGGGGGCTGCATAAGGTGGGCTTCCGCACCAAGTGGAGAGGGGCTCCCCTGATTTGTAGAAATTTCCAAATCCAAAGTCTGAAATCAAGAGAAGAGTCTGGAGTGAGACTTCATTAAATACCAGGTTAACATTTCAAAATCAGAGAAAACAAAGGAAAAGCAGACTTGGGCTTGTCTACAAGGTGGGGTAATGCATGGTAAAATTCCAATAAGTGCACTAGGGAACTGTACTGTGCATCAGCAGGGCCTACATGGACCAAAATGTGCAATACATTAATGCACTTAAGAAATCACACCGCTGTAGTATGCTTTATCCTACCACATACACAAGCCCTTATTGCATAGAAGTTCTACACTTATTCATTTAACCTACGCTTTTTCAACAAGAGGATATATTCGGAAAAATAGTACTATCACTATGTCCTATACAGCCGTTTTTAAAAGTTTTATTTTATTCTACATATTTATAGGAGCTCCTAGCTCTAAGACTGTGGAAATAGGATTTCATTTCCTGCTTTATATTTTAGCAAAAGTAAGCATGTAAATATTCTCACCTGCTAACTTGATATTCATGCTAGCATCTAACAGAAGGTTCTCAGTTTTGAGATCCCTGTGCACTATGTGATGGCTGTGACAGTATTCCACTGCAGAAAGGATCTGCCAGAACTTCTTTCGAGCTTCACTCTCGCTCAAGTGTCCATTGGAAGTCAAATGATCTGTAGCACACAAAAAATAAATATGAACAAGAATTAACACCTGGCAATATGTTTTCATTATCCTGACGAAGCTGCATTCACCATTTTTTGCGACACCTGACTTTTGGGAAACATTTAACACTATGTCAAAAACATATCTTCTTACCCTACATGAGTACTAACAATAAAGTAGGGTTTTCTAAATCTAGGTAAGTGTTAGTTATTTCAGTGAGAACTTACCAAACATTTCTCCATTTTTTGCAAACTCAGTAACAATGTAAAGCATATCCTTTGTCTCCATAACCTGTCAAAACAAAAATAAGGACACATTACAAATGTAGAGCTCTGAAATTGTTTCTATGAAAAAAATGCATGTTCTAAATCTAGAACCTCTTAGTGCAATTATTTACAGCAACTGTAGGCAGCAAAGGCCTTCATTCCTGCACCGCAGTATTCCTTTCACATACAGAGCTATTCAGAAAGATAATGAATTAATGTTTGCATATCTAAAACACACAATTACTTGCTTCCTCCATACTCTTCCCCCTTCCTCCCCACATGCCCTCAAATGTCTATGAAATAGGCTTATGGAGTATTTCAGCAAGCTTTACTTCAACTGCAATACATTTTTTAATGAAAATAGAGTTCAGTAATCACTTTTGATCACTGGACATTTTAAATTAAAAAAACAGGTTGCCAGAATTCAAGGACTTTCTGCTAAAAAGGCTAACAGATACTGAGATCATTAGAGCAGATATTTATAGCAAGAACACAGTGAAGAAGTGATACCATATACCCAGTCCGACTTGGTATCAGATATGATACATTAGTCTGCAAGGTGACAGCTCTGCTGGGCAAGCAACAAAAGCCTGCTGTTTGAGCAAACTCTATTGCTCCATGTCCATCAACAGCAAGTGTCAATCCTAGCCAAAAGTTCATTTATTGAGCTAGTACTGATTTACTTTTAAACATTGATTACTGACTTCTATAAAACAGGTTACAGACTAGCCAATATACTTCCTTTTTTTTTTGGGAAGAAAAGAAAAAAAAAAAAACACATCACCCAAAACCAAAACAACCCCGTACAGCATTTCACATTTATTTTTAGTCACTGGGACATATTTTTCCTTTTTGTTTCAAATGTTAACATGAGCCATTTATCAAGAATGGCTCTTCAATGAGAACTTTTGCTCCTTAGGCAGAGGCTTACAAAAGGTTAAAACAAACAAACAGGTGCCAATGCTACTTCAGAGGACATAATTTTCCACTTTCTTTGAAAAAGGATATATGAGGGAAGCGAGTGCTCTCATCTCCCCTGCCCTCTCCCTGCCATGCCATGCACAAATGAAAACAAATAAAAAAGGGAGAAAAGGAAGAGAGATCTCCAATTTAGAAAAACTGAAGGGAAGGGGTTTAAGTGTCCTGGGAAAGGTGCCAGCTGGATGAGTTAGATGCTGGTGTTGAAACTAAAACATAAAAAACCCAACATCAACACTAGTATGTCAACTAATTCCACTCCTACTTCTCAGTGGCCAACAAATAGGTACAGTATCAGTTACAACAACAAAGAGGAGAAAATTCAGTTGGAAAGTTAAATTGTGATCTATTACCTGTGTCATTTGTTCAGTTAAATAATCTGGTTCAACACGGTGGGATTTAAACTACTTTTTTTAGACCCCTGAAATACAATTGTCACCTGCATCATTCCACTGAAGTGCAATCAACAGAACTGTTACAATATCTTTATGTATCCTATGTAGCTCTACAGTCAAGAGTGATGTCAATCAAACATTAATGCCAAATATTTTTTTCATGATTAATAATATAAATATCAAGTACTCAATGGATGTTAAGCGCTTTAATAACCAATGTCTTCACTTAAGCACCTGCCTTACTGGCTCTGCTATTCTACTTTGCGTTAATTGACCTCCACAACATAAAAACAAACAGGTAAAGATCCAAACTGATGGTAGTATTTACTTCACACTGCATTTCAGACCTGCTGCTAGATTTCTAAATCCATCTTTTACCCTTCCCCCTCACACACTGTGATACCACATTTTCTAAAATCCATATGATACTGTTTAAGACGATTAGGGGGAACTTACACCAAACGCCAATTAGATCAAATATTTAGCATCTGAAAGGCAGCCCTTGCTCATCAGGCAGTAGTGATCCTATTTTCTGCACAGCACGCTAGTTTGTCCTTACACTTAATACTTATTGGAACAAGAACTGAACTAAATTAAAATACCCACCCACAAAACAAAATGTGGAAGATGTTGGGTTGTTTTTTGTTGGTTTTTTTTGTGTGTGTGTGTGTTAGTTTTGGAAACTAAAACGTGATTAGTGTAAGGAGCAAACAAATGCATTTTTACTTTATTTAAAGACTTTACAGCTACGGCCATTATGCATTTTTTTTAAATTTTATACATTTTAGAACAGCTCAGTTTGACCATTGATTCATTATTTGAGAGTTTTCAACAAAAAGTGACCTTCAAGTTTGGTTCTGTTTTATTTTACATGAGCTTAAATTTTGCTAGTATAACTTGCAAGTAGGATATTTCTACAGCTCTTAAAAACTGAAAAAGCAGAAGAATCAGGGGGAAGAGGAGTTCCTTAGAAATACAAATAGTCAATTCCATCAATTTCAAGATCAATTCCACTTGATCCAAAACTAACTTGAGTCAATTTTGACTCTTCCCACTAAAATAAAAACAAAACACACACACACACACACACACACATCCCAAAACCCCACCACACTCAGGTTAATCATATGATAAACCTGCTTAAAGAGAACAAATGAAAAAAAATCTTAAATACAATGCTTATTGTATTAGTTCAAATACTTCAAAAAGTACAATGTGAGTTCTCTCCCTGCAAGTGTGATTTAAAACCATGTGCAAAATAAGATCATTAGCAACCAAACCCATAGGATGTAAGTTCACCTAACATGAATGCAATCATTAGAACAGATCTTACCTGATACAGCTTGATAATGTGGGGGTGGTTCAAAAGCTTCATTATCTGGACCTCTCTATAAATTTTCTCCAGGTTGCTTGGATCTAGTCTTGTTTTGTCTATAATCTTTATTGCAACCTATACATTTAAAACACAAACCCAGGCATTTATAAAATATGTACTTATGCTGCTGAAATTCTGAATTGTTCAAACAAAACAACTTTAAAATGTTTGAGTTCTGCCAAACTGATTCTTGTTTCCATTATTAAATGCAGGCTGTACAATATATTTTAAAATTTCTCTATTTCACATAAAAAGGTTACATATAAAATAATGAACTGAACTATAGTTCTGATTTCTGCAAATGACCTATTAAGTCACCTAGTCCATACCCCCTTAATGCAGGATCAGCCTCAATAAACTACTTTCTATTGCATTGCATAGTCTGGTTTTAACACGCAGATTACAAAATGTAGTTTAATTTATAAACCAACTAATAAGAAAAAACTCTTTACTCATATAGATTTAAAAATGCAAAATCCTTAGGGTTTTTTCTGAATAACTTCCTCATTTAATGAAAAATAAATTAAGGAACTCAAGTCTAAATAATAAGATTTTATACTCTCTTTCATATAGATTTAAAAATGCAAAATCCTTAGGGTTTTTTCTGAATAACTTCCTCATTTAATGAAAAATAAATTAAGGAACTCAAGTCTAAATAATAAGATTTTATACTCTCTTTCTACACAAATTACTTTAAATTTGCACAACCCTAGCTACTCTCTAAGAATCCACATAGGGCTAAATAATTAAATTGAAGTGTTAAAACAGTTGATAATATTTTCTTAAATCTATTTTTGTTTAACATCAGCTGTGTTTATCATACCACTAAGAAACAAAAAAAAACCTCACATATAGTTTTATCAATTATTACTATCACACTTAATCTACAGCTTTGATTAATTTTGTACTGTACCACAATCTTACTGTATGTTAGTTTATTTTACTATATTTGTAGGGGTGGGGGAGGTGGAATTTACCCAGAAAGTTTCATGCCCTTTAAAATTTGGTTTCCTATACGAAACTATCGAGTAGATTTCACACCCACCTGTGTTTTGGTTACTCTGTGCCTGGCCAGCTTTACCACTGCAAAATTTCCTTTTCCCAAGGTCCTCTCAATATCATAAAATCCAACCCGAAGAGGCCTTCGCTGGGCTTGATTTGGAGTGGGAACAGAGGTATAATCTGACATGATCACCATGGCTTAGATTTTGGTGGGCAACAAGCAATATTTAGAAGGTATGCATAAGCGCTCCTCTTCAAGCCTTGCACCTGTGTGAAAATAAGACAGACACTGATAAATCAAAGGGAGCTTTTGCTTTCTCCTCCAGGTGAAAACACTCAAGTAACACTAATCAGATTTTAAAGGTTTCACCAAATCTTTAAATTGTGCAGGGTGAAAAGCTTTAAACTAGCCAAGCAGACTGCACAACCCAACTTCTGAGAGACATAGACCAACTTTCCCCTGTGCTTCTCTCAGAGCCCGAGGTTAGCGATAAAACAGCCTGGGAGTCTCCTCCTAGCAAAAGCCCAGGATTAATAACAGGCTACAAAGAGCAGCTAATAAAGACATCCCATTCCCATTCATAGCCATACACTTCTCAGATCCCTGGGATCCAGCCCTATCCTAGGAAGAACTTCCCAATTATGAGAATAGCAGCCGCGTTAGTCTATCAGCAAAAACAAGGAGGAGTCCTTGTGGCACGTTAGAGACTAACATTTATTTGGGCATAAGTTTTCCTGAGCTAAAACCCACTGTCACGTATCTGATGAAGTGGGTTTTAGCCCACAAAAACTTATCCCCAAATAAATGTGTTAGTTTTTAAGCTGCCACAAGGACTCCCCGTTGTTGTTCCCAATCACAGCGACCAGATGCCTTGATATAGGAACACTCCCAATATCGGGGCTTTGTCTTACATGGGCGCCTATCAATCCACGTCCTGATTTCTCACACTTACTATCTAGTCACCAAGCCGCTGCCAACCTGGTCCCCCGGCCCGAAGACGCATCGCTAATAGCGGCCACCCCCCGCCGCAGCCCCGAGCGCCCGGCAGGGACCGCAGCTCTCCTCGCGGAGCCTCCGCGACGCAGCGAGAGGCTTCCCCGCCAGGCGCGCCCGGGGCTGCGGCTCCCCGCCTGCGGAGAGGAGCCCAGCGCCGGAAGACGGAGGGAAGGGGAGATCGGGCTGCGCCCCCTGCCCTGCTCCCCGCAGCGCTGCCCACCCGCCCGCGGCTCTCCTGCCCCGCGCGCCCCTCGGGCAGCGCCGCCGCGGCTCTGGGTACCTGCGCGCGGGGCTCCCCCGTCCCCGGCTCTCGCGGCGCTCCTGCTCCGGCGGCTGCCTCCGCGCGCTCTGGGTGTGCTGCTGGGGGCACAGGAGCACGCGGGATCCCCCTTCGCCCGCCCACTGCCCCCCCCCGCGAAAACCGAGACAGACCCATTGACGTCACTTTGACGCCAGAGAGACGCGCGGCCAAGCGCGAGGCTGAATAAGAGCGAGACAGCGGGCCGTTGCCAAGAGACGAGCTGTTCTGACGCGCGGGCTGATGGAGCCGTCGTCCCGGAGACCAATGAGCGGTGACGTCAGGGCAAAAGAGGGGAGCAACCAGGCACCAGTCCCGGCGTCACGTGACCCGTTTGTTATCATTGCGGGGTCGCCCCCTGCCGGAGCCGCCGCGGCCCGGATTAACCCCCGGCGGGCTGGAGCCGGGCCATGAATTAACCCCCAGCGCGCCAGAGCCGACGTGACTACGGAAGCAGCCCCAGACCAAATTAGCCCCTGACTGCTAGGACCACCCAGGAGCCCTTAACCCCTGCGGTGCCGGGGCCCAGCCAGGGACGTTAACCCCCGGACAGCCTGTCTGCACTAGGGACAAATGTATTTCCCCGTGGTGTTTCCTAGCCCGGGAGCAGCGTGTGAGGGACCCTAGCTAGACGGTAAGCTCTGGTGTAGTGGAGCTGCCGTGCTTCATGTGCACCGACTCACTGCAAACTGGAGCCAGCATGGCCCGGGGGGATTAACTCTTTGTGTGTTGGAGCAGCAGTGGCACAGATTCGAAACTGGATGCTTGGAAGAGAGCGATGATGACATGGGGATTAAACCCTGCATGCAGGGAGTGAAGAGGGTATGGCACTTGTTGCCAGCTATATTATATTGCATGTTATGCAGTATATGGTGTTTTTCTTAAAGCCCTAGCCGCCTGGGCCATTTTATTACAGGAGGATCTCAGCTTTCATTTAAGAGAAAAGTACGTTTGTAGGTTGCATAGCCATAGGGGGAGAGGGGAATGGGAAACCATGAACCCCACAGTCTCAAAAACCCATAAAACAAATAAGAACCAAAAACTATTATTTTTGAAAGTCCTATGGTTTTTAAGTCTATCTTATGATATGTTAGGGCCTGACTCATGATTTTTGAATACTTGGAGTTGGCAAGACTGTTAACCCTATGCATGCAAGAGATGAGGCACAAGAGATTAACCCCTTATATGTTAGAGGAAAAGATAGCTCAGTGGTTTGAGCATTGGCCTGCTAAACCCAGGCTTGTGAATTCAATCCTTGAGGAGGCCATTTAGGGATCTGGGACAAAAATCTGTTAGGGGATTGGTCCTGCTTTGAGCAGGGGGTTGGACTAGATGACCTTCTGAGGTCCCTACCAACCCTGATATTCTATGTCTATGATTTGGGTTAAACTCCAGCATGCTGGAAGCATTCAAAAGGTTGTTCTTAGGGCATATTTTCAAAGAGACATTGAAAGGTGCATTGGGACAAGTATATATATTCACCTTTAACATAGTATGTGAACCATTAATCCACTAGTGTCTAGGTCTAAAAATCTGATTTAACCTTGAACATTTGTCCCAAATTCCGTGTCATCCTGCCATGTCTGCTACTTAAATTGATCTGCTGCTGCCAGGGTCATGCACAGACTTTGCTCAGATGAATAGCTGGCACTTTGGCCACATGCCAGGATCCCAGAGGCTTAACCTAATTTGCATAAAATGGAACAATGCAGCAACCCTCATCTTTAATACAGAGCTTTATTAGAAGACAGGCCCTAGCATGCTGTGTTCAGCCTGACTGTGTGGATTAAGATGATGCTTTGGATGCAGGAGCTTTTAGCCTTTGAGGTTTACTCTGTATAACTCAGTCAATTACACGGTTCACAAGCTGCACGTTGTCTACACAATTCTATGCCACATATACCTGTTTGTTCCATTGGGATGTTCAATAAATTGGATGGGATTTTTCTAATTTCTGGCTACAGCAAAATCATTATTATAATTAAAAGATACATTACTGGGATCAGAGGTGAGACTTACATACAACACAGGAGACCTTTCAAGGCATATGTCTTTTCGTATGTTTAAATAATTTTGACACTGTCCCATTAAAAGAACAATTACATTTCAGATATTTTCCCCCCAGTAATAGTGGATGTGTCACTGTTCAAACCTTCAGATTTAAAATGAAGCTCTCAAGCTTCGTTTTGCTTTACAAATGCAGGCAGTTCGGACACGCATATCACACTGGCCCTTCCACTCAGTTACTGTGAGCAGGCATGATGCAGAAATATATGAGGATGAAATATAGGTGAGAAAACATAGTCTTGTAGCGCTGGGAATGAGAGTCTAGAGTCAGATTCAATACAAGGGTATAACACTGACTTGCTGTGTGACTTTGATCTCTGTACCATCTCCACCATCAAGATGGGGATGATAAAGCTCACAGAGTGGTGTGAGGATCAGCTAATGCTTGCAAAGTGCTCTGAGAACTTCACATGACAAACATTCTATTTTTATTAATCTTATTATTATTAAGCTAACTCTCTTTTCTCAGTGGAGCTCATGAGGATGAGATGAAGCCTAAACTGCATTTACAAAAGCAAATATATGTGAACAATGCCCCAGATATTAGAAAGAAAACATTACATTAACAACTGGTCCTTTACTAGAGTGGATCTTTCCCTTCTTTATCTATATAGTTATTATAGTTGCTGTTTTCTTTCAATATTTTGAAGTTTCCAGACAGCAAACAGAACTGATATTTCCAAGGAACACTTTAGACTGATAAGCCCAAAGTGTAACATACCACAAAAATAACTTTTTTAAAAAGTACTTGTGAGTTATGGTTTCCAAACAGAAGCAGAGAGCTGGAATTTACAAGGATTTGGTGCTCTTGGTGCAAGGGTCTGATTCATTTCTGCCTTGCATCTTGTGCAGACATTTACATCCATGGCAAGTGAGTGTGAAATGCTGCACTGAATGCAAGGGAGGGGAGAGTCAGGTCCTAAATATCAGGAAACTGCCTATGTTGGAGGAGGCAAGGAGAATGAGAGAGTGGTGGAGAGGTGCACATCTGCATCTGCCATCCTTAGCACAGCCAGCCAAGCATGCTGAGCTCCTGCAATGAAGGCGTGGAGTTTGTAAGGGTCAGGTTGTTGTTTTTAATTGTATGGTAGGTTAAATAAATGAATCCATACTGTGCCTGTCACTTGCAGCATCCCTTTGAAAATTCTGTTCTGTTTGCAAACCTGTGGGTCACGATTGTTCCCTGCACAGTCACTTAGAGCTGGCCTACGCACAGTTTTTGTACAGATAGTTTACGGACAGATAGAGTTAAAGTGGTACAATGCCCTAGTGTGGATGCAGCTATACTGACATTAAGATGCTTAAACTAGCTTATTCCTGTGCATTTAGTGTTTTAACTGCTGCTTTAACTCTTATGTGACCCTCCCTGAGTGTTGAGGAAGCCTCCAAGAGGAGTAATCCCAAGAAACAGCGCTAGCCGTGCGAAGCATGGTTCCAGGGCAGGCTTGCTATCAGAGATTTGGGGGACAGGGCAGAGAGTCCAAGAATCAGTGCTGAGGCACAGGCTCTTCACAAAGATGCTCCTTCTGAGTTCCTTGAGGGCAGAACAATTAGCTTTTCCTCATTTGGGGGTACACACACTCTCCCTCTCCTTGGATGGAGAGAGGTTTGGGGCATGCTCATAGAGTAGTCTTCCTTCCAGAGGTCACCCTGCAGGTATTTCCACAGGAAGGAAAGATTCAGTCCCTAATTATTTATTTAAATGGTTCCAAGACAATAGCAATGGTACTAACCATTCCCGCACAGAAAAAGGAAAAAACTGAAATCTATTTCCTTATAGCCATTTTGCCCTCCCTGGTTGGTAGAAGCCTAGTTTGTTATTGTAGGATTACTCAGTCACCATTGGTATTCATAACTACATTCCTTTAAAAAAAAAAGACGCACCAAAGTGTTTGTGTTGGAAATAAATTCGTTTGTTGGACCAGTTTCAGAAGCGGTGCAAGCGGGTGCAACCTTGTTTAAGTCAACAGAGTTGCGTTTGTGAACATCAAGTCTGAAACTGCCAGGGCAGTGTACAAATGATATGTATTTTGTCCCTAGACATGTAGACAACTTAGTCATGTTAAAAGTAAAGTCAAATGAAGATGTCAGTTTTAAAAGCCAAAACCTACTTTTTATTAGATCACTGAATAAGTATTGGTAACACAATGCAAGGGTAGATTTGACATCACACTGTAAAAGTTAGGGTCACAATCCCAATGTTTGAAAAAGATTCCTGATTTCAGAGGAGGTCAGCTGCATACTGGTGCACCGCACGGGTGTACTGAAACACAGATCAGACAAGTGGCATGTCATTCAATCACAATGCTGCATCGCAGTTGCATAATTATCATCACGACAAAGATCTTTTGTTCCTGTTGCTTAATGATGTTTCATCAACATGTGAGGTCATTTAATTGGGATGTGCTGGTACAATGAATTGAATTTGTCTTGCAGGACAAACTATTAAAATGGGCAACTCAGGGAGGCGCAGCGAGGGAGGCACGCTGAACTGCTCTGCAAGCACTGGCTCAGCTCTCTGTACCTTCCTGTGCCTGTTCCTTTCTGTGTAGGACCCCTGCAACTGCAGGCTCTGCAGCTGGTCAGAACCAGCCCTACAGGGAATCCAGTCAACACTCAACAAATTTCAGCAACACACAGCAAATCAGAGGGGAAACCTCCCCAGGGCAGGCCAGAAGGTAGAAGAGAATCTGAGCCACTGCAATTTTTTGTTTAGTAATGTTTAACATTTTCATGTGATTTTCATGCCCATGAGAGGCTTTGTCCTGGCCTCCTTGGAGACTGTGGTCCATCATTTAGCCCCAGACCAATGACAGCACATACAGAACCAGAGCCCATTTTCCCCACTCTCAGCCATAAATATGCCTCAACCCTGAGGCGGAAGAACAGGAGAATAATTCAGGTTGCATCCTCATTCAGACACTGGCCTTCTGCTGGGACTGCCACTTATGACATGAGCCTGAAAAGGCTCCCATCGACTTCAGCGGGAGTTGGATTACACACTTGGTGCCCTTGTGGTGGAGTTTTTAGTGACATGGCACATGGATGGGAAATGAACTGAGGCTACATAGTTAATTGCAGCTATTTATTATCTATAAGCCCCTAAAGAGCCTTTAGATGGTAACAATTTTGGGTCCCTTTTGATCTGGATCTGAATTTGTGACCTACAGGTGACAGGTTTTTTGTCCCACTGTCTGAGCCATCCCCCTTCCTATAATTATGGTAGGTCACTTTTCATCCCTCCCTAGTAAAAATGAATGTGAAACCCTTGCTTTATAATGTGGTTGGCTTTGAGATTTGTTTTGCTTTCCTGTTGTTTGAAACTCAAAGGTTATTATTTTCTTGGTGTCTCAAGTAATCACTTAATCTGCTTGTGCCTGTCTGTACCTCTGCCTGGCAGGTTGGTATGTACAGCCTGTTTTGAACAGGGTATTAACAGCACTATTGTATACTGTATATTGAATTGCTTGTTTGGAAGAAAACAAAAAGTCACAAGTGCAGTAAGATGCCTGTAGTACTGGTAGCCCATGGGAAAACCAGATATATCCTCTTATTGTCTGAGCCGCTAATAAGAGACCTTACAAAGTGAACAAGTTACGAAAACAGGTATCCCTCCTTAGAGAGTAATAGGATATTTGCATCTGATGTTTCCTGTAGCATAGCACAGATTGTTTTTGCTGATGGACAAGTGAGAAATAGGACATTTTTACAGAAAGTGGAAGTACTGGTTCAGCATGTCTTATTGTCCTTCTCTGGCAGAACATATTAAATTCATTTTCCATCCATCCCTGTAAATAATTTTCCTATAACTGCTACTATTTCAGATACACTGTAATCTGTCCTCTCCTACGTCAGCTGCATTGTTGTAATCTCCCTCCTCCTATGTCAGGAAAACTGTAATCCTCCTCTTACGTTAGATATGAGCTGCATCTCTGACATTTTCAATTGCATTCACCCTAAGTCAAAGAGAGACAAAGGCGTACACGAAGAGTGAGTACTAATTTCAAGATAGGGATTGTAAGGAATTGGTTGAGGGGGTTTTATTTTTTTCATTTTGTATTTTTAAGATAACTAATGAAAAAAAGGTCAGATGTACTTTACCTTGTCAGCGGTCAGCTCTCTTCATTCACGGGTTGGTTGAATTGATTCACTACATCTGCAGAAGATGAGGAGCTCAGCAGAATTTCCTCATGGCATTGAGTCCTGCATCACGCATAATTACACACATTTTCAGCACAAAGCCTGTGATCTCAGGAGGAGAAAATAACTCTTTAAAAAACAAGTCTTTACAGTCTCGCTCACCTAGGACCCAATTCTGCAATCCCAATGGTGTAAATGGCACTACTCATGTAAGTAAGGCATTGCAAGATCAGGCCCATTATTTGTGACTGCAGGACTTAAATAATATTTTTTTTGAATATGTATACATGCATTGCATTACAATTCAAAGGCTCAATCCTGCCCACAGTTACACAGAGGAGTAAAACTACTCATGGGTATAAATATTAGTATGATCAGACTCCAACTTTCTGAGAAAGCAAAGAATACATTCATTGTGGTATTGTGATGGGGTATACATACGTATGATGCGCAAGAGGTCACATTGTGTGAAGGATGCTATTTTGTAGAGCAAAATGGTGTCTTCTGTGCATCATGACCTCTCACATGCAATACATGCAGAGTGATTCTGTGTGAAGCAAAATGGCATCCTCTGCACGCTAGGGTATGGCCACGACCCCATCTGCTGATGGCATGGGATTGTGACCCACCATTTGGGAACTGCTGCACGTGGTGCATCTGCTGATTGCAGATTTGAGCCACAAGATACTACCACCAACTCAGAGACTTGAGCACAAGGGGTTATAGTGAGCTAGTGCTCTGACCATTAGGGGACCCCCTCTTCCTCATCACGCAAGCAACTAAATAAAGTTATACACCAATGGGTGATCCAAGAAATATAAAGCTTCTTGCTCTGGCGATGTGGTAACATGTCTGAGACTGCCGTACTGCTACACACCGAAAAGGATACAAAACAGGCAGTGATTTTTTTTAAAACAAGTGTTACTTTGGGTGAGGTGGAGGTGGGAGTATGCAGTGTTGTTGTAACTGTCAGTCGCAGGATATTAGCGAGAAAAGGGAGATGAGGTAATACCTTGTTTTGGACCAGTTTCTGTTGGGGAGAGACAAGCTTCCAAGCTTACACAGAGCCTAACAGAATAAATTGCATTTTACTTCTGAAGTGAGAGACCAGCCTTTTGTGCTCCATTTAGCAATGCCCATACCACTGTTCCATAATGGACATTTCCATGGATCACACAGCCTTATGCAAACATCAGACAGGCCTTATTTCTTTCATGGGGTCTTAATTTTTCAGGGCACTTATCATAAACAGATGATTAAGGGTTAATGTCTCTTTTACCTGTAAAAGGTTAAGAAGCTCAGTAAACCTGGCTGACACCTGACCAGAGGACCAATAGGGGGACAAGATACTTTCAAATCTTGGTGGAGGGAAGTCTTTGTGTGTGCTTTTTGTTTTGTTCGTTGTTCGCTCTTGGGACTAAGAGGGACCAGACGTCCATCCAGGCTCTCCAAATCTTTCTGAATCAGTCTTTCATGTGTCAAAATTATAAGTAATAGCCAGGCAAGGCAGATTAGTCTTATGTTTGTTTTCTCAACTTGCGAATGGTTCTTTTTGCTGGAAGGATTTTTACCTCTGTTTGCTGTAACTTTGAATCTAAGGCTGGGTCCCTCTGGTCTGTATGAATCTGAGTACCCTGTAAAGCATTTTCCATCCTGATTTTACAGAGATAATTTTTACTTTTTTCTTTCTTTAATTAAAAGCTTTCTTTTTAAGAATCTGATTGATTTTCCTTGTTTTAAGATCCAAGGCGATTGGGTCTGAACTCACCAGGGATTGGTGGGGGGAAAGGATGGGGGATGGTTAATTCCTCCTTGTTTTAAGATCCAAGGAGTTTGGATCTGTGTGAAGCCTCTCAAGGCAACCCAGGGAGGGGAAAGTCTGGGGGGAAAGAAGGGGGGATGGTTAATTTCTCCTTGTTTTAAGATCCAAGGGGTTTGGATCTG
Organism: Gopherus evgoodei; assembly: GCF_007399415.2. NCBI lineage: Eukaryota > Metazoa > Chordata > Testudines > Testudinidae > Gopherus > Gopherus evgoodei. Next base: position 158,796,237 of record NC_044322.1, on the reverse strand, counting down.
TGTTCCCCAGGGAAGGTTTTGGGGAAACAGAAAGTGTGCCAGACACTAAATTCTGGCTGGTGGCAGCGTTACCAGATCTAAGCTAGTAATTAAGCTTAGAAATGTTCATGCAGGTCCCCACTTTTGTACTCTAAAGTTCAAAGTGGGGAAATAAACTTTGACAGCACTACAAGTCAGAAGAAGGTTCAAAGTTGGTTCCTAATTTGTTTTTGTCATTGTTGATAGTCACAGGCGTTTAGATGATCAAAATTATGGTTTTATTTCCCTACTAGTTTTGCCCTTTTCCATTTGGCCATTGTCACTAACCTTACTGTCACTCCTTGGACCCATAGAAAGAAATGAGTAAGGGCCTCAATTTTCAAAAGTGACTAGTGATTTCGGATGGCCAAGTTTGAGACCACTTTCAGAGGGCAGGTGTCGATGCTTCTGAAAATCAGACCCCTTTAACAAGTCTCAAGTGAGCCCCTCCAAAATCAGTAGTCAGTTTTGAAAATGTAAGCCCAGGATAGCAGAATTTGAGTCATTGATTCTTTCCCCTCCCCACCAATGGTTGAAATGAAATTGAAATTATATAGCACAGCTTTTGTCTAGCAAACCCCAGCTTCATCCTGTCTGATGTCTTATTCTGAGACATCTCAGTTTGTGAGCCAGCATCATCCATTGAGAAATTGTGTTGGTTAATCTTCAGGACTCCAAATATGAGCCAGAAAGGGGAGCACAGATTGTCTGTTGTGGTCCACACAAAAATAGTGGACCTTGCTTTGTTTCTCAATTCAGAGCAGCAAAGTGAGAGATTTAAAAAAACAAAAAAATCTCTCATGGGGGGAGGGGAATCAAATGTTTTGTATTTTGAGGGATATTCCCTCTCAAATTAAGACAACTTAAAGGTAGATCTCTTTTTTTTGGCTTGGGATGTGGGGAGGGTTGGCCTAACTAACCTGGTAGATACTCTTAAGAGGGTTACCTTCCATTGTGAAATTACCTTTAAGTGTGTTACAAAGCAGGTATCCATGAAAATTTTCTATTTCAGTAGCATTTTCACTCTTGGTGTCCTTGATGTTATTAATTTAACCAGGTCATTCCTTTAAGAGATATTCATTTTAAGGCATTCCTCTAATGCACCTGGGTCAGATTTTCAAAGGAGCTCAGTACACAGCAGCTCCTGTTGAGAACAATGATGAGAACATTAGGAGTTGTTGGCTGCTGAGCTCTTTCAAAACTCTGGCCCCTTTTTCAGATGCCTAAATGGAAGATGAACTCAGGAAAATCTGGCGCATAGTTTTTTAACAGATGCAATCTCCCTTGTATAGGGCATTCTGAAAGAGATGCTTTAGTTCAAACAAGAATTAATTCAGGAATGTCCTATGTCCTGTGTTATGCAGGAGGTCAGACTAGAAGATCAAAATGGTGCCTTCTGGCCTCAGAATCTATTCACTTCAGTGGGGCTCTGGTATGCCGAAAGGCTTTGTGTTCTGCCTTTCAGAAAGGAAGAGAGAAGCATAAGAAAAAAAAAGATATTGATTCACTTCAGTCTCCAGCACAGAACCACTTCTGGTGAAACTGTATGTGGGTACAGATGTGCATTAGCCTGTAACTGCAGATGGCACTCCTAAGTCTCTTTGATGGTAATGAACTGAGACTGAAAGAACTGGTTGTAATTCAGAGTGTAATCTGGAAGGCTTGGCCTTACAGTAAATTCCTTTTGCTTCACTGTTTGCCGCTAAAGAGCAGCCTGACGGCAAAACCTTCCCACAATCTTATTTTGTTAATGACTATGAGATTCCAGATAAGAAAATCAATATATGTTATGGTGAATTCTTTGACAGCACTAACATTTATGGTTGTTTGTAATGTGAAGTCAAACTTAACCTGGGAATCAAGGCGTTATCACTTGAGCAGTACTGGTAAATAATCTCTTCAGCCAACTGAGCAATTAATTACTTATGATAACAAGCTGACGCACCACAAGGTATGTGTGCCGCATTTGTGTATGCTAATCGGTGCTTTCCCTCATGGGCTTTTTAGCAGGTGTTGGAACATGATGTCATGTAGGGCAGGCTGTGAAACATGTAACTGCAGAACTATTTGGTGTTGTAAATAAAGTAAAGTAGCTCAGGAGAGCAGGCTGGATGGTAGGAAGGGCAACCTTCTATTGCTGCAGGTTTGTATGGTTCAGAAACAGGGGAGAGCAGCCTACAGGATGTGTGATAGGCAGCCAGAAATCATCTGACAGGCCAGTTCACACCTCAGGCCTGTCATAGGAAGGGCAACAACAGGAAGGAATTCTTTCAAAGATTCTTTGTTAGGATAGGTTCTGCAAACCTGTGTCAGATATTATGTGCTTGCACACTGTCATGGTATAATTCCCCACTCTGAACCTTAGCGTCCAAAAGATGAGGTACCAGCATGAATTCCTCTAAGCTCAATTACCAGCTTAGTACTTGTAGCGCTGCCACCAACCAGGAATTCCAGTGCCTGGTACACTCTGGTCCCCCCAAGACCTTGCCCGGGGAACCCCAAGATCCAGACCCTCTGGATCTTAACACAAGGAAAGTAAACCCTTTCCCTCACCGTTGCCTGTCCCAGGCTTCCCCTCCCTGGGTTACCCTGGAAGATCACTGTGATTCAAACTCCTTGAAACTTAAACAGAGAGGAAAATTCACCTTCCCTCCTCCTTCTCAATCTCCCTCCCAGACTCTCCCTGAGAGAGAAAGTAATCCTAACACAGAGAGAAATTAACCTCTCTCTTCCCCTTCCCTCCTTTCTCCCCACCAATTCCCTGGTGGATCCAGACCCAGTCCCCTGGGATCTCACACCAGAATAAAAAAACAATCCGGTTCTTAAACAAGAAAAGCTTTTAATTAAAGAAAGAAAAAACAGTAAAAATTATCTTTGTAAATTTAAAATGGAATAGGTTACAGGGTCTTTCAGCTATAGACACTGGGAACACCCTCCCAGCCTAAGTATACAAGTATAAATTAAAATCCTTTCAGCAAAATACAAATTTGAACTCCTCCCAGCCAAATACACATTTGCAAATAAAGAAAACAACCATAAGCCTAACTCTCTTTATCTACCTAGTACTTACTATTCTGGACATATAAGGGACTGTATCAGAGAGATTGGAGAGAAACCTGGTTGCACATCTGGTCCCTCTGAGAACTCAGAGTGAACAACAACCAAAAACTAACAGCACACACAAAAACTTCCCTCCCTCAAGATTTGAAAGTATCCTGTCCCCTGATTAGTCCTCTGGTCAGGTGACAGCCAGGCTCACTGATCTTGTTAACCCTTTACAGGCAAAAGAGATATGAAGTACTTCTGTTCTATTAACTCTTACTTATCTGTTTATGACACACACTAAATTTGTTTAGCAAATACAGGGCCCGGTATTTCATCTTATACGCTCAGTGTGACAGCTACGGCAATTTCCTGCAATATCTTTGAAAAACCTTATTGAATTAACGTAAGTAGCTGTGGAGTCCATGGTATTAAAAATGCAAAGTTTATGTATAATTGTGGGCCTGAATGTTCAAGGGCTATTTTAAGCAATGCATCAGACAAAAATGAATGGGTCACTTGGTAGAGCCTTTGCTGGTGTTGGGGTGATCTCTGGTAAGCTTATTATCATGCATGAATGTTCATTTATTGTTTTAATATGTTTTCTCTGTAATGTGTTCACCTTAAGAATAAAAGTTGTTGCTTAGAAAGGGCTATGTGGTAATTTACACCTGTGGGCAATTATAATCTTGGAAGAGAAAGCAAAGTATAGACACAGGGCTGCTTAAGCAGTTTGACTTGCTAGCGAACTCACAGCGTAGGCAGGGAACTGTGGAGCATGGAAAAATCCCAGACAGGAGAGAGAGAGGGAGAGACACAAATCTCCACCCAAGAAACATTATGCCTGAGGAGCCAGGAGCTAAGAGTGGGTGTCTTTGCTGGACTATGAAAGGGAAATACAGGTGCACTTGTCCTGAACTGTGACACACAGGGCCGGCGCTACCATTTAGGCAGCTTAGGCAATTGCCTAGGGCGCCAGAATAATTGGTGGGCGCCGTTTTGACGGAGGGGGCGGCAGGCGGCTCCGGTGGAGCTGCCGCAGTGGTTCCTGCGGAGGATCCGCTGGTCCGCGGCTCAGTCACGTGGCTCCAGTGGACCTCCCGCAGGCACGACTGTGGCAGCTCCACCGGAGCCACGGACCAAAGGACCCTCCACAGGAATGCCTGCGGCAGCTCCACCGGAGCCGCGGAGCACCAGACCCTCTGCAGGCAACACTGCGGCAGCTCCACCGGAGCTGCGGGACCAGCGCGCAGGGCGGCGAAATTGCCGGTCGCCTAGGGCGCTCAAACCCCTAGCGCTGGTCCTGGTGACACACATATGCTACAATGGAGTCCATTGGGTAGCTATGTTTTTATTGGCTAGCAGTATCTGGGACCAGATACAGATGGCAGAAGAGCTTGGGTGATGCTTTTAACTCATACCTTGCAGGAAAGGTCTCCAGAATCATAAAACCCATCTATGCTAATTTACTAACCAGGGCAGGCAATGAAGCTGGTGATATACAATATGGTCAAATGTGCAAAAGAAACATATATCTATATTGTTTTCCCCTTGCTCTTCCAGTTCTAGTGGCCTCTGGTATAATCCATTTGCTAAAAAATTCTTCAGCTCCTGCTGCTGGGCATGCATGAAGTACTGCTGTTGTCTCTCCAGCAAGGAGAAAAGCCCTGTTGACACCTATGGTACGTAGACTAGGAGGATAGTGAAAATCAGTACTGACAAATTGGGGGGGGGGGGGTTTCTTCCATATATCTGTGTGTGTGTTTGGTGAACAATGGGAAGATCACATTTTAGTATTATACAGAAAATGCAGGCAAAGGTGCTGGAACTAGGAGTGCTAATGCACCCCCTGTCTTGAAGTGGTTTCCATTATATTCAGGGTTTACAGTTTGATTTAATGGAGCTTAGCACCCCTATTATGCAAATTGTTCCAGCACCCTTGAATGCAGGTGCAAGATGCCTTTTGCCTGTTTCTGGCTCTGCTACTGACCTGCTGTATGACATCATTTCTCTTCTCTTTACCTTGGTTTCCCTGTTTATGCACATTTTACAATCATTCTGACCTTTCTCACAGGGCTACTATTTGTATAGCACTTTGAGAACCTGGCACACATGTAAGGTATTCCACCATGTGACAGCGTATTCCCCTGCTGTATAAATGAGCAGAAAGGTACTGTGACTGTTCAGATTTGTCAGGTGGCAGAGACACTGGCAGAAGTTGTTAAAATTGTATTTTACTGTTTGCCCGTAAGCCAGCTCTGCTGCTTGACAAGGACATACTGAAAGAAACATGCAGCTGAACAGGCTTCTGCTTCCTAGGGACTCACTTCTGGGAACTTTGACTGAACTCTTTACTGTCTGGGTTCCCAGCATAGCCCCAGCCAAGGGCAAGCTCAGGAAGGTCTAGCTTTACTACTGACCATGCCAGATCTTTCCACAAGGGCAAATCCTGTCCCCTCCTCTTCAGCTGCCGAAGTCCCTGACAGCCATGGAACTGGTGTAGTTGCACTGTGTGAGTTAGAGGCAGAATGCCAGAAGCTTGCTATCTGGTCACCCTAATCCAGAGTCAATGTCCTTCTTTACATTTGGATAATCAAGATCTGACTTTAGGGCAGACGGGTTTATTAGCATTTCTTCTGTGACTAGGATGCTTGTTCTAGCTGCTCCTGCGATTAGGGTGTGTGAACCCTTTTTTAGGGTGTATGAACACAGAGCAAAGACAAAAGAAACTACAGTATAATTACTTGGTAAACAGGGGCAACAGAGGCCCTGTACTCCTCATACTTTAATCTTTATGAGCTTTTGGCTCCAATGTGCCATACAGGGAGTTCACCAGAGGTAACTGCAGAAGTGATATGAAACTGCACACAGTGTCATAAATTGTGTTGTTTTGAGCTTTAGCTTCAAAGGCTGTACTGTATTTCTGCTTAAGCAACACCACATAGTCAGTGGGGTCAATGCAGCTGCATTACTGATCCTGAAATAAATATGAAGTGTCTGCAAAATTTGGCAGAGCCTTGTTCAGAGGATTTGGATAAGACCTGGTAGTTCTCTAGGTTTCCCTAGCAGTGGATGTAGTAAGGCAGGCAGGCTGGACTGCCCACCCACTAGGTTAGATTTTCTGCTTAGTGATCAGCATTAAGATCTAACTGTAATTTATTTCATGCAGAAGTGTATTTGAATCATGGAGATCTTCTCTTAACACTGTGATCCCATCCTGAAGTCACCTTTCCTCTCTCCCAACTCCTGCTGAAAGAACTCTTAAATCAACTAAGCATGACGCCACAAAACATTTATTTACCAGTTCAGTAAACAGCAACAAACTTAAAGCCTGAAAACATGCTGAATAAATAGAGAATTCAGACAAATAGGTAAGAAAAAAAGCTCCTACTGTCCCCTTAAATAGGCAGGACCCAGACAGGGTCAAGAGAGTGACACTAATCTTTAAGGAAAGGAAAACCCATTCTGCTCCTATGAATGTGAGACTATGTGATCATGGCTTTTTCTGAAACACAGTCTTTACAGTGGGAGCAAGTCTCTAAACTCAAAGCTTTGCACTCAGCTGGACTGAGAATTCTGCCAGCAGCACACTAGTTCTCAGAGTGCCCTGTGTGGGTCACTGAATCACTTGGGACCTGATGACTCCCATGACTTTCAAGGAGCTTTAGATCAGGCCCTGTGGCAAACTCAGGACAATTAGCTACCAGAAGAGGCATAGTAATTAGTCCCAGAGGGGTTAAAAGGCCTCTCCCTATCCATTGAGGGGAGATAGCCATGGAGAAACAAGGCTCAGCTGGAACAGGGGTTACCAGGGAACTAATTACTTCAGCTGGCCCCAATTGCTGGGGACCTTTTTAAACCCTCCCTGGCAGGGAAGAGGAGAGAAGTAGAGTAGCTGCTAGTGAGTAGCTACAGCAGGACTCTGAAACTCTTCCTGCAAGGCAGATTGCACTCTCCCCAGAAAGAGAGAAAAACTGAGCAAGGGACTGGCTGAGAAGAGATTGGCCAGACACTGTGCGAGCGGGAGGGCTTTTGCTTTGCCCAAGCCTGCGGCTCCAAGGTGGTAAGGGACTGAGCCAGCAGAGGAGAAGCAGGTACTTTGCCACACCCATAATGAGGGACGGAGGGAGAGAAAGAAACTGAAAACACATTGAATATTTTCTTATTATTTTTCCATGAAACCAATTGCTGTAGTCATGACATCATCAAGAATGGGAAGGGAAGTGGTTTGTGCAGTAGCTGAGCTACCTACCAGATTGGCTGAAGCTGGCCCCAGACCCAGAGTGATGCTCACATTTGAATTACAACATCCTTTGCTTCCCTTCCAAAACATTCCTGCACCAGACCCCATATCATTCTGATTTTATCACTCACATTACTAGAGGTGGCAGTACTGTTTGGATGCACCGCTTGCCCCATTAATCATAGGCTTGGTTCCTTCCAGCTCCTGATTCACTCATAGCAAACACATAGCATTTTGCTTTCATGCAGCATTCTGCAGAGGTTGTTTCCCTTTCCTATTACATTGTAGCTGTACCATTCATTTGTGATAATTCAGTAAAAAATCCAGTTAATTGAACGTACCCAGAGATGCCAGACACATTGAGACAAATATGTGTTTGATAACCTTCAAATGCTACTGGGCACTAAAACACAGCCGGGCAGAGTATAATGCAACAACCCAGAGAACCTGGGAGGTAGGCTACATTAACCTGACATTCTGGTAATCAAAATTGCAGAGACTTTCAGGAATGACCAGTCCTAATCACTCCAGTCCCTTCCATCTCCTATTGCATACCAGGACTGTGTGTAACATGTTTTATCAGTGTCACAGTTACAGAAGAAGTTACCTGTGGCGGAAGCCATGTCTTTTAGGTACAGAGCCAAGCACACCATTGGTGCACAATAAATAATACCATTTAACCAACTGGCATGTTTAATGTCTAGAACACCAAAGTCTTGAGTCAGGGAAGTGAAATGCACCAGGTGTGAGGGTGGAGTGGTGATGTCAGAGTTGGAATCATAATAGGAATAAGCCCCAGGAATGGAAGAAGTAGCCCTGAGACTGAATGAAAGGCTGCTCCTGAGTGCCAACTTGCTATATCCCCACTGGCTATTTGTTGTTGATAACTGAGGGAGGAAATCCAGAACCCCAAAGGGTGGATTATGTTATTACCCCCTTTAACTCAAGCATCTAATCAAAGTTTGGAGCTCTGTAGGGAGGAGATATTTAAAGATGGAGTCTGGTACTTTTGATGCAATTTTATTTATTTGCAAAGAACATATTAAGCTCCATTACCATAGGAGGAACCAACCAGCAGACCAGGGTCGCAGAGAGGATTCAGAGGGCCTGAGGCAAAGCAATTTCAGGGGCCCCTCCCTTAAAAAGAAAAGTTGTAATACTATAGAATACTATATTCTTGTGGGGGCCCCTGCGGGGCCCGGGGCCTGGAGCAAATTGCCCCTCTTGCCCCCCCCCCAGGCAGCCCTGCAGCAAACAGCGTCCTTGCTCCTAGCACTGAAACTCATTCAGTCAACACCCTCCAAAAGCGCTCTCTGACTTCTCCCTTCCCACACACCCTTATCTAAAGACAATAACTGTGAAGTCCTCCGCCTACATGGTCAACGTTTCTGGGTGAGCTCATATACCCTCTTTATCTCAGGGTGCACTGCTTAGCTGTCTCTTATGGCTCTCTCTTAAATGAAGGGGTGCAGGTCACAACAGGTTAGAAGTGGCTTGCCCAGCCCACAACGTTTGGACACTGGCCTGCATTGGCAGTGACAAGGAGTCACTCTGCCTCAAACGGAGTATCAGTGCTCCTTGGGAACACAACACACCCATTGCTACAGCAAGGTGAAAATTCTCAGCCAAAGCTTGCTTTTTGGGTAGAGGGGAGGGGGTTGTTTTGCTTTGGTTTTGGGGGCCTAAAAGTGCAGATTTGGTTCAACAAACATTTTGCATTTCAGTGTTGACTTCAGTAAATTGTTTTGATAAAAAAAAAAAGATATTGTAGAAATGTCCATAGTCTGACACTTCTGAACCATGTAGATCTTTTAGACTAGATTCACAAGGAGATTAGGCACCATTCACAAACAGAAGGTGGAGGTGGTGCTCCACCCTTTACTGCCAATGGTTAGCATACTGACACCGGATGTGGGAAACATGTTCATATCCCCACTCTGGAGCAGGGTATTGAAGTCAGGTCAGGTCTTCCATACCTCATGTGACTGCCTGAACCAAGCTATGGGATGTTCTGGGGTGGGTCTTAATCCCTCCTGGTGGAGCTGTTCTGCTTTGTATAAGTATTCATTGGAGCAGGGACCAGAACCCAGGTGTCTCTCCCATCCCTCCCAGGTGAGTGCCTGGCCACTCGGCTGTAGAGTCAGTTTCACTTTCTGGTTGCACACTATGAAGGAGTTTAAGAGCACACTCATTGCCTTTGTACTAGGAACTCCCAAGCACAGGGGCTAAAGTTCTGCCTGAGTCTTATATGAGGCAAGCAGGAACAGGGAAAGGCTCTTTACCCTTTCTCCCCTCCATTGTGCTCCACTATAAGGACCAGACCGCATCAGGCCAAACCTCGTTAGAAGCAAAGATTTGTCAGGTGAAAGAGAGGAAACCTGTCAATGCCCAGGGAAGAGAGCACAAGCTGCAGGCTCAAAGCACACCTCACCAGAGAGCAAACAGGAGAGACACATTAACAATATGTGTGACTTCGAACCTTGAAGATTTTGGCACTTATTTGTGACAGTGGGTGCTTTTCATTGATTAAATTGCAACATTATAGCAACCTCTAATGTAAATGTGAGAGTGGGCGGGGGGAAAGGGAACAATCAAGAGTATACTAAAGAGAATTTAAAGAGAGGAAAAAACGGAAAGAAGCAGCAAAATGTGAACCAAGCACAAGAATTTTCACAGGAATCAGCGTTTGGCTATTTTCTGTTTTCCTTTGGGGAAACTTATTTGCCCAGCAAATAAACAGACTGCTCACAAGGAAGCCTGATCATTAGTTTTGTTAGGCAGGGGAGTTATTTTTGTCTTGTTTGGGCATGAGAGGGGAACAGATAGCACTGGAGTAGAGGTCACTGATGAAAAACAAGTTAAACAAAGTGAGTTTTGAGGAGGCATCTGGAAGATGCTAGGATTGCTTGGTGTACAAAAGTAAAAAGACTGTTCTAGTCACGGAGAGCAGCATGAAAAAATGTGTCATGGAGGCATGAGTGTGAGAATGTGATGGAGAGAAGGTAAGGAAGAGAGGAGTATGCAGAGGACTGGATGAGAGAGGATGAGTAGGAGGAAAGTCAGAGCTGAGATGTAGGCAGGGGCATGTAGGCAGATGTGGAAGGAAACAGAGCAGGGTGCCAGTGGCGGGGATGGGCTTGACTGGAGCAGCAAGAGGGAAGTATGACTTCAGCTGAACCAGTTTCAATAACCTGGAGATGGGAGGCCAGGAAGGATGTGGTTACAAGTCTAAATGATGACTCACAGTTTTAGCAGATAGGACAGAAAACATGGCATGGCTTATGGAAAAGTTATGGAAGCAACATGACTGGCTGCAGAGGGAGAAGGACAGAGGAATCAAAGATGATCACAAGAGTATAAGCCTGAGTGACAGGACAGAGGAAGCAGTTATCAGTCAGAAAGAAAGAAAGGCAAGTTTAGTTTTTGACATGTGTAGCTTTGAGAAACCTGTGGGACATCCAGGAAGAGATATTGGAGAGGCAGGACCATGGATGTTTGGGCCCAGCTCAGGGTTAGAGAAGTGGACTTCTGAATCACCAACATACAACATACTGGTAGCAGAACTTGTGGGTGTGGATGAGGTCACCTAAGGGATATATGCAGAGGGAGAAGAAGGAACAGCACTGAGGAGCACTAACAGAGAGTAGGAGGGGAGCCAGGAAAGCGAGATGCCAAAGAAACACATGAAGAAGGCCAGAAGCTTAAGGGAGGTGGTATCATTCAAGGAGACAGGGAGCAAGGACAACTAATACAGAAAGAGTAAGCTTTTTTGGCCTGGGTACAAGGTGGTCCTAGGGTGACCTTTGTGAGAAGAAGGTGGAACACAGACCAAAGTCCCATGAGGAGAATGCTGGACACTGCAGTGATGGGAACAAACAACTCACTCAAGGAGCGTGGTAGCAACCTGGAGGGAGATACAACAGTAACTGGAGAGGCTGGTTGGGCCAAGAGAGGATTTTTTCAGGATCAAAAAGACAAAAGCATGTTTCAAGGATGAGAGAAAGGAGCCAAAGGAAAGAAGCAAAGGATAAGAGAGGAAACAGTTGAGGACAAAAGGTAAATAGGAAGTGTGGGCAACAGATTAAGCAGAGGATTTAAAGATGTAAAGCAGGGAGATATCTATCTCAGAGACAGCTAAAGAAAGGGAAGGTGAGAGGAGGAAGAGGCAAGGATTAAGAGTCTTGCCAAAATAATCTTAACTTCAAAGTAATAGCCAAGATTCAGGGAAGAGTAAGGGAGGAGAAATTTTTGGAGGGGAAACGGGGAGAGTTGCCAGGGCTGGCGATGTGAGAGCTGTCCCCCTGTACGCCTCCTGGCAGCAGGAAGTGGCCGGGGAGCTGTGGAGATCCCCCTGCCCCATGGCAGTGGCTGGGGAGCTGCTAGGGTCCCCTGCCCCACTGCTGCAGTGGTGGTGAACAGCGGGGTACCGCCCTGCCTGCAGTGGCTGGGAGCTGCGGGATACTTCTGCTGCCCATGGCAGCTGAGAGCTTGGGGTCCGCTGCCTCAGGAGGCAGGGTACCTTACAGCGGCCTGCCACTGTGGGAGGTGGTGGGAGCCTGCAGCACCCAGCCACCAGGGCTGAAGTCACAGAGGTCTTTGGAAGTCAGGGATTCAGTGACTTCTGCGACCTCCATGACAAAATCGTAGCCTTACTCATAATCCAACCTGTTTCTCCCCAATCCCCACTAGAGAACTCATTACACAGTGAGAAGCCCCCTCCACATTTTGAGAGTTGCCCTGCCAAACCCTCTGCCAGCCATAGTAAAGGTTTCCCTCCACAGAGCTCTAAGTAGCTACCATTTGGAACTGGTGTCTCAGCTCATGAGAAGCAAGCAACAGAGCATTGCTCACTAGTTGGACATGGTTCCTGCTTTCAACCAGTCCATCACTTTAGCGCAGGAAGTACTTGGGATAGGAGCGGCAGCCACACAAAAAGCCAAGTGTACAAAAGCAGCAGCTAGAAAAATGAAATGCAGGAAAATACAGAGAAAGACCAATCAAGACAGTGTCAGAAGACCTGCCTGCGCAACTGGATCAGGAGACCTGCTTAAAGCTCAGCTGAACCCTGGCCCAGGTAAAACAAGCTTCCACTTGGTAGCAACTGTGTCATTAGCACAGTTTATGGACACAATTAATGTCTTACCTATGCTATATAAAGATGCCTTGCTTTGATCATCTTAGGGAAGAAGTGTCATCGCTAGTTCCCTTTGATCTGGTCTACTCTAGACTTGTTTTCTGGAAGTTCCCAATTTTTCCTACCATCCATGCATCTCTACCAGTTGTAGCAATGGAAAGAGAGCAAGTGCAGACAAGGTGCTGCTGGCTGCAGCTCTTTAACCTCTGTGGGTGATCTAGGCTTGTTCAGGGCAAAGTAAGTGAACACAATAATTAAAATACCAGCAGCCTCCTGGAGCCTCATCCACACTATTGCTGTCTCCACTACTATCAGCCCTGGCTCTGAAGCAGTGGTAGTAACAGTGGGAAAACCTTAGGAAAACAATTCTTGTCTAGAGGGTGAAATTCTGGCCCCATCGAAGTCAGTGACAAAACTTCCATCAGCCTCAATTGAGCCAGGATTTCCTCCTATATAGTCATTATATATATGTAAGCAGAGTCAGGATAAGCTCTACCCTGACATCTGGTGGAAAGAATTTCAGAGAGTGTATTTGCATAGGCATGCCTACCCTGTCCCAGACTGCCAAGCTGTGGGACTGCTTGGTGACAAATGACTCACCCTCAGTTGGGTGGTACTTGCTAGACAAGGGACATGGGTTCCAAAACCCAGTGAATTGAGAGAGGCTGGGGACAGGTATCTGTGCCTGGTGGTGCAGTCTCCTTTGGAGCCAGAAGCACCAGTTCCACCTCTGTCCTCTCTCCAGTGTGGAATGTCAGAGTTGATTTTTTTTCCCCTCAAGAATCTAAATACAGGTTACTGAGCTGAACTCACTTTGGGCTAATGGTGCACTAGCACTGGGGCTCCCCCACTAAGAGCTGAGATCACTAAGAGTTGAAATCACTAAAGAGCTGAAATTACTGAGCTGAGAGCACTGAGTACTGTGCTAACTAGTGGGGGATCCTAAAGATATACTGTGGAACAGAGCAGCTGGCGGAGCAGTTGTGGGGATGGCTGGAGTGGATCACGGGACAGCTGGTGGCAGCGGAGCGGCTGGCAGACCGGAGTAGCTGTGGGGCGGGTGGAGTGGCCCACAGAGCGAGCGGAGCTGAGCACTTTGCAGGGAGAACTGGAGCAGCTCATGGAGCAGAGCAGCTGGTGGAGCGGAGCAGTTTCTGAGGACGGCTGGAGGAGCAGCGTGGAGCGGCTGGTGAAGCGGAGCAGTTCGTGGAGAAGGCGGAAGCAGAACCCACGGAGAGGCAGGGCAGTTGGCCCCGGACCACGTAAGGTGCCCCTTTCTACCCAGGCTGGGGGGAGGGACCTCTACAGATAAATTCTTGAACTCTGGGGTGGCATTGACCAGAGACTTTTGGGTTGTTGGACTTTGGGGTGATTGGACTTAAAACCCTAAGGGGGAAAAGGACAGTGCCAAACGTACTTGGAGGTGGGTTTTTGTTTATGGTTTGTGTTATAACCCTGTTTGTGGTGTTTCTCCAATGGGATGCCACATTGATTCCTTCCTTTATTAAAAAGATTTTGCTACACTCAGACTCCATGCTTGCGAGAGGGGGAAGTATTGCCTCCTGGAGGCGCCCAGGGGAGTGTGGTATGTGAGTGTCCCAGGTCACTGGGTGGGGGCTCGAGCCAGTTTTGCATTGTGTTACTGAAACCGAACCCCTGGATACTGAACCCGGCCCTTGTTGCTGCCAACTCAGAGGGGCAGAAGGGTTACATATATATATATGCACTAGTGAGGCGAGATGGACCCACTACCAGGTTGGTTAAAAGAAAAACAGAATTTGTCATATTTGTTGCAAACTGATTGTGATTAATGTGGAAATAATTCTAATTATAATAAAGTTAATGGACCAGATTTTCAAGGGGGAAAATCAGCATTACTCTCTTGGCTTCAATAGAGCTCTAGCCATTTACCCCAGCTGAGGTTCTAACCCTAGGTTTAATTAATAGGCGTGATCAGACATTTTTGTCCATGAGAAGCCGTTGAATTTGGATTAGTATGCTAATGAGATTATGAACATAGATATTCGTTATTGTATTTGATAAACACAGGCTTGATCCTACAATGAGTGTCACACAAACTTTAGTGGGGGAACACGGATCAAGATTCAAGGTGGATCACAATTTAGCAGTCTAAAATGACTCTCTCTAATTCTTTCAGGATTCTAACATTTTAATATTGTGAAGTGCTTACATCTGACATTTAATCAAAACAAGTCAAAATATTCATGAACAAACAGCTATTAAGGAAACAAGAAAAATGTTCACTTTTTTAAAAAAAATGAATATAGTGTGCATATTAAGTACTTGTGGGTGGTTATTAAACTGCTTTGAAATCAGAGTCCTGGGGAGGGGGAAGCTACATTTGACTGCAAAAATCCAGTTTCCTGTAAAGAAGAGTGCTTTGATGTGTTTCATTTTCCTGGAAAAACATTATTCAAATTGGAGCACTCAGAACACTTGCACAAGAGTATTTGCAAAACACTACAGTGCTGTGTGTTGTACATTGTAAATATTGATGTTGATTTTTTTGAAGGAAAGATTAGCAAATTAGGGCCCAATCCTGCTGTTATGAATGTCTATGGGAGATTTGCCAATTACTTTTATTGAGTTGCAAACAGAGAATTTTAAGTCTTGAAAGTGCTTCATAAATTCCAAGTTCTAAAGAAAGCTGTAAATTAGTTTTAAGGTTAAATTGTCTTAGAGCGAAGAAATGAGGAATGCTTCCTCACTGGTTCCCAAGTGTTATGAGCTAGATCCTCAGTGTACCTGCACTCCATGTGCATAGTGGGAGGAAAGTGATTTTAAGCCACCTCTGTGCTCCCTCACCACCTTTGGCCCTTGATGGAATTTAGAGCAAACTGAGGGCTGCTTTTAACTCTGCTGATGGATTTCCACTCAGACAACCTGCCAACCTGAAGCATATTCTCACCAGTAACTGCACACCGCACCATAGTAACTCTAACTCAGGAACCAATCCATGCAACAAACCTCAATACCAACTCTGCCCACATATCTACACCAGCAACACCATCACAGGATCCAACCAGATCAGCCACACCATCACCGGTTCATTCACCTGCATGTCCACCAATGTAATATACGCCATCATATGCCAGCAATGCCCCTCTGCTATGTACATCGGCCAAACTGGACAATCCCTACGGAAAAGGATAAATGGACACAAATCAGATATTAGGAATGGCAACATACAAAAACCTGTAGGAAAACACTTCAATCTCCCTGGACACACAATAGCAGATTTAAAGGTAGCCATCCTGCAGCAAAAAAACTTCAGGACCAGACTTCAAAGAGAAACTGCTGAGCTTCAGTTCATCTGCAAATTTGACACCATCAGCTCAGGATTAAACAAAGACTGTAAATGGCTTGCCAACTACAAAAGCAGTTTCTCCTCCTTTGGTTTTCACACCTCCACTGCTAGAAGAGGGCCTCATCCTCCCTGATTGAACTAACCTCGTTATCTCTAGCCTGATTCTCATGCTCCAGTACGTCTGTTAGTCTATAAGGTGCCAAAGGACTCTTTGCTGCTTCTGCTGATGGAGCTATGTGGGATGGCAGGAGACTTCTACACTGGGGGATTCTTGGGATTTGGAATGTTTCCTGGCCTCTGTACTGCTGTGGAAGTGCAGAGTGGCCAGAACAAGGGCCAGGATCTGGCTCTAGATAACTCAAAATAGTTTGTCAGAAGGACCATAAGAAATGGCTCCTATCTGGAAGGCAGAGGAACATCAACCACCTCAGCAAGGTGAAATATACACAGTGCCTTTTGAAATCACCCCTCATCACTGAGGGAAGCTAACTTATTAATTATGTAACTTGAGTTTGTTTCCAGTTATTTTATATCAGGTTCAACTTTTCATCTTAATGTTAAAAACAACAAACGTGATACAGTATTTAAAATACTTGATCAACCTTACCCCTACCTAACCAGTTTTGATAAAGATAGAACAGAAATGTTATCAATTTCCCTCTCAAACAGATGAGACTGCTGATTTTGTAAAAAAAACCCTTCAGCAGAACCCTTTCCCACCACAAACTCCCCTGTCCCCCGCAAGTCCATATATGGGTGTGGATCTCTTTTCCCTAGTGATCCATAACCTTCATTGGGGTTTATTCATTTTCATACTGAGAAGACTATCTGGACACCACAAGCAGAGGAGAGGCTGTGCAGTGTGGTGATGACCACAGCGTACTTTGTTAAGACATCTGCTTTTGGCTTTGCATAGACAGCTTGGGCAGAAATCACTGGCCTTCTCGCTGCCTCCTATTACCCATCAGATCAATGGGGTGTAATTGCTACCTCATGAGGGAGTTGTGAAGCTTAATTAATGTTTGTACATTGCTTTGAAATCTTTGATTAAAGTGCGCAATATAATTGTCAAGTCTCGTGTTAATTCCAACAAGTGAACAGTTCACCAACAAACCAACCTACATCAAATTTAATAAATTCAGGCTTAATCTATCCGTCAGAGCAGTCTAAATATTTGTGATGCTGAGTCATTAGGCGTGTGGCCTAATGATTGATTGATCTGATCTTTTTGCACCCCATCAAGATGAGCATTTCCATTCAGCTTGAGACTAACAAGGTGTAAGCGCAGCACAGACAACCAAAGAGAGACATTGCACTAGTAAAATGAAGCAGGCTCACTTGTAGGCTGGAGCCCTTCTCAAGGGGAATAGGTAATAGATTCTTCTCTACTTCTGGAAACTGTAAAGCAAGCCTTATCAGACTTCACTGACCTTATCACAGACAGAAAAATCAGTGGAGTTCACTACCAAATTAAAAGCCCCACTGCATTTCGTAGCCTGGCACATCTGAAACAATCAGCGATATACAGAGCCTGAGGCAAAAGACAACTTCACTGTTGTCTGTTGTATGTGTTTCTCCTGGTCTCAGATAGAGAATGTAGGATATAAACAATCATGAGGAATGAGCCTGTCCCTCTGGTTTCCAGCCACTCTTGATATACCCACCCTACCTGCTCAAACCCTGAGACTGGGGTTTGAGATGAGTCGAGTGACAGGAGCTTGGGGATGTGAATGCCACTTTCTCCCCTCAGGGTGCAGGGATGCTGTGCAGCCCCTTTGTCTGCCCCACCCTCTCCCGTTCTAGCCTCTGGACTGGCACAGGGACTGCAGCCCCTTCAGGCCAGCTGTGTGGGGATAGAGATTTTTCACTGAAAATTTTCCTGCCTCACTACATCAGTCAGAAAATATTTGATGTTTTGAAACACCCCATTTCATTTTGATCAAACCCACCAACTTTATTTATGCCAATATTTCCAAACTGAAGTAGGAACTTTTTTATTTTTTTGGTCAAAGTTCCTGCTATTTTGCCTTGTTCAAGGATGAAAACAAGTGTTGAAATATCAGAGTTTTCTGCAGGACAGAAATGCCATTTTCCAGGACAGCTAGTGGGGGGTGTTGGATCCTCTGGATCCCCACAGGTGTAGGTCTGCCGTTCCTTTCCCAGCTACTCACCACCCACTGCCATTGTGGTCCTCTGCCTTAGCCAATGGGGGCCCAGCACAGAGACAGTTTCCCTGGCATGTAAGGGGTATGGAGACATCCCTGCTCAGCCAGTGGTCTCCCCAGATCAGCCCCCTGGCAAGTCTTAAGTTGTGTGGAGGTCCTGTGCCAGCCTGGGGTTGTTTACTGGAGGGTGTCAAGTATCAGGAGGTAGCTGTGTTAGTCTGTATCCACAAAAACAACAAGGAGTCTGGTGGCACCTTAAAGACTAACAGATTTAAAGCTTTCATGGGTAAGTGAGGTTTTTTACCCACAAAAGCTTTAAATCTGTTAGTCTTTAAGGTGCCACCGGACTCCTTGTTGTTTTTACGGGAGGGTTCACTAATGATATCAATAGCGCACATTTATATTTAAAGTTGCATATGGCGGTGCAATCAAGGGGAACAAGAAGAGTGGGTTAAGTGTAAACTGTTTTTCAGGTCCATCCTAAAATGTCTGGATTGGCTCAGCTGGCGTTCTTTGCATCAAGAATATCCCAGCTTCGGAGGGAGTTTCAGGTAGGTAAGGAGTGCAGAACCAAGCCCTAGCAGAGCTCTGCTAAGTTTTCAGTCCTCTAAAAAACTTTTGTCCCTTCCCCTGGCCTTTCACATTCCAGATTTGAAAAGAAATGCTTCCTTCGTGGTACTCGCATTCAGCTTCAGTTCCCTACTCAAAAGCAACCACTAGCATAAGAAAGAACAGAATGCATAACCTGGAGGTGCAGAATGATCCCAGTAGAATCCTTAGGGATAGCAGTTTCCGCCTCTGTCCAAGGTCAGGTGTAGTCAAGAAGCTTGCCTTGTTCAATGAGGGAACAGGTCTGATACTACACACTCCCCATTACCAACACAGCATCTGACTTTACACGGGCCACACCCAGGATGATCCATTTACTCATTTCATCAAGGTCCTGCATGGTATTTTGGCACCACTGCTGTGTTCAGTTCAAGTGCTGGTGCTCAGAGCCTGCTCCAGTGACTCACTCAGCCTGCCTTGGTGTGACAAAGTGGGTGAAGCACCAGCTACACTGATGAATCAGAGCAGGACTCAAAACAAGTAGGAGTTGATCTTGTGCCAGAACTGCCCAAACCAGGTAACTCTGATACAGACTCAAGTACAGTACAGTATCCTTCAACACTAAATGCAAAACGGTCTGTTTTCAAAAGCTATCAAAATTGGAGAAAATCACATGCCAAAGTTGTGTGGATCAGGCCTCAGTTCTTGCAGAAGAGTCAAAGTAGTGCAGCAGAAGTCTAGTAAAATGAATGCTCTGAAGTTATTGACAGTTTTATAATGGCAGCAATTCTTACACTGTTAGATGTTGTCTAAACTACATTTGCCTCTCTTCACAGCCCAGTGTTCATGGTATTTCAATCTCCACCTTTGCCTGGTAATATTTGTTAATGCAACAGCTTCCAGTATAGCACCTGTCCCCTCAGGCTGACTCCTGTCCTCTGACAACAGGCTTATCTGATAACCTCTGGGGTTGGCATGACATTTACTTCGTCCTCACTCAGTGCAGGCAGCTGGACTTGATGACTTTGAGATCCCTTCTAGTCCTACATTTCTATGAGGGCACAGGAGAAATAGCAAACAGCAAATCCATCTGCTGCTTGGTCACTTGATTGCTACTGTCCTAGGCACTGGAAGTATGGAGAGAAATTAGCAGTCCCAGGTTTTACAGAAAGCAGCAATGGCTACCTGATCAGGGAAACATCTACGAGCTTGTTTTATTCTGAAACAGCACATGCCACCTGCTGATTGTACTTTGCTGCTTCTGCTTTCCATTCCTCTGACGTTCCTGCCTCTGCATTTCCTCTTGCCCCTCATGTTCCAATTTCTCCCCAGTTCCTCTTTATAGGATCCTTTATTTCTTTTTCCACTTTTTCCCTTGCTTGGCCACTGGCCTTGGTCTCTTGTTATAAGGAATCATTCTTTCAGGAAGCCATTCTCCTTGTTCCCTAATGATTTCATGTCCTGTCCTCCATGTGAGAGTTCTTTTACTGGCTCACACAAGTTACTGAAGAGCTCAGTGCCCGATTGCAGTTCCATGTGTAATACTCTCTTATCTGACAGATACATGTGAGAGCAAGCAATCTGCTTATGCCAGACTGATAATGTCCTGAATGAACTTGACTGAATTGAGTTAAACCTTATTGAATTAGATTTAATCAGGGGTGAAAGTAACTTAAGGTACTTACCGGTACGCAGGGGTCCTGCGCAGGTGGGGAGGGTCCCCCCCCCACTCGGGCAGAAGGGATGGGGCCTCAGGTGGAAGGGGTGGGGCCTTTAAATCCCCGGGCCCTTTAAAATCGCTGCTGCTACCCCAGGGCTCCGGTAGTGATTTAAAGTGCCCGGGACTCCAGCTTTGGTAGTGATGTCTGGGAGCCCCGGGCCCTTTAAATTACTGCCGGAGCCCCATGGTAGCGGTAGCCGTAGCCGTGGAAACTGGAAGCCACGGGGCTCTGGTAACAATTTAAAGGGCCCAGGGTTCCGGCCACTGCCAGGAGCCCAGAGCCCTTTTAAATAGCCCGCCTGGGGAAGCTGCCTCCTGCCGGTATGGTTGGCTGTGTACTGGCTCTTGCCGGTATGCCATACCAGATTGTACCAGTTCACTTTCACCTCTGGGTTTAATGCCTTTGGGGCATAGGTCCAATGTTAGAGTTGGGGTGATCTCTGGTAAGCTAAGTAGCATGCAGGTAGCTCTTTTTTGTTTTAAATATGTTTTGTCTGTAGTGTTTTCATCTTAAGAACAAAATAGGCTTGCATAAAAAAGTTGTATGTGAACTATAATTGTGGGTAGTCACCTTATTAACCATCTCTGAAGAGAAAAACAAGTAGGCCTGCTTGGCGCGGGGCGGGGGGTGTTGTCTGTGCTAGGAACAACACAGTGAGAGCAGAAAACAGCAGCTTGGAAATATCTCAATCTGAAGAGAGCAAGATGTGGCTTTCCACCTAAGAAAAGCAGCAGCTGGGGAGCTGGAAGGCTGAGAAGGGGTGTCCTTGTTGGAACAGGGAGGGGAAATACAGATGCAGTTGCCCTTAACTATCAGACAGATAGCTGAGTTAGTCTGGTTCTGTAAAAGCAGAGAAGAGTCCTGTAGCACCTTATAGACTAACAGACGTATTGGAGCATGAGCTTTTGTGGGTGAATATCGTCCGATGCATTGCCCCTAACTGTTCCTCCACTCTAATGCCAACACCAGTGCTAATCCCTGAATCTACCAGAAAGTGCATATGTGAACAACCACCTGTTTGAGAAACTTCCCCTTTGCTCGAGTACTTCTCTGTAATGAGTTATGTCTCACAGAGCCATAGAGCAAGGCCCTGCTGGTTGCTCTGGTACAAGGGTATCCTGCACCATACCAGAAGATGCAGCTCCAAGGCCTGAACAGGAGGTTTGAAATACCTTGATTCCCTGGAACCACACATGCAAGTGCCACCAGGTGCTGACTATTCTCCTTCATTCCTCCCAAAGTAAATAAAGAGCATCCCATACAGCAGAGTGGGGCAGGCCTTGCAAATAAGACATTTAAAACTGGTTCTTCTTGCTGAGCCTGTAGCCTACTCTTATGACCAATGCTATGTGCTCCAGTTTTCTTGGCCACCATTTCAGCTCTCCCTTGCCACCATCTGAATGGCAGCTTTCAGGGGTTCTGTATACCCACAGGGCATAAAGCACTTCCAGCTCAAAGGTGCCATGTGAAGATAGAGCATATTATAATACCACATGGTGCACCACAAGACAGAGCCATCAAGGCAGTTTTCTCCCCATATTCATTCATTTCAACACCCCTTATGGGACAGAGCTAAATGACTCTCTTTCAGAATGGAATGCCATTCTAAAGCACATTTCAACTAAATTTACATCTTGCATCAGTTACAGCATCTCAACGGGTCCCAAAGTGGCCAAGCCATTATTAATAGTAAAAAGCACCTGTTTCAAGTGACAGGTTCTGGGTTGCTTCAGACATGTTAAAAGCAGCTTAGAATTGGCGTCTGAACATGGGCCCCCAAATCACCAGTCTTGAGATCTTCATTGATGCCTGCAGCTTTGGGCTTCCACAGAAAGACTCCATTTCACAACCCAGCTTTTTCTGACATATTGCTGCACCTTTCTAAAGTCTCCAAGTCAGTTCAAACCATCTGTGGACTTTGGAGCAGCCCCCGCAAGTCCCCAAAGGGTCATAGATACAGCTCACACAAAGGGATAATACAAACGGACTGTATCTAGGCTGATCCACTGAGCAAGACTGGGTGGGGAAGCTCAGTTGCACAGAGTAGTTCATGGGAAAGAGGGTCCCATGGAACACAGTTCTGAACTGCTCTCTACTCCTCTCCTCCCTGCCCCCCGTCACAGCAGCAAACTTCTTCCGAGAGTGGAGAGACAGCTGCTGCCTCAGTTTCCTCCTCTTCCAACTGATGAGTCACAGGTTCTCCCATTAGATGGAGATTTAACTCTCTAGAAGAGTCTGTCCTCTTCCAAGCTTCAGTCCTTCCCAGCCTTGGTAGTTTTTCTACTCTATTAACATAGGGCTCCCCCCTTTAGCAACCTCCTTCCAAGTCCTCCCCACAGGCTCAGATTCAGTAAGTTCTTTCCCCCTTCATCTGACAGGATGTCACCTCCTGGTGGCACAGTTAAAATGGAGGAGAGCCCACTCCCTGTCTCAGCTCCAGACTCCAGCCCAGAGATTCAAAACGAGGCCACAGCATATTTCCTTCACTTACAAGTTACACAGCCCTTTGAACTGTTTCCTGGAGCATTTACCCTGCAGACTGTCTCCTCGGAGAGAACCCCTCACTATCTGTCCCAACTCATTCCCTATACAAAATTTCTGGTTACTGGGAGGCTTCCCCCAACTTCTAGCTCAAAACTCCATCAATAAAGAATTTCCGCACATTTCCTATTTTCTGAAGGTCTTTTCTCATACTGAGCACAGGCTGACCTATTAACTCCCCTGCAGGCCTGGTTCTTAGTTGCATGCTCTGGGAGATCAATCAGACACAGATGAGACTGATCCCAAAAGCTTTTCAAGAGGTCAGATCAGCTTATAACCAGGGCCAGCTCCAGCTTTTTGCCACCCCAAGCAGCGAAGCGGAAAAAAAAAAAGCTGCGATCGGCAGCACTTAAGCAGTAGCTCCACCACGCCGCTTCGTTCTTTGGCAGCAATTCGGCGGCAGATCCTTCACTCTGAGAGGGAGTGAGACCAAATTGCCGCCAAAGACTCAGACATGCTGCCCCTTTCCATTGGCCTCCCCAAGCACCTGCTTCCTTAGCTGGTGCCTGGAGCCTGCCCTGCTTATAACGCATCTATTATGGCAACACACCCTGTAGATATAACTGAATCCTAGGCCTGTACTGTAACCCTTGGTGAAGTGACAACAGAGAGACCAATACCAGATTGCCCATTTAAAAAACCTAGTCATAAGCTAAGCTACTTTTCAGCTAGGAAATGGAGCTCCCACCCCCAATTGCTGGAGAGGACTCACTACCCACCAGCATTGTTATGAAGTGGCCATTCCCAATCAGTGTAAGAAATTCACTTCCTCTTTCATGATCCCCATTGTGCATTTGTTCTGATGGGATTGCCTAGCCCCCTTGTCCTAGGAGACAGTCTATGATTGCCTCTGGGAAAGAGGCATAATTGTGTAATGTCAGTGTTAGATAAAGAGGAAGCATCATTTAAGTTGCAGCCTTCATAGTTCCATAACTTGGGACACTCAGCAAGTCTCCATAGGCCACTGGTAACCAGAGGTGAAAGTAAGCCGGTCTGGTCCGGTCCGGCTTACCGGCTTCCACAGTGGGGATTGAAAGGGCTTTGGGCTGCCTGCCGCTGCGGGCAGCCCAGAACCCTTTAAATCCCGACCGTGGCTGAGATTTAAGGGCTCAGAGCTCCCCGACGCTGCGAGCAGCCCAGAGCCCTTTGAATCCCGGCCCTCGCTCCGGCGGCTGGACTGGGGCTGAGATTTAAAGGGCTCAGAGCTCCCCGCTGCTGCGAGCAGCCTAGAGCCCTTTGAATCCCGGCCCCGGCTGGGATTTAAAGGGCTCAGAGCTCCCCGTGGTTGCGGGCAGCCAAGAGCCCTTTGAATCCCAGCCACGGCTCTGGTGGCCGGGCTAGGGCCAGGATTTAAAGGGCTCCGGGTTTCCCTCAGTGGCAGGAGCTCTGGGCCCTTTAAATCCCAGCCCCAGCCCTGCAAAGCTCGGGGTTCCCCCTGGCCGCCAGAGCCCTAGGCCCTTTAATTTGTCCCTCAGCCCCGGAGGGCTTTCAGCCACCTCTTCAGCTGGGAGCCTCTGGTTGATTTAAAGGCCCTGGGTTTCCCAGCCACAGCTAGTGCCCCAGGGCCTTTAAATTTTGAGAGGTCACGCCTCTTCCAGATGAGGCCACGTCCCCCTCAGGACTCTGGCAGTACCAGTAAGTCCTGTAAGTTACTTTCACCCCTGCTGCTCGAATTTTGGGTTTCTGCTCAAAGTGGACAATGCATTGGATTGGAAAGGTAGAATCCTGATAACCCTAATGCCACATAAAAATGAAAACCAGTCCTGTGAGCATGCTGTTTTAGGCAAAGGAGTAATAACAAACATAAAGACTCAGAGGAACATTGCTGTAGAATGTGACAAATGGAATTCAACACAGGACACGGAGATACATACTTAGAGAAGATGGAGTGAAACCAGCTCACTCTCCTAGCAGTTTGACACAGTGCATGCACCTCCCTCTTCAGGGGAAATCAAACAATAAATAAAAAGCAACCCAAAATAACTGCATCTATATTCAGAGCATTTAACTGAATACAAGGTTACAAATATCAGTGTGGACAATTTTGAAGATGGGACCATCCACAGGAGACCCACGGTTCCCAAACTTTTTACTGAGCTGAGTCACCAGTTGCATTTTGTCTTTTGTGGTGGTCCCCAATTACATATATGCACTGGCACTGCAACCCTAACCCCAGCCCAGTAAGGAGGGGAAGCCTTGTGGAGGGTTGGAGAGTGATCCTGTCCCACATTTACCCCACAGCAGTGGTTTCTGTCCCATGGCACTGGGCCATTCCCCATTCCTGGGGTTGTGAACTGGCACATGGAGTCATGCCAGAGGCAGCTGCGACAAATTTGAGTGAGTGGTGCAGTGACCCCATGTAGCAGGTTTCAACACCTTTCCAAGCCCCACCCCAGAGGGTGTCCCCCCTGCACCAAGCCAAGAGAAGTGTATGTTTGCCTACGCAAGGCTCAGTGATGGGTTAATCCAGCCCTGGACGTGGGGGACCCATCTAGAGTCTTCCCATGACCCACTGCTGTGTGGTGACCAACTGTTTGGGAAACACTGGTCTAAAGAAAAGTTGAGAATGCTGTACATTTTCTGTTAGCCTAGGTGCTATGTACTTAGGAAAGGACACTGGGAACTGGAAATAGTCAAGTCACCATCAGGGAAATCATTTATTAAAAGTCGAAAGCTTAGCCTCTCATTTCAGTCAACAGAAAAGTTTCTTTCCCAAGGCTGATATCACTGCTTATCAAATCTCAGCCACCTCCCAGCAATTTTGTCCTGTCAGTGAGTCAGATTATTTATGTTTTTGGAGGGGATCCCTAAAATTAAAATCTAAAAGGAAACATGGCAAATGCCTAAAATGAACAACAGCTCAGGCTTTGGATCCAGCCTTACAGATCCAAATCTGCTCTAATTGAAGGGAATAGGATTTTGCCATTGATTTCAACAAGAGTAGGAATAGACCCTAAGTGGGAGAATTGTTTTCAGATTCAGTCTTGGTCTCGCTTCCCAGCCTGGTGCTCAAAAAAGCCATTTGCTAAGCAGCCAGGAGCACCAGGAATGGGACTTTGGTCAGCATTCCTGGCTGAAACGGGAATGGATGTGTCTAACTGTGGGAGGAATGACAGAAAGATCTCTTTGTAAAGACACTGATTCAGCTTGCTCCACTCTTGAATTTAATAGCCTCAGAAGATTACCCCCAACCCCTCACAGGAAGTGCTTTATCCATGTGTGTGTATGCATTATATCGTGTGACTGTGTAGACTTGGAGGACTTGATAGCTAAAGGAAATAGAAGGGGAAAGCAACGAGAGCTGAAACCCTTTAACGTTTTCCCTACTTAACAGGTGCATCTCTAAGGTGGCTTGAAGTACCTGGTCTGCCTTGGTATTATACCTAGACAAACAGACATATCTATGGGAATTATCAGGAAAACATACCCTTAAATCAATATCATGCTAGGTTATCATCCTAGTCCTGAATGGACTTTTTTTATGTCCATATAATTAGGCATTATTGGCAGTCTTTGCTCAAGGGAAGCCCAATCATGGAATAGCGAGAGGCATTGCAGGTCAGGATTGGGGTACACTGGTAAGCCTCTGCCAAGAGGCTCTCATACAAAGAGGCTTTCATACAAATTTATAAGAATGTACCATTTTCCTCAGCAATCAGAAAGGGAAAACTGGGTGGGAAACATATTAGGTAAGAGAGACAAGGATACAGCCAGCAGTAGCTGGTAGCAAAATTGACACTTTGGGACTGTAGCTACTTGGTGTTCCTAAATTTACAGGGGCAGTCCCAAAAAGACATAATGGGGAGGGGAGAGGTAAATTTTATAAGAGGGCAACCCTGCACTCAGGAGAGTTATTAGGGTCCAGGAAGTCACCACACAAGATGTTCCTGGAGAAGAGGCTACTTTGGTATTGTGCCCATCAGCACTGCATCGCATGTGGGTCAAGTTTCTCACTTTCACTACATTCACAGTATAAAATTTCATTTGTACTGCATTTAGGACACTTTTCAATGCAGAAACACGATCAAGTCAGAGATTCCTGCCCATGTAACAACATCTAGGACAGAGCTAGGTGAACCTCAACACTTTCCCTTACCTGGAGTTCCTCATGACGTTGTTTTGATTTGCACGGGCTGTAGGCTCCCATCCCCCTCCAGCTTTTGCTTTGGGTCTCAAGGTCAAACATCCCCTATATTTCAAAGAAAATCTCTATAGTAACCTTTATGTTTTGCTCAGTTTTGTGTCAGAACTATGTACAACTAAAAAACCCTAGTGGCTGTAATGAAAAACTAAAAGCAGGTCCATTTTTGGTCCAAAAATTGGTGAACCTTTTGATCAACATCTGAGTTTCTAATGAGACTCAAAATGAGATACACTTGCCATGTTTAAAATAGAGATGAATTGGACTCAAAACTCCCCAGAAATTCAGTATTAAGATTTGTTGTTCTTCTCCAGAATCATCATATCGTTTCTGGGCTTTCTGAACAAATTTCACCTGGCTGCATTCCAAACTCAGTCACTGTTATAGAGTGCATTCATTTTAAAAACAGGAAGTAAACAATAGGTCAGATAAGAACTACTACATGCGAATCACAAAACAACAGTGAAAGCAAACCTTAAAAGCTAAATGGCCCTTTTTTTGTAATGCCATATAAGTGAGGTCAATGCGGTTTGTTAATATATATATCCTTGAATATTCACTGGCATTGAGGGAGAGCTCTGAAAAGCTTTAGGCAATGCATCAAATTCTTTGTAAGGTGAATATTTGCACATAGTGGAACATTTTTTTAAGTCAACAGAAAAGACCATGACTTCTCACTAAAACCATCACAGGGTTTATGTGAGTCTGACAGAATCAATAGATTCCAGTAAAGCCTTTGATGTGGAGACGTGTTAGTGAAGAGAACTTGCTGCTCTCTATTTTTAATGCTTCCAGCATGTGCATACTCACTGGAGACAAAGAGTGGGAGTTAAATGCAAGAGAGGCAGATAAATCAAAAAACAAATAACACATTTTACATGGCACCTTATCCCACCCAGAAGCAGAAGAGCACTTAGATCTCCCAGTTCAAGTATGAACTGGCTTCTATCAACAGTTTAGATTAACTGTGGCTAAAGTGGCATTTATCTTTGGAGCTATCAATCAGATTCCTTTCTAATTTTGCTGCTTACGTGTCCCTTGCTGTTTACACCATACATGGTTAAATGGAATCTTTGTTGCTCCTGAACAGGTTACTGAAAGGTCAGAACTACAGCACTGTACACCCTTTCTCTTCCTAAATATTGTACATCTAATCCCTAAAGGATATGGCACATAGGTGAAAATGCACCTACAAGGATATTGTCTCTCCACTCAGCATACAAGGTTATTTGATGTACACACATTGACTTACCACATTAGGAGGATATCTTCCTATTAACTCTATTTTGTGGTCCTTAGTATTAATTTGAATTCTTTGATGCATAATTCATGGCAGAAATTGGACGGTAATGTACTACATTAGGCGTACACGTAAAGCATGGCTGAAGTAGTTATTTTTGTGCTGACCCTCACCTAAGACTCACTGAGACCAATGAGAGAGGCAGAAACCCACAGTATATAGGGCAGTGGACAGGAATTCAAGAGACTTGGCACTTACCCTGACCTTTGGCTTGCTGGGTGACTCTGAGAAAATCATGTCACCTGTTTGTGCCTCAGTTTCCCCACCTTTAAAAATGGGGTGGTGCTGACCTCCTTTGCAAAGCACTTTGAGATCTACAGATGAAAAGAGCTACTCAGGCCTAATCCAAAGCCCACCACAGCCCATGGATGTCTTTCCACTGACTGAAATGAGCTTTGGATCACCTAGGTTTTATTATGAGAGTGTTCAGCACTGCCCAGGATCAGGCCCATAGGATAAAGATGGGGTCATGGTGAGTAAAAGCTCAACTCTAGTCTATTAAAAATGTATTTGTGTCAAGCATGTTGTGCCCACTCCCCTGCCCCCAGCCCTGACTCCTATCTCTTTTCCAGTAAGAAGACCCATTCAATACTGGAAGTCATTCATGGTACCCTCAGCAGAGCCAGCATTAGCCACAAGACAGAAGTTCCCTGAAGACAAGACTCTGGCTGTCACTGCCATTGAAAGTGGCAGCTCTAACAGAAGGAGCACCTGTGCCCTCCAGTTTGTCTAGTGATAAGGTGATACCGTGGGGAAGAAACAACCCCACTCTCTACAACAGGTGTGGAGTTGGAATCTTTTGGGTCTAGCCCTTCCTTATGCAGTTAGTTCTCTTCCACCATTAATAGTGAAAAAGAAAGAGAATCACATTTGCAAATGGTTGTCACATTGCTTTATGCACTTCTGAGAGGTGCTCAGATGCTGTGGTAATGAAGACAATGTAAGAACCTGTGTAGAATAGAATAGACATTCCAGGCATATTGACCTAGACACAGGAAATCTTTCACTTTCAGAGAGAGGCAGGGAATCTCTTCATTTAATATCTTGTTTATGGCCCCTTCATTTAACATACCTTTAAATATGCTTCAGGCTCCATCCCCAATCTCAGCACTGCAATGTACTGTCAAGCTGGTTATAAGCCTAAGTTTTTGTGCAGAATGTGAGCCCATGACTTTCTGGCTCAGGAGAGAAAGCAATATCAGTACCTGTAAGTATCACAGAAGATATATTAGGGAAAAGGCAAATTAAGAAAAACTAAAGAACTGAAGCTAATACATAACTACAGACACGCACACTGAGTATCCTATGGTCTAAAGCTTGAACGTGCCACAGCTCTCAACAACGCATCCTCAAGCTCTCAGTATGAAAACTTCATTGAAAAATCACTCCTGATCCCTAAGCCTGAAGGAGAGATGGTAAACTAGGAAACACTGTTAAAACACTTGACTAGAAGCAGTCAGCAGTTGTGGTTTGAAGCTCATGAATTTCAGTCGGAGTTAGAAACAGAAGGTTTCTTTGCTGTTTATGGCACATGAACAGCTGTTAGAAAGGAGAAGCTAGAATGGATTTGCCTGCCGTAAAAGACATCCCTAGCTTTTCTGGAATTTTTGACATTTAACTTCCTTTCCTTCTGAAGCTGAGTGAGACACTCTCCCCGCCCTCGCCATCCCTTCTCTAACACACACACCCTTCCACTTAGATCACATGTCTAGAGCACCTCTAATAGGGAAGCAAGATTCATACTAGTGTAACTCAGTTGACTTCAATGGAGCTACTCCTAATTTACACTGGCATATGTGAGAGAAGAATCAAACTCACATATTTCATCTCCTTTTTTTTTTACGTAATTATAGAAGATTAATGTCTACACCCAAATAAGGGATCAGTCAACAGGTGCTTACGTATGATGATGAGCATGGTATAAATACACACTAAGGGAGATTCAACTTCATGTAAAAATGTACAGTCAAATTCCCATCTCTGTTACCGTGGTGCAAATCCAGAGTAATTCCACTGGCATAGCAGATATACTAGATTTATACTCATATAAGTAGGATCAGAATTTGGCCTGCAATGGAAACCAAATGCCAATGCTGGCTCTGACATCTCCTTTCTGCACCTGTTTGCAGAGGATAAAATCTCCCATCCACTACATCCCTTTAGAGTGGGCTCCAAATTCTTGTCATTCAAATCTGGTAACCAGTCATTGGAGAAATAGTGGGTTAAAGGACACTAACCAAATACTTGTATCATCATTTACATGTAATGTCATTCACACATGACAGCAGAAAGAACAGCACCTTTTTGACTCAAGTAAACAAGCTAAGTAAGTTTTCTTTTCTCATCCCAATGAGATGTTTGTGTGCATGTGTGGGTGTGTGAGCTTGCCTCTTTTCAGAGTGAGCCATGTCTTTGCTGAAGATGTGGTCCCTTAGGATGTGGTTTTTCCTGACCAGGGTAAACATTTAAAGGCTATGAGAACTTCCTTCCCTACTCATGTGCCTATTAAGAATTCAGATGTTAAAAAACTACTCCAAAATGCCTACACACATAGACATTCTTGACTCACTAACACTGCTCATTGTAGCCAATTTCAGGCAGCTTCCCACACATTACATGTACGTATGCAGATAAAATTGGTGTATCATCTTCCTGTGAAGCAAAGACAGCATTGTACTGTGAAGTCATGAATGTGCATACTAATGGGAAGTAGTGTGATGTCAGGTGTGCAAATTCTTCCCAGCTGTTTCCAGACTGCCTACTACTATTGATCTAAAAGGCCTGCATGAAGGATAGCAATTGTGATCAATAAACAAAATGGGAGAAAGAGAGCGAGTGCCCGCCAGCTGTGGGAATAGCCAGGATACCAGATACTGATCAGTGAAGAGTTAAAAGCAGCACTCTGGAAACGTTGGCTGGATGACTTCCTGACAAAGTTTATACAAGTATAGTTTTGCAAACGTGTGTGCAAGGACGTATGTGCCTACGTGCCACATATCCCGAAGCAGCCGGAGCAGAGGGAAAAAAAAACCACAGATGGGACCAGGCTGAAAGAGCAGCCGATGAATGTGCAGGGTCATCACATCACTCTCATTGCAAACCCACAGGATAAATCACAATAATGCCTCCCTGAAGTGCTCATATTACTAAAAGAGACTAGGGTGGGAGGAAGAGGACCATAAGCTCAGGGAATTTACAGCACTTCTAACCAGAGGCATATTAATCAGTTTAACATCATGCCCGCAATGACTGATGAGCCCATGCATTCAGAAGTGCTCGCTGTAACAATGAGTTGTTAAAGATGAGAGCTGCATGGCAGATCTATGATTACATGGGCTCTTTACTTTATTAGTGTGTTTTCTGCAGTGGAGGGAATTATTCTTCCTTACTATAGAAGCAGGGCCGGCTCTAGCCATTTCACCGCCCCAAGCACAGCGGCATGCCGCAGAGAGCGCTCTGCCGCTCACCAGTCCCGCGAATCCGATGAACCTCCCGCAGGCGTCCCTGCGGAGGGTCCGCTGGTCCCGCAGCTCCGGTGGACCTCCCGCAGGCGTGCCTGTGGAAGCTCCATCGGAGCCGTGGGACCAGCGGACCCTCCGCAGGCATGCCTGCGGGAGGTCCACCGGAGCCACCGGCCGCCCTCCCGGCAATTGGCAGAGCGCCCCCCACGGCATGCCGCCCCAAGCACGCGCTTGGCGCGCTGGGGCCTGGAGCCGGCCCTGTATAGAAGTGAACATTGCTGAGTCCAATGACTTGTGACTGACTGAGAGCATATCTTTTAGCAAGTCATCCAGTCTTAATTTAAAGACTCTATAGCTCCAGTTTTAAAAAAGTGGAAGTGTTAAAGGAGACAACTTAATCAGAACATTTAGAAAACCTGACCTAAGAGGAAAGGTTAAAAATAAACCCGGGTATGTTTCGTCTTGAGAAAAGAAGACTGAGGGGGGACTTGATAAGTCTTCAATATGGTAAGGACTGTTATAAAGAATTGTTCTCTATTTCCACTGAAGATAGCACAAGAAGTAATTAAGAATGTAAAAACAGCCATCCTGGGTCATACCAAAGGTCCATCTAGCCCAATATCCTGTCTTCCAACAGTAGCCAATGCCAGGTACTTAAACTTTCTATCTGTAAGGACAGTTAAGCTCTGAAATAGGCTTCCAAGGGAGGCTGCGGAATCCCCATCAGGTTTTAAAGAACAGGCTGGAAAAACACCTGTCAGAGATGGCCTAGGCTTTCTTGGTCCTGCCTCAGTGTGGGAGGGATGGACTACATGACTTCTTGAGGTCCTTTCCAGCCTTATGTTTCTATGATTCTATAGAATGGTATAGAATGGTGCCATGTTACTTATGAATGGTATCATGAAATGATTAAACAGTATCAGTCCCTGTGGGAATGGTCAATCAGTAAGCCAATGTTTCTGTGTTTCATACCTTATGTGTCTTGCCATTTGATAAATTGCTGGAGAGTTTTATGGGCATAAATATGTGGAAGCTCAGAAATCCCTTTGCTTCTTCAGTGCGGCTATATTTTGACAAAGTATTTTATGGAAAAACCAAACAAAGGCAGTGTGTTGTCTATCAATGACTCCATAGCAAATTTTATCCATTCACATGTAAAAAGATGTTTTTCCTAATTGCCACTGCCACCTTGCAAACTCAACCTGGACTCTGAGAGTCAAGCTCAGTTCTTTGTGATTCACACATAACCACCAACAGTAAAGATGCCACAGTCAGCATTTAGACAACACAAGCCAGAAACAAAATCCAGCTCTCTCTCCAATTGCTGGAGGGCTAGCCAGAGAAAAAAGGAGTAAACACTTGTTTTTATTAGCAAACTAAGCAAATGTAATTCATAGACTGTAAGGCCAGAAGACATACCTAGATCACCTGGTCTGATCTCCTGTATAGCACAGGCCATGACATTTCATCCATTTACCTCTATATTGAGCCCAATACCTTGCGTTTGGCCAAAGCAAACACAGATTCTGAATTCTTGGGAAACAGAGCTATGGAAGGAAACATGGCCATTTTTATATGCTGTAGTCACTTTTCCGGTCATTACTTCTCTTTAAACTCTTATTAAAGTAATCTGTTATTTTCCAACTTGCCACTGGACCCAATTATTATAACACCAGAAATTAACAGGATCATTTGTGCATCATTCCAAGCTGCAGGGGGAGGGATAGGAGGTGGTGGAGGAGGAAGAAGAGATTTTTTTCCCCCCTACACTATGGGTACGTCTACACTACAGGATTATTCCGATTTTACATAAACCGGTTTTGTAAAACAGATTGTATAAAGTTGAGTGCACGCGGCCACACGAGGCACATTAATTCGGCGGTGTGCGTCCATGGTCCGAGGCTAGCGTCGATTTCTGGAGCGTTGCACTGTGGGTAGCTATCCCGTAGCTATCCCATAGATTCTGCAGTCTCCCCCGCCCCTTGGAATTCTGGGTTGAGATCCCAGTGCCTGATGGGGCAAAAATCATTGTTGCTGGTGGTTCTGGGTACAGCCTCACCCCTCCCTCCCTGAAAGCAGCAGATAACCATTTCGCATCTTTTTTTCTGGCTGAACTGTGCAGACGCCATACCATGGCAACCATGGACCCTGCTCAGATCAATACCGCAATCGTAGACGTTGTAAACACCTCGCACATTCTCGTGCACTCTATGCTGAACCGGGACCTGCAAAGCCAGGCAAGGAGGAGGAGGCGGCTACGGCAGCGTGGCGACGAGAGTGATGAGAACATGGACACAGAATTCTCTCAAACCGTGGGCCCCTGCGCTTTGGAGATCCTGCTGGTAATGGGGCAGGTTCTAGCTATTGAACGCCCATTTTGGGCCTGGGAAACAAGCACAGACTGGTGGGACCGCATAGTTTTGCAGGTGTGGGACGATTAACAGTGGCTGTGAAACTTTCGCATGCGTAAGGGCACTTTCATGGAACTTTGTGACTTGCTTTCCCCTGCCCTGAAACGCCAGAATACCAAGATGAGAGCAGCCCTCACAGTTGAGAAGTGAGTGGCAATAGCCCTCTGGAAGCTTGCAACGCCAGACAGCTACTGGTCAGTCGGGAATCAATTTGGAGTGGGAAAATTTACTGTGGGGGCTGCTGTGATGCGAGTAGCCAAAGCAATCATTAAGCTGCTGCTACAAAAGGTTGTGACTCTGAGAAACGTGCAGGTCATAGTGGATGGCTTTGCTGCAATGGGATTCCCTAACTGTGGTGGGGCGATAGATGGAACCCATATCCCTATCTTGGCACCGGAGCACCAGGGCACCCAGTACATAAATCGCAAGGGGTAATTTTCAATGGTGCTGCAAGCACTGGTTGATCACAAGGGACGTTTCACCAACATCCATGTGGGATGGCCAGGAAGGGTTCATGACGCTCGCATCTTCAGGAGCACTACTCTGTTTAAACGGCTGCAGCAAGGGACTTACTTCCCGGACCAGAAAATAACAGTTGGGGATGTTGAAATGCCTGTCATTATCCTGGGAGACCCAGCCTACCCCTTGATGCCATGGCTCATGAAGCCATACACAGGCAGCCTGGACAGTGGTCAGGAGCTGTTCAACTACAGGCTGAGCAAGTGCAGGATGGTGGTAGAATGTGCATTTGGCCGTTTAAAGGCTCGCTGGCGCACATTACTGACTCGCTCAGACCTCAGCCAAACCAATGTCCCCTTTGTTATTGCTGCTTGCTGTGTGCTCCACAATCTCTGTGAAAGTAAGGGAGAGACCTTTATGGCGGGGTGGGAGGCTGAGGCAAATCACCTGGCCGCTGATTATGCGCAGCCAGACACCAGGACGATTAGAAGAGCACACCAGGAAGCGGTGCACATCACAGAAGCTTTGAAAACGAGTTTCATCACGGGCTAGGGTATGGTGTGACTGTTGTTTTTGTTTCCCCTTGATGAACCTCCCCCTTGATTGATTCATTCCCTTTAAGCAACCTACCCTCCCCCTTTGATTACAGCTTGCTTAAGGAAATAAAGTCACTATCGTTTAAAAATCATGTATTCTTTATTAAAGTCATTATAAAAAGAGGCAGAGAAATGACAAGGTATCCCGGGTGTGGTTTGGGAGGAGGATAGGAGGGAAGGAAAAGGCTACTAAAAACATTTCAATGTAATGACAGCCTTTTGGCTGGGCTATCCACGGGGGTGGAGTAGGCGGGTGCACGAAGCCTTCCCCGATGCATTCTTACACATCTGGGTGAGGAAGATATGGAACATGGTGAGTGGTAAGGGTGGTTACACAGGGGCTGCAACGGCACTCTGTGAGCCCGCTGCTCTTCCTGAAGCTCCACCAAACATCGGAGGATATCAGTTGATCACACAGCAGCCCCAGCGTTGCATCCCGCCACCGCTGATCTTCCTGCCTACACCTCTGACCTTCCTGCCGCCACCTCTCATCTCGAGTGTCTCTCCTATCCTCACGTTGGTCCCTCCTGTCCTCACGTTCAGTGGCATCTTTCCTGTAATTTGATACCACGTCCTTCCACTCATTCAGATGAGCTCTTTCATTGTGGGTCACTTCCATGATTTCCGAGAACATTTCATCTCGCATCTTCTTTTTCCTCCACCTTATCTGAAATAGCCTTTGGGATGGAGTAGGGAGGCTTGAAAAATGTGCAGCTGCATGAGGGAGGGAAAAAAGGGAGAGAAGTGTTTAAAAAGATACATTTTACAGAACAATGGTTATACTCTTTCACAGTGAACAACACTATTCACCTTACATAGCACATGTGATTTCACTACAAGGTCGCATTTTGCATCTTAATATTGAGTGCCTGCGGCTCTGGTGTTACAGATCTCACAGACGCAGGCCCGGGCATCAGAATTCAGCTTGCATGTGGCCATGGTATAAGCCATTGTCTTTCGGCTTCTGCAGCCTTCATATACACAGTGCCCTCCTTTCCCAAAAACCAAGCAAATCCTGTTCAGTGATGCTTCTTTCCTGTTAACATGCAGCAGCAGAAGCCACCTCCCCCCTCCAATTCTGTGGGATGATCGCTTTACCCCTCCCCCCACCGCATGGCTGGTATCATGGATGATCACTGCTAATCACCCCTCTTCCCCCCCCACTACTATGTGGCTGTAGCAGGGAAGATCCCTGATAGCCAAATGCGAAAAAGCTCAGCGCTATT
This sequence comes from Gopherus evgoodei, assembly GCF_007399415.2. NCBI lineage: Eukaryota > Metazoa > Chordata > Testudines > Testudinidae > Gopherus > Gopherus evgoodei. The sequence continues at coordinate 158,759,902 of NC_044322.1, read as the reverse complement.
CCCCTCCCCTGGCTTGGCTATGTGCAAGGAAGGATTTCTTTTAAGCAACAGGCAAACAGCCCAGTAGGAATGGCCATCTCTGTCCCCTTACTTAAATTCCTGAATTTCAACCAGGTTACCATGAACGATATCACTCTTCTGAGGATAACAAAGCGAGATAAAGAATGGATGTTTCTTGAATGCCAGCAATCACTGGGACCATAACTGTACGGGCCACGAATGCATCCCAAGTCCTCAGGGCAAATCAATCATTAAAAAACGCTTGCTTTTAAACCATGTTTTATATTTATAAAGGTGCACTCACCAGAGATTGCTTCCATGGCTTCACTGTCTGGGCTAGTGGCTTGGGAGGGCTGGGAGGGTAATTCCATCTGAGTGAGAAAAAGCTCCTGGTTGTTGGGGAGAACGGAGTGCTGTGTGCTCTCTGCAAGCTTGTCCTCCTCTTCCTCCTCCTCATCTTCCCCGTCCGCAGAATCCTCAGGCATGGCTGAGATTACCACCCCCACCTCGGAATCCAGGGACGGGGTGGGGTAGTGGTGGCGGACCCCTCTAGAATTGCATGCAGCTCAGCATAGGAGCGGCATGTTTTCAGCCCTGCCCCGGACCGTCCGTTTGCTTCTTTAGTTTTCTGGTAGGCTTGTCTGAGCTCTTTAACTTTCACTCTGCACTGCACTGAGTCCCTGGTGTGGCCTTTTTCCATCATAGCCTTGGAAATTTTTTCAAATATTTTTTCATTTCATCTTTTGGAACAGAGTTCTGTTAGCACAGAATCCTCTCCCCATATAGTGATCAGATCCAGTACCTCCCGTGCGGTCCATGCTGGAGCTCTTTTTCGATTCTCAGGAGACTGCATTGTTACTTGTGCTGATGAGCTCTGCGTGGTCACCTGTGCTGATCAGAGCTCCACGCTGGCCAAACAGGAAATGAAATTCAAAAGTTCGTGGGGCTTTTCCTGTATACCTGGCCAGTGACTCTGAGTTGAGATTGCTGTCCAGAGCGGTCACAATGGTGCACTGTGGGATACCGCCCGGAGGCCAATACCGTCGATTTGCAGCCACACTAACCCTAATCCGATATGGTAATACCTATTTTAGCGCTACTCCTCTCGTCAGGGAGGAGTACAGAAACCAATTTAAAGAGCCCTTTATATCGATATAAAGGGCCTCGTTGTGTGGATGGGTACAGCGTTAAATCGGTTTAACGCTGCTAAAATTGGTTTAAACGCGTAGTGTAGACCAGGCCTATGTAGCATTCACAAAAAATCTGCAGAAAAACTGAAGCAGGCAAGCTGGTTCTTGTAGAGGGAGATTCGGGGCTGATTTCATTCGCATTCCATTTCCACCCTGAACAATGGCATTGATATAATATCTCTTTCTATACTTTTCCTCACACATACGGCGGTAGATGTATAAGTGCTTCTCATTTCGTTGAGTGGATTGAGAAGTTCCACACCAGGAGGACAGGCATCAGCGTTGGGAGTGTCGTGGAAATTGACCACTAGTCAGTTGAGTTGATCAGACAGCCTGAGGCTCCTTTATTGATTAATCATAGATTACAAGCATATATGCAGGGAGAGACGACAGGACCTCTAGCAAGAGGGAAGTCGCTCTACCTTACAGCAATAATACCTGGTGTTATAAAGCTTAAAACCGCAAATTACCATATGAGCTTATACATCCGAGGATACCATATTTGGTTAATACAATGACATTTTTTAACCATCTGCAAAAACTTTTACCATTACTTTACCGGTTATGAGCTAATCTGCAAGCCTGCTTTTTGCAGCTTCCCCTTTATACGGGGTTTTTGTTAATGTCAGGACTTTGACACCTGGTTTTCGCCTACTTGCAGTGTCAGCAGCTATGTTTCTTAAGCAAATTTGAGGAACTTGGGCCCAAACTGCATGTTCAGCCAAGTTTATTATAGGTTAATTTTCTGTGTGCATAAGCTGCTTGATAAACTATAGTAGCCTAGCAGTTGTTAGTTTATTTGGCAGTGATGGATGGGGTTTTTAAGGGACTTTATGTCAGTTTAACCCCTTATAGCAGCATTTTGTGTTTTAGCAGCATTAAGTAACATGTTAGTAGTGTAGGATATAGTTAAATTAGAAAGTGAGCCTCAGGAGGGTTAGTATAAAATCAATGTTTTTACTTTGCTATATGTTAGTGTGATTGAGGCCTAAGGCCTTGATATGATTATTAACTTGATTAAGACCCGGCCTTTGGGCCTGGGGTCGGCTTTCTTTATTAATCCCCTCCTTTGTTTGCTGCTACCGGGCTCTCCTCAGCAGCAAACACTTCATCGAAATTTGAAATATTCATAAGTTCCTGCGCAATGTTTTTAATTAATTGCTGATTTACTGTTTCCTGGCCTGAATTGCCTTCCTGGGGAGCACTGGAAGGGGTTTCAATGTCGAATGTAACATAAATATCATCACTGGCATTGGTGGGTGTGTAATATGATGCAGTTCTAACAGGGTTAATAGAGACCATTTGTGGTGGGGGATAGGAACGGGAAGTTGTACTAAGGCAAGTACAATGTGACAAGCAATTACAGCAACACCAACAGCAAATACATACAAAGGTAACTGTACCAATGGCAAAAAGAAGCCATACATACCAAGGGTGTTTTTGGGGCGACTGAAAACTTTTTGTGAGCTGACACAGAACATCACCTTTAACACAAAGGGTAGAGACCAAATGAACCGTTTGAAGAGCATTTAAAGCTTTTTGGTAAACAGTTTTTAAGTAGTGAATTTGGGTTTGCAAATGTGAAATAGATTGAATGTCTGGTAGGAGGGATAACAATGAATGGAATCGGTCAGGAACAACAGAGGTCCAATCAAAAGGAACCTGAAATTCCAAATAAACCTGATAATCCTTTTTTGCGGGCCAGTAAATGTTGTGAGTGCCTGAGCTGGTGTGGAGGTTAAAAGCCACATCGTGTATGATTGAGGAATTAACATGAACGCAACTGCTGTTAGCAGATAATAGATCATGGGAGGTTAGGTCTTGTAAAGTACCAAGACCTTCCCAACATACTCGGTGATGAACAGTCACTACCTCCCCTGGGTGTAATTTTTTAAAACATTGCAGTTGTGGGGGTTGTAAAGGCCAATAGGTCCAAAGATCACCTAGACCTATCCAAAGGTCAGGGGTTATAGCTGGGGCACCGATTAAGAAGCGGTTAGGACCGCCAGGGGGTTTAATTTCCCAAACATCTCGATGAATTACCCAGTCCCATAAGCAACCACCCCAAGGGCCTGGAAGGATACGGTAAGTGGGGGCCCAAAATCCTTTCACGGGTCCATAAGCCCGGAAGGAACACTGTGAGCGCCAACACCTCCATTTAGAGAATTTCCACGTAAGTCTCCAAGGCCACAAATCGAGGGGTATACCCGATGTATTAGTAAGGGCAGTGGGCCAGCGCTGCTGTTCAAGGTCCTTACGTAAGGAAAAAAGGATAGTGTTAAGATAATCCTGTACTTCTGAACACGCTTGGTCCCACTGCAATGCCTTTCCTGATGTGGCAACCTGGTGAACCATTTGCTTAAGTAGGTCCTGGGTAACAATACTTAGTGCCGAAATAGTATGGAGTGCGCCTATACCGGCCTTCTCCTCGGTTATTTGAGCCCCGGAAATAAACCCCTGAGCTTGGTCTAGTTGTCCCAAATGACTGTCATGTTCCTGCGTTTTATATAGAGTCCAGGCTGACGCTGCAGTGTTGGCAAGTCAGGTTTTCAGTGATGGGAATGTCCTGAGCACAAACAAACCCTACAGCAGCTAAACATATTCTGTTAACAGTAACATTAGTTCTTGTGGGATGAGTGGCTACAAATCATTCGGGACCCTCGTCCGTGAGGGGCCAACATGTGCCTGGGATTAGCATAAGGTCTATATTATGGTCAGTGTCCCATGTATCTATAAAAATTTCGGCCTGGTTAGATTCTCCTGTGTATGTTAAATATGAGGTTATATTACGATAACTAAGGTATACCATACCAAACGCATTCCATTTAACATACCGTTGGCACACTTGACCCTGCAAGGAGAAAATTAACTTAGTTAGACAGTAGGAAAACAAATTAGTGGAAGAGGGCCTAGGCCATTGCCTGATGGTTGAGGTTTTGGGTAAGTATGGATTTGCATGGGGCTCAAGGTGGGTACTAATAGATGGGGTTACTATGGGAGGATTACTTAGAGGAGGGACCGTGGGGGGAACAGTGGAAGTGTGGTCTAGTAATTCTGGAATGACGTAGCATGGCCAGGGGACCTGTGGTGGGTTGCAATCAGCTGTACCGGGGAGAAATCCCAAATACCAATGTACCCCACATGACCAAGCCTGTCGGCCACAAGAGCCTCCCTGATACCACATCACGTAACGTCTTTTATACCATGGCCAATTTTTAACGTCCTCTATAGTAAGAGTTTTGGGTTTAGCAGTGGAGGCTTCTCGAGACCTTCTTACTTTCTTCCTTTGTTCGGCAGCAAGGTTTTGTTCGTCACATGGAGTGGAACGGGGAGTGATTTTTCCCTTTTCTTTAACTGCTATCCCGCACATTGGGTAGGGTGGAGTAGTTGTTTTGGCTTTTGGTTTTCCTGTTGACAGGAGACGTAGCGAAGTAGTCTTTCGGGCAGCAACCGAGAGTAGGTAAGAGTCATAAATGTTCAAAAGAAACATAAAAAACATTAGAATGGTAATAAACCAGATAGAGGGCAATAGCCACTTTCGCACTCGAGCAGTCTGTTTGATCTTGGTCTGTGGATTGGTCATGATGCCTTATGTAACCTGTCGACCTCGAAGGTGATACTTGGGTTTTTGCTCAGGTTCACCTGCTGACGTTGTCAGCCGAGGTTGTAGAACAGCCGGGGTACTGATGGGATTTAAAGGAGGCGTTACCTTCTTGCAGTGAGATGCGTGTACCCAATTTGGGAGTCCTTGGCACTTTACTGCAGTGTGAGTAGTCAGTAAGACCTGGAACGGACCTTTCCACCTGGGCTCCAAGGCAGACTTTCGTTGGAACACCTTACAGCAAACCCAGTCACCAGGCTCCAAGGGATGGCATGCGGTCTCAGCTGGATCTGGTAGGGCACTTTGGACCTGTGAATGAATAAATCTGACATGTCTAGTTAGCGTCTTGCAATATTCTAGTACATTTTCATCACTGAGTTGCAAATGCTGGGAGTTTGGGGATAGGGGCAGAGACACTGGCATTCTCATTGGTCTAGCCATGAGAATTTCATGGGGAGACAACCCATGTTTACGCATGGGAGTGTTCCTCATTTGCATTAGTGCCAGAGGGAGTGCATCCGGCCATTTAAGGCCTGTCTCTGCACACAGCTTTGCTAGCTTGTTTTTTAGATCCCCATTTTTGCGTTCCACTGCTCCCGCGCTTTGAGGATGGTGAGCACAGTGCAAGCGTTGGTCCACATGAAGGGCCTTACAGATTTGTTGAGTGATTTGACCTGTAAAATGGGTTCCTCTGTCACTGTTAATTGAGACAGGGATACCAAAGCGGGGAATAAATTCCTTGAGCAACTTTTTTGCTACAGTGGTTGAGTCTGCCTTGGCGCATGGGTAAGCTTCCACCCATCCAGAATACATGCACACACACACAAGTACATACTCATATGAACAACACTTAGGCATACTTATAAAGTCTATTTGGATGTTTACAAACGGTCCCCAGGGCGGTGGGTGTGCTGCCTGGGTGGTTCGAACCGGTCGCCCACTGTTGTATGCCAGACAGATAGGGCATGTTTGGCAGTATTGCTGGGCAATGCTTGTAAACTTTGGAGCATGCCAATATTTAGCTACAGAAGCAATCATCCCCTCCTTGCCTACATGGGCTAGCCCGTGTGCTAGCCGGGCAAGGTGTGGGAGCAGAGCCAAGGGTGCCACCAGGCGACCGTCTGGGGCATACCACAAGGCATCCTCTGGATGTTTGGAACATCCAGACTGTCTCCAGCAGTTTTTCTCATCTTCTGATGCTGACTCCTGTGTAAGTGCTAAGTCCTGTAAAGAGTCAACTAAAGAGACGGGCTGGGACATACAAAGAGCAAATATTTCAGTAGGAGCCGGAGACCCGGAAAGGGCCGCTTGCTTGGCCGAGGAGTCCGCCAGTGCATTTCCTCGAGTAACATCGTCATGGGGTTTTTTATGGGCTGCACATTTGACTACAGCAATAGCAGACGGTAACTGTAAAGCAGACAAAAGAGCATTGACATATGGGCCGTGGCTAATAGGTGCTCCGGTAGAAGTAAGAAATCCCCTATATTTTCACAATTGCCCATAATCATGTACTACTCCAAAAGCATATATTGAATCAGTATAAATAGTAACAGACGCTTCGGTTGCCAAACAACAGACTCGAGTAAGAGCAAACAGTTCAGCAACCTGAGCTGATTTTACTGAAGGGAGAGAAAATGCTTCTATAGTACTGTGTTGATCGCATACAGCGTAGCCTGCTACCAGCTGCCCTTCCGCATTTTTTAAACAGGAACCATTTACATAATAAATTAACTTGGGATTTTGCAGGGGAATATCCAGTAGATCAGATCTGGGAGCAGATAATTCAGCAGTTACAGATAGACAATCATGGGGTTCCCCATCGGTTACCGTGGGGAGAAGAGAAGCAGGATTTAGTACCGGACATCTAGCCAAAGTAACATTTGCAGCATTTAACAGAAGCATTTCATACTTAGTGAGTCTAGAATTTGAAAGATGCTGTGTTTTGCTTTTAGTCAAGAGAGCGGTGACAGCATGAGGAACTGCAACAGTTAACGGACTGCCGAGAACTAGGGAGGCGGAGGCTTTAACTAATATTGCAGCTGCTGCAACAGACCGGAGGCAGGGGGGTAGCCCAGCTGCTACTGGGTCTAATGAAGAACTAAAGTAAGCTATGGGTCTGTGTTTTTCTCCGTGAGTCTGAGTAAGAACACCCTGGGCTGAGCCCTCTCTTTCATGACAGAAGAGAGTAAATGGTTTTTTATAATCGGGTAAACCGAGAGCAGGGGCTTTGGTTAAAGCAATTTTTATTTGTTGAAACGCTTCCTCTGCTTCCGTGGGCCATGGAATAGGGTCAGAGATCTTATTAAGAGTTAAATCTTGTAAGGGCCGCACAAGAGACGCATAACCCAGAATCCATTGTCTACAGTAGCCTGCCATTCCCAAGAATCCCCTGAGCTGCTTTTTTGTAATTGGCCTGGGGATCTTTTGAATTGCCTGTACCCGCGAAGAAGACAAAGCGCGTTTTCCTGCAGAAATATCATGGCCCAGATAATGCACTACAGGGAGACAGAGTTGTAACTTTTCCTTTGAAGCCTTATGACCCTTTTGAGCTAAGGCTTGGAGCAAAACCAACGTATCCGCTTTTGAAGCTTCCAGAGAGTCAGAAGCAAGCAACAAATCATCTACATATTGTATTAAGACAGACCCATTTGGAAATGAGATATCATCTAGATCTTTCTTTAAGATTTGAGAAAAGATAGTAGGGGACTCAGTATAACCTTGGGGTAGTCTGGTCCAAGTATATTGAGCTCCCTGATAAGTAAATGCAAAAAGAAACTGACTATCCACATGAATAGGAATAGAAAAGAAAGCAGAGCACAAATCTATCACAGAAAAGTACTGAGCAGTGGGAGGTATACAAGAGAGAATAGTAGCAGGATTTGGAACCACCGGAAAAGTTGGGAGGACAGCAGCATTAATAGCACGTAGATCCTGTACAAATCGCCAGGTGTTTTTCCCGGGTTTTCGGACGGGTAGAATGGGAGTATTACATTCACTTACTGTTGGAACTATGACCCCCTGTTTAAGTAGAGCAGAAAGAACTGGACGAATCCCCTCCTCAGCTTGCTGAGAGAGGGGATATTGCCGGACTCTAGGAAGAGGTTTGCTTGGATTAAGTCGAATTTTAACAGGTTGAGCAGAACAAATGCGTCCTACTTGGTTAGCATGCTCAGCCCACAGTGAAGGGGGTACCCTTGCCAGTAGTTCCTGTTGCAACAAGGAAAGACTGGGATCGGGTTCCCGATCTGGGGCTGGATCAATTTGGAGGAGACCTAAAACCTCATTATGAGCCGGATCTGGGACCTCTAAAAAGACCCCTTCTGGGGAGCAAAAGATAGTGCAATGAAGTTTGCATAATAGATCTTTTCCTAAAAGGTTTACAGGGGAGCATGGACTGAGGAGGAAGGCATGGTCAGCAGAAAGAGGACCGATAGATATAGATAGAGGAGATGACACAGGGTGGGGAATAGGAGTATTTCCTACCCCCACAGCAGTTACGACTTCAGAGGAAAGAGGTACAGTAGGGAAATCTTGTGCTTTTAAGGTAGACCTAGAAGCTCCTGTATCAACCAAGCAAGGGGTAGGGACACCATTTATTAGACAAGAAACGGTTGGGCCAGTTTGATCCACATGAACAAGGGGGGCGACGACGATGTTATTAGTCTCCTGGCTTTCCTAGTAGTTAAGAGCTGGGGCTGGTGGAGCAGGAAAAGGCAATCCTTCCTGTTTTGGAAACTGTCTAGGGGGTCGTGTGGGACAATCCTTAATAAGGTGTCCCTCCTTTTTACAATACCGACACTGGTTTTCCCCTAATTGGGGACAATTGGCTCTCCAATGTCCTACCTGCCCTGGGCAGGGGAACTAGGTGGTGTAGGCTTTCTCTGACCCGCCAAACAGCAGGTACCTACAAGGAAGGAGGTAAAGGATAGGACGGGCTCCTTTCCGGAGAACCCGCGGTCCCCGCACGCCTGTCATCAGCCCAGAGCACCAGCCTTAAGCCAACGATGCTTCTGAAGCTACGGACCCAGCGGTACGGTTTTCCTGGGGGCTTCCCTCCTCTCCGAGAAGGGAAGGGAGCTTATGGCTCCAGTAGGCAAAATAGGGACTCTGCGGTCCTATAAGGACAGTGCTCGAGGAGCGGTCACAGGGTCACAGGTCGTGGAAGGGAAGGGAAGAGGGACGGGGAAACACACAAGCACCCAACAGGCTAGCCACTTACCAAGGCCTGCCAGCTGGGAAGCTTCACAATCTCTGCACATACAGAAGCTCAGCTGTGGGGCTTGCTTTCGAGACACTCCCGGTCACGAGCGTTCGCTTCGCAGGAGGCTCGGGGCGTCTTCCCACAGCTGCATTCACTCTGGCCGCTTGGCCCTCACACACACAGACACAGGCACTTTCTTGACACAGACGTCAAGGCGAAACCACGGAACACTGGAACATTAAACCCGGATCCCCATCAGACCTGGTAAGAAGGGGACCCCTGATCCACGCCTGGATCAGGACTCTCCGGACCAAAAGGAGCGTGGTCCGTGGGTTGTTAGCGGTACCTTTGAAACCACGGGAGCCTCTGGAAAGGCTAAAACCTTGGAATCTTAGAAACCTTAGAGAAAGGGCATCTGGTCTGTCTGATAGCTAAAAGTTCGAACCCAGCTTGTGACTTACCCAAACCGGAGCCTACAGACTAGTCCTCTGCCAAACCCCATAGAGATTTCAAAAGGTCTCTTACCTTTTAATTGGGCCCGGGGGTTGGAAGGAGACTGCCTGCGGTCCTCCGATCCAGGAGAAGCCCTCTTGTGGGTTCCCGGCCAATGCACCAAATTGTCGTGGAAATTGACCACTAGTCAGTTGAGTTGATCAGACAGCCTGAGGCTCCTTTATTGATTAATCATAGATTACAAGCATATATGCAGGGAGAGACGACAGGACCTCTAGCAAGAGGGAAGTCGCTCTACCTTACAGCAATAATACCTGGTGTTATAAAGCTTAAAACCGCAAATTACCATATGAGCTTATACATCCGAGGATACCATATTTGGTTAATACAATGACATTTTTTAACCATCTGCAAAAACTTTTACCATTACTTTACCGGTTATGAGCTAATCTGCAAGCCTGCTTTTTGCAGCTTCCCCTTTATACGGGGTTTTTGTTAATGTCAGGACTTTGACACCTGGTTTTCGCCTACTTGCAGTGTCAGCAGCTATGTTTCTTAAGCAAATTTGAGGAACTTGGGCCCAAACTGCATGTTCAGCCAAGTTTATTATAGGTTAATTTTCTGTGTGCATAAGCTGCTTGATAAACTATAGTAGCCTAGCAGTTGTTAGTTTATTTGGCAGTGATGGATGGGGTTTTTAAGGGACTTTATGTCAGTTTAACCCCTTATAGCAGCATTTTGTGTTTTAGCAGCATTAAGTAACATGTTAGTAGTGTAGGATATAGTTAAATTAGAAAGTGAGCCTCAGGAGGGTTAGTATAAAATCAATGTTTTTACTTTGCTATATGTTAGTGTGATTGAGGCCTAAGGCCTTGATATGATTATTAACTTGATTAAGACCCGGCCTTTGGGCCTGGGGTCGGCTTTCTTTATTAGGAGAAAGGGGGAAGGGAGGTGACTTCAGCCTAACACAAACTTTTCATACTGGATTGTTTTCTACACACTTCATTTGCGCTGGCATGTTACAGAATAGGGCTATTCACCTGGATTGCATTAACTGATTTTCATTCAGTACATAGCCTCCATCTCCATCCAACCAACAGCTGCCCCTAGCTGGACCACAGCCTGAAACATGCCATATATGCACATGATACAGAACAGATTCCCAGCTTGGATGATAGCCTTTTAATTCTAGAAATAAGCAGAGGGAGTAGAATGCTTCTCTACATAGATGGGGGAGGAGAGGTCAAAAGATGGGCAGATTCATACCAAATTCCTTCATAAACTAATTTCAGAGGGGTAGCCGTGTTAGTCTGTGTCAGCAAAAACAACGAGGAGTTAGGGAGACCAGATGTCCTGATTTTATAGGGACAGTCCTGATTTTGGGGTCTTTTTCTTATATAGGTTCCTATTACCCCCCACCGCCATCCCAACTGTTCACATGTGCTGTCTGGTCACCCTACAAGGAATCCTTGTGACACGTTAGAGACTAACAAATGTATCTGAGCATAAGCTTTTGTGGGCTATAACCCACTTCACACATATGCATCTGATGAAGTGGGTTATAGCTCATGAAAGCTTATGCCCAAATAAATGGGTTTGTCTCTAAGGTGCCACAAGGACTCCTTGTTGTTTTTGCTTCATAAACTCAGAATCAAATCATTCTGTTCTAAGAATATAAAGTGTCTTTTCAAAAGCTATTTATTTAATACCAAGAATTTCTCAAGTGTTAAAATATGAAGCTAAGCAAAACCTAGTTGTCATCTGTGTGGTTTACCAGGATTTTTTTGGTTTTGATGGAGCAATCCAATGTCCTGAAAGTCCAGCTCAAAGAACTTTCAGGCTCCGCACAACATCACCACATTGCAACATTGCACTGAAACATAACGACATGTTGATGCCACCCTGTTACATTGCATCGCAACATGTCCTTGCAATGCCCCACATACAAAATGTCACAAAGTGACTTGCATAAGTTTGCCCCTTTGGAAAACTGAGCTTTTGTATACGGTACTGACAGATGTGAGAGCCTGGCAGTGGGGATACTGCGAAGACTATTGTACTGAGGTGTGCCAGCTGCTTTGGGCACATAGGATATTCATAGACTATTATATCAATAAGCGGTATGTGTATCTGTATGTTCCTGGCTCACTGGTTGGGCTTCCTGTGGAATACAGAATCACTAGGGGGTAATTAATTTAAATAGCTGGACAAGTAAAAAGGATCAACCCTCCAGGGAAAAATACACATACTTGTTTTGACTGGGTTCAAGAGGCCTAGCAAACAAAGAACTATTAATTTGAATCAAAAGTCAAGCTGATCTGACTCAAACTTAGACTCATTCCGGAACGAAGAACTGCATGGACCAACCAGGAACTCATGTGCCTGATGGGTGACACCTGTTAAGCTTAGCACGCATGTGGACTGTTAAGCTATGATATGTTTTCTATGTGCTGCTTTTGACCTAAGTAAATGTGCTGTGCTTTGGGAATGCTGGCTGGTCCCTGGTAATAAATGTCAAAGCTCCTGGAAAAAAGCAGGGCTGAAAGTTAGACTTGCTATGATGATCACAGTGAAGAACAGGTGGAGCTGCAATTTAAAGGACCAGTATGGACGGGAAGGAACATGAGTTCCCACCTTGAGCAAGGTGAGGGCTAAAGGTACATCTACACTGCAAACAAAACAAAACCCTGAGGCAGCAAGTCTCAACACCCAGCTTAACTGATTCGGGCTCATGCTAGGAGGTTAAAACTAGCAGTGTAGATGTTTCTGCTCAGGCTGGAGCTCAGGCTCTGAAACCCAGTGAGGGGAGTGGGCCTCAGAGTCTGGGGTCCAACTCACATGGGAATGTCTACACTGCTATTTTTAGCCCTGTCACATGAGCCCTGCAAACCCAGATCAGTTGACACAGGCTCTGCAGCTCACCATTGTTTTGGAGGTTTTGTTGCAGTGTAGTCATACCCAAGGAGGCCACGAAAAGGTCACAGTCAGAGGTGCCTTTAACCCCAGAACTGAGCGATATTTTGGAAAATGCCTTTCAGACACTGGTTTTGTTCTTACTACCTTCTGACAGGGCACATCATCTGACTGTGGGCAGATGCAATGCAAGTCTAAGACAGCAGCTGCCTGGGAAAGCTCAATGATGGAACAAGTTAGTAAGCGAAATAATGACATCTGAAAGAAGAGATGCTGCAGTTCCCATGGTCTCATCCCTTAGAAAGAGAAAGGGGACAGAAGAACACTATCAGTCTGGGGAGCTAGAGGAAACTCATCACGCACAATATATTTCACAGACATTAGTTCTGCCTGGGCTGAAAAAGCAGCAACCAGCTGCCCAGAAACAAATTTTAATTCCACTCTCTCAGGCATTACAGACGTCATGTTAGTCTCTGTCCTGACGTCTGCGAGCTAGCTGGATGATAATTGAGAATCACATCTGATAACTTTATTAAAAGGGTTGGGGAAGGTGTTTTAGGTCCCTTTTTTCTCTCTCTTTCTTAGTAGCTTTTGGTCTGAAAGCCAGGCCCGTTGCTACTGGTGGAAATAGTTGGATGTCAAGTTATGCCTCAGTGTATTGAGTTGGCCATATTTATGTCTTTGCCTCCAGGACAAAGGTGTGATGTGCAGAAACAACAGCATTGTAACACAATGACAAACGGTGTCATGTCAAAGTCTGATGACATCACATCAGTTCTAAATTAATTTTCCTCGTTTAAAACTCTTGTAAGTGAATGTAGGGCTTATGAAATGTAGCAGATTGATAGCCTAGAGACCAAAGCCCTCTTTGTAGCTGTAGAACAGGTAAGACAATGGAAGCGGACTTCTCCACATTGCTGTGACCATGTATCTCAACCTGATGTGGAGGGACCACCTTCAGGAATCAGAGAGAAGTTTATTCTCATATCCACACAGTCTCTGCGACCTTCTGCTGAGATTATCAACATGGATGTAAATTAGAGCTAGGTGGGCCAGTAGTCTTTCACCCTCCACTGAAAATGCAACTGAGGCCACCAATTCATTTAATAAAGGGGATATCAGATGGCAATAGCTTTCCATCACTGCTGATCTGGACTGGATTCTTCAGAAGATATTCTGTTTGCAGGATATAGGCCAGTTTTATCAAAATCAGAAAATTAAGTTGAAATCAAAGCAAGTCTGTCAGGATCTGCATCTTATTTCCTGTGAAAAAATTCAAAGAACCCACTTTTCTTTTTCACTGAAAATTTTCATAGACTTTTTTGGTTTATGTAATAAAACTGAGAGCCAAAAACATTTCTATGAAACTGCAAATTTTCTTGCAAAGATTTCCATTTCATTTTGAAAAGGCATTTTTTACAAAATAATAAAATAATAATAATAATAATAATAATAACCAGTGAACAATGTCCAACCAGCTGTAGGTGGAACACAACTCGGGCCAGATTTTGAGAAATGATAGGCACACAACACTCCAACCAAAGTTAATGGGAGCTACATGTACTTAACAGCTTGTAACTCAACCCTGCGCAACTCACAGAATCATAGAATCATAGAATATCAAGGTTGGAAGGGACGTCAGGAGGTCATCTAGTTTAGCCCCCTGCTCAAAGCAGGACCAATCCCCAACTAAATCAATGAACTGAGCAATTCCCCTCCCCACTAGTATCTAATGTCCTGTCTTCCACTCTTTCTGTCTATCCTAGGCACTCACATAGCCCCAATCACCATAACTTTGAGCACATCCAAATCTTTTTATGTATTTATCCTCACAACACCACTGAGAGATAGGGCAGTGCTATTGTCTCCACTGTACAGATGGAGAATTGAGACACAGAGAGTAAGTGACTTGCCTGAGGTTGCATAGGAAGTCTGTGACAGAGCAAGAATTTGAGACTTTATTCTATTTTGTATAGGTGTGTATACCATACTCATCACCTTAGAATCCGAATGCCTTTCAATAATGGATTAAGCAATGTTATTAACATTTGTCATGTGCTGCTTCTTGCATTCTTTCACCAGGTGAGAAGTATGAGCAGTTGGGTATTTTGGGCCTATTTGTTTGGTTTGATTTTAAAACACACACACACACACACACACACACACACACACACACACACACACACACACACACACACACACACACACACACACACACACACACACACACACACACACACACACACACCCTACCTCCCTCTGTGGGTTTATGTTAGAGAAAGCAAGGTCAAAGAAACATGTCTTGTATGGGGGTGGCAAAAAGTGGCAAGGTTTGTGATCTCTCTTCATTCTCTTGGGAGTATTTCTCAACCTTGGATTGACTCCCAAGAAAGCTCTGCCTCCCTCACAGACAAGCTTTACTCTTATGATGGAAAGTTCCATTGTGCCTGAGAAGCAGAACTGTCAATAACAGTCTTCATCACAAAGCCTTAATCAATCTTTTAAATATCCTGGGCCCAGGCCACAAAGCACCTTGAAGATAGGGACTGGGACCTTGACCTCCATTTGATATCCTAACTGAGTTATTAAAAAAGGTAGTATTAACTCTAGTTAATGAACTGAACTGATTGTTTCTGGTCACCATGTCCTTCAAGATTTGAGAACTAGTAGATTTCATCCTCTCACACCTATTTTTTATTCGTAGATTGGAAAAGGAAAACAAAGTTTCCAACTCCCAGTTTTTTTCTTAACTTTGAATGAACTAGTCATTGAACTTAACTAGTTGAACAAACTGAAATGAAGAAAATATTCTCTCTGCCCCTGCAGAAGAGGCTCCTGCTGTCAAAAACTGGTTTAACACTTTACCAAACTCTGGTCCCAGATGCATAGCCAATTACTCAAACCACTGAACTGGTGGAACTTTCTTAAAAATTTGGCAGCAAACACATACTTCTTTTTTTAATTGAAATTATTTTAATAGCTTATAATACGTTTAGAGCATAATATAGGATGACAATTTTAAATTTAATTTTAAATAGGTTAATTTTATAAAAATAAACCTGTATTTAGTTTAAATTTAAAAAATCATTAATTTTTATCCACATTGGCTACTTGTGGATATTGTTATGTGCATCAGTGTGAAATCCAAGAGTACTCCTAATCTATGGACTGACTCGACCAGTTGTGAGTTTGTGTCTTCTACTAATGACAATCGGATCAGGGCTGCAAAATTGTCAAAATTCCTCTGTCTACCAGCATTACTTCTGTCTTGCTTGGGTTCTGGTTCAACCAGCTCCTCTTCATCCATGAGCTGATCACCTCCAAGCACTGGGCCATCTTGGTGGTGGTGTAGTCATATATGATAAAGGATAGGTAAAGTTGTGTGGTATCTGCATATTGCTGGCACTTGAACCCTTGCCGTCTGACCAGTTCACTTGCTGGTTGCATATACATGTTGAAAAGACTAGAGAGAGAATTGATCTTTGTGGGACTCTACAAATGAGGGGTTGTGGTCATGAAGGTCCAGTTTCTCATCTCTACTTAGTGGGTGGGTCTTTCTCAGGTCCCAGGCTACTGCCCTAAACACCCTTCCACCTTTTGTTTGTCTTGTCTGTTTAGACTGCACGTTCTTCTGGGCAGGGAATTTCTCTTACTATGTGTATACACTGTACCTATACCAGGCACTTTATGGGGCACACCTATGCCCCCTTGGGATTCCCTCAACCTGACAGAATCCTCTGCTGCTTCACTCTGGTAGCTTTTATGCCCACTTTGTGCTGCCAGAGCAGGACAAAGAGGTTGTACTGAGGTCAGGATCTGGCTCTCTATTCATTACAATATGTTAGGCAATTTAGTATGTCTCTGAACCTAAAGAGTGTGTCCAGCTTAGTTTGCAATAGGCTGGTAACGTAAGTATGGCCTAAATTTCTCTAATCACTGGAGATGTAATATGGGTAGTGTAATGAAAATGAGGTCTGGTAACTCCCAACTGAGGTGTGGCCCATGCTCATGTGTTAGTGCTATAACCATGGGTAGGAGCAAGTAGAAGACCTGTACAAATTGAACTGCTCCCACCCCTTCTTTAGAAGCAGCTGGGGTCTGATTCTCAAGGTGCAACACTGTGGTCATTTGTGCCTATGCCCAGTGACTGCAAAAATGAAAGAGAGCCACAAATCCTGAGCTGTTTGCATTGTAAATGACTACAGTACCTACAAATCCAGGGAGAATCAAGTTCCTCAGCTTCTTCCTGACTAGCATAACAGTGGGGACTTTCAGATCATGTTAGCTAGCATGATCTAACACATGGGTTACCTATCTCTACTGTAGACAGGGTAGTTGTACTTTAGCATGTGCTAAGCAGGTTAAGTTGAAGCCTGCACTCATTGCTAAGCCTGAATGCGACCATCTTATCTCATGCTTGCCTAGGCTTCAACTCAGCCAGCTTGGGATGTGCTCCAGTAAGACTGTCCTATCTGCACTAGGGGTTTAGTACATGGTAGTTAGACCATACTTCTTCAAGCAACAAACCCCTTTTACTCTAGTCAAGATAAGATGTATGGGTGAAATCCTGCCCCCATTGAAATCAATAGGAGTTTTGCCATTGTCTCCAATGGAGCTGGGATTTCACCCTGTGTGGTCACAAGTTCCCTCCAAATGCTGGTGTCCTCCTTGCTGTGGTGTCATTCTTTACAAAAAATGCAAATTCCCCAAATTTACTCCTTAATGTGAGAAAACCTATATATTTAAAAAGCACAGGGACAGCGAGCAGGTGACGGAAGCCTCCTTTTGCTCTGAATCACACAAGTGAAAAATCAGTGGCTTAATTTTCAAAGGTGTTGAGTAACTGCAGTGCCCGTTGACTTCAATTTGATTTGTTGCTTCTGCTCAAAATCTTTGATCTTCAGGACACTGTTTGTTTAGTGGTAGCAGTATGGATCAGTGGCTAGGACCCTAGCCAAGGAGACCTGGATTCTAGTCCCAATTCTGCTAATACCACTGTGTTACCTTCAGCTAGTCATGTCACCACTATATGCCTCAGTTTCCCCACCTGTATTTTAAAAGAAGTGGAAGCTGATAATGATTCTTACCCTCCTGTGTCAGGCACTTTGATCTATGGACGGAAAGAGCTCAGTTATAAAGTGCTGATCTGGATATTCCATTCCTCTGGCCAGTACTATTCAGTGCCTATTAACGGAACCTGTTCACTATTGGATTTGCTATTGCAGTGTGGAAAAGAACACTTTAAAAGGCGGAGATGGGGCGTGACTGATTTTCTGAACTATCATACAAGGCTTTGTTTCCTACCATTTATCTAAAGTTAAATGCCAGCTGTGTTTGATGACTATGAATACAGAAAAGCGGGAATAAAAATGCAAGTCTCTCTCATATAAAGTATTCCCATTTTTTCTAAAAGTATCTTTCTCTTCACTCCATGTTTGCACAATTTCCTTAGTTCCTTTCACAAGGCGTTTTGAACAGGATTTCTCACAGCTTTCAGTTTATCTTTCTCAAGCCTTCTGTTAGTCAATCTCCCTAGTCAATCTTGTGGAGCGTTCTGAGCCCTGCTGACACAATTGGAATGACTTCTGCGTTATTTTAAACAAAATGAAACAGGCAGATGATGTAAGATGCAGATGGTCTCTTTGTCATATGGGGAGCTGCTGCCACTTGCTGGCGTCATGTCATGTTTGAGTGGAAAGGTTTTTCTGACCACATTCCTTCCAAAGAAGGTTTCAAAGATGAAACGTCATGAGACGTGTTGATGCTAAGGCCAGGCTGGGGGAATTTTCATTTATAATTCAGGGACTCCTTCACAGCTTCTTTAGAACCCCGTGGAGCCCTCTGCCCCATATTTGTATCACTTTACTCCCTGTCCACCTCCTCCAACCCCAGGATTGCTAAGTCCTAGCTCAGACCCAGGAAGAGACGTGATGAATGTAAGCATGACCCCTGCCATGGTCAGTAAAGGTTTATTAACCAGGTCTTTGAAGAACAGTCCACAGGAAATTCTAACTAGCCCTGTTTTCAGGGTGGAGGAAACTGCAGTTAGAACTGCCAATGTGTTGGTTCTGTACATAAATGTTCAGGTTTGTTTCCTTTTTGCTAAGATCTGTACTTGTGGCTACAAATCCTTTCTTGCCACCTGCAGAAGGTATTTCTAATTACAGCACAAGCACATCTTGTGCCAGTCAGCAGGTCCGCAAAAGAACCAGGCAAAGGAGCAGAAATAGTTTTGCAATGAAAGCAGGACTGAAGAGACAATGTTGCAGGACTGATCTCTTCTCCAGTCTGGCATCAGCGCTGGGAAACTGAAGCACAATGTAGAGAACAGGGGCATTAATTCTGCTTAAATAGCAGACTGTATTTCCTCCACCAGACTGTTCTGGGGAACTAATTACACAGACTCTCAAATCAAAGAAATATAAAACAGTCTGCAAATTATTGCAGTGTTGACTCGTTGGCAACCTAAACCATGACATATGGTCCTTCAGTATGGCACCCCATTCAACAAGGTTGCTAGTGTAGCTCATTACGCAAAGTAATGACGTAAGTAACAGTAAGAAACTGCTTATAGAAATTTTATTTTAGGTCGTTTCCCCGGTTAGTCACACAAAAAGAAACTCAGTGGTTTAAAGGGATGCTGCTGATCTGGTTAGGCTCTTAAACGTACTTTCCTTATAGAAAGGAGGTAAATCACACACACACACGCACACCATGTTAAAATAACATTATTGAGTGCTTAAACTTACAGCCTAATAATGTAGGGGGGGTTGTGTGTAATTTCTTATATTGTTAAAAAAGCCAACTGAAAAAAATAGAAATTCCATCATATGGTATCATATTGACACCCACATGGGTCATCAGCAGGGTTGGAACCTTTATTTCCTCCTCATAGACCTCTGTCATTTGCGCTAATGGAGTAACTGACAGCAGTAGTAGGTTGTCGTTCTCTGTGCGGACCAGCTTTAAAGGGGGATGAGACACACCCTTTGCTATGGGGTTTCACAGATATTTGATGACAGCAGAGTAATAGTGAGACTCAGGCACCTGGAGTTCCATTCCAGGCTCTAGGGCACAGTGTTCTCTAGTGGGCATAGACTTTTCTGCCCATTGCCCCCAAGTCTCCTTGTCCCCATCCTTCCTCTTCCTCACTCTGGTTCATCATACCAGTCCCATTAGCCTCACCTAGCCAGTCCCAGTCTCCATTCATCAAGCTTCTCATCCCAGTCTCCCCGCTCAGCCCAGCCCAGCAAATCCTAAACTATGTCTAGACTGCATTCGTCTTTCTGTGGCGGCTAGAGTTCGCACTCAGGTAGCCTGCCTAGCACAGTTTTAAGTAGCAGTGTAGATGGTGAGGCATGACTTAGGTGAGTAGAGTACAGACTCATGTGAAGGGTGTGGGTATGTGTGCAAGAACATACCCTACATAGCTCTCTACTTACCCAAGCTGAGCCTGTCCATTTACACCGCTATTTTTAGCTGTATAGTGCCCCACTGCCTCCCAGCTGCTGGAGCCTTTCCCTGCTGCAGGAAAAGACCACAGGACCTGGGAAAGACTCTGGCAGGGGGGAAAGGCTCAGTCTTTCTCCACTGCCTGCCCCCAGCCAGAGAGTCTTTCCTCATCAAGGTGAAAACTCCAGCAGAGGGGAACTACTGAAGCTTTTCCATGCTGCCTCACCCTTGGCAGAGCCTTTCACTGACATGTGCAGCTACACACCGCAGTGAGAGCACAGCTCACTTTTCACTGTGTCGTGTAGCTACACATATCCTATGAACTACCAAAAGTGGTGTGTCATGTAGATGTAGCTCTAGTGTCTCACCCCTCTGGACTCTCCATGGTAATGCCCCCGACCCAGTCCCAGTCTCTTTGCCCAGACAGGTCCAGTTCTCCTCCCGCACACTGGCTCCTTATCACATCATTTTCTCTCCTGCCTCTCCCTCATCACACAAGTCACAAGGTAGCATTTCCAGGGCCAAAGTTAGGTGGAGGTACTACAGTACAGGTCCACTCCTAGAGTCCCAGCTCATGGAATCAGGTGATTACATCAGCTTTCATTTAAAAGAAAAGTAATTTTCTAGCCCTTGTGCTTGCAGAGAAAAACTTGAAAGCATGTCTCAAATAGAACTGCTGCAGACACGTCTGCCTGAGTATGCAGACATCCTGAAACAATAGCTCTGAAAGAATTCAACTGTCCTATCTCAATGGAGTGCTAGTATCATGGAGGCAGTACTTTGCCAACATTAGGTATAATATTTCTTTCCCTTTCCTGTAACACAGCTTACTTCTCAGCTGGAGTATAGACCACTGTTAAGTCCTTCAAGGACTTATATTTCATATATTTAAAAAAAAATAAGTTAAATCTCTGAGCAAACAAAAGTGATAATCTCTAAAGGAAAAATGTTTACTAATCTATGTCTGTCTATCTATATACACGCATGTGCACATACACATCTATAAATGAATAAGAGTTTACTTTTAATCCTTGAAACAACTGTGAATATTGTCAAAAACACTTTTCTAAAGATAACACTTTCAAGGGTTTCCCCAAATTTTAGTACCTGTTACTATCACAAGTTCAAATGAAAAATATAATTCTGCACCCAAACATCCATACATACACTCCCCTGGAAGGATTTACTTTTCTCAGTCTCTAGAGAATAGTGTCCAAGCCTCTGTTGGCCAATCCCACTCCTTCAAGTGGGCAAAAAATTGATAGTCTCAGTCTTCTTCAAACTGCCTTTGAGACCTTGCAATGAGTCTTAGCAGGGCAAGGGAGCATGCAGCCTAATCCAGCAAAACTAGCCAAGTCCCTGGAATACAGTTCTTAGAGCAGGCTGTAGTCCACCTACCTGGCTCCTACTCCTCCTATTTATAAATTCCTCCCCCTACTCTTGAGTTCCCATTAGTTCCACTCTCAGCAAGCAACTCTGAGTGTGTCCTGCCAGGTAGCTTGCCCACAACAAAAGTCATCTAAGTAGCTTCAGACAGCTATCAAGCATGCCCAGTGCCTACCACATCCCAATTCTAGATGATGCTGGCCAATCCAGCGGAGTCACCCTCACCTGACTCAGGCTGCTCTGCAGGCACACACACAGTCCCCAAAACAAAAAGAATAAATTACGTGTCCTGCCCACTGTTCCTTCCCTTGTTTTGCATCGTTCAGTGCTGCAATAGAAGTATGAGGGTTACACTAGCTCCAAGAGCCACTGCTCCGAGGGGGCCCTACCAACACGTCCCCTACAGGACACTCTGTGTGTGGCAAGAGAAGAAGAATACAGCAGGCCTGGACCATCTACCAAAGCAGATATATATTGACTGCTGGAGTGTCCTCTTGCTACCACCCCTTCTTTTCTAGGGGGAGAGAATCCCAGTTGTTGGTCCAGAGGGGAATATAGAGGTGTCACACCATTGACCCCACCTCTCTAAGATGGGGACCTCCTACCATCATCCCTCCAGGTGGAGGGCATAGCCCTACGGGCAGACTTATGGGCCCCATGTTGTGGGGGCTCATCTTCCTTAATCCAGCCCTGACTGGGTAAATGTAACTCTTGTACCCAGATGGTTTAAAGAAGCCAGTGGAGCTTTGTCTCTCCTGAGGAAGATGCAGGATTAGAGAATTTTGCATCCATAAACCCACTAATCTCCACAAAAGAGAAAATGCAGGCAGTCGACAGCAGCCCTGCTTCACCTGAGAAGCCTTTAAGAGGCCTGCTGGGCAGAACAGGTTAAGATACAAACTGGCTTCTCCTCCATATCACCATATAGCGTGGGAACAGCACTCATCTGTGGACTCCACGTGATATAATAGCACAGTGTCCACCATACAATAGCAACCAAAGAGATCCCTATAAACCCACCAATCCACCCAGAAGGGACTCTACAGTAGAATCCATGCAATTTGCGGGGCCTGGGGCCTGCTCTCCCCACCTCCCCTCTGGCAGGGTAGGCCCTGTCAGAGATAGGCTCCATCAGGGCCAGGCCTGCCACATCCCCTGCACAGCGCCTCCCATCCCAGCACAGCTGGATAGCAGGACTGTAACAGTTCCTTAGCTTGCGCCCTCCCCTTTGTTTGTTGCATCTACCTGTTGTAGACGTAAGCTCTTTGGGGGCTGGGTCTGCCCTTTTACAGGGCCATATAATGCAGAGCAAAGGGGGTCTGATCCCTAGTTAAAGTCTCCAGGTACGTCCACAAGAAAAATAATAGGGGCTGACTGAAAATTTTCCAATTAAATTGTTTTGACAAAAAAAATTGGGCTTGGATTCTTGACAAAATGATTTTTTCCACAAAAAGAGTCTGTTTTCCATGGAAAATTTTGAATCGTGGTCGAAAAAATCAAAGGGCTGGAAAATGAGATATGTGGGTTTGGTTTGTAGAAAAAATATTTCCGGGTATGAATTTCTTCCCCCTTCTCCTCCCTCAGAAAAAGAAAGTCAGTCAAACTAGTCCATGTGAAAAGGAAGAATTAAAAAAAAAACATTTTTTGACCCAGCTCTAATAAATAGTTTCAGTGGTCTGGGTTTTCTGTAGTATCCAGGACTTCACCCCGAGGGAACGTGGTATTAATGGCCAGCCCAGCATTGCATAGCTCTGCACTGAGAGAGTACTAGCAGACAATCAAGAGGAAAACACACACTTCTATAAGACAGAGGTGACTGAGTGCATGGTCTCTAGGAAAGGCTTCTACCCCCTCTACATACCATCTGTGGAGTCATAGTACGGGAACTGGTGTTGATTTTCAAGCGAGCTGTTTGTGAAACTGGCCTGCTGGACATGAGTACTAGGAGAAAGGGCATAGGCACTATATAAACAAGCTATCATTGTGTAAAGAAATAAGCAGATGCAGGTCATGATCAGTTGCAGCTCTTACATTGCCACTGAATTAACCTAACATTTCTGACATATGATCTTTGCCAGCTGTGAATTAGGAAGCAGGTTGCCTGAATGGAGCAGGAAGGGGCTGACACAGTACAGCATTGTGTTTTCCACAGAAGGCCTGGCTGGCACTCAGTACCACAGAGGGGTGCAGCTACATTCCAGCAGCGGGGGGAGAAATGGGGCAACAGCATTCATTCTTTAAAGGCCCAAATCTGCCAAGAGCAGAATCCTCTGATGGCAGCAGCACAAATGCTGTGGCAGAGGGGTGATTCTTATTATCATCACAGTACCATCTAGAGGCCCCATTTAAGAGCAGGGACCCACTGTTCTAGCAGCTGTACATATTGTAGAAGACAGTCCCTGTCCTGAGGCGCTTACAGCCTAAGGGCCTGGTTCAAAGCCCACTGCAGTTAACGGGAGTCAAACCCTAATTAGACAGGGCAGACAAACTTCAGGAGAAAGCCAGCGAGGGCACAGAGAGCGATGAAGGGATTCAGGAAAGGTCAGTCAGGGAAACGACCACCACCCTTCTGAATCCCTGTTTGTTTCCTTAACGAGACCAGCCTTCTTCTCAGACACATGTATAAAGTGGTGTATTTATTCTGCTGGGTTATTAGTGACCTGGAGGTGCAAAATGAGGTGACTGGTCCAACTCTACACCTTTGTGGTGGTGGTGTTCTCGACCCATGTAATAACCAGATGATTATTTCTCAATGTGTGTTCAGGGTGTTCCTGCAAGGCCTGGTTGTACCTGGCCACTACAGAGGTGTGTAAAAGGAAGGGAGGTGGAGAGAGTACAAGGAGCCTCCCACTCCTTCCTTGCCAGGGGCCAGACACAGACATAGATCTTGCACTCCCCAGAGCACCAGGACTGCTTAAGAGCTGTGCTGTTGCCAGTGCTAGACTCTCCAGGAGGAGCAAAGAAGAAGGTGTGCCCAGGCTGGTGGGGAGATCATGCTGGACTATCTTCCAGGCTGGTGAACATTCTGCTCTTCTGCTCCAGGAAGTATTATGCATGGCTGAACAGCTCCGCCCACCACTGATACCATGCTGTAGTCCATAGACTTAGCTATGCCTGGTTTCTGGATCCACCAGCTTCTGTTGGCAGAGCCTGCTGAGAGGAAACTCCTCCTGGGAACAGAATGCAGCACCATAGACGGCCTGTTGCAACCCCTCTGATGCCAGGAAAAGCCCACAAATTGGAAAGAGGTAGCGAGGGAGGATCAGGTACAGGGCACATGGGAGATGCATTGATTCACCCACCTCCTCGGGAGCCTCCTATTGAGCTACAGCCAGAATTTAAAGCTGTCCTCTAATGGGGGTAAAATACTTACATGGATGCAGCTGCTCCTTAATGTGCAAAAGGGGCCAGAGTGCAAATGCTGCACCTATAGCAAAGCAAGCTCCAGTAGGATTAAAAAGAAGTCTTCTTGGGCTGTTAGGGGTTACCCAGACCCAGATAGAAGAGGGATGTGTGAGTTTTTCTTCTTTTTAAAAGTAGAGAATTGATCATGCTTATTTTCAAGTAATGACTGAGAAAAGGAAAAGTTTGTTCAAGGTTCGTTTGGACACATTTTTGTTTATAGCTTTTAGCACATGTAAACTTGGAGGAGCTACTATCCTCCTACACAAAAATCTGCCTTTCCAGAGAGAAAACGATAGCTGATGATAAATGCATCCCTCACTAATGAATTATATTGTGAAAGAATTAACTGAGGAAGCACATATCTGCCCCCTGCAGCTGATCTGAATTGCCTCTCTTGTTTTGTCTGATATTAGTTCTTCCCCTCAGGGTATTCTTGTTCTTGGAGAAGATTTTAATGTTGTCCCTAATCCCTGTTTGGACAGACTTCCAGCCAGCCTGAAACCTTTTAAGGCTTAATTGTATAGAACATCAGATATGATCTTTTTATATGCAGCACATTGAGCAGACATTAAGAGATATCTTTCTTTTATGAGAAAGGGCCTGATCCTGTGAAGTCACCAAGGGACAGATTTTCAAAAGTGCTCAGCACCCAGCAGTTTGCCTTGAGAACCAGAGGAGATGTTGAGTGCTGAGCACTTTTGAAAATCTGGCCCTAAACAATACTCGGGATCATGCCCAAAGACCATATACACACACAGACAAATATTACAATTCTGCAGAGATTGCTTTTGCCGTTTGTGACGCTATGTACCTCTGAACACCCAGCACCCCCATGTTCATCCTTGTAAAATGATTGTGTCTTATCCAATACAAAGTTTGTCATGTCAGGTGTCTTCAGAATGTCCATGATGCACTGAGCATAGTTGTTATAGTAATTGTTATAGTGATGTTATATGTTATAATTTCATGTATATAGTTATGAGGCTGAAAATGTAACATCATGGCTTAAAGCAAGCCCAGACAAAAACTCTCCAGGAGCAAAGGGGCTGTTCACACTTCATCAGGGCAGGTATGGGACAAACCCAGCCCAGCCTCACAGGCACAAAGGACACTGGCCTAGGCAGCAACAAAAGAATCTGTTAGACTCTCAAAGGAGTCAGCCCCCTTCTTTTGGTCAGTTTGAAATTGTGATGAGGTAATGCTCACCTGACTCTGAAGCAGGAGGGAAAAGGGGGCAAAGCCAAGAGGGAAGAAGGGACATGATAAAAGGGAGAGACATTTACCAAGCTCTCTTCCACCTACATCTACAGACATCACACCAAGCGACTGAAGTGCTGATCAAAGGGGAGAGCCTGGCTGAAGAGCAACCAGCTGGCCTGTGGGCAGAAGCATCTAAGTTTGTAAGGGCATTGAAAGTGTTAAGAGCAGCTTAGAATGCGTTATGCTTTTATTTCATTTGACCAAATCTGACTTGTTATGCTTTGACTTATAATCACTTAAAATCTACCTTCATAGTTAATAAATATGTTTATTCTACCTGAAGCAGTGCATTTGGTTTGAAGGATGTCAAACTCTCCTTGGGAAAACAAGCCTGGTATATATCAATTTCTTTGTTAAATTGATGAACTTATATAAGCTTGCAGCATCCAGGGAGCATAACTGGACACTACAAGATGGAGGTTCCTAGGGTTGTGTCTGGGACCAGAGGTATTGGCTAGTGTCGTTCAGTTGCACAGTCCAAGGAACAGCTTACATGCCAGAGGCTGTGCATGGACAGGCCAGGAGTGGGGGTTCTCACAGCAGTGCAGGGCAAGGCTGCGTCCCAGAGTTAGGGATTGGAGAGGCCTAGTAGATCACTGGTCCGGGTAACACCGGAGGGGAACGTCACACCGTGAAAGGGTTATAAGCAAGGAAAACTGCAGGTCTAGAAGTCTAGTAAAATAATATTCAGGAGGAGGTCAAATTTCTAATCACACTGTGCTAGTTCAACTGGTGTGAAGTGACATATTTCATATAAGAGTTAGTGCAACTATGCCATTTATATCAGCTATGGAGCTGGCCCCTATCTATTAAAATATATCAATTCCTCAAGAATCCCTTTCACCCACTTTTAATGATGTCATAAATCCTCACTAAAATGTAAAAATATTGAAGATTTTAGTTATTGTCCCATTTCTTTATTAAATGTGGACATCAGGATAAAGGCTAACATATTTCCTAATAGGTTTTCTCCTATTGTTCTCTCCTATTGTTCACTAGATCATCTGTTTTCATTCCTCATACAGTGGCTGCCAATAAAATTAAGAAGTCTATTAAATTAAACATCTATGATGTTCACTGAAATCAGTTAGAGGGCTTTTTCCTCAACCTTGGTCCGAGAAGGCTTTGACGGAGAATTCTGGAAGCATGGACCAGATTCTCAGCTGGTGGAAACTGACATAGCTACCCGGACATAAATTATATGTCAATTTACACCAGTTGAGGTTCTGGCCCCTAATATATTTAAAGGCTTAAAGCCCTTAATGCTGGGCCCAAATTTAGACCTAGAATTGCTCTTTTTATGCAATCACCCCAAAGCTTGTGTTACTTTAAAATTGTGTACCCCTGGGAACGTGTTAGCAGTTATAGCTGTGTAGTTATATTAGCAGAGTTCTGCTGCACACCTCATCCATTCCCCAAGCATAGACACTCTTATTCCAGCATAAAAGTGACTTTTCTGGTGAGTGTCCACATGTGAGAGAGAAAGAGTATGTGTGTAAGAGACAGAGATTGGTATATTGGTTTAAATTCATATCCTAAGTCATACTGAAATTTTCCTATGCAGATAACACCTTAATGTCACATTCTTGGATTAAAAAGGGGAAAAAAAGCAGTCTGGGACAGGAATGTCCTATTTCCCAATCTTATAGGTTTATTTATTAAACCTTTAGCTATTGCCCTTAGATCCCATTCAGATATCTTGAGGATTAGTATTGGTGCCTATAAATATGTGTCTTTATTTGCAGATAACCTACTCATTTTGAAACATCTTTGAAAATTACCTTGACCTCATTTTAGCTCTTCAACAATATGGTAGATTTGATGGTTTGAAAACTAATGTACAAAAAACAAAAGCAACTCTACTAGAAAGTAAGACACATCAGCTCTTACCCCCCAGATTTTCAAATTAGTGAGTTGCAGCTTAAATTCTGGTACCTTTCTATTAAAGGATCTCATTAAAATATATCATCCTTAATAAAAATGCATTTATCCAGCAGTGAAGGAGGAAGACCTTGCTATTAATATGGCCTCAGATAAAATGTTAATCTTTTTATGACAACTGAATACGCTACTCAGCTTATTTAGTTCTATTCTGGTTTTCCCAGTGTCTTTTCCCCTAAAAAAAACAACAAAAAATTAGAGCATCTTTGTAAAGCTCTTATATGGAAAGGGAAAAAAAATACAGGGATAAGCCTAGCCAAAATGCAATCATCTAAACCAGATGGATTGTCTATCAAACTTAGCAATTTCCCTTCATAGTGTATTGGAATGGCTCCATGATAACTCATCTGCAAACCCTTACCTCACTTCAGCATTAAATCGCCCATCCCCTTACACTGGTAACACCTAAATACATGTATTTAAATTTGAATGGCCCTCTACTGTTAGAAAAAATCCCATCATAACAATCATCCTCTAGAACTGACAAAGTGTGTTAGCAGTTAAGCTGTACTCCTACAGCTTTGATAGTGGAATCTCCACCAGGCCTAGAAAAAAAACTCTTCCATATGGATTGGACAAACAAAGGGCTCAGAGAGCTCCTTCAGACAGACCGGGCGGATTCATGTACTTGTTTGAAAAACTTAAACCAAACTTTGATGTTAATACTGAACAGCTTTATAGGCACCTCCAAGGGACGGAATTTGTAAGCAAAGTATTAGCTGTGCTGTCACTACATCAACCAGAGAACTAGTTCACGGACCTAATTAACTAAAAGTTTGACAGAGACTTTTTAGAACATCTTTCAGGCACAGAAGTTCTGCATATCAAGCCAAACCTAGAGTATAAATGGGAGACTTCAAAGGTCAATTTGGAAGATTTAGATTGGTATTGGAGATTATGTAAATGACATGAAGCTTCAAAATACAAGATCCAACATTATATATTACTCATAGAACAGATTATTCCCCTTGAGGAATAAATACCAGTCTGTCAACTTCTCACTGTAAGAAGCAAATTCTACACCCTCTTCTACAGATGTGGAAAATCCCTGGTCAGTAGAATCAATACATTTGCACTGCTCAGGTGAGGTCTGGATTGGTAGGCACAGATGCTCCCTGCTTGGTTGTGCTAAGGAGGCCAGAGGGGGGCCCGGTGGAGGCTCAGGCCGAGACAGAGAATCCACTGAGAATCCTACCATCTCTCTCTTCCCCTCCGTAGAATAAGGGTAATACAGAAGGTCCCATGGAAGCTTCTCACCATTGCAGGCTACTCAGGCTAGGAACTGAACTAGTGATTTGGGCCTACATGCTTAATATTAAGATCTTAGTTTTTGTTCCCAGGTATATTTCTGAGTGATTTGCAGGTGAAACAAGTGACATATCATAAATCCACATTAAAATGTAAAAATATTGACAATTTTACTTATTGTTCCATTTCTTTATTAAATGTAGACATCAGGATTAAGGCTAACATATTTGGGCCTGGGAATTTTTACAGCATGTTGGGAGGGCCTCAGAAAGAAAAACAATGAGAACTCCTGCCTTAATTTATCTCCATGTGACCAGTGCTGGAAATTAAGTAGTTAGATTATTGTGACACCCCCTTTCCCTCCTCCAAAATTTTACAATTGTAGAAGTTTATAAATAGGGGGAAGAAGCTGACTTTATTGAAATAAACAGATATTACTAAAAGAACTTTGGAGTGTGTGTCATTGTTTTCTTAAATTAAAAGGAGGAACACAGATGATATATTTGATGCACAAGTCATTGCAGGGAGGGTGACAGGGGAAGTTAAGGAGGGGAGGGATAAAGAAAATAACCCTAAAACAATGGCCCAGATTTTGTCCCCCACACAACAATGTATGGGGCACAAGGTGGTATAGTCACAATGCTCAGTGCTACAGCTATCCTGGCCCATAGAGCAGACCAGCAGAAGCCATGGGGAGGCTACTGTAAACTAGAGCAGTTCCTGGGGCTGCACCTGCAGAATCTGGGGTGGTGAAGATGACAAAGCCTTCCCTCCTCCGAGGCTTCAGCTTCTGAAAGATGCAGCACATAATAAGCCATCTGTATTTGCATGGTGGTTCGTGCGTCGTGTCACCAGAACTTGGTCCGTCCCTCAAAGCAGGAGCCTGATTCTCCTTTCGTAGTTCTAAAATAGAAGTGCCGCCATTGAAATTCCTCAGTAATCAAAAGAGATGTAAAACCCCCTATAAGTAAGAGGAATACCACCAGGCCCTATAACCCTTTCCTGACTTTATATCCCCCTTGCAATGCAATCACATGTGCTTTGATATATAATACTGACTTCACTGGCTTTACCCCACTGTACAACTGCTGCAGCTGAGTGGAGAAGCAGGCCCCTGGTTTTAATTAGAACAAGGGGTTTTTATATAGTTTTACTGTAATTTTCCAGATGCTCACGTTAAAACTGCATATAAAGACATTTCACAGCAGCCCACAAAGCATATAGTAGTAGTCACGATGGTGCTTCGCGTAATTACTACCTCTCATCAGATGAAGGCTGAGAATAACAGCAAGAAAAGCCTGCTGCAGGCAAGGCTAAAAGAATGAAGGGACTAATAATCGACTAATTAAAATTCTCACAGAAGGAACAGGCTTTGATTGATAGAAACTGCAAATGAACAACTTCTCTAATGAAGAGCAACTGTCTGTCGCTGACTCAACTCAGAAAGCGGGTTTCGACAATAGGAAGAAAGTTAAAAACCGCTCTGAGAATAGAAGGTCATATCACATTTTGCATCTAGCCTACCCCAGCTATCCCATAGTTGTACAGTCACTGACTGTGGGCCCAATCCTATATTTCCCCTACAGGCAAACTCCCACTGCTTGCAACTGAAGCGTTGTTGGCGTAAGAAATACAGGAACCAGTTCTATATAGGCAAATTTGGCTGCCATTACATGTTCAGCAGTAACTCAGGAGCAGCGCTAGGCATGCAGCAATGGCAGCTCACATTCAGCTGTTTGATGTATAAAGTGCCCCCTAACATTGCAGATCCCATCAACATTCCATTGTTGCTGGGTAAAGCTGCATCCTGCTGGGAAATTCCCCCAAGATGAGGACCAGGAGTAGTTTCCACTACCACACTCCCATGGGTTCTGTTGAGGGAAGGCAGCTTTAATTTGCATCCAAGACTTCAGCAGAGCCTTCACAGCAAAGATTGTTTAGGCTGTAAGCCACAGCAGCAAATCTTCCAGAAGCCCTGGCTACTCCCTGTCCTTAGCCAGTGAGCCCACATCTGGGGCTGTGGCAGCTGACTGCACACCACTTGGAGTGAAGTGATCTCCCTTGATGTAGACTGTCCATCACCAAGGAACCTCTGCCAGGTTCTGGGACTGAGCCAAGCAGGAGGTAAAGAATTATGTGAAAATGCACACATAACATGGAATTACAATGAGATATACTAAAAGTCAAGGATTAAGAGAAAGGATCCAGCACATGCAATGGGGTGAAGGGTGAGACAGTTGAGTCCCTGACTTAATATCAGCTTCAAAGGAGCCTCGGACTCCATAGCATGTCAAAGGCCAAAAGAAAAATCTGCCTACAAAGCAGTCACACATTGTTGTCCGAGGTTCTACAGAAACACACACGTTAGTTTGGAATCTGGCTCTAGGCAGTTTATATGCATCACTGGGGCTGGAGAGGTACAGGTCATATGATTATAACCACTGCAAACTCAGGCACTTATAAACCCACCAAAATCAAAGGAACTGTCAGGCTGGAGGGAGGTTACTAGTGGAGTTCCTCAGGGATTGGTTTTGGGACTAATCTTTTTATTATTGACCTCGTCACAAAAAGTGAGAATGTGCTAATAAAGTTTGCAGATGATACAAAGCTGTATTTGCCAATACAGAGAAGGATCGAGATATCACACAAGAAGATTTGGATGACCTTGTAAACTGGAGTAATAGTAATATGATGAAATTTAATAGTGAAAAATGCAAGGTCATGCATTTAGGGATTAATAACAAGAATTATTGTTATAAGCTGGGGATACATCAGTTGGAAGTAACAGAGGAGGAGAAGGACCTCAGAGTATTGGTTGATCACAGGATGACTATGAGCCACCAATGTGATATGGCCGTGAAAAAAGCTAATGTGGTCTTGGGATGCATCGGGCAAGGTATTTCCAGTAGAGATAAGGAGGTGTTAGTACCATTATACAAGGCAATGGTGAGACCTTAACTGGAATACTGTGTGCAGTTCTGGTCTCTCATGTTTAAGAAGGATTAATTCAAACTGGAACAGATACAGAGAAGAGCTAACAGGATGATCCGAGCAATAGAAAACCTGTCTTATGAAAGGAGACTCAAAGAGCTGGGCTTGTTTAGCCTAACCAAAAGAAGGCTGAGAGGAGATATGATTTCTCTCTATAAATATATCAGAGGAATAAATACCAGCGAGGGAGAGGAATGATTTAAGCTCAGTACCAATGTGGATACAAGAACAAATGGATATAAACTGTCCATCAGGAAGTTTAGACTTGAAATTAGACGAAGGTTTCTAACCATCAGAGGAGTGAAGTTCTGGAACAGCCTTCCAAGGGGAGTAGTAGGGATAAAAGGCATATCTGGCTTCAAGACTAAGCTTGATAAGTTTATGGAGGGGATGGTATAAGGAGATTGGTCTTTGATTATTAGCAGTAAATATGCCCAATATGGCTTGTGATGGGATGTTAGATGAGGTGGGATCTGAATTACTACAAAGAATTCTTTCCTGGTGTCTGGCTGGTGAGTCTTGCCCACATGCTCAGGGTTTAGCGGATCACCATATTTGGGGTCATGAAGGAATTTTCCTCCAGGGCAGATTGGCAGAGGCCCTGGGGCGGGGGTTTCACCTTCCTCTGCAGCGTGGGGCACTGGTCACTTGCTGGAAGATTCTCTGCACCTGAAAGTCTTTAAACCATGATTTGAGGACTTCAATGTCTCAGACACAGGTTTGATACAGGAGTGGGTGGGTGAGGTTCTGTGGCCTGCGTTGTGCAGGAGGTCAGACTAGATGATCATAACGGTCCCTTCTGATCTTAAAGTCTATGATTCTATGAAAAGGGGATGGGGAGAGAAAAAGTTCCACCATTTCTTGCCTGCTTTCTGATTGTTTGTCTGTCTTCAGCAGGAAGGCACCCTTCTGTACTTTGTGTGCAGTTATCTCAGGGTCAGAATTCAACCTTACATACACACAGTAACTTCCCTCAGCTCTCATTTAAGGTTCAGGGAGTTCCTATCCATGACAAAATCTGAAACACTCTGTGGGATGAGAGCATTCACAGAGAGACTAGCTCTACACATCACACCTTTGGGTCCAAAAAGAGATGTACTCGTACACTCAATCCAGCTGAAAAGAGCATGCCATGGCAAGGAGCTCTTCTCTCTCTTTGCTCCACAACCCCAGGAGCCAAGGAACTCTCGAATGTCTGGAGGCACAATTTGACACTAACTTTTCACATGGTTTTTCTCTGAAGATCATATGTGCCCCCAGTCTGTCACTGACTAGGTTTAAATTGCAGCAGTGTCAGCTCCTCAGCTGCTGTACAAAGTAAGAGGCTCAGGCACTGAGATTCATAATGCTGTAGCAGCTTCACAAGGTAACACAAAGGGAAGAAGGAAATCAGTCCAAGCCACTAGACTTGGTCTAACTGAAAATCTCTGGAATTCCCTTTGATATATTTGATATATTTTGACATTCATAATGTCAGTATACTAATGATTAGAGGATTGAGGGCACGTCCTGCATGCCTTAAGAATCCAAAAGTTCCAGGACTGCAGGATCATGCCCTATAAGGTTTAAATGACAAAGATAATGTTGATTTTTTTTTTAAAAAGAGTTTCCTTTGTCAGATGAATACCATGACTGAACATTTGTATCGAGTTTGTATTTTCAAAACCAGTTCACCCTTACTCAGACAAAGCCTAAAGAACAACGACAATTTGCATTTGTTTCTAGACATTGGCTGATTAATAAAACAAACAGCCAAACTTTTCCCCCCAAGGAATCAAATCAATTCTGTTTCCGCTTAGTCACACTTTCCTCAGTAAAGTATACTAGACCATGTTTTTGCACTTTCAAAACATTCTATAGGGCCTGATTCTCCTATTTTACACCAACGTGGATCAGGAACAATTCCAGGGAAGGCAATGGAGTTGATTGATTTAAAACTGTTTCCGAGACAAAACTAAAGCTCTGTCCCTTTTTAGATCTTATAATGCACAGTTTTTATGATATCTGAACAGAATATAAATAATGGGATTTCTTTTACTGAGAATCAGCAGGGATGAACACATTGACACTGGCAAAACAACTATGACAAAACAGTCAATGTGACTATAACAAAGTGCTGTTAAATGCACAAAAGTAAATCCACTGAACCTCCCCACATCCCCAAAAAAATACTACTTGTAACTGTAGTAGGAAATAATTGAGGTAGAAGGATGACTTAAGTTGATGATGTACCTTAAATACAAACAACGGCAAAGCAATTTTGGGGACAATTTAAAGTGTTACCTTTTGTGCATAAAGGAGTGTTCAGTTGCTTTATGGAACTACTAACACCTCTTTCTTAGGAAGCTCTATTTCCCCCTGCCCTCTTTTCACATTGCATAACCCCAGAAGGTTGGCTGCTACTTGCACTTATCCATGTGTCTTTCATTTTAAATCACAACTAGAATATGAATATGATTTCGTCTGCTGCACAATTTGTCCAAATTAAATTCTGTGGTGATTAACAACCATGACAAGTACATACAGTATCTTCAGTCAGGCTCACCCTTGAACATGATGAGACATATACACCCTGACGCAAACTCCACTGAAATTGACCGAGTTACACCAGGATGAATCTGGTTCCACTCGTTTAAACAGAGCCAGAAAGGAATATGTTGCTGTATTGTTCTGAGAAGAAGTAGATATTAAGATCATGGTTGTCGCTTACTTTCTTCATTAGAACAATCTTACTGATGTAAGAGCCAGAACACATGCCAAGGAGAAATTTTATAATCACCTGAAAAAATCATTAACCTTGAACTACATCTACTTTCTAATGGCATATTGTGTAAGCAACAAAACAACAGCACATGATTTTGGGACCAGGGATGTTCCCCTTCCAATTGTTTTCATCTTGGAGGCCGCCAGGGTGCTTACGTGCACTTTCGACTGCCGTTGTGAAATATGTTTTTCCCGGTTTGTTCTTGTACTGCCTCTGCAGGAAATCAGAGCCTTTGACTTCCTGTAAACTGCAGATGCATTATTCTTTGTATTCCCCAAATAGGAAGTCCTGGGGTCATTCTGCCAGATAAATGGAAACTTCATTTCATTTCAGCACAGGATTAATAGCTAGGAAGTGTCAGGATATTGATGGGCTGATAACAAGACAGTCAGACCAGAAGCCTTTTATGGGCACCAGAGCTAAAGCATTTGGCTACAGACATGAAACAATATCTGTATCAAACTATGGGGAAGGAATGTTACCTGATCAGAAACGATACAGACATTTCTGTTATTGCTTTGTTTA
The DNA here is from genome assembly GCF_007399415.2 of Gopherus evgoodei. Taxonomy (NCBI): domain Eukaryota; kingdom Metazoa; phylum Chordata; order Testudines; family Testudinidae; genus Gopherus; species Gopherus evgoodei. Next base: position 158,724,569 of record NC_044322.1, on the reverse strand, counting down.
TCCCATTGTAAACTTTACAGCTTTATATTTTAGGAGGGAAAGAAATAAATTGCTTCTGATGACTAAGCACTATTTTTGATGATTGAGTCCTATGATTTTTGTTCTTCAAATCTCAGCACTCTCTAGTAAATGGGCCTGATTGTCCTCTAATACTTACACATCAGTCTTACAATAGCATAACTCCACTGGCTTCAGAAGGTATTCTTCTGATTTGCACCATGTAAGTGAGAGGAAAATCTGGCCCCAGATTTTCTCCTGCATATAATTTGAGGTTGCAAACTTCTCAAGAGACTGAGCACGTGGAAAATCATTGTAAAAGTAATATTTAAGACCATTAAAGTCTGTGAAGTTAAACCAGGCATAAATTTGGTCCATTATATTTTAAGCATTATCCAAACAGAAACTAATCACCACCACATTCCTGTGAGGTTAGTATTATTATATTCCCATTTTGCAGATTTGGGAAAGTGAGGCAGATAGGATAAGGGGCTTGCCTATGGCCAGAGAGTTAGGTCAGAGCTAGGGTGTAGAAGCCAGGAGCTCCTGGTTATCAGTCCTCTGCTCAGTTCGCTAGACCCTTCTCCCGCTCCCAAGATCCAATTTCAGGAACAATTAAACACATCATTTTACCATAATAATGAGCTAAAATCATTTTAGATGCAACTCCACTGATGTCCACAGAATTCCACCAGGGATTAACTTGGCCTGTAGTGGAAAGAGAATGGAAAGACAGGGGTTCTTATGTGCACCAATTGACAAAAATTCCTGCACTAAAGTTTCCAGGGGTTGGGGTACGAGGTCTTCCTGAATGATAGGACTGTACATACTCTATGTTTGTCTATAAACTGCTGTATTATCTACAATATTTTCTTCAGGCAGCTGCTGAAATGGAGGAAAGACCTTCTTTCTCTGTGGAAAGGAGGAATATCTAAGCTCTGGGTTTTCATGAATAGGCCTTTGAGTATATAAATAGAATCCTCCTTTCACCTCTTCTAAGAATATGCATGTTAACCCAGTAAACGTTACTATGTGTTTAATGTACAAGCTCTTGAAGCTGTGGCTATTTTATTTTAAACCTGATGTAGAAAAGAAGTCAAATGAGCTTCGTGTGTCTTCCCCAAATGCCTGTTCATGAGAACCCACAGGGGAATAATAGATAGCTATGGTCTAAGAGTAATATTGAATGGAATTCTGAAATAAGCTTTGGAGAACCCAGCCATGAATGCCCAAATCAGCACTGACCCTTCCAGAGGAAGGATGCCTATGTTAATGAAGACATTTGGGGGCTGGAAAGGACCCCATGTAGATCATCTCAATTGGTGATCATTTTAGAGGATCTATTGCCACAGACACTTACTCTAGTGCCATGAACAAGAAAAGAAATCAGCATTGTATCATGGAGATGAATCATTGGATGAAGCACTGATTAAGAGGCGGCTTTGGGATTTAGACAGCTTTGATACTCTGTCTGGTCCTAGCTCAGCAAAGCTCTTAAGCACATCTTAACTTCATTCCCCTTCGGGGAAGTACTTTAAGCATGTGCTTAAATCCCATTACAAACCATGGAATGTAAGTATGACTTTAAACATTAAACTCATGATTATGTGCTTTGCTGAACAGGAATGGTTTGCTGAATTAAGGCCCTAATAAGGAATGGAGAGTATTTCATGGTGATGATCTTCTTTACTTAAGCTGGGCTGGTTTTGAATGCTGAAGGTCAGTTCCCATTTCTCTTGTTACAAGGACATTAAAATAGGCCCAACAAAGAATGTAACAGAACTCCACTAGCTGTCACTTTCAGCCCCCAACTAAAACCTCTCCAGTGCATCATCAAGGATCTACAACCTATCCTGAAGGACGACCCCTCACTCTCACAGATCTTGGAAGACAGGTCAGTCCTCACTTACAGACAGCCCCCCAACCTGAAGCAAATACTCACCAGCAATCACACAATGTACAACAAAAACACTAACCCAGGAATCTATCCTTGCAACAAAGCCCATTGCCAACTCTGTCCACATAACTATTCAGGGGACACCATCATAGGACCTGATCACATCAGCCACACTATGAGAGGCTCGTTCACCTGCACATCTACCAATGTGATATATGCCATCGTGTGCCAGCAATGCCCCTCTGCCATGTACATTAGCCAAACCGGACAGTCTCTATGCAAAAGAATAAATGGACACAAATTAGCTGTCAAGAATTATAACATTTAAAAACCAGTCTGAGAACACTTCAATCTTCCTGAACACTAGATTACAGACCTCAAAGTCGCAATACTCCAACAAAAAATCTTCAAAAACAGACTCCAACAAGAATTGGAATTAGTTTGCAAACTTGACACCATTAAATTAGGCTTAAATAAAAACTGGGAGTGGATGGGTCATCACACAAAGTAAAACCTATTTCTCCATGCCAATTTTCCCCCCCTACTGACACCTTAAAGACTAAGATTTATTTGGGCATAAGCTTTCATGGGTAAAAAAACCTCACTCCTTCAGATGCATCTTTTGTAGTGATAATCAGATGCATCTGAAGAAGTGAGGTTTTTTACCCACAAAAGCTTATGCCCAAATAAATCTGTTAGTCTTTAAGGTGCCACCAGACTCGTTTTGGTGGATACAGACGAACACAGCTACCTCCTAATACTTTTCCCCTACTGTTACTCACACCTTCTTGGCAACTGTTGGAAATGGGCCATCCTGATCATCAGTACAAAAGTTTTTTTTTCCCCTCCTGCTGATAATAGCCCACCTTAACTGATTACTCTCATTATATTTAGTATGACAACACCCATTTTTTCATGTCCTCTGGGGGTGTGTGTATATATTGCATATATGTGTGTATGTAGATCTTCCTACTGTATTTTCCACTGCATGCATCCAGTGAAGTGGGTTTTAGCCCACAAAAGCTTATGCTCAAATAAATGTGTTAGTCTCTAAGGTGTCACAAGTACTCCTCGTTCTCGAGTAGGAGTAGGGACGTTATTTTACCTCTCTATTTGGCACTGGTGCAACCACTGCTGGAATATTGTGTCCAGTTCTGGGGCCCACAATTCAAGAAGGAGGTTGAATAATTGGAGAGGGTTCAGAGAAGAGCCATGAGAATGATTAAAGGATGAGAAAATATGCCTTATAGTGATTGATTCAAGGAGTTCAATCTATTTAGCTTAAAAAAAGATAAAGTTAAAGGGTGAACTGATTAGTCTATAAATACCAACACAGGGAACAAATATTTAATAATTGGCTCCTCAGTCTAGCAGAGAAAGATACAACACAATCCAATGCCTGGAACTTGAAGCTAGACAAAGTCAGGATGGAAATAAGGCATACATTTTTAATAGTACGAGTAATTAACCACTGGAACAATTTACCAAGGGTCATGGTGGATTCTCCATCACTAACAATTTTTAAATCAAGACTGGATGCTTTTCTGCAAGATTTGCTCTAGGAATTATTTTGGGGGAAGTTCTATGGCCTGTGTCATACAGGAGGTCAGACGAGATGATCACAGTGGTCCCTTCTGGCCTTAGAATCTGTGAATCTATGGGAAAAGGAAATATGCAGAATGATTCTTCATTCCCTGAGAGATCGGCATGAATTTGAAATAATGCTCCACAAAGAAAGTTATGAGCTCTCCTAACGGATCTATTACAATTGACTCAAACAACTGACACACCAGTATTGAAGGACATGCTCTGTATGGGAGAGAGAAAGGGCTGATGGCACATGTAAAGGACAGTTTAGAATTGGTGAAATATAAAATTGAAAGATATTAGATAGGAAATTTGTGATCAAAATTAGTAACAAAGGAATAAATCTAACAGTAAATCACTTTTGTTACAGACTAAACTCAAAGGAAAGAAAGATGACTGATTTATCAAAGAAAGAATTAATGGTAATACGCACGATAAGTACTGAGTTTGTGGGGAGACAAAGGTTATCAAGGAAGATTTACATTGTGGTCCAAAAGGGTATGTCCTTTCTACAAAGGGCTAGGAATGCCGTGGAAAGTGGGGATCTCCTGGACTGGGTAAATAGAAATGCTGAGGGGCGGGGGGAATCTAGGGGCACCTATTTATTTCATTATTTGAGTATTAAGAAAAGAGATATCAGTAAGCAGTCAAAAGAAGGCACTTAACAGAGCAAATTGGGCAAATTTAGAGAATGAATGAGCAGGGCCCCATGTGTTGTGGTATTAAGAATGAGAAAGGGAGAAAGAATGGGCAGCCCTTCAGGGCACCCAAGCAGCAATGAGGCAAATGATATAGTAAAAGAGAAACACCCCAGGCCCCAACCCACAGCTCCACTTGAGGGTGGTCTCGCACAACAGAGTGATTTTATGTCACTACTGCACTCTTCATATTCCAGTGCCACTGTGTGCTGAGCCAGTCTGCTGTTGCATGTCAGAACACAGCCTTTGAGCTGCTCTCACTTGTGCCTGCTGCCAACAGCCCCAAGAGGAAGCTGTGGCAACCAGAGATCCCCTTAGCATAGGAATCTACACTGCAGTGATCATCCTGTGGCTGGATAAGCCTTTTTTTTTTTAATATATTAAGGCAGCTTTGTGCTGCTGGAGTGCAGCCAAGTGGACTTTGGGGTTGGGGGGAAAGGGAGGAGGTGAAAAGTTCAGCAAGGGAAGTGCCGAGAATAAGGCTCCTACAAGAGCTATACTGCAAGACAGTGGGTTAAGACCCTCTACACAGGAGCTCCATGACTTACTCCACCAGAGCTTGGCACAGATCATGGAGGAGCCACCAGGTTTTGTGGGCGCAAACTTCCCCTGCTTCGCTTGTAAGAGGACCTGGGCAAATACCTCTTCACACCAGGTAGAAAAATGTGTAGGAAATACTCTGCTGGGAATCTCACAATTTCCTGTCACCAGTACAAGAATAAACCTACAACGAGGAGGGTCTAGTATATTCAGATTCAGTGAAAGGCATCCTCCAGTCCTATGAGTCTATGATTCTATGACCCTTCTAAGGTCCAGCAGGGCTCCCTGAAAGTTGTGCCATCACAGGGGTGTTGCAGTGGCATAAGCACCTTTTGGCCAACTACAGCTTCAGAATCATGGCATCTAAAAACAGAAGAGGAAGGGGATAAGATGAACATTTCTATTCTGAAGAGTTCATTTACTCTTGCTCATTGGAGGATTTCGCTGCTAATCCAACTGTTTTCACCTCCTCCCCTTGCCCACCATTTTGTTTTAGCACTTTCAGGTCCCCCTGCAGGCACAGGGAACCCTGTAAATGAAAAATTGTTAGTAGTCTAGCCATTAGCTGGCGGACACACCTGGGGAAGTTAGCAATAGGGAGTGACCCTTCTCCCTTGGTTCCCGAGGCAGCCTCTTTGTGTCTCTGTAACGTCATCCTTGCCTGTCCTTGGATTATTCCCTTGGCAAAATAGCATTGAAACAGTCTATCATATGGTCCTGAACTTGCATCATGGAAGAATTTACTGGCGCTCTCCCCTCCTGCCTTGAAATTCTTCTCTCACAGTCCTTGGCTTGTGGAAGTGTAAAATCCTTCTGTTACACGATAAGAAATTCTTCAAAAGGGAGGTACTTTTCTCTGTACTCTTCACTATTCTTTCAGCAGCCTAGTTCATGCCCTAAGCCTCCTTTGATCATGGTATTGCTCTACTCAGCGCCTGCAAAAATATACCACCACTTCTCAAGAATTATGGGCAGCTAAAGAAAGCCACAAAGCTGCCCCCATCCTGCAAGATAAGAAACATGCACACTGCATTTTCCCTGTGAACTTCCATTAGCCTTTCTCCTATATAGAAGAGTCTCATACGACTTCAGAGTTTGTACTTTGGAAAGGAGATCGTTCCTGACCATTAATGCTTTGGCACCATGCCAAAGAGTGGCATTCAAGTAGGACAAAGGCAAGGGCTCAGTGTCACTCCTTAACTGTGCCAAAAGCAAGACGTGGGGGAAAGCCCAAATGACAATGCAGTTTGGAGAATGGAAGGCACTATACAAGGCTGGCTTTCCTCATTAACCCTTACAGCTGGCATCTTCCAGACAGCCAGAGAGATGCACTGTAAGGAGGTAAGCATAGACATATGGATCACTATAAGTATAGCCAAAGGGTAACATTTTCAAAGTGCCTACATGGGTTTAGGATCCTAAGTCCAATAACTTTCAATGGTACTTAGGGCCAGAATTTTAAAGGTATTCAGACACCTAAAGATGCAGGTAGCTCCCTAGTTGGGTTTTCAAAAGCACCTAGGCACCTAACTCCTGTAGGCACCTAAATACATTTAAAATCTGACCCTTAGAACCCTAAGTCACCATTGAAAATGCCTTTAGGACACCAAGTCACTTAGGCACTTGTGAAAATTCTACTGTTTTCCAAATGTTAATGTTACATTTTATTGCTAGGTATTACTGACATTTTTTCTTTTTTTTTTTCTCTTTTATTTTTGCATCCCCCCCACCCATTCATTCCCTCGCCACCTCCTTTGCTATTTCAAGAGCAAGGAATTGATGGTGTGTCCATGAATAGCTGAGACTGGTTTTGTTTATAGTTCTTAGGGGATTTTATACAAATATCTAGAATTCCAGGGCTTTTCTATGTTCATACACTTCAGTAAAAAAAACCCCAACAACATGCACTTTTTATTGTGTTAACTTTTTCATCTCTCCTCCCTGCTCTTCTGCCCACCCTCCTCCTCCCTCTAGCATCAACACTCCCCCTCATCCACACTTATAACCATGACATCACTACCACTGATTCATCCTGCCTTCTCCTCCTCATCAGTCCCCTCTTGCTGTTTCCTCTATGAGAGTTTTAAAATCCACTCTGCCTCTTCTTTTCCCCCAGGGCTTTGCTCCTTTCTCACAATAACTGTTTCTTCCTTCTCCTCTCTGAACTTTCTGCAGCTCCCTTCTCCCCACCCCACTCTTGACTACCCAAAATGTCACTTCCCTCATGTGTCTTTCTCTAGTCTCCCATTACACTAACCCTCTCCTCAGGTGCCTTCATTGGCTTCTTTTCTTTTTCCACATGAAATTCAACTTTATGCTCCCACCTCAGGGATGAACTTGGTGATCTAGCTTTTATGATTTTCAGTGAGTAACAGATTTCCGTGTTTTGCTTTGTTTTAGCATCTTACTGTGGCAGAGCTCAGTTCCAAAGTCCTTCTCACAAACAGGAGACATTTCAGAATTTAAAATGTCTTCTAGGAAAGAAGCCTGGCTATTCATTTTAAAGACAGCCAACACAAAGTAACGTCTCTCCAAATGGCACTCAGCTCTTCAGACTACTTATTCCAAAGTTGGTTGACAACAGAAACCACCAAATCAACCAAACAGAGGCTGTGTTTTGAAATAGCCCTCTCAAGAGTGAAGAGATTCTCTCTCCCTTCAGCAATATTCCTTTCCAGCAGAGCTTCTAAAAACTGCATTTGGATTTGTGGGTAGTTCCAAAAATTCTCTCTTGCAAAAGAGTTGAGGTGTAGGGGGAAACTGTTGCCCCTCAGATTAAAGTGAACAACAAAGCCAATGCCACAGAATTACCTTTGGTCACTTTTCAACCAGTGTGACTTTAATCTATGGGAATGGGAAGAGAATTTGGCCCAGTGGTTTTTTTTTTTTGTTTGTTTTTTTTCCTGTTTATTGCATCAAAAGCCATTCAGGATTTAGATGAATAAAATGGTACCTAATTCAAGGATTATACATAGTCTGATAGATAAAATGCATCTTTTTATATTTTCCCATATAGATTGAGAACTGTTCAGAGCAAGGGCCTTGCTAGTGTACTATGCTAAATTCTGGTTCTGTTGAAGTGAATGGCAAAACTACCATGGATTTCAGTGGGATTAAGTCTACCTCTCTGTCCAGAAAGTACTGGCACTAGCTCAGTAACAATATTGCACACTCTGGATTGACTGCAGCTTTGCTAAGCCTTTCTCTGTGTACACGTATCATTTATAAGGACAATTACAAAAATAAAGCAGCAAAGTTACAAAAGCAAATATCTAATACCACTAGATTTTACGTGCCTCTTAGCCCTAAAGAAGAGCCAAGTGTGTAGACTGAAACAGCTTTACACAAAGTTTGTTTTAACTACTTACATGAGCACAATCCCACTAACCACTCATTTCTCAATGTTATTGCAGCACCTCAAGGGCCAGAGGTTAAAAAATGCCACAGTCAAACAAACAACTCAGAGTTCCTAGCTGCAGTGAGTCCATTATGTTTCTTTGCAAACAAAAGCATGGTAGGTCAATCCTCCTCCCACCCCCTAACCACTGATTTGGGGCTCAATGCTGCAAGGTATTGAGTATGCTGGAGAAATGTCCAGGGTGGGATTCACAGGCACCTACATCCCCCTTAGCTGTCATTTTACATACTTATGTCCAACATTTAGGCACTGCTGGCATTCACAAAACCCCTGCTCAGCTGCCACCTAAACCTGTAAGTGCCTAAAATCCCTAGACACCTACAGTTCCACTTCTAAAGTCCCCAGAGTGCCTAAATTTTGGTAGCTGGGCATGCACACAGCCACGAAGTCATGACACTGCCCAGCAGCTCAGTGACTAACTCCCACACAATTATGCATTTCCACACCTATCTTGCCTTCAGGGCCTAGTCTGATAGGCATGCTCAGATGCATATAAACAGACGCAAAATGACCAGAGGAGAAGGAACCTCCCCCACTTCTAAGCACTGGATTAAAAGCTCGAGCACTCACACGCATGACAGAAGTGTGGCCAGGCCAAACCTGAATGGCACTATAACCCCACTGACCAGGGTGCCACTTCCGAAGTGGGGAGTCGGAGCCAAGCCCAAACCCGCAGGACAAGAGCTGTCAATCTGGAGTGAGTGCAGGGCAGGCTCAAGGCTGCTGGAACAATTTTTTATTTTTTTTTTTTTATTTTATTTTTTTTTTTACAGTGCAGGTGCTTAAACCACTGAACAAAACTGTACACCCAGTCTATGATGGAAGCAGATGTTTAGTTGCTATTATTACTTCAAGCTGGGGGTGCTGTTGTACCCCTAGTTCCAGCACCTGGGCAGGCTCACTCTCCAACCCCCTTCCCTTACCTTCTCTCAGGGCTCCCACCAGTTTTAATTTTTCTGTAAGGGTGGGAGCCTTTGTTTCAGATTTTGCCCCAGCCCCCAAAAACTTCTGTGCAGCCCTGATTAAAGGCTTTCATTGACTGGGAGCTCAGTCTACTTATCTTGTCAAATAGAATCATGGTATAAGTACCTTCACAAGGAGAAGATATTGACTAGCAGAGAGTCCTTTAATAAAGCAGACAAAGACATAACAAAATCAGTGCCTGGAAGCTGAAGCTAGACACATTCAAATTATAAATAAGGCACTTTTTTGTTTTTGTTTAAAAAAAAAAAAACAGCGAGGGTGATTAACCATTTCAACTTCTTACCAAGCGATATGGTGGAAGTCTTCAGATCGGTCTTCAAAGTATGCCGTAGTTAAACCAAAAGTGGTTGGTCTGGATGGTAAAGGGTGCACGTCTATGGCCTGTGTAATGCAGAAGATCAGATAAGAATCAGCTCTAGGCTTAAAAAAATCTATGAACTGAAGCTGTTAAAGCATTTTAAATCTTTTCTGGACATATTCAAAATGAATTACGGGAGAACAGCTGTAGTACAGCCTAATTCCAACAATGGAAAATTTAAAAAAGGTCTACACGTCTGTCTATGTGTACCAGGATTTTCTAGGACATCCATTACCATAGTACACACATGCACCCTAATTAAATGTGGAAAGCACAGGTTTATCCCAAAAACTGTTCTGCTACACCATATATGAATGTATGTTATATACATGGCTGTTGCAGAAAAAATTGTCACACTATATATAATAGGTTATATATTCTGACATGATCTACAGTCACACTTTCTGCTTGGGTTTCTTTCTACTGTATGTTGGTTTCTGAAAACACCTCTCCACAAATAGAATTCGTTTAAAACTTGCTTCTCTCTCAGGCACTGTATTTTTAGCATGCATATTCATTACATTGATTTGTTCTGCCATTATGAGATACCTGGTCCTTTGCTAGTGATGTAGTCATATGCCAGCAATTATTTGCAATAGAACAGACAACATGCTTGTTATCTGGAAATATTTCTTATCTATTGCGTTCTGTCAGTGTTACCCTGCACTAAAATAATATATCTGTTCTCAGTAAGTCCCTATTCAACTGCTATGACAGATTTCCCCTTAATGTTTGGTGAAAAGCCTGAAACAGTGCATGCCAGAAAAATACCACTTTGATGAGCAGTATTTGGTCCCATTTTATGGTGCTGAGACAGGTCCAAGGGCTGAGTTCTCTCTAACTTATACAGTTTCCGAAGGCAAACAAGCTAGTAGGTTTCAGCCTGGTAGTTTCACCTTATTTTGACACAAAACAAAAGCTTGACGTGAATGTTCCGTCACAGATAGCTGTATCTGACTGCATGATTAATACTGTTTTTACTTCGCCTATGACCCAACGTGATATTAAAATCTTCCTGGTATCTCTTATTTATATAGATATAAAAGTTTTACAAGTGAGCGAGTAGGGGAGAGAGGTGCGAAGAGGGAGAGTCCACATTTGGACCAAAGCTGGTTTTATTTAATAACACTGGGACTGGGTCGTGGTTCCAGTTAGTTAGGGCTAGTCACTGGTGGTCTTTTAGAGGAGCTGGATTCTGACCTAAGAGCACAGGAAGAAGTAGTGAATTAGGTACAGTGACAAGGGCAAAGGGGGACTATGATTTGCTCCACCGTGCCACTTTCTTCTTCAGTGGCAATTCAGCAGCAGGTCCTTCCCTCCGAGAGGGACCAAGGGACCCACTGCTGAATTGCCGCCGCAGAGCCCAGCGTGCCGCCCCTTCCCCTTGGCCGCCCCAAGCACCTGTTTGTTGAGCTGGTGCCTGGACCCAGGTCTGCTTGTCAGTGAGTGTTAGAACCATGCAGGGAACTGCTGATGCATTCCTGCCTCGGGTGGGGCTCATTAAGTCCACCTTAGGTATAACAGGTGGGAGTAGTTCTCTGACCAAAGAGGAAATGGGATGAAGCAATCCTCAGGAAGTGTGCTTAATGCCGCAGTTTATGTTGGGAAAGGGAGCTGTGCCAGAAATTATGAGACAGTTATCCAGAAGTCACTGCAACTGAGATTGCACCTGTGTGGGTGTGGGTCAAAACTGCAACACTTCAGAACGCAGCTCAACACGATTAGCAGGGACACACCGATCCATTCAGCCTGAACCGGGTTCTACCCACCAGTTCCTTTAGGAAAGTTTCAGTTCTCTAATATAGGCCTGGCTTAATAGTGCCCAGAGCTTTGCTTTCCTTGCTCATTTTAAATTTGTTAACTCAGTGCCAGGAGCTACAACTATCTACAAAATAATAATCATAGATTCTGGTGGTTGCATCTTTAAATGGCAGAAAAGCCAGATACTCCTTTCGTTAAGCTAACATAATATCCCCCATTGAAAATTCAAAGAGGTAGACCCAAATGACTGCCAACTCAAGCGGGGGCCAGAAGAGGAGATCATTGCACTGAAATAGTGAAAACACCTTTGACAAAATGGCCTAGCAGTAGCACTCTGTCTCCAGGCTGACCCCACCAAGGAGGCTGCTGCAGCTTATGCGGCTGCTTTCAGCTCTACTTCAGTAAAAACCAAAAAAATCTGTTATGACAGTCATGCAATGAGCTGAGCATAAGTATGGGATCTGAAGAAAAAAACTTTAAAGGCCGGAAGCAGCATTTATAGGGCAGAAAACCATCTAATAATAAGCTCTCATTGCCCCTGCATGCATAGAAATACCAAGGGGAAACTATGACTTTCTACATTTTGAAGTGACTCATTTTCCCTCAAAGTTGAAGAGAGCGTTGAAGATCCATATTTTTCAGAGTGATTCACCCAGAATGGCCACTGGGTTACTGGCTGAGTTAAACTACTAAGCTAAGGGATAAAAGCTAACGTAAGGGCCAAGGGACTTGGAATGTACCAGCTATTTGCAGGATAGCTTTGGCAGACATTAACACTCAGTTGTCTCTAGTAAATCTTAAATTGCTTTGACAGGGGGCAGATTGGGATATGTGAATGGCTGTGTCTTTCAGGGGAGAGTTTCATTTCCTGGCAAGGGCGACAGAGTCTGGGGAATTGGCCATAGTTGATTTAAAATAAAATAAAATTAAAAAAAGCATACTTTTTATGGATAAATTAACTGACTTTGAACTCTTGCGTGGGTGAGTTAGCCCAATTCAGCAGCATGGTTAAAGAGTTATGTTACTTCCATCTCATTGTCAGGATTCTGTCTCCAGACTAAGAAAAGAAGTTCCAGATAGTTACCCACACACTTTAACACAAGAGAACTTGATAGCTCAAGACACGGATGATGGAATGTGGAATCTCCCCCATCTCAGCTCAAATCACTCCTAGAGCAATTTGTAACCAAATATTGACGCATAAACTGGCTATCTGATGACCCCTATAAACTGAGCTGTTGGCTTCAACATAGTTCCCAGCAGACAGGTGTCCACATCACAACTGGCACAGAATGGCACTCTCAGCAGAAAACAAAAAGCAAATGGTGTCTAATTTCTCTTTAGAAGTAGTCAACCCCTCAAGCTCAGAGCTTGGAACAGTGAGGAGACGCTTTCATTTCCAGTACCTGTGCTGAGTCTAGAAGGTGAGGGAGGCAGTGACTGTAATGTGGGGTTGCATAGGTTAGCCATCCACACAATAGAATGGTTCTGAATCATTTAGAAGGTCCCTCTCTCCCCCTCCCTACTTTTTTATATTATACACACACACACACCAGCGTCATGTCAAAAGCAAGTATAGAGGAGGGATTTGAAAGAGAATAGAACAGATTAGCTCTCTAGTTTCAGTCTCCCATAAAAATTGTTTTAAAGCAGTTTGACTGATGAGGGCTCATTTCTCTGGCTCTATTTCTGAATCTTCATTCAGGACTGGGTTCAGTTCAGTTGATGTCAGCTACTTAGTTGATGTCGCCAGGGAGTGCTTGTCTTCAAGAGGAACCTACTCCCCGGCTTCCATAAAGGGCACAGTTAGAGTCATAGTTTACAACCGTGAATAGCTGCAATGCAACATATAACCTTTAAAAATCAGTGTAAAAAGCAATCCTTTGGTAACTTGGAAATTATTTCACATTTAGGCTCAGATCCTACAATCAGCTGCATGCAGTTGGGCCCCTGAACCATGCACGAGCCCCAGTGAAGTTAGTGGAGCTCTCTGACGGTGCAAGTGTCCACCTAAAAGGATCCAATTGCGAGGGTGGGGATGGGGGCTCATTTCTTCTGTGTGAAGAAAATTCTGCCAGTGAATTGGCTGATATAATTATTAATAATTAGTGTACATTCCTGCCAGAGGTAGCCAAGACATCTTTCTGTACATTTTACAGGGATGTTCATCATGGGTGTCCCATTGTGGTATAGCCCTTGCTGTGTAGTCATACGAAGAAATGAAAATTAAGCCAAACCAATTTAAATCTAAGGCCAGCAGAAAACTGTTCTTTGACTAACAACCCCACATCCACCACCCTGGATGAAATCTTGTGGCTAAAGCGGAGGGATAGGAATCAGGAGACCTGGAGTCTAGTCCCAGTTCTGCCAAAGATATTTTGTGTGACCTTAGATAAATGATTTAACTGTTTCTTTGAGCCACATCCTCTCACTTCACCACAGAGGCTGAGAAGCCACAGGAATCCCTTCCGTTTCTCCATCTCTAGAAAACGGATAATAATTCGAACCTGAGAGCTAGCACTGGATGAATTATTTGCAGCAGTTTATTCTGTTTACAAACTATTCACAAGAATACCTAGATTGATAATGAATAAATTCGTAACAATCATTATTTGATACATGCCTTATGTGAACATATTTCATCTGATGGATGGCTGGCAAACTATTCACTATGACAGCTTCTTGAAGCACTTATATTATGCAATTAGTCAATTAAGTCACGATACTATTTCTGCTCCCTGACACGATTATGTCTAAGTCCACAAAGAACTTTCAAGATGACATCAACATAGCCAACACAATTTCATATTTGCACAAATGTTCACTACACTTTTCCTTTTTACAAACAATCTTACATGCAAAATTTTGCGCACACAAATGGTTGTGAAAAGTAATCAAAGGAGTTGTGTTTGAATACTTTTGTGCAGCATCTAAGCACCAAGGGGGGTGGTTTGGTGGTAAAGACACTGGCTGGGGACTCAGGCAAATTAGGTTCAATTCCTGTTGTAACATAGCCTTCCTCTGTAACCTGGGACACAGGAAATAACACAGACTTACCTCACAGAGGTATTGAAAGGATCAATACATTAATGATTGTGAAGGGCTCAGATACTACAATGATGGAAAACAAGTATCTAGATAAGGTAAGGCTGGAGACTTTACCACATCTCTTTCTAAAAGAACTTGGCATGCTTTATTACGTAATGCAAAGGTCCAATTTCTCTGCTGAAACAGTAATAGCTGATACCCAAAGAAGATACTGATCAAAATTGTCCTTGCAGGAATGTAAGATGGATTTTTAATTTATTTTAAAAAGATACTTTAAATTATTGCATAACAGGCTGTGGTTCTCCATAACAACAAAGAACGTTTATATGAAATGGCAAACATATATATTGAAAATATAGGTGAACTAAAAACTGAAGGCAAATTGTCTAAAACTGGCATGGTCCGGCTCTGAGAACTAAGTTACAGCTGTATCTGAGAACTTTCATTTATTACTTGCAATAAATAGCCTTTCCTTCTAGAACACCTCTTTGTGGGAGAGATTAGCAGTACAAGTGCAGCATATTTCTGCTGTGTAGAAGTGGCTTATTTTAGAATAATGGACGTCACACATTGGCCCCGCATAAAGCACTCCTTGGAAGAGGACCACAGAGCCACTTAACACCAAAGTACAGTCATGAAGCCCATTGAAACCGAAGTCTCTTTACAGTGCAAATACCGAAGGGGTTTCTTACTTGTGTAAAGCTGGACAATTGCTCCACTCACACAAAATGCTTACATGTTGGCTATGCAGGAGGAAAAGCTCATCACTCACATCAGAGCATGAATATTTCAAGGTGAAATCCTGGTGCTGGGGAGAACTTCTGTGTTTTTATGAAATAAAGTAGTTTGAGTGAACAGGAATTACCTACAAACCCCTAGAGGCATACATTGGGGGGTTAGATACAAATGCAGGCCACATTTTTCCTCTTTAAAAGAGTGGAGTCCTGATAAATTTAGACACATTGGGCCTGAGTATCTGCTCCACTAAATCAATTTTATGGCTGCATAATGCCAGTGAATTCAGTGAAGTGACACCAGTTTTACATGATATGAGGAACCAGGTCCAGATTCTACAAATGGACATTCACACTGACATTTCCTGAAACTCTTACACCATTTTTATAGCAAGTATATATTAGAAGGATATAGAAAAACATCATATCAGGAAAAGGCTTTGATCTGGCCAAACCAGCCCAGCCTTGTTTGCTTGGTTTATGGTATTTATTCCTACTTTTCAGTCTTTGCACTGTAATTCTTCTGTTCTTCTCTAGGAAAAGAAAATCTCTAGGCCTCCGATTCATACATAGGGAATCAAATGCTTCCTCCAATTATTTCTTCAATGTATTGACAATGAAGCAGCTGTGCGTAAGATCACTTACTGACTTGCCATTTGCTAGGGGCCAGATCCTCAGCTGGTGTACATCAGCATAGCGCTATTGACTTCAACAGAACTTCACTGATGTACACCAGCTGAGGATCTAGCCCGTAAGGTTTAATGTTCATTTCATTTCTGAAACCCTCACTGGTATAAACATTTCTTTATCATGCTCACTGAGTCCTCTCATAATTTTGAAAAACAAAACAAAAACAAAAAAACTCTTTTAGGTTGTCTTTGCCCATGAAAACATGGCCAAGGATACACCCTCAATATGTCCTCATCATTTATTTACAACTTTCAGACCGGTTACTCACTTTGCTGTTGTCTCTCCAAGGATGTGGCAGCAGTACTTTGTATTTCTACGGAATCTCCCTCATGTGAGGGGCAGGGGTAGCAGGTCTGTATAATTTTTGGTGGTGCCCAGAACAGGTCGAAGCCCTGCCCACCTACCCCCAGTCTTGTAAGCCAATATATATATATATTTTAAAACAATGTAAAAATGGACTGGAAACAGTAAGCATTTAACAGTTTTCCTATATTGCACAATGTGGGTGGGGTTGTGGAATGAGGGCTCTGGCTGGGGATGAGGGGTTTGGTGTGTGGGAGGGCGGGTCAGGGCTGTGGGGTTAGGCCAGGGATGAGGAGTTCAAGGTGCAGAAGGGGGCTCAGGACTGGGGCAGAGGGTTGGGATGTCAAGAGGGGGGGATAAGGACTCTGGCTGGGGGGGCGGGCTCTGGTGTGGGGCCAGGGGTGAGGGATTGGGAGTGCAGGCTTCCCTGGTGCTGGGGCCAGAGAGAGACTCCCCCAAGCCCTCTCCTCACCAGGAGCAATGAATTCTGGGGCAGGGACCCTCCCCTCCCCCAGCAGCACATTCACCTTGCACCACTGTCACTGCACATGCTCTTAGGGCCCCTCTCAGGTCCGGGAAGCCCCCTTACCTCCCCTCTGGTGGGTGCCAAGGGGAGGGGGGGATGCCATCACCTGTGCACCTCCTCCCCCTGCAGGCAGCCGCCCTCGCAGCCTGCCGTTGGCACCGCTCCCTTTTGTAGCCAGCAGGGGCCAGTGAGGAAGTGCAGTGCAGAGCTGCAGGGCAGCCACCCGCTGCCCCGGGACGGACGCCCTGGGGGAGGCATACAGGGGTGGCAGGCTGGGCCGGCGGATGCTCCAGGGGAGGCACACGGAAGCAGCAGGCAGGTTGAGGGACACTCCAGGGGAGGCACGTGGGGGCGGCAGGTGGGGCCAGGGGAGAGACCCGGCCCTGAACATTGGTGGATCCCAGCCACTACGCCCTGAATACTGGTGGAGCACAGGCACCACAGGCCCATACAACTTGCTGCCCCTGCTGAGGAGCTCAGAATGATTTGCAAACATGTGCTCAACCTCAGTGCAACACCCTGGTACGTTCCGTTCTAAGGCATGTATATTTAGGATTCCTTTCAGTCATCATAGCCAAAGGATGGACTTGTGGTTACAGCACTAGCTGCAAACTCCGGAGGTCTGGATTTGATTTCCAAATTCTGCCACAGACTCTTTGTGCTGTGTTGGGCATGTCACTTAGTTCTCCATCTCTGAAATCTGACATAACACTTGCTGTATTCTCTATTTAGGCTGTGAAATCTTCTGGGCAGGGTCTATTCTTTACTATATATACACACACAGGTACTACCTAACATGATGGGACCCCAACTGCAGTTACAGAAGGGAACAGCTGTTTAATTGTACAGAAACATTACATGACCCCTGCACATTTCTACCTCCTCTGGTGCATAAACCACAGAGCACAAATCAATGTTCCTCTGAGCTTCATGACATTCTGCTGTGCTTATTATCATGAAATGTGTTTGCTGTGGCGGCCAATGCCCAGTTCCACACTTCTCTTCAGTCAAGCATGCCTCCTGACTTCCCATGGAGCCCCCAGTGCTCATTGTTTGTGGGGAGGGGCTGTCAGCAGCTGCAGGTACGTAAGTGTGGAGGCGGGAAGGGTGGTGGAAATGGGAGCAGGGGCTTGGGCTCAGTAGCTGCTTCTCTTCTGCATAGCCTCATCATTCTCCACTGCCTTGACCCTTGTCAAGTCATTTCTGCTGTTCCAAGTGAGGAAAAAATGCTACTACTGGTGTAAATGAGTGGAGAATTCTGAGTCAGTGGCATTTTAGAGGCACTATTCGCAGATATAAATCACATCCCAAAGAGCAAGGCAGTGGGGAATCAGGCCCCAGATGCACTTCTATTTTAAGCATGCATTTATTGCCACCTATGGCACACAGTGAAGGGAAGCACAGGGCCCCAGGTTTGTTTAATTCAATACCTTAACTGGATTATACTAGAAAAAGGCCCAGGTCTTGTATCTCACTTGCCTGCCATCAAAATGCCCTTACTGTCATTCCCTGACCCAGAAACTGAACTGCCGTTGCCGAAGGTCAGCGGGAGCTGAGGGAGTTCAAGACCCTCCCACGAGGCATTCAGAACCTCACTGGATCAGATCCCATGTGCAGCGACAACTACAACAGTAAATGGATTTAGAACCAATGTACAGGGCCACATTTTTAGCTGGTGTAAATCAGGGTGCTCCACTGACATCAATGGAGCTACACTGATTTGCACCAGCTGGGAATCTGGATGACAGGCTCTAAGGCTGGGAGTTGTACAAATACTGGAAATAACTATGCAAAGCATTTGATGAATTCAGATGCACTCAATAGGGGTGTGTTTTGCGAAGACTCCTGTTAGATCAAAGATCAATTCCAGAATAGCTGTGACGTATACCTATTGCTAGCGGTTCTAAATCATCCTGGTTTAGGTCAGCAGCTGATTCAAGTGTCAGGCAGCTGTCACATAATTAGATGTCTCTTCTGGGTGAAGATGTTTTAATTTTAGTAATCTCACATACTTTGGGCATGCTCTGGAACTGTGCAGCCAAGGTTAGAAATAGGTGTTTTTTGACAGAACTGCTGTGAGTATCCAATCTGGTGAGGGCTCTTTTGCTTTGGATAGACCATAACTCATTCTACTTCACCTTCTGGACAGTGGCAGATACACCGTCAAGCAGGGTGGCAGTGAGTCATCTGCCTTGTTTGTTTTGCCTTGGCTTGAGGTAAGAATGAAACCACCAAGCAGGGAGATTAACAGCAATGATGTTGCTTCCCTGTTCAGCCCAATGGCAATGCAACATGCGAGGGAGTACACGGTGCATGAACTGTTCAGCTGTTAACCTAAACCAGCAAGATTTAGATCTGCTGATAATGCAGCTGACTTCTATATTCTGCAGTGAACAGCAATGGAGAAAATGTGACTCTGGGTCACAGGATTACAGGGCCAGAAAAGGAAAGACAAGCAGAGACATGTTGGAAACAAACAAGACAAAAAGTTGGCTGGGTATATTTACTTATTTAAAACAGCTAACAGTAGGCACCTAATCTGGGATATTTCACAGGGCACCCAGGGCTGCAAGTCACCTTGTTGCCACCTGCCTCCAGTGCAGGGAGTCTTTCCTATGCCAGCTAGGCGTTAGCTCCCTAACACAACCAGC
Organism: Gopherus evgoodei; assembly: GCF_007399415.2. Classification (NCBI taxonomy): domain Eukaryota; kingdom Metazoa; phylum Chordata; order Testudines; family Testudinidae; genus Gopherus; species Gopherus evgoodei. The sequence continues at coordinate 158,705,377 of NC_044322.1, read as the reverse complement.
CTGTCAGCCACTCACACACTCTCCTCTGGGCTCTACCCAGCTTGCCCTTGCCTTGCAGGTTAGCAAAGATGCACCCCAGCCCCCAAGGCCCTGCAAAGTAGGGGTGCCCTGGGCCTGACTACTGGATGCCCATGGAAATCCCAGAGCCTGTTCCCAGAAGAACAGTGGACCCCAGTTTACTAGCTTTCCCTTAGCTCACCACTCAGCATTTGAGATCAATTCTAGTAAAAACAACAAAAAAAATTAAAGAGAGATTAAAATAGAAACAAGCATGAGTGATGGAAACAAGTGGTTACACACAAAAGAAAAAAAATCATAGAATGCAAGTCGAGGCCTACACTCATTAATACTGACCTTTCCTAGCTGAAGCAGATTCTCACCCCACGGTTCAGGCTTTTGCCAGCCCCAAGGAGCTAGGACCCAGTCTTCCATGAAGTACCCCTCCTGCTCATCAAGGTACCTCCCTCAGTGACTGGATCCAGGGTGTCTTTCTCCACCTTGCGATATCCTGAATCAGTCTTTTGTCTTTATTCACAGATAGGGCGCTCCCAGGACTGGCGCCAGGGTTTCTCGCGCCCTAGGCGCACAGCCATTTCGCCGCCCCCCGCGCTGATCCCATGGCTCTGGTGGAGCTGCCGCAGGCATTCCTGCGGAGGGTCCGTTGGTCCGCAGCTCCGGTGGAGCTGCTGCAGGCATGCCTGCGGGAGGTCCACCAGAGCCGCGGGAGCAGCCGACTGTCCGCAGGCATGACTGCGGCAGCTCCACCGGAGCCGCAGACCAACGGACCCTCCGCAGGCACCACTGCGGCAGCTCCACCGGAGCCGCCTGCCGCCCCCCCCATCAAAATGCCGCCCCCTCAATAATCCTGGCACCCTAGGCGATTGCCTAGGCTGCCTAAATGGTAGCGCCGGCCCTGGGTGCTCCCCTTGCTGTCCTATCATTCCTTTTCACTCCCAAATGGTTTTGATGTTTTCAGTTTGTCTTTGATGGTTGTCCATTGACTTTTCTGAATTAGTGCAAAGGGAAGGAGTGGGTGTCAACTGAGAAATACATTATACAATCAGCTAACCAGGGAAGGGTGACAACTCCCTCCTGCTTGGATGAGTCACCACCAAAACATACGATTCCCTGGTGACTCAAATTCACTCCAGGACCATAAGAACATAATTTTCAACATAGTTACATTATTCCTTAAATACCAACCGTGCACACATCTCACAATGATTAGTAGCATCAATAAGTTACAAGCTTTCAGTAGAGCCCCTCACAAGCTACCCTTTATGGATAAGTACCAGACCTGACAAACTCACTACACCTGGGACAGGAGTTGCTTATAAAGAACAGTGAAACCTTTGTCAGTTGGCCCCAGTGTGTCACACTTTCCTGTTTGCTTTATTAATAATTTGCACCTATGGCATCTTTCAAGGAACTCAAAGCACTGTACAAACATCCTAATATGCCTGTTAAGTAGGGAAATATTATCCCTATTTTTCTGTTGGGCCGAGGCACCAGGGAGCTAAGCACACACAGCTCCAGATTAAATCAGTGGGAGTGCCAAACACTCAACAACTCTGCAAATCAGCCCCCACATGGCTTGAACTGGGCTCCCAGAACTAATACACACTTGCTAGAACTTTGGCCTAAATGACTTTCCCATGGTCATAGAGTGAGTCAGTGGCAGAGTTGGGGAACAAAATCCAGGAGTCCAAGTGCCCAGTCACCTTCCCCAACCAGGTTTGTTTGCAGATGTGTTTGTTTAATTCAATACCTTAACTGGATTATACTAGAAAAAGGCCCAGGTCTTGTATCTCACTTGCCTGCCATCAGAATGCCCTTACTGTCATTCCCTGACCCAGAAACTGAACGACCGTTGCCGAAGGTCAGTGGGAGCTGAGGGAGTTCAAGACCCTCCCACGAGGCATTCAGAACCTCACAGGATCAGGTCCCATGTGCAGCGACAACTACAACAGTAAATGGATTTAGAACCAATGTACAGGGCCACATTTTTAGCTGGCGTAAATCAGGGTGCTCCACTGACATCAACGGAGCTACACTGATTTGCACCAGCTGGGAATCTGGACGACAGGCTCTAAGGCTGGGAGTTGTATAAATACTGGAAAGGAATACATTTTTAACATAATACTGGAGACATTTGCCATGAAATGCAATAAAATACAACAAGTGCTTAGCATGGATGCCCAAAGAGATTCAAATGGGTTTTGGAGACAAGTAAGAGGGAGAGCACCTCTCTCTGCCCTCACCATAAGCCTTAGGCTCACTAGAATTATATTGTATAGATCTCAGATCTAAGCAGGATATCCTGTTCATAAATCAAATCCCAGCAGGGCTTTCCCTCAACAGGATTTTTCCCTTCCTGGACTAGACTTTCGGGAAATTAGTGTCTTAAGCCCCAACCCTGCAAACCCTTATATACATGCTTCACTCTACTCACGAGTAGTCCCATCATTAAAGTTATGCCTTTGTGCAAATGTTGGCAGGATCAGGGCCTATGGCTAGAAAAACACACATAAAACAGAATGCAATATTTCTTTCTAGACCTACGTATTTCTAACCAAATATCTGTATTTTTTCCTAGGATATCATAACGGTACACACCCACCAACTGACATTTTGATCAGCTGTTTTGGCAGCCGAACTCTATACAAGGTAGGGGATGTACATTATAGAGTACATCACATAGTGCTTAAGAGTGTCACATTTCCCTCCCACACCATTATTCAAGCAGAAAATAGCAGATGGGGAGGGTATTCCCTGGCAATCATCCGGAAAAATTGAGGTCTTTGCCTTAGGTCAATCATTCAGACAGTCGTTTTTAATCAGGAAATGACCTCCCCTCCTTATTGGTCTATTGCTGTTATAATGACTCTGAAACTAACTGACTGATTTTATTTCTTTTGGTTTATAAGAAAACTTTAGGCCTAAATTTATATTCTCTTCCTGGATCAGTTTCTAAATTTTCAAAAGTGATGAGTGATTTTAGGGGCTCAGCTTGAGATAATGTAAGCAGCCTGATTTCCAAAAGGCAGGTATTCAGCAATTTTGGATTCAGCAAAATCAGCTTCCTTTAAGATGGGTGCCATCAAATTGTCAATATTTCTACAGTTAAAAATCAAATGTGTATTTCCCCCTCCCCCAAGTCTGGCTAAATTCATGTCCAATTAATCAATTTAAATTATCAAAGCTACTGGACATCATCCCAAAGGAAATTAAAAGTATGTATCATTTCTTAAAGTCTTGTGCTGCCTCCCTGAGCTACAGGACTGATTATGAAAATGTCTGACATTATCATGAATGAAAGAGACAACCAAAAAACTACTTTCTAAATATGCATGCACCCCAATCAAAAACAAGATCTCTCCATCAGATCAGAAATATACGGTAGTTAAAAATGGACTCTTCTTTAGCCAAAGGGAACAAACATCTTTTAAACAAATAAATAGAACTGCACTAATAACAACTGTTTTGATTTCTGACAATTCTGAAAAAAAATTGCTTCAGGGCAAAACAAAAGCAAACATTTTTGGCGAATCAAAAAGTTGAAAAAAGTTGTCAAAATGAAAATGGTCAAATTAAATGTTTTGTTTAGATCTTGAACATGTTTTCAATTTATTCAACAATGTTAAAGGAAATTTTGAAATGTTTTGTCTCCCACAGCCCTGCACCCAGCTGTAATGTCCAGCATTCACAGCCTGTTCCCCACACAGCTGTGTGTACAGTTTCTGGGGAATCCTCTCTGCGTCCAGCTTCTCTACAACTCCTGGCTAGCCATGTGGCCTCTGCTTCCTAACAGCCTGCCTGGCCACTTCCTGATTCAGGACCTTTCCCATTACCTGGTATGGGGAAGGGGAAATGCAGTGGTGTGGGGTGAGGCAGGGAGAGGGGCTTAGCAGATCTATCACACTCCTAACCTAAATGTGACAAAAGTGCTCGTGCTCCGTTTGTGGATATGTTGCTAGCCTGGTGTTTCTGTACCATATGAATGGAATGGATATTTCAGCCAAGGGGTCTGTGTGGTAGCGGAGCATACCTGCCTAGGAAAGAAGGAGGTGGTCTTTTTAATAGTTGCCTAAATGGTGTTTTTTCCACACCCCTGACTAATGTAGCTATGGTGCTATAACTTTTCAGCACAGACCAGGCCTAAAGTGTGAATTAAACTGAATAGTTAAACTGGTATAGGCCCCCCACATGGGTATTCCTGTTCCGTCAAGGGTGGCCTTTCCCAGTTTAGCTTAAACTGCTTCTAACATGACATAGCCAAAAGAACTTATCTGGAATAAGAATGTGGTGCCCCCCACAATAGCAGAGTTCTGATTATTATATTTATATAAAAGCTTTAAAAGATTATAAGGAATTTTGTTTTGTAACAAAAAACTCACATTTCATTCAGAAAATATTGAAACAAGATGTTTCAGCATCAAATGGTTTCATTTTGGTTTTTTTCCTAAATGAAATTGCACTGAAATCAACATGTTTTTCAAAAAAATTTTCATTTGGACCAAAAAGTCATTTACTGGTGTTAAAAAAAAAAAAAAAAAAGTTTACACAAAAATTTCTGACTGACTCACTGCTCCCTTGGCTTTTGAAGACCTTGCCTCAAGTCTGGTTATACTGCTGGGGCTGCCTCTTCTTGCTGATACTGGGAGATGAATAACTATCCCACTCTCCCAAGCTTTTGCTGTTGTTTTTGGGAGCTAGGGGCAAGCTTTCATTTGTCCTAAAAGCAAAATCATTGTTATCAGAGCTCAGCAGCAGGAGAACCTGAAGTCTTTAGTTCTGCCTTGAGCTATGTCTGCAGTCAGTATGTTTAAGGACATTTGGGAAGAAGTCAAGTAGATGCGTGTGTAGAGCAGGGGAGTGGAAAGGAAGCAAAGTAGTGAAGATAAACAGCAGTGTTTTACTTTCTTCATTTCCAACGGAATGACATTTTCAAGCTGGAGAATGCAGTTAAACAAATATGACATTTACAGATTGTTTTCTCTCATTAGTTGTTTGTTATGGCCCAAGTTAATGTCCTTAAAATCACTCCTTCTGATGGCACTAGCACGATACGGCTTCTGGAAAGTACAAATTTGTAATAAACTATCAAGCTTGGACAGGTGCATTAGAGATTAAGATACTAAACATGAACCCATTAAGATCTGTGGCAGCAGTTCTCAAACTGTGGGTCAGGTACCCAAAGTGGGTCATGATTCTGTTTTAATGGGGTCTCCAGGGCTGGTGTTAGACTGGCTGGGGCCTGGGGCCAAAGCCTGAGCCCCACCACCCAAGGCCCAAGCCCCACTGTCCAGGGTCCTGTGTGGCGGGACTTAGATTATAGGCCCCTACCCTGGGAAGAAGCCCCGGGGCTTTGGCCTCCTGCCCAGGGCAGTGGGGCTTGAGCAGACTCAGGCTTCCATCCCCCTTCCTGGGACCATGTAGCAATTTTTGTTGTCAGAACGGAGTTGTGGTGCAATGAAGTTTGAGAACCCCTGATCTATGGCACAGCTCCCAGTGGAAGCCAGGGTCAGACCTTTACAGTGCTTTCGCAAGCATCCGTATTACTGGAGAGAATCCTTGCCTGGGAGTCTCAAGAATTCTAGGTTTAATGTTGAATCCTGTTACTTTCTGCAGTAGTGCTGTGAAATGGCATTTACTGGGATTTCCCATTCATCAGCAAATACTTGGAGCCAATATTAATTCTGTAGGACCAAAGATCAGTGGCAAATATAAATAAAAAATATATATATATGGAGCTATACCTATCTCATAGAACTGGAAGGGACCCTGAAAGGTCATCAAGTCAGCCCCCTGCCTTCACTAGCAAGACCAAGTACCAGAGCCAGAGGGGGAGGCTTCACGGAGCTGCCATAGGGCAGGGCAGTACAATCCCCCTGGATTTCCCCTGAACACCCTGGCTTCCACCTTCATGGCTACTCAAAATGCCCCTCCGGTCCAAAGCCCTTGGCCACCTACCCTAAAATGCACAAGTTCCCTCTAAAGCCACCATCTGCTTACTGAGCTGATGTACTGGTGGATAGTACAGAAGCTTTACAATTCTATATGACCTACAGGAAAGGAGCATCTTTCCTCACAGGCATCCCCAACCCATTTCATGGGGATGTGTTTTTGTCCAGAGGAGGAAACATTAAATAAACATATACAGTACCTTCTATAATATTACCCCAGTCATAAAGGCTGGCTCCAGGATCAACAAGGTTTTAAATTGGCAAACTTATTACAAATAATCACATAACTTAAAAATGTACAGATCAAGTTTACTTTGTGCCCTCTGTTGGAGAGCTATCCTGTCTACCCTTCTGCGTGTTCATATCTACACCACATGGCATTCTGTGATCAGGTCAGCGAGGGAAACGGAAAGAGCACCAGCGTCAGAAAAATTCAAGAAAGCAATCCAGTTCACTCCAATTTTACACACAAATTGGACTTACTAAGAGGGATGTTAGTTCATAGAATCTATTACGTGTCATAGAGCATTATATTCTTAAATGAACCACGCTCAGCTAGCTCTCAACATTTAAAAATAATAGAAAAGAGTCAAACAGAAGTAGTGATGTGACTGGCTCAGAGGGAGCAAGCACATGCAGCCCCAGGGTGACATCTGTATCCAGTTGGCTGGGTACCTTTCATAGCATTTGCTGATGAAGTTTGCTCTGCACAATTTGTTGGCCTTGCACAGAAAAGCTGGTTAAACCCCAGTATATCATAGTATAAAATGGGTCAAATCACCATTGCTATCGAGTCCCCTCATACAATGGGGTGTTCACTTAAAAACCTCCAGGTCAATAAATAACTAACACTAACTGCATCTCCTGCATAGGCATTTTTTGGTTAACAGAGCCTTAAATTCAAACAGATTCCAAGTCTACTGCTATTCACCACAGAAAGAAGCATTTTAGGTCACATATGATTTAACTTGATACTGTAAGGTCACTGTTAAACAGAGCCATGTAAACTGTCATGTCCCCCCGTGTTCAATGCATAATCCAGTGTTTATTCCATTTTGTTCTCTATGCAATTTGCTCCTGTTCCACATTAACATTTCATGGACATAGTAGCTAAGCAATAAACATCAACAACCAGTCAGCGTTTCCGATAATAGGAATTGCCAGACTGGCTAAGACCTATGGTCCAGCTACTCTAGTATCCTGTCGCCAACAGTGGCCAGTACCAGTGGCTACAAGAAAACCCTGAAATAGGCAACTAAGAAATAACCTACTAGTAAGGAAAGTTTCTTCCAAACCCTGCTCCCCAGGTCTGGGGTGGTTTATATGTTCTAGGGAAGGATGGTTTATATCTCTTCCAAATTCTGTGGATTTAAAAAAAAAATCCTATTTCATATCACTGTTGATTTCTATTTATCCATATCTAGGGTGACCATATTTCCTTATGCTGAATACAGGACACCTGGTAAAATTACTCATATTCAAGTAAGTTCAATGGCACTCAAGCAGAACTATGCAGTACAAACGTTCAAATTACTATCAAACTAACTGAGTCCCTGTTAAAAATACTGCATAGTTGGATTCTTTTTATTTACCTTCTTATCTTTAAGGCTTTAGTGTTCACACAGGGAAGGGTGACACACCCCTTCTCTCACCCCACCCCCTTCACACACTCACTCACTCTCCCATACCCCTCTCTCACATGGGTGGGGGGGTGACCAACTGACCCAACCCTCCCTATCCATTTCTCTCCACCCTCCATGCCTGGCTGGGTCCCCAGGATGGACCTGCCTCTCCTAGTACCTGCCACCACAGCTTCCCCAGGCAACGGGTAGGGGGCATGCAGGGTCACATACCCCCTCCCCCAGATTTCTACCAGGGTTCACACCAGAATATTACCAACAGCAGCCTTTCAGCACTGTGTGGGAGGGAAAGGAGTTGCTTCCAGCCACAGGGGGAAGAGGGGGGAAGGAATGACCTGCCCCATGTCTCTGCTGCTGGCCACCAACATGACCCAGCTGCCTCCTGCTACAACATGGGCAGGAAGGGGTTAAGCCCCAAGAAAGCATTGTGCACCAGGGCCCAGGGAACCCGACTGCAGGGGCTCCAGGGAACCCAGCCAGAGAGAGCAGCCCCAGGCTCCCTGGGGGCAGGACCCAGGGCCAGGGGTGAGATGCTAAACCCCTTCCCCAGGGGCTGCTGTGAAGCCTGCAGGGTCAGTTTGTGAACAGTCTGGAAATTGCTTCCCCCCACTCCAGAGCTTAGCTGAGGGGCAGAGAGGCTCCCCCATGCCAGCACTGTGCAGGGCTTTGGTACATGAAGGGCTTGGCTCCTCCTGGCCACACAGTCTTAGGCATTCCTGACAGGCAAGAGGCAGTGGTGGAAGAAAGCAATCACCAATGCAGTTTATTTACAGTATGTAATCTCACCATATACAGCAAGGGAGTTGCCATCTGAAGGACTTCCCAGCTGCTAAAACCAACAGTGGCACTCTCTTATTCTTCTTCCACTCCCTGGCTTCCCCCATTTCTGTCTATCCCCTTGACTTTCTTCCCCTGAGGCTTTTATACAGCCCCAGGATAATCAGGCTGGCAGCTGTTTCTCCTTTCCCAGTCAGGCACAGGTTTCTCTAGGCAGCTCCAATCTACCTCCCTTAATTGGCACTGGCATGACAGAGGGCTGGCTCAGGTTTCCGGCTCAGGACCTGTCACACAGACAACCAGTAAAATTTGGCCCCAAATTTAGTTATAAAAATAAATCTATAAAACCTAAGACCACAGAACAAAATTTTCATTGCAATAAGTCTGATCAACAGGCAAGGAAGACCTTTGCATCAGATTTTTTGTGGCGGAAGAAGAGGCAAGACTTGGTAACAGCCTGGAGGTATAGGGAAAAGGAGAAAGAGAATTATAGGACTGGAAGGGACCTCGAGAAGTCTTCTAGTCCAGTCTCCTACACTCATGGCAGCACTAAGTATTATCTAGACCATCCCTGACAGGCGTTTGTCTAACCTGCTCTTAAATACCTTCGACAATAGAGATTCCACAACCTTCCTAGGCAATTTATTCCAGTGCTCTACAACCCTGACAGTTAGGAAGATTTTCCTAATGTCCAACCTAAACCGCCCTTGCTGCAGTTTAAGCCCATTGCTTCTTGTCCTATCCTCAGAGGTTAAGGAGAACAATTTTCCTCCCTCCTCCTTGTAATAACTTTTTATGTACTTGAAAATTGTTATGCACCCAGACTCAAAGGAGTCTGTGGTAAAGGAGTGCTGGTCCAAGGTCTTGTGAAGGGGGAGGAGGGAAGACTTAATGAGAGGTCCCACAGGGAGTGGAGTGTAAGAGGGTGATGGGTAGGGTTGCCACCTCTGAGGTACAAAACAAAAGAGGGGATATCTGGGATGATCCTGAGCCCATAAAACTGGACACCCAACAGTGCATGCTGATCACCCTGCCAGGTTTCTCAGTAAAATACATAACCAAAAAAAAAAAAAGAGAGAGAGATGATCCTGGGAAAATCTGGACAGATGACAACCCAGATGGGCCTGCTAGAGGGAGATCCTGGATATGCACTCATTTCCAGCCAGTCCATTGTCAATGTCATAGACTCAGCTAGTTCCCTCAGGTCCCAGTCAGTAGGAGTTACAAAATAAATGAGACAACCCATTTTCAGAGACGTATGGTCATCTTACACAATTCCAGACCCTGCATTACTCTCCCCCCACCCCCCAACATACCTTTACAAGTCCTGTGGGAGAGGAAACAGTGGCCTTTAACCCATTCCCTTTTCCAGAAGTCTTTCAGGAGCAAGAAGTAGGCCTGTTCAACCCCTGCCTTCCTTATTCAAGGAGATCATTGTCCTTCGGCTCACCAGGAATCTTCTGGCCAGGGAGCACAGCTGGAGAATGAATGAGAGCACAGAGGCCTTTAAAGGGCCTGGTCCTGAGCAAAATCGTACCCTCAGCCAATGCCTTCCCAGGGACAACAGGAATTTGTGTCCACATTTGGTGGCATTCCAGAGTTTGTCTTTTTCTGTCACCCTGGAACATGAGCTGCCCAGATGGGGTTATCGCTTCCCATTTCCCTGGGAGAGCGAGTTCTTCCCTCTTTCTCCCCTTCCTTCTTTACCCTGCTTCCTGGAAATGGGTTCTCTCAAGCCAATGGAGCCTCCTTCTTCCTTCTCCTCCATTTTGCTTAGAGGTTGATCGAATGCCATGGACAGGGGTCATATCTCTCCTCCATACCTAGGCACTGTACTGCCCTCTTTCCTATTCTTATCCCTGGGGTGGCGGGGGTTGGCGCTCCAGAAAAGGTTGTCCTCTTTGCCTCGCTCCTTGAACTTGGGATCTTCGCAGAGTTCTCCCAGCTTTCTCCACTGGGGCCAAGGAGATGAGGCTGGGGATATTCTCTCTCCTCCCCAATCTACACCTGGGGAAGTGGGGAAGAGTAAGAGCACTGGTGCCCTCCATCTGTAGCTTACAGCTGCTGCTCTAAGCAGTAGCAATCTGACTTCAGAGCACCAGCTCTAAAACCCTTGTGTTCACCACCTAACTTAACTTCACCACATCTGAGTGAGATTGAAATTAGGCAGGACAAATTTGCCCATCACTTTTTTCATTTGGTTTTCTATACCATCGTGAAGGCAGTGTCCACTGAGGTGAAAAGCATCAACATTTATATCTGGGTAGCAACTGCCCCATTTGGCACTGTCGATAGCTTTCATTATTATTTCTCATTTGCCTTACACTAGGTCCCAACTAAGCTCAGAGCCCCGTTGTGCGAGGCACTGTACACACATATAGGAAGAATGACTCTTTGCCCTGACAAGCCAGACAGGGTGGAAGAAAGGAAGTATTATCATCCCCATTATATAAACAGAGAACTGAGGAACAGAGACTAAGTGACTTGCCCATGGTCACACAGGTAGTCTGTGGCAGAACAGGGAACTGAATACCACTCCAGCACCTCAACAATAAAACTATATTTCTTCTCTAGATGGATGAGCTTCAGGAGTAGTCTTCAATTCAATGTTCCTGCTAATTTTTCCCATGCATGTGTGGAATTAATTTTGTTATGTGCATCAATGTAGAGGTGATGTGTAGCCAGGGTGGGACTGAGGGGTTCAGAGTGTGGGAGGGGGCTCAGGGTTGGCGTAGAGGGTTGGGGTGTGGAGGGTGAGGGCTCCGGCTGGTGGTTCAGGCTTAGGGGTAGGGACAGGACAAGCCCCTGGTGGGCTGGGCCGGTTTGTGTATCCGCCACGTCCGCAAGTTTGGACGATCACAGCTCCCACTGGCCACGGTTCGCTGCTCCAGGCCAATGGGAGTTGCTGGAAGCGGCGGCCAGCACATCCCTCGGCCCACGCTGCTTCCAGCACCTGCCATTGGCCTGGAGCAGCAAACTGCCAGTGGGAGCTGTGATCGTCCAAACTTGTGGAAGCGGCGGGTACACAAACTAGCCAGGCCCACCAGGGGCTTTCCCTACACAAGCAGCAGAATAAGTTTGGGAACCACTTAATTAGAGGATCCCTTAGTAGGGAAGCTGAGGACCTCTCATCTCCTCCAAGAAAATCAAATACTGGATTAAAAAACCCTACTTCAATCGTTAAAACACAAATCTTACAGTTTGTTTAGTAAAGTTAAATTTCTGATTGTTAATGCAGGGCTGATAATTGTTTTACAGCCTCTTACTTTGGCCCTTTATAATGAATGACAACATCGAAAATGAGATCAGTTTTCAGCAATGGCCACCACCGCCAGCAGCCTCCTGCTCTAAAATATCCATTAACAATTGAAAATGCCCGTTACGATTAAAAAACCATTATAATTAAAAATCCATTTTAAAGCACTTTCTCCCTTTCCACATCCTGACAAACATTTATTGCCATGTGGCATTTCAGAACACTGTGCTGAGCAAAAGGCTCACAATATGCTCCAAGTCAGAGGGGCTTTGCTGTACACAGGGGCGGCTCCAGGCACCAGCAGGCCAAGCATGTGCTGTGGGCGGCAAGCCACGGGGGGGGGGGGCACTCGGTTGGTCGCCGCAAGGGCGGCAGGGACGCTGCCTTTGGCGGTATGCCTGCGGAGGGTCCTCTGGTCCCGCGGCTTCAGCAGGCCTCCCACAGGCATGCCGCCGAATCCACAGGACTGGGGACCTCCTGCAGGCAAGCCGCCGAATCCACGGGACTGGGGACCTCCCGCAGGCAGGCTGCCAAAGGCTGCCTGTCTGCCCTGCTTGGGGAGGCAAAATGCCTAGAGCAGCCTCTGGCTGTACAGCATCTATGAAGTAAAACTATTCATTAATTGGCTCCTCCTGGTGGGTAATTTTAATGTGGGCTTAATTATGGTCTCACATTCTTAGTCTAACTTTGAATGCTCCCCCTCCCTAAACCAGTTACAGTAGGTCTATTGTTTTTAGCAGCTGACTTTAAGATTTCTGATCCCTAGATGAGGCCTCATATTTGATTGCATTTAGGGTTGCTGTTGCTGCTTATGTAACTAGTCCCGCACCTTTTGGTCTCCTGCCATTCAGAGCCACTGCATCAAGGCTGCTGAGGGGGAACCTCCTTTCCCCCTGCTTCCTTAACCAAGATCTGTCTGCTGCTAGATTAGCTGCCTGGGCACTGGAGACACTGGCTGTGTCAGACATGCAATCTCTTAAGGTTTCCGGGGCAGTCTTACATATTGTCAGCATTGTTAGAGTTGAATAGCTCGATGGCTGATCAGGGCAGCACAGGACATAATTTCTAGAGAGACTTCCTGTGAAGGCTTCCTTACTGGAATGGGAACGTCTCATTTTTCCTCTGCTCTTCATATTTCAGAGAGATTAAATTTCTGCTGCACCAGAGCAATAATTGTGTTCATGATTATTACTCTGCCAGAATAAACTTTACTGCTGGAATGAAAGAAGTATACAGGATGAGTAGTAATCATTACTGGTCATTTCTTGTTATCAGATTAATAACATACGTGGATGGATTTTGTGATTCTTTGTCGTGTACACAGTATGGAGTGTCCAATGTATTTTCCCAATTGCCAGCTGTGGACAATTAGGTCTTGCAATGCCACACAGAGCTACAAGAACAAGTAAATATTAGGACTGTAGGGGGTTTACACATCTACATGCAAGTGAAATGCAGCTTTGGGCTCTTTGCCAGCTGTCAATATGTCATATCGGTGTTGCAATGTGTTCATGTGCCTGTGACAGGATGAGCAAAATGTACAGGGCTAGTTATCCTAAGGTTTCACACTTTCCATCAAACTATAAATTGCATTTCACTCCATGGTTCATGACACTCAGGAGTTATCTCAACGAACTCATCCTTATTTACTGGTCTCTGTCAGTCTCCACTGGCTCATGTTTGTCTATTTAGGACAATCTTATAGCCAATCAGCACTCAGCTATTGTCTGCATCAGAAAGTGTCACAGGTTTAACTTAAAACCTGTTTTTACAGCAGTTTAGTTAAACTGACACAAACCCATTTGTGGACACTTTTTTTTTGGTTAAAATTGGGTGATTAGCTTAAACTAGTTCCTAGCCAACTAAAACTGAACCAAAATAAACTTATCTGAAGGAAGCATGTTCACCAACTCTTTTGCCCAGTTTAAATCCGTTTAAAATCACACCTTAAGTTGTAGCGATGCAACCTACTGGCAGTCAAGCCCTGAGTAATTGTTGAGTTCTCCTTCTCTATATTAATCTTCATATTGTTTTATTACTGGTGCTGCTTTTAGAGCTTGTCAGCAGGCATTGCCCTGTAAAATACACTTCGTCCATTGCAGAGACAATTGTAAAGATCATTTACTTAAATTTTGGCCAAGTCTGATTTCACTCTTGTTCTGTTATACACAGTCTCTGCTGTTTCCTCATGTGTGGTCAGAGAACTCATGTCATTTTATTATTCTCTTTACACTCAACTTTCTGACAGTAGGCTCTAGCCTAGCATTTGTATCAGTGCATGAATGCTCCCTCTCTTACTGCAGACTTCTCCGAGCTCTGTTAGACCTATTCAGTTTTGTCCGATAAGCTTTCATAACCATTAACGTACTATAGGTTGGCAAAGCTTGGTTTTAAAAGCTTCAGTCATTCAGGTCACATTTTAAAGGATTTCTTCATCGAACAGCTTCCCTGGTGCTTCTTGCAAGCTCTGTCTGTACTGGAGCTTAGGGGAGGATTCATGAGATGGTTCCACTGAAGTTAATTTACATCAGCAGGGGATCTGGTGCTAGAAGCTTAGGCCTTGGCTACACTTGTGAGTTAGAGCACATTAAATCAGCCCTAGGTGCCCTAACCACCAAGGTGTCCACACTGGCAAGGCATGTACCAGCATGGCGGGAGACCGAAAGGAGGCTCTGCCAAAAGAATGCAGCTCACTGGCAACAAACCACAGAGCAGCTCGTAAGCATTATGGAGTGCCAAGCAGACTCGATGTAGGTGCTCATAGCACTGCATATGGACCAGATCCGTGCCAGCCCCCTCCCCACCCAGCCCTTTCCCCAAAACTCTTTCCCTTGTGCCCCTGTGTCACCGTCAAGCCACTTTCCCCAACATCTGGTTTCTTATCACCACCCGCTGCCTCCAACACCTGTAACTTCACCACTCAGCCCTGCAAACTACAACCCTTACCCACTGCACTCAAGCCCCATCACCATGCATTTTGCCAGTTTGAAGTGCAGCACTCACTGCACGGCCCTCCAGACAGGAAGGCTGACTATGATAAGACAACATACACAAATCTGTGTCTGTTTCATTCCCCACCCCGCCCCCTTCCCTCCTCCCACACAGCACAGATGTGTCATGCCATGTGTGTTTCCCCAGCGGTTGTTTCTTTTCAATAAATGATTTTTTTGGCTTTGCAAACATTCTTTATTGCATTAAGTAAAAGACACTGTAGCCCATGAAAGCAACAGGCACTGCAAGTCAGTGTATCATACATAGCAAACACAGATGCCTACTTGCACTGGAACCACTGCACTTCACTCCTGTGCAGGGCACCAAACATTACTGGCGGCTTTCAGCATCAAATTGCTCGCTTAAGGCATCCCTAATCTTTACAGCCCCGCATAGGCACCGACTCTGTGGGTGCTCTGGGGCTGGAGAACCCGTGGGGATAAATTAGTGGGTGCTCTGCACCCAGTAGCAGCCAAGCTCCCTGCCCCGCCCCACCCCACCCCACCTCACCTCTTCCTCCTCCCTTGAGTACACCTCATCCCAGCTCCTCCACCTACCTCCCAGCGCTTGCCACCGCCAAACAGCTGGGGGAGGAGCGGGGAAGAGGTGGGGCTGGGATTTGGGGAAGGAGTCAGAATGGGAGCGGAGTTGGGGCAGGGACTTTGGGAAAGGGGTTGGAATGGGGGCAGGGGGGGCAGGATGGGGTGGAGTCAGGGCGGGGCTGGGGCAGAGAGGGGTCGAGCACCAGTGGAAGAACTAGCTGTAACAGTATAGTTATGCCAACACGAAGATACAGTCACATGAACCTTTTACCTATAGAAGTCCTACTGAAACAGAGCTAAGTTACTTCCAAAGAGGTGTAATTATTCTGATAAAAAGTATGAGACAAACCAAAAAGAGACAAAATTGGTGAAGTTGGTGAAGTCAAGGTAGTTTCTGCTGGAAAAACCCCCAAAAATATACCATTGCAAACTATCTGGTGCAGACAAGGCTATAGAATATAGATGTCGGTGCCCCAGGTCCCCAGAAGAGTTAGAACATGATTGTAACAGAATTATTAAGGCCTATGTTGTGTGTTGCCACAAACCAAGTTCTAACTATGTTTGTATCTGCATTCCTAGGTCATTTAAAACTTGACTCTAAGTGCATTGGCTACACTTGCAAATATAGCGCAAGGAGTTAAACCAGCCCCTGGAGACCGTGACCTGGAAAGCGCGGCCATGTATTCACACAGTCAGCTGCAAGCACAGTGGCATGGCCACATTTGCAGCACCTGTAGCTGCATTGGGAGCGGTGCATTTTGGGCAGCTATTCCACAGAGCACCTCTTCCCATTCTGGTGCTGTGGCTTGTGGGAAGGCGGAATGGGAGGTGCGGGGCATTCTGGGTCCTGTCCCAATGCCCCATGATGCATCGCTTTGCATCCCAGCAGATCCCACAGAACTCTCCAAGAGTTAGCATGACTCAGTTGCCACGTGCATGGTACATACCTCTTCAAGTAAGCAAAGTTCAATTTTAATTGCACACTGTGATCTGTGAGGCAAATAGGGATTTTACTACAGGGATTTTTACAACAGATTTTTGACCTTTTGGCTCATGTTAAGTGTAAGCACCAAATTCTGCTTTCACTTACACTGGTGTAAATCCAGAGTCACTCCATCACTGTCCTCAATGCAAATACCAAACTATAGTTCTCCTCTTGATGGCAACTCTGATTAACACTGACGGGAGCTGACCGTATGCCACAAGAGAAGTGGCTTCAATGGTGTTATTCTGGATTTACATGAGTGTTAGTGAAAGCTGACTTTGGCCCTATGTAAATTAATGTTTTGGAGGAGAAAAAGGTAAAGCGTTTAATCATCTGCCATATGAAAAAAACCCCAAAACTTTTCAAACTGTTGCACAAAGCACAATATAAATTTCCAAAACATTTAGTTCTTTTTAGACAACTAAAATTTCTAACAGCCTGAAGTTTCAGAATAGAGGGAACATTTACAACAAAATAAAACCATAGATTTATAATGCATAAGTTGACAGATCTTTAATTACAGTAGCACTAAAAGATGTTGCTACTATATCATATGTACTATATATTATCTATGTTCCTCTTTTTAATTTAAGAAAAAAATGGCACACACTTCGAAGTCCTTTGAGTAACATCTGTTTATTTCAGTAAAGCCAGCTTCTTTCCCCTGTTTATAAACTCCCCAAAGTGTATATTTTATTTTTTGGGGGGGAGGCACAATACTCTAACTATTTAATTTCCAGTAGTGGTCACATGGAGATAAATCAAGGCACTAAATGAAGACTATTCACTACAAAAACATTCAACTCAGAGCAAGTGTAACTGACACAGTGCTTCAAATGGTGACTCCCAGCTTTAGTAACACTGGATAAGATAAACTGTTTGCCCTGTTTTATTACTAGTGAAATGGACAGCAAAACCAAAAACAACTAGAACTAGGGTATGTCAGATGATCTGTGTTTGGAAGCCATCAGACTTTACTCCCACTACAAAGGGTTCTATTAAATGTAACCAGTAACAGATTGCTTCCAGATCTCAGCAATCTGGAGAAGGAGGTTGACTCCTGGGCCTACTGAATCTGGGATACAGGAAGAAAAAGACAGCAACACGATATTAAAGCTATAGATAAGTACTACTGCTAGTAAGGCACTATTTATTCCACCACAATATTTAAAGAGGGAAGGCTTTCTTGAAAAACAAATTTAAAACAGGTTTATCTTACTTCAAAACAGTTCAGCCCTTGTGATTCTCAAACTTTTTTTGTGTGAACTGAAAAAAGCAATATACTGAACTATCATTTCCCTTGCACCAACAAAACTCAAACAAAATACCTTTTCTTTTGCATAAAACCAAGTTATGAACAACAATTTCACTAAGAACTGTAATAAACAGGTTGAACACGTCAATAAAAACAACTTGTTTTAAAATGTAATAGTGATCTTAAAACATTATTTGTTTTATTCCTGTTTGTTTCTGGAGTTTTTCATAATTCAAGTGTTTCAGAAGATGCAGTGAGTTTTTCAGAGCCAGCTATACTTTTACTTATTTATTAAAATAGCATAATTAAACTTTTAAAACTAAATAGGCATTTCCTCAAAGTTGGTGGATCCATAGCATTACGTGTGACTATGGGGGCCCATAGCCCCAGCAAGTTAAATCTTGGAGAAAGCAAGTTGGGAGATGTACTGATACTATCATATTAACTGATTAATTTCCAGTAGTGGTCACATGGAGATAAATCAAGGCACTAAATGAAGACTATTCACTACAAAAATATTCAATTCAGAGCAGATGTAACTGACATAGTGCTTCAAATGGTGAGCCCCCAGCTTTAGTAACACTAGGTATGATAAAAGTGTAAGATAAAGACAAGATAAAGTTGTAAGGTTTTTACCAAAGCCTCCAATGTGGATGGAAGTGCTGAGTGTACCTACATACACACACACACACTCACATGTTTTTTTTCTGCTGCTTACCGGCTTCCAATGGTTAGAGTAAAAACATTAATGGGAGAACACCGCTCAGCTGAAAAGTATGTGATTAGACTTTGTTTTTTGCCTTTTACTATACTTTAAAATTAAATACTTTCTTGAGTCGATAGTCTCTAATTTCCTAGACTATCACCATTTTGACTTTATCATGGGATGGTGTCTGGTCAAGATAAGAAAACAAATCCAAATAAAATGTATTTTAATAACGTGTGAGATTTTACTCTGATCAACATCTACACATAGTTAGTATTGTATATTCTTGGATCAGAAATCATATAACTCCTGCTAAGTGCTCTTGGCATCTCTTTCTTACACTCACCCCTATCTAACCTCATTTGTGATATCAGTCTCATATTTTGCGATAACCCTTTGATTTATGGCATGCATTCTGGGAAGCTTATATATTGTATTTTGTTAATTCAGTGCTAATTAGGATCCACTGATTTTTTTAGTATGTTGGCAAATTACTGCAACGAGGAGCTTTACATCCATTTCTACTAAATTTTCTAACATTGACTATTTGTAATATTGTGCAACTATGTCTTTATCTAATGCATTTTATAGTTCCTCAGCTATAAAATGACCTATTAGCCATAACAGCTAATTAAGGGACAAAATGCATTTATTCTAAGGACTCCACCCTAAACAGAACAAGTTTGTATATATATTACAAAGAAGTAGCTACAGGATTCTTTTTATGTATCTGATTTGACTTGCACTTGATTTAATGTAACCAATTATGCTGCGCTGTGTCATCAATGAGTTCAGTGGCACTGGAGACCCACTTCAGCAAATCACTTAAAATGTGTGCTTAACTTTAAGCCTGTGGTTAAATCCCAAATCAAGTTAAGCCTGTGTTAACTGCTTTGCTGAACAGGGATGGAACTTTTACGCTTTACATTGTTTTTTGTCTTGTGCTACTACCTGAAGAATAAAAAAATGCTGTAGCATGGTGCAGATGCAAGACACATCAACAAAATTGTCTAAAATTGATTTCAGAAGATTGTGTTCTCAGTCTTCTGCACAGATGATGTAGAAAACACCAATGCTGCATTTTTGTTAATGTGTCGGCTTCATCGGTGAAGAACCATAACACCAGTGGGTAAGAGGAAGTTGTTGTTTCTGTAAAAGTATATATCTTATCTGTCACTGTTTCCAACATTGTCACATTGCAAGCTATGTTACAAACACAAGAAAACAGGAAATGACAGTGTTATTGATACACATAAATTATAGCATTGCAAAGTATATAATATAGCTGGTTTGGGTTTTTTTAAATTGAGGTAAGCAAGCTTAGCTCTAATAAATAATGAGAATGTCAAATAAATACAACAGTGTTCACAACACAGCAGTAATTAATTTTAGCCTCTTTGGCTACGGAACTAGGTATACTGAGACCACAGCAATCTTTTCCCTTCTGCAGGGCCTATGGGAAGCTCAGTTGCTATTATTCATGGCAGCTGCAAACTCAGTTCTCCAGCAGCTCTACTGAATTTGAATGAAAAATTCTAAAGCAGAATCTAATACACTCCACACAATTCCAATTGTCTTTGATTAGAAAGGATAGAGAAAAGAAACAGTAACAATAAAAATGAAATTTCTTATGTCTTCTGAAACACTAGAGTTATAAAAAGCATCAAAGTTGACTTTTAGCACACTAATTATTAGAGATGGACTGAACTGGACCAAAAAGGTTGGCTATCCTTGAAAATAAAGAATGTGCTACCTATAGTTCAGATAATTATTTTATTCCCTATGTATCACCAGTAGGTCATATGGTTTGGATCACTTTTGAAACACGTTATCAACAAAATCCTATGAAATAAATTAAACCTGTCATTCTTCTGGGAGCTCTTCTAGGATTATGTTCAGGCACCTAACGAACAACATATGTTTTTTTCCCAAGTATTATTTGGATTGGGTTATCTGGCTAGCGGTAGGGATTCTGATACAGGTAACTAGATATATAGAAATGATTCAATCCAAGTCCACCTCTACTAATTACTCAATATGTATATTTTTAATCTGCTAAAATATTTTGCATACCCTAGCAGCATAAAAATATGGAGAAAACATAAACATTTGAGGTTGTAATACTTCAGCGACTATGTCTCTATACTTCACACTCTAGGATTTTGAGGTCTTCAAGCAGTTCTTGCGCCAGTGTTTGCAGCTCTGCGTTGCGGCTCTTTGACAGTGCTATGATACGTTGAAATGGCAAGGTGTCACGCATCTCAGGTGCTAATTTTGCTATAACTTCTGGTTCTAGAATCACAGACTGGAGAAGCCGGAGAACATGCAGACACACTTCTGTATCTGGGTCTAGAAGTGAGGAAGAAAAGATTCCAGCTACTTGTTACATGCCAGGACTAACATTATAGCTCTGCATCACCATCCCCCATGGACCCTGGGTAAAGAAAGAGTGGCTGAAGTTCTGCTATTCTCAGCTGCTGAAATGGCCCTTTAGGGCTGCCTGGCCCCCGAATATGAGAAGATATAAAAGTGGCTTAAAACCACCACTGCACCTCTCCTCAGTTCCCTGTGTGAAGAACTGGTTGGCAGGAACTGGTCATCAGGAATATTTTGTTCCCTTCTTCTTTACTCCAAATGTAGCAAATCCCACAGATATGTGGGTTTATCAACAACTTTGTCAGTAACCAAGATTTACAGTTTGCTGCAGTTTCACTTGGAGCAGGATAAACTATGTCCCATTACTATTTAGTCTGTTTTAAAACACTCATTCTGCAATTCTTATAAGGCTTTTCTTTATCTATATAAAGTTCAGATTCCATTTAAGTTCAATGAAACCTCAAATACCTCCAAATGCTAAAAATTCAGTTGACACAAACTGAAGTGTTGGTACATTTGATTGTATGGTAGTGGGACAAATCTGGTTTAACTGCTTAGGAACAAGTCAGAAAAACATGCCTAGGAAGATGTACAATTAATTCTGATTTCCATTGTTAAAGGAACAGGATGCATTTATTACTACTGAAATATTAGGAGTGATTCTATTTTAATTATACCCAATAGTCTGTAGGGGGTCTGTTTGTGCCTTTGCTAGATGCACCCAGGTGACTCCTTTTATTTTTACGTTCTCTATTTTGCATATTCCAAACTTGTATTTCTAATGTATTTTGTAGCTAAAATATCTATTTATTTGTATCACGTGCTGTGCATTTCTACTATGTCTGTCACTGTCATACCTAGATTTCAGGAAAGCCTTTGACAGAGTGTTGTATAAAAACGTTGAGAAAAATTA
Source organism: Gopherus evgoodei (assembly GCF_007399415.2). NCBI lineage: Eukaryota > Metazoa > Chordata > Testudines > Testudinidae > Gopherus > Gopherus evgoodei. The sequence continues at coordinate 158,683,970 of NC_044322.1, read as the reverse complement.
ACTGAAATTAATTTGCATACCAGCATTGCCATGGGGATTGAAGTCTTGCAGTAGGACCACAAATCAAGTGCAGTGATAAATCACAATGCCCTGAGCTAGAAGGAGGTGTCAAGTGGGCTAGAGCAAGGTTCTCTTATTAGTCAGCTTACTTAACACTTTTATTAATGATCTGAAATCAGGGTAAGCAGAATGCATTAAACTAATGCATCACATACATTAAATTGGGAGGTGTTGAAAACACCAAACAGGATAGGGAAACAGAACAGGGCCTTGAAAGGTGAGAAATATAGTCAAGAAATGACAAAAGCTTTGTCTAGATGGAGAATTTTATGAAATTCCCACTGGCACTTCAAACAGTTCAGCAGAACAGGCATTAAGCACTGGTGGCTTCTTGCAATTTTAACACTATGTTAGTTAAACCTGACTCTGCCAGACTTCCAGTGTGATGAGGACAGGTCACAATCTTTCTGTGCTTGAGATCCCCAGCTGTACAATGGAGTAACATATTTTCTTTCTCCTACCCTTTGCCTCCTCTGTTTAGATCGTAAGCTCATGAGAGCAGTGACAATCTCTTACTACGATTATGTCTACCTTACAGAGCCTATGCTGGCATAGCTATGCCAGCCTAGGCCCCTAATGCAGACACTGTGTATTCTCACAGAAGGAGTTCTTCTGCTAGCACAGTAACACCACCTCTCAGAAACATATTAGCTATTCCAACAGAAGACCTTTTTCATTGGCTTAGCTGCATCTATACTGAGTTCTGCCGGCATAACTATATTGCCTGGGGGGGGCAAATTTTTCACACCCCTAGCCGACATAGCTATGTCAGCAGAACTTTGTAGGGTAGACTAGACCTATGTGTCTATACCAGGGGTTCTCAACCGGGGGTACATGTACCTCTGGGGACATGCAAAAGTCTTCCAGGGCGTACATCAACTCATCCAGAAATTTGCCTAGTTTTACAACAGGCTGCATAAAAACACTAGTGATGGCAATACGAACTAAAATTTCATTCCACCGATGACTTGTTTATATAGTTCTATATTTTCAGTGGTTCTCAAACAATGGATTCCGACCCCAAAGTGGGATGTGAGTTTCACTTTAAGGGGGTCACAAGGACCAGTGTCAGAGTCCCTGGGTCCTAGGGCAGAAAGCTGAAGCCCAAGCCCCACTACGTGGGGGGTAAGCTGAAGCCTGAGCCCCACTGCATGAGGCTGAAGCTGAAATCCAAGTTTTTAAGTGAGGTGAAACTTGGGGTACCCAAAACAAATCAGACTCCTGAAAGGGGTACAGTAGTCTGCAAAGGTTGAGAACCACTGGTTTATACAGTGATTAGCATAATGGAGCCCTCATCTCATCATATTTTCAGCTTGCTACCAAATATTGTGTCACCTTAAGTGAGACATTTATGGCAAAATTTCCAAAACTGTCCCTTAATTTTGGGTGATCAACTTGAAAACAACTAGATGCCTGATTTTCAGAATGCTGAGCACACATAACTCCAGCTGAAGTCACAGAGAACTGCAGCTATTCTGCACCTCTGAAAGTAGGGTACTCATACTTAGTGGATACTCTTAAAAGTATGGGCTACAATCCAACGTTTTCAGAAGTTTTTATTTTTCTGATTGTAGATCTATCCACAATAAGAGAAAAAGATTGTAAATGTGTCTTCAATTTTTGTCTTTAGGTTTCTAAGACTTTATTGTTTATTTCTGGTAAAATTGAGACTGAAATCCAAACACATACTTTTCAAAAAGAATATGACAAAGCCAAACTGTTCTCTCTAACAGGGCCAAGTTCTGCTACCTTTACTTGGGTTGAACATTATATTACTTGCAATGGGGCTGTCATGGAGAAAGGTGCTGTGTACTGAGAATAAGGATAGTAAAATATGATCCAGTGAGGCGGAAAAGAAGGTTATTGAAATGAACTGGATATAGTTAGTCACATCCCTCTTGTGTTTGTTTGTCGATCTATAAAACAAGTCTACTGCATTTAGTGCCTCACAGACGAGTTGCGAGGCTTAGTATATAGAAATTGCTTTAAAATCCTTTGATGAAAGGTGCTATGTTAGCAAATACTGCATGCATTTACATTAGTATAATCTGCAAACATTAGAGGTGTGTACATACTAAGGAAGAGAGGAATTGCCTAAGGGGGTATAACACTATGCAACAAAGGTAAGGACAATTATATCTAGTTGCACAATAGGAAAATTTTCTATTGAGATCTACTGGATTCTGGGAAGAGTCTCCAATGGCAGTCACAGAATCCCTATTGGCTGAATCACTTGAATGAAGAATATATTAGGCATTTGGTGAATATAATGCTGCATCAGAAGAGGTGTAGATAAGATGAACTCAGTATTTCTCATCTCTGATTTCTATTGTTCTACATGTATTCCAAGAGTTACACAAATGGATACATGTTAAAACACACACATATACACCTTATGACTGTATATTGTTTTGTAAATCTGCTTGTTAGGGATAATTATATTTTTGTAATTTTCTACTTGGATTTTAAAACATACCCCAACAGCCGTTTTTCTGGTCTCCCCAGTTTAATTAAGGATTTTTCTTTTAAAAGAAAATAAATTCTAGTAAAGAACAAGCAAAAGGAAAGTAAGTATGGCAGGAATCTTCATTACTCAGCATTATCTTTATTTCAATAGCTTCCAGAATTAGTCATTTCTATACTAATTGAGTAATTTTATCTACACAAAGCCAAAAAAAGTCCTAGCTGTAATCATATCACTTCATCACATCCTCCCAACAACTGGCGCATGCATTTCTTAGCTAACATGTTCAAGTCTAACCATTAAGGAGAAAAAAATGTTGCTGTTTGTCTTGGTCTTGAACAGTATGTGTAACATAAGCCTAACACAGTTATAACATACTGATGCAATTTTAGCAAGGAACTGTGCTGACGTTTTGTTAACTGGTAACGAAGTACTGTCTGATGTCACTAGCACTCAGTCACTGATAAAAACAGCTGATAAAGCAGGCAGATTTTACAGTCACATCTGTCATTAGGAGTGTGCTCTTGGATGAACTATTCCCTACAGCAGAGTTTAAGTAACTGCATTATATCAATGAGATACAGCCTATCTACAACTGGCTCTCTGGGTGGTGTGAATCCAATGTACACGTGCCTGTAACATTTCCTGGCCAACCTGGATGCAGTATTTATTGTTCGTAAATGATTTGCAATAGAGTTTTAGGCTCTGCCTATGCCAGGACAATATTTCAAAAGTTTCACATCTTGGCTAACACTACTTCAGCACCACCAAAGTTAGCAATCCTGGGAGATCTTGTGTGGAGGGGCCACCAGCTGCTGCCCCCATTTTAAGCACTATCTCAATACCCATGATCACACTAAGTCTAACTAATGGTGAGGCAAGCTGATGGCCCACCCGTACAAAGGCTCCTTATATTCCTAATGCCTGTAGATCAGACCTGAACCAGCGTCGGCAGTAGCAGAGAGATTTTGAAAAATGACCCTACTGTTGATAGGGCCAAAGAGATAAGAGGAGACTTAATAAACAAAGTAACTGCAGTGGGAAAAACGCTAACACAGAAAGCATTTACAAAGAATGAGCTATGCTGCAACAAATCCTAATACTGAAAGTTTGCTTTTTCTGTGTAACATTCTTTTATATTCTCTTTTTTTAACTCCAGTTCCTGTATAACTGATGTCAGTTCAATCTGCCCTTTTGTCAGGGGACTGTTCTCACTGATATCTGAGGAGATCAGCCAGTCAGCAACCCCATCTGTTAGGGCCAAAACTAGTTTCCACCTGTAAATCCATTAAAGCTAATAGTGCTACTTTAGATTCACATCAGAACTCAGAATTTGGCCCATCTCTTCCACAACATGCCTGATTATTCACTGGACATGGAAGTGAGAGTACAGAGGTCTTTCACATGGAAAAATGATGCACTGTACATGTACCTCTGCTAGGCAGCTGTTTAAGTAAAATCTTAAGCACAGTACCTAGCACACACTGAGACTTCGATCACGGCTGGGAACTCTGAGCACTATCACAATACAACTAACAGAACACTGAAGAAAACGCAAATTATTTCTTATACTAATGGTCGACTGAAACACTAAAATATATTTATCAGATTAAGTTTAGAACCCTTTAAGATTTCTTATAAATAAAAACAAAGTCACTGTGCTACTCATGAGAGACTTGATTTGGAGGAATTTGTTTTTAGGCATGCGGATGAAGACTTAATCATTAAATGAGTGCTGAGATGAATGCAGTCCTGAAGTGGATAAGGGCACTCTTCTGAAAACTCATTTCAAAGTCTGAAGAATTTGAATTATTTGAGAGTTGGCTACTGTGACAATTAGAGAATCTAAGAATTAGAGGATTTGATTAATAAGAGCTAATAGAAAACCAAGATGACTTCTAAAAGAGGTGTTACCATGAGAAGGACCTGGATCTTCAAAAAATTCTGAGACACACAGACAATCCAGAGATACTCATTTGCAGAAACTTCTTGGATCAACAATAAGAGTTTTCAAATAGAACTGTGATAGCTTCAGGAGAAAATTGAGAGAAGAGAACTCTAAGAACACTCAAGAGCTCCCTGCCCTCTTTTGTTTTATGAAATACCTGAGTAATTTCCTTAGAGCTGAGCAGAATATGGCACAGCAATAATCCCTCCAAATTCTGCAACACCTCTGAGTCCAAATTCAACAGCACCAATCTTTTGGCTGTGTTCAAAAAAAGAAAATCAGCCATAACAAAAGAGATAAGAATGAAGGGGAATACCAGAGTGTGATGGAGCAGTTACCCCTCACCGGTATGTAAGGAGTTTTAAAGCAACCTTGGGAAGGCTGTGTGGGAGGCAGCCAATAAGGAAAAGGCTTGCAGTGTCAGCCAATTAGGGGAAGGTTTATTGGAGGAGCCAATCAGGGCAAGGCTGACCCATATAAGAAGGAGCTGAGCAGAGAAGGTGACAGTCACTTGCTGAAGGAGAAAGACCACGGACAGACCAGTGCTGGGTTGGGTCAGTAGAGTATGAGAAAGCTCCAGGCTGATGGCTGCCAAATTAAGGCCCTAATACAAGGGCAGAGGAGGTGCTAGGGCTGTGGGGAAGTAGCCCATGGAAGGAGATGGTGGAGTTGGAGGAGGGGCAGTACATGGCTGTTGGCTATAGGTTACCTGAGTTGGGGCCTGGAGGAGGGAACTGGCCCAGATTCCCCTCTCTTTTGCCCCTACTGGCCACTGAGGAAAGTGGCCTGTGCACAGACTGCAGTCTGCCACTGAGATGAGTGGCTAGAACCTAAACTGCAGATTGCTACTGAGGCAAGTGGTTGGATGGAGGACTGTTGGTCCCCCTAAAGGGGGGAAAGAACTGAGTGAGGACAGCCAGAGGGCTGTGTCCAGAAGAGGATGCGAGTCCTGGATGAGGAAACAGGAATGATGATGTGGAAAACACCACCTGAGGAGGGCGCACTGGCAACCACCAGCTAATTCCCAGGACAGTCAGCAGGAGGTGCCGCAGTGGTGAGTCGTGCCCTGTCACACAGAGAATAGCCCAATGAATTCCCTTTTCTTGTAATTGTTTTAGCCCAGGAGAAGTGGCAAATCTGAGTCTACTCCCAATCAGTAATGCTTGGGCCAACTGCTTCTCCTTGATGCTTAATGTGGCAATTAACAGAGGAAGGTATTCTTGGGTCTAGCACTTTGTAAGAGAGAAGATGAGACGTACTTGTTGTATTCGGAGGAATGAAGCACTATGAAATCAGAAGAGTCTCAAAAGGCTTTGTATCAGAAAGGAAATGTATGTTGTTGAGAAAGATGGAGCTTCTTTATATCTGCAGATAATATAATAGCATTATCCAGGACAACACCACAGACACTGGCCCTTGAAAAGCGCTCATATCACACAGGTCCTCAAGAGGATGTCAGCCTCCCATGACCGTAGACAAATTGTTCTCCCTGAGATGGGAGAACTTGAGGAGAGAACCTACCTGCACCACGAGGAAACTTGAGCTACTTCATTAATTCATTTAGGCTTGGGGCTGCCCTTTCTACCCCCTAGAGATCTGTGAGTGATGCCTATGTGACCACAGAAGCTTACAAAATTATATTTGAGGATCTGTTCCTTTTTCAGATTATGGTCAATACTACTTATCCACTGGATCCTTTGGGATTGCACTGTTTCATAGGGATTACTTTTGTACAAAAACAAGCTGAGAAGGAGAAGCATTAACTTCAGCAGGTGTGTCAAATGTTAGCTTTTTTCCTCTTGTAATTTATATAGTCTAGTACAGATACAACTAATACAATTTTTTTCTGTTGTGAGAAAGGCCATTTGGCATCATTCCCATTTTCTAAAGACATTGGGATAGGGAAACTCAGCCCTTCCTAAAGATTTTTCATCTATTTGGGATCTCTTCCTCTTAATATCCAAGGATTTAATGACAATAGGAATCAGTTCATCAGTTTTGCTATCTTGAAAAAGTCTCCCAGAGTCAGACAGGAAAGAAGAAATCTCTCCTTCCAAGTGAAAAAATAGTGGCACTCCACACACAGATGAGAGACATCTTTCGAACGCACAACAGCATCTCACCCTCTTTTTCCATCAACAATTGCAAATTAAATACTATCAATTGTCTATCATCTTTGTCTGCTTATGTGACCGTGCTTTAATTAAAAAATAAAATCACATCAACTATCTAGCTCCAAGCAAGTTTAACTGAGTCCACCAAGGTCTTTTGAATGGGACATTTGGGAGCTTCAGTCACCTTATTTTTGTTAGACTAACGACCTAAATATTAGTTTGTCATAAAGAAGAAAATGTGGAGCAATGCGTGTAAGGTTTCTTTGTACTGTATGGCAAAAAAACATATACTGAGGTTCCTCCACTGAGCGATTCATCTCCCCCAGTTATGTATAAATCTATAAAATGGGTATGATATTTTACAGGCATGTTGTGAGGTGTAATTAACTGTGATACTTTGAAGAAAAAGTTATTTGATAATGAGCCCGAGTGCATAATTTGTACATAAAAATATATTCAAGAGCCATGTGACATATAGGAAATCCCTAAGTTAATTGAAATATCATAGATCAAACAACTCCAAGTGTCAATCTGATCCTTGAAACAGCAGGTGAAACTCCCATTAACTTCTATTATTATTTGTACTACAATAGCCCTGCTGCACTAGGCACTGTACAAACACAGAGACAAACCAAGTGCTGAAGAGCTTAGTCTAAACAGAAAAGACACGTGAGAAGAGAAACCAACACAGAGGAGAATTTACTTACATGAGGTCACACAAGCGGCAGAGCTGGGAATATAACCTAAGTCTCCTGACTTTCAATCCAATGCTCCATCCACTGACTAGACCATGCTAGATCTTATCAATGGGAGCTGGACTCACATCAGGGATGCATTTAGTTGCAAAGGTTAATTTGTTTCAAGATCAAAGACTAAGCCTGACCTTACCCAACATACTTTTCAGCAGTTACATTTTTATAGTGTCTCATAGATCAGAGATATTATTTTAAAGTGCATAGATACAAGTGCAGGTGGCTGTCTTCCATTTGCTTTATCAGATTCCTCACCTCCTCCATTGGGATACTGCCATCAATAACTCTTACATGAATTGAATGTTATACACTAGTATCATTGATAGAAATACTTATATTCATCCCTTCAGTTATTTCTCTCTCTTTGAACCTTTATTAGCTCACAAAATTTAAAAAGAACAAGGTCACAGATCTGAATTTCTTCTCAGCTATTCTCTGTATCTATTCACAGCTATTATCAAAAAGTCCACAATTTGAACTGTTGTAACAATCTTACCGTTCAATAGCCACCAAAGTAATGGAATAAAACCTGGACTTTCACTAATGTACTTCAAGCCTTTCAAGTTGATGCTCACATTGAACAGTGACATCAGCATTAGCCTAAAATAAAATTAAAAAGGTGATTAAATTGCATCTTAAACTGCATCATTACAATAACTGCATCCAATACTTACAATGAGCATCTACAGATGGCTAGATCCTGATGCATATTTCAAACTCAATATATAGGATACAAAGACATGTACTTATGTCATGTTATACACATACAGCTATATGAATGCAACAATGTGAGAGATTTTATTTAAATTTATAAATCAAAATATATTAATCATGTAAAAGTCAGCCAATTTGACAGCATTTAAATTCCTCTGAACTGAATGGGACTAATCACATGAGTAGGGCAAGCAGGATTTGGCCTTACATGATCACTCACCATATGCAACAGAATCCTCTTAACTGGGACTCCCCAGAAGGCAGCCTATCATCCTGATTAAGCTGCTTGTCTCAACAAATGAAAGGGCCACTTAAAAAAATAAAAGTCTGCGAAGATTTTATAACAATTACTATACTGAATCAAAAGAACTAAATGAAATTTGTTGCATTTCATTCATTCTTCTTTTGATCTTTGACAACTTCTGTATTTAAAAAAGACAGCAGCTTAGAATTTCACAACTTTAATACCTAGCTATGCATCTCTTAATCATCTGACACTGGCCCCTCGTGTCCCTGTCAAACAAAGTTTATGCTAATTCTATACCAATTAAAGCAGCCGTCAATCATTCTTTTTATTAGGTTAAATCTGTCCTCTGGACGACATCCTGATAAAGGAGATGTCCCGAATCTAAGAGATACTGAGCACTTTGACTTCAGTGGGAGCTGAGGTTACACAACACTTTAAAGGATCAGGCCACAGGTAAAGCACACTCTAAAATAAAATCCGACAGAGAGGTTATTGAGAGAGAAAAGGTGAGACTCCATTGTAGTATATTGCAGACGATGTATTCCTTATGCCATCCGATCTTAAATTGAACTTCACACCCCTTGATAATCTGTACGTTATTCCCTGATAACCTGAAACTTCTACACTTAAACTCCATACCGTTCACTTTTTTAAACATCATCTTAATAAAATTTTTACTCTTTGCCAAACAATGTGTCTTAATAGCCAGTGGGACCATGAAATTATCCCAAGCAGGCACAATGCCTCCTGGAGTGCCACCCTTAAAGAAGGCACAATGATATCCTCTGCCACCGAACAGAGCCAACTCCACTGGCGGTTGTGGTCAGAGCTGGGACCACACCCATCTTTTTTTCATCCCACACTAAGTCTAGTGCTAGCAATGGCACTGGACTCTAGTAGTCTCTGTGCTGAAGGGACTCATAAGGACTGTGTGTCTGGCGTCTGTGCAGGAGGCAAGGGGGTATTATGGGAGAAGACACATTTCTTGTTGCCCTGCTCACCCTTGCGTAGCCATGAAGAAGCCAGGTAAAATTCAGGCCCAACATATATAAGCCATTAAGAGTAACTGTTGCAGCCACAGAGAAGCAACAAGCCTTGAGCGTGCTGTATTCTCAGCTGACTGCCAATCCAAATGTCAAGAGTAAAGGGGATGATTCTGGCCCCAGTTCTGGCAACATACAGGACTTGCAAGAGGTTGGAGAAGACCCCTAAAATAGGAGCAGCATAGGACTTATGCAGCCTCCCTCACCAGACCCTAGCATAGAGACTGCACCAGGGCAGATATGGAGGGAGGGGACATACCCACAGTGCAGAGTACTCCAAGGGATTCTGGACTGCTGCAGGGCTGCTCTAATTTATACCAGGGGCTGAAATACCCCAGCAGCAGCCCAGAAGCCAGAGGATGCAACGGTGATGTAAAGCCACCACTGCCCCCTGGGCTGCACCTCCCAGAAAGTACAGCACAGAATCTGTCCCTGGCATATGGAAACAACTTAAGCCATCCTTCTTCAAGCATCTACCCAGGGCCCCTGCAAGCACAAATTAACACAACTCCTATAATGTGACAGATGGGAACTCATCCGTTCCTGTACAGGGAAACTGAGAAGGAAGCCACTGTTCTGCCACCATCTGAAATGTGTTTAACAGTCCTTCACCAGTTCAGAGGATCGTTCCTGACAGTGCCAGCCTAGTCCAGTACTTGCACCCATCAGCCATATAGCACTGTCTCTGTCAATGTCTCTATGGCCACGTCCAGACTAGGGCATTAAAATCGATTTTAGATACGCAACTTCAGCTACGTGAATAACGTAGCTGAAGTCGAATTTCTAAAATTGAGGTACTCACCCGTCCAGACGGCGCAGCATCGATGTCCGCGGCTCTCCGTGTCGATTCCGGAACTCCGTTCGGGTTGATGGAGTTCCGGAATCGATGTAAGCGCACTCGGGGATCGATACATCACGTCCAGACTAGACGCGATATATCGATCCCCGAGCAATCGATTTTAACCCGCCGATGCCGCGGGTTAGTCTGGACGTGTGCTTAGTGCTCCCCCAAACACCTTCGCATTCACACAGGGCCAGACAATTTGGTCCTTAAACGGTGGCTATACTGTGAAAAACGTATTTTTGACTCTTAAATTTCATCATGGGTCTATTGTGCCTCATGGATTCCACATCCAATTTGCTCAGTCTACAGGTAAAAAGATTTTTTTTTTAATTGCCAGCCCTGCAAATTCAATCTGCGTCTGAGTCAAAACGCACTCTTGCCTTTGCACACATCACCAGCAGTCACAAAGATGATGCAAACAAATGATGCTCTCAGTTATACCTGCATAACTTCACTGCCTCCAAATACCTTAACACCTGTGCAACCCCACAAGCCTTCAGTGGGTTTTCATAGGATGTAACTGAAGGCTTCTGTTGGCCTTTTTATTTTTGGTGTTGATGTCTGAAAGGAAAGAACCCAGCTTAGCTTTCAGATCACAGGTTGCGTCTCTGGGACTAGCAGTTAGAAAAAACATCTTTTATTTATATATCAAAAAATTTGACATGGCCTCACACACACATTTTTAAAGTCAAATTATATTTAATGTTTATGCAACAGAATGAAAACGCAAACACTCAGTAAGTGCTATGCTCAGTCATGTGTTATCAAAACCTCAAAATCTGTATTTAATAATTTGTCTTCCTAACGTAGCAACGTCCCTAGTCATCTTGTAAAAATACATCCATGACAAATTTAAGTAATAAAACAAACTAAAATTCTCAACTTTTCCTCATAGTTGAAAAACGTATTCCCCGATCCACCCATGTTCACATAATATGAATGCTTACTGTATCTGACTAAGCCACCGAATTTCTCCCAGAAAGGTCCACTTTCAGAAGAGATAAGCAGGAGAAATTTCAGTAAATTTCAGTAAGTTGAAAATGCTGAAAGCCACTGAAAAAGTGATTAGTATAAAGGTGCCATCTCAGCTTTAACTGTAAGACTGCTAATGCAATGTTATAAGATAAAATAAAATTCATCCTGGATAATTTTATATACAGAAATGTGATGTCCGTATTATACAAGTTATTCAGAAATAAGACCAAATACGGAAGTTATTTTAAGTAGTTCTGATCCTTTTGGGGAACCCAGGGCACAGGAAAGATCATATTTCTTCAAAGCTGTCAAAAACTACTGATAATACTCAATGTAAAGATTGTATTGCCACTAAACGTTTGTTGCACTCTTTGCTGAGCTAAATAGATATCTGATGTTTGTTATTATATTGCCTTCCACACTTGCCACGTGATAAAGATTTCTGTACGTATTTTAAGATGAAAAGTTTTATGAACTTTTTTTTCTTAACTAGCAATACTCTGAATAGCTTAACGTCAATTTATTCTGATTTTGTTTCTCTTTTCTTCAATCATTTCCAACAGGTTTATGACCTAAATATTCAAAGGTGTTCAGCGCACACAAAATCACTGAAGTCAATGAGAGACAGCATTCAGCATTTCTAAAAACTAGGCCACTAGTGTACTGCAAACTCCTAGCCAGGAAGCTTTGAAGTGATTGAAAAAATAGTTGTATTCTGATGCTGATAGTTTTTTTTAAGTTCTCTCCCCTTTTTAGTTTCTTTTCACACTCTCTTTTCTCTAGGAATTGAGAATGTTGGAGGATGCTATGGGGAAGAAAGGTTAATTACTGGATCTTATGACATGCTGTGATTAATAGTGATACTTTACATTTCTAGAGATCCTTTCATAGAAGGTGCTAAAGTCTTAATAAATGACAATGGAAAAGCTAACAAATAAAATCTTGCTTCTGAGGGACTTGCCCTACACTCATGGGACAAATCCAAGTACATGCCCAAAGCATGTGTCCATGGTTTGGGAGCAAGGGAGCTTTGAGGAAGTAGGGAGTAGATTAGAATCTTCTTCCCCAATTTGGGGGGCAGGCTATGGAGCCATCAACCAGACCCTTCATGACTGCTACTGTAGTCTCAGGTTGCAGTAAGTTTGCATTTTACCGTGCAACTTCTACACGGAGAGCTAGGGTAAAAAAACTGTAACGTTCCTAGGAGTGTTAGGAGTCTATGTCTCATTTTCAGAACTGATTTAGGTGCTTAGGAGTCTAACTTTCATGCACTTTCAATGAGACTTAGGCTCCTAAACCCCTGAATGATTTTAAAAATGGGACTCAGGCTCCTAAATTGCTTAGCCGCTTTTAAAAATTTTACCCCTGGACCAATGAATCTATTGTGGTCATGGCCCATAACAAGCTGTGGATGCTGCTATGGAGCTGTGCTCTGCAGCATTCATGACCCATGTGCACCTCACACCTCACAGAGCTTCCACGGCCCTTACTTGGGCAGCAAAATTTAGCCTTTAGTAATGAAATGTGAATATCTCTAACTATGCATGATCAGCCAAAATAAAAACAATAAATAAAATAACCATTTACAATAGAAAAGGTTAATATCTTTGGACATGGTCTTTCAATCTGTTCCTCAATCGAAATGTCAGACAGATTAAAAATGATGTAAAAGGACACTGCTGGTTTGTATTTTTCTTTCACTTGTTTGTTTTGTGTGGAGCTGAGGGACTGGTTGTAGTGAGCTAAAAATGTTGGAATGTTGTGGGGAGAAGAAGAAGAAAGTTTCTGTGATTTAAACCCATTCTGCTAGCCACTCTGAAGATCTAAGCCCAAAGTAATAATATATTATTAACACCATAATGTGGAAAAACTCCTTGGCTCTTCATGCCACTTTCAGCTCTACTGCTCCTTTATGTTCCCTCTATAAAAACACAATTTTTCCTTTGCCCTTCTCCATATTATAACCGTATATACTTGTTCATAAGCTGAATATTTTTGGTTAAAAAGTGACACATCAAAGAGTAGGGGTCAGCTTATAAACAGGTCTACACCAAAATTTGATGATTTAAAACTCTATGGCAGGGATCGGCAACCTTTGGCACACGGCTCATTAGGGTAAGCACTTTGGTGGGGTGGTTTGTTTACCTGCCTTGTCTGCAGATTTGGCCGATCGTGACTCCCACTGGCCGCGGTTCACCGTCCCAGGCCAATGGTGGCTGCAGGAAGCAGTGGCCAGCACATCCCTCGGCTCACGCCACTTCCCACAGCCCCCACTGGCCTAGAGCAGCGAACCATGGCCAGTGGGAGCTGCGATTGGCTGAACCTGAGGATGCGGCAGGTAAACAAACTGGCCCGGCCCGCCAGGGTACTTACTCTGGCGAGCCGCATGCCAAAGGTTGCTGATCCCTGCTCTATGGAATCACTGAATTGAATATCTAATACATTGGCTGGGAACGGTGAACTGTGGCCACAGGAGGCTGAGGGGTTCCATGCCTGCAGATGCTCCAGGTAAACAAAATGCCCCGACCCTCCAGCGGCTTACCCTGACAGGCTGGGAGCCAAAGTTTTCCAACCCTTGAAATATAGGGTCGGCTTATGAAAGGGTCATACAGTTTTTGCTATTTTTCCTTATCCATCTTGGGGGGGGGTCAGCTTATGGGGCTAATGAATGAGTATATACAGTATATTCCTCTCACTCTTATTTTTGTTATTTCCCCCCACCCTCCAAGTAACAAAAATTGGAAATGCATAACTCAGTCACCATATCTCTGAAGTAGCTACACTTATTTATAAAGTAATTAGTTGAAAAAAAACCCCAAAATGTTTCAAATCAGCATTTCCTTTGGTCAGTAGAAAAGATGTCATTTGATTTCGGAATCTGGACTCATACTTATTTCTACGGCTTTTACTTGTACTGATTTCTTAAAAACAAATTGTGACACAACCTGGTAGCCATGCAGACCTTACAAGTTTGACTATCAAACCTAGTCTCTCTAACCCAAGAGCTAGGTTTCAAAGAATATAAATAGGATCAAAGATTATCATTGCATTATGTAAGATACTGCATAATTAATTTGTGCAGTGCCTCTTTTGGGTTGTATGCTAACCCCGTTGGATGGACTTTATATACTGATATTCTACAAACCTGATGGCCCCTGTTGAGTCTTTGGTTTGTCTGCAGGATTGACTTGCACATGTTTTCAAATGGCTGTTACAAGGTAGCTGGAGATTACACCACCACGAGAAACTGTTTGACAATCAGCTTTAGTTGTCTTTACAATAAAGAACTTATTTTTTAAACTCATCTACGAAAGGAAGCCCTTCAAACACTGATGATGACAATATTGCCAAGTGTTCAAAAATCAAGAGCCAGCTCCCAAAACTCATAAAATTGCCTTAACGATCAAGAGATTTGTAGAAGTCTGGGCTCTTTTTATTTACCTTATGGATTGTGAGTCAGGGGTTCTCAAACTGGGGGTTGTGACCCCTCAGGGGGTCATGAGGTTATTACGCGGGGGGTTGTGAGTTGTCAGCCTTCATCCCAAACCCCGCTTTGCCCCCAGCATTTATAATAGTGTTAAATTAAAAACACTTTTTAATATAGTTATAAGGGAGGGTTGCACTCAGAGACTTGCTGTGTCACCAGTACAAAAGTTTGAGAACAACTGTTTTAGAGGTCACATTTCAAGCTTTTCTCTGAAATCATGAGGGCTAGAAATTTGCATTTTAAAAAAATGAAAGTTGTGATTCTCACATAAGCATATGACTCCAGAAACTGGGGCATTCAGAAAAATACCAAATAATATTAAAGTTGGCTATCCTATTTTAAATGTTGACTTCCAAATCCTACGCTTGGGAAACAGCATGATAGACATTACGTAATGCTAAGGCACTCTGTAATGACATACCTAAATAACAAATTGTTAACAACATGGTCATTCAATATTTATGCTTTTTCACAGATCAACATTCAAATATCTACTAAAATAAAATACTGCACACATGAATCAAAGATTATTCACATCAGTAATATTTCTATTATTAATTTTTGGTATCTTAATATTCACAAACACCATATTAAGGCTCCCAATCCCTATTGTATCCAAGAGCCATATACATATGTCTAAGACAAGCTGAATTTCATACTTGCCAGGAACAACTTGCTTTGATTAACTAGTAATATTGCTCAGAAAATGGCAAAGAATGTTCATGTGTTTCATTTCTTCATTTACTGGAAAGTCTGACTTTTCCCCTTTTTGGATTGTGTATCATAGTCTTTTCTTTACAATATTTCATAACATCATAGATTCATTCATCTCACAGGGCTTCTTCACAGACACCCCTTTACCAATGTTGATGACAGCAGCTTGTGAGTAATAAGGTGGCAGGAGGTCATTTACTCTTTGCTGGCCTAAGACAAGCGCACATTTGGTACATATGTAAGCTACTTATTTAACTAACCAGGCATAGTATTTTAACAGATTATTTTTCATTTTGGACAGCGATACAGAGTGAGTCCTATATTTCTCTCAGTTCTTTTCCCTACTTTAAAACCTGAGCCTCTCTTAAATACCATTCATCCCAGCAACTCTGCCTCTTACCAAGGCAGTGATGGGCACATCCCCATATTGCCCATTATTCTGGTCCTTGATAGACCTTGCAGAGACACTGATGTGCCTGCAACATTGGCTATGGGGAATCGGTATGCAGCCACCAGCCTTGCAACCACACCTAGTATATTTCTGAGGAATGGATGCTGTGAATATTATTTCCAATGGACTTATTTCCTCTCCAATAAAATAAATAATGAATGAATCTGTGACGTGGTGTGTAAACTCCACACCAGCATGGAAAGGGTTAGGGAGCTGCTTGGGGCTGGAGTAACCCCATCCCGCAATACCTGCAAATTAATGCCAGGAATGGACAAGGTACCTCAAGAAGGAAGTTCCCCTCAATAGTGGACAGCCTTGGAAGAATGCAGGGTGCTATGCTTCCCAGCTCCAAGGCAGGCCTGATGTCTAGTGCAACCGCTACCCTCACAAAAAGGAAACACAGATTTCCTGTGATAAAAGGAAGAATAGGCTTATCCTATGGCTTCTGCTGGAGTCCCAGAGGACTTTAAGGTGGACTACAGCCCATCCAGGGCCTCTCTGAAGAAAGGGGTCAATATCCTGGTCAGAACTGCATATATGTTTTTTTTTCTTGGCCCCTTTCTTTGGAATGGTCTACACTGGGTGAGGGGGGAGGAATCGATCTAAGATACGCAACTTCACCTATGTGAATAACGTAATTGAATTCAACGTACTTAGATCTACTCACCGCGGTGTTTTCACTGCAGTGAGTCAACTGCTGCTGCTCCCCTAATGACTCTGCCTGCGCCTCTCATGCCGGTGGAGTATAAGAGTCAACAGGAAAGTGCTCGTGGGTCGATTTATCGCATCTAGACTAGATGCGATAAATCGACCCACACTGGATCGATCGCTGCCCACCAATCCGGGCAGTATAGACATTGCCTTTAACTTCTTTTGCTGCCTTTGGATTGTTTGTTTCACCTGTGACTCTGAAAAGGGAGAAATTGCCAGAAGGACGGCTGAGAGACCACCTCCACTAGACTGTCACTGAACATTCCTGCTAAAAGGACTGGATTTGTGTGACTGCTACTTTCCAAGTACATCCAAAGGAGGCATAGAGTAGTAAAAGAATCACTCAGTGAATGGAGGAGTACTGTGCTAGTGCCAAAACTTGATGGCAAGACATGTTTCTGCACTGATTTTCAAAAGGTCAATGCGGCTTCAAAATTTAATGCATAGCCAAAGCCAACAGTGGATGAACTATTACAATGGCTGAGAGCTGCCAGATATATATCCACTTCAGAGCTCACAAAAGGGTACTGGAAAATACCTTTGCCAGAAATTGGGGGAAAAACAGTTTGTTCCACATCCTTTGGTATATATCAGTGGTGCACAAACTACAGCCCAACACTAGCCTATATCAAGTCCAATAAATGTTTTTGGTCACTCTGAGGCAGCGGAAACTTTCCAGAAGCTAATGGACCGAATCTTGTGGCTGCATAGGCAGCATGCAGCGGCCTACTTAGATTATATAGTTCTCTCCAGCCAGGACTGGGATAGTAGCTTAAAAATGGTCACAGCAGTACTCCAGTTCCTCGCAGATGCAGTAAGGCAGTGAACCGCAATGTCATGTACTGGGCTACATCAGGAGTTGGCAACCTATGGTATGCGTGCCAAAGACGGCACGCGAGCCGATTTTTAATGGCACACTGCGGCCGCTGCCGGCCCCACTCAGCCCGATGCTGAACTCCGGCAGCAGGCTGAGCGGGGCCAATGGCCGGGACCCTGGCAGGCAGCAGCATGCCATTAAAAATCCTGCCTGGCCCAGCCCGCTCTTCTCTGCCCCCCGCCTACTACTCTCTCTGGCGGGGCAGGGGTCCGAAAGCAGAAGCAAGCTTGGTCCTGCTGGCTGCTGCTGTAGGACAGGCTCTGCTGGCAGCCAAGTTCCCCCCTCCCCAGCCTCTTCCCTCAGCACGCTGCATCATGCCCCGCCTCCTCTCCCTTCCTACAGCCGACGGCCCTTGCAAGGGACGGGAAAAGAGGAGCCCCAGCACCCTCACTGCTCAGACCGGAAAGGAGGTGGAGAAGAGGCAGGACTGGGGCCTTGGTGAAGGGGAGTGGAATCAGGGCATATCCCTCCAGCTTCCTGCTGTGAGCCACTCAGGGCAGGGGGCTGGGAGCACCCCCCAATCCCAGCCCACCTCTCTGCCCTGACCCCTGCACCCCCCTCACACCCCAGCCCTCTACGCTCTCCCCCACGACCCCAGCCCTGACTCTGGCACCCCTCACACATACCCAGCCCCCCACACCCCATGCCTTGACTCCTGTACCCTCCCACACACACCCTGTCCTGACTCCTGCACTCCCCACACATACCCAGCCCCCCCAAAACCCCATATCCTGACTCTTGCACCCCCCACATCCCCAACCCTCAGACCAAATGGGAGCTCTTGCACTCACACCCACCCCACATTCCCACCTGCACCCCTCGCACCAAATGGGAGCTGCCCAGTAAGCGCTCCACATCCAAACCTCCTGCCCTAACCCTGAGCCCCCTCCCTCATTCTAGCTCCTGGCCAGACCCTACACCCCAACCCCCAGCCTGCTCCTTCACCCCCAGCCCTGTGCTCAGTGTACTCCCACCCTCAGCTCAGTGCAGAGAGAGAGGAAGAGAACGGGCCAGAACCAGGGAGAAGGTAGGTACCCACTGTATGTGGGCAGGGCCAGGACCCCAGACTAGCAGTGGGCTGAGCGGGGCCGGAGCTAGGACCCTGGCTGGCAGGAGCCAGCGGACGGAATCCCAGACAGCCGCCAGTCTGGGGTCCCGGTCCCCGGTCCCACTCAGCCCACTGCCAGTCTGGGGTTCTGGCTGCTGGCCCCTTGCCAGCTGGGGTCCCAGCCCCAGCCCCACTCAGCCCGCTGCTGCTCTGCTGTTCTGGCTGCCAGCTCCATGCCAGCTGGGGTCCTGGCCGCAGGCCCTGCTCAGCCCGCTGCCAGCCTAGGTGAATGGAACCCCAGACTGAGAGCAGGCTGGCAGCACAAGATCAGCATTTTAATTTAATTTTAAATGAAGCTTCTTAAACATTTTGAAAACTTTGTTTACTTTACATACAACAGTAGTTTAGTTATATGATATATAGACTTATAGAGACCTTCTAAAAAACATTAAAATGTATTACCGGCACGTGAAACCTTAAATTACAGTAAATAAATGAAGACTCGGCACCGCACTTCTGAAAGGTTGCCGACCCCTGGGACAGACCATGAGAGAAAGTCAACTACGACCCCTATTGAACAAGGTCCAAGCCTCGACACATTGTCCTGCTCCCACGACAAAACAACCCACTTGTGAGTTGCAGGCAGTTACCAATGTTTTGTGCTGGGATTCACCACTACTGTGGCCCTCCTCGCAGATCTTGTAAAGGACAGATGCCCAGAAAAGGTCCAGTGGTTGAAAAGCCTGCGATGAGACATTTAGGACACCGAAGGAGCATTTATGTAAGGAGCCAGTCCTTTTTAATCCACATTTTTCAAAAAGATTTATTCTGCAAATAAATGCCTCACATATAGGACTAAGGTTGATCCTTTTGCAAAAAAATGAGGGGGACAGATATCTGGTATTGTAAAACAACCAAAAGTTGTTCCCCAGAGAGAAAATATACTCCGTGATCAAGAAGGAGGCACTGGCAGTGAAATGGGCTGTGGATTCAGTGGATACTATCTGCTGGGAAACCCTTTTTAAAAAAAAAATCACAGACCACACTCCACTTAGGCGTATGAACACCATGAAAGACACCAATCCAAGGATAATCCGCTACAACCCTATAGTTTCCAGGTACTCAACTGACCTGATAAGGCACATCAAAATGCTGACTTTTTTTCACAAGACAGCAATTCCAGCACAGGGGATGCAACCCTTGCCCCTGTCTTGAGAGGGAGGGTACGTAAACCCTACCCCAGTATGGAGGCGGTTAAGGCACTGCTTTGGGCTGGAGAAGCCTCATCACACCACACCTGCAAGTCATGCCAGGAATGGAGGAGTCTGAAAGGAGTAAGCTCCACTCAGTAGTGGGCAGCCCTGAAGGGGTGCAGACTGTTAAGTTTCCCAACTCCCAGGAAGAAGCCTGATAGCTAGCAGAATCTCTGTCCTCACAAAAAGGGGACACAGATCTCCTGTGCCAAAAGGAGGAAGGGACTGTATCTGATAACTTGTGCTGGAGACCTACAGGTTTTCCTTTTTATTTTTCCCTTTTGTAGCCTTTGGATTGTTTTACCTTTTACTCTGGAAAAGGGGAGATATAGCCAAAATGAGGGCTGAGAGCCCTCCACTGCTAGATTGTCACCAAATACTCCTGCTAAAAGGACCGGATCTGTATGAATGCTACTTTCCAAGTAGCATCCAAAGTGGGTGTTCTGATGGGGGCAGATCCTTAACAGGATCATTAGATAAAGAGCTGTAGTAATAATGGTCTACATTGTAAGATAACATGCTTCATTTTAAAAATATCTGGCCTTCATACACTTTCAGTTTGGTACAGAGTCCTGGCTTGATGTCTCTCAGAAGCTGCATCATTGTGTCCAACAACACCCGACTTGAATTAACCAGGAATTCACGGCCACATGCCAATGCAGCAACATCTACAACAGAACATAAAACAAAATAATAAAAATCACATTCCAAAAAAACAGGAAAATGAGTTCGTATCTAATACAATCAAATATTAACTACCCGTAGGAACTGTGAAGACTGAGCCATGACATCTATAAACCTTTCCCTAACTGTAGCGACACAGTCAATATGGAACTGTATAATATGCTACTGAAGCAGAAAACAATACCTAGCAGTCAAAAAACCTGTTATAATTATACACTGTTCACTAAAAGATGTATTCAGGGTGGCTCAGCAGCAAAATGTGTAATGCAATGAGTTATGATACAGATATAATTTAAAAAGCTCTGAACTGGCAGCATCTAGAACTACGGTAGAAATAATGTAAAGTTGATCCTAATGGACTCAGTTTTAAAGGAAGGAAGATGTAGATCAGTGGTGGGCAACCTGTGGCCCATCAGGGTAAGCTGATTGCAGGTCGCAAGACATTTTGCGGACGCTCAACGTCTGCAGGCACGGCCCCCTGCAGCTCCCAGTGGCCGCAGTTCACCATTCCCGGACAATGAGAGCTGTGGGAAGTGGCAGCCAGCATGCCCCTATGGCCCACAGCTTCCCACAGCTCCTATTGGCCAGGAACAGTGAACCGTGGCCACTGGGAGCTGCGCAGGGCCATACAGGTGGACGCTCAACGTCCGCAAAATGTCTCGCGGCCTGCAATCAGCTTACCCTGATGGGCCACATGCAGCCCATGGGGCTGCGAGTTGCCCACTACTGATATAGACTGTTTTATATTTACTCCCCCTATGTTCCCAGCTAGAGTACACATCTAAAGCAGCAACAGAAGTCAATCTGCAAGTTCTTCCCTGCTCTTGTAGGAGTGCTTCCTTATGCAGTGGACAACACAATAGGCAAAAAATGCAGAAAGACTATTATTCTGCTAAGGATTCTGGACTAGATGACCACCTGAGATCCCTTCCAAACCCTGATATTTTATGATTCTATGAAACAGTTCTCTCTTCTATAAACTTCTTGTACTGTAGGAAGCAAAACAAGTTCAAATGTTAAGCAGTGAGGAATGAAACAACATTACAACAGCTTGCATTTTAAAAAAATGAGCCTGACTCTCCTCAGACAGATGTAAATCAGGAATAACTTGACTGAAACCTACAGAGTCATAGCAGATGTAAAACTAGAGTAAGTGAGATGAGGATCAGGCTCAATTGCATTGTATTCTGATACACTGAACCCTTAAAGAGAAAATATATTGTAATCCTCACATTAACATGACAAAATTATGAGAATATATACATGTAGTCTTGCTATATTATCAATCACAAAATGGTTAAAAAAAGGAGAATATATATTCACCAACAGCAGGAAGGAAAGAAAAAGAAATAAAAGTGCAAAAACGTGACATTTTAGAAATTACAGCCCTCATCTAGAATGGATTTACTGTAAGAAAATCTGGCAGGAGGTGTTAGGCATCTTTTTTTCCTATTTGCTCTTTTTACTCCTGTTTTTTTAACATTTGAAGGGTGCTTTTAAGTAATGACTGTGACACTGACAGACCACTTCAGTTTGATGCTAAGAGACCAGCTCAAATCAAAGCCATAGGCCAATTCACTTGTGGTCTGAATATCAAAGAAATTTTAAAGTTATTGTCTTCATTTACCTATAATCTGTGGTTTACTCTCGCCTTACATTATGTATACCCTGTACTTAATTAACTCTAGATCAAAAGTGTATGTTAGTGAGAATTTAACTGATGTGTAAACTTCATGAAAACTAATGAAAGATTGTTGGGATTGCTGTAACTAAATGCATTGTGTATATATCTGTAATTGGATTGCCCATCAAATGGGATTGGAGCCTTGGAAATATAAATGAAGAAGCACGCTAACTTCAAAGCATGGGTCACTGCGTTCAACAATGGGAAATTCACAGACCCAGTCTGCGTTTAGTCAACCAAGGAAAAGCCTGTTCTGTAATGGAAACATTTGCCAAATTGCTTTCTGGGGAAGACAGCGATAAGAATGGATTCAGGGAATGATCCTGAATCTCTGAACTGTTTGGATTCTAACAGGGTTGAATACTGAGCAAATAGACAGAGATCCCCAGAATTATTTTGATAAACTCTGAGAGACTTAGGGAAAACTAGCAGATTATTACATCTCTGCTATCAATTTGGATGTACAAACTTGGACTCACCTGTTAATGTGTTTTACCTGCTTTAACTTCTCAATAACTCATTTCTTTTTCTCAGCTAATAAATTTTTAATTAGATTACTTGAGAAATCAGCTGCCAATGTTGTTTTTGGTGTAAGATTGAGAGTATCCATTGACTAGAGAAAAGTGACCGATCCTTTGGAGCTGGGAGTACCAATGTGAGGTGATTTTTGGTTTTAATAACCTTTTATCATAAAGTCTAGTTTGTCTGGGTGGCAAGATGTGCTGGAGAGCCTAAGGGGACTGTTTGTGACTCCATAGTAAGAGTACTAGTGTGGTGAAATCTAATTATAGAATATACTACCAGCCTGGGGGGGGTCTACCCTGTTTTCTGACAGTCTGACCTGAGATTGCACTCTCAGTTGTGAGCTACTCTAGACAGCGTGACAATGATTTTGCAGTCAACCTATGGTTTAGGTTTTTTGGAAGTGTAAATCATTGCCGGACTGGTTTACTGTTTCTGAAACGCCACATCGGTCTTGTTTTCTTTTTTCTCTCCTGCTTAATAATTATTTTTACAAAAATCACCATAAAAGACTTTTTTCTTCATTTGTTCTAAAGGAGAAATCAGCATTAAATATACTTAACAAACTTACTACATGATCCACTTTATACTAATTTCAAGAGACAATTTTATATCTAAAATCTGGGGAAAACACTTGATACAAAAATCACAGATGCCCACTTGACATTTTTATACACTCAGGTGATGAAGTGCTACATCAGGGGTCAGCAACCTTTCAGAATGGTGTGCCAAGTCTTCATTTATTCACTCTAATTTAAGGTTTTGCGTGCCACTAATACATTTAAATGTTTTTAGAAGGTCTCTTTCTATAAGTCTATAACATATAACTAAACTATTATTGTATGTAAAGTAAATAAGGTTTTTAAAATGTTTAAGAAGCTTCATTTAAAATTAAATTAAAATGTAGAGCCCCCTGGACCAGTGGGCAGGACCTGGGCAGCATAAGTGCCACTGAAAATCAGCTTGCGTGCCACCTTCGGCACACGTGCCATAGGTTGCCTACCCCGTGCTACATGAAAAAAATGACAAATGTCAGAAAGTATGAGTATCACTGTATGTGCTAATATTTTAAGAGATGGAGATGATGAGAGGGCAAAAACATTTTAAATAGATTCAGGACCTGTACTAATGCTAGTAAGTTCGCTGGGTTCAAAGTCCTGCTCACCATTTTGTATCTTCAGGCAGCTAGCCCCAAAGATATGCTGGACATTTCAGTAACAATAAATATCGCTCTCACATGAATACACTTCCGATGCTGAACCCAATGAACCCATTAAAGACAGAGAATACCAGTTGAAAAAGTAACAACCTATGTCATAAAAATGTATCTTAAAAGACACAAACATAGGAATTCCCATACTAGCTCAGACTTACATACATCTAGTTCAGTATCCTGTCTCCAACAATGGCCTGCACCAGAAGAGTCAGAGGAAGGTGCAAGGAACCCTACAGCAGGGAAATATGGAATGATCTTCACCTCATGAAGCTCTCACTCTAATTCCCAACAGATAAAAACTGGTTTAAACCCTGAAGCATAAAATATTGTCTCTCTTCAACAACTCTTTTTTTGCATAACTATAACAAATCTGGATAATCTTCTTAGCCATATAAATATCCAGTCCCTCTTTCAATCTCACTAAATTGTTGGTCTCAACAGCAGACAGTGGCAATGAGTTTCACAGTCTAATTACATGTTGAATTTAAAAGTATATCCTTTAATCAGTTTTTAATTTGCTACCTTTCAATTTTATTAAATGCCCTCGTGTTCCTGTGTTGGGAGGCAAGGAGACCAGAATCTCCCAATTTAGAGCAGATCTAATCTAATCTAGAAGACCCAAACTGTGGACCAATCTGATTACACATGATGGATATTGTTTGTTTTTTTCTTTTTCCATTTTTTTTAATTAAGAAATTATATCCAAAAAACCTACCTTAAAAATGTTAAGGTTGCAAAACCCAGATTAAGGTTCAATCATTCATTACAGTGTATCCTTTACCATATTTGTCCTTAAACATTCTCCTTTCCAAATTAAATAGACATATTAGGTGAAATCTCAGCAGCACTGAAGTCACTGGCAATATTCTTTTTATTTTTAACTCCCATCGAAGCCTTCCTCATTCCACTAACCTCTAAACATTGTCATTGTCAGTCTCTGGACCTTTATTTCTGTTATGCTTTTATAAATGAAGTGATCTCGGACAGAATAAAACCACATCTTTAATTTGTGGACAGGCATAATGTTTTCAATATTATTCTTAATGCAGTCTTTCATCTTATTCACATTTACTAGACATCTTAATGAACTAGCCACAATGACACCTAGATCACCCCCATCCCACTCCAAAAATAGGTTATTAAATTCAGAACCCACTACTGTGTATGAATAATTTATGTTGTTCTTATTTGGAACATCTTGTACTTGCCAATGTTGACTTTCATCTGCCATCATTTTGGCCAGTTTTCCTAGTGTTATTAGGAACTTCTGTAGTTCTTCACAATCCTCTCTAGTTTTGACTAACCTATATAATTTTGTGTCTCACCAAATGCTTCCAACTCAATAGTTTGGCCCTCTTTCACGATGTTGATTATACGGGCACACAGTTTTTGACATTTTTCTATGCCAAG
The DNA here is from genome assembly GCF_007399415.2 of Gopherus evgoodei. Taxonomy (NCBI): domain Eukaryota; kingdom Metazoa; phylum Chordata; order Testudines; family Testudinidae; genus Gopherus; species Gopherus evgoodei. The sequence continues at coordinate 158,658,752 of NC_044322.1, read as the reverse complement.
AGCAAACGGTTCTTTGGCTTCCTATCTTTTACTTCTCACCCTACGATATCAGGCTTCCTTAATAACCATTTGTGAGGAATATACACCTTCTGGAAGTGAGATAATTAGCTTATGTCTTCTACTAATATTATATTAAAAGTGAAAGCCTTGTCTAAACTAGTGATTATAGTGAGAGAGAATCTAAATGGCAGCTTTTTCTTTTCAATAGATCTGCTCCCAGGATGAATTCAGAATCATATTTACCAACTTAAATAAAGTAAGTTTTAGCATGTTATACTCTTCTTAGCATGGCAGAACCAACACCGCTAAAAGACAATGAAGCTTTCTAGAACTTGAAGAGAATGGTGATTCATAAATGATACCAACATTTTAAAAATATCTATCATTTAGTCAAACAGCTATATATGCATCATCATACATTTACTGCAATATATGCTCCTTACAGTATATGTGGAATATAGTCCTGACATACAAAACTGACTTACTTGTCACAATCCCTGCCAAAGCTAATACAAACTGATTTTCATCAGAATCCAGATCTTGGTGTTTGATGTCTTCACCTAATGACCTCACAAAGCTCTCCATAGTTTGTCCCGTGATTGTGAAAAACTTTACTGCTTTGCTCTGTAAGTGCAGAGGGAAAACAATCACTTTCACAGGTTGCACTCAGTAATACTGAAAGGAACATACGATAGGATACAAGTGTTGCCTCTACCCACTGTACATGTCATATTTCTTTACATGCTATAGTTTATTGTCTCTTGCAGAACTCTTCCCTTATGAGAGACATTCTCCAGTGACTAGAACTCAGCTGCCCAATTCAGCAGTTACATAAAGGGTAGAAGAAGTTAAATGTGGAGTGTAAACAGATTGGAAAACTGGCAAAAATGGTAAAGTAGTGCAACTTGAGCTCATCTTAGTGGCATTTAGTGTGATAGTAAAATGAGCAACTTAAACATGGCAGAGACAGAAGCAGCATTGCAGAAAAAACAACTGATAACAGAGTGTAAGATAAAGCTGTGTAAGTTATACTCATTTTGCACATCCACTGAATGACAAATTAAGGTCAATTTATACCTAAAATGTATCTTATACAGTATGCTCCCAATTATCTGAATAGCATGGTGGACATGAATTTTGTTCAGATAATCAGGAGTTTGGATAATCAAGAGGACAGGAGTGACACTGCAAGAAACCCTCTGCAAGGTGCTGGGGAGGAGGCTGTAGTGGCTGGGCAGAGCAGACCAGGAATCTGCTTTGACCCACCAGGACTGCAGCATTCTCTGCATCTTGCATCCGCAGGGAATGGGTGTTACCAGCCCTAGGATAGTGCAGTGAGCCCTCTGAAGCTGTGCTGTCATGGCCTTGCTCGCTCACTCCTGTGACAGCGAGGCTGTAAAGGGCTCCCTGCACTGTCCCAGGAGCCATTCACCAGCAGGGTTACCTCTCCCATGGCTGAAGTTTTCTCCTCTATTGTTCGAACCTTTCCATTAGCCAAATCCCAGGAAGCAAGGAAGGGATTTGGATAATGCATAAGTTCAGATATCAGGGTTTGGGAAAATTGGGAGTATGCCGTATTTCCATTTGTCATCCAGAGAATTCCAGAGCAGTTGCATCCATTTACACTTGGCACGATTTTAACCTTTTTGGTTTTTTTTAAACAAACAATTCCTGAGCATTGAGAAATAAGTAGCCAATTCATCCTCAGTATAACGACTTTATCGCTGTGCACTGACAGTACATTTGTATATTCCACATAAACTAACCAATACATCCTAGGTGCCTATTCCTATCAATGTGCAAGAAGTGCAGATATTTAAAAATCATGATCCATGGAATATTCCTCTTAGGAAGTGACATAATTGATCATTTGAATGAAATGTGTTAGTATGGCAAAGCAGTTCCAAACATGCACTTCCTTCACCAAAACAACACTTGTTAGACTCTTGGTCGGGCACAGTGCTCTATCACTTTTCTCCATTTTAAATTGGGTTTAAAACTATCACTTTTAATTTTGTGGGCCAGAACAGAGGAAGAAACATCCCATAGTTCCTTGTGTTTAATGGCATGAGAAGTAGACTGCGCATTTTCTGGTGAGCACTGCGGTGCAGAGGACTGGTTGATAGGTACGTATGTTGGAGAATAAGTGGGCAAGGGAATTGCTGAAATAATGTGAGGGATTCTTTTCCCCTGGTGGTGGGTTTGCAAAATTATTTACATTGTGATGGCAGTAATCTGTATTTTCAGTCCGATGATAGTTGGTGAGAGAAGAAAATGTCCCTCTTATCTGTGCCTTTTAACATCAAATATTAAATTACTGTTCGTTCTCTGTATGCTCTACATTAAACCATTTATAGACTATAAAACTGAATAGACCAAAAAGAATAAACAATTCAGAGAATTATTTTGTTATATGTTCAATTACTGAAATACATCTATGTGTTAAGATACATTATCTACAGCACATTATCTACCCACAATACCTAAGCATTCCCACTAAAATGTATACATCTGCAGTACTCACCCCTCCTAGAATGTTTTTAACTGCTTCCTCATTGCTAGAGACACCCCATAACAAAGTACAGACTGCAGCTCCCATTTCTGTACAATATTCTGCCTGCTGCAGTAGTTGTTGTCTTGCCTCATTCAGCTGCTGTCGAAGGGCTAGTTTCTCCTGAAATTAATTTAAGGAAATTTTGGAAGATTAATACTGAAGGGCATTTCATTTGGTTTCAAAGGATCCCAACTGCATTTCTACCACTAAGCCAGAGAAAGGGAGACAATATTACAGCCATATATATAAAATGCGGCAATTCACAGTACTTCCACAGAGCTAAATTCTCTCTCCAGAGCAGTCTGAGTAGCCATGCTGTGTGCTGGGGAAGTCAACAGGAGCTAGGAGTCTGCCACCTGCAACTTATGGAGCAGTGCTAGAGTTGAATCACTAAGGCTATTGTAGCTGTCATTGTTCAAGTTAAAGTAGAATCAGCTTCTACTACACAAAGAATTGCATCTCTCACTGAGAGACAAGAGATTTTAGCAAGACGGTAGCAGTCCTGTGAAAAAGTGCAAAGTATCTCAGCCATGTGAGATAAAGTTGCTTGTGAGTTAGAATAGATGCCCCAGAAAAAAACAGTGGTCTATCTAAGAGAACCTAGAGGCTCTACTTCCCTGACATGCAGTGGAGAATAAGACAGGATCCCTGGAGCGCTAAGCTCTAGGGCCGAGGTTTGGGACCACCTCCAAATTTAGGACCACAGATCACTAGGCTCCAAGGATCTGTCATCCATTGTGTAGGAGCAGCAGTCCCATCACGGGTCTGTCTGCTTCAGTGCTTGGTGAACTGGTTTTGTGCTTGGCTCACTCTGCCACAGATCAACACAGAGAACACAGCACTTGACTGGTAAATTCAACAAGACCTGGAAATATTTTGAAGTGGCAAATATTTCTCACAGCCATATGGGATGTTGCCAAAAAGAGGGACATGAAATGAAGATACTCCCAGGTCTCATTCAGTCTTAAATTAATCCTTACTGCCTAATCAGACAGACTAGCCTGACCAGACAAGAAAGAAGAAAGACAGGAGCAGACCACAAAGAAAACCAAGAGATACCAATATCCTAAAAAACCCTTCCAAATTGATGCCTAAAAGGGACTAAATATAAACCTAACAAACATCACACTAAATAATGAACAATGGTTCAAGCAAAGAGAGAGCAGAGCTACTAACACTTGTGAAGATACTCTGAGCACTGTGATTTAGGGGCAGTTTTTGCAGCTGCTTATAAATAAACGAACAGCCATATGCATCTCAGGATTTCATACTTGCAGCCTGCAGCTTTTGCTCTGGCAGCCTGTGGTACAAACAGCAGCATAGCTGCTGCAGGCAATTTCAGAGCACGCCTGGCCACTCAATGGGGAACAGAGCATATGCAACACTGAGGGGAATGTCTACACTGCAATTATACAGTTGACTCGGGCTTGGGCTAAGGGGCTGTTTAATTGTTGTATAGATGTTCAGGCTCAAGATGGAGCCCAGGTTCTAGAACCCTGTGAGATTAGAGGGTCCCAGAGCTCAGGCTGCCCAAGCCCACTTGAACAGCTCCTTAGCCAGAGTCAGCTAGCTCGGGCCAGCGGGGTTTTTAATTGTACTGTAAACATATCCAGAGAAGCCCTCTCCCACTGAAGTAGGGAACAAGACTCCTGCCCCCCATTACCACTACATTGGGGTAGAAAAGTTAATTTAGAAAGGGGGGATCCCAGCAGGGAAGCCCCCCTGTCCCTACTCCCAGAATAGGAGCTCTTCCTGCAGGCTGGGATGGGAGGCACTTGCTGAGGCCTAAAAGGGAGGAGGGAGCTGGGGCACTGCTAGAGCGTAGAATGGGAATTGGAGAGGCACTGCTGGAGTCTGCTGAGGAATGACGGATATGGGCTTCTGGGCCACTCAGACTATCCCAATGTGTGCAGTGCTATATAGGCTGGGGGAGTGACATGACTGGAGTGTCAAGAACTGGAAACGGGGGTGGGGAGGGCTGCACCACACCTCTCGGGGAGGAGGCTACTGGAGAGTGCCTTGAGCAGAGGGAGTAGGGGCCAGGAAAGAAAAGGATGCCAACTGAAGAGTTAAAAATGGGGAAAGTACAGTCCATGTCAGAAGGAAGTATCCCATTTATGTGGGTGCCCTGTGTGTTTCCTAGCCTGACTCATAAAGGGCAGGGAGGGGGAGCGGGGGGAGTATGTTTTCTTAACAAGTTTGAGTATGGAAAAAAAACAGAGCCAAACATATGATTAAAAAAAAACCCAAACCAAGCAAAGAACACCACACTCAGGATTTCAAAGCCAGGGATCTCAATTTTGGGGGATTGTCTAAATTTTTGAAGTTGTGGGGTTGAAAATATCGAAAGAGTTAAAGTCACCTAAAGATAAGATGCTATACCCCCATCCATCCACAATGCTTCGCAGATTCATACATTACTGTTAGAAGTGATGACTTTAATTAGATGTCTTAGGTCACATAATTGGTCTAAAAATATACTTTGCTAATCTTTTCTTATGTCCACATCTAGCTGCCTATATCACATCTTATAGCCACCCTTATGTTGATTAAAACTGCTGGCAGTGGGAAATGCATCATGAGATTCACTGTTTTGCAAATGAAATGTATTGAGCAGATTTTTCAGCATCAATCCACAATATATTCTTCTGTTACTGTAGTCTACTCAATAGACTTACACTAATTAATGATACCAAAGAATCTGGGACTTCTATTGCTGGTAAATAAACAATTTTTGGAAATTTTTCTGTGTGTACTAAAAGCAGTCTGTTATTAAAACCAGCCACAAAAATCTTGTTAACTTAAAAATGAGTTTGTTGAATTTACTCTCTTTTCTCTAAACTCAACATCAGATCCATTAGCTTCTCTGACACCATCTTGCAGCAAGTCTTCTACTCAAATACACTGAACTTTCTTCCTATCCCTCTTCTTTTCTGTATTTCATTTATTTAGTGTTTGCATTTTGCACTTAAGATGGGAAATGCAATGTTGATTAATAAGACATAACTTTGGTAATGTCATAACTGGATAAGCCTGTCAGGATGCAAAGCCACAGCAAAAAAAACAAACAGTTCATAAACAACATCATAGCAAATGAATGAAAACCAGAAATAATATTTACAAGATCAGAGGAATAAACAGACCCTGCAAAAACACACACTAACAACCCTCCAAGAAGCAATTCTACTATGGGTGCACACCACTGACTAGTTATTGTGCTGTGCAACATCTTCCAAGAAGGGTCAAACTTCATGACTACAACAGTGATAAACTACGTAACTAGAAAGTGATTAGTTATGAAGACAACAGTGAACCAAATATTACATTTATGCTTCCAATTTTGCTCAGGTTCAGAGAGTGTCTTAATTTCCTAAAGAAGTTATTGTTAGGGACTGAGACGTAGGCAGTTTTGCCTAGTAGTCAGAGCAAAAGTCAGGTCTAGTGGGAAAAGCAGGTATCCAGCTTGTTGAACAAAGCCTCGGGTCAGCACCAGAGTCAACTGCCAATTGCCAGAGCCAGAGGTCAAGCCAGAGTCAGAACCAGGAATCGAAGATGAGGTTCTGAGCTGAGGTCAGATGCCAAATGGCAGAACCAAGGGTCAGAGCCAGGACTGATTATTGAGGATTGGAGGTAAAGTGCAAAGGCAGGAGGAGAGGAAAGGATCAAGCATGGGGCAGGCGCACAAGAGGGTACAGGAGCCAAGGCAGGGATAAGGCAGGAGCAGAGCAGGAACAGGGTTGGGTGCAGTAAGCAGGGTCCAATGCAGCCACAACAGGACACCACCTTGTTACTTAGACAAACTTCCTGTTCCTCCTCTTGGTGGAGGTGGGCGATCCTCCAATCAGAGTTCCCATAGGTGTTGCCTTGGCTGAGGCTACAGTCCTAGTAGCTTCTCAAGCACACCAGGTTTCCATAGTCATTGGGTGGAGGTCAGGATGCTGCAGTTGTCTGGGGATTCCTAGGGCCTGGGTTCGAGACCTGGGACATCACAGTTATCTAGGTTTGTGAAGAAACGGTGGAATACAAAATGATTATTCATGCTTGACCAAGAAAAGAGTATTAACATTATCAACAAGGTGGAAGGAATGCAAGCCAAAACCGAGGAAAAACAGGTTAAAGAATATTTAGAAAAGCTGGATGTATTCAGGTCAGTGGGACCTGATGAAATTCATCCTAGGGTGTTTATAGAACTAGCTAAAGCAATCTCAGAACCATTAGTAATTATCTTCGAGATCTCCTGGAAGAGGCTGAGGTCACAGAAGACTAAAGAAAGGCAACCATGGTACCTTTCTTTAAAAAGGTGAACAAAGAGGACCTGGTGAATTACAGACCAATCAGCCTAATTTGACACTTGGAAAGATACTGGAAGAAATTATTAAACAATTAGTTGATATGCATCTGGAGGAGACAGGATTAGAAGGAACAGCCAACACGGATTTGTCAAGAACAAATCATGCCAAACTAACCTAATTTCCTTCTTTGACAGGGTTACTGGTCCTCTGAATAGGGGGAAGCTCTAGATGTGATATATCTTGATTTTAGTAAGGCTTTTGACACAATCCCCCATGACATTTTCATAAGCAAACTAGGGAAATGTGATCTAGATGAAATTACTATAAGACGCGTGGCCAAAATGCAGCTCTTTAAGAGTTTGAGTGCAGCTCACAGAGCTCAGGGCTGTTGCCTCACCCGAGGAACTCAGGCTCAGGGCTGCAGCCCCACCAGGAAGAGCCAGTGCATGAGTCTGCAGTTCTGCGGGGAAGAGCCAGTGCATGGCGCTGCAGCCTCGCTGGGAAAAGCTGTTCCATGGGCTTGTAGCCCCATGAGAAGAGCTGGTGCTTGGGAGTCCAGCTCTGCAGGAGGTGCCCAGGCTCAGGATTTCAGCTGCACATGCCCATAACAACAGAAAATTGCTTCACGTAGTACTGTGTGGACCTCCTTGCTTAGGATCTCCCCACATTCTGCACAACACAGGCTGTGTTTACTGTTCATTAGTCAGATTTCAATAGTTTTAGATTTAAGTATTAACCCTCCATTAATTTCGTGGATGCCAATGACATCTTCAAATTGCAAGGAACGCAAGTATGAAGAAAGCTGAAGTTTTAAGCCAGAATGGGAGGAAAAATGTGCATCCACTGTTAAAGGTGGTAAACCCCGGTGCCTTATCTGCAGTGCATTGCTCACTCACTACAAAGTGAGCAACTTGAAACCTCACTACAAAACTAATAACAACAACTTTCTGTCTAAACACCCTCCTGAATCAGAATTAAGGAGGAACAAGCTAACTGCATTAAAATCGCGCCTAAACAGTCTACTACTTTCTGCGTTCAGTAAGTAAGCTGATACAATGACCGAAGCTATGTTTCCGTGGACGTAATTGTGAAAGAAGAAATGTTGGTACTTAGTGGCGCTAGAAGAAACAACCTGTAGCGTTGACATAAAGAATGCACTTGTCAAAGCATTGACAAATGCCGTTGTACCATTGGATAAACCTGTCAGTGTAGCAATAGATGGAGCACCTGCCATGGTAGGGGGAAAAAGTAGGCCTTATCTGACTCTTGAAAAGCAATCCCAAATTTCCAGAGTTTCTTCCTGTTCATTTTATCATCTACCGTGAACATCCCACAGGCACATACTTCAAGTACAAAAATGGTCCTAGAATTTGTCAATTTCATCTGTTTGAATGGGAAGACTCATCAACAGTTCAAAAATTTCATTGAAGAGCTGGATCTTGAAGACAAACCTAATGACATCTCTTTCTACTGTATTGTGAGATGGTTATCAACCAGCAATGTAGGCTTGTGGAACTGCTGGAGCCTTTCAATGCTTTCCTTGCAGAAAAAAGAAAAAAGTCCTATCCACAACTGAAAGATGAGCAATGGATGCAGAATCTCTTATTTATTGCGGATATTATGCAGCATCTGCAAACTCTCAATTTGGCACTCCAAGGGAAGGATAAGATTATTTCTGACCTTACTCAGGCAGTATTCAGCTTCCAGAACAAGTTAAAGCTTCAGCAACATAGTGTCAAGAGACTTCAACCACTTTCCCCAACTCAAGAGTAGGGTAAAAACATTCCCTGAAATTGAAGTAGAAGATCACAAACTTGAGGAATACAGAGGTAATTGACAAGAACTGCTTGATACTTTCAGGTCAGGTTTGAAGACTTGCAGAAGCTGAGATCCTGCTTCGCCTTTCTTGTAAACCCTTTCATGGTTGATGTGATCAATGATGGCTGTCTGATTCCCAGAACCGTGGTCACAGAAACATCGGCTGTAGAAATGGAACTACTGGAACTTCGGGAGGAGCAGGCTCTAAAGATAATGCATAACTAGGGGCAGAGCTCTTCTTGACCTGCTGCTCACAAACAGGGAAGAATTAGTAGGGGAAGCAAAAGTAGATGGGAACCTGGGAGGCAGTGACCACGAGACGGTCGAGTTCAGGATCCTGACACAAGGAAGAAAGGAGAGCAGCAGAATATGGACCCTAGACTTCAGAAAAGCAGACTTTGACTCCCTCAGGGAACTGATGGGCAGGATCCCCTGGGAGAATAACATGAGGGGGAAAGGAGTCCAGGAGATCTGTATTTTAAAGAATCCTTATTGAAGATGCAGGAACAAACCATCCCAATGTGTAGAAAGAATATTAAATATGGCAGCCGACCAGCTTGGCTTAACAGTGAAATCCTTGCAGATCTTAAATGCAAAAAAAAAAGCTTACAAGAAGTGGAAGATTGGACAAATGACCAGGAGTATAAAAATATTGCTCAGGCATGCAGGAACGAAATCAGGAAGGCCAAATCACACTTGGAGTTGCAGATGGCACAGAGGCAGGCATCGGGTTTCGGAATTGTATGGAGGGCCGGTTTGAGGAGGCACAGCCTCTCCTAACAGATAGGCCTGGCCTGACCCCGCACCCTATCCGTGCCCCCACCCTGCTTCTCGCCCCCTGATGCCCCGCCCCAGACTCCTGCTCCATCCAACCCCCCTGGGACCTCTGCCCCCCCCGTCTCCCTGTCCCCTGACAGCCCCCAGAACCCCTGTCCCTGATTGCCCCCCCCCGCTGCCCCATCCAACTCCTCCTCTCATTCCTGAATGCCCTCCCTGGACCCCTCCCCCATCCAACCACCCATTCTCTCTGTCCCCTGCCCCTGACTGCCCGCCGCCGCCCCATCCAGCCCCCCTCCTCCTTCCTGACTGCCCCCCCCGGGGACCTCTGCCCCCCATTCAACCCCTGTTCCTTGCCATCTGACTGCCCCGATCCCTATCCACACCCCTGCCCCCTGACCGGCACCCCAAACTCTCCTGCCCTCTATCCAACCCTCCTGTTCCCTGCCCCCTTACTGCGCTACCTGGAGCACGCAGTAGCTGGCAGCACTACAGCCGCGCTGTCCAGTTGGAGCCAGCCACACCACCGCGCAGCATAGAGCACTGGATCAGGCCCGTCTCTGCAGCTGAGCTGCCCCAGGAGCTCTCAGCCCTGCTGGCCAGAGCACTGTGCCGGTGGCAGGGCGAGCTGAGGCTTCGGGGGAGGGGGAACAGTAGAGAGGGGCCAGGGGCTAGCCTCCCAGGCCAGGAGCTCAGGGGCTGGGCAGGAGGGTCCCGTGGGCCAGATGTGGCCCGCGGGCCATAGTTTGCTCACCTCTGAGCTAGCAGGAGATATTAAGAGTAACAAGAAGGGTTTCTTCAGGTATGTTAGCAGCAAGAAGGTGGTCAAGGAAAGTGTGGGCTCCTTACTGAATGAGGGAGGCAACCTAGTGACACAGGATGTGGAAAAGCTAATGCACTCAATGCTTTTTTTGCTCCTGTCTTCACGATCAAGGTCAGCTCCCAGACTACTGCACTGGGCAACACACCATGGGAAGGAGATGGCCAGCCCTCTGCGGAGAAAGAAGTGGTTCAGGACTGTTTAGAAAATCTGGATGAGCACAAGTCCATGGGGCCAGGTGCGCTGCATCCAAGGGTGCTAAAGGAGTTGGCGGATGTGATTGTGAAGCCATTGGCCATTATCTTTGAAAACTCATGGTGACAGAGGGAGGTCCCGGATGACTGGAAAAAGGCTAATGCAGTGCCCATCTTTAAAAAAGGGAAAGAGGAGGATCCGCGGAACTACAGGCCAGTCAGCCTCACCTTAGGCCCTGGAAAAATCATGAAGCAGGTCCTCAAGGAATCAATTCTGAAGCACTTAGAGGTGAGGAAAGTGATCAGCAACAGACAGCATGGATTCACCAAGGACAAGTCATGCCTGACTAACCTAATTGCCTTCTATGATGAGGTAACTGGCTCTGTGGATGAGGGGAAAGCAGTGGACGTGTTATTCCTTGACTTTAGCAAAGCTTTTGATATGATCTCTCACAGTATTCTTGCCGGCAAGTTAAAGAAGTATAGGCTGGATGAATGGACTATAAAGTGGATAGAAAGCTGGCTAGATTGTCGGGCTCAACGGGTAGTGATCAATGGCTCCATGTCTAGCTGGCAGCCGGTATCAAGCGGAGGGCCCCCAGGGTCGGTCCTGGGGCCGGTTTCGTTCAATATTTTGTGCATAGCAATGCCTGTATTATATTCTATGTATTTTCCCTTTTGAAACAGACATATTACAGAAATGTTATATTAAATTTAATGGACTAATTCCTCCAAACAGCTCTTGATATCAACTAGCTGAAAAGATCTTGCAACAAGCTTTGAGAACACCCAAGCAGTGTGTTTCTCAATCTTGGTACAAAGAGCACATTTATGTAGATTTGCAGTGCTGTGTGTTAAACCAGATTCAAAATGAGTCAATTAAAAAAAAAATCAAGGAAATTCATATTTAAAGGATAAAACTGTCCTAAATTCATTCTGTGACACACAACAATTGTGGCACATACAATATAAAAAAATCAAATTATTTTGAACCTCATGTGGACTATGCAATATATACATATATAACCAAGAGACAATCCCTTTATTATACCAATTCAGGTGTAATTTTATGTTTGAAAAAAAGGAGAGATCTCTGAACACAATTATCAAACATTTTTAGTTTTCCCCCAACTCCATTTATGAGAATAATACGTAATTAGTTATTTTAGAGACATTTATAACAAGAGGTAAAGAAATTCAGACAGAAGTGTCAATTTGTTTCCCATTTCAGCTTTAAATAATTATTAGTACTGCAGCTGTGTTTCATTTTACTATTCTTATCATATGGATCTTTCTGGTCTAGAACAATCTTTCATACAAAAAGTATTAATGCTAGAACTTTTAGGTGCACAATTTACATATTATTTGGCTATATGAACTCAATGCCCAACAGTTTTCCAGGTTGTCCAGAAGCCATATACTTGAAAACACAGTTACTCACCTTTGTAACTTGTTCTTCGAGATGTGTTGCTCATATCCATTCCAATTAGGTGTGCGCGTGCCGCGTGCACGTTCGCCGGAAGATTTTTACCCTCGCAACACTCGGTGGGTCAGCTGGGTCGCCCCCTGGAGTGGCGCTATGGCGGTGAATATATACCCCTGCCGACCCAACGGCCCTTCAGTTCCTTCTTGCCAGCTACTCCGACAGAGGGGAAGCAGGGCGGGTTTGGAATGGATATGAGCAACACTTCTCGAAGAACAACAGTTACAAAGGTGAGTAACTATCTTTTCTTCTTCGAGTGCGTGCTCATATCGATTCCAATTAGGTGACTCCCACGCCTTACCTAGGCGGTGGGGTCAGAGTGAGATGTCGCAGAATGTAGAAGTGCTGAGCCAAATGCCATGTCATCTCTGGACTGTTGTACCAATGCATAATGTGACGCAAAGGTGTGGACTGAGGACCAGGTAGCTGCACGACATATCTCCTGGATGGGTACGTGAGCCAGGAAGGCGGCAGATGAAGCATGAGCCCTAGTAGAATGTGCGGTGAGATGGCTCATCGAAACATGAGCCTAGTCATAGCAGGTGCGGATGCACGACATCACCCAAGATGAAATCCTCTGGGAGGAGTCAGGTAGGCCCTTCATTCCATCTGCTACCGCGACGAAGAGTTGGGGTGTTTTACGAAAGGGCTTTGTTCGCTCGATATAAAATGCGAGAGCCCTATGGACGTCTAGGGAGTGCAGCTGCTGCTCTCGGCGTGATGAGTGTGGCTTCAGGAAGAAGACCGGAAGGAAGATATCTTGATTGATATGGAAAGCCGATACCACTTTAGGGAGGAAGGCCGGATAAGGTCGCAGTTGTACCTTGTTCTTGTGAAACACTGTATACGGAGGGTCAACCATGAGAGCCCGAAGTTTGGAGACTCGTCTTGCCGATGTAATGGCTACGAGGAATGCTGTCTTCCAGGACAGGTACAGCAGCGAGCAGGTTGCCAGCGGCTCAAAGGGAGCAGCCATAAGTTTGGCTAGAACTAGGTTGAGGTCCCAAGTTGGGGCCGGAAAGCGGACCTGTGGGTATAAACGTTCCAAGCCCTTGAGGAACCTCGAAACCATGGGGTGAGAGAAGACCGAGCGGCCATTCTCCCCTGGGTGGAAGGCAGAGATGGCCGCCAGGTGCACCTTTATTGATGAAACCACTAGGCCGTGTTGTTTTAGGGACCAGAGGTAGTCCAAGATGGTAGGAACCAGTGCCTCGGTAGGAACAGCGTTACGCTGCTCGCACCAGCAGGAGAAACGCCTCTGCTTGGCCAGATACGTTAACCTAGTGGAAGGTTTCCTACTACCCAGGAGTACTTGTTGTACCAAGGCAGAGCAGCGTAACTTGGACTGGCTTAACCATGCAGCAACCATGCTGTAAGGTGAAGAGACTGCAGATCTGGGTGGTGAAGTCTGCCATGGTCCTGAGTTATGAGATCCGGCCAAAGAGGTAGGGGGATTGGGTTGGCCAGCAAGAGGTCGAGCAACATGGTGCACCAGTGTTGCCTTGGCCACGCTGGAGTGATCAAGATCAGGTGGGCTCTGTCTCTGCAGAGCTTGAGCAGGACCCTGTGGACCAGCGGGAATGGTGGAAAGGCATAAAGGAGATGGCTCGTCCACGGTATCAGGAATGTGTCTGATAGGGAGCCCGGGGAGTGACCCTGGAAGGAGCAGAACACATGGCATTTCCTGTTCTCACGGGAGGCAAAGAGGTCTATGCGGGGAGAACCCCACGTCCGGACGAATCGACCACTCGTGAGACAGGAAGGATCTGCTGAGATGATCCGCCAGAGTGTTCTGAACCCCTGGGAGAAAAGACGCTACCAGGTCGATCGAGTGGGCTATGCAAAAGTCCCAGAGCTGGATGGCTTCCTGACAAAGGGGGGAGGAACGTGCGCCGCCCTGCTTGTTTATGTAAAACATGACCATGGTGCTGTCTGTGAACACTGAGACACAAAGGCCTTGTATATGCTCTTGCAACGCCCGGCACACGAGGCGGACTGCCCTCAGCTCCCGTACATTGATGTGTAAGGTCAGTTCTTGAGCTGACCGAAGGCCTTGAGTGCGGAGATCCTCGAGCTGGGCTCCCCAACCCAGAGATGACGCGCCTGCGGTCAGGGCCATTAAAGGTTGAGGCAGGTGGAAAGACATCCCTGCGCAGACCAGGGCGGGCGACTGCCACCAGTTCAGGGAGTTTATGATGCTCGGGAGGATCGTGAGGATCATGTCTATGCTGTCTCTGCCCGAGTGGTATACCGAGTTGAGCCAAGTTTGAAGGGGATGGAGGCGTAGTCTGGCGTGTTTGGTCACGAACGTGCAGGCCGCCATGTGACCTAGGAGGCCGAGACAAGTGCAAGCCAAAGTTGTCGGGAAGTTTTGCAGGCCCTGGATAATTGATACCATCGCCTGAAACCGCGGCTGTGGTAAGCAGGCTCTGGCTAGAGTGGAGTCCAGGATGGCCCCAATGAAGTCTATTCTCTGAGTGGGAACCAGAGTGTATTTTTCTATATTGATCATCAGGCCTAGTTGCCTGAATAGGTCCTTGATGATGCCCACATGATGGGTGACTTGTCTCTCGGAGGTCCCTTGAATGAGCCAGTCATTGAGATATACGAAGACGTGTACTCGATGACGACGGAGGGAGGCGGTGACTACAGCCATGCATTTTGTGAATACTCGTTGGGCTGAAGAAAGGCCAAACGGAAGGACTGTAAATTGAAAATGTTGATGGTTGACCACAAAACGGAGGTACCGTCTGTGTGGTGGGTAAACAGCGATGTGAAAATATGCGTCCTTCATATCGAGGGCGGCATACCAGTCTCTGGGATCCAAGGACGGGATGACGGGATCATGCGGAACTTCGACTTTATCATGAATTTGTTGAGTCCTTGCAGGTCTAGGATGGGTCTCAGATCTCCCTTTGCTTTGGGGATTAGGAAATAGCGGGAATAAAACCCCTTGCCCCTAGAGTCTTTCGGTACCTCCTCTATAGCTCCCATGGTTAGGAGCATCCCTACCTCTTGTAAGAGGAATTGCTCATGAGAGGGGTCCCTGAAGAGGGACGAGGATGGGGGCTGGGGGTGCGAAATAAATTGGAGGTGGTATCCCCATTCTACCGTGCATAGGACCCAACAATCCGATGTGAGTTGGGCCCACGCAGGGAGGAAATGGGAGAGGTGGTTGTAAAAAGGCAGAAAAGGATCCTGGGAAAGAACTGGTACACCGTCCTCGGGCGTCCCTTCAAAAGTTCGGTTTGGGTCCCACAGGTGGTTTGAGGGGGCCCTGATTTTGACCCTCTTGGGGCCCAGACTGTCTTCTGCGATTCCCCCGGCCGTGTCTTCTGCCGAAGTCCTGTCGCGGCCTAGGCAGGTGGTAAGTGCGCTGAGGCTGAGGACGGAAGGATCTGTGCTGAGTCACTGGGGTGTGCATTCCCAGCGAGCGCATGATCACCCTGTTGTCCTTTAGGCTCTGCAGCCTAGGGTCAGTCTTTTCAGAAAATAGGCCGTGGCCCTCAAGTGGGAGGCCTAACACCTAAAGCCATGACATTCTCCTCATGGCCACTCCTGAGGCCAGAGTTCTGGCTACTGAGTCGGCCGCATCCAGTGAGGCTTGAAGAGAGGTTCTTGCCACCTTCTTTCCTTCCTCCAAGAAGGCTGCAAACTCCTGGCGGGAGTCTTGAGGAACGAGCTCCGTGAATTTGCCCACCACCATCCAGGTGTTGTAGTTGTATCGGCTAAGTAGAGCTTGCTGGTTCGCCACCCTGAGCTGGAGGCCTCCAGCAGAGTATACCTTGCGGCCCAATAAGTCCATGCACCTAGTCTCCTTGGATTTTGGAGCAGGAGCATGCTGGCCATGGCGCTCCCTCTCGTTAACCGACTGCATGACCAGGGAGCAGGGAGGAGGGTCCATGTACAGATACTCATACCCTTTCAAGGGTACCAGGTACTTCCGCTCAACTCCCCTGCCCGTGGGCGGAATAGAGGCTGGAGATTGCCAGATAGGTATCGGCGTTTGCCTGAATCGTACGAATAAAAGGCAAGGCTACTCTTGTGGGGGTGTCAGCTGATAAAATATCCACCACAGGGTCTTCTATCTCCGGGACCTCCTCCACTTGAAGATTCATGATCTGGGCCACTCGCCTCAGAAGATCCTGATGGGTCCTCAGGTCAATTGGGGGAGGGCCGGAGGAGGATGTCCCCGCCACAGCCTCATCTCGAGAGGAGGAAGAGGAGAGGCCAGGTACAAGAGGGTCCTGCATGGGCTCTTGTTCTTGGGCGGTGTCAGGTTCAGGTGGGACCTCAGAGTCTGTTGGCAGAACAGACGCTTCATCCGTACCCGCAGGAGGGGGGCAGCTTACAGTCGCCTCTGGCACCCGGTGTTCAGATGGCACAGAGCGTGGTGCTTCTGGGTGCGCACCTTGGGCTTGGTGGTATGCCCAAGGTGTCCAGAACGACCACTGATGAGGCCCTTGTCCTTGACCTTGGGTCTCCTGGAAGACTCGGCTGGATATGTCTGAGTCACGGTCCTGTGCATTGGAAGCACTGTCCACGTGAGATGACACTGAGGTGTGTGTAGATGGCCGAGGAGCTGAGAAACCCTGAGAAGGGGCCACATCTCTAGACGATCTCTCTCGGTGTGGCACCAGGGAGCGGTATCAGGCGCCATAAAGGTACCGTGAACGAGACTGGGACCTGCGACCATAACGATGCCGGGAGGTCGACTGGGATTTCGAGGCTCATTGCCTGGAGTGGCTGCGAGAGGTGCGGTGCCAGAAACGATGCCGGGAGCTGGATTGGTACCAGGAGTGCCAGGTTGGCGAACAGGACACTGAGCGGTGTCGCGAGTGCGACCGGTACCATGATGGAGAGCGGTGCCGGGACTGCAAATGGCATCGGGACCGGGATCAGCGACGGTACCAAGAACGCCGGTGGGACCGAGATCTTGATCGGTGCCTCTCAGCGGTGCCAATGGAGGGTGACCTCAGCAGGGCAGGCTTGCCAATAGACTGAATGACCCGCACCGGCGGTGCTGGGGGTTGAGGCAGTGCAGACTCCGTCAGTGCAATCAAATCCCTCGCCATGGAAAAGGTCTCAGGCGTGGACAGGATAGTGAGCTCGACCACAGCATGTGCCGGGGAGCTTTCAGGCACCGGACTCAACAGTCCTTGCGGGACTGGAATTGATGGTGCCAAAACTGGCGGTGCCGCGGCGGGTGTTGGTGCTGGGCGGTCCAACTTAGGCGGGTGCTCCAACTGTGGTGCAGGCGGCACCGAAGCAGTGGGAGTCTTATGATGCTTCTTGACCCACGGTGACAGGGAACGGTGCCGAGCCGACATCAATGCCGGCGACAGTCGGGGCCGAGGAGCCTTAGCGGTACCGGGCCGATCCAGAGCCGAAAGAGCGCTTCTCCCTGATACAGATTGTTCAGCGCTCGGTGCCGAGGGCATTGGACTAAGAGCTGCCTCCATCAGGAGCTGTTTGAGGCGAAAATCCTGCTCTTTCTTCGTCCTCGGCTTAAAGGCCTTACAGATCTGACACCTATCTGAGAGATGGGATTCCCCAAGGCACTTAAGGCACGAGTTGTGGGAATCTCCCATTGGCATCGGCTTATGGCAGGCCGAGCACGGTTTGAAGCCTAGTGACCCGGGCATGAGCCCCTGTACCGGGTGGGGGGAAGGGGCTAATCCCTGAACCCCTCGTAATTATATATACTATATATATATTATAGAAACAACTAAAACTAACTACAACTATAGAGATTATAACTATATACACAACTATTATTAAGGAACTACGAGTAGCTAGGAAAGTGGAGATCAGCTAAGCCGCGCTCCACTGTTCCAACGACCAACACAGGCAGTAAGAAGGAACTGAAGGGCCGTTGGGTCGTCAGGGGTATATATTCACCGCCAGAATGGCGCCACTCCAGGGGACGACCCAGCCCACCGAGTGTTGCTAGGGTAAAAATCTTCCGGCGAACATGCACGCAGCGCGCGCACACCTAATTGGAATCGATATGAGCAAGCACTCGAAGAAGAAGAGATATTATATCTTGCAAGATTCAAGTGCTGGACTGGTATTTCCCTGCACTTCTTACTAAAACTCAAGCATACAGATCTTAGCTTACTTTTTTGTGAACAAATGTACCTTTTTCTCCCTCATGCAATCTGCTTGGGCTGTTTCCAGACGAGCTTTGAAGTGTTCACAATCCATTCTTATCTGCTCTAGTTCTTGCTCTCTTTTCTCCATGTCTGCAAAAAACAATTTGAAAAAATTAAATAAGAAGTTACAAGCAGCTACCTTATACTAAGCATGAAGATTCTGCCAAATGCAATATGAAAAGTCTGCTTTAACATTTGGTTGTGTCAGGCCTCCTCCTTGTGGCCAACTGGGACTATAACCATGTGTCATATTATTAAACACTTATTACAAAAAAATCTATTAAATTAACATGAAGTTTTTGATTTAAACCAGGAAATACATGAGAATTCACAGTGAAGGATCAAATCTATCTTACCTGACCACAATAGGGTACACAGTAAGCTATGCTGAAATTGAGCTCCCTTTTGCCCAGAACAGTAACTTTATATTTAATGTCATTCATTTTCTATTTTTTTTATTAATTTTCATAAATTATCTAGAGTCTTTGCCCTCAACTTTAGTGGCAAAGATGAGGAAAATACCAACACCAACTAGAAGTAAATGTTGATTTAATCTATGGGGTATGAAGTATATGAACAATTAAAAAATGTAGTAGAAGCACTCCAAATGTATTAATGTTTGTGGAACACTAGATAAATGCTAAGCATATCTTTATAGTGCTGGCTAAAACTGATCCATGACTGCTTTAAAGAAAAAAGAAAAACAGTTAAATAAGAGAAACTGATCTCCAGATTAGAAATATGATTTTATTTAAAGTGCTTTGCTGTAATAAATAGAACTCAAGTGCAAATTATTATTGTGATGTTGCACCCCATAAGACTTTATGGAAATATGCTTATGAATGTATATATGATATAACTGGAATATGTAACATATCCATGTAAAGGTTATGCTCTACTGAATATATTCATCCTATTGGTATGTATGTATCGTTGTGTTCGAAGTTATGCATATTGGCTGTGTACTTGCTTGATTTCTAAGTGGCCTTAGCATTTGGTCAGCTTCTTGAGAAAGGAATGTGCAAATTAAGTGCCCAATCAAGAAACACTTAAAGGACAATGAATCTTGGAAGCCTCCAATCCACATAAGAAGTTTACTTGAGGACGTTCATGGTAGCATGTAAACACTGGCGGCTGCCTGTAAAAACCGAGTCATGTATGGACACGTGACTTGCCCATGTGACCCCAAAACGCCATCTTGGAGCTGGACTTTGCATAGGAGAAAGGAGGGGATCTCCACTCACAAGAAAAAGTCTATTTAAACCCCTGGGAGACCCCTCCATTTGGTCTTCAGTTGGCTAAAGAGATAGCCTCTCCACCCCCAAGGATCCCTGAAAGAAACTGGAACAAAGGACAGTAACTACAGGGGGCATGAGTGATTGCTGGAAGGAGACTATTCTGTAAAAGGAAGCTTACTGGAATTCCTCTGAGGGTGAGGTTTTTATCTGTATTCAGTTTTCTTACTGTATTAGACACAGACTTACGAGTTCTATTTTATTTTGCTTAGTAATTCACTTTATTCTGTCTGCTGATACTTGGAACCACTTAAATCCTACTTTCTGTATTTAATAAAATCACTTTTTACTTATTAATTAACCCAGAGTATGTATTAATACCTGGGAGGGGGGACAGTTGTGCATATTGCTCTATCAGTGTTATAGAGGGCGAACAATTTATGAATTTACCCTGTATAAGCTTTATACAGGATAAAATAGATTTATTTGGGGTTTGGACCCCATTGGGAGTTGGACATCTGAGTGTTAAAGACAGGAACACTTCTTAAATTGCTCTGTTAACTCTGCAGCTTTGGGGCATGTGGTTCAGACCCTGGGTCTGTGTTGGAGTAAACTGGCGTGTCTGGCTCAAAAAGACAGGGTGCTGGAGTCTGAAGCGGGCAGGGAAAGCAGGGGCAGAAGTAGTCTTGACACATCAGTTGGCAGCCCCAAGGGGGTTTCTGTGATCCAACCCATCACAATTATAATGCTAACAAATCAAGAGATTAGCCCCATGCCACTTCAAACTAGCCTGCATCACTAGGTGGGCTGTCTTCATAAGACTATCTCACCCACTGCAATCTGCAGAATGAGAGACCAGGACCAGGTCTCCTCTCTGAATATAGAGTACCACTTAGTCAACTGAATAATCACTTTAAATATTAATTTCTCTTATATTTGTATAATGAACTGTGAAATTCTGAAGGGAAAAAAATAATTTTAAAAACTTCCTCCAGTGCCTTCTTACAATTCCCCTCATGTGTCCACAATTCACTGGGAAAGAACAAAGTGGTTCCAGAGACGACCCCAGCAATTACAGGCCGGCAAACTGGTTGAAACTATAGTAAAGAACAAAACTGTCAGACACACAGATGAACATAAATTTGTTGGGGAATAGTCAACATGGTCTTAGTAAAGGGAAATCATGCCTCACCAATCTACTAGAATTCTTTGAGGAGGTCAACAAGCATGTGGATAAGGGGGGATCCAATGGATCTAGTGCACTTAGATTTTCAGAAAGCCTTTGACAAGGTCCCTCACCAAAGGCTCTTATGCAAAGTAAGCAGTCATAGGATAAGAGGGAAAGTCATCTCATGGATTGGTAACTGGTTAAAAGATAGGAAACAAAGGGTAGGAATAAATGGTCCATTTTCAGAATGGAGAGAGGTAAATAATGGTGTCCCCCAGGGATCTATACTGAGCCCAGTCCTATTTAACTTATTCAAAAATGATCTAGAAAAGGGGGTAAACAGTGAAGTGGCAAAATCTGCAGATGATACAAAACTATTCAAGATAGTGAAGTCCCACGCAGACTGCAAAGAGCTACAAAAGGATCTCTCAAAACTGGGTGACTGGGCAACAAAATGGCAGATGAAATTCAATGTTGATAAATGCAAAGTAATGCACATTGGAAAAGATAATCCCATCTACATATAAAATGATGGGGTCTAAATTAGCTGTTACCACTCAAGAAAGAGATCTTGGAGTCATTGTGGATAATTCTCTGAAAACATTCACTCAATATGCAGCGGCAGTCAAAAAAGCAACAAAATGTTGGGAATAATTAAGAAAGGGATAGGTAATAAGACAGAAAATATCATACTGCCTCTATATAAATCCATGGTTCGCCCACATCTTGAATACTACGTAAGGATGTGGTCGCTCCATCTCAAAAAATATATATTGGAATTGAAAAAGATTCAGAAAAGGTCAACAAAAAAGACTGTGGTATGAAATGGCTGCCATATGAGGAGAGATTAATAAGACTGGGACTTTTCAGCTTGGAAAAGAGATGACTAAGGGAAGATATAGTAGAGGCCTATAAAATCATGACTGGTGTGTAGAAAGTAAATAAGGAAGTGTTATTTACTCCTTCTCATAACACAAGAACTAGATGCCACCAAATGAAATTGATAGATAGCAGGTTTAAAACAAACAAAAGGAAGTATTTTTTCACACAACACACAGTCAACCCGTGGAACTCTTTGCCAGAGGATTTTGTGAAGGCCAAGACTATAACAGAATTCAAAAAAAGAACTAGATAAATTCATGGAGGATAGGTCCATCAATGACTATTAGCCAGGATGGGCTACTGTACGTGGCTCGCAAACAGTATCTTCTCCAGATGGTATGAATGAGGAGTAACAGCTGTGTCAGTCAAATCAAAATTGGAGTACTGCTCTCCCAAATTTAGAATAATGCTTGACAAATATAAGGCAATTGCAGAAGATGTCGTTTGAGTTCTGACGGAGTGAGCCTTAATATTTGGTGGGGGAGGTACACCAGCCAACTGGTAACATGTCAAGATACTTTGTGTTAATCAGTTTGACAAACTTTTTGATAAAACAACCAGCTGTAGCCAAAACTGATCAGAGGACATTTTGAAAAATGTATTCCTGTCATTATAATTTCAAAGAGCTCTGAATACATCCAGACTGTGTAGTTTCTCTTCCCTTTGTCTTGAGTTTTGTTTTGGGAAGAACACAGGTAAGTTAATGGATTGACTTAACTGGAACTCAGAAACCATTTTGGGTATGAATCTTCATAAGATCCCAGTACCACACTGTCTGTGTGAAACAATGTATATGGGGGTTCAGTCATGTGTGCCTGAAGCTCACTCACTCTGTTGGCTGATGGCCACCAAAAAAGATTGTTGAGAGATGGCAGATGGAGCACAGTAGGAGACAGGCTAAAAGCGGGGAGTGCACCCCATAAGTTTTAGGAGAATAACACTGAGGTCCCACACTGACGTAAGTTCTCTGGCTAGTAGGTGGGCAATCTGCGGCCTGCGGACCATACGTGGCCCATCAGGGTAATCTGATTGCGGACCGTGAGACATTTTGCTGATGTTGACTGTCTGCAGGCACGGACCACCACAGTTTCCAATGGCCGTGGTTTGCCGTTCCTGGCCAATGGGAGCTGTGGGAGGTGGTGGGCCACAGGGACATTTCCCAGAAGTACAGCTTGGAAAATGGACAGAGGATATAACTGAAACTTGTTAATGTCTCTTGTTGTGAGCTGCCTCCAATTAATTCATCATTTGGCCATGAACAGATATGGATAACCCTCTTTCTCAGGTGCACTGCTGCCATCACCACAGTTAGGCATTTTGTGAAGTCTCTTGGTGATGTGAAGAGCCAAAATAACAATACTTTGTACTGTTAGTGAGTAGGCCCCACTGTAAATCTCAGGTACTTCCTGTGGGCCAGGTGGATGGTGCTATGTGGAAGTCTGTCCTGTGAGTAGAGAACCACGAACCGATCTTGAACCTGAAGAGATGAAATAATCCTGAATCTGAGGCAGTGAATGTATCTGTTTGGTCTCCTCAGGTGTAGGATAGGACGAAGACCCAATTTTCATTTTCATAATAAGGAAGAATTAAAAGCACATGCCTCTACCCCTGTACTCTTGCAGCACCTTCTCTGTGGCTTCTGAGAGGCCACTTCTTTCTGTAACAGGCACTCGCAAGAAGGGTCCCTGAAGAGGGACAGTAGAAGGTGGTAGGTAAGGTGCAAAAAATGAAAGAGGATGGGGTAGCAGTGGGCAATGATGTTTAACACCCGTTTGTCAGCAGTGATCTCTGGCCACACCCCCCAGGAAGGGAGTAAAGCGTCTTCTGATGATCAGCTCTGGATTGCTCTTGATGAGGCTCCCAACACTCTCATCAAACCTGCTGCCTCTGAAAGGGATTTGGGTGCATGACGGAAGATGACAGGTCTCTTCTGGAATAATAAGCTGTTTCCTAGATGGTTATTCTGCTTGGCAGTTATGGAGGCAGGATAGTATTCTTTGTTGTGTAGGGGCTGGTATTGGAACAGCTTATAGTATGGTACTGGAGAAGAGTTTACAACTGACCTCAGCAGAGCTCTTGAATCTTTGAAGGAATGGAGCACTTCATCCATCTGGTTACTGAAGTCTCCTTGAAGGACAAGTCTTTTATAGAAGTTTGTACTTCTTTTGGAATACCGGATGTCTGCAACCAAGAGGCATGTAGGTTTGTAACGATGCGTGACTCACCCTTGCAGCGCCTCCTGATGGTTGTCCAGGAAATTAGCTCTCCTAGCCTTGGAGCACCCTCAGCAGGCTGGTGTCCCACTGCCACTGGCCCAGGACCTGGTGCCCCTTGTGTTTGGGGTGCTGCCCCCTGGCAATACCCCCACAGACTCTGGGTCTCCCCACCCAGGGGGAACCCCCAACCCTCTAAACCCACCTTGCTTCAGTCGTGGGCTACTGCCAGTCACCATCTAGCCCCCGCTCACTGGGGCAGACTGCAGTGTAAAAGCCACTCATTATAGGCAAGGGGGGGTTAGACCTGCTGCCTCTGCCTGTCCTTGGGCTGCCCTCTGCAACCCCGGTGCCCTTCTGGGCCTTTATTAAGGCCTGCAGCCTGGGGGGCTTCCAGGCCAGAGCTCCCCCATTCCTCTGGCCTTCCCTCAGCCCTGCTCTACTCTAGGTACCTTGTGAGCTCCTAAGCAGCCAGGCCCATCCCTCTCTAGAGACAGAGAGAGACTCCCCCCTGCTTCTGGACCACTGCCCTCTTAGAAGGGCCAGCTGGGCCCTGATTGCTCTGCCACAGCCCTCTCCCAGGCTGCTTTAAGCCCTTCCGGGCAGGATTCGGGTAACCACCCCGCTACGAGGTGTACTGGCCATGACCACGGATCTGGAAACCATGTACAATGCATCAACAGCCACTGGCAGCACCATCTTTATTACTATTTGGCCCTCTTTGATGGTCTCCCTCAGTTCTTCTCCACAGCTATTGGAGCTTGGATAGGAAAGGGGTTACCCTCTGCCATCTCAAAAGACCTGTATTTTGCAGGAAAAAGTCTACGAGTTTATGATATAAAGTTGAAAGGAAGCAGATAGATATGCCTTAAGTTCAAAAAGGTCGAATTTCTTTGGAGCCTCATCTGCCGTTGCACTTCTCTCATGGTTTTCAGTGCAGAATGAGTTTCTTCCTGTCCCAGTCTCTCTTCCTTTCTGTCTTTTGATAGGAAAATGGTAGTTTGCATGAGTCAATACAAGTTTTGTCTTCAGTTAACTAATTTAAATTTTAAAAAAAATGTAATTGATTGACATATGTCTAGTTAATTCTGAAATTGTGAAAAACACCGGGGTTATCCTTTAACACAATATTTAAGCAGAATATGTCAACAAAAATCTATAGCCATTTGTACAAACTGGGCTGTTTGTTCTAAACAGTGTTTGAAGTATTTATGATTGCTGCTAATGTGGTGCAACTCACTTGTTTCAATAACATCCAGTTTCTGGAAGCTCTCCAAGATATCTCCATTCAGTATTCTAGGTAGGAAGTCTCGTAACTGCATCACTTCAGTTGTCAGTCTCTCCAAATCTCTCTTTCTGACTTTAACAAATTCCTCTTTGGTCTCAGCCTTCTGAAACATGGAACAGACCACAGATCTCTTTGTTACTCTGCAATGTTCTCTAATTTGCATTCTAGTTACACTTCCTTCTTTCACTCCCACAAATGCATCTCCCTCCGTTCAATATCTGTTCAGATCAGAAGTATAGAATTTTATTTTGAAAGGAAATGTTATCTGGTGGTCTTTTAAAGCATGGGACTTTGAAAATAGCAAGTGTCATACACATGCTGAACTACTGTCTTTAGAATGTCCTAAGGCTTATGCTGTACCTTTCATAGTTTTAAATGAACTCAAAAGTTTTCTGAACCACCCCTCAACCATGTTGCTATAATAGCTCATCTACTGGAAATATTTCTGTTCACCAGAAAAGATCAATTAAATATTAAAAAAACTTAAATTAACATTCATGATGAACCAAAAACACACAGAAGCAATTAAATTCTGAGTTAAGGCCAGTAAGAGTCATGTAATTCCTCTTCTTGTACCTAACTATTACTATAGCATTCATTTCTACTCTGCAGCCTGAGAAAATTAGCTCTGGTTTAAAAAAAACCTGTGATTTAAAAAAAAATCAATTCCAAAATAAACTGCGGACTCAACTCTAATTTCAGAGGTGAAGGTGCACATTGCACTGTCTTGAAAACTCTGCTGTACATTCAAGAGTTATCACTAAGAGATTCAGTTTTCTTTGTTTGAAATATCTGTTCTCCATCATGCTTTGGAAAGGCAGGATTGCAAAATTTCTGAGTGATATTTTGCTATTTCAACCATCAATCCAATTATAATATTTATGTTACATCCAACAACTAGACTGGGTGCTTAAAAAACCCACAATTTCTTTTCTCCCTAGAATGAAGCAACATATTTCTTACTCTCTTCTACTCTGATGACTTTGTATTATATGTGTCTAATTTTTTACTTACAATCCTGTCCATTTCCACAAGTCTCTCTTGTTGTCTCTCTCTCCCCTCTTATTTCCCCTTTTTATTTAAATTCTGCTCTTTTTAGGGGGGGACAGGAGGGAACATCCTTCCAGGAACCTTAATTTCCCCCCCTTCTCCCTCTCCACGTACCTTGCATTATGGGGACTACCTCACCTACCAAAAAGGACACAAAACTAGAAATATGTTGAAATCCCCCAATCTTTATTTGATGTGTACACTATTAAAACCCCTCCAAAACTAGTCAGAGATGTTCAGATAGTAACCCTGAAAAATTTGCTAATACATAGGCAACTGATTATCACCTCATGCCTTGCAAATCCACCTGCCCTAACAGCTGTGTGCCCACACTGGTCAGTTGTTTAAAATAAGCCAGCAACTACCATGCTGGCAAGAAACCTCTAATGAAAACAGTTCCCCCTCAAACCTGTCAAACTTCCTTCTGAAGAACAGCTCTGTTTAAGCTCAAAAACTTTTCTCTCTCACCAACAGAAGTTGGTGCAATAAAAGATATTACCTCACCCACCTTGTCTCTAATATCCTGGGACCAGCATGACTACAACACTGCATACATACTTCCTTCAGTCAGCCACAAGGGGTTGATAAAGAACTATACATGCAGCCTTTTCCCTATAGTGCTAAGCTGCTTCTGCAACATTCCCACTGCCAGCTGGATGAGAGTGAGGGTCATTCCAAGTATGCATTGTCACTATACTATCAGGACAACACCTATGGTATTTGTATTTCTCCCACAACTTTTTCTAGTATTTCCTCTCCCTTCTTGGTTGCTTGCTTCCTCCTCTTTCTCTTCTCTCTTTTTCTATGCTTCCCTTCATTTTTACTTCTCATTTTGTTTGCTTCTTTTGGAGTTCCCCCTGACCACCACCCGCACTTCAAAAACACACCTGTGCTGTCTTGCATTTAACAAAATCCTTCTGGTTCAGGCAAGAGAGTGAAAATAAAAATATTAAAGTAATATTCTTTACATAGACTGTAAGCCTTTATCATATGTTTGTACAGTGCCCTTCAACAACATTGGGGTCTCTAAGTGCTCCTATATTACAAATAATAAATAATATTAAAATGAATTAAATCTCAAAGGACTCAGAGGGTTGGGAAGATAAATGGGGCAGCAAGACTTTAGATGAACAGTGTGACCAACCAGTGGACTGGGTAGATAAGTAATCAAACAAAGGATGAAACAGCAAATCAGTAGTTTTAAGAAAAATGGAAAGCAATTTGGAATTGGTATCAAAGATGGATATATTCATATTGAACACTAAATTTAAAAAGCCTGTTACTGGAACATTTGGATTGAGCTGTTAAATTGAGAAAATTCTAATTTACGGTTCTCTCACTAAATACAGTTCATCTCATACAACATGACAGTTACAACAGCCAAGTTCAATTTTCTTTTCTCCACTCAGAAGTATTTTCAAACCTCCCACATCTTGTAATATTTTTTTAAAAGAAAGTAACTACATACAGACTATTTTGCCAAGGAAAGGATGGTGTTGTGATTAAGGCCCCAAACGCAGAAGACCTGTGG
Organism: Gopherus evgoodei; assembly: GCF_007399415.2. Taxonomy (NCBI): domain Eukaryota; kingdom Metazoa; phylum Chordata; order Testudines; family Testudinidae; genus Gopherus; species Gopherus evgoodei. The sequence goes on along the minus strand of NC_044322.1, from coordinate 158,631,292 downwards.
GGATCAATTCCTGACACTGCCACAAAGTTCCCTGTGCAATAGTGGCCAGATCATTTAACTGTGTGTCTCAGTTCCCCATCTGTAAAAAGTGGTTACTATTGCTCTAACACACAAAGGTACCTTTCGGTGCTCAGATGCTATGCAGCAATGGCTGCTTCATAAATTAAGTAGAGACACAAGGAGGGTGAGGTAATATCATTTAATGGACCAACTTCTTTTGGCAAGAGAGACAAACTTTCAAGCTTACAGCTGTTCTTCAGGTCTGTGTAAGATCAAATCCCATGTGCAAGAACCACCCCGCAACATATTTCTCTACACCTTAAAGCCATCTCCACCCCTAGGCAGTAAGGCCACCTCTCCCTGGGGAGATAGTTCACCCAGCGTTTCTCTCAGCGCCCCTGGGCCTCCCTGCACAGCCCGGGTCAGGGCGCTGCTCCCCACCCCCCACCTACACCTGGGGACACACCCCGCCTCCCGCCGGGCCCTGCGCTGCCACCTCCCCAGGGTTTGCGCGGCGGGGAGGGCGGCGGCGGCGCTGACGGGGGGCCGCGCGGGCAGCCAGGTGGCGCCACCCGCTCTACCTGCCCATCCCCTGCGGGGCGCGCGCTCCGCTTCATAGCGCCGGCCTCGCTCTCTGACGCGCAGCGCGAGGAGCTCTGCAGCGCCGTCACCAGCCACGCGTCTCCGCGCCACGTGACTCCCCTGAACGCCCTGCCCTCTCAGTCTGACGTAGGCGACGGTGGAGCCTATCAGGTTCTGGGCTTGCGTGGAAGCGCTGGCAGTAGGCGCCCGGCCCGCTGGGGGAGGGGCAGCCTCTTCGTTGTTGCGGGGCGGGGCGCCTCTGCCTGAGCTGTGGGGGGGCGCCCCCGTTCGTGCCTGGGCTAGCTCGGTAGCGGAGGATGGGAGGGGAGCAGACGGTGGGCCACGCTGGCCAACCCAGGGGGAGCGTTTGGAGGGTTGGTATAAGGATCTGCCCTATTGCTAGTGCCCGTTGTGCTTGGGCTGGGAAAGGGCACTGATGCTGGGTGGATAGAGATGACGGGTGCTAGGGGCTGTTTTATGGTTTAGGTGGCTACTGATGCATATGAATTTTTCAGTGCCAAAGGAACAAAGAGGCGAGTGGGCGTTTAGCTATTAACAATAAGTAAAGTCAATGGGAAGAGGAATGGAATCAGGCAACTTGGATTTTCTGCAAAGTGGAGCTGTTTGATGTCCGGTTTCAGAGTGGTAGCTATGTTAATCTGTATCAGTAAAAACAACAAGGAGTCCTTGGGGCACCTTAGAGACTAACAAATTTATTTGAGCATAAGCTCCCATGGGCTAAAGGCCACTTCATGAGATGTGCACACGCGCACGCACAAACACACACATTCTCTCTCTCTCTGCCTTACCAAGTGAGGGGCCAGTGCTACCAAAAACATTCAATTAAGTGGAAGTGGGCTATTCTCAAGAGTAGAATACCAAGGGAGGAAAAATCAGTTTTGTAGTGGTAACAGGGAGTACCAGTGCCATACTGAATCAGGTCTCTGGGCCTGCTAGTCCAGTATTGTCTCTGACACCTGACAGCACAGGATGCTTCAGAGCAAAATGTAAGAGCGCTTGCATCTGATGAAGTGGGTATTCAGCCACTAAAGCTCATGCTCCTAAACGTCTGTTAGTCTATAAGGTGCCACAGGATTCTTTGCTGCTTTTACAGATCCAGACTAACATGGCTACCCCCTGATACCTGCAGTAGGCACATGTGGGATAACCTGCTCTGTCCCACATTAGTGCTCATCCTAGGCTCTAGTAGGTAAAAAATTGGTTTAAACCTTGAAACATCAACTTTTTAATATTATTTTCAAAATGTTTACCATATTCTTGATATAATTGTCCATCAATCTCTTTTTTTAATTTTACTAAGTTCTTGGCCTCAAAGACCCTGTAGCAATGAGATCCAGAGCCTAATTATATACTCTGTGGGAAAGTATTTCCCTTTATAGTTTTTTTGAATTTCCCACTTCTAAACTTAATTGGATGTTCCTTTGTACTTAAGAACAAGGTGTTCAGTGGCATCTTAAAGACTAACAGATTTATTTGGGCATCAACTTTTGTGGGTAAAGCACCCACTTCTTCAGATGCAACAAAGAAGTGGGTTTTTTACCCATGAAAGTTTATGCCCCAATAAATCTGTTAGTCTTGAAGGTGCCACCAAACTCCTTGTTGTCTTGGGCCTTGTTTAACGTCAATATTTTATATACTTTTATTATGTCCCCTCTTGTCTCCTTTTTTTTAAAATAAAAAATCCCAATCTTTTAAATCTCTCTTCACATGAGAATTTTTCCATGTCTCCAGTTATTCTCATCATTTTCTGAACACCCCTCTAGTTCTACAATATCCTCTATGAGATGGGGTAACACATACTGCATACAATACTCTAGATGAGATCACACTACTTTGATTGATATGAAGGCATTATAATCTGTTAGTCACTATCCCATTCCTTATGTAGTCTAACATTTTGGGTTTTTTTTAAATGTTGCAGCACATTGAGCCAAGGACTTCATCACACTATTCGTAGTGATTCCCAGGTCCTTGTCCTGGGTTGAGAGAGTTAATCTAGACTCTATACAATGTATAAAATAAATTTTCTCTTCAGTATATATTACTTGCATTTATCAATACTGAATTTTATTCACCATTTTGTTGCCTATTTGCCTAGCTTGTTGATGTCTCTCTGAAGTTCATCACAGTCCTCTCTGTTCCTGACTAACCTAAATAACTTAGTCATTGCAACTTTTACATGTCACTTCTCACCACTATTTCCAGACCATTGTTTAATACTAAAGAGCCTACTCTGGAATTTTGAGGCACCCTGTTAACTTTTTACGCTAAGGAAAACAAACTAATCCTACTCTTTGCTTACTTTCTCCTAGCCAATTTTTGATCCATTACAATGCTTTGCCTCTTATCCCGTGACTGATTAGCTTCTTATAGTCTTTTGTGTGTGACTTTGTCAAAGACCTGTTTGGACATCTAAATAAATTGTCATCTGGTTCTCTTTTATCCACTGCTTTACTGATGTGTTCAAAGAACTGTAAGAGATTAGTGAGACATTACTTTCCTGTGTAGAAACCATGCTGGTTAGACCCTATCATCATACCATGACCTTCCAGGTGTTTTGTTTGTTTTTTAATCATTGTTTCAAATAATTTTCCAGGTATAGATGTAAGTCTTATTGGTCTATAATTCGCCAGATCACCATTATACCTTTAAAAAATATAATTACAACACTTTTCTCTTTCCTGTTATTTGTGAAAAATTTACACAGAAAACAGGGAAACAAGGCTCTCCTCCTCTTTTTATTTTACATAGCTGGCCTCTTGTGTCTGCATGGAGTTCCACTGGTCTCCATGGGAACCACATGGGCACAGGGATCTGACCCTGTGGAACAACTTGTAGGATGGAGCCCTAAGTGTTGTCAAATGCACAAAGTAAGCAAGCTGAAAAAAAATGTTCATTCATCTGTCATTTCTAGTAATCTTAGATATTACTTGTAACTATAGTATATATAAACAGTTTCAAACAGAAGTGTGAATTTAAAATTGATTGTGTGCCTTAAAGTAAAAGGTAGTCACAAGCTCTGGATAAAAGTCAGAATTCAGCTGGGCCCCAATCCTGGGCCCCAATCCTGTAGCTAGGTCCAGCCACACAGAATTTATTGCAAGATGAAGTCCCTGAATGAATAAATAAAAAACTCATTATTGGCTTTCACGTGGCAAGAGTCATTTTTGAGCAGAGTAACTTCCAGAACTGATCTAGCTCCTCCAAATAAATTAACTACTTAAGGTAAATATTCAAAGCATTTTGCAGACATTTTACTTGCATAAGGTGTATGGCATGATATCTGGAAGATTAGAAAAATAAGTAATCTGAAAGAAAAAGTCAGAAGTATGTGCTGTTGAAAGAATGTAGAAAAATTAGCATGTCAAGTGTCCTGTCTCTGTTTTTGCAAGCAAACGTCTCCATTGTAACAAATTATGAACTCTGGTCCAGATCCTCAGAGGTATTTAGGTGCCTAACTCCCATTGGGCCTGGGTGTTTTGGATTCTGTGGACTGATAATATATTGCAGTATTTTATGAGAATAGAAGAACAGATCCAGTCAGTGTCTCCTTGATTTGGCATTATAACTGCATATACGGACTCTGTTTTCCATATAACATTTTGAAGTTAAAAAACACCATGTAGTTGCAAAGTAGAAAGCATGGTCTTGTGATTAAAGCACTGCACTGGTGTTCAGGGGATCTAAATTCAGCTTGAGTTCCTACCACAGACTTCTTACTTGACTTTCTGTAATTCAAGGCCCTCCTGACCATGAAAATTATTCTGTGTGGGTGATGCCCACTCCAATAGTTGGAGACAGGAAGGCATGACTCACCTGTATAGATCCATTTGTAGCAATGACCTACGTTGCTTGTTGCCTCACATTCCCATTTATAAAATAGAAATAATAATACTTGTGTACCTTAATGAGAGTTGACAGTGCTGGTCAGAGCAGTTGATACAAAGCAAAGAGATAACTAGTATGTTTGAAATAAACATTAGAATTGTAGGGGAATGCTTTTTGTTAAAGAGGGGCTTTCAGATTTCTGTCAAAAACCTGAACTCATTCACTTTTCTCTTGTGGGGTTTGTTTGCCTGGATTTTTCAGTCCATGTTTATTAATCACTGAAGCTGTTTTTCCTAATAGGGTGACCAGATAGTAAATGTGAAAAATCAGGACAGGGGTTAGGGGTAATAGGAGCCTATATAATAAAAAGACCCCAAAATCAGCACTGTCCCTATAAAATCGGGACACTTGGTTACCCTATCTCCTAATCTAGTTTCAAGCAACACAGTGCTCAGTGGCCGCGGGGACGAGATAGCGCTTTATATTCTGAAAAGCATCTGTGTCCAGCAAAAGTGCGAGGGGACTTTGGGCACCGCTACTATGGAAGCCATTTGGAGGGGATCATTAAAATGTAAGTAGTGCGTAGCGGCACAAACTGCAACCGGCACGTTTTCCCAGCAGGAGGAAGCACCTTTCCAAGTGACTACTAGCCCTTTAAGAGCAGAACCCTCCCCGGAGAGACCTAGAACTTTTGCGACAGAAAGCGATTGTGACGCAATCAGCGGGCGTTCGATGGAACGCGTCAGCCGGTTCCCGCGGGCCGGCGGCAGGGACGTCTTCTACCCAGCAGAGGGAGGGGGAGCGAAGGGGGATGGTGGAGCAGGGACCATGGCGCCTGCCGCTGCTGTGCAGCCGCCCGAAATCCAGTTTGCGCAGAGACTGGCCGCCAACGAGAAGCGGAGCCGGGACCGGGCGGTGAAGAAGCTGCGCGGCTACATCAGCCTCAGGACCCAGAGCCCAGCGGGTAAAGACTGGGAGAGCGTGTGGTGCTGTGCGGCGGTGGTGGGACAGGCACGTGGTGCTGGGGCAGGCAACCCCAGGTGGGTAGGGGAGACGAGTAGTGGGGGCATTGGCAACTTTGCAGAGCTGCGGTGAGCGTAGGAGACGCACATGACTGGGGTAAGGGTCAGAGCGGCTGAGGCAAGCACGCGGCATCGATATTAGTGAATGAAGGTAGTAGGGCTGGCATATGGGATTGGCAGCAACACTAGCAGCAGACTGCTGAGGGACCAGTGGGGTTAGGGAAAGGAAGTGGAGTCACAGAATGTGTGAGAGGCACGTGGAGTTGTTGGGAGCCTCTGAGAATGGAGATGTGGGGTTGGCACGTGGTATGGTACAGCAGGGCCAAATTAGGAGAGAGTAAGCGATGCTGCTGCTCAGACGGGAGTAGGGTGTCTTGTACTCTCCCATCTTTTCTAAGGAGGATTAGTATGCCCAATGTCGTTATTTTATATTATTTTTAATTGACTTTTACAACAGGAAGCATTTTTCCTGAAATATAGTTCTACAAATATGGAGGGGATGATTAGCAGCTCTTAAGAGCACAGAGACTTTAAGTACTATAACATGGACAATTAAATTTCCTCAGTGGACCATATGTACAGTGGGTGCACTTAAGTTTCTTGTGGCTTTAGAAATATTACAGGTTTCAGAGAGATTCCCCATTTTGAACACAGAATATCACTAGAATCAGAATGAATTTTTTAAGCTTGCTCATTGAATTTATGTTTTGAAACTGCATGTAACCCAGTTATGGTTGCCAGATGGATACAAGCATTTGATCTCGCAAATGAAGCACCGTATTTGGATGACTGAGGAAAGGTTAAGGGACAACACACTTTACAGTTAACAACAGACTGAGGCCTAATCTACGCTTAAAAATTAGAGCGACCTAGCTATGTCAGCTGTGAAAGACTTTGTGTCCTGAATGCTGTAGGTATGCTGACCTAATCCCCAGTGTAAATGCGGCTAGGTGAGCAAAATAATTCCTCTGTCTACCTGGTTACTTCCTTGCGGGGAAATGGATTAACTGCATCAACAAAAAAACTCCTTCCATCAGTGTCAGAAGCATCTACGTTATGGCACTACAGCAGCACAGGTGCAGCTCCATAGCTGTACCATTGCAGTATAGACCTACCCTGAGATGAATGGGTGTAATTCATAGCTGTTACATGTTTTCTGCCTTACAATTCAATAGGGTCTACACTTCAGTTGTACATGGGAGCACCCGTTTACAATATTTCTGTGTCCCAAACTTATTACAAAATGTCTTGATATAACTAGTGTGGGAAGAATTCAGTCCCATCTGTGTTAGCAATACCAGGCCTTATTATATGAATAACGTAGCTGAAGTCGACCTACTTAGATCGACTTACTGTGGTGTCTTCACCACAGTGAGTCAACTGCTGCCACACCCCCGTCGACTCTGCTTGCGACTCTTGCAGCACTGGAGTACAAGAGTCTACAGGAGAGTGATCGGGGGTCGTTTTATCACGTCTAGACTACACACAGTAAATTGATCCCCACTAGATCGATCAGTGGATAGCGAAGACATACCCTTAGTGGAGACTAAGCATGTTTTTACTCTGTCCAGGACTTTGCCACAATCCAAGGAGAGGTTTATGGGCCTGCATACACTCAAGATTAAGCACTATATTGGGTGACAACCATGGTATGTCCCCTAACAAGGTGGCTATGCAGATGAGCATTTAACACTCCATTGGGTCATATGGGTCATATTTGAAAGGATTTCATTGCAACTGGAAGAGCTAAAACCTTTTTTATTGTTTTAAATTAAATCTTAAATTCTGCAGAAACCTGAAATGCGAGACACCGAATCCATTGTATGCATGGAAATTTAGTGTGTGCAAAGTACCAGGGCTCTTGCTAATATAATTACAAAATACTTACATAAATATCAGCACCTCGTTTCTTAATTTGGATTTTTCAGGGTTTTTTCACGCTTTCTTGTTAAACCTTACCACTCAGTAATTGGGTGACTGGAGGGCTTAAAAGGGAATGGAAGGAGCCTTCTGTGATTCACAATCTGTTAGAGCCTATTTAGATTAGGAAAGCTTGCACCAATATAACTGTACTGCTGTTGTACCAGCACAAGCCCCTAGCGTGGAGATACTTCACCAGTGTGACTTACATTGGTGACTTTCTGAAGGCAGGTTGCACAGGTGCATTCTGTCTACTCTGCAGGTTTGCAGATACCCCAGGGCAACATCCCCCCACACTGTAGAAGGGCCATTTTTGAGCTGTAGCTAACAATCTGTTTGTACCCACACTAACTGAAACAGTGCCCCTTCACAACAAAATACCTATAACTTAATGCAGGCCTCATCTTATGCACGCTATGATCACTAATATAGGGGGTTCAGTTTTAACATACACATGAAGTGATGATATTTTAATAATCCACCTGTGGGAAAAGAGCATGAGGAATTGATAGTGTTGCATTCTAAATGTTACCGTTGTGAAATAAAAATGTTTTAAAAGTCTGTCTCTTTACCTGTGGAGAAGTTCCCCTTGACCTTTTCAAATATAACAACTGACATAATCTGTGATAGACCTTATTATGGAGGCAGCAGTCATGACTCTATAATTAAGGTTGAACATCTACTCAGACCTTCTTTCTGTTACGCTGTTATAAATTGTTGACTATAATGTACTTAAAATGGTGTAAAGCAGAGCAGACCCAGGTTCAGTATCCATATGAAAAAACATCTTTCAAGCAGCAAAGCCTGTGTTTCAGAGAAGCTGCCAAAAACCCAAAACTATTATTTTGTAATCCACACACAACCTGTAACAGGATATCTGTGTAAAACTCCAAATAACAATTCTTCTTCCTGTATATATGGCCATTTTTTATCTTCAGAAGGTTGGTCTACCTTGAATTGTACTGAAGATGCATTGGCTTGATGGTCACATCTCATTTACAGTTGCTAGAGAGCTGTTAATTTTGTCAAAATTTTAAAGGAGCAGATCCTGCTGAGATATTCCCATAACTTGCTCATGTAGCTAAAAGGCAATCTTATTGTCACAAAACACTATCTTTTCTGAACATTTGCTTGGATGGCTGAAGCTGGCACAGCTTTAAAATGTTGATGTTGAGTATAGTCTCCTTTGATTACAACTTACAATCTGAGCCTGATGGTTTTTCAAGGTTCACATGTAGCACTTTGCATATTTTCCTCACCCACTTCTGTTTTCTGTATTTGGAAATGTTGGTGGATCGGGCTGAAATGTGTGTTTGATATGGTATAGTAGTGATAGGGACTCTCAACTAGTGCTCAAAGTCTTGTAATGATAAATCTTAAACCTTAGTATCACTTTGCTGTAATTAAAAGGCTCTGAGCACTATTTTTGGCATCACTAATAATAGAGAACCTAAAGTATGTAGGTGTTCAACTGGCTCTACTGATACTAGTTACTTTTTCTTAGAAGTTGACATGCCATATCTTGGAATTGAGTGTAAGACCACTGCACAAATTCTAGTCAAAATTAGAGACTCTTGAATTTTTAGTACTATCAGAAAGACTCTGAACAATTAAA